>NC_134700.1:40430999-41630999 GCF_043290135.1 Rhipicephalus microplus
ACATCTCCCAGTCATCATAGCGTCATATATATATATATATATATATATGAAAGTAAATGCGCTTTCACATAACAACTGTTTATTGTGCTGACGTTTCAACGAGAGCCCCTTCTTTTTCAAGTCTTGAAAAAGACGGGGTTCTCGTCGAAATATATATATATATATATATATATATATATATATATATATATATATATATATATATATATATATATATATATATATATATATATATATATATATATATATATATACATATATATATATATATATATATATATACACACCAAAAACAAAAGTGATGCTGGGTCCGGGTAAGAATATCCGTATAGGGAAGAAGACGCACGTACGAAGTAATTTTATTGACGTTTTGGCCGCGGGTCCAGCCATCATCAGAATGTTGCTGTGTTTTGCAATAGGCGTTCGTCGGACTTGTTGAAAAGCACGCGGCAAATTCTCTTACGAGGTTTTCTAGTTGTCTCTTCTGCCTCGGCGACAGTCCCTCGTCTATGGCGATAGATTCCAGTACAGCATCCACGTCTAGGAACTCAGGTGCTGACGTCTCAGAGGTGCTCAGGTTCGCAACTTGGACGAAATGATGAATACTTGAAATAACGGTCGCCTTCGCAAGCTGCTGTACTTCAATTCCAAAGTTTGTCAGCAAGACTTTATTACATCCGTCACGAAGCTGCACAAAGTTCCTTGCCATGCAGATTTCTTTTTCGAGTATGAGTGCAGTGTTTCTGTCAGCAAGCCCTTTATGGTCCCTAAACGTATTGCTTCTTACTCGGACAGCTACGCTGGACGTTGAGGGTACCACCACGTCGTCGTCCGCACTAAACAGATCTTTGGCTTTTTCTTCAGTTTTGAATGTTGCACTTGCGTGCTTGGTTCAAAATGAGACGGATGATTTCAGCAAATTAATTACAGCATAATTTGTTTTTAGGAAGTTCATACAAATAATCACGTCTCGAGAACACTCCGGCAGCACAATAAAACTGGCGACGTATTTGGAACCCCATATTCCAATTCTGGCCATACACTTTCCAACCGCGTCGACGAGGTGTCCCCCTGCGGCGTGAACTTGAGGTCTTTTCCTTGGAGTCAGTACTTTGTTGAGTGTTCTGGCGAGCTCACTACTGATTACAGAGTAATCCACAATTGTATCCACTAGTGCGTTCACTTCTAGCTGTCAACAAATACACGCAAGTCGGAAGCGACGTCATGACTGCTGTATCGGCTTCTCAGTTCGTCGTTATCACGCGGAGTCAGTGATGGAGGTTCTCTTTCAGCATCAGCAGCGGCCTTACCTCCACAGGTCGCTGGCTCTAGTTTTGCCGACCTGGGCTTGGTGAACGGTGCCTTGCAGTGGAAGAGGCCGATGATCGACGGGAACTTGGTGACTGATATCACAACGGTGCTGCCAAGCGAGGCTGATGTGGCTGAAGGTTGTAAGAATACTGACGAGATGACAGGTACTGCTCAATCTCGAAAGGACGCTCCCCATTCCGAGGCCTAGGTGCCTTCACTGCGAGTGCTCAAAGCCCTGTATGGCGGTACTGGCCCATTCAATACAGGTGGCTGGTCTCTCCACAGTGGTAGCAGAGAGGTACCCTGTCAGGAGTGCGCCATATTTCAGTCTTCCTTGGTATCCTTTCCGGTGGCAGGTGTCTGTTTAGTGGAACAGTGCTGTACACCGAAGTGGCTGCGATGTCCGTACTCATGGGGGGTCCTTGAGAAGAGCGTCGGGATATGGGACTCTCTGCGATAATGATGGTGCCACGTCTGGCTGGGCATACTGCTGACGTTCCCGAACGGGCTGTAGATCATGAACTGCCAGTCTGATTTCCTTACGCACGAGGTTGGCTAGAGACGACACAGCTGGGACACTGTGGCTGAGTGGCTGCCTCTGGAGCTCCTCTCACACCACAGACCTCACGAGTTGACGTACAAACTTCATGCTGTTTTCCAAGACAGCTGGTGCTGCGTCAAAGGAGGCGATGCCCAGATCCCGACTGTACGTTCTCACTCGTTGCTGAAGTCTTCATTAAATTGTGGATGCCTCAGAACAGAACTCCGCGACAATGGCCAGCAGATTCGTAACCAAACCGGCAAAAAGTTTCTGTCTTATGTGTCGCATTAGATGGCGAAGGATTTTTTTCTCACTCATGTTCGGGTCTGCACGGCGGAAGAGGTGGGTCATGTCCTCTATATACATGGGCACGCTTTCATTGTGCCGCTGGTTCCGAGCTTGGAGGGTGGTCTCGCTTCTCTCCTTGTGATCCGTACTCGGGTAAGTGGCAATTAGCTTCCGTCGAAAATCTTCCCAGGTCGAGATGGCAGCCTTGTTATTTTCCAGCCACATTCGTGCAGAATTCTCCAACACAAAATAAACACGTCGTAGCTTTCGGGCACCATCCCATCCATTGACCCTCGCGACGCGCTCAAATTGCCCAAGCCAGTCCTCTGCGTCTTCGTGTGCGTCACTGTGGAATGGTTTGAGCATCATCGGTGGATGAACTACAATTTGTGTTGGCGAGGCCCGTGAAGTGACCTCGGTATAGTCTCCCCTGGGAACTGCGACTGTTCTTCTATAATGCGCAGGAGAAAACTTAGGGTCCTCTCCACTTTGGCGATGGCTGCTGCGCTCATGAACAAGGGTCAGCTCAGTGGGTCCGCGACTGCTTTTTGCCGAGTTGCCTTCTCCGACTTCTGAATAGGTTGGGTGCGTATCTTGACTCCTCCACCTGAATTTTCACGTGCAATTGAAAAGTAGGCTTCAATACACACAGATAAACAGGCGAACGTGTGCACACAAACGAAAAAATTAGAAAGAAATGGTTACTTCCAGAACACCTTGGCTTCCAAGTACGGCCCCTTGTCGTCTTCTGTTATCTCGCGCAGCTTGCTCGTGCCTGAGTTGTCAATGTCGATCTTCGTAGACCCCCCCTGCACTTTGCTTGTTCTGTTTCGCAAGCACATCACAGGCATCTTTGAGGGCGTAGCAAATGAATTGGTGCGCGAACTTAACATGCATCTTGGCTTGCGTCAATATATATATATATATATATATATATATATATATAGATGAAATTAGAGGATGAGGGTTTCTTCCGGCTACCGTAATAAAAGTTACAAACTTCGAGAATAGTGCAGTATAGAAAACAAAACAATAAAATATTTATTTAATCCTAACAGTTTTGGCTGGTGGACCAGCCTTCTTTGAAGGATGTAAGTGAAATGGTACAAGTTCCCGTAGCAGAGGGTCACCCTCACAGTTTGAAGACCCTCAAAAAAAACGAGACAAACGGGTGAACGAGGTAGCAACAGACAACAAGAAGCAGAAGAAGGAGAGGAACTAGAAAGGAGCGACGGAGAGCCGTCGGGAACGAGCGGGTAATTCTGGCATTGTTACTGGGTATAGGTAAGACGCGCCGCCAGCGGAGGCGACCAAGAAAAACGGAAAAATGTGGAACATGTTGCCGCTTACTCGCATCCCAAACATGGATCGAGTTTAAGTTCACGTGGCTCGGCGGCTGGCCCGCGGCATCGGGCCACACACACACACACACAAGAAGCATACGACCCGCTCCAGCTTTCGGAAAATAATGGCCACGTTGGAAAGCTAATGTGCCCTCTCCCCCTCCCTCCACCTGCCCTCTCTTGCAGAACACTGTACAACCAGTCATACGGAAAATAAAGTAATGGGTATTCTTGTAAAGGATGAACAAACAAAAACGTAAACAAAAAACTATAAAAATTAAATAATACTAAAAAAGTACTCAGAAATGAAAATAAAGCCTAATAAAACCAACACACGCAGTTTGGATCACGTAGCATTGAATTCGTTTAGTTTCACGCGCTATATTGACCAACTTACGTGTGCGACTTCACGTATGTATAAATAAATTAAGTGAGTAATTCAATTTCTGTGTTTCACGAAACGTCGCGGAGGCACGTCAGTCGCCCAGGGCTCTCGTTGATTCTGTGGGTAAGTGATCTGAGTTTCTTTATGAAGTATGACTCCCGCTGTTCGAGCTCTCGTGTGTTCTCGAAGCCGGATTGTAGGAGTATGACACGCGTTCGAAAGAGTGACCAGGAAGATTGATATGTTTGGAGAACGGCAAATTGGGGAGGCCCTTTATGTGTGCCCAGTGGTTGTTGAAGCGCAAACGGAACGCGGTTTCCGTTTGTCCACTATATTCCTGTTTGCACACCTCACAGCGAATTTTGTATACCACATTGGCTGAGTCACAGTTAAGGTCCTCTTTAATTTTGTACACATAGTCTGAACAGGAGGCTTCGGCCGTATCTGTGGTCACCATGTGTGTGCACACCCTGCAGCGAGGTTTCCCGCACGGTCTACAGCCCTGATGGTCGTCGGATTTGTGTGTTTTCCCCCTGACCAGTAAGTCTCTCAGGTTTTTATTTCTTAGGTAAACCACCTTGGGCGGAGTCTGAAAAACGGCAGAGAAGCGACTACTCTGTTTAGGTATGTTGAAGTGGCGAATTAGTATAGAATTCACCCGAGGGGCGGTGGCGCAGTATGTGAGGATTAAATTTGTCCCTGAAGTTAAATCATCTTTTTTCCCGCCTTTATCTCCCATTGTTGATTCTCGGTCCAAAGAGCGAGCACGCTCAATTGCATTGTCAATTATAGTTCGGGGTACTTTTGACGTGAAGAAGGCTGCTCTCAATTATTCTGCGTGGGTGTTAAATTGCGTGATTTCAGAGCAAATTCTTCTGTATCTGTGGGCTTGAGAGTAAGGAATACCTGTTTTGCAGTGATGGGGGTGACTGCTATGGAAATGCAGATACTGTTGGTGGTCAGTTGGTTTTTTTTACAGGGAAGTAGATATGGTGGTGCCACTGATTGATACAGTGACATCCAGAAAGGGAACACTCTTCTGCGAACGCGTGTGCGTGAATGTTATCAAAAGATGCAGGGAGTTGAAACCGGAAATGAATTTGGAAAGATTTTGTTCATTATCGGGCCACACGAAGAATATATCATCGAGGAAGCGTCGGTAAAATATAAGTTTGAATGGAGAATTTTTGAGGAAAGAAATCTCCAAAGAGGCCATGAAAATATTTGCGTAATTTGGGGCCCTTTGGTTCCCATGGCAGTTCCGTTTACTTGCAGATAATGTTTTTGGTTGAATTCCAAGTTATAATGTTTAGGTACAAGATTTAGGAGCACCTCTAAAGCGCTTTCGTCGAATTCACTTGTCGATTTACTTTTTCCATGAGTGGCGACTGTGGCGGCGATTTCTTCGGTGTGGGGAATGTTTGTGTACAGTGATGAGACATCCATGGTGACCAAGTAGCACTCTAGAGGTACCACAAGTTTTGAGACTTCTCGAAGGAAGTGGCTGGTATCTTTGATGTATGATGGGAATGATTGTGGGATGTGCATAATCAGAGAGTCAATGAAACTGCAGATTTTTTCAGTAGCAGTACCGTTGCTGAAAACTATGGGTCGGCCGAGATTGTTAATCTTGTGAATTTTGGGTAGTAAATAGAAACGCCCGGGAGACGATTTGCCAGGTGACATCAATTTAGGCATAGGGAAGGTTATCTTACCACTTTTACGTAATGATATTAGTGAGGCCTTAATAGTACTTTCATACTCCTCTGTCGGATCACAAGGGATTTGTTCATAGAAAATTTCATCTGCAAGTTGGCGAAGCCATTCCTCGATGTAGTCAGTCCTGTCTAGTACAACCACAGCACCACCCTTATCAGCTGGTTTAATAACGATGCTCTGACTGTCACTTAAACTGCGCAAAGCCTCCCGCTCCTCTTTGGACAGATTGTTGCGAATGGGTCGGTGCTTTTCATATTCCCTGATTATATCTCCAGGACGGCTGAAATGTACATGTCTAGATATTTGTCTCGTTGTTCACCTGGAGTCCAAGATTTATATAAAAATTGATTTTGTTGCGTGCTGCTTCGATCATGAAAATATTCTTTTGGACGCATGGTTCTGGCAAAGTTGTCCAAATCTTGGTAAACTTTAAACTCATCAATTTTGCCGGAGGCGGGGCAGAAGGTTAGACCTTTTGATAGCAGGTTTGTTTGTGCAGGTGTCAAAGATTTGCTGGAAAGGTTAACCACATTGGTGACATCAGTGCTCTTTTGTGGAGATTGACGAGAGGAAACAGGTTGATCTGTATACGTTGTGGGAGGATCGCTGGCGGAGTATTTTAAAGTCGGCCACACACCGTCTCGCCTCAATTTCTTGTCCTTCTTGCCCTGAATTGTCAATCTCTTTTTCCCTTCGTATTTGGCCAGCTCTTCTGTTTTTGACTGAGTCAAACTTGACCGTTTTAGTTGCGCCTTTTCTTCCTCTTTAAGTTCCGCGGCCTTACGTGTACTGTGTTGTATTATGACCTGTGTAAGACTAATAGGTGCATCTTTTAAGATATTGCTCCACTGCCGCTGCTCATTTTTGTTGAAGTTATTCGTTGCGGGTTGCAGTTGAACAGTGAGAGCCTTTGGCGCGAATCCCGATGGCATATATGTTTTAAGGTTTGAAGCATGCATTTCAAACCTCACGCGCTAATCAACATTCTTTCTTAAGGCCATGAAATCATGAAACCAACATGTGCTGGATCGAGCCGTACCTGACGGGTTGTTGAGTCAGTCTCTGCGTGGGGGAGAAGCACTCTGACCGGAAGCCTCTGGGTGGCCCCGAGTCGTGTTGTAGGGGCTCTTGCTTCTTGATCTATAAGGAGCATCCCTCGGCGCTTGTGGTGATGATCGTCGGCACAGGATCCCGCTTGCTTCGTGCTTCTTCCCCACGCAGGAACTGACTCAACATCCCCTAAGGTACGGCCCGCTCCAGCACATGTTGGTCTCGCGATTTCATGGCCCTAAGAAAGAATGTTGATAAGCGCTTGAGGTTTGAAATGCATGCTTCAAACCTTAAAACATATATTTCTTCGGGATTCACACCAAAGGGTCTCACTGTTCAACTGCAACGCGCCATGAATAACTTCAACAAAAATGAGCAGTGGCAGTGGAGCAATATCTTAAAAGATGCATCTATTAGGCTTACACAGGTCGTAATACAACACAGTACACGTAAGGCCGCGGAACTTAAAGAGGAAGAAAAGGCGCGACTAAAACAGTCAAGTTTGACGCAGTCAGAAACAGAAAAGCTGGCCAAATACGAAGGAAAAAAGAGATTAACAATTCAGGGCAAGAAGGACAAGATATTGAGGCGACACGGTGCGTGGCCGACTTTAAAATACTCCGCCAGCAATCCTCCCACAACGTATACAGATCAACCTGTTACCTCTCGTCAATCTCCACAAAAGAGCACCAATGTCACCAATGTGGTTAACCTTTCCAGCAAATCTTTGACACCTGCGCAATCAAAGCTGCTATCAAAAGGTCTAACCTTCTGCCCCGCCTATGGCAAAATTGATGAGTTTAAACTTTACCAAGATTTGGACAACTTTGCCAGAACCATGCGTCTAAAAGAATATTTTCATGATCGAAGCAGCACGCAACAAAATCCCTTTTCAGATAAATCTTTGACTCCAGGTGAACAACGAGACAAATATCTGGACATGTACATTTCAGCCGTCCAAGGTGATATAATCAGGAAATATGAAAAGCACCGACCCATTCGCAGCAATCTGTTCAAAGAAGAGTGGAAGGCTTTGCGCAGTTTAAGTGACAGCCAGAGCATCGTTATTAAACCAGCTGATAAGGGTGGTGCTGTGGTTGTACTCGACAGGACTGACTACATCAAAGAAAGGCTTCGCCAACTGGCAGATGAAAATTTCTATAAACAACTCCCTTGTGATCCGACAGAGGAGTATGAAAGTACTATTAAGGCCTCACTAATATCATTACGTAAAAGGGGTATGATAACCAACCCTATGAATAAAATTATGTCACCTGGCAAATCGTCTCCCGGGCGTTTCTATTTACTACCCAAAATTCACAAGATTAACAATCCCGGCCGACCCATAGTTTCCAGCAACGGTACTGCTACTGAAAAAATCTCTAGTTTCATTGACTCTCTGATGAGCACATCCCACAATCATTCCCATCATACATCAAAGATACCAGCCACTTCCTTCGAGAAGTCTCAAAACTTGTGGTACCTCTAGAGTGCTATTTGGTCACCAAGTATGTCTCATCACTGTACACAAACATTCCCCACACCGAAGAAATCGCCGCCACAGTCGCCGCCTAAGGAAAAAGTAAATCGACGAGTGGATTCGACGAAAGCGCTTTAGAGGTGCTCCTAAATCTTGTACTTAAACATAATAACTTTTAATTCAACCAAAAACATTATCTGCAGGTGAACCGAACTGCCATGGGAACCAAAACGGCCCCAAAATACGCAAATATTTTCATGGCCTCTTTGGAGATTCCTTTCCTCGAAAAAACTCCATTCAAACCTATATTTTACCGACGCTTCCTCGATGATATATTCTTCGTGTGGGCCGATAGTGAACATAATCTTTCCAAATTCATTTTCGGTTTCAACTCCCTGCATCCTTCGATAACATTCACGCACACGTATTCGCAGAAGAGTGTTCACTTTCTGGATGTCACTGTGTCACTCAGTGGCACCACCATATCTACTTCCCTGTATAAAAAACCAACTGACCGCCAACAGTATCTGCATTTCCATAGCAGTCACCCCCATCACTGCAAAGCAGTTGTTCCTTACTCTCAAACCCACAGATACAGAAGAATTTGCTTTGAAATCACGCATTTTGACACCCACGCACAGGAATTGAGAGCAGCCTTCTTGCGTCCAAAGTACCCCGAAACAATAATTGACAATGCAATAGAGCGCGCTCGCTCTTTGGACCGAGAATCAACAATGGGAAAAAAGGGCGGGAATAAAGTTGATATAACTTCAGGGGCAAATTTAATCCTCACATACTGCGCCGCCGCCCTTCGGGTGAATTCTACACTAAACCGCCACTTCAACATACTTAAACAGAGTAGTCGCTTCTCTGCCGTTTTTCCTACTCCCCCCAAGGTGGTTTACCGAACAAATAAAAACCTGAGAGACTTACTGGTCAGGGGGAAAACACACAAATCCGACCACCATCAGGGCTGTAGACCGTGCGGGAAACCTCGCTGCAGGGTGTGCACACACATGGTGACCACAGATACTGCCGAAGCCTCCTGTTCAGACTATGTGTACAAAATTAAAGGCGACCTTAACTGTGACTCAGCCAATGTGGTATACAAAATTCGCTGTGAGGTGTGCAAACAGGAATATATTGGAGACACGGAAACCGCGTTCTGTTTGCGTTTCAACAACCACAGGGCACACGTAAAGGGCCTCCTCCCCAATTTGCCGTTCTCCAAACATATCAATCTTCCTAGTCCCTCTTTCGAACGCGTAAGTGTCATACTCCTACAATCCGGCTTCCAGAACACACGGGAGCGCGAGCAGCGGGAGTAATACTTCATAAAGAAATTCAGATCACTTATCCACGGAATCAACGAGAGCCTTGGGTGACTGACATGCCTCCGTGACGTTTCGTGAAACACAGAAATTGAATTACTCACTTAATTTATTTATACATACGTGTAGTCGCACACGTGAGTTGCTCAATATAGCGCGTGAAACTAAACGAATTCGATGCTACGTGACCCAAACGCGTGTGTTAGTATTATTAGACTTTATTTTCATTTCTGGGTACTTTTTTAGTATTATTTAATTTTGAAGATTTTTGTTTACGTTTTTGTTTGTTCATCCTTTACAAGAATACCCATTCAATGATTTTCAGTATGACTGGTTGTACAGTTTTCGTCAAGAGAGGGCAGGTGGAGGGAGGGAGAGAGGGCACATTAGCTTTCCAACGTGGCCATTATTTTCCGAAAGCTGGAGCGGGTCGTATGCTTCTTGTGTGTGTGTGTGTGTGTGTGTGTTTGTGTGTGTGTGTGTGTGTGTGTGTGTGTGGACGATGCCGCGGGCCAGCCGCCGAGCCACGTGAACCTAAACTCGATCCGTGTGTGGGATGCGAGTAAGCGGCAACATGTTCCACATTTTTCCGTTTTTCTTGGTCGCCTCCGCTACCTTGGTCGCCTCCGTTACCTATACCCCGTAACAATGCCAGAATTACCCGCTCGTTCCCGGCGGCTCTCCGTCGCTCCTTTCTAGTTCCTCTCCTTCTTCTGCTTCTTGTTGACTGTTGCTACCTCGTTCGCCCGTTTGTCTCGTTTTTTTTTGAGGGTCTTCAAACTGTGAGGGTGACCCTTTGCTACGGGAACTTGTACCATTTCACTTTCATCCTCCGAAGAAGGCTGGTCCACCAGCCGAAACTGTAAGGAATAAATAAATATTTTATTGTTTTTTTTCCCTATACTGCACTATTCTCGAAGTTCATAACTATATATATATATATATATATAAAGTAAGGGAGAGAAGTGTATACCTAAGGGCTCGTATTTCCGTGTTTTAACACAATTTTAATGAGATATAACAGACAGTAATGCCAAGGAATGTACAGGGGAAGTTATTAGAACCAATGGAATGTAAATAAGAAGAAAGAAGAAAGAAAAGTGGATGAAAAAATTACCAGCTGTGAGCAGGTGGTAATTTTTTCATCCACTTTTCTTTCTTTTTTCTTCTTATTTACATTTCATTGGTTCTAATAACTTCCCCTGTACATTCCTTGGCATTACTGTCTGTTATATCTCATATATATATATATATATATATATATATATATATATATATATATACGGAAAAACGAGCCCTCAGGTATACACTTCTTTCCCTTATGTATATATATATATATAAATATTGTGATGAGCGAGACAGAGAACAAGAGACAACACCCGATCCTGGGCCAGCTAATCTTATTCAGACTTCGTCTTCCTCCTCCTCGCCTAGCATGTGCGTCTGTGTCAGAGTGCCTGTTTCGGTCTTCATCGTCACACTCAGCCATGACTGCAAGCATTGTCGATGGGCCACACGACAATGTTCATGTGGGTGAGGCTAGCTGCAGCAGTTGACATTGCTTCAGGTGGGCTGGGTTGGCTGCATCGTCGTGGTCGGCCCCAACCACGCTGGAAGTTTGTCGAAATTGGCTCCGGTGGCCGACACTGGCTTTGTCGCTCGGGTTGTTCGCCATGTCGTGGTGGGGACTGGGTCCTGGTTGGTCCCTTTAAAGCTGAGGTATTCTTTATTTATTTATCGTTTACATTGAAAGGCTGACGACAAAAGCTGCATACAAGCAGCTTGACAGGCCCGTCAGCCCAATTCAAGCGTCAGCAGCAGACGGCAGATATGCATGCTGTAGAAATTTACAGTATTAGAAACAACACACCAAAGTATCGCAATTCTATTGCGATAACAAAAATATGCAAGCAAAAAATATATGCACGCTAACAACTAAACAAAGAAACGATATTGTATTCGAAAAACATGGGAACGCTACAAACAAGAAAAAGAGAAACGACGAGGCAATACTGAAACATACAAAAGTGCAAATAGTGTCAATTTACAAAAAAAATGCACCGGTAAAAGAAAGACTGATAATAAAAAGTATACATATGAGCTACTGCACACAACAGAACAGGAATAAGCGCTTCAAAAAAAATGGTTACACCAATCAGGGTATCACCCACACTGAGATGCATATGCACTAAAATGTTACACATAGGAAAACCAACGGCTAGGAATTGAAGGCCCGAAAAATTGGATGCATAATGCATTAAAACGGTACACACAGGAAAAAAAGTAATGTTTGTAGTTGAGAGCGCGAAAAATTTGAGTAGCAAAGAGAAGGAGTAAAAAGAAGGTCTTTGTTGATGAGTCCGCGGGACGACATTGACTGTCGCGTGGCAGTCTACAGCCTCGGCGATGCTGCGACTTTTCAGAGAAAGTAGTTCGACTCCGGTTTTCATTTGATGGACCGAGCAGGTATTGTCGTGGTAGAAGTTTCCTGCGGTGGTGTGGTTTTCTTGGAGATGGTTTTGGCGGGCGGCCCCGACTTGATCGACATGGTCGCAGGTTGATCACAGAAGGCTTTCGTTTGTCCCACCAATTTTAGAAAATAGGGCAGAAAATGGTGGATCCGGCAACAAAACCAGTAGCATCTTATGCAGCCGTCTGCGCAATTTCCTGCAGATCGAGAGTTGTTTTTTGGTGCGATTAGACATCTGCACAAACTTGGGCTGAAGTCCTCGTGCTGACCTGTGGCGTGGCTCATGCGCAGTGACTTGCGTAGTCCGTGACTTGCGCGGCGTTGCCGCTATGGGGCTCCCGGACGCTGTAAAGTCAGCGATTCTTGAAGCCACGATGCGTGCTGGTGGGAGATCCTCGACGGAAGCTGTTCCAAAAATGAGAGACTCTACCTATTCAGGCAGGGCATGCGTTGCACGCATATCCTCTTCCGTCTGGCCAGATGGGATGTTATTAGACTCAGCGGAAAGACCTGTATCAATAGGTGGTAGAATGTCCAGTAGGATGGGGGCCGGTGCCTCTAAGTCGACCGGACGACCTGCGTTGGGGCCTCTTGCGGAGCGTTGTGCAAAGCTTGCCATCAGGGACCCGCCGGACACAGCTGCACCGTCAGGCTGGTGCTCTTCAGGAGCTCTAAATACGACAGCAGAAGTGCCTGTGCAAGGCAAAGTTACACAATCGTGATTGTTCCCTACACCTTTGTCACCGAGACATGACAGGATTGTAGGGGCTCGAATTGCATCCTCTAAGTTGGGCTTTTCCCGAGTTCCGTCCTGAGAGAAGATCGAGTTACATGGGAAGGTGGCACAGAGAATTGGACCGAAAGCAGCTATGAGCTTGGAGCTCCACTCCGCCCTTGACTGCTGCTTCTAACCTTCATACCGGTGCCACGCCGCTGCACTTCCCCGAAGACGGTCTATGGTCACATAGCATTTCTGAGTCTCTCTCCAGGCCGCGCGCATTCCTGGCGCGTTGACGATTGCCACCCAACTGTCGGCGTCGTTCCGGACCCCGTGGAATTCCGGTAGTTCGCAGACGGCTGGTGATTGTGAGGTGGCAGGTGGCAACGCCGTGATCACCGACACGAAGCAGTTAAGCTGGTGGGAGAGCTCGATCAGAAAAGAGCGAAGCTTCCTGCGTTGCTCCGGTGTGCTCGACTCAAGGTCGTATGGGGCAGCTACATCCAACACTGCGTTAATGTCACACAATGCTGCCAACATTGTAAGAGCTCGCTCGGCGATCAACGCTGTCAGTTTGTTAGCCTCGACGCGGAGCAGTGCGATGGTACACCGCAGTTCCACGGCACTGTCCCACGAGGCTTCTGAACCAGGTCGGTTCGCGTCCGTGAAGTACGTGGTTCTAGTAGTACTCACGGTGGTGACATGCACGTCCATAGAAGCATGAACAGCGTTTCTTGGCGGCCCATGTTTTGGAAGAGTACCGGACAGTGAATGCAGGCCGTGGGAAGCTTGAACAGCATTCCCACAGGACTGGAGCCCGTTCGTAATATGGTCCCGAAGTGGTAGCATATTGTCCATTTGGTGATGCCCTGGTACCACAGAGGAGGCATGGACACCATCCACTGATGGTCCGATGGGCAGCTGAAGCGGTGGCCGGGTTGTTGACTCCATCGCCGAAGAAGCGTAAACGGCGTTTCTGGATGGAGAAGCCCGCACTGCCGACGAACCACGAAGACACGTACCGGTGGCTTCCCGCAGAGGGTCCTCAAGCGGCGCTTATCACGGCTGTCCTGGATGACAAAGATGGGACCTAAGACTTCTTTTTCGTCGACTGCGCCATTGTGATGTACTAGACAGAGAACAAGAGACAACACCCAATTCTTGCTTGCTTGCTTCTTTCTTTCTTTTGTGGCTCTCAGCCACTAAATGGGATCGGCCAAGAAGCCGGTGATTAATGCAAGTTAATACCTTTAGATTTTCTAGACTAGGGCACTATGAGTACTGTGTTTTGACTGTGAAATTATTTTGGCGCAATGTAGAAAAAAGGAAAAAAGGGGGGAGAGAAATCATAGAACTTGTTGAATATCTGAGGTGGAATTGTTATATGAAATTCTCCTGAGAGTTGAATCATTGCAGTGTATCAGCTAAATATTAAGTGGTAGTGTGGCTAGTAAAATTCGAGATCTGATCGCTGACTCAGCAAGGTAATCTTCTTGTGTTATATAGGAATTCGCAGAGAGCCCCGCAGATGTTCTTGTCGCTGTGTTCCATAAAGGTGGCCCCAAAAGACGAAATACTGGGAGTATTAAGTGATATTCCTAGTTTTTTGAATAAAATTTCGAAGCAGTTTTTCTTTGATTTTTGAATCGGTGACATATGATAAGAAAATAGTCAATATGTTCAGGTTCGTTACAGCTTGAGCACAGAGGGGATGGCACCAGACCAGATGTCACACCGGTCCCGTTAATTAGGGAGGCGATCGCCGGGCTAATTCCAAGGGCCGAAGTATTGGCCCCCCGAACCGCACCACGAAAGCGTGGACAATTTAGAAGTGGCCCTTTTTGGCGCGCCAGCGGACGCAGGCTGTGGCCCAAAGAACAAGTCAGAGCCGAGAGTTGATAAACAAAACAAATATTATATTCTCAAAAACGGCAAATCGAAAACATTACACAAGAATCCACACTCCACAATAGTTGAGTACAATACGTCACCAATCAAACAACGTACTACACAGTACAATCAGCCACACTCAAAACAACGGACACACACAACGATACGCACTACAATGCAGTCGCATGCATTGAACAACCAAGACACTTAAAGACTAAAGAGATAGAAAACCTATCCAGTCCAAAGTTCTTGGAACAAAAGTCTGAATGATACTCTTCCGAGAATCACTCACTCAAAGTCCAGCGTTGTTGCCGTTCCGCTGCCCCGAAGTTTCTCTTCCAGGAGACCTCGCGTCTTCAATTGGCCACTCTCCAAGCTTCAAACTTCTTCGCCCGAACATGTCGGCTTCACACACGCAGCTGTCGCCACGCGTCTTCGCTCGATAGCGGTAAACACACTCTCTTGCCTGTAGCTCGAGCCTTCACCTCTCAGGTGGAAATCCTCTTCATCTCCTGCCTTGTCGCTACGGACAAAACCTTCGCCGACTACACGGCGGAATCCAACGCGGTCTGGAGCTCACTTCCGTCTTCTCCTGATCTCTGGTCTCCGCTGCTCGGTTAAATACCTTCCGCACGACATTCCAGAAAGTTCTCGTCATTTCGTCGGCGCCATACGCAGCGAAGGCTGGGTAGGGGGTGAGACGGTTCGAATGCCCTCCACGATGGATGACT
Organism: Rhipicephalus microplus; assembly: GCF_043290135.1. Lineage (NCBI taxonomy): Eukaryota > Metazoa > Arthropoda > Arachnida > Ixodida > Ixodidae > Rhipicephalus > Rhipicephalus microplus. The sequence continues at coordinate 40,446,257 of NC_134700.1, forward strand.
CAACCCGGCGTGATCACGCCTCTTTCGTTCTAGAATTCTCGCGCGCTTGCTCGGCCGCCGATGTGGGGTGAGGAGGTTCGTCGGCGAAGCCACGCTTCCGAGGGGAGAGCACGCGCCCGGGGAGCCTTGGATGTTTGTTTTTTTTCTTTTGACCTCCCGGCGTCTCCCCCGCGCGTTTACGCAAGAATTTGGCGGCGCGCCCATTTTTAGCGCTCGTTCTGTGACACCAGACCTGTTTACGTAGAAATTAGGAGGTGGTACATGGCAACGTGACTTTGTTATCAAGACTTCCAATTTACGCGTAGGACACCATTTATTATTCCATGTGAAGTGCAGCTGCGAGAAATCTGGATTCGGTATCATGATTTTTAATGAGTCTTCAAGAAGGGAAGTTTTCTAAACCTCGCTGCTGTTACATAAGTTGTAGGAGGCATGATTGGCACAATTAGAAGATCAAGAGATGTTCGCGCAAGTGTGTCAGCCATCTCGTTTATAAATATGCTACGATGGCCTGGCACCCATATCATTTGCACTAGACGAATTTTTGCTGGGATTAATGATTTAAAACTTTCTAGTACTGCTGATGTCGACGACGATGATAAAAATGAACATACGGAATACGAGTCAGACACTATCACAGCTGTCGAATGAGTCGCCGGCAGTTTACGAATAGCTAGTATATCAGCCATTAATTCCGCTTCAAATATTGGTGAATAATCTGGGAGGCGTAACGAAAATGACCAGAATAATGTGAGAGGAAAAATACCACCACCTGCCTTCTCGCCACTCATAGATGCATTCGTTGCAATTACTATATTAGTAACTAATTGAGACAGGTGTTTTTCTAATAAACCAATCAAATATTTAGAGGGCAAGTGTTTAGCGCTCATGGGGAAGATATCGTCAAATTTTATTTGCACTTGGCCGATTGGTTTGACAAATGGTGTGATCTCGAATATATTAACATTTAAAGCATCTAGAAGTGTTTCAACAAATAGCACTTGGGGTTTATATACACGGGATCAATGCTCACCCGATTCTGGGCCAGCTGTTCTTATCCTGTCTTCTTCTTCCTCGCTCACCTAGCATATGCGTCTGTGCCAGAGGGCTAGTTTCGGTCTTCGTTGTCACAATATATATATATATATATATATATATATATATATATATATATATATATATATATATATATATATATATACACACATCGTGTTGTAACGGTGAAGGCAGCCTTTATTAGGCCCAGAAGACACGATGACGCGACCACACCCAAGGCACAGAACTCAGGCAAGCCAAGTCCCAACAGCAGATGAAGATGACGACCACTTATAATGATTAACATGTGTAAAGATAGTAGATGTGCTTTATGAATGCCTACAATAATTCTCCCCCACGTGAAAGTGGTCATCGTGACCGCAGTTCTTGGCCGCAGGTCAAAGTGAAGAGGAACGCCGTATGAAAGGCTTCATGCGAGATACGTGGACAATTCTGCTGCCCTGCAGCGGCAGTCCGTTGGAAGAAGTACGGGTGCCACGCGATAATTCACAGGAGGCGTTTGCTCCAAGACAGTGTAGGGGCCAATAAAACGTAATTGAAAGTTCTCGCACAGGCCGGGAGTGCAAATGGGTGTAAGAAGGAAGACTTTGTCGCCAGGGCTGGAAGACACGGCAAAATGAGAGGCATCATATTCAAGCTTGCGATCCTGTTGCTTGGCTTTATTGTTGACGCGAGCCAGCTGACGGCAATGAAGTAAACGATACGTGTTTTCTTCACTTGAGGATGAACATGGTTTAACATGCGTAGAGAAGAACGAAACATCGAGGAAAGAAGAGGGAAAGCGACCGTGGACGAGGTAGAACGGCGAGTAACCGGTTGTGCGCTGTACAGAGGTATTATACGCAAAAGTGACAAATGGCAAAAGGGTGTCCCAGTTTGTGTGGTCCGGTTCGATATAAATCGCTATAATATTTGACAGTGTACGATGAAAGCACTCTGTCAGGCCGTTTGTCTGAGGATGGTAACTGAAGCTTGTTTTGTGTGTAGTGCCGGATGCCTTGAGTTTTTCTTCGACGAGTTCTGAAAGAAATACTCTTCCACGGTCGCTAAGGATTAGACGAGGAGCTCCATGACGAAGGATTTTTGCTCGAAGGATGAAGTCAGCCACTTTTGAAGCAGATGCAGAAGGCACGGGAGCTGTTTCGGCATAGCGGGTCAGGTGGTCGACAGATGTAGCTACCCATCGATTGTCCATGACAGTCATAGGAAGCGGACCATACAGGTCAACACCAACTACCTCAAATGGTTGCAGGGGGCACGAGAGTGTTTGTAATTCTCCAGTTCGAGTTGATGTAGGTAGCTTGCGACGCTGACAAAGGGCACATGAAGCAACGTACTTGATGACACAGGTGAATAAGCCCTGCCAGTAGTAGGTACATCGTATGCGGTCACACGTTTTCTGGAAGCCCATGCGTCCAGCAGACATGTCATGATATATCTTGAGGACTTGAGCCCGAAGAGAGCGAGGTAGAACGGGCACACAGCCTTGACCATCAGGGTGGTAGTTGTGACGGTACAGTACGTGGTTGTTGAGCGTGAATTGCGTCAGCTGTCGGCGAAGACGGCCGTCAAGGGGCCGGCAAGTCCCATCAAGACGGTCCATGATGTGGCGACAGTAAAGGTCAGCACGTTAGTGAGATAAGAACAAACCACACTCGCTTGGAGAAGTTGGGTCCACAGTAGCTGAGGACGAAACATGTAGGGAAGAGACGGCCGAAAGCTTCTCGAGTGCGGCATTGGCGGGTTTGTTAAGTGGCTCTGAAGAGAGCGGGACCGCGAAAGTGCGTCGGCGTCTTGATGCTTGTTTCTCGACTTGTATGTAATCATGAAGTCGTATTTATGTAAGCGAAATATACAGCGATCAAGGTGGTCGGGCAAGTTCTTGACTGTCGAGAGCCAGCACAAGGCATGATAGTCCGTAACCATAGTAAAGTGGCGGCCATGGAGATAACGTTGAAACTTTTGCATCGACCATACAACCACTAGGCACTCTTGTTTGGTGATGGTACAATTCTTTTCAGCAAGGGTCAGTGCACGGCTCGCGTATCCGACGACTTTCTCACGTGAACATTTGTCTCTCTGTAGAAAAATTCCACCAATGCCTTAATCACTAGCATCTGTATGCAGGAGCGTAAGCGCGGTTTCGTCTAAATGGCAGAGGACTGGTAGAGGACTGGTTTGAATGTGAGTTTGGATGTGAGTGCACACTTCCGTTGGGCAAACGCCGCTTCACATTCAGGATACCACACGAAGGCGACACCTAATCCGAGCAACTTGTGCAATGGTGAAGCTATTGAGGCAAAGCCTCGAATGAATTGTCGAAAATAAGAAGCAAGGCCGAGGAAACTGCGCAAATCATTGGCTTTTTCAGGGCGCGGGAAGTGTTGTACAGCAAAAATCTTGTCTGGATCGGGACGAATACCGTTCTTGCTTACGATGCGGCCTAACACTTTAACCATCTTGCTCGCAAAGCGGCACTTCTGGTTGTTCAGCTGAAGGCCTGCGTTTGCAAGGCACTTGAGAACTTAATGCAGTCGTTGCAAGTGCTGAGGGAAGATTGACAAGAAAATAACGATATCGTCTAAATAGCACAAGCAAGTCTTCCATTTCAAGCCTCGTAAAACTGTGTCGATTATCCGCTTGAATGTTGCTGAAGCATTGCCAAGGCCGAATGCCATGACGTTGAATTCGTACAGCCCATCTGGTGTTGAAAATGCTGTCTTTTCTTTGTCATCGTTGTGCATGGGTATTTGCCAGTAACCTGAACGCAGGTCTAGGCTCAAGAAGTACTCGGCACCCTGCAGTGAATCGAAAGCATCATCTATGCGTGGCATGCGGTAAACATCCTTGTGGGTAATCATATTAAATGCTCTGCAGTCCACACAAAATCACACGGAGCTATTTTTTTCCTTACTTAAACAGCAGGGAATGCCCAAGGACTCCCGGAGGGACGTATAAGGTTCCGTTGCAGTATATCGGCTACATTTTGTTCAATGACCTCCCACTCGGACGAAGAGACGCGATATGGTCGACGGCGTATGATGGAAGTGGCATCGCTTTGGATACGATGCCTAATAATGAACGTCTGTCCAAGAGATGAGAAATGGGTATCAAACAATTTTCTATGCTTTTGTAGCAAGACAAGCAACTCATCTGTCTGTGAAGAGGTCAGCTCTGGACTAATAGTCGCAGCAAAGACAGAAACGCTTGATGAACGACCAATAGAAGGAAGGTCAGAACACGCTGGCATAAGCGGGACAACAGAGACAGGTTGGGATTCGGTAACGCAAGCCATTGTGGTGTCTTTAGGAGTGAGAATTTTCTCAGACGTCTGGTTTGTAGCGGAGAAAAGTCCGGAGCCATTGTGGAACTGCGCTATACCTGAAGCAAGCGCTATACCTCTTGCGAGACAGTGTGCAAATGGTTAGACAAACACGTCACCAAAGTCGGTCATGTTAGAAGTGATGGTAACTATTTGTTGATGACCAGGTGGTAGCTCGGTATCTTCCGCAGCGAGCAAGCGAACGGGCTTGTCATCCATATAGGGCACAGTCAGTTCCCATCACATAAACAACATTTTCTTGACAGCAGATGGAAGCGTTCGCCGTAGACAGAAAATCCCAGCCTAATATAAGCTGGCGGGAACACGAGCTCAGCACGGCAAATAGCACAAAATGGAGAAGACCAGCTATGAAAACACGAGCGGTGCACATAGCGGCAGGTCTACTTACGCTGGCCTGGTCATGGACGCCAACTCCTTTTTGATAACGTGGCGCAAAACAGTGTTAGAGGGGGGAGGCGGACTCGGTGTCATTGAGAGGCCGAAAGATTGCAGCTCTTCCAGTATAATCGCCCGGATCTTAGCACGCAATAAGGCATCAGTCGTGGTGGTGTTTTCAGCGCTGTCCGGCGGTAACCGTTGGGACTGAAGTTCCTCTAGGCGTTGGCACGTGGCAACAACGTCAGCCACTGTGGTGGGGTTTTGTATGACCAAGGCATTGAACGCGACCGTGCTGATCTCTTTCAATAGATGACGAACTCCCTCTGATTCAGACAAGGACGTGCTGAAACAGTGACAGAGAGCAAGCACATCCTCTATGTATGATGTCTAAGACTCACCGCATTGTTGCTTGCGAGCATCCAGTGTCTTCTTAGCGAGAGCTGAACGAACCTCCGGGGTGCCGAAAATTTGGCGATGCTGTTGCTTGAAACGTGTCCAGTCCGTGATGTCCGTTTCATGATTGAAACTATGTTTTCGCAATGCCTGTCAGATAGAAAGAAACACGGCGAAACTTGGTAGGATCATCCCAGTGGTTAATGGAACTCGCTCGATTGAACTGATCCAACCAATCCTCCACATTTTCACCTCGAAGTCCGGTGAACGTGGACGGCTCACGCTGGTGCGCGGCGATAATCCACGATCGATAGGCCACGGTAGCCGGGGCCGTGGAGGTAGACGCAGAAGCGCCGATTGGCTCGTCCTGAGGCATGTTGCCGGACACCTGGCACAAAGGACGACCTGAGCGGAGCTTCAGAAGGCAGAGCGGGCTGGGAGAGGACGGAAGATCGTAGAGCACACTCCACCACTTGTGATGTAATGGTGAAGAGGTGAAGGCAACCTTTATTATTTCCACAAGACACGATGAAGCGACCACATCCAAGGCACAGAACTCAGGCAAGCCAAGTTTCCACAGCAGATGAAGATTACGACCACTCATCATGATGAACATGTGTAAAGATAGTAGATGTGCTTAATGAATGCCTACACACTATATATATATATATATATATATATTTATATATATATATATAGCTCACTGGTAGAGCATCGAACGCGTTAGTTCGGTTTTTGCCCACGACAAGTTGTCTTTTCACCCACTTTTCTTTAGATGGAGACGCTTATTCACGTGCATTCGTACCTGTGAGTACGTTTTTGCATCATTTAAGCGTGAGGAACGCGGGGCATGTTTCGATCTGTTTTCCATTCTGCGCGTGACCTTTCAGTTTGTTGCTATCAAGTTCATTGCTTCGACTTTCAGGCAATACTGTGACTTTCTGAAGGATTTGTATTATAGTTTTTACAAGAGAGTATTGATAGGTCACACGCCCTTGAAATGCTGTGTGTTTCTCTTGTGTACTTGTGTCATGTTTTCTCAATATGTGTTGGTTTAAAGCCACTCGAAACAATACAACTATGCTACTGTTAACTTCTGGTATGTCAAATACAACATATCTGCATGGGTTGGTATGTGTCATAGATTACAACAAAAAAGTGTAGCCTGGCTGGTATATTCGAGCAACACAGCTCGATTGCCACAGTGATTTCTGCACTAGACATGTTCATACTATGTTATGCCTTTACCAATATGTTAAAGACTGGTACCAGGCAAATGGAAATAAGAGAAATGTATTAGTTCTGTGTTACACTTGGCCCTCGTGACAAATATTTATGGCTTTCAACATCCATGCACAAAAATCAACAGGCACTGACTGCCTCAGGAAGCACTTCTCTGCGTGTCTCTCTGCAAGAAATTACTTTTTGCCAAAGGTTTCTGTGCTCGCATGAGGCGTCGGCAAGTACTACAAGTATTGAACAAATATATAACAATGTTCACAGCCGTACATAACATTGAATCAAAGCAACAACGAAGAAAAAAAGATTGCCTGGAAGTCTGAGTGATCCATGGTGAGATGTGCTTCGAAGGTACAGAGAGTGTGTAATCGCACTTCTGTATAGCCCGAAACTTCCGTAGCAATATAAAAAGAGCAGTGTGAAAGCATCATCTTACTTTCAATGCGCAGAACCACTGAAAATTGGGGCTTCAGGGAAGTTCAGACTTGTTGAAACGCGAAGAGCATGAAATAATTCAATATTGCACAAAACATCACAAGCTATGGCATCATTCGCTTAGCAAGAAGCTGGATTTTGAACTCCCTCGAAAAAAAAAAAGCGCTCTAGGTGTATGTACACATGCACATCGTTGCTGCACAAACATGTGAAATCAGGCTGGAGCACAACCTATCAAAAAAGTTTCTGAATATGCCCCGGCTTGCTAAGTAACATGTATATGTTATTCTGTGCTAACTTTCCTCTGTCTTTGTGTTTTCTGTGTACTCAAACCAAATAAACAATCATTACAATGATGTAGCAATAACGCAAATCTCCACTGTACCAGGGTGCTTACTTGAAAGGCTGAAGTGACTGCCGAATCTCCTGAATGCAGAGCCATTACTAAACATGCAATTTGGCGTAATGCGTGTTACACATAGGCACATGACCGAAACAACATTCTTCTGTTATTTCGGTACCTGATATAGGTTGCCTTTATGGTTTAAACTAAACTTGAGTCAGATGACAAAATTATGCATCTTAAAAACTAAATGTATTTGAAATCTGGTATTGATTTGTGAAACATAAGTTCGTGCTACTTTAGCACTCCTTCACGTTCCTTAAGCAGACGAAACCTCACCACATGTGTGAAACTACACATAAGTTGCAAATGCTTATTCAGTGCAAATAACGTGAGAAATGTTTACAACAATGCCTGTGAATTACCTGCGATGATTCATAACTCAGGTGCATATCAGCATTGGCTGCATGTGAACATCACCAGGTTCACCAGGCCAGAAGGAGGCTGCAAGAATGTCTTCGTTAAAGCATTGCGAATTATTTGATCTCGTTATTTGCCAATCAATGCCGGTAAAAAACTCTTTGAGAGAAAGTTGTGTAACAAGGCTGTTGCCAGACAACTCGAAGCTAAGGCCAAGCAGGCATTGCCTCATCAAATGTAACAATAAATAAATGGCACTGACAAATACAGTCAACTGAGCTGACCATGGCACTAATGCATTGTGAGCTGATTAAATTACACGCCAGAAAATATTAGCAGGAAGAATAAATTGTATCACAAATATTACAAAACATCACCATCAGCCACATGCTCTATAATGTATTTGAGAAATATCTATCTAAAAATGTGAAAGTTATCTGACCCAAAACTTCATGGTTTACGCAATGACTGCTCAATACTCTCACATAGAATTTATTGATTGAATTTCTGTGGTCTACATGTTTGTTTCCAGCCAACATTCTCAGCATGCCAGTGAGGCACAGTGCATGTCAGTAAAACGCTGACGACATATACATATGGACATCCGGGACTACTCGTCCACAAATCTAAGCTCGAGTACAGCGTGCAGTGATGATCACATACAAATATGTACGCCGTCAGGTGTTCACTCTTTCAATCGACAAATGCGCAGTACCTGCGTTCACGCGCAAGCATGTGTCTCAATACCCGATATTTATTAATGAAACAGCGATATCTGCTGTAACGCACCACAAGTTTCTTGGGGTTGTCATACACAGAGATCTATCGTGGACAAGACATGTCGCAGTACTTAAATATAAATTGAAGAGATTTGCTCTTGTTTTTCACCTCGTGGCAGGATCAAGATGGGGCCCATCAGAATCATCACTACTTCAATTGTTTAATGCTCTATTTGTGGGATACATCCGATACAGTGTACCGGTGCTCTCCAATATGAGACCTAGTTGTGTGAAGACGCTAGAGATTGTTCACGCTCAATGCTTACAAAGATGCTTCGGTGTACCGCGCTGTACTTCAACAACTGGCACAATCGCAAGGACTCGGGCTTGTCCCATCAGTGTATACATGCTCTGCGAACCACTTAGAATTCACCTTCGATTGCTGAGCCGACACAGACAGTACCCATTTTTAGTACTTCCCGCCACTCACCCAGAGTGCAGTTTTTCAAGAGTAATATCGCGGCATGAGAATAATATACCAACAACGTTTTCCTCCCCAAATTTCCCTGCAGTGCCTCCATGAATCCTGCTGAACCACCTGTTTGTTTTACGATACCTGGAATTACGAAGAAGTCACTCGTTTCTTCTGTTAGCCTCAAACAACTGACCCTACATCACATTTATACAAAGTACGGTGATTCTATGCATGTGTACACTAATGGGTCTACCACACTAAACACCTCCGTCGCAGCCTTTGTCATCCCAGACGTGGATATCGCTCGATGATCCAAAGCGGACCATAAAACCACATCAACTGCCGCAGAGCTTGTCGCTATCCGCGAGGCAGTAAGATTTGCTTCCGGAGAGCGACCTCGTGCCTGGACGATTTTCTGTGATACCAAACCCGCTTTGCAAACCATTGATTCCATCATAAAACAAGGTCCGTATTACAGCTCGGCAATAGAAATCGCAGAACTTATTAGGGAGGCTTCAACAAATGGCCATATTATCACTTTCCAGTATATTCCCGTGCATTGCGGCGTGACAGAAAACAAACAGGCAGACACTGAAGCTAAAAATGCCTCAAACAATGCCCCTGAAGGACACATTGCGTTTTTCACGAGCCGACACGAACGCCCTGGTTCGCTGCGTGATGCACAGCTACGTACTTCAGCACTGGACCAAACCGGAATGGCGACACCGGCGATTTCACAAATGGGACCCGGAAATGAGGTTCCGCACGCCCCCTAAATTGAAGCAGCAACTCACAAATATGATCTACCGCATTCGTCTCGGTGTGGCGTAAACCAGACGTTACGCACATATTATCAGTCGCAGTGACACCGGTCATAACTATGAACACTGTGATGTGCGAAAAACACTTGTGCACACATTTTGTGTCTGCCCAGCATACGCACGTGAACGACAAACACTGATTTTGTCTACTGAACAATATCGCAGTAGGTCGTTAACTTATGAGACCGTTGCTTCAACAGTGCAAACAGTGGAACAGATTGCACCAACAGTGCAAGTGTGGTCATAAGAGCGGTTATAACCTTTCTGGAAGCAACTGGACTATATTCGCGGCAATAAAGTTTGTCTCAGATAGAAAGAATACTATACACACACCTCTATATTTTACCATCGGCTTCCAATATTCTTTCTGTTCCCCTTTCCCCTCCCCCAGTGTAGAGTAGAAGGTAAGAGCAAGCTATGGCTCAGGCTGACCTCTCTGCCTTTCTGTAAGTAAACCTATCTCTTTCTTTCTCTCTCAGTAAATTAAGGCTGGTTCTTCAGCGAGTCGGCACAATTACATAGCCCCACCATGGTGCTGTAGTGGCTGAGGTAGTCGGCTGCTGACCCGCAGGTCGCAGGATCGAATCGCGGCGGCGGCGGCTGCATTTCAGATGCAGGCGGAAATGTTATGGGCCCGTGGGCTCATATTTGAGCGCACGCTAAAAACCTCAGGTGTTAAAAATTTCCGAAGCCCTTCACTACAGCGTTTCTCATAATCATAACGTTGTTTTGGGACATCAAACCACACATATCAATCACTCAATTACACTTACATGTTCGATCGACCACGTGGCATGGTACATATGAGCAAACATGAATTCGATGACACTTCCCTCCTCATCTGCGCCAAGCTGCATGTCAGCAAAAGAAGCCATGCAAACGCTATTTTAGATGCAAAATGGCTTCTTTCTTTGTTTAGCTACATGCACACGAAGCGGATATATTTATAGCATACTTTATCCACGTGAGAACTAAAATTTATAGTACTCTAATACAGCCTAAGCTATAGTTAGTGGATACGATAATAGTGCTGATTTATTAAAATAGCCTGGGTCAGGGAAAACTGCAGTCCAACTTTAGTTCCACCTGTTGAGCTCGATTAACTAACCTACAAATGGTTTTGCATAAATATCTATAGTGTAAACACACTGATGAGCGCTTACTACAAGCTATACAGTTGCGCAAGTTAGGAAGGAAGCAATGCCAAGCCAATAAAGGCTGAAGTTGAGTTCAAGGTAAAATGAGATCCAAATTCGTAAACACGCGGTGCCGACGACACCCTGTGGTCAGTAATTTTGCAAGTAATACTTATATCGCATGTAACTTCAGTGTACAAACGCACGTAAAGCACCAAAACTAATCGAAAATTTGGCCGATAATAATATTACACCACCTAGAGTTTCATGTGCCAAAGCTACGTTTTGTTCATGAGAGGCGCTGTAGAGAAGGGATCCGGTAAAATTGGTTTGGCGTTTTGCACAAAACAAGGGCTTGTGGCATTTCGCTTTAAGTGAAATGTGACCGCCGCCACCGTGATCGAACCCGCAATCTTCCAGTCAGCAGCAGCGCTTTATAACCCCTGCTGTGTGCCGGAATGTGTTTCCCGTGTGCTGAAAGCGCGCTCCTTCATGACGCGCCGATTCACAGTACCCAGCTCATGTATGAAAAGACGTGGTACTGACGTCACAGTTGCTACTTAAACCACTGAGAAATAAATGGCGGGGATTTTTCTTGCTTGCATATCGCCTGGACTGCCATAGACTCCTTTCTTTCACCGATCACTGACTGATAGTGGCGGGCGCCGCTGCGACATGGTGTCAGAAGGGGGATCCAAACCGACCTCGGAAAACCGGACTGCTCTTTCACGAGCGCCGATGTAAGCAGATAAACTCGCTGGTGGACTGACCGTCTCGGAAGTCTTGCCATTTGTTAAATCTTGTATTTAAGGGCTTCAAACGGGCGACAACTTTGTTAACAGAGTATGTGATGCTCAAAAGACGAACGTTGTTTGTTAGGCCTTGCTGAAGTTATGTCGCCAAGGCTGGCCAGAAAAACCAAAACTTCCTTGCTACCTAGCTCGATACTGGCAGGAACGTGTCGTAATTGTCGAATGCAATGACATGTTTTTAAAGGGGACTAGACTGGTGGTACTTCAATGCCCAAGAAAAAAAGTACTAACTAAGCTCCATGATGGGCTTCACGGCATCTCAAAGACAAGAGCTTTGGCGAAAGAACTAGTCTTGTGGCCAGGCCTCAGCGAACAACTCGCACGGCAAGTGATGATGATGTGTGGTGCTTTGTGGCGCAAGGGCCAATTGAGGGCCAAAGAGCGCCATTTTGATGAGTAGAGATGAGACAATGATATGTTGCGTGGCTGTATAGGGGCCTTAAAATTCCTCGCGATAATGCGGGTAAAAACATAAGTATTAAGATCATGACAGTGTCGTGATATGCATATTAAAAGGGGTGACAAAGATTTTGATAATAAAAACATGTAACAGTTTTTGGCACTAGCACACTTGCCTCATCAGCGCCCTTGTGTTCAAGGGCTGCGAGGCAAGTGCTTTTAAATGTAATCACTGCAGCAACCTCTCTTGAGAGGTCACGCTACGCAATGCCTGGGTATATTACATATTAAAAATTGACATCTCTTAAAAAGCTAACAATGATTTATGGGTGAAAAGTGGTTCCCTACCGACAAACATTGCGGGATGTAATGGTATGTGTTGTTGGTAGGGTAATGGAAAGTGTTGTTTTCTTAGAGTGTCCAACTGTTTACATTGCATTAAAACGTGAAGAACTGTCAATGCCTCACCACAATTGTCACACAGTGGTGGATCACCACCGGACAAAAGATGTGTGTGTGTCGTGTATGTGTGTCCTATCCTGAGTCTTGTTAGTGTTACCTCTGTTAGACGAGATTTTGATACTCGTGGCCAATGGCCAAGGTGTGGCATGATAACGTGTAGTTTGATTTGTGTGTGTTTATCCCACTTGCTCGGCCAGTAGTCCCTGAAGTTTTGTTTGAGAGACGGCTTCAGATCTAGGACCGGGATTGATATGGGTGTAGGGACAGTGTTTTTGTGGAGGGATGCAGCGAGCTGATCCGCCCTCACGTTGCCTTGGATCTCACGGTGTCCTCGCACCCAGCACACTACAACATGTTGGTTGAGTGGGTGGAGTGTGCACAAAATGGAGTAAAGTGAGACAGGGACAGGGTTTTTTTGTTTTTTAAGACTGTGCAGAGCCGTTACCACACTGAGGGAGTCTGTATAAATTACTGCTTTTTGTATTTGTAGTTGTTTGATGTGTTTAGCTGCCACAAGTATCGCGTAAGCTTCCGCTGTGAAGATACTTGTGCCTGGATGTAGAGGGCCAGCATCCGAAAAGGAAGAGCCAACAGCAGCGTAGGACACAGAGGAGTTGGTCTTAGAGGCATCTGTAAAGAACTTAGGACGTGTGTATTTGTGTTGAAGTTCCAGGAAATATGTTCGGAAATGGGCAATAGGCGCATGTTTTGTAACTTGTAGAAAAGACACATCGCAGTCTATAGTCTGCCACTGCCACGGTGGCGGGTATGCTACAGGAGCAATTAAATTGTGTTCGAGTGAGACTCCAGTTTCCTCAGCTAGACTGTTCAGGCGAACTGAGAAGGGCTGCCTCATCGAAGGCCTGTTTAGAAACAGAATTGAGCTCGACAAATTATTAAAAGCAGAGTATGAGGGGTGCTTTTGTCTGCTTTTACCTTAAGGAAATAAACGAAGGACATGTAAGTTCTCTGCAGATAAAGCGACCACTCATTTAACTCAACATAAAAGCTTTCTACGGGGCTGGTGCGAAAAGCACCCGTAGAAAGGCAGATGCCCAAATGGTGCACGGGGTCCAGCATCTTCAAGGCAATTCGAGTAGCAGACTGATAGACAACGGCCCCATAATCTAAGCGGGTGCGAATGAGGCTTCTATACCGGTTCATGAGGCATTGCCTGTCACTACCCCACGTAGTACGTGACAACACTTTTATAACACTAATGGCTTTTAAACATTTTGTTTTTGAATACTTGATGTGTGGTACGAATGTCAACTTGTTGTCCAAGATTAAGCCTGAGAATTTATGCTCCGCATTGACAGACAGACGTTGACCGTTCAGTTCAATGTCAGGTTCTGAGTGCACGCCTCTCTTTCGGGAGAACAAGACACACGTGCTTTTTTCTGGGTTCAGCCGGAATCCGTTTTCCTCTGCCCCTTTGGAGAGCTTGTTTAAACCTAACTGAACCTGCTGCTCACACATTGCTAGGTTGCATGACTTAAAGCCAAGCTGGACGTCATCGAGATATGTGAAATAGAACATGTTGCTGGGGATGGACAGGTGCAAGGAATTCATTTTAATAATAAAAAGTGTACAACTAAGTACACCACCTTGCGGTACTCCCGTTTCTTGCACAAATGTTTGCGAGAGAATACTGCCCACACGGACACGGAATTTCTGATTGGACAAGTAACTCTCGAATATGGAAAGCATTCTACCGCGCACACCCAGGTGAGACAAGTCTCTTAATATACCAAAACGCCATGTTGTGTCGTAAGCCTTCGCGATATCGAGAAACACTGAAAGGAAGTATTGTTTGTGGACAAAAGCGTCTCAGATATGTGCCTCGATACGCACCAAATGGTCGGTGGTGGATCTACCCTCTCGAAACCCACACTGGAACTGGTCGAGCAGATTGTGTGTTTCAAGGAAATGTGAAAGTCGGTGGTTTATCATTTTTTCAAAAAGTTTACAAAGGCAGCTGGTTAGTGCAATAAGCCTATAACTTGAAACTGAGGAAGGGTCCTTGCCCTGTTTCAAAGTAGGGATAACAATAGCCTCTTTCCAGAAAGCAGGGATGGTGCCAGAAAGCCAGATAGCATTGTATAGAGAGAGTAGAGTTTTTCGCGTTTTAGGCGGCAGGTTTTTCAACATTTCATACGTGACACGGTCGTAGCCTGGTGCAGAATTACTGCTAGAGCTTAGTGATGTTTGTAGCTCAGCTAATTTGAAAGGTTGGTTGTATCCTCGTGTTTTATTCACTTATATTCTAGTTTCTGTTTTTCTATACTTGCTTTATATCTTTGAAAAACTTCAGTATAGTGTGCCGAGCTAGACACTTGCTCGTGGTGTGCCCCGAGGAAGTTCGCCTGATCTTCCAGGCTGTCACCCTGTGTGTTTACGAGTGGGAGTGAGTGTACTTGTCGTCCTGCTACCCTACGAACCATGTCCCAGACTTTAGCCTCTTGTGTATATGAATTTATCCCTGATAAAATCTTGTGTCAGCTTTCTCTTCTGGCCTGCCGACGCGTTCTCCTGCCTAGAGATTTTATTTTCTTAAAGCTCTCAAGGTTTTCCGCTGTCGGCGAGTTGCGCAGCAACCTCCGTGCCCTGTTCTGTTCCTTTCGCGCATTCTGACACTCAGTGTTCCACCGCGGGACCTGTCGTTTGCCGAGCAGTCCAGATGTTTGTGGAATGCACTTGGCTGCTGCGTCAGTAAGAAAGGCCGTGAAGTACTGCACAGCTTCATCTATGCCTAATCCGCATATGTCGGTCCAACTTAGGTGTGTAATCTTTTGAAATTGTTCCCAGTCGGCTTTGTTCACCAGCCATTTGGGAACTTGTGGAGGACATTCATATGTTATTGGTGTACTCAAAGCTAAAGTAAAATGGTCACTTCCATATGGATTATTTATGACTTCCCACTGAAGTAATGTTACAAGTGAAGGAGATGCGATACTACGATCTATGGAGGAGTAAGTATTGTTTGCAAGGTTATAATATGTTGCCTATTTTCTATTCAACAGACAAGCACCTGATGAAAAGAGGAACTGTTCAATGAGACGACCTCATGCATCACATCGACAGTCACCCCATAAACCGCTGTGCGCATTCAGGTCCCCTAGAACCAAGTAAGGTTCTGGTAACTCATCTATTAAAGACTGGAAATCATGTTTTTCCAGGCGGTGTTGCGATGGTATGTATAGAGAGCAGATGCTGACGAGCTTATTTAATAGAACTGCTCGAACAGCCACTGCCTCTAGGGATGTTAGTAGTGGTAGATGACTGCTTGCTATTCCTCGATTAACTATAATGGCTACACCACCAGATGACGCCACAGCATCATCTCTGTCCTTTCGGAAGACAGCATATTGACGCAAAAAATTTGTATTCTTGGATTTTAAGTGTGTTTCCTGTACACACAGCACTTTTGGAGAATGTTTGTGTAGTTCTTGGACATCGTCGAGGTCTCGAAGTAGTCCTCTGACGTTCCAATGTATAATTTGTGTCTCCATTATGGGAGTAAAGAAGTGCTGTGTGTACGAAATGAGTGTGTCTGGTGTCTAAAGAGAGAAGTGACTTAGCTTACAGAGCCTTTAGAAGGCCCTGTAATTACAGTTTTGTCTTTTTTATAGCAATCGAGGGAGCCCCGCCACTCCTTTGGCGCAGACTGCGCCAGTGCAGTTAATGTGTCCATCGCCTCAGGAGAGACGACAGACAATGTTGTTTTAGTTGCAGGCTTCGTCGTGACAGACGGAGCCTTAAACCCCACCGGGCTGGAGGTCGAGGGGACCTTTTTAGTTTGTGTCGTGCCCTGGCTGCTGCCAAAGTTCACAAGGGCCTTCGGTGGGGCTGTATTCAAGGAGGGTCGGGCAGCCGAGGCTGCTCCCCCCATGGGGCCTTGTGGCGTTTGCCTCGGCACGCTGGGCGTGGTCCAAGGCATTGCCGAAAACCGAAGTGATGCTTACCCCCCTCGCACCACTTCGGCATACGATGTGTTCCCAGCCAAATGTGGGGAAACGCGCTGCCAGACTTCACGGAAGCTTATGTTCAATTTAAACTTTCTATTAATAATTTCTTTTTCCATTTTCCAAGCCACGCATGACCTGGAATATGCAGGATGGTCACCCTCACAGTTTGCGCAGTGCACTTGTAGTTGACAGTCATCGTCAGCGGTATGACCTTTGGTGCCGCACTTCACGTAGGTAATCTGTCCTCGGCAGCTCTGGGAGCCGTGCCCGAACCTCTGACACTTAAAGCAGCGCCGCGGCTTGGGTATGTATGGTCTAACTGGCAGTTTAAGATATCCTGTTACTATTTCAGTGGGGAGGATGCTAGAGGCGAAACATAGTATGATGTGCTTCGTTGGGATTTCCTTATTTTCTCTTCTTATTTTGATACGCTGCACCTGAATGACGTTTTCCTCTTTCCAGCCTGTTAGAAGTTCGTCGTCAGAGAAGTCCAACAGGTCTCCATCTGATACAACACCCTTCACTGTGTTCATGACTCGATGCGGTGTGATTGTGATAGGCTGATTCCCAAATGCTGTGAGTTTATGTAGTCTTTGGTACTGTGCGTTGTCTTTTGTTTCAAGTAACAGGTCACCACTGGCGGTCTTTGTGGCCTTGTAGCCTGCGCCCAGAGTCTCTATGAGACATTTGGACACAAGGAAACGTGAAATACATTAGCTTTCTTTTCTGTACTTTCACAGTGGATAATGTGGTACTTGGGGAAGTTATCTTTTTTGTTTAGAACAAATTCAAAAATTGTATCGGTGCGCCACCTCTTGGAGAGGCGATTAGTTGTGAGAGGGCTAGGGGTTTCCATAAATTTGATAGCTTATTCGGTGGCCACGCCAGCCACCCACCACCGAGCCCAACAAGGGGACGCTGCGAGACACGAAGGAGGCGCAGGCGCCAGCCGTACATGGCTGCTATAACCTAATATATCTACCCAAGGTTGGATATTTACACTAGTTTAACCCTTGCCGCCAGGAGAAATTGGAAGTGAAATGAAGTGAGGAAAATACAGGAAAGATGTAAAGTGAGAACCAAAGACGAAGATGTAGGGAGAGAGAGAGAGGAAAAGGCGACTGCCGATTTCCCCTGGGTGGGTCAGCCCAGGGTGCCGTCTACGTGAAGCCGGGGCCAAAGGGGTGTTGCCTCTGCCGGGGGGCCTTAAAGGTCCAATCACCCAGTGTCAGCTCAACCCCCAGGATCCCCTTTTTCCCGGACACGGCAAAGCCACGCACGGCTAGGCGTGGGAGGGAGCTGAAACTCTCCCGTTAGCTCGGGTCTGTGGTGTCACTACACACCAAACGGCTAGTTGCGCAACAAGGCGGAACTGGGCAACTAGGCGCAACTACGGCACGGCAAGTGAAAGAATGTGTTACTTGTGCACGGTTCTTCACCCAGAACTGTGAGCCATTGAACTCTTAACGCCAAGTTCGCATGGAAACAAGTTGGGGTCGACTTGTGTTTTGTCAACAATTCTCACTACCTTGTCGTGGTTTACTACCTGTCGCGATATCCGGAAGTAGCCCTTTTTCCCTAAAAAAACTGGTGTGGTTATAGAAATGCTAAAAAGCATTTTTGCACGTCATGGCATTCTGGAGAACGTGATAATAAATAATGAACCACAGTTTTCTTGTACCGAGTTTGAGAAGTTTGCCCATGATTATGGCTTTGGTCACGTCACTGCAAGCCTTAGGTACCCTCAGGCTAATGGCGAAGTAGAACGCATGGTTCAAGCAATTACGCACCTGATACTCAAATCCAAGGACCCATAATTGGCTCTGCTTGCCTACAGGGCAATTCCAGGCGTCCTCGGCTCTAGCCCGGCGAAAATCTTTATGGGCCGCCGTCTTTGGACAATAGTTCCAATGGCACCGCAGCTCCGTAATCCAGTGCAGCCATCGCTGCTTATTCTTGCGGTCAAAGACAGAGCCAACAAAAAGTTGCAGGCACAGTAATACAACTAACGCCACCGAGCCCGGAAGACAAAACACATCCGTTATCCAAATTTTCAATAAAGGTATCACCTTCGCATCTTTCACTCTGAGAAAAGGCATGCCATTCCGAATAAGTAAATCAATACATATAGTAAATATCTTGGCATTCTTTATTTAGCACTTTCAGCATATAACCTTATACGTATATACTCCTATACGGTAAGGGTAACTACAATGCTCTAACTAAGGAACTTACAATAGTTCTTCCAACATTACAGTCATAAATTTACCACTGATCTATTCAGGAGAACTGGCTAGTTTACAAACAAATGTTGACTGACCTAATAGCCAACTTCATCCCTAAACCACTGTTCGTGTTAACAGTCATAAGCCATGGTTTAATAGATTTTTGTACCAACTAGACAACAAGAAAAAGCGTACATTTTGGACTGCCAAGCAGAAAAGAGGATACCACAACTGGGATAAGTACTGCGAGGCTGAAAAAGACCTACCTGGCGGCTATCCGTGACATTATGTCCCAGTTATTTAACAACAACTTGCCCAATATGTTAACTAACAATCCCCGAAAGTTCTGGCAGGTAATTCACCCTAAAGCATTTATCGGCTTCACTCCTAACTAACGAATCTGGGGAGGACCTTTTAGAGACTGAGTGTGGTGATGCTTTCAATAACGCCTTCCCATCCGTATTCACTAAAAATTCAAACGCACCCTTACCTGTATTTTTTTCTCATATCACTCTTGACATGCCTGAAATCAGTTTTACTGCTGACGGTATCTCATCCCTCATCGAAAAGTTGAAGCTATCATCAGCATCTGGACTAGATGGTATTAATGTCAAACTGTGGAAAAATATACGTCCGATTGCGTTGAAGTCTCTTGTTTTGTTATTTTTGCAATCTCTTTCAACAGGCATCATCCCAGACGATTGGAAAGTGGGAAAGGTCATTCCTGTCTTTAAATCTGGTAACACGAACTCTCCACTAAACTACAGACCAATCCCTTTGACCAGCGTACCCGGCAAACTCATGGAATACGTCATTTACTCTTACGTCATGAACTTTGTCGACTCCCATAACCTATTCCTTCATTCCCAACATGGGTTTCGTGGGGGACACTCTTGCGAAACCCAGCTTGCCATTTTTGTTCATGACCTTCATGATTTATAAGTGGGGTTTAACGTACTGACATGTGGCGTTTAACGTCTCAAAACCACTATATGATTATGAGAGACGCCGTAGTGGAGGGCTCCAGAAATTTAGACCACCTGGGGTTCTTTAACGTGCACCCAAATCTGAGTACACGGGCCTACAACATTTCCGCCTCCAGGGGTTTAACGTCCTAAAACCACCATATGGTTATGAGAGACGCCGTAGTGGAGGGCTCCGAGAATTTCGACCACCTGGGGTTCTTTAACGTGCACCCAAATCTGAGCACACGGGCCTACAACATTTTCACCTCCATCGGAAATGCAGCCGCCGAAGTCGGGATTTGAACCCGCAACCTGCGGGTCAGCAGCCGAGTACTTTAGCCACTAGACCACCGCGATGGGGCATGGCCTTCAAGCCAACCTCGACCTTAACAAACCAACCGATTCTATATTCTCTGATTTTGCGAAAGCTTTTGGTAAAGTAACCCACAAACTCTTAATATTAAAACTGTCCTCGTTAAACTTTCACACATACGTACTTAACTGCAATCAGTGTTCACAAATGATAGCTTATCTGTCCTCTTCCGGTAACATCGGGTTTACTGCACGGCTCTGTCCTTGGTCCTATTTTATTTTTAATTTAAATTAACGACCTTCCGATGCACGTATCTTTAAAATGCCGCATGTTTGCTGATGACTGTGTTATTTATCGCACCGTCACTGACTCTTCCGACCAAATGTTATTACAAGAAGACATCAACTACATCCTACAATGGTGTGATGACTGGCTTATGACCTTAAACCCTTTAAAATGCAAACTAATCTCACTCACTCGCCATCTAAACCCTCTTCGCTTTTTTTATAACACAGCTAACGTCCCTGTCGAATCAGTAACCACTTACAAATACCTTAGAGCCACCCTACCTTACAATTTGTCATTAAACACTCACATCAATAAAATTGTATCAACGTCTAACAGAACCCTGGGCTTCTTAAAACGCCACTTACGCTGCGCTCCGTGTCATGTAAAAGTTCTTGCTTATACATCATTAGTTAGGACTAAGTTAGATAATGCATATTCCATCTGGAACCCACATGAAGTTGGTCTTACAAATTCTCTTGAATCCTTACAAAATCGTGCAGCTAGATTCAATCATGCTTCATACTCTTACGACGTCAGTGTTTCCCCCTTAAAACAATGAGTACCGTATCACCTCTATCATGTCACTGACGCATTGCAACCCTTCGTGAGGTCTAGTGGCTAAGGTACTCGGCTGCTGACCCGCAGGTCGCGGGTTCAAATCCCGGCTGCGGCGGCTGCATTTCCGATGGAGGCGGAAATGTAGGCCCGTGTGCTCAGAATTGGGTGCACGTTAAAGATCCCCAGGTGGTCGAAATCGCCGGAGCCCTCCACTACGGCGTCTCTCATAATCATATGGTGGTTTTGGGACGTTAAACCCCACATATAAATCAATCAATAAATCAACCCTTTCATGATTTCACAAGTTTTTTCTCTCTCCACGTAACCACCCTCCTTGCATTATCTCTGCAGCTCACACATCTCAACGAACCGACAATGTGCTTTAAATTTTTCGCCCAGATGCTCATACTAAAACATATTCTGCTTCTTTTTTTCCCAGAGTAGCAAAAGACTGGAATGGCCTTTCCCCTGATATCGCCACAATTACCTCTCTATCAAGCTTCATGCATAATATTATAATTGTAACTTATTATTGATCATTGTGACAAAACTATCAATTGTATGTTACCCACTCCTTATGTATACCCTCTCGGGGGTCTTTTAGGAAAGAAAAATGAAATGAACTGAAATGAAATAGCCATCGTGACTCCGTCTAACGGCTGTGCTGAAATACGCCCGCTCATTGGCCGGTTCTTCTTGTTTTTGTTCCTTTCTTGTGGCTAATACTCACCTTGGGGATTGGTCTATTATCTGACTTTGTTATTGTCTTCTCGAAGCTCGCGCCAGTGCAGCAGTACAGATGTTGGTTCCTTACAATATAAGTATTGTAAAAAACAGACATAGCAAATACAAGCGAGACCGACAATGCCTATCGTTTTAACCTAAATGTCAGTCATAATACCTAGTATGGTAACAACAAAAATATGGTAAGCAAAAAAGGGAATCAAAAGATGCATGTAACAATATTTTTGGAGGCTGTGTATTCGGCTTACGTGTCTATACATGCCTAGAATACATGTGCTGTAGATATTTTTTTGGTCCGTGCTATACGTTTCTGGTTGGTTTTCCCTCAAGTGGTATGTCATTCCATAGTTCTATCCTTACACGTTCCTCTTGCGTCTGGTCATATATATATATATATATATATATATATATATATATATATATATATATATATATATATATATATATATATATATATATATATATATATATATATATATATATATATATATATATATATTGTCAATGGTATGTTAAAATTGTTTCTTGTCGGGCGATTTCACTTATGCAATATTAGTATCTTGAAGCAATATTTGTCGTTGATTATTCTGTAATAGAGTTTGTCACTCTCAACTTGTGAAAGAAATCGAATGGTAGGATTTAAAGTTCCCGGTGCCGCGCAGTTCCTAACGTGAAAAAGAAATCCGCGTGTTGATGGAACTGCATTAGGAGCCCTGAGGTGCGGCCTCACCGGTAACCAAAGCCGGGAACACACTCCCTCACCAGAGAAGGATTGGCCACCCTGGTGCAGTATCTGGCCACTACCTCCCACAGGCGTACGTCAAATAACTCACGGCCCTCAGTTCCCAGCAGCTGCGAAGCATCTGACCATGGCGGCGGTCAGATCTGCAACGCAGCAGAGGGTGCCAAGAATCTCTGGACTACAGGCCGCCTTTGGAACCTGAACTTGGCAACGTTTAACGCTAGAACCTTATCTAGTGCAGGAAGTCTAGCTGTACTATTCGAGGAGCTAGAGGGTGTTAAATGGGATATGATAGGGCTCAGTGAGGTTAGGAGGACAGATGAGGCCTATACTGTGCTACAGAATGGGCATGTCCTTTGCTATCGGGGCTTGGCAGACAGAAGAGAACTGGGAGTGGGGTTCCTAATTCACAGAAACATAGCTGGCAACATAGAGGAATACTATAGCAATAATGAAAGGGTGGTAGGTATTGTAATTAAACTGAATAAAAGATACAAGATGAAGGAAGTACAGGCTTATGCGCCTACATCCAGCCATGATGACGCTTCAGTTGAAAGCTTTTATGAAGACGTGGAATCGGCAATGAGTAAGGTAAAAACACAGTATACTATAGTGATTCGCGACTTTATTGCAAAGGTAGGGAAGAAACAGGCTGGAGACCAGGCAGTAGGAGATTATGGCATCGGCAAGAGAAACGCCAGATGAGAGCTTCTGGAAGAATTCGCAGAACGCAATAATTTGCGGATTTTGAATACTTTCTACCGAAAACGAGAAAACCCCAAGTGGACATGGAGGAGCCCTAATGGCGAAAATAAGAACGAAATAGACTTTATAATGACTGCACACCGAGGAATCGTGCAGGATGTGGAAGTGGTTGGCTAGGTACGATGCAGTGACCATAGATTGGTATGGTCTCGAATTCGCCTAGACTTGAAGAAGGAACGACAGAAACTGATACACAAGAAGCCAATCAATGAGCTATCACTGAGAGGTAAAGTACAGGAATTCAGATTGTCGCTGCAGAACAGGTACTCGGCTCTTAGTGAGGAAACCAACCTTAGCGTAGATACAATGATTGATGATCCAACGAGTATCATTACGGAGTGTGCAGTGGAAGTTGGAGGCAGGGTAGTTAGACAGGACACTGGCAAGCTTTCCCAGGAAACGAAGAACCTAATTAAGAAGCGTCAAAGCATGAAAGTGTCAAGTACAACAGACAAAATAGAACTGGCAGAGATTTCAAAGTTGATTATTAGGCGTAAAGTATGTGATGTACGAAGGTATAACATGGAGAGAATTGAATACGCTCTGAAAAACGGAGGAAGCGTCAAACCAGTGAAAAGGAAACTTGGGATACGCAAAAGTCGGATGTATGCACTAATGGACAAAGAAGGCAATTTGAACAACCAATATGGATAGGATAGTTAAAATAGCGGAGGAGTTTTACAGAGACCTGTACAGTAGCCGAGAAAACCATGACCTTAATACTATAAGAACTAGCAGTAACCCAGATGACACCCCACCAATAATGATAGAAGTCAGAAAAGCTTTAGATAGCATGCAAAGAGGCAAAGCTGCTGGTGAGGATAGGTAACAACAGATCTGCTGAAAGCTGGAGGACAGATTGTGTTAGAAATACTAGCCAGCCTGTTTACGAGGTGTCTCCTGACGGGAAGGGTACCAGAGTCTTGGAAGAACGCTAACATCATCCTAATAGATAAGAAAGGAGATGACAAGGACTTGAAGAATTACAGGCCGATTAGCTTGCTCTCTGTAGTATACAAGCTATTTACAAAGGTAATTGCTAACAGAGTAAAGAAAACATTCGAATTTAATCAACAAAAGTAACAAGCAGGATTTCGAACAAGCTACTCAACAATTGACCACATTCATACTATCGATCAGGTAATAGAGAAATGCTCAGAGTATAACAAACCACTATACATAGCCTTCATAGATTACGAGAAAGCGTTTGATTCAGTAGAAATATCAGCCATCATGCAGACACTGCGGAATCAGGGCGTCGATGAAGTATATATAAATATCCTGGAAGAAATCTGCAGGGGATCAACTGCTACCATAGTGCTTCATAAAGAAAGCAACAGAATACCAATCACGAAGGGTGTAAGGCAGGGGGACACAATCTCCCCAATGCTATTTACCGCGTGCTTACAGGAGGTTTTCAGGAGCCTAGAATGGGAACAGTTAGGGATAAGAGTTAATGAAGAATACCTTAGTAACCTGCGCTTCGCCGATGACATTGCATTGCTGAGTAACTCAGGGGACGAATTTCAACTTATGATTACGGAGTTAGACAAGGAGAGCAGAAAGGTGGGTCTTAAAAGTAATCTGCAGAAAACGAATGTAATGTACAACAACCTCGGAGAGGAGCAGCGCTTCGAGATAGGTATTAGTGCACTTGAAGTTGTAAAAGACTATGTCTACTTAGGGCAGGTAGTAACCGCAGAGCCTAACCACGAGATTGAAGTAACTAGAAGAATAAGAATGGGGTGGAGTACATTCGGCAAGCACTCTCAAAAAATGACAGGTAGATTGCCACTATCCCTCAAGAGGAAGGTATATAACAGCTGTATCTTGCCGGTACTTAGCTACGGAGCAGAAACCTGGAGACTTACAAAAAGGGTTCAGCTTAAATTGAGGACGACGCAGCGAGCAATAGAAAGAAAAATGGTAGGTGTAACCTTTAGAGAGAAGAAGAGAGCAGAGTGGATTAGGGGACAAACGGGGGTTAAGGATATCATAGTTGAAATAAAGAAGAAGAAATGGACATGGGCCGGGCATGTAGCGCGTAGACAGGATAACCGCTGGTCATTAAGGGTAACTAACTGGATTCCCAGAGAAGGGAAGCGGGTTAGGGGGAGACAGAAGGTTAGGTGGGCAGACGAGATTAAGAAGTTTGCGGGTATAAATTGGCAGCAGCAAGCACAGGACCGGGTTAACTGGCGGAACATGGGAGAGGCCTTTGTCCTGCAGTGGACGTAGTCAGGATGATGATGATGATGATGAAACATTGATCTGTGGGCTTCCTTTCACCGCAAGAAATTAATAGTTCGGACAGATCATTTCTTCAGACGTCGGATAGGTTCTAGGTGGGTAGTGAATACCCATGCCCATGAATCCATACAGTCTGTTAGACGAGATAGAAGAGACAAAAAGTACAAGATGTTGATGGTATTTGTTGAAAACTCATCCTTTATTCGATAGAGTGCGAAACATGTAGCTGCTGACTTCAAACACAGATCTTGAGGTGGCACTGCCAGTTTCAATGGTCACCAAGAATACTGCCAAGATAAGCATGCGTGAGCACGGTCAAGGGGGAGCGGCTTTCTATGCAATGGAATACAATCATTACAACAAATTTTTGAACGACAGTGGAAAAAGAAATTTTTAACTTTATAGTAGTTGGCAAGAATAATGGCAATTGTAGCATTTTGAGTGCTCCGAAAATGTTGAGCATCTCGCGCTTTTTATCGTGCACTGACATTGCACAGGGTGTCTGCCATTTCACCTATATCAAAATTCAGCAGCCAGTTTCAGACCTTCACCCTTCATGTCAGCGGGCAAGCACCTCAGCTACTACACGACAGCGGGAGAATCCTACATTTTTCCAGACCGCAAGATTCTAGAAAACAGGGCGAAGCAACAAACTGAAGTTGACACGCTTATCAAGCAAGAATATTGGTGCCATTAGTCCTTAATGCCTTTTTGTATATGCGGTGCATTCAAGAAATGCACTTTTTTGGGAGAAGTGTGTGGACGTGTTTATTGCTTCTAACTTAGCACAGTTCGAACATGCCTTCAAAAACAAACTGCTCCTAGCTGTCCACAACTGACCTCTTTCTGGCTGCCTACTAGAAAATACTTCATGTAGTAAGGCGGCTTCAAGGGCCTATTTAGTCGGTGGCGCGAAGAGGTTCCTACAAAAGAAAGAATAATGATAATACCTTTTTTCTAAATGTTAAGGCTGTGAGCGAGTGATTCCCGGCGGCGCCCTTGTTGGCATCTACCCGTGTTTCACCAGGCATAGTAGAAGCGGGGTATGCTGAGCGACTTCAGAACAGTAAAGTTTCAAGTCTATCGAGGTAGCTACCGCAGCGGCTACAACTGCGCGCGACTGGTGAACGGCTCGTGCCAGTATACAAGTACGAGACCCGGTGTCCTAGCGCTGTAACATTTCCCTGCCGTTACTCCGACCTGATATACAAATGGCGACTTTGCGACGGTGCTGCAAAAATGCTACAATACGCCAGTTACCCCGTGTAAAGCACTCAGGTGGGCTGCTTCAGCAACGTTAATGTGTAGTGCACACGGAGTGGGGGCATTGTCTTCCCCCTCCAACACATACGCCGCCGACCGACAATTACGGTGGCGACGCATTCTTCTGGGAGGCTTGCTTATCTTCTGAGCAGGATGTTCTTCACAGTGGCGTCACAAACTCTCGCCACATTTCTCTCATCTGCTGGGTAAGAGGCATGCCCGCAATTCCCGTGTTATCGAATTGCCGCAGCAAAAGCGCGGAATCTGCCCCACAACTTTATGGCCCATGTTAGATGCTTGACAAGAGTGGTGCTCTGAGTGGACTCACGACAAATGAACGACGCCGTTTAGTTTGAATACGAGGACGGTGGAGTAATGGCAATGAATACTTGGCTACTTCCAATCCTGCTTTCCCTCTCTGTAGGTGGTGAGTGGAAAGATTGCTCTCGGCATAACTATATGCACGCATTAGCAAAGAATTAGCCAATAAATTATATTACGTGTGGTTTACCGCGCGAGTACCATGATGTGATTATGAAAAATTTCGTAGTGGAGGGTCCAAACATTAGAAAATCTTCCTGTTCGTAACGTTAGCGAAAAGTGTCGTAGCGTGAAGTAGTAGCACACTTTCCCTCTTTGCAGAGTCTTTAAACTGCATAAAATGAGCCTTTTTTCGAAAACAAAAACGAATCACTCGCTGCTCATAGCAAGAGTTTGGCAGAGGAGAACAGACTACTCTTAACATTAGAAAGTTCTTAGTATGCAACCGCAGTGCCGTGTCATATGCAAAAATTTAATGGGGAATAATTGATAATACAAACTTCGTGTTGCAATGCCACTGTTGAGGCTTGTACCCTATAAAACTATATGCTTGTATCCCATATCTATCATGTATCAACTCTTGTTACATATATAGCACATTGCTTGCTAAGTCATACTCATTTGTCAGTCTGTTATGTTCATAGAATATTCGCTCTGTGCGTTACACAACCACGCATAATGAAGCAAGTTTAGACAAAGCTGCTTTTGTTGCGACGAAAGCTAGTAGTGTGTTTTAGCTAAGTCATACTCATTTGTCAGTCTGTTATGTTCATAGAATATTCGCTCTGTGCGTTACACAACCACGCATAATGAAGCAAGTTTAGACAAAGCTGCTTTTGTTGCGACGAAAGTTAGTAGTGTGTTTTAGCAGTCTTACCGAAACAACAATGATACCATTATTTGATAACAATTTTGATACCGTCTTCAGGTCTACTGAGCAATTCGCTGGCCAGCAGCTTGTAAATTTGTCGTGGTCGTTACGTGTTTCTTAATATCCTTGCTCTAAGCACACAGAATGAAGGCAAAAATCAGATGTAAGATAGTGTCTGAACAATTATAGCCTTATCTTGCTGGCCTCAGTGTGCTACAACATTTCATTTAAATAATTTCTTCTATAAAAGTATTTTGCTTTCGTGTGAAGAACATGAATGAAATGAAAATAGCATGCTGACAAACTAAATTGAGCTTCTTCTAGTGCACCTCACATACCTTGAACTTATTAAGATATATTTGACACAGTACTTGAACATTTCATCAATGTGCTTAGTGACTTTGCATGAATGTTTGCTTCGAAATCACTGAAATCTAGTGTTTATAATTATAGCAAATTTGCGGAGTAACTGGTCTGCAAACAATGTAAAAAAACGCATGCAGCATCACATCGCGTGTAAGACAGTTGTCACTACTAGGGCCGAATTTCTTTTTATGAAACAGTAACAATATATCTAGTAAAGGTACGTTTACCACGATAAAGTTATGTCTCCAGCAGGTTGGTTCACTGTGCGAAAAAATAAAAAGAACACCGAAATTTATGTGAAACGCAAGGGAACGACAGACGCTGACTTCCAACTAGTCTTACTTTTTCGTTGTGTGGTCGTATTTGTACTCTGATAGTGAAAAACTTTAGGGTTTACTATAAATATTCTATGGTCTTTTTTAGATCAGCATCATGTTTCTAAAAATGAGCATATTCGACGGAGATCTATTTAGCTTGGGGAAAATTCATACGAATAGAATAAACTTCCCAGCCGCTTTTAGTTCAAAATTATTAGTGTTAAAATAATGACCTAAAGGAGCCCGACCTTTCGGGACTGATTTGTACCGGAAACGTCAGGTTAGCTAAAACATCTTGGTTTTAACATTTGAAACTATGAACTAATTGTGGCTGCACAGTTTATTTTATTCGTACATCATCTTTTCACTACGCCCTATCACAAATACGCGTGGGTCATCTGAACGGTTCAAAGTCCATTTCGTTTGAGACAGGGTTATAGATGCAGTACGAGCCCATCTTTCGTTAAGGGTTACTATTTAGTCCGCTTTATCTATTTATATTAATAATTGTTCTATTGTTTTCGCAATAAAATCATGGCGGACAATCTCGCCTGCTTTTTTCTGCCGCCGTTTTTTCCTATATATTTATATATATGTAATTATATACGGTAGAAAAAGGGTCGCTGATTAAGGGTTCCTGATTCACTCCGACGAAGCCAGGCCCACCTGCCAAAACGTTAGTAAAACTTGTGTTTTTGCACGTTTGTCGACCTCTTTTTATACCGAATTTCCCACCGGATCCATTGAATTTCACCCCACTATATATATATATGTATATATATATATATATATATATATATATATATATATAATATATATATATATATATATATATATATATATATATATATATATATATATATATTGTAGTGGATCGTAGCAACGGGGTGAGCGGGCGCGTTAGGGGTCAACCGGGAAAAAGAGAACGACGAAGACAGTGTTGTGTCGGATTGTGTTCGATTGATTGGCTCTTGTACGTTACATTTCGTGGCAGCGGTGCCAACGTTAAGTCAAGTTTACAAGGAGTAAGACTGCCACGATGACAACAACAGTGGTCACTTCACAGATGAACCCAACAGAAGACGACACGTCGTCGACGGCCCTAGAAACTCCTGTCCTGACTATGCAAAAAGCTTGGCACAGACCGCGGGAGCATGGTGTCATCACACAACCCGCCACCAGCGTCCCATCAGCCTCTTCTTTCGGAGTATGATGTCCAGGATACGCCAAATCACCCTCAAATGTCAAGCGCTGGTGCCAGTCTACCCATAGCTGACTGCCTACAAGCCCTTGTTTCTCAAGGTTAGGCTGACAGACGACCCATATGCAAGATTTTCAAACTTGCTTCGCTACCCGCTTGTTCTCTCTTGAGGCCACACTCGCCCATTGTGCCCCCATGGCAGATGTCGTTGCCGACCTATCTGCGTGGCTCTCTGTCATTGAGAAGCAGTCTGATTTTTAGCAACGTGTGTCTATCGTGGTCGAACAAAACGTTCCTCTGTCAGCTTCGCCTTGGTATTTGGGAGCACAACTTTTGCCGCTTACCTTCGAAAGAACCCGTCATAGGCAGCAGTTTTGTCTGATGATGCTCTAAACGGCTGGACAGTTCAAAATAAAGCTCAGATGCTCGATGTGCAGCTCCATGGCGCCGTGGTTGATAACCTCAAGTACATTCCGCAAGTCATCCATTCGAACTATGAAGGTGTCGTCTCGGCGCTGTAAACCAGATTTGGTGATAGTCATCTTCTTCAGCTCTACCTCACACAACTGAAACACGTACAGCAAGGTCACCGCGACCTTGAAGAGCTCGATTCTCACGTCGACAGCTTGTCCCGGAAAGCCTTGTCGGGTTGCCCTACCGCAACCATAAACCTTATTGCTGCCAATGCCTTTGTTGATGCCATTGATAACAAAAGCGTCCAGCACTTCGTCCACCTCGCTCATCCGACCGACGTACGATCAGCTTTAGCTGCTGCTCTTGAGGCGGATAAACAAGAACGCTCGCAAGCAGCTTAGGATTCATACCGGAGGCCCGCCTACCCGGACGCACCATCCCATACCCGACATTTGGCTCTTACTCAGCTTCACAACTCTGCAGTGGTACTCCGGTGCTGCCGCTGCCACGATGTTGGGCATTTCGCTCGGAACTGCCCACGGGTGACCGAGTCGCTGACAAACTCAGCTCTTCCTATGCAGTCTTCCTTGGGAAACTACAATGCAGGTCATCGAGGGCAAGACCCTGCATGATAGATGAAGCCCATCTTCTTTCACTAGGCCCTTTCACCGAGATGCTAACTCTGCTGGTGAAGCTTGGAGATCCGCCACAGCACGTTGAAGCACGAGTGGACACAAGGGCTGCATTTAGTTTTTTAGCGATGAGTTTTTGTCTTGAATGTTGACGGTGAGTCCTGAGCAAGTCGATCACCTCATCTCGTCCCTAGCTGACGGAGCCACTCAACATACTCTCGGCGAAGTCTGCCTGAATGTGTGTGCACTTGGCAAGACAGTGAGACAGCGGTTCTTTGTTGTCCCAAACGTGTGTGCCAGTGATCTTAGGCTGTAATGGGTGCGCAGAGTTCAGCATTATTTTGCAGTTTAACGGCACTGATTCCACCATTGAATTGACATCTATCGCTTCGACACCAATTCGAGCAATTGTTGAAACTTCGATTTAAGCTTGCTCTAAGCAGTCGTATTTCCCGTTGAGTCATGTCATTTACAGAACTGATGACAAAGCGCGCTCCGTGCTCGCTCTGACAACTACCCCATGATGAAAAGTCTGATTATTACAATTTGTATGAAAGTCGGCAATCCAACAAAGGGCACAAATACGGCCGTGGGTACAAGCAGAAGTGAACAACCTGAAATCGGAAAACCATCTCTGCTTTTCAATTCTGTGATTACAACAACCTCAGTTACCATCTCCTTGTCTTCTGCTGCGTGGGTTCCTGTTTACAGTCCCGACAAGTCCTTTGCTGACACGGACATTATTGTAGAAAATACAGTTTTTTCTCGGCCTGGAGGCGAATTCGCAATGCCGCGGGCCCTCCATTGCTGTTCCGGCAAAACCTTTGCAGTGCTTGTCTTCAACCTGTCCGACAGTATCCTGCTCGTGCCGTCAGGCACCGTCCTCGGTATCTGTACCTACCTACATGGAAGCACCGTATGTCGTAGCAGTAGTACAGCCCGTAGCACCACCACCACCAACAGCATCATGCTTAGACTGGAATGAATTCAACTTCAGCCCCGACTTGACTCCGCAGCAGAAAGCTGAGATTCAAGCGCTTCTACGGAAATTCCGTGACTGCGTGGTGATGTCACCCAGTGAGCTCAGTCACACCCCGTTGGTGCTGCACAAAATTGACATCGGCACTGAAGCTCCTGCTCGATATCACCCGTGTCGAGTCTCTGCCTCTGAACGCGCAGTGGATCACATGCTTAAGCATGGTATCATATCGCGCTCGTCAAGTACGCGGTCGTCCCCCGTAGTTCTTTTGAGGAAGAAAGACGGCACAATTCGTTTCTATGTTGATCATCGACGGCTAAACAGTGTCCCGAAGCCTGACGTATATCCGCTTCCTCGTCTTGACGATGCCCTTGACCGCCTGCAAGGTGCTCATTTTTTCACTATGCTGGATCTTCTTTCTGGCTATTGGCAGGTATAACTAGACCCGTATGACACTAAGAAGACCACCTTTATAACTTCGGATGGCCTATACTAGTTGTATCGCCTGCTATTTGGTCTCTCCAACGCTCCCGCTACCTTTCAGCAATTAATGGACCAGGTTCTTGGGCATCTCAAGGGGTCGATGGCTTTGGTATAATTTAGTGACATAGTTGTCTATGCTCCCACGTTTTTCAACCACTTCAGGTGTTTGAAAATGCCCTTGCGTGCTCTCGAAGACACTCGTATTTGCATTAAACCTTCCAGGTGCTTTTTCGGCTTTTCAGAAGTTAGTTACTTGGAGCATGTAGCCAGCGCCAAAGGCATAAGTGCTGATCCCACGAAGCTTCCAGCCATTGCCTGTATTCCACCTCCCACCACGGCTAAACAGGTTTAAAGTTTCTTGGCATTCGCTTCATATTTCAGACGCTTTGTCCCTGACTTCGCTTCTCGTGCGGTACACCTGAACGAGCTACTGAAGAAAGAAGTTCGCTGGAAATAGGGACCCAAACGAGAAGCTGCCTTCCGTGACCTCAAGACCACCCTTCGAGCACCACCGACGCCTGCGCTCTATGACGAAAATGCCCCGACGATTCTACACACCGATGCCAGTGGTAATGGCCTCGGAGCTATTCCCTTGCAAATTAACGAGGACAGGCAGGAGAGACTGGTCACTTATGCTAGCCGCCTGCTCAGTGAACCAGAGAATAGATACCACGCCTCTAAAATTGAGTGCTTGGCGGTGGTTTGGGCAGTCAAAACATTTCACTCGTACGTTTATGGTAGAAGCTTCACGGTCGTTACCGACAACGTGGAATTTCGCTGGCTTCAAACAAAAAAAGACCTCAATGCTCAGTTCGCCAGGTTCGCTCGTAAACTGCAAGTATACAAGTTTTCTATTGTCCACCACAGTGGCGCTCGCCATCAAAACGTTGACTCCCTTTCTCGCCATCCGACAGCTTCAATGACATCTCCCCAGTCTCTGCATTGCTTGCTTTACGAATTACGCAGCTACAAGGCACACCCATTGTCGATATAACCCGCCGACTATACGGGGAAGTACGCACTTCCAAGCACCATCATGAAAGTCTTTCTGCATTGTATGCCATCCGAGAGGAAATTCTTTATCACCGAAATCATCGGGATCGGTCATGCGTGCCTGTAGAGCAGGTAGCCTTGCGACAGTCCGTGCTATTTGTGTGCGACGACGTTCCGACTGGCGGTCACTTCGTGCTGCACAAGACGCTGCCACGCATCAAAGAGAGGTTTTGGTGGCGGCACTTGCACGGTGACTTTTCCCGCTACGTTTTGTCGTGCACAGTGTGTCAAGCACGTAAGGCCTTCACAAATCCGCAACTGCTCCACATGCAACTCATCCCTCCTCTGGAATTAACTCTTGAGATTCTGGGACTTGATCATAAGGCACCGTTTCCTCGTTCGTCGTGTGGCAACAAGTTCATCATTGTTGCCACGAACTATCTCACGAAATGAACCGTGGTCAGAGCCGTCCCCGACTCTTCGACTCTGCGCTTACTCAGGTTAATCAACGAGTGCGTCATTTTTCAGCACGGCACGCCACGCTTGCTAATCACTGACCGTGGCACGCCCTTCACGTCCCGGGCTTTCAAAAACCTACTGAACGACCCTGGAATTCGGCAGGCCGCGGCCACTCTTCAGCATCAAGGCGCGGTACTGTTTTTCTCTGGTGAAAGAAAGACCGACGTCTTGTGGAAGAGCCTCCTGCAAGATATCGACGAGCACAGCTGAGTACGTTAGGGTCGGCACGTTCAGGGCTCCAAAGCAGCGAATATTCAACTGCGTGGCGTCGTAAAACCTTCGCAAATCAAAGATGTTGTTGGCGGTTGTAACCCTTCGGGGATTTTTCAGTGCCTTCAGATGATCCTGAATAATCATCGTCTTACCGCCAAATCTTTCCTTCAAAGTATGCATGGCGTCGGCGTAAGAAGATTCAGTCGTGGGCAAACCCGCGATGGCTGTCGCTGCGTCACCAGAGACGAAGCTCTTAAGGAACTAAACTTTGTGGGTGGTGTCAAGACAGCATTGCGGCCTATTAGCTGTTCAAGTTGCTCCCAAAAGCCTGTAGACTGTGCAATGTCACCTTTGAATGTTAGGATCTGAAGCTGTGGCAACCGTCGTGTCATAAATCTTGCAGGAGCCTCGTGGTTGAAAGCAAATCTTGCTGTGCCTTCACCGCTGGCCGCTTGCGCATGCCCAGCCTGTGCTCGTTCTACTTGTGAAAGTTTGCAACTTTTCTCAGTGAGCATGCTCAGCGCTTTATCATGTTATTCTGCGAGATCTGTGTACTCCTCTTCAATATGTTTGGTTGGGATATACTGGTCATACTGCTCGTTAATCTGCGACAGCTTATCATTGCTAGCGGAGAGTTGTTGCATTACGGCTGTGATCTTCGTGATGTTGACGTTAGCGCAGTGAAGTAAAATTCGCTCTTTCTGAATATTCTTTGTGATCTGCGCGCGTCGTGCGAGTCGCTTGCCTTTGACTCGATCCATTCCGAGATCACTGCTGCTGGCTGACATCGTCCAACGCCGATCCTCGCATTCATCAGTTGAGTCCTCACCCCCCGCGACGCGAAGCGAGCGTAGAAGCCCTGTGCGCCGTGCGTTCAGGGAATACTTGTCCACACGTGGGTTTTTGGCACCAAAATTATGAGAACACTAAAATGTTAACAGGTGCGTAATAACTCAGCCACAGGCTATCATCGTTTGCTCAGTTGGTTGGACCCAAGAGGAATGGCTCAACCGACCCCGTAGAATCGACCATGAATCGCGTGGCAGTGGGATTTCGTAACGAAAAAAGGAGGGGGCTGGGAGATACTTTTTATATGAACAAAAAGCTTAGTTGTAATAAGAGGCAATTATAAATTGTTTAAATGTGAAACAAATACAAAAAATATAAATATCAATGAATACATACACTAAGGAATACAAAAAAGAGAATAATGACAAAAATAGGTAGAAAATGTACTTGTGAGATCAGCATGGTAACCGTTTTAGGTCTTTGATTGTTTCGTGGGGTTTAACGTCCCAAAACCACCATATGAATATGCAAGACGCCGTAGAGGAGGGTTCTGGAAATTTCGAGCTCCTGGGCTTCTTTAACGTACACCCATATCTGAGCACATGGGCCTACAGCAATTCCACCTCCATCGCCAATTCAGCCGCCACAGCCGGATTCGATCCCGCGACCTGTGGGTCAGCAGCCGAGTACCTTAGCCAATATACCACCATGGCGGGGCGTTTTGATTCTTTTATGTAGGTATATATCGCTCCATATATGTCCCTGTGTGCAATGACCTTTTGCAGAATTCCTAGGAGAGTAGTACTATTTCGGACAGCTCAAGCTCGTGTTTTTGGAAAACCGGTATTAGAAATTTTTGCCTTAAATTTTGATACCTGTGGCATTCTGTGAAAAAGTGCTCTATAGTTTCTGTTTGCCTGCAATAGTGACAATGGGGGAGGGGAGAAACAAAAGTAGTTCTGTGTAAATAAAAGTTTAAAGGTAGAATTCTTCATCGCAATTTAGTGAATGCTACCTCGAATTGTCTTGTTGCACACCGTGCGCTGTACCACTGACACCTCAGGTGCTGGAAATATGTGCCATTTAGAATAGAAGAATTCGTGTATTCCTGCAGTATACGGAAATTTTGAATTCGCGTGATTGTACATAGGCAGCAGGGTCTTAGAATATTGAGAACGGGGTTCTGAATTTATTCTGCTGCCAGTGTGTCCGCCGCTTCATTTAGTATTAGTCCAGTGTGACCTGGCACCCAAAACCAATCAGATATTACGAAAGTGATTGGGTATATTGTATGAAATTTTAATAAACAAGTTGATGTCATTGGTGATGTCCGAGTGGTGCAACCTGACAAAGCAAAGGTCAGCACAACAACCGAAGAGATAAATGTTGGGAGATTGCGTATGGCCAAAATCACTGACAATAATTCTGCCTGTAATATTGGCATAAAGTTTGGCAGTCCCAGGGAGTAAGACCAACCTATATATATCCGGGATATTAACTCTTTAGATGATCAAAATGAACTTAACTCAAACCTTCATAATATTCATCTGTGGTGCAATGAGTGGGGAATGATCCTTAATGCAGAAAAGAGTGTCTGCATGCGTTTGACACGTAAGAAAGTTCCACTAAATTATACGTACCAGCTTGGGTCTTCAACTCTTAGAGAGGTTACAAGCTACAAATATTTGGGCCTAACTATAACTAGTAATTTGTCTCGGAACATGCATGTAGACAACATATGTTCAGCTGCCTTTCGGAAACTTGGTTTTCTAAGACATAAACTGCGTACCTGTCCTGCCAATGTAAAGCTTCTTAGTTATTATTCTTTTATACGACCTAAACTGGAATACGGCAGCATTGTATGGGACCCTTACACTAAGCTTAATATTAACAAACTTGAGCGGGTTCAAAGGAAAGCTGTTTGGTTTATATATTCAAAATACTTACCATCGGATTCACCTTCCGCGCTGATGTCTGCAAACGACATTCAGACCCTTGAATCCCGCAGACGCGAACAACGGCTGGATTTCCTTCAATTATTACTTAATCAAAAAACTCGCAATCGATTCATCGCCTTACTTATCTTTTCTGTCAACGAGGAACACACGACATCATCATCCCAATTTGCTAACCCCATTTTTTGCGAGAACCGATGCCTTTATGTATTCTTTTTTTCCGCGAACAGTGTCGGACTGGAACAAGTTATGCGAACCTCATTCATTGTAACGTATGTGTAACGTATTGTAAAATATAGTATGAGGTATGCAATGTATTGTCGTTGTTTGGCGTAAGTTACTACTTGTGTTGTGGAACATAGTGTAATGTAGTGTTGTAGAACCGGGTGTGTTGTTGCTTTGCATATTGAAGTTTATTGTAGTGTATAGAGCGAAGCGTGATCTTGTTACATAACGAAGTGTATTGTAGCGTGTAAAACAAAGTGTGTATTTCGTATGATGTACGTCATTATGCCTGTGGTATGCGTGACGTGCCCTTCCTGCTTGGATCACTTAGTGTCCGCATTATGTAATAAATTAAATAAAAATATAAAAAAAATAATCCTGTTGAGTAGATGCCCACTCCTGCTTTCTCGGCATCATAGGAAGTTTTTGTGGCTCTAAGTAAACTTATCTCTAGGCTATTGAGATGGTCTTTGAGCAACCCATTCAAATGAGTTGTCGGCAAAAGTTTAGAATATCTATAAAATATATCGTCAAACTGTATAATTACGTAGGATTCCGTACCTGTGAGAATCGCACATCATGGATTTTTACCCGTAATGACTCTAAGAAGTTTTGCGCATAATCTACTTGAGGTCGACGCTGTCGAGACCACTCACAATAAAAAAAATATGGAAGGCTCGTTTTTAAATACATATTGCGAGCGTCTCTGTGGGGAGGCTTAGATGCTCAGAAATACTTGAGCAGTCAATATGCAAAATCGGGTATGTAGAGAAGGCAGATACGCGTCGTGATAACGAACATTAGTTGGGACAAACTAAGGGATTTCTAAACATAGGCGCAATGCCTCATGCTCTACTGAAAGCAGAGGACATATTTATAAGTGGGTCCCCCAGAGATCAACACACACCCAAACTCTAATTTTGGGCAGACATACATGCAATATGTCTTTCACAAAGCTGTTCAACACAATCCCATTCAACCATTGCTGATGCGCTTGAGCAAACCAATTGCACGTAATCCCTTAGACGCAATGTACCTAATATGTGAACTACAATAATATTTGCAGTGTATAGTGTACTTTAATGAGTCTACCTGTGGAATGAAGTCCTGTCCGTAAATTAAAGCTATTCTCACCAGAGAACTCAATGGAAATGCAAGAAGAGCATTTTTCTTATCATTAAGGGACATGCTCAGGTCCCTGAATCATACCTAAAGAACATTTATATATGATTGTGAAATGTTGCGTAACGAGTGTATGTCCATGGAAGCTAAAAATAATGCTATATCGTCTGCGTACACATATATATGCACTTTATGGTGAGTAGGGATAGAATTTATTATTATATTGA
Source organism: Rhipicephalus microplus (assembly GCF_043290135.1). NCBI lineage: Eukaryota > Metazoa > Arthropoda > Arachnida > Ixodida > Ixodidae > Rhipicephalus > Rhipicephalus microplus. The sequence goes on from NC_134700.1 coordinate 40,484,396, forward strand.
ATAAAATGCGCTAAAGAACAAATTCCTTACGAACTCCTGTTGTCTGTTTGTATTTTTTTGAAGGTAGTTCATTCTGCGAAAAAGGAAATGTACTTTCATTAAAAAATTGAATTCATGCGGGTATATATTCGGGAGCGGGAACACTTTAAAGTTTACTTATCAAAATGACGTGCTCCACCCTGTCGTACGCCCTAGCACTACCTAAGGTCACCAGATTGGCGTATTGTTTTTGTGCCAAGCAAGTTTACTCTATAATAAAGTTAGCAATATTGCTGGCAGACAAATCAAACATAAATTTGATCATAACTGGAGCTATGTTATCAGGACCTGTAGATGAAGCTGGTAGTGATGGTACTATCTCTGATATCTCTTCAAGTGTTGTTGCCTGGAATTCATTAGCTTTTTCTGATTCCGCCGAAAGGTGGGGTAGCACAAATGTAAAGCGATCTTTTAAGCCTTTCTTGATTGCTTCCTATGACTGTGACAATTCTGCGGGTGATAAATAAATTGGTTCTAGTGTTATGTGTGAAGGAACAATCTTTCTGTGTCGTAAGAACCTAAAAAGGGCTCCTAGAGTTTTTGTCTATGACATATAACTGTAATGCCTGGAGTCGTGCTCTTCTTTTGCTGTCTCAATCGTTTGCCTGAATTGAGCAGCAACATATTTAAAGTCTTTCCAATTACGTGGACAATGGTTGTAGAATAGTTTATTTCATGCTGTTTTTGGTCGTGTATAGTCGAGATCACAGTGAGTGTTCCATCATAGTGAATGACCATTACTTCTAGTTGACGGCTTACTGAATTGGGTTTTATTCACAGTGGCATCTAATAGGTGACATAAATTAAGGGCCCTTGCCTGCTCGCTTTGTCGTGCCTGTTCACTTAAGCTCAATCGTAATATATCTTTCAATTTGGTGTAATTAACATATTTCCGGATATATTTGTTTGTCGAAGCAAGCGGGAATATTATTTCAAAAATATTTAAAAGCCACTATTCGGCCACATCATCCACTGTTTGTGGCCGATGTTATGGTGGACCAGTATGAAAATTACACCCTGAGTCAAAAAAGTCAGGTATATGACAGGACTTGATAGGCTAGATACATTAGTGGGAGATCTGGAATTCACACACTGAATGCCATCCAGATTGGTCAATTCTAATAACTGTTTTTCACAGGGATAGGATCTATTCTCAATGTTATATAGTGTGAAATAAAATCTCCTGTGATGATTATATTCTTTTTGCACACTGCTACTGCGGTATTTAGTAAACTAGTATTTATAACACCTATGGGGAAACAAGCACTGATTATTAAAAATGATGTACAACCGGAAATAGATATATCTATTGCTAAAATTTACCTCTCTGTTCATGTAAACTTATATGCAATTTCTGCTCTATGGACAAATCTCGTAGACAGGAAAATTGCTACCCCGCCCTACATGTTCGGCAATCTATACGAAAGCAGTGACAGTCTCGAAGAATAAAACGTTTTTCCGTAGATAACCAAGTTTCTTAGACTATAAATATTTGAGCAGAAAATTTGGAACAAAGATAAGAAAAATCAATAGCTGCAGTGAGAATTGAGCGACACTTCCACTGAGGCACTTTTAATGACCCTATGTTGTACATAGACCAGCGGCCTCAACTGCCTTCTGCATGATGTTGTCCTTTTAGAAATCAACCTTCGTCAGCAGACTGCTGTCTTGGCACTTTTTTATACTTCAATAATTGGAGAATACTGGATTTCGGTGAGTATAGGGTAGCCCGGCGTTTCGGGGCTCTATTGTCCGAATCCATATTTTACACAGTTTGTGAAGCTGTCTCGGAATCACTCTCACCGTCCTGTTTGAAAGGAGATAGAAAAGTATCAGTGTACACAAATGCAGTTTCTGCACCAGACAATGTTTCTGGCGTGGTTTCATCTATTTCTTCGTGGGTAAGTGCGAAAGCAGTATTGAGAGTAGGATTCCAGGTACTAACAAAGATTCCTTTCATCTAAGTTGTCAAAGCTTGCCAATTGTCTCTGACAGGGTCGAAAACGGGGTGTTCAGTGCTTTTAACATGGCCTTTTCGACAGCATTTCCCACATCTTCCCGGAACTATAGAGGTTTCCAAAGATTTTGAATGTTGAGCTGGAGCTTCAGCGTACCTGCACGATCTGTCTAATACTGTGGCTCGAGCTTCATGCCGTGAGCATCGCTTCCTTTCCATTATCTCTAATATTTGGAGCTCTTGATATCTAGCCGGGCAGTTTGAATAATGAGCAGCGTGAGCACCTTGGCAAAGACAGCATCGTTCATTTTGCGAACAACACTTTTTCGGCTCATGCACTTCTCCGCATTTGCAGCGTCGGAAAGACTATCGGCACCCCTTAACGGTATGGCCATATCACCAGCACTAGGTGCCTTGAAGTAGGCGGGAAGCGAAATCCCCAGCTCTATAACTTAACTGGCATGTCTTAATCTCTGTTGGCCTCCTTACGCCTGCAAATGTTACAATGACTGACTCTGTGGGGATTCTATTTTATTTCAAGACTCATGAGCATGACACACTGATATGGACCCTGCAGCTGAAAACATTTCTAAGACCTCTGAGGCACACAGGCTTGAATCTACACCACAAACTGGGCCTTTCAGGCAAACGAGATGAACTGGAATAAATGGGTTCATCGGTTGAGATCCAAACTCGGTGCACTTTAAAACGTCAGAAGTGCAGGTCTAGTCCGGAGAGCAACAGCATTTTTCAACATCCTTTTTTACCCTCCGGTTTGTTCCCTCGCCCAATCCGCCCTTTTCCTGTCCCATAAAGATACACCTAACATTTTTCTTTCCATCGGTCACTGCGTAGTCCTCAATTTAAGCTGAAGCCTTTTTATAAACCTCCAAGTTTCTGCTCCGTAAGTACGTACTGGCAAAATGAACTCAACACTTCGAGGAACGCCCGTATTGTCGGGAAGTATCAATGTATCGAAAGGCAAAAACGCCGACCAACCCTTAAAAAATTTAATGACGATTCGGCACCAAGAAAGAAAGCCTTGTTCATAATAAAAGCGAAAGTTAGAAGCTTAATGTTTACTTAGTCGACAGCACGTGGCCTAAGCATCTCACGTATGCGGGGGGGAGGGGGCAGATTACCATCCCTGTGGTTGAGCCTGCGTTTGCTTGTTTGTTTTGATTGAGACTCCAGATACAATCTGAAAGTAAAATCCTTCTTGTTAGTGACGACACGTGCCTTGCGTCAGACAATCTTATAATTTGGGGCTTGCGTATGCTTTGCGAAGGCATTTTATGACATTTTCTCATGTTTTGCTTTATTGCTGTGCTGTTTCAGCGATTGATCGAAGGTACCGGAATAAACGATGTACACACGACTGCACTTCGCTCACGGACCTCGCAAACAGCACCTGGAAAGCACTCTTTTCGTAATTTGTATTTAACGTTGACGAGAGTGTGTATTATTTTGCGCGTGCGTACATGAACTACACGTACAGATGCCACCACGCCTCTGTATATCGCGCGAGCAGCCGGCCTTCCTGTGCGGTGCGATACCTTGCGGCCATCGCTGATTGTGACGTCACACGCACAGAATCATGCGCGGCCTTACAGCAAAGCAGGCATGCTCTGCACGAGTGACAACGGTGAAAACTGGGCTTGTTTAGGCAAAGATCCGCGCTTTCCCAGGTCACTTTTGTCCAATCAATTCCATAAGACGGAACGCGTTTCGACTATTAAAACGTGCCTGCATCAACGATGCACAATTTGTGGCTGTTTTGAGGCATGCGATTATACGAAGATATGAAAAAACCAACCCACACGCAACAAGACATTCTGGATGGCCACAAAATGAAACCGGCCACAGAAAGGACTTCGAGTGACTTCGGTGCCTCGTATAGACGATGCCTCGACCGCCGGCATGAAGGATTGTAGTTTTCGTCTATTCGTTGCACATGCGCTCCGACAATTGGCCGTCCCGATGGCCTAATTTCACCACTCCACGGCAGTCTTCGTTATACACAATGGCTTATAGGAATCCATTGACACGTGATCCTAGCTGGGCAATGCACTTGCAATATTTGAATGCATGCATATTGTCACAGGGTGATGACGTCGACGAAGAAGCAGACAGTACGATGAAGGGTAAACTGTTCATTTGGGCGATTTTGTGCCCGGTAAACGGAAATTCTGATCCCAGTAGCAGACCTGCACTAATAGCTGCGAGCTGGTCGCCGGCTGTCGATCAACTGACAAGTGGAGAAGCGAGCTGGCATTTATACAATTGCCAACGAATGTTCTAGCGCTATCGCTAGTGGTGGCGTAGGCTCGGGAATAATCTGCATAGTTCGCGGAGTGAGCGTGATATTATCGAAATTGTCTGCTACAATCCTGAAACTTCTCGAAGCCTGCAAACGTGGTTTGCGCTGGGAATTACGTAGTGTATGAGGGTGAAAACAAAACTTGAGGAAAAAAACCTGGCATTGCCCCACTCTTAAAAAGGCATCGTCCCGATGCTGTAATAAAAGTTGAAAGTACAACAAAAATGCAAGAAAGTACAAGCAATAAACTATAATACAGCAATAATAGAAAAAACACTGTTTCAGCTCTTTTACGCGCATGAAACTTGAGGCGCGTGACATGGACGAGTTCAGGTCGTGATCGGCGTCGTTGAGAGTTCGTGATGCCGTCCGGGACAACCTCGTAATCGAGTGGGCCGAGTGGGCACCATGTACCATCCCAATTACCGACGCAGAAGATTTTCACTAAGTCCACGTCGGCGTATCGGCGTCCACACCCAAACACGTTAATAGGCTGGTATTACACGAAGCGTCGTCGAAGATTGTAACGGCGGCTGTCGGTCGTCCATTGGTTCTTAATACGGAGGCACGTGAGTTGTCGGGCTTCTTTGGCGCGCTGAAGGTACTCACTAACATCGAGTTTTTTTTGTCGGTGACGTTGGGTAACATGGCGTCGAACGTCATTGCCGGGCATCTACTATAAACCAATTTGTATGGAGATACCTGCGTCGTCTCGTGCACCACCCAGCCCGTATCCGGGAAACTAAGAGCAGTAACCGATGGAGGTGCGGTTGGTGTGCGACGAACTACTCAAGATCCTCCGACGACGACAACAACGCCGCGACGGAGCTTTCTGACCACGACGCCTACCAGGCAAAGTACTGATGACGAAACCTCACTTACCGAAGGTTATTTGACGACGCAACATGGAAGCAGCGGAACAAGCCGACCCAGCCATGACTCGACACCACGGCCTAACTCTAACGCGAGACGGCGAACTAGCGACCTCGACGTTCTTATCGATAGCCCCAGTGTGACCGCTCTCGTCGATACTGGAGCCGACTATTCCGACGTCAGTGGGTCGTTCGCCACGAAGTTGAAGAAAGTTAGGGTAGCTTGGAAAGGCCCCAAAGTTCCCACTGCCGGAGGTCATCTAATAACGCCGGCAGGAATCTGCACAGCGAGAATCACCGTTAACGGCCGTATTTATCCTGCAGACTTCGTAGTCCTAGAGCGTTGCTCGAGCGATATCATCCTTGGCTTGGACTTCTTATGCCTCCATGGTGCAGTCGTCAACCTAAGAACAAAGTCGATAATGTTAATCACAGAAGAAGCACTGCCACCCCGCACGCCATCAGAAAACCACGCCTTGATTGTGCTAGAAAAATAAGTCGCCATCCCGCCTCACTGCAGCGTCATTATTTCAGTCGGCGCTCCAAAATCACCTGACTTGGAAGGCGTCTATGAAGGCATCCAGCAGCTGTTGGTCACCCTGCAATATTTGCGTCACAAAAGGAATTGAAGAGCTGCGGGAAGGCAAAGCAACAGTTATGCTCCCGAATTTCAGCAATGAGTGCAAACAAGTGAAGAAAGGAACGTGGCAATATACTCTTCGCGGCTTTATTTGGCAGATGATTGTTTGCTACCTGGATCTTTTCACTCGACTTTTTTAGCTATATATATATATATATATATATATATATATATATATATATATATATATATATATATATATATATATATAGATATATATATATATATATATATATATATATTGTAAGATGGCGTCCAATACCCTCAAGACTCTTCTTTATTGTCTCGAGTATGTGCCCCACAACCTAAGCATGACTAGTGATGATGAGTATGTACTGATGAAATAATGGAACGCATAAACAATGCTCACACTTATTTTCCCCGCGCACTTGAGTGGCCGGCCCGGTCGAGACTTAGGCGGAAAATGTACGGCGAACAAAGGGTTTAAGACGTGAAACTTGGACTATCTCGGAGGCACGGTAACGACGGTCCGAGGAACCCTCGACGGGAGTGACAAGGTAATTGACAGGGGATGTCCGTTCAAAAATAACGTAAGGTCAGAGAAAGCGTGACTGAAACTTTTCACACAATTCTGGAGTGCGAACAGGCATCCAAAGTAATACTTCATCTTCAGGACGGAAAGTGACGTCTCGACGAAAGCTGTCATAGCGTTGCTTGCGGTCTTGTTGAATGACCTCCATGTTGAGTTGAGCACGTTGCCGTGCCTCAGAGAGCCTGGAAACGAAATGTTCTGACGTAGTCGTGGACGTTTTTGTCGTTACATGGAGGAAGGAGGCGCCAATGGTGAATGTCGGCGCACGACCACAGACGAGGAAGTAAGGTGAATACCCGGTGGTTCATTGAATATTTAAATCGTTGATCTCCTGTCATCTCCGAAGTATTCATTTAATCTGGACACCAGGACACAAAGGTTTGTTGTTAAACGAAATAGCTGATTCTCTTGCGAAGGCATCCCTTTCGACACCAATTATTCCTATTTTCCCTCATACAGTATACATTACGGTGGCGTGATTTCGCACACTTAAAATCAGGCAAAATTTATCTGACCCTGCACTGACGGCTTCTCCAGAGTACAAACACTTGTTATTTCCCTGGCGCAGTGAACTGACTAATTCAAGGATGATGGAAGTTGTCATCACGAAATTTCGTTGCCGCGTTACCTCCCTCAATTTTTACGTGCATTGATCAGGCATATTGAATTCCCCTATGTGCATTTACTGTAATCAAGAGGAAACGATCAGTCAATTTTTATTACATTGTCGCCGTTTCGATTTATTCAGGCAAAGCATACTAGCACCACCTTTTCAAAGACTGGGCTTGCAACTATCAGAACCTGATCTTCTTTCATTTGGAGCCTCTACACTGGGTTTCAGCCACAGGGATGTTTTATTCGCCGTTCAAGAATACATCACTGCGACTAAACGATTTTCTTGCTAAATTGCTGTCTCACTATTTTTCTTCTTTTTTTCTGCAAACTTGATATCGGTATTTCAAATCAAAATTAGGTTACAAAAAATTTTGTAGGAATGACGCAATGCTGAAAGTTTAGGAAAAATTCACCTTATAATCGGCCGATCCCCTTCTTTGGGTACGAGCCATTTGCACAGGAAAACAACAACAACAACAACAGCGGTGTTGTGTGCAAATGTTACGAACGGCAAGATTTTGTCCCAGTTATCGTGGTTTGGTCCAATGTACATGGATATCACGTCGATTATAGTCCAATAGAATCGATCTGTCAGGCCATTTGTCTGCGGGTGGTAAGCGGATGTGGTCTTCTGGACTGTGCCACAAGTTTTTAGGATTTCATCACGAATTGTGGACAGGAAGGCATTGCCTTGGTCACTCAACAACGCGCGAGGTGCACCATGACGCAACACAATGGCTTCTAAAAAAGGCGGCAACGTCTGATGCAGAGCTAGTGCGTAGAGGAGCAGTCTCCGCGTATCGTGTGAGGTGGTCGACAGCTGTGACGATCCAGCGGTGGCCCGCTGACGTTACGGGAAGTGGCCCGACAAAGTCTATTCTGACAATGACAAAAGGTGTATCTGGACATGGAATGGGTTGTAATAGGCCAGCAGGAGCTGAAGTTGGTCGTTTCCGGCGTTGACAAAGTGTGCAAGAAGCGACATAATTATCCACAAAGGTAGAAAGACCAGGCCAGAAGAAACGGTTCCTAACGCGGTTGTAGCTCTTTTGGAATCCTAAGTGTTCAGCTGATGGGTCATTGTGCAATGCTTCGAGAACTTGTTTTCGCAGAGAACGGGGAAGTACTGGCACCCACCGATGCCCATGCGCATTGTAAGTATAGCGCTGCAGGACGTTGTTTTCTAGCTTGAACTGCCATAGCTGACGACGTAGTCTAGCATTAGGTGCAGAAGACGGGCCTTTCAAGTATCCGATGATGCGGTTACAGTAGGGGTCGTCACGTTGGCACGTGGCAAACTGGGCACTGCTGTTTAAAGAGACTGACCCAGCAACTGCCAGGGGTGATAACGTAGGTGAAGAGGAAGCCGCTTGATCACCTGAGGGGCATTGAGGATTCGTGGTTGGAGAGGAAAGAGGCAGAGGGCCGCGAGAGAGAGCGTCAGCATTCTGATGCTGTTTGCCAGACCTGTACACAACGTCAAAAGTGTACTCTTGCAAACGCAGTATCCAGCGACCGAGGCGCCCAGACAAATTCTTCAGCGAGGGCAACCAGCATATGGCATGGTGGTCGGTGATCACAGTGAAGTGGCATCCATACAGATGAGGTCGAAATTTCTGGATGGCCAAAACAACAGCGAGACATTCCTGCTCTGTTATCGAGTAGTTCTGCTCCGCAGGTGTTAGTGTGCGGCTGGCATACGCAACTACTCGCTCACGTGATGTTTCATCGCGCTGGAGGAGGACAGCACCGATTCCGTGGCCACTGGCATCTGTGAGCAAGAAAGTGGGTGCACTCTCATCGAAGTGACGGAGGACGGGGTCTGATGTCAGAGCAGGCTTAAGGGCTTGAAAAGCACACTCGCACTCGTCGGTCCACGTGAAAGCCGTTCCTGACGTCAGAAGCTTGTGTAACGGCCCCGAAATGGCAGCAAAGTGACGTATGAAGCGGCGGAAGTAAGACGCCAGGCCCACAAAACTTCGCAATTGTTTTTGATTGCCCGGACGTGGAAAACTAATTACGGCAGCAACCTTGTCGGGGTCGGGTCGGACGCAATCTTTGCTGACAAGGTGACCCAATACTTAGGTGCTTGTGCTGGCAAAGTGGCACTTCTTTGTATTGAGCTGTAGACCAGCGTTCGAAATGCACGTTAGACCTTTGTCCAAACGCTTAAGGTGCTGAGGAAAAGTAGAAGAATAAATTACGATGTCGTCTAAGTAACATAAACAGGTTTTCTATCTCAGACCACGTAAGACGGTATCTATCATGCGCTCGAATGTTGCTGGAGCGTTGATGATGATGATATATGGTGTTTTTTGGCGCAAGGGCCATTTGTTGGCCAAAGAGCACCATATCATCTTACTAAAATTATGGACACTGATTGTGATAAGCGGCTGTATAAGGGCCATAAAACTCCTCGCGATAAGGCGGGTAAGAACATACAAGTAATAAAATGATGACCATGCCGTGAAAGATGTGTGTGGTGTGAATGCTGACAAAAGTTGGTGATAATAAAGACGATGGTGGATACGTATGGCATTAGCACAAGTGCCTCACTCGTTCATACCCTTGCGTCCAAGGGCCCTGAGGCAAGTGCTTTCTTCTGTAACCTGCGCAGCAAAAACCTCTCTAGAGAGGTCGTGCTACGGAATGCCCGGGTATATAATATGAAAATTATGAGTTTCTTTAAAAAACGCTAACAATGATTGATGACTAAAAAGCGGTTCTCTACCGACGAACATTGCAGGGTGTAAAGGTATATGCTGTCGGTAGGGTAATGGAAAATGTCGTTTTCTTAGAGTTTCTAAGTGTTTGCACTAGATTAACATGTGAAGGACTGTCAGTGCTTCACCACATCTGTCACACAATGGTGGATCGCCACCAGACAAAAGATATGTGTGTGTCGTGTACGTGTGTCCTATTCTGAGTCTCGTTAGTATTAGCTCTGTATGACGCGATTTCGATACGGGCAGCCAATGACCAAGGTGTGGCTTAATAACAAGTAGATTTGTGTGTGTGTATCCCACTTGCTCTGCCAGTATACCCTGAGGTTTCGTTTGAGAGACGGCTTAAGATCAAGGGCCGGGATCGATATTGGTGTAGGGGTAGTGCTTTTGTGGACGGATGCAGCGAGCTGATCCGCCCTCACGTTGCCTTAAATCTCACGGTGCCCTGGCACCCAGCACACTACAACATGTTGGTTGAGTGTGTAGAGTGTGCATAAAATGGAGTAAAGTGAAACGAGGACAGGGTTTTTTTGTTTTTTAAGACTGTACAGAGCCGTTACCACACTGAGGGAGTCTATAAAAATTACTGATTTTTGTATTTGTAATTTTTTGATGTGTTTAGCTGCCACAAGTATCGCGTAAGCTTCCGCTGTGAAGATACTTGTGCCTGGATGTAGAGGGCCAGCATCCGAAAAGGAAGGGCCAACAGCAGCGTAGGACACAGGAGTTAGACTTAGAGGCATCTGTAGAGAACTCAGGACGTGTGTATTTGTGTTGAAGTTCCAGGAAGTATGTTCCAATATGGGCAATAGGCTCATGTTTAGTAATTTCTAGGAAAGACACATCGCAATCTGTAGTCTGCCACTGCCACGGTGGAAGGTATGCTACAAGAGCCGTTAAATTGTGTTCGAGTGACACTCCAGTGTCCGCAGCTAGACCCTTCAGGTGAACTGAGAAGTGCTGCCTCATTGAAGGCCTGTTTTGAAACAGAATGGAGCTCGACAAATCATTAATAGTAGAGTATGAGGGGTGCCTCTTGTCTGCTTTCACCTTAAGAAAATATACAAAGAACATGTAAGTTCTTTGCAGATGAAGCGACCACTCATTTGACTCAACGTAAAGGCTTTCTACGGGGCTGGTGCGAAAAGCAACTATAGAAACGCGTATGCCCAAATGGTGCACGGGATCCAGCATCTCCAAAGAGCTTTGAGTCGCAGACTGATAGACAATGGCCCCATAATCTAAGCGGGTGCGAATGAGGCTTCTATACAAGTTCATGAGGCATTTCCTGTCACTACCCCACGTAGTATGTGACAACACTTTTATAACATTTATGGCTTTTAAACATTTTGTTTTTAAATACTTTATGTGTGGTACGAAGGTCAACTTGTTGTCCAAGAATAAGCCTAGGAATTTACGCTCCGCATTCACAGACAGACGTTGGCCGTTCAGTTCAATGTCGGGCTCTGAGTGCATGCCTCTCTTTCGGGAGAACAAGACACACGTGCTTTTTTCTGGGTTCAGCCGGAATCCGTTTTCCTCTGCCCCTTTGGAGAGCATGTTTAAACCTAACTGAACCTGCTGCTCACACATTGCTAGGTTGCATGACTTAAAGCCAAGCTGGACGTCATCGATATATGTGAAATAGAACATGTTGCTGGGGATGGACAGGTGCAAGGAATTCATTTTAATAATAAAAAGTGTACAACTAAGTACACCACCTTGCGGTACTCCCGTTTCTTGCACAAATGTTTGCGAGAGAATACTGCCCACACGGACACGGAATTTCTGATTGGACAAGTAACTCTCGAATATGGAAAGCATTCTACCCGCACACCCAGGTGAGACAAGTCTCTTAATATGCCAAAACGCCATGTTGTGTCGTAGGCCTTCTCGATATCGAAAAACACTGAGAGGAAGTATTGTTTGTGGACGAAAGCGTCTCGAATCTGTGCCTCGATACGCACGAGATGGTCGGTGGTGGATCTACCCTCCCGAAACCCACACTGAAATTGGTCGAGCAGATTGTGCGTTTCAAGGAAATGTAAAAGTCGGCGGTTTAACATTTTTTCAAAAAGTTTACAAAGGCAGCTGGTTAGTGCAATGGGCCTATATCTTGAAACTAAGGAAGGGTCCTTGCCCTGTTTCGAAATTGGGATAACAATAGCCTCTTTCCAGGAAGCAGGGATGGTGCCTGGACTTGAAACTAAGGAAAGCTCGTTGCCCTTTTTTGAAATTGAGATTACAATAGCCTCTTTCCAGGAAACAGGGATGGTGCCTGAAAGCCAGATAGCATTTTATAGAGAGAGTGAAGTTTTTCGCGTTTCGAGCGGCAGGTTTTTCAACATTTCATATGTGACACGGTCGTAGCCTGGAGCAGAAATATTGCAAGAGTTTAGTGATGTTTGTAGCTCAGCTAAGTTGAAATGTTGGTTGTATTCCTCGTAATTTGTGCACTTGGATTCTAGTTTCTGCTTTTCTATTTTTGCTTTGTGTCTTTGGAAAGCTTCAGTGTAGTGTGACGAGCTAGACACCTGCTCGTAGTGTGCACCGAGGAAGTTTGCTTGATCTTCCAGGCTATCACCCTGTGTGTTTACGAGTAGGAGTGAGTGTACTTGTCTTCCTGCTACCCTACGAACCATGTTCCAGACTTCAGCCTCTTGTGTATATGAATTTATCCCTGATAAAATCCTGTGCCAGCTTTCTTTTCTGGCCTGCCGACGCGTTCTCCTGCCTCGAGATTTTATTTTCTTAAAGCTCTAAAGGTTTTCCACTGTCGTTGAGTTCCGCAGCAACCTCCATGCCCTGTTCTATTCCTTTCGCGCATTCTGACACTCATTGTTCCACCACGGAACGTGTCGTTTGCCGGGCAGTCCAGATGTTTGTGGAATGCACTTGGTTGCTGCGTCAGTAAGAAAAGTCGTGAAGTACTGCACAGCTTCATCTATGCCTAACCCGCATACGTCAGTCCAATTTAGGTGAGTAAGCTTTTAAAATTGTTCCCAGTTGGCTTTGTTTACCAGCCATTTGGAAACATGTGGAGGACATTCATTTGTTATTGATGTACTCAAAACTAAAGGGAAATGGTCACTTCCGTATGGATTATTTATGACTTTCCACTGAAGTAATGGTACAAGTGAAAGAGATGCGATACTGAGGTCTATGGAAGAGTAAGTTTTGTTGGCAAGGTTATAGTATGTTGCCTCTTTCCTATTCAACAGACAAGCACCCGATGAAATGAGGAACTGTTCAATGAGACGACCTCGTGCATCACAGCGAGAGTCACCCCACAGACCATTATGTGCGTTCAGGTCCCCAAGGACCAGATAAGGTTCAGGTAGTTCGTCCATTAAAGACTGGAATTGAAGTTTTTCGAGACGGTGGTGCGGAGGTATGTACAAAGAGCAGACTGTGACAAGTTTGTTTAGAATAACTGCTCGGACAGCCACCGCCTCGAGGGAAGTTTGAAGGGGTAATTGTGTGCATGCTATACCTTGACTTACTATAACCGCTACACCACCGGATGGTAGCATGGCATCATCTCTTTCCTTTCGGAAGGTTATGTAGTTACGTAAAAAGTTTGTGTTAGTTCGTTTTAAGTGTGTCTCTTGTACACACAGCACTCTTGGATTGTGTTCATGGAGGAGTTCTTGTAAGTCATCGAGGTTTCGAAGAAGGCCTCGGATGTTCCACTGTAATATTTCTGTATGCATATTTAAACAAGAGAGATGCTGCTGTGTGTACAAAGAGCATTCTGTGTTGGAGTGAGCTCGTTAATTCAGGTGGCAGGACGGTCCTCTGGCCCCGTTATTGGTTTTTTAATTTTCTTGGCGCGCTCCAAGGAGGTGCGCCGCTCTTTTTGTACCAAGGGTACCGTTGTATCTATTGCCTCCTCAGAGGCACTGGGTGCCCGCACTTGCGAGCTGGTGGTTCGGGCTTTAGGCCTCGCTTGGTGAGGGGAGGCCTTGAGACCAGAGGACCCTGGAGTCTCCGGCCTTAATTCGCTAGGAGGTGGAGTAGACTGAACTACTGCCGCCTTGGGGGCAGGTGCCACAGCCGTCGGCTCGCTCTGCGCTGGCCGAAGGAGTGACGAGGGCTGGTGTGGCGTTGCCCCCTGACGTGCGGCATCAGATTATGTAGCGCCATAAAATGGCGACACTCTTCGTCTTGCTTCCTTGAATGTGATATTTTCTTTATTTTCAATGTGATGATTTCCTTTTCTTTTTTCCAAAATGAGCAAGACCGTGAGTATGCGGCATGATTTCCACCACAGTTCACAAAGTGTGACGGTTCTTCACAATTGTCAGAATTGTGGCCTGACACTCCACATTGTGCACAAGTTTAGTGACCACGACAGCTTTGTGAGCCGTGGCCACACTTCTGGCATCTAAAACAACGACGTGGGTTAGGTATGTAAGGTCTGATCGACGTCTTAGTGTACCCTGTTTGAATACTTTCTGGCAGATTACTGGAAGCGAACGTGAGTATTAGGTGTTTCGTTGGTGTTACCTTGTTGTCTCTTCTAATGGTGATCCTTTGTACATTGGTCACATTCTGACTCTTCCACCCCTCCAGAAGTTCCTCTTCAGTCAAGCCGAGCAAATCAGCATCAGATACTACTCCACGGGTTGTGTTCATGGATCTGTGTGGCGTTACAGTTATGAGAGTGTCACGAAAAGTTGAAAGATTCTGTAGCTTTTCATACTGTTCTTTTTCTCGAACTTCAAGGAGGAGGTCTCCGCTGGCCATTTCGGTAACTTTGTACCCGACTCCTAGAGTTTCTGTGAGACATCTGGCTACTACAAAGGGGGATACAGTTCTGGCTTCCTTGCTGCTTATCTCACTATGTATAACATAAAAATGGGGGAAGTTTTCAGTTGATCGGTTGAAAATTCCTAAGTATTCGGTGCGTACGCGCTTTAAGGCGGTACGATCACTGAATAATGGAAGCGCTCTATGCATGCCAGTTTAATTTTCTTCAGAAGCGTTGGCGGCCACCCACCACGGAGCCCAACGATGGGACGCTACAAGTTTGCGGGTGCTAAAACCTGCAGACGCCAGCCGTACAACGCTACTATAACCCAATGCGCCTAGACCAAGGTAGGCCAATTGCACAGGGTTAATCCTAGCCGCCAGGAAGTTTGGAAGTAAACAGAAGAGAGGAGAAGACAGGACAGATAAAAATTGAGAGATAAAGACGAAGATGTAGGGAGAGAGAGATAGGAAAAGGCGACTGCCGATTTCCCTTGGGTGGGTCAGCCCACGGGTGCCGTCTACGTGAAGCAGAAACAGAGGGGTGTGTTGCCTCTGCGGGGGGGGGGGGCCTTAAAGGTCCAATCACCCAGCGTCAGCTGAACCCCCAGGATCCCCTTTTCCCCGGGCACGGCAAAGCCACGCACGGCTAGGCGTGGGAGGGAGTAGAAACTCCCCCGTTAGCTCGGGTCCGTGGTGTCGCTACACACCAAACGCCTACTTGCGCAGGTGCCCCTGCGGGGTTGCTGGAGCGTTGCATAAGCCAAAAGGCATAACGTTAAATTCGTAAAGTCCGTCAGGCGTCGCAAACACTGTTTTCTCCTTGTCTGCTTCGCGCATAGGTATTTGCCAATACACGGATTGGTGGTCGAGGCTGGAGAAATATTCTGCGCCTTTAAGGGAGTCCAGGGCATCATCTATGCGTGGCAACAGATATACGTCTTTTTTCGTGATTTTATTGAGCGCTGTGTAATCAACACAAAAGCGGACAGAGCCATCATTTTTCCGGACCAACACCACAGGAGACGACCAAGAGCTGGATGAAGGTCGAATAACATCCCGTTTGAGCATGTCGGTGACGTTTTCCTTAATGATTTGCCGTTCCGCCGAAGACAGACGGTATGGGCGGCGGCGTAAAATGAAGCTGCTTTCAGTTTCGATGCTGTGCTCTGCAACGGAGGTGCAGCCGAGAACTTTGGAATGTACGTCAAACAAAAGGCTGTGCTTTTGGAGAAGGTCTAAGAGGTCTCTCTTTTGCTCGGCTGTGAGGCGAGGACTTATGGTGTCATTTAAAGCAACAGTGGTAGCCTTCATATCAGTTGTCGCAGACAAAGGCGTTGATTCTGCGTGAAGGGGAACCAGCGAGAAAGGCTCGCTGTCAGCGAAGCAGCTCACAGCAGTGCATTGGGGCAGCATCAATGGCAATGAAGTTGGGTTCAAGGCGGTGACAAATGCTTTACTGCCATTAAACCGCACAAGGCCGGGTGCTATGGTAAGCCCCGCAGGTTTGGAGCGAACTGATGGGGCTATGAACACGTCACCGTTAACTATAGTATCCGAAGTGATCGTGAGAATTTTTTCATCTCCTGGCAAAATGAAACAATCAGAGGCAGCAACGAAACGGAAGCTGTATGGATCGACGTCGGATGATTTCTCAGTAGCTGACATTTCAATTACTCGCTGACGACACGATATGAAAGCTGATTCCGAAGAAAGAAAGTCCCAATTTAAAATTACTGTGTGAGTGCACCAAGGAAGTACAAGAAACTGAATGTGGTAAGGATGCCATCTATGAAAACGCAGACTGTGCAAACACTTGAAGGCTGAATAGGGACTCCAACTGCGCAATGAAAGGAAGGGCCATCATATGGCATCCTAACTTTTTTCAAGCGGGCACAAACGTCTGCACGAATTACGGAAAGTGATGCGCCTTTGTCTACCAGTGCCTCTGTCTGTATACCTTCAATGTACACTAATAAAACATTTGATGGGCTGTCCGGAGGAGTTTGACGCAGTTCGAAAGATGCAGCTTTCCCTCCTGAAGCTCCACTGTTTAGTTTTCCAGTTGGCGGTCAGGAATTTAAGTAGAAAGTCGGAGAGGAAAAGAGGAACGCCGCATCGAGGAAGGTGAGCGACGACGTGAGAAACGGGAACTGCCAACTGAGCCAAAGTTCTGCGGAGACGGCGACCGACGTGTGCTGTTCGGATACAGCCGGCGATAGGGTGGTCCAGTGGGGTAGAAGTCGTCCCGTTCAAAGTTATCGTAGCTTCGTCTTTCGTCTCGCTGACGGCGTCGGCGAAACCTTGAAACGTGACCACGGATGTCGCAATAGAAGCAAGTCGGCCGCGAAGTGCGCCAGTCGTTTTAAGGCTGGGAAGATTGTCGACGTGAGATTGAGTTGAGCGAACCATGCAATTTGGCGGCTCGTAGCTGCATTGGGCTTGGCTGGGGTGCAGGTGTCCTAGCAGCAACTTGAGCATAAGTTGGCATGGCCACAGGATGTGAGCTCGGAACTGGTGAGATTGTCATCGAGGCCAGGCTTTGCTGGGGCGCAGGTGTCGTTGCAGCAACGTGAGCATAACTTGCAATGTGCACGGGAAGTTAACTCGGAACTGGTGTACCTGTGATCAATGCCAGTTCCTCCCTCACGACGTCGCGTAAACTAGTAGCAGGCGGCGTCGTTCGGATATCAAGGGGGCGAGGTGAAGCCTGTGCATGAAGTTCCTCGTGGATGATAGAGCGGATCAATGCAAGCAGCTCTGCTGTGTCATGACTCGAGCTTAGATCAGGCATATTAGGTTGCACCCGAGTGGTTTGAAGCTCCTCGAGGCGCTGACAGGTAGCTACAACATCGGCTACGGTCTGGCGATTCTGCACCACAAGCGCATTAAAGCGACAGTCGCAATGCCTTTTACCAGGTGGCACACACGGTCGTTTTCCTCCATATGGTTGTCGATGCGGCGGCAAAGGGCGAGAACATCTTCAATGTAAGAAGTGTAAGACTCGCCGGGTCGTTTACCACGTGCATCAAGCCTTTTCTTGGCAATATCTGAGCGCACCGAATATTGACCGGGTTGGCGAATATCTGGCGGAGCAGGCGCGTAAAGGCGGGCCATGTCAAAAATCTCTAGCGTGGTTTAAAAACCATGTTTTTGCGACGCCGCTCAAATAGAATGCAACGTGGTCGAGTTTCGCAGGCTTATCCCAGTTGTTGATGGCACTCACGCGGTCATACTTCTCGAGCTAGTCTTCCACGTCTTCACCCGGAAGCCCTGCAAACAGTGGAAGATCCTTTTGAGGGCTGGTGACCAGGTGAGAAGGGTTTCTTGGCGGTGGGAGCGGTGGCGCAGCTGCTGCGCTGTGCTGGTCGGCTTGTGACATTACCGAACCCAGGTCGTTTAAGCGGCGGCCTGAAGGGAGCTCCAGGGATGTGTTCTAGATGACGCTGGGGTTGTCCGAGAGAGCGAGAGGACGTAGGAATCGAGCAGCACTCTCCACCACTCGTTAGATGGCGTCTAGTACCCCCAAGACTCTTCTTTTTTGTCTCGAGTATGTGCCCCACAACCTAAGCTTGACTAGTGATGATGAGTATGTACAGATGAAAAGATGGGACGCATAAACAATGCTCACAATATATATATATATATATATATATATATATATATATATATATATATATATATATATATATATATATATATATATATATATATATATTGCAAAGGTGATTAGGTGTACACGAGCTGTTGAGCGATCGCGCACAGTTTTGAGCACAGTCTGGTAGCTAGAGCCTCTGCTGCACACACGATGCTGCTGCCCTTCTGTCAATCTACTTTCCCTTAATTACAGTTGGCCCCCTGCGAAAAAATGAGCCATCCTGGCGACTCAGTCACCCTCAGGGGCTGGGGAACTGTAATATGGCTTGAACGTTTCAACGTGGACAACCTCGCGGTTATGACGTCGCATATCAGCAGATGGGGTGAGAGGCTTAATGAGGTAGTTGGCCGGGGAGGAGAAGGAGGATACAGCTTTATTTGAAAAAAAATCAAAGTAATTGTGGTTGGGCCCCGAGACGTCCGGGAGCCCCCTGGACGACATCTCTAGGCAGGCCTGGTGCACCAGCCACAACTGGTCGTCCAAGCCAGTGACCCAAAGAGCAGCCTCCCATGACGATGCCGAAGGGTTAGGGATAGAGTCTACCGCCATGGGCTTTGGGCAGTTCCACAAGCAGTGGAAAATATCAGCCCCGGGTGCCCCGCAGGTGGTGCAATGTGCTTTGTTAAGAGTGGGGTAAAATAGGTTGGTAGGAGAGGTCAGTTTGAGAACTCGGTAAGGCCCACAATACCTCAGAAGAAGTTTGGACGAGAGTCCTGGTGTGCGATGCGGCACTGACAGCCACACGAGGGCATCGAGCAGAAAATTGGGTGTAGAGTTAGGGCATCAGGATTTTTTTCTGGCGGGTCTGTTCGTCTTAGGTAAAGTGAAGGACGAGCTTGCGACATTCTTCAGCGTGTATGTTTGCGCTTAAGATAGGCGGGTACTCGGAGGCGCCCGCTCTGTAGAGAAGGATGGTGTCAATCGTGTGCAAAGGGTGACGGCCACAAAGCAAGTAAAATGGGGAAAACCCAGTTCTCGCTTGCGTCGTGGTATTATATGCGTAGGTTATGAACAGAAGAACGAGGTCCCAATTCGAGTGATGAGGTGTGACATACATAGCGAGCATGTCACCAAGAGTTTCATTATAATGCTCTGTAGTGCCGATGGTCTGTAGATGCTATGCGGTACATGTGCGATGAACAGCAGTGCATTCAGCAAGCAGTTTATCGACATCCCCAGACAATAAGGCGCGGCGTCGGTCGCGGAGTTGTACTTGAGAACCTCGGTGACGCATCACAAAACGGTGCAGTATGAAAGGGCCGACCTGTTGTGCAGTTAGCGTCTGAAGAGCAGCAGTTTCGGCATAGCGTGTTAAGTGGCCTATCGCCACCGTAATCAACGTTAAGACCTAAAAACTGCAAAGCCTCTCTGGCTGGTTGTTCATGTGTGAATGACAATGAACTTGTGCATTTTTTAAAACAATCTAGCCAGAGAGGCTTTGCAGTTTTTAGGTATCAACATTGGTTTTAGTTCAGTTGGTCACGTTTGCTGGGAGTTTTCCCCACGGTCAAAGAAGGGCGTGTTACCCTTTGACTTTTCTCACAGCAAGATAGTAAAAAAGGCGATAGCTAATTCCTGCCTTAGTTTATCACTCGGCAAATCATGTCCACATAAAATGGAATGTAGTTTCCGGAATCAAGTAAGACGCCTACTCAGTTCGGGTTACCCGGACAGCTTGCTTGTGGAAGTAGGGAGCACCTTGTTAGAGAAGGTAAAGAGGCTAATTACCACTAATATGGCGAAAACAAGGCCAACGAAAATGGTTGTAGCTATGCCCTTGGTGCACAAGATTTCGCACTCTCTAATGAAGATTGTGCGTAAGCACGGAGTACGCGTTGTTCTCACGGCTCTCTTCAAACTGGCAAATCTGTGCTGCATGATAGAAAATTGTGGAAGGGTGAACAAGAGCGGATGCACTAAAAACATGCCACGCTGTTTGTACTGTGTATTTCAGGGATTGTGTACATAATCCCCTTGAGCTGCGGAAAAGTGTACAATGGCCAGACAGGTCATTGATTAAATAATCAACTCCGAGTACATCCGAAGTCCTTGAAGGTTCTCGCAGATGGCAGGCACTTGTCAATGCACTGCAGAAATTGTGACTCGAATCCGCAGTTTGGAAGCACAAGAATTCTGTGTAACTCAAAGCACAGACTCACCACAGAAAATATGGAAGCAGAACAGATTAGGGCGAATGCAAGCACGTGTATTAGTGTTCCTTCGGTAGCAATAAGTGAAAAATAGGTGTATTTTTTGAGCTGTTGAAGTAGCTAACGTATGCCTTCTTTTCCTTTGGCGGAGGGAGGGTGTGACACCTTGAAGTGATAGTAGGTTGCTCCTGCGCGTTCGTGTTCTCGTGCAGTGGATGTTTCCTAATAAAAGTTCAGTTGTAAGGAGCATATTTCCAGTCAAGTGTTTTTCCTTCTACCTTGCACGCTAACATATTTCCACATTATGTTGCGCCAACTGCCACAGCATTCCACTTTATTGAACTTTATACATACCAGCCAGTAGTAGCAGTGTCGAATTCGTTCATACGTCTTTAAGATTTCTGTGGGGCCACACTGTGGGTTAGCATCGAACGAGGAGCAGATCTCGGACTTCAAGGCTCGCGGTACGATAAGCGATCATTAGCGCACCCCCCCCCCCCCCGGAGCATAGTTGTGGGGATAGAAAAGCTTATCACGAATCGCAAAATGATAACTTGGCGCCGGAGCGTTCGCGTTTGTGGGACTTTGAAGTATCAGAGACAAGGTCTTGAAGAGATGCCTTCAAGGGCCATTGCGTTGTTGAGCAGTGCCACTGTCAAACTCGAGAGATGCCCACGTTCACTCGCAAGCAGGGTTCACTCGCAAGCAGGGTAAAGGTGTCAGAGTGAGAGGTGAGTGGGAAAGCGCGTCAGCGTCAGAATGTTTCCGCCCTGAACGATAAACCACCCGTATGTCGTACTTCTGAATTATTAGGGCCCAGCGAGCAAGACGGCCTGATGGGTCTTTCAACGTCGAAAGCTAGCGCAGTGCATGGTGGTCGGTGATGACGTCAAATGAATGACCTTATAAACATAGGCGAAACTTTCCAAGCAGCCATACAATGGCCAAACATTCTTTTTCTCTAGCGCTGTAGTTGCACTCGGCCTGGTTGAGCGTGCGACTCGCGTATGCCACAACGTATTCTGCTTGACCAGGTTGATGCTGTGCGAGAACAGCACCCAGGCCTACAACAATTGCGTGGGTGTGGACCTCTGTCGGAGCTTGAGGATCAAAGTGGCGAAAAATGGGCGGTGTCGTGAGATGACTTCGCAATGTGGTGAAAGCCTCGTCTCAGGCTGGAGAACTTGATGACATGTCTTGAGTGTGACCAAAGAGTCGTGTGAGAGATGATATAATTGATGGAAATTTTGGAACGAAGCGCCGGAAATATGAACCTAGGTAAATGAAACTCTGCAATATTGACGTAAGGTAGGCTGGCAACTATAGTAGCCAGCCTCTGAAGAGGACAACGAAGTAGTTCTGTGTGCGCGTGCTCTGGTGTTCGCGTTTCTGGCCCTTGGGTTACGAAAGTAAACGCCCTATTTTGTACCTGCGTGCCTGTGTCTTTGTGACATTTTCTGGTGGAGGTGCTGGGTACGATAGATGATACGGTCCCCTGAGAGCACCCCTGACGCAAGTCCATCCAGTATCTCAGCCAAGCTTACCCCTGTGCACGTATGTTCCAACCGTCATCTCCAGAGACTCAAGCCACAGCACGGTTTGCTGCCTGAACGTCAGAGGACTATGAATCAAACACCGCCTGTCGTCACCGCGCCAGCACCAGCGCACATGGTTATCAACCAGCCCAAGACGCCGAAGACATTTTACGGAGCTGCTTTTGTAGATGCCGACGACTGGCTCGAGCATTTCAACCGGGTCGCCGTCATCAACGATTGGACCCCAGAGAGTAAGCTACGCTATGTGTACTGCTTCCTGGAGGACTCCGCGAAAACGTGGTTTGAGAACCATGAAGCAGCGCTTACGTCATGGGAGGAGTTTCAACGGCAGTTCCTCAAGGCATTTGCCCGAGAGGACAGGAAAGAGACAGCGGAGCGTGCTATAGAGGCAAGATTCAAGGCCCTAACGAAAGAGTGACAACCTACGTAGAGGACATGGATCGGCTTTTCAAGCGTGCGGAGCCCTCTATGTCCGAATCCAAGAAAGTTCGCCACCTAATGCGTCGTGTTAAAGAAGAGATTTTTGCCGGCCTGATTCGCAACCCGCCTGCGACTCTTGCGGAGTTCCATGAGGAAGCCACTGCCATGGAGAGGGCCCTTCAACAGCGTGCCAGGCAGTATAACCGTGGTGTAAACCCAAGTGAGGTCACTTCTGTCACTCTCGGCAATGACATCAGTGCGTTGCGATAGCTTATCAGAGCTCTCATTAAGGAAGAGCTACAAAAGATGCAGGTGACTGCTTCACCTGCAGAGCAGCTCTTCATTGCGGAGATGGTACGCGCCGAGCTACGGCAAGCCGTTCACGCTCCCCAACCATCCGAGGCGCCACAACAGAGGCACTGCGTCGAGATGAGCTACGCGGAAGCAGTGCGACGTCTTCCATCGTGCACTTCAACCAGCATATTTTACCCCAATGAGCGACACGCTCAGCAAATGGAGGTAGGCTTCCGCCCTCGCAGCTCACCGTTGATCACCGATGCAAGACCGAGAAAGAGTGACATCTGGCGTACACCCGACCACAGGCCCCTTTGTTTCCACTGCGGGGAAGCCGGACACGTCTACCGAACATGTCCATACCGTCGTGTGGGTCTCCGTGGATTTTCGCCTAATGCCCCTCGTCCACGACCTGGCGAGCGACCACAGGAAATAGAGAGTTTCATCTCGAATCGTCGCAGTATCGAACATCGGTCACAAGAGCCTCGCTCGTCGTCACCTGCTCGCTACAGGTCACCGAGCCCAGCCTACTCACGCGTCGCTCCAAGACGCCGTTCACCCAGTCCTGCAAGTCGGGAAAACTGAGTTCAGCGACCTCCGGAGGTGAGGCCGCTGACGCTGACTCTACGGAAGATCCTCCACTACGACGACAGCGACAGCAGCAAAAAGATGTACAGACGCAGTCAAACGTGATGCGAAGAGTGGTGACACCAAACATTGCGGTAACTGTGGACGACGAAGAAGTAATGGCGCTAATTGACACTGGAGCAGACACTTCCGTTATGAGCATGGGTCTTGCCTGCAGGCTGAAGAAGGTTTCTACCCAGTGGGCTGGGTCGCAGATACGTACGGCAGGAGGCCATCTTCTTACTCCGGTGGGGCGGTGCACAGCGCGAGTCAGTATTCAGAGATTTACGTATCTCGGAGATTTTCTAATACTGCCGAGTTGCTCGAGGGACCTAATTCTCGGACTGGACTTTCTGCGTGATAATGGAGCCGTGATTGATTTGCAACAGTCGCAAGTGGCGTTTTCTACGGCACACGCTTTAGCACGCAACCCTCACGGCAGTTACGTCAATGCTTTGAGAATTGTTGACGATGACGTCTCGTTACCGCCGAAGAGTAGCGTGTTCACTTTGGCAGCCTGCGACGTTTTTGACGAATTCAACGACTATGAAGGTATTGCTGAGGCAAATATCCCGCTGCTGCTTAAAGGAAACATATGCATAGCCCGATATCTTGTTCGGTTAGAGAATAAACGCTCTCGAGTTCTGCTGACCAACTTCAGCAATGAGTTTCAGCACGTTCTTAGAGGGACTACTGTCGCTTTCCTCAGTGACATTGTCGACTTTTTCGATATCGGCACATTGGATACGACTTCACCGCATGCAAAAGCTTATGCTGACCTGGGAAGCCGCATTCACGTTAATCCAGACTTGCCAGATTCACGAAAAGAGCGGCTGCTAAACCTTGTGAGGGGATTCTCGGACTGCTTCTCCACAGCATCGAAAGTTCAGCGTACCACCGTTACAAAACACCGCATTGTTACCGAGGAGTTGGCGCGGCCTCTTCGCCAACATCCATACCGTGTGTCCCCGAAGGAAAGAGAGGTGATTAAGCATCAAGTTCAAGAAATGCTGAATGATGACGTCATCCAACCCTCGACAAGTCCGTGGACGTCACCTGTTGTCTTAGTAAACAAAAAAGACAACACACTACGCTTCTGCGTCGACTATCGACGGCTTAACAAAGTCACGAAACGCGACGTTTACCCCCTGCCACGGATTGATGACGCCTTAGACCGTCTACGCCACGCCCAGTTCTTCACATCACTAGATCTCAAGTCAGGGTACTGGCAAATTGAAGTTGACGAGGGCGACCGTGAGAAAACCGCGTTCGTGACACCTGACGGGCTCTACGAATTTAAAGTGCTGCCTTTCGGTCTCTGTTCCGCTCCCGCCACGTTTCAACGCATGATGGATACCGTACTAGCTGGACTAAAGTGGCAGACGTGTTTTGTATACTTGGATGATGTCGTTGTGTTCTCAACCACATTTGACGAGCATATTTCAAGGCTGAAAAGTGTCCTCACTGCAATAAGGAGAGCGAACCTTACCATCAAGCCCGAAAAGTGCTACTTTGGCTATCAGGAACTCAAGTTTCTTGGCCACGTGGTTAGCCCGGGGGGTGTTCGACCAGATCCGGAGAAGCTGGCAGCCGTTGCCGATTTCCCTCGTCCTGGAGACAAAAAGGCTGTTCAGCAATTCCTCGGACTGTGTGCGTACTGCCGCCGTTTTGTCGAAGGATTTTCGAAAATTGCGAAACCTCTTACAAGACTGACACGGCCAGATGTACCTTTCGTATGGACGGAAGAACAACAACAAGCCTTCGTAGAGCTGCGCAATCGACTGCAGACAGCTCCAGTGCTGGCACATTTTGACGACACTGCCGACACCGAGATCCACACAGACGCCAGCAGCGTGGGAATCGGAGCCATTCTAGTTCAATGGCAGAACGGCGCAGAGCGTGTGATCGCTTACGCGAGCCGCAGTCTCACAAAAGCAGAGGCGAATTACTCTACCACCGAAAAAGAGTGCCTAGCAGTCGTTTGGGCTATTAGCAAGTTTCGACCTCACCTATACGGCCGGCCATTTCGAGCGGTCAGTGACCACCATTCGCTCTGTTGGCTTGCCAATCTACGGAATCCATCAGGCCGCCTCGCCCGCTGGAGCCTCCGCCTTCAAGAGTACGGCATAACGGGGGTCTACCGATCAGGACATAAGTATACAGATGCTGACTGCCTGTCTCGTGCTCCTATTTCCTCGACGTCATCTGACACTGAACAAGATTTACCGTTTCTTGGAATTGTCGATTGATTGATATGTAGGGTTTAACGTCCCAAAACCACTATATGATTATGAGAGACGCCGTAGTGGAGGGCTCCGGAAATTTAGACCACCTGGGGTTCTTTAATGTGCACCCAAATCTGAGCACACGGGCCTACAACATTTCCGCCTCCATCAGAAATGCAGCCGCCGCAGCCGGGATTTGAACCCGCGCCCTGCGGGTCAGCAGCCGAGTGCCTTAGCCACTAGACCACCGCGGCGGGGCTTTCTTGGCATTGTCGATGTGGTGCGGATGGCTGAGCTTCAACGTGAGAACACTGAGCTACTTCCCGTCATCCAGCATCTTCAAGGAGAAGACGTTATCGTCCCACGCCGACTCTCGCGTGGTTTCACTACGTATTGCCTGCGGAACAATTTTCTCTACAAGAGAAATCTTGAGAGCAGCCAGGAAACTTTCCTCCTCGCCATTCCAATGGCACTTCGTGAGGAAGTTTTGCAGGTGTGCCACGACGATCCTTCGGCCGGTCACTTAGGCTTTGCTAGAACATTAATGTGCATCCGACAGAAGTACTACTGGCCACAGCTGTATTGGTCCGTTCAGCGCTATGTCCGCACCTGCCGTGACTGTCAGAGGCGTAAAGCTTCACCCGCAAAGCCCGCCGGTTTCCTCCAACCTTTAGATCCACCTCGAGCACCATTTCAGCAAGTAGGGATGGATCTTCTTGGTCCCTTCCCTACGTCATCCTCAGAAAATAAGTGCATAATTGTCGCGACCGACTATCTGACTCGCTATGCAGAAACCAAAGCTGTGCCTAAGGGAACTTCAGTTGAAGTCGCCAGATTCTTTGTCCACGACAGTGTTTTGCGCCATGGTGCACCTGCTGTTCTCATAACCGATCGCGGAGCAGCCTTTACGGCAGAGTTATTGCAACAAGTCACCAAGCTGACGCACACCAACCACCGGAAAACAACAGCTTATCATCCCCAAACGAACGGCTTGACGGAGAGGTTAAACAAAATATTGGCCGACATGCTATCTATGTATGTTGATGTAGAGCACAAAACGTGGAATGAAATTTTGCCGTACGTCACGTTTGCTTAAAACACCGCTGTGCAAGAGACCACAGACCTAACACCCTTTGAGCTTGTTTATGGCCGTCACGTCACAACACCATTAGACGCTATGCTCCCCGTAGACCAGGACAACAGCGGAAATGACAGTGTTGACGACTTTGTTTATAAAGTCGAGGGAGCCCGCCAGCTTGCACGGAACCGCATTCGCGCCCAGCAAGATATCGACACTCGCCGTTACAACCAAGGCCGAAGGAGCGTCCACTATCAACCAGGTGACTATGTATGGGTGTGGACACCAGTTCGACATCGTGGGCTTTCGGAGAAGCTATTGCGGTGCTACTTTGGCCCTTACGAAGTTGTGCGCTGCCTCAGTGACGTGAATTACGTGGTAGTTCCCCAAAGCTCCGACACCAGTTTAAACCGTAGACGTCCACGTCCAGAAGTAGTCCATGTAGTACGGATGAAACCGTACCACGCCCGCGAGTTATGAACACTTCGAACTTTTTCCTTATTATCCACAACAGCGTGGGCTTTTTTTTCATTGACGTGATCATTTTTTTTTCTTTCATGGCCACCTCTAGCATCTCAGTCAATCGACCGAGACGGTCGCTCTTGAAAGTGGAGAATTGACGCAAGGTAGGCTGGCAACTATAGTAGCCAGCCTCTGAAGAGGACAACGAAGTAGTTCTGTGTGCGCGTGCTCTGGTGTTCGCGTTTCTGGCCCTTGGGTTACGAAAGTAAACGCCCTATTTTGTACCTACGTGCCTGTGTCTTTGTGACAATATTTGATGATGGTAGGTTTAGGAAAATCTGTAACGGCGCGAAGTTTGTCAGGATCCGGGAGAATGCCGTCTTTGCACACAACGTGTACTAGAATGGTGAGCTGACGTACGGCGAATCGGCATTTTTTAGATTCAGCTGTGAGCGGGTGTTAGTCATGCATGTAAGCACAGGCTGAAGTCTTTGCAAGCGAGTTGGAAATTCAGGGGCGAACACAAAAATGTCGCCGAGGTAAAATAGGCAGATCCTTCATTTAAAGCCACGTAGAACACTGTCCATCATTCTTTCAATCGTAGCAGGCGCGTTGCATAGTCCGGAAGACATGACGGTAAATTCATCCAAGCTGTCCGGCGTTACAAATTCGGTCTTGGGGCGATCGGCTCAGCCATCGGCACCTGTCAGTAGCCCAACTGTACGTCTAACGAGGAAACGCATTCGGCACCCTGTAAACAGTGAAGAGCATCGTCAATGCGTGGCAGCGAATATACATGTTGTAGCGTTATGTTTTTCAATCTCCGAAAATTAACACGGAAGCGGATGGAACCATCTTTCTTTGTGACGAGTGCCACTGAAGAAGCCCACGGGCCCTGTGAAGGGCGGATGATGCCTCAGTGAAGCATGTCGTGGACGTTCTCTGCAATAACTCGGCATTTTATGAAGGACACGCGATATAGCCTTTGTCACAGCAGCGGGTTAGAGCCAATGTTGATGTGGTGTTCAACTGTGCATGCACGACCTAGCGAAGTTTGTGCAACGTCGAAAGAAGAATGGAAGTGCTGAAGCACGGTAAGGAGCTGCGATCACTGTGAAGGCGTCAGATATTCGATGATGAACCGGCTGAGTACATTGATATACGCTGAATCAGGCATACCGGGACACCAAGCTAATAAACGACTTTAAAAGATGCGTCGTTGGAGACGGAAAGTATTTGTGCAGAGTTGATCAAGTTGACGTTACCAAGGCACTTTCGACGAGGCAATGACAGTGGTGACAAAAGATGGTTTTAAATGGGCATCGCCCAAAATGCTGCGGCTAAATCAAGAACAGCGAAAGACAACGGAATGGCTCTTCGTGTAACAGAGTTTTGAGATGGCATGAAAAAGACCATTCCGTCAGATATGAAACTGCTTGACACTTGTACGAAGGTCCAAGAATACGGTGCGATATCGATGTCTTGCTTCACAATAGGCCTAGCGTAAGATTGATTGCCGACGTACGTTAGGTAGGCGAGGGCGGAGAATTCAACCTCAGCTCAGACGCCGTCAATTATGGCGTTATGGCGCGAGAGATGTCCCATCCTAAGATAATATCATGAGAGCATGATGGAAGCACAATAAGTTCTAATATGTACAGAGTGTCTTGAACGGCCACACGTGCTGTACACGCTGCGTTTGTTTGATTGGCCTGAGTGCTTGCTGTTCCAATAGACAATCCGAAAAGGGGCGTCATAACTTTACTAATTGAACGACCAAATTTGCCATCGATTACAGATAATGCGGTACCAGAATAGAAAAAAGCGACTGTTGCGCCATTTTTAGCTAGTACATCAAGCACAATGGTACGTACATGGGAAGACCGAAGTTTGCGCAGCTGTACCTCGGTAACTGTGTCTTCTAGTTTTTTTTCGTCGGTATAAGGTGGTCACCAAGGCATCAGAGACGGCGAGCGCCGACGGCCCGGGGCGGCAATGTCTGGCGACGTGTCCGGGGTACCTTCAGCTGAAGCATATAGGGCGATTGTCGAGCGTGCGCCATGGGTTTACAGGGGCAGTGTCAGGCCAGAAAACAGGTAGAGGAGTGGGAGGGGGGTGGCTCACAGGACGTACTGCTACTGGTCCTCAATGGGCGGGCATGGAATTTACTGCAGCATAGGTTAGTGGGGCAGCCACAAGATTTCGCTCGCGAGCAGCCGGCAGCACTGCAACGATCTATCTTAGTACGACGTTACAGATGGAGAACGGCAGGCTTGTAGTAGGGTCATGGGTGAACGGCACAAGAGAAAGCTAGCTGCCTTGCGAGTTTTTCGCCGACAAAGACCTTGATTTCCGTAGAAAGCGACACTTGTTCGAGCTGATGGTAAGGCTAGCAAGTGACGCCGCATTAGGCGGTGCATCTTGCCTTGTCGGAGCTCACTGCTTACGTAATTCATCGTAGCTCTGGTGCAAGCTAACAACATTATTGATTGTGGCCGGGTTTTTCGCCTGCAGCGTCTGAAAGGCATCATCATAAATCCATTTTATGATGTGCTTTATCTTGTCAGTTTCAGTCATATCAGCGTTGATGCGTGTGCTCAGATTGACAGCGTCTTCTATGTAACTGGTGAACGTTTCACCCGCATCCTGTGCACGCTAGCGCAAACGCTGTTCGGCTCGGAGTTAACTGACGGCTTGTCGATCAAACTGCCGTGATTGACGTTTTGGAGAGCGACCACGTGCGGACATCTTGGTCATGATTTCTGAATCATAGACTGGCAACACCCGCGAGATATAACACAACTCATGTTAGCTTCTCCGCGTCGTCCCACTTTTTTAGAGTGCTCACCTGTTGCTAAATCAACAGCCACGCTTCAATGTCGTCATCGCCGCTACCGCTGAAAGTGGGAGGCTCTCGCAGAAGAACACTGCCAACGCAGGTCACTGGCGGCGAAGGAAGTGTCTGCTGGTGAGCGTCCTGCATGGTAGAGCGTAGTTTCCCAGAACGGAGTTCCTATATGGCAAAGAAAAACGATAAAATATTGATACAAAACAGCCGCTAAACACAGCTGCATGAAACAGGAGGACGAAGTGGGTTTTTCCGTTGGATGCTGGTCTGGCGCCATCTTACTCGTCGAGTTCTGTGCGCTGTAGATAGATCATTAAACAAGTTCCTCGTAACATTATTGGTGGAGGTGTACGACCCCTGTACCTCGATGGATACGCGCAGCGGTCGCACCATCGGCGAGCTTTAGACTGCTTCGACTGCTGGTACTTCCTCTACGCTGCCCTCGTCAGTCCAAGCCACCACCTACGTCACACTCCCGCACCTCCGGGACCCCGGCACTTTCTCCGGTGATGGTACGATCGATCTCGACACATGGCTGAAGCGGTACGAGCGCGTCAGTGCAACTCACCGCTGGGATCCCACCTCATGCTCGCCAACGTGCTTTTCTACCTGGACGGCACTCTCCGAACATAGTTTGAAAGCCACGAAGCCGACATAACGAGCTGGGATCTCTTCAAAGAAAAGATATGTGACCTGTTTGGCGATTCATCTGGTCGTCAGCTCGCTGCGAAGAAGACTCTTGCCACACGGGCACAGTCTTCTACCGAATCGTACGTCTCCTACATTCTTGACGTTTTGGCCCTTTGTTGCAAGGCCGACCAGTCCATGTCCGAAGACGAAAAGGTTAACCACGTCTTGAAAGGCATTGCCGACGATGCTTTCAACCTGCTGGTTTTTAACATCTCGAGCATCGACAACATCCTTAAAGAATGCCGACGTCTCGAACAAGCTAAAGCCCGCCGTGTAGCCCAAAACATCGTGCGCCTTCCGAACACAGCGGCCACCTCTTCGTGTGACGACGTCTTCCACCAGGCCCCTCCATGTGACAACCCCACACGCATCATTCATCGAGAGGTCGAGGCAGCACAACCGGTAGCCACGCCACTACCGACGCCTACGCCTTCCCCGACCACGATTTCTTTGATACAAGCCGTTGTTCGTCAAGAGCTATCGAATGTCGGCCTACATCCTGTGCCTGCCGTATACTCCGCTGCGCCTTTTTTCGTCCCCCTTCTGCTCCTCGCATACAACGCAATCCGTCCGAATGGCGTACCCTTGATGACAGGCCCATATGTTTCAACTGTCGACGCGTTGGTCATATCGCACGTCACTGCCGCAGCCGCTGGGCTCCACCGTACCATTATGCACCTCAGTATTACACCACTTCTGCTCGCGAATCGTCCCTATCACTTTCTCCATCAACGCCGACCACATTTGCCGCTCCTACAGCACCTCTCAGCAGACCTCGCTACGACCGGTCACCGTCCCCTGCTCGTCGTCAGTCCCGGTCGCCCCCACAACGCCGTGCTGCCTCCCCGACCTAGCCGCAGCATCTCCGACCGGAAAACTAGGTCGTGCAGCTTCTGAAGGTGGAGCTGCGTTGACTACCTTCGTAAGAAATCCTCGATTAACGTTAACAACAAACCGGAACCTTTTGGACGTTACTGTCGACAATGTTGGTGTCAGTGCGTTGATAGATACTGGCGCGCATGTGTCCATTATGAGTGCTAACCTTCGCCGCCGACTTAGAAAAGTTGCCACGCCCGCCCTCAACCGAGCTGTATGAGTCGCCGACGAAGGAACTGCCGCGATTCTCGGCATGTGCTCTGCGCGAGTGTCTATTGGGGAGAGAAGCACTGTCGTTCTTTTCGCCGTTATCGAACATTGCCCTCATGAACTCATTCTCGGTATGGATTTTCTAGCCACGCACTTTGCCCTCATAGACTGTTCAGCTGGCTCTCTCTAGCTTGATTTACCCCTCTTTTCCGACCCGCCTAGCCCACCGCAAACCAGCCTCTGCTGCCTTGATTTCACGCGTCTCCCTCCTAACTCCGTCACACATGTCGACTTATCCTCCACGCCGCCAGTACCTGATGGTGATTACATGGTGGCCCCGATTCCTGCAGTGATGCTTACGTATGGGGTTGCTGTGCCGCATATGATTCTGACGATTAAGAGAAACCGCACCTTCCTTCCACTGGTCAACTTTTCACTCACCACCCAAGTTCTGCCACAGGGTATCTCCCTGGCCAAAATTACTGCTCTCCAATATGACCATGTCGAGCCCTTCAGAGTTGACGATTGCTGCAGCTTAGTCAGTGGTTCCACTCAATCACGTTCTTGGGGTGCCGACATTGAGCGAATAGTGTCATCGGACCTCACGTCTGAGCAAGCTTCAGCGCTTTGCCACGTTCTTGAGGGCTATCGTAGCATTTTCGACTTTGCCCGCAACTCTTTAGGCCAAACGACCATTTTAACCCATCGCATAAATACTGGCCATGCAACCCCCATTCACCGACGCCTCTACCGTGTGTCGGCGTCGGAGCGTGCAATATTACAACTTGAAGTCGGCAAAATGCTTGCGAAAAACATTATCGAGCCATTCATGCAGCCCCTGGGCTTCTCCAGTCGTCCTAGTTAAAAAGAAAGATGGGACATGGCGCTTTTGTGTCGATTACCGTCACCTTAACAAAATTACCCAAAAAGACGTTTATCCTTTACCTCGCATCGACGACGCCCTCGACTGCCTGTACGGTGCCACCTATTTTTCAACTATTGACCTTCGGTCAGGGTACTGGCAGATAGCCGTCGACGAGATGGACCGCGAGAAGACCGCATTCATCACTCCTGATGGTCTTTATCAGTTTAAGGTGATGCCCTTCGGACTCTGCAATGCACCAGCCACATTTGAAAGAATGATGGACTCATTGCTCCAAGGGTTGAAATGGTCCACCTGCTTGTGTTACCTTGACGATGTTATTGTCTTTTCGCCCACATTCGACTCGCATCTTGATCGTTTGTCAGCTATTTTGGACGTTTTTGGTCGAGCCGGACTCCAGCTTAACGCCTCCACGTGCCACTTCGCTCGCCGCCAAATTTCCGTGCTTGGTCACCTTGTCAATGCCCAAGGCGTGCGTCCAGACCCACAGAAAATTCGTGCAGTCACGAACTTTCCCGTTCCGAGGACCACAAAGGATGTCCGCAGTTTTGTGGGGTTGTGCTCGTATTTCAGATGCTTTGTTAAGGACTTTGCGACCATTGCACGCCCACTCACAGACCTCTTGAAGAAAGACGCCTCGTTTACCTGGGGCCATGATCAAGCGTCATCATTTTCGCAACTTACGACACTGCTTACAACGCCACCAATCTTGGCTCACTTTGATCCATTAGCCCCAACCGAGGTTGACACGGACGCCAGCGGACACGGCATAGGAGCTGTGCTATTGCAGCAACAACGCGGACACGACCATGTTATAGCCTACGCAAGTCGACTACTATCTCCAGCCGAGCGCAACTATTCCATCACGGAGCGCGAGTGCCTCGCCCTTGTATGGGCAGTCGCCAAGTTTCGCCCTTACCTGTACGGGCGCTCATTCCATGTTGACACGGATCATCACGCGCTCTGCTGACTAGCCTCCCTGAAGGACCCCACGGGACGTCTCGCTCGTTGGGCTCTACGCCTTCAAGAGTACACGTTCTCTGTAATGTACAAAACAGGGCGATTACATCAGGATGCGGATTGTTTATCCCGCTACCCTGTTGACGAAGCAACCGATACCGACGCTATCACGGACGTTTTTTCCGTGTCGCAGCTGTTAAACATTGGCGAAGAGCAACGTCGGGATGCTTCTTTACGAACCATCATTGACAAACTGGAGTCAACGCCTCGCGACTCGTCCCTACGAATGTTTTTGGTGAAAGACGGAATCCTATATCGCCGAAACCTTGATTCCTTCGGATCAGACTTACTTCCTGTCATCCCAGCGCACCTGCGTTCCTCTGTCCTGCATCAACTCCATGACGCTCCCATAACGGGCCATTTGGGCGTTTCTCGCACGTACGATCGAGTACGACGTCGGCTTTTTGGCCTGGACTTGCCCACTCTCTTCGATGCTGTGTCGCCGCTTGTGAGCCCTGTCAGCGTCGCAAAACGCCGTCTGCCCTCCCAGCCGGTTACCTTCAGCCGATCGACGTTCCCAACGAGCCTTTCTTTCGAGTTGGTCTCGACCTGTTGGGCCCTTTTCCACTCTCCACAGCCGGAAATAAATGGATTGCTGTTGCCACTGACTACGCGACGCGGTACGCAATCACACGAGCACTCCCGACCAGCTGCACTACCGACGTTGCGGACGTTCTGCTGTACGACATAATATTAGTGCACGATGCTCCCCGTCAACTTCTCACCGACCGTGGCCGCACGTTCTTATCAGCTGTCGTTCATGAAATCCTGAGGTCTTCTCATACCAAGCACAAATTTACTACGTCGTACCATCCCCAGTCAAATGGCCTCACGGAGCGCCTTAACAGGACCCTAACCGATATGCTTGCCAAATACGTTGCGCCAGACCACCACGATTGGGACATTCATTTGCCGTATGTGACGTTCGCCTACAACTCATCTCGTCACAACACTGCCGGATATTCGCCCTTCTATCTACTATATGGCCGGGACCCAACTCTACCTTTAGACACGTTACTACCTGCGGCCACTGAATATGCTGGTGAAGCCATTGCCCGCGTTGACCACGCGCGCCAAGTCGCCCGTAACCGCCTACAGGCTTCACAGGCGCGCATAGGGACGTGCACTTTTCTCCGAGTTCTTTAGTGCTCCTCTGGTCACCTATTCGGCGTGTGGGACTGTCGGAAAAACTGTTCTCGCCCTACACTGGACCACTCCAAATCGTTCGCCAAGTGGCAGACGTCACGTACGAGATTGTTCCAACTGATCCAACAAAGTCATCGTCAGCTCCGAGCGACATTGTTCACGTGGCTGGGCTAAAGCCCTATTACCCCCCTTCGACATCGTCTGCGTAAATTTAGCACCGGGACGGTGCTTATACCGCCGTGGGTTATGATACAAAACAGCCGCTAAACACGGCTGCATGAAAGAGGAGGACGAAGTGGGTTTTTTCGTTGGATGCTGGTGTGGCGCCATCTTACTCGTCGAGTTCTGTGCGTTGTAAATAGATCATTAAACAAGTTACTCGTAACATTATAAAGGTAATTTACTGTAGAAGAGCTGTGAGCAATCGCGCGCCGTTCCGAGCACAGTCCGCTGGCTCAAACCTCTGCTGCACACGATGCTGCCCTTCCGCCGATCTACTTCCTCTCCATTACAATATATATACATATATATACATATATATATCATTATTATCATCATCATCCTATGCCTGACTACGTCCATTGCAGGACAAAGGCCTCTCCCATGTTCCGCCAGTTAACCCGGTCCTGTGCTTGCTGCTGCCAATTTATACCCGCAAACTTTTTATTCTCGTCTGCCCACCTAACCTTCTGTCTCCCCCTAACCCGCTTCCCTTCTCTGGGAATCCAGTTAGTTACCCTTGATGACCAGCGATTATCCTGTCTACGTGCTACCTGCCCGGCCCATGTCCATTTCCTCTTCTTTATTTCAACTATGATATCCTTAACCCCCGTTTGTCCCCTAATCCACTCTGCTCTCTTGTCTCTTAAGGTTACACCTACCATTTTTCTTTCCATTGCTCGCTGCGTCGTCCTCAATTTAAGCTGAACCCTCTTTGTAAGTCTCCAGATTTCTGCTCTGTAGCTAAGTGCCGGCAAGATACAGCTGTTTTATACCTTCCTCTTGAGGGATAGTGGCAATCTACCTGTCATAATTTGAGAGTGCTTGCCGAATGTACTCCACCCCATTCTTATTCTTCTAGTTACTTCAATCTCGTGGTTAGGCTCTGCGGTTATTACCTGCCCTAACTAGACACAGTCTTTCACAACTTCAAGTGCACTATTACCTATCTCGAAGCGCTGCTCCCTTCCGATGTTTTTGTACATTATTTTCGTTTTCTTCAGGTAATTTTAAGACCCACTTTTCTGCTTTCCTTGTCTAACTCCGTAATCATGAGTTGCAATTCGTCCTCTGAGTTACTCAGCAATGCAATGTAATCGGCGAAGCGCAGGTTACTAAGGTATTCTCCATTAACTCTTATCCCTAACAGTTCCCATTCTAGGCTTCTGGAAACCTCCTGTAAGCACGCGGTAAATAGCATTGGGGAGATTGTGTCCCCAAGCCTTACACCCTTCTTGATAGGTATTCTGTTGCTTTCTTTATGAAGCACTATGGTAGCAGTTGATCCCCTGTAGATTTCTTCCAGAATGTTTATATATGCTTCTTCTACGCCCTGATTCCGCAGTGTCTGCATGACGGCTGATATTTCTACTGAATCAAACGCCTTCTCGTAATCTATGAAGGCTATGTATAGTGGTTGGTTATACTCTGAGCATTTCTCTATTACTTGATTGATAGTAGGAATGTGGTATTGTTGAGTAGCTTGTTCGAAGTCCTGCTTGTTCCTTTGGTTGATTGAATGCTAATGTTTTCTTTACTCTGTTAGCAGTTACCTTTGTAAATAGCTTGTATACTACAGAGAGCAGGCTGATCGGCCTGTAATTCTTCAAGTCCTTGTGTTCTCCTTTCTTATGTATAAAGATGATGTTAGCATTCTTCTAAGACTCTGGTACCCTTCCCGTCAGTAGACACCTCGTAAACAGGGTGGCTAGTTTTTCTAACACAATCTGTCCTCCATCTTTCAGCAGTTCTGATGTTAACTGATCCTCACCAGCAGCTTTGCCTCTTTGCATGCTCTCCAAACCTTTCTGTCTTCTTCTATCATTACTGGTGGGGTGTCGTCTGGGTTACTGCTAGTTCTTATAGTATTAAGGTCGTGGTTGTCTCGGCTACTGTACAGATCTCTGTAAAACTCCTCCGCTATTTTAACTATCCTATCCATATTGGTAGTTATTTTGCCTTCTTTGTCCCTTAGTGCATACATCCGACTTTTGCCTATTCCAAGTTTCCTCTTCACTGCTTTACGCTTCCTCCGTTTTTCAGAGCGTGTTCAATTCTCTCCATGTTATACCTTCTTACATCGCATACTTTACGCCTATTAATCAACTTCGAAAGCTCTGCCAGTTCTATTTTGTCTGTTGTACTCGGCACTTCATGCTTTGGCGCTTCTTAATTAAGTTCTTCGTTTCCTGGGAAAGCTTGCCAGTGTCCTGTCTAACTACCCTGCCTGCAACTACCACTGCACACTCCGTAATGATACTCGTTAGATTATCATTCATTGTATCTACGCTAAGGTTGGTTTCCTGACTAAGAGCCGAGTACCTGTTCTGCAGCGACACTCTGATTTCCTGTACTTTCCCTCTCAGTGATAGCTCATTGATTGGCTTCTTGCGTATCAGCTTCTGTCGCTCCTTCAAGTCTAGGTGAATTTGAGACCGTACCATTTAATGGTCACTGCATCGTACCTTGCCAACTACTTCCACATCCTGCACGATTCCTGGGTGTGCAGTCATTATAAAGTCTATTTCGTTCTTATTTTCGCCATTAGGGCTCCTCCATGTCCAATACGGTTTTCTCGTTTTCGGTAGAAAGTATTCAAAATCCGCAAATTATTGCGTTCCTCGAATTCTACTAGTAGCTCTCCTGTGTCGTTTCTAGTACCGATGGCATAATCTCCTACTGCCTGGTCTCCAGCCTGCTTCTTCCCTACCTTTGCATTAAAGTCTCCCATCACTATAGTATACTTTGTTTTTACCTTACTCATTGCCGATTCCACGTCTTCATAGAAGCTTTCAACTGAAGCGTCATCATGGCTGGATGTAGGCGCGTGAGCCTGTACTACCTTCATCTTGTATCTCTTATTCAGTTTAATTACAATACCTACCACCCTTTCACTATTGCTATGGTATTCCTCTATGTTGCCAGCTATGTTTCTGTGAATTAGGAACCCCACTCCCAGTTCTCTTCTGTCCGCCAAGCCCCGATAGCAAAGGACGTGCCCATTCTGTAGCACAGAGTAGGCCTCATCTGTCCTCCTAACCTCACTGAGCCCTATTATATCCCATTTAACACCCTCTAGCTCCTCGAATAGTACAGCTAGACTTCCCTCACTAGATGAGGTTCTTGCGTTAAACGTTGCCAAGTTCATTTTCAAAGGCGGCCTGTAGTCCAGAGATTTTTAGCACCCTCTGCTGCGTTGCAGATCTGACCGCCGCCATGGTCAGTTTGTTCGCAGCTGCCAGGAACTGAGGGCCGTGAGTTATTTGGCGTATGCATGTGGGAGGTATATAAATATATATATATATATATATATATATATATATATATATATATATATATATATATATATATATATATATATATATATATATAAATATATATATATATATATAAATAGTCAAGAATGGCAAGATGAAGAAAAGAGGAAGAGAAAGAAGTTGTCTTGAATAGGTAATTTAATATGCTGGATTGAGGGAGAAGAAGAGGAAAAAGAAGAGGGCGCGAGGCGAGTGAGGAACGTCAGAGCCGGGACGTGGCGTTTGAGGGGCGAAAGGCTGCGGAAGTTCGGACTGGGTCTCGCTCCAGGCTCCAGCCCAAGCACCTCCCTCGGCCAGCAGCGCAAGGAAGTACCACTGCCACTAGTTCTCGCCCGAGCACCTGACTCGGTGAGCAGCTCACGGAGCAACCACTGATCCTGGACGGCAGATCTCACCCGAGCACCTGACCCGGCGAGCAGCGCACAGAGCAACCGCTGATCCTGGGCTGCAGTTTCCCGCCAGAGCACAGACCTCGGCGCGCAGCCCCGGAACCACCGCCGACCCTGGTCTGCAGTGTATCCTGCCCGAGCACCTGCCTCGGCGAGAAACCACTGGGGCTACCGCTGCAGTGGTTCTTCAACATCGTCGCCACCGTTGAGCATCGATATGGCGTTTCATCACGCCTGAGAGGGACTCCCAGCAGACCAGAGGCCACGCCACAACTGTAAGCGTGTGACTTAGAGAACGCCAACGGAATCGGCCGTTGAAACGCGCGTAGTTAAGACATCTCCTTTTCTGTGTTTTTCAACGTGTGCGTATTCGTGTTGTTGCTTCGTTTTTGTGATTGTCATGGTAATGAAGTGATATTTTTTGTTTCGTACCATCAGCCTCTATGGTTCATTTCGCAACGCCCGACGAGCAAACCAGGCTTCAACACATATACGCGTGATAATGGTGAGCCTGCCAGGATCCATGTAACTTTCTCACACGCCTAGGTCTGTCAGGAGCCGTGAGATAGATCTGGAACGCTTGATGGCAGCCGGTAGTGCTGCGGGATTATCGGCTAAGGCTATATAGACGCTCTCGCATGAGGAACATAAAAGATTACGTGAAGAGCGTGCAGAGGCACGAGAGGTCGTGAAAGAAGATGAAGAGCGAGCGAAAGCCGCTGACGAGCGATCTTATAAAAACTTAATGCTGGAAAAGGAGCTCTCTGAAAAAAATTGCTGTTGCGCCTAAGCACTAGTGTGGAAGTACCAGATAGGTCAGAGATGGTACCCCAGTCACCAAAAGTGAGCCCGCGTAAGTTAATCGCACCTTTTGACGAAAGGCGAGATGACCTCGATGCTTATATACAGTGGTTCGAGAGAATAGCGATAGGACAATTCTGGCACAGGAGGAATTGGGCGACTGGATTGAGCATGTGCCTTGCGGGAGAGGCGTTGGCTGTTTTTAGCCGTATGCCAGCAGCGGTGCGCTAGGTTACGATAAGGTAAAAAGGGCTCTGCTCCAACGCTTCAGATTAACTGCCGAGGGTTTCCGAGAGAAATTCCGGAGCTCGAAACCACAGGGAAATGAGACAGGCGAGCAGTTCGCTGCTCGAATCTCCAATTACTTCGATCGGTGGTTGGAGATGGCTAACATAGAGAGATCATTCGAGGATCTAAGAGATAGCATGATTGCGGAACAATTTCCGGCATCGTGTCACAAGGGAGTGGCAATATTCCTGAAGGACCGGAACTTGAAGACGGTGGCTGAGCTATTCCAACACGCCGACCGTTATTTGGAAGCTCAAGGTCACAGAAATCTAGAGAAAGCCCAAGATGAGAGAGGTTTGGAGAAGAAAGAGCAAACCCGGAGCGCAGTTAAATGCTACCTCCGTGACAAGATTGGGCATAGAGCAGCAAATTGTGCCGCGGGTTACACTCACAGTTCATCGTCGAAATGCGATCGGTGCGAAAAGCGTGGGCACACAACAGAAACCTGTCGTGATTGGTCA
This sequence comes from Rhipicephalus microplus, assembly GCF_043290135.1. Classification (NCBI taxonomy): domain Eukaryota; kingdom Metazoa; phylum Arthropoda; class Arachnida; order Ixodida; family Ixodidae; genus Rhipicephalus; species Rhipicephalus microplus. The sequence goes on from NC_134700.1 coordinate 40,524,488, forward strand.
GGAAATAAAACGGCTTGCATCGTTGCAGATGAAAGCTCTGCTGATGCGGACCGGGAAAAGCAACGTGACCAGGAGCACAAAGATAAGACAAGTGCTGTTACGACTTCTGTCAAGGCGGGAGAAGCCCAAGATGCTATACCAGTGTTCGTGGGGATGTTGCACGAACGTAAAGTTTCGGTACTTCGAGACACGGGCTCCAACATTGTACTTGTAAGAGAATCCATGGTGCCAGAAATAGATATCACGGGTACAGCACAGCCGGTTCGGTTGGCTGATGGAACAGTACCGCGGATGCCAGTTTCTAGGGTACTGATTTTGTCGCCGTATTACTGCAGTTGGATTGAAGCCCGATGTGTCAAAGACCCTCTTTACGACGTAATTTTCAGTAATATGCCAGGGGTCAGAGGAGTTGACGATCCGGATCCCCTCTGGAGATTGCCTACTGCAACGTGCGCTGAGAGTACGGAGTTCAAACCTCATAAGGTTATGGATAAACGTGACGAGAGATGTGTTGATCAGCATACCAGGGAAGATTCCGCCTATGCCGTGGAGAAAGCTACGAGGAACAAGAGTGAAAAGGAGAAGGAGGGCATCAAGGAGAACAACTCAGTAGCAGCCATGGAAATAACTGCAGCAGAAATGGGGAGAATGCAGGAAGCAGGCAGTACGCTGCGACGGTGTTTTGAGATTCAAGGCAAATGGATCTATTGTAAGAGGAGTCGGGTCGAGCACAAGATTGAGTAGCTTTCAGGGCTGCTTTACAGAATATTCAAGACCCATGAGGGAGGGGAAAAGAGACAGTTATCAGTGCCGGTCAGTTTACGAAGGGCTGTTCTAGACTTGGCACATGACACTATTATGGCTGGTCATCAGGGAGTAAGCAAGACAACTAGCACGGTCGCTGAAGAGTTTTTTTGGCCGTGCATGCAAAGCGACATTAAAAGGTTTGTGCGATCTTGTGACACATGTCAGAGAACCACACCAAAACGTTTGGTCACGAAGATACCTTCGAGGACTACGCCTATTATTGAGCAACTTTTTCAAGGAGTCGCAGTGGACATTGTAGGACCTATAAAACCAGTATCCCACAGAGGAAACTTTGTGCGGACACATACCTAGCATCATTGTTTCATGGTTGATGTGGGGTGATAGTGAATTGTGATGCTGACTCACGAAGAGGGATGTGCGTGTTAGTGTAGGCAAGTGTAGTGGTGCCACTGTGGATTTAAGTATGCCGTGCAGTGACGTGGTGTACCGTGAAGTGAAGTGTTGTGCGGTAAAGGAAAGTGCCGAGATGGGCCGTGAAGTGAAGTGCTTTGTCGTGCAGAGAAGTGTTGTGCTTTACAGTGAAGTGTATGGTGCTAGTAGGGACGACAGTTTTCGTGGAGCGAAAACTCAAAAAATCGGGGGTCATTGTCAAGAATGACAAGACGAAGAAAAGAGGAAGAAAAAAAAGTTGTCTTGAATAGGTAATTGAATATGCTGGAATGAGGGAGAAGAAGAGGAAAAAGAAGAGGGCGCGAGGCGAGTGAGGAACGTCAGAGCCGGGATGTGGCGTTCGAGGGGCGAAGGGCTGCGGAAGTTCGGACTGGATCTCGCACCAGGCTCCCGCCCGAGCACCTGACTCGGCGAGCAGCGCAAGGAAGTACCGCTGCCCCTAGTTCTCGCCCGAGCACCTGACTCGTGAGCAGCTCACGGAGCAACCGCTCATCCTGGACGGTAGTTCTCACCCGAGCACCTGACTCGGCGAGCAGCGCACAGAGCAACCTCTGATCTTGGGCTGCAGTTTCCCGCCAGAGCACCGAGCTCGGCGAGCAGCCTTGGAACCACCACTTACCCACCCGAGCACCGACCTCGGCGAGCAGCCCCGGAACCACCGCCGACCCTGGTCTGCAGTGTATCCCGCCCGAGCACCTGCCTCGGCGAGAAACCACTGGAGCTACCGCTGCAGTGGTTCTTCAACATCGTCGCCACCGTTGAGCATCGATATGGCGTTTCATCACGCCTGAGAGGGACTCCCAGTGGACCAGAGGCCACGCCACAAATGTAAGTTCGAGACTTAGAGAACGCCAACGTAAGCGGACGTTGAAACGTGCGTCATTAAGACATTTCCTTTTCTTCGTTTTTCAACGTGTGCGTATTTGTGTTGTTTCGTTTTTGTGATTGTCATGGTAATGAAGTGATAGTTATCGTTTCATACCATCAGGCTCTATGGTTCATTTCGTAACGCCCAACGAGCGAACCAGGCTTCAACACATATACGCGTGACATATATATATACATATATATATATATATATATATATGTATAGGCAGGCATGGTGGTTGAGTGGCCGTAGCGTTGCATATAGTCTAGTAGATCCTCCGTGAGCGGTCACAACGTGGTTTATTTTGACGTTTCGGCCTAGAGTCTGGCCTTCATCAGGAATCTGGCCTTCCTGATGGCCATCAGGAATCTGGCCTTCCCGTTTCGACCTAGAGTCTGGCCTTCCTGATGAAGGCCAGACTCTAGGCCGAAACGTCAAAAAAAACCACGTTGTGACCGCTCACGGAGGATCTACTAGAATATATATGTATATATATATATATACATATGATTGTGTGTGTGTGACGTAGGAAGGCAGTGACTGATGGTAAAGGCTGAGGAAGAAGAAGTCAGAATAGAATAAACATGGTGTATGAGCCATGAGCTAGGCCACGTTGCCCATTCATCATAGCGTCACACGAGTCGACAGGATGAAGACCTGGCCGCCACTCAACAGCCTCACATCATTCACTAGGCCACCGGCAATACGCCTCAACTGAATATCGACCACCGAAGAGGCGATCTCAGGCGCATGCAGTTACCGGCATCATGACAGAACCATCTACTGACCCTCCCATCCCTCCGTACACCAGAGCAGCGGACGATGGACCTGTACGGGACTGGTTCGACCTGTTCGAGCTCCTCGCTACCGCTGCATCATGGTCGAAACAGGAGATGATCGCCAACTTTACCGAATACGTCTCCAGTGAGGCGCTCGAATTCTACCTCACCCATATACTTCAAACCAACGCGTCATGCAAAAAGATCAAACAAGAAATGATCGTTTGGTTTAAAAAATACAAAGACGTCTACGGCGAAGACTTTTTTATTACCCACCATCCACAGAAAATCGCGCTCGGTCAATACAGTGAAAAGCAGTCCTAACGCATGAACCCACCTCCTGCTTTTCCATCGCGTGCATCTTTGAACGCTCACAACACCCACCTCACGTCTCACACGTTCACTATGTTCAGAATAGTGTGGAGAATCTCCGAGCATACTCAGTCAAGCCCGTCACTTACAGTTCAGTCTCACGCACCAGAAGAGCGCGCATCGTGCTTTGCACAAAAAGGCAGCCATTCCCAACTGGGATTTCACCAAAACACGCCTGTTGTGGCGTCGCCATTTAGAGCGCAGCCATCTGAAAGCCCAAACACAGGAGGCCCGGAAGCGACTCCGACTGGTTGACAGGTGCCAGAAGCCTACATAATCAATGCTGTCGAAGGCACTTCTGTTGTTCCTCCAGTAAAATCTGCCCTACCAACTTCGCTGCCTGAAAAGTGTTGCAACAGCTGCCGACTGGACAATTCATCAAATTGTAAAGAAAACAGGCATAATGTTAAAGAAGCACTCCCACCTCAGCAGGTTCCAATACAACCATAGCAACGCCAGCAAAAGCTAGTCCAAGGATTCGAGGCACTCCAACAGATACACCAACAAGGACAACGACGCAAAGCGAGCCTCTTGAAACAAACTCAAGACGTGAGGCATATACGCATAAGGTATCGGCATCACAAATGCATTTGGCACAAGAGATGAATACTGCGCCTACGATTACAGCTTCTAAGCCACGGAAAACGATGCAAGAGGCGAAAAGGCATCATCTGTAGAACTCAGAGACCAAGACACCATTCCGTCAGCCATGACCATCGCACTCGCAAACAGGAAGCACACCAACTGTTCCCGCCACGACACACAATTCGACGCATGAGACATCTAGTCTTCCAACGCTACAAGGACTCCCAACCTTGTTTGTTTTTCACTACTATCCAGGCTGTGTCATCCTCATTTTCCACGTCGAACGCATGATTATGCTCTCCACAACGTAACGGCCAACCTCGCCCACCTGAGGTCTCTAAGATGTCACAGGACTGCCTTTCCTTTGAACGTCTCTCTGCAAGTGCTTGGAACTGCCATGTTACATGGAACAACTTCATTTTGTGATATTTTTTTCCTATGATGAGACACCACTTCTTCGTGTTTCATAGTTTGTAGCTCACGCATTCTTTGGGGGGGGGGGGAAATCCTGTGACGTAGGAAGGCAGAGGCGGTGACTGATGGTAGAGGAAGAAGAAGTCAGAATTGAATAAACATGGTGTATGAGCCAGGCCACGTCGCTCATTCATGATAGCGTCATATATATATATATATATATATATATATATATATATATATATATATATATATATATATATATATATATATATATATATATATATATATATATATATATATATATATATATAGTGAAGAAGAAGATGTGCCTGCAGCGAGCAGCATCGCCAACGCCCGGCTCCCTCGTCTCGTGCTTCGGCTCGCTGCTGATGGACGGTTCATCACGCTGTCTTGCCGTTGTCCTTAACTACTAATAAACCTCGTCACATTTAGTGGAGCGTGCTGTTTATCCCCGTCGCTACACCCTGGAGCTGCGAAGCCGCACGCTACAGCCCGTCATGACTAACAACGCCAACCCATCGGCGTCGTCGCCCCAGTTCAACTGTCCCGGCCATCCTAGGTTACGGTACCCGAAGGTCTTCAGTGGTGCGGATGAGACCGATGTGGAAGACTGGTTTGACCACTACGAGCTGTTGAGCGCCAATAACAAATGGGATGAAGCTGACAAGCTGAGCCATGTCTTATTTTATCTCACTAGCGTCGCAGAATTGTGGTTTCATTACCACAAACACAACATTCCCACATGGAGCATCTTCAAGACGTCGTGTGCCGAAGTGTTCGGTCGGCCGGCTGTCCGCAAGCAGCGAGCAGAACAGCGCTTGCGCGTCCGCTCTCAGCAGACTGGAGAAAATTTTACCAGCTGTATTGAGGATGTCGTCGACCTTTGTCGACGCGCGAATGACACCATGCCCGAGTCGGATAAGATCAAACACATCCTGAAGGGCATCGACGATGGCGCTTTTGAAATGCTCTTGGCTAGGAATCCAAGCACAGTTTCTGAAGTGGTCAGCTTGTGTCAGAGCTACGACGAGTTGAAGAAGCAATGCACTGTGACTCCGCAGCCTCAGACTAGTGGTGAGTCGCTGTACAGTTTCGACTCCATGCCTGACAATTCACCATTGCTTCAGCAAGTCCGAGACTTCGTTCGTGAGGAAGTCGCCCGCCAACTTTCCCTGGTACCCTTTACTCACGAGACCACCACCCGTCTACCTGCCCCGCTTCGCACTGCAATATCGGAAGAGGTTGCACAAGCTGTTCCTCTTGCGCACTACGAGCCACCTCTATCTAGCCGTGGTCACTGCCCGGGTGTCGCACAGCCGGTAGGCCTTCCTGTCACCTATCCGCCAGCCGTTCAGCCGGTGGCTGCGCCCCTAACGTATGCAGCGCAGCCTGTGGCTCCTACTGTCGCCTTTTCGCAAGAGATGCAGCCTGTAGCCGCGCCGTTCACACATGCAAACGCTGTACGTAGGCTCCCGCAACCACCCTACACCACGCGCTCACAGCCCGCACACCCGGCTGCTTATACTGCACCTTGGGCGGCAGCACCAGTCGCCAATCCCTGGAGGACACCCGATAACCAACCGATTTGCTACGCCTGCTTCACTCCCGGACACGTTGCTCGCTACTGCCACCGTCGACCTCAGACGTTCGGCAACTATGCCCAGTCGTCGCATCCCGGCAGCCAAGCCTTCGTTCAATAGGGGCCGGTCTCGCCACCTGCTATGCCCCTACTGACCCCCTTGACTTTCAGCCGCAACGCGCACCCTCTCCTCGTCGGCGATCGCCCTCCTCCATGCGTCGCTGGCCCGGACCCTCCGACCAGGAAAACTAAGCACCGCAGTTGAAGAGGCAAGAACTGCGCCATTTTCGAACTGTCGAAGCCCGCGCTCCTCTCCTGCTAACGTGGTCGCAGTAACTGTTGAAGGTTATTGTACTTTCGCCCTTGTGGACACCGGCGCCGCTGTTTCTGTTATTGCCGCTAATATCTGCCGTTTATTACGCAAAGTAACGACGCCGCTTTCGGGACTGTCACTTCACACCGCAAGCGCACAGCAAATAACCCCACTCGCAGCCTGAACTGCAACAGTCTCCATCGAAGGCCTTCTTTACATCGTGGAGTTTATTGTTCTCCCGGTCTGTTCGCAAGACGTCATCCTCGGGTGGGACTTCCTATCCCGCCATAATGCCGTCATTGACTGCACACGCGCCGAAGTGGAGTTCTCACCCTTGTGTGATGTCGCATTACTGGACGCTCTTCATCAGCCGCCGAAGTTGCTCGTTCATGAAGATAGCGATATTCTGCCTGAAAATTTCGGACTTGTTCCCGTTTTATGCAACGCCTACACTGACGCTACAGTCCTTTTTATGCCTTTCGATATCTTCAAACGTCGTCGAGCTTTGCCGCTGCTTTTTGCAACAATTGACCTTGCCGCCGGAAGAAGCAACATGTTCTTAAGCAATCCGCTTTCCACACCTGTCACTTTGCTTGCGGGGGAATGTCGCGGCCGCGTGCAGGGTCTCGACCCATCGTTTTTGGTTGATGTCCCGGATGACTACTGCGACCACCCAAAAGCACTGTCGGCACTCGGGGAGTCGTCCAATGATAAGTTTTTCGGCAACATCGCCGACACTCTCACTCCCACCGAACATGCCGACCTGCTGGATCTTCTGCATGAGTTCAGGAGTTCTTTCAATGTGTCGCAACCTCAACTGGGCCGCACATCACAAGTCAAACATCATGTTTACACTGGCCTACACCAGCCACTGCGTCAAAGACCATACCTTGTCTCCGCTAAAGAACGCCGCGTCATCAACGATCAAGTCGAAGATATGCTTCGTAGAGCCGTCATTCGACCATCTCACAGTCCCTGGGCATCTCCCGTTGTCCTGGTGCGTAAGAAAGACGGATCTATCCAATTTTGCGTGGACTATTGTCGTTTCAATAAGATAACCCGCAAGGACGTCTATCCTTTGTCGCGCAGTGATGACGCCATTAACACGCTTCATGGAGCGAAATTTTTCTCGTCGCTATGGATGGATGGATGGAAAAACTTTATTTCGTCAGAAAGCAACTGAGGATGATTCCGTGTTAGATGGCCATCAACCCAAGGTTGGCGGCGACCTGTGTGGCCCACTCTACGACCCTTAACTGGACGACTGGGTCTGAGCTGGACAACACGGCCTCCCAGTGCTCAAGAGAGGGATCACGCATAATATTGACACGCAACAGCCGGCACAGCCTGTCTGGAAGAAAGAGAAAGACGACGTTGGTGGCTGGTTGTTGATGAACTGTCGCCATCTTGTTCGCCGAGCGCAGTGCATCCTATTTAATATAATAAATAATTTACCCGCAACATTATTGGTGGAGGTGTGGGGTCGCAACACCGCACCTCCACCAACACTTTCGACGAGTTGCGCAACCGATGTGGCGGACTTTCTGGTATATGATATTATTTTAGTACACGGAGCTCCACGCCAACTCCTCACTGACCGGGGCCGCACCTTCCTATCAGCTGTCGTTGAAGAAATCCTGCGCTCTTGCTCTGCCAAGCACAAGTTTGCCACTTCGTACCATCCGCAAACGAACGGTCTTACGGAGCGCCTCAACCGCACCATAACTGACATGCTTTCTAAATACGTAGCGGCCGACCACCAGGACTGGGATGTTCATTTGCCATTTGTGACGTTTGCATATAATTCGTCACGTCACGACACTGCCGGCTATTCACCATTCTATCATCATTATGGCCGAGAACCCGCCCTACCATTTGACGCCTTGCTGCCCTCGGTCACCGAGTACGCCGGCGAAGCCATCGCGCGAGCCGACCATGCACGCCAACTCGCCCGCAGCCGCCTGCAGGCTTCACAGGAGCACCAAAGACAGCTCTACGATTACCATCATCGAAACGTGCACTTTTCACCGGGTTCCCTTGTCCTCCTCTGGTCCCCCACTCGGCGTGTAGGGCTTTCTGAAAAACTGCTGTCACGCTACACTGGACCATACCGCGTCGTTCGCCAGGTGACTGACGTTACATACGAGATCGTTCCAGCCGATTCACCGTCATCAGCGTCACCTTCGAGTGACATCGTGCACATAGCTCGACTCAAGCCCTATCACCCTCCTTCTACCGCATCCGAGTTGCTCAAGCACCGAGACGGTGCTTATACCGCCGGGGGGTTATGATACGCAACAGCCGGCACAGCCTGTCTGGAAGAAAGAGAAAGACGACGTTGGTGGCTGGTTGTTGATGAACTGTCGCCATCTTGTTCGCCGAGCACAGTGCATCGTATTTAATTTATTAAATAAGTTACCCATAACATTATCCACCGGCGGCGGCACTATGCTACATTCCCAAAGTATGTGATCATATGTTGCCACAGCCTGACACCATTTGCATTGCGGCTTAATCTCCTCCGGGTACATTTTGTTCAACACGTAAGGGTTGGGAAAAGATCGCGTCTGCAGTTTTCTCCAGACGCATTCCTGCGCCTTAGTCAACCGCTTGTGCGGGGGCGGATAAAACCTCCGCTCTAGATTATAATGATTCGTTATGTCATGAAAGGACACCAGCCCATCTCTCGCGGACCTCCCCGGAACTGGCGGCTCACCTACCCGGCTGACGAAACCTCGAGCATTCAAGTGAGCCGCCTCGTTCCCAGGGTTCCCAGAGTGTGCTGGTACCCAGACAATTTCTATTTTTCTCATTTCTCGTCCCGTGGCCCTATGCAGAAATCGTGCAGCGGTCGCCGATATTCTGCCCCTCGCCAGATTTCGGATGGCTGTCTTTGAATAACTGAAAATAAATCTGACTGCGAATTAGTTATAGCTAGCGCTATTGTCGCTTCCTCTGCAGTTTCCGAGGAGCGGGTTTTGACCGATCCAGAAGCGTTCAAGCGCCCCCGCCTGTCCACCACCACAATCACAAAAGCGTCTTTGTCCTTATATTCCGCAACATCTGTATAGACTGCCGCTTTGTACTCGCCGTACTCAACGTGTAAAGCTCTGGCTCTTGCCTGCCTGGGCTGCGTATGGTGAATCGGATGCATATTTATGGGCAAAGGTTTTATGTACAGGGCCTTATGTAACTCTCGCCGCACCTGAATTTTAGTGTCCCCAGTGGGAGCCTCTGCTTCAATGCCAATTCTTTCCAATGTAATCCTGCCCGCTTTGGTTGTCGAAAGCCTTGCGTGCTGCACCACCAGATGCACCTCCCATAGTTCATCCAGGGTGTTGTGTACCCCTAGTTTTAACAGCCTTTCTGTAGGCGCGTTGTTAGGCAACCCAAGCGCTGCCTTGTAAGCTTTCCGGATCATAGCCTCGACCTTACCTTTTTCTGCGGCATCCAACTTCATATAAGGTGTCACGTAAGTAATCCTGCTGAGCACAAACGCCTGTACCAGCTTAAAAAGTTCTCTTTCTTTAACCCCGCTCTTACGGTTAGCGATTCTTCTGATTAGCCTGACAGTAGCATTGAACGTGGTCTTAACTTTTTCAAGGGCCACCCTATTCTTCCTGTTAGTTTGCAGATATAGGCCAAGAATTCTAATCGTTTGAGCTTCAGCTACTGGCCTACCCCCTACCTTTACCTCTAACGGCGGTGGCGGAATATAGTGTCTTGCATGTAGCCCTCTGGGTTTGTCCAGAACCACAAAGAGCTCGGACTTTGGCTGAGATCATGAAAGTCCCGCCTCCCCTGCCAACTCTTCGACAATAATTACTGCCTGTTGCAGTGTTTCTTCCAGATGCGCGTCACTACCCCTGGTTACCCATAGAGTAATATCATCTGCATAAAATGTGGGTTTGATTCCCGGTATCTCCTCCAGCCTCAGCGGTATTTTAATTAAGGCGATGTTAAACAGGAACGGTGACAAAACTGAACCCTGCGGCGTCCCTTTGCCTCCTAACGCGAACGTTTCCGATTTGATATCTAATATTGAAATTTCTGCGGTTCGGCCCTACAAGAATGATCTGATGTAGCGAAATGTCCTGACCCCTGGGCCAATTTCCGATAGGTTATTCAATATTGCCTCATGCGAAACATTGTCGAGAGCTTTATTCAGGTGAAGCCCCAATACAGCTTTGGTGCCCGTGCCATGCCCGGGATTGACTACATCATGTTTTAACTGTATCATGACATCCTGTGTGGACAAATTCGCCCTGAAACCTATCATAGTTGGGGGAAAGATGGCCTTGTCCTCTGCATAATTCTGAAGCCTGTTGATAACCACGTGCTCCATCAATTTGCCCACGCATGATGTCAGCGATATGGGGCGCAGGTTTTCCAAGCAGAGTTTCTTGCCTGGCTTCGGAATAAATATAATCCTAGCATGCTTCCATTGTGCTGGGATCTCCCCGGCCACCCAATACTCATTTATGAAGTCAGTGATCGCCCCGACCGATTTCAAATCTAGGTTTCTCAGCATTTTATTAGTAATTCCATCCGGACCTGCGGCAGACGTAGTACGCAGCTGCCCTATGGCAAACTCCACCTCCGCAATTGTGAACTTTTCATCTAGGTCTTAGTTTTCCACCCCCGAGTAGTGTGGTAAGCAACCATCTACTCCATCAGTTATGTACTGATTCCGGAGTTCCTGTATAAACTCTCCAATTGTGCCTTCATATTGATGCATTAACCGAGTCATTTGTCCCCGTTGCGCCGATTTTGTTGCTGCCGGATCCAAAAGATGCCTTAACAGCTGCCATGTCTTTTTGCATCCAAACTGTCCATTACCGCGATCACAAATCTGGCTCCACTGCTTGGCTTGCAACTCAATTGTATAATTTTTGATTTTACGTTCTAACTTGGCAGTTCTTCTGCGAAGGACGCCATTATGTTTTTGCTTCTTCCACTTTCTCAAGAGACTCGCGTGCGCTTCCCACATGTGTAATAGTCTCGAGTCAGTGGTAAACTCCTCCTGCTCGACTGGCACTTCTACCGTGGTATTACTTACATTCTCCTTGAGCGCCTGTACCCATGCATCCAGGTCATTAATTTTCCTGTTTACAGTGGCTGCTCTGTTTTTTCTAAATCTGTCCCAATCTGTAATTCTCTGTACCCTCACTTTGTCTTTATGCTTCGCAGCGCTAAACGTCGTGGAAAGGATATAGTGATCACTTCCTAGCGCTTGTTCCGTGTTAATCCACTTTGCATTACTGATGCCTCTAAAAAACGTAAGGTCTGGGGAGGTATCCATGCTTATGCTGTCGCCTATCCTCGTATGATCTTGTGGATTGTTTAACAGCGTCCATCGCAGATCCCGGGCAACTTGCCAAAGCCGACTGCCCTTTGGGCTCGCTCGAATATAACCCCACTCCGGGTGAGGCACATTGAAATCTCCTACCACTATAAGCGGAGCGCGAGCTGCTAACCGTTGAGTTTGAATCAGGAGTTGTGGCAAGCCCAATCCTTTATCTTTAGGAGAACTATACACATTAAGTAAAAACAGACTCTTCTCATACTTTCGTTTAGGCAAAATCTCAAGCAAGACATAGTCTTCTCTGCTGCTATCTACGGAATGCTGAATGGCAGTGATGTTGCGATGGACTAGCACGGCTGTGAAGACGCGTGATACACCCCTTGAATCAATTCCTGGCGCTGTAAATGCCTTAAATCCAGGTAATTTTACGGAACCACTAGCCTCCTGTAAGGCTAAAATGTCTGGTTTACTGTCCAGATTTTGTACGTGCAACTGCAGGTTACCCCGCTTTTGACGAAAGCCCCTGCAGTTCCACTGCGAAACCTCAATTTGCTGGCGTGGCGAGGCGCCATGATGAGGCACCAGGTTGACTAATGGCACTTGGCCACCCACGGGAGGTGGTCTTGCCTCCAATAGAGTATGAAGCTGCTGAAACATGCCCATGACCTGGGTTTGGGAATCCTTAAATTCAGTGGAGAGCATGCCGAGACGCTCCTCTATTGTGTCTAATCTGGCTTCGATCTTTTCGACTCGAGCCTCCAACCTATCCTGTCTTTTCCCTGGTTTGCCTACTTTATCCGCAAGTGTTGTTACATCCGACTTAAGACTAATGACCTTAAAAACAGGCTGTGGCATGTCTACTGGTGACTTTTCGGCTAATCGTTTTGCGTTAGCTACCTCATCCCCCGGCAGTGGTCTCTTCACTGTCCCCCGATTCTCCACTTCCATAGCTGCACTCTCCTGTACGCGAGCAGACGCCTCTTGCGCCGCTTTCTGTAGGCCTTGCACTGCTGGTGCCTGTGTCCCCTGCCATTGGTCGTTTCTAAGTGCACGTTCCATCTCTGCAATTCTGTTTTCCATTCTTTTAATAAAGTCTCCCTGTCGCTGAACCAGTGCTGCTAACTCCCTCTCTCGAGCGGTTTCGTTCTGGGAGGCCGTGCTTGACAAGCTCACCCTTTTTTTGGTGTCGCGTGCGCAGCTGTTGGTACTGGATGCTCGTCCACCATCTTGGCCGCCCCTGCGTCCTGGCAATGGCGGGAAGGAACTCGACCGGTCCCTGCTTTTGCTTCTGCCTTCTTTACCCCTCGGTGACCGCTCCGTGGCCCTCAAGGAACGCTTATCGTTGCCAGCTTCGCTCTCTCTTTCGATGCTCTACTGCCGGCCTGTCGGTGGCTTGCGAGCCAGGCGAAACTTGCAGTTCCGGCTCCCTGTGTGATGCGCACCATGGCACACGATGCAGACCGGCGTGCATGTAGGTGGCTCTCCTTCTGGCGGGGCAGGATGGTCCTTCCCGCAACGGTGACATAGGTTGCTCTTCGGACGATAGCAAACGTCCGCTCGATGTCCAACTCGTCTGCAGTTGCAGCAGGTCTCGACTAGATTTCTGTACAAGATCACAGCGTACATACAGTTCCAATAAGTAATCTGCCGGGGTATGCGTTTTCCCCCGAACGTAATCTGAATCGCCTTTGACTTTCCCAGAGGTCTCGCATCCAGAATGTCTATGCCTTCATTCTTCTTCAGGAATCCCGCCCGAACTTCTTCCGCTGGGCATCCATCATAAGCATTTAAATCACTCCCCGCACGGAGTTCTCCAACGGCGCACGAACGGAGAAACTGGCAGGTCACGATCACCCAGCTTGAGCGTCTTCACAGTCGCATATGCCCCACTGCGATTTATGCACGGTGTGCTCACCGTCAACGTGTTCTTTGCGCCATTAACCCGCACAATGTCTTCTTCCGCGGCAATCGCACTCGTTAGACGCGCTGCTGCTCTCAGTGCACATCCGAGTTCTCTCGCTGTCACAACACTCAAGTCCCAATTCTGGGGCCTGTACACAATCTTGAAATCCGTGGCCGGCTACTTGAGAAACGGTCCGCGTTTCTTTTATACCGGCGCTTTCCCCCACTTGACTTGCTGCGCTCCATGCGTCTTGCGCCCGTCGCTGCCGGCCTGCGTCTAGCAAGGCTTACTCTTGGCGTTGTCGCCATGCTGAGTCTTCTTAAATTGGTCCTGTGCCTTCAGCACTGGAGCCCATTCTCCCGCTTCAAGATCTTCGGGTGTTATAGTCTCTCCTTCGACGTAGTACTCCATCTTCAGCCCAACAAGACCCATGGTCACCGGGCGCAAGTCAGACGCCGGGCGACGCGGCCCAGGCCAGGCTTGGCCTAGGCGATAGGCCTAGCCTTGCCACCGCGGGGTTGATAGAAAAATCTCGGAAACTCCAAAAACGGGGACAAACTTGCCTAAACGAGTGGTGTCCGTACGTAAAGGGCAACCTCCTGCAGACGATCCCACTGACAGCAAGTCCAGAAAAAAGCGCGTCCGCCGATAGTCGGTCACCGGGCCGGAGCTCATGCGAAAGACGTCCGCACAGCGTCTCGCTCCAGCCGCCTCTCTCCTTCTCGTCGCTAGATTTGCGGTCTGGCTACTCGCAGGTCCCAATGGCTGAAGCCGATCGCCAAAAAACGGAATTTATTATACTAGACGGACTATAATAATTTAACGTCATGCCATTTGGGCTTTGTAACGCGCCTCCCACGTTTGAACGTCTTATGAATACTACGCTACGTGACCTCAAATGGAATATGTGCCTCTGTTACCTCGACGATGTCGTGGTTTTCTCCCGTGACTTTTCTACGCACCTCCTTCGCCTCAGGCACGTCTTGACTTGTCTGAACAACGCTGGTCTGCAGCTTTACCTAAAAAAATGCCGCTTCGCTGCACGCGAGCTCGTCATCCTTGGCCACATTGTGTCGAAGCACGGCGTATTACCTGACCAAGCAAAACTTCGAGCAGTCGCATAATTTCCAAAGCTGACGACCATGAAAGAACTTCGCAGTTTTGTAGGCCTATGCTCCTATTTCCGGCGCTTTGTTCGCAATTTTGCATCTATCATGTCACCGTTAACCCAGCTTCTTCGCGGTGACGTCCACCTCTCCTCCTGGTCCCCTGCATGTGACGTTGCCTTCACTACTCTGCGCCGTCTGCTCACTTCCCCACCTATTCTTCGCCACTTCGCCCCGACGGCTCCTACCGAAGTGCACACCGACGCCAGCGGCGTCGGGTTAGGCGCCGTTCTCGCTCAACGAAAGCCCGGCTATTCAGAATACGTTGTAGCCTACGCTAGCCGCACTCTGACGAAAGCCGAAACTAATTACAGCGTGACAGAAAAAGCGTGTTTGGCTCTGGTGTGGGCGCTTGAAAAGTTCCGGCCGTACTTATACGGCCGCCCGTTCGCTCTAGTAACTAATCCCCACGTGCTTTGCTGGCTCTCCACGTTGAAAGACCCTTCTGGCCGCCTTGCGCGATGGGCACTCCGCATCCAGGGGTATGACTTTCGCGTCGTATACCGCTGCGGACGCAAACACTCTGACGCTTATGCCCTGTCCCGCTCACCTTTACCACCAGATCAGACGTGCGGAAACACTTGCCTGCAGACCTTGTCATCGCTACATCTTGACTCGATTGCGACCGAGCAATGTCTTGACCCGTAGATCGCCTTTCTTACCGAATATTTATCTGGCACGCCCAACCTTCCAGTATCTCGATCCCTCCGACGTCAAGCTTTCCATTTCGCCATGCGCGATCAACTTCTTCATCGACGCAACTACGCTCCCGATGGCCGCCGTTGGCTGCTGGTCATTCCACGCACTTTACGATCGCAAGTATGCACCTCTCTTCACGACGATTCGCAATGCGGCCACGCCGGAGTGTTCCAAATATATGAACGCGTTCGCCATCGTTATTACTGGCGCGGCATGCACAATTTTGTACGCAAAGTTGTGCATTGCTCTCCTGACTGCCAGCGACGCAAATCAACACTGCCACGTGCGGCTGGCGCATTGCAGCCACTTCCATACCCTGCCAAGCCATTTGATCACGTCGGTGTTTACCTCTACGGTCCCCTTCCATTGACACCAGGTGGTAATCGGTGGATTATAGTGGCGGTTGACCACTTGACAGGCTACGCCAAAACAGACGCTTTGCCGAGCACTACAGCTCAGGATGTCGCCTCTTTCATTTTACAACGCTTTATCCTTCGACATGGTGCACCTCGAGAACTCCTTAGTGACAGAGTCCGCGCTTTCCTCTCCGAGGTCGTCGAAACTCTGCTTTCAGAATGCCACGTCATTCATCGGAAAACGACAGCATACCACCCGCAGACTAACGGGCTAACGGAACGGTTCAACCGCACGCTAGGTGATATGCTATGAGTGTACGTGGCATCTGATCATAGCAACTGGGACCGTCTTCTTCCATACGTCACGTTCGCATATAACACCTCAATACAAACCACCACGGGATTCTCACCTTTCTTTCTTCTTTACGGATGTGAGCCTTCTCATACGATTGATACCCTACTTCCCTACCGTCCTGATGCTTCCGAGTGTCCACCCATCTCCGATGCTGCTCGACAAGCTGAAGAGTGCCACCTGCTCGACCGTGCGTTCACCTCGGAAGAGCAACAACGCCAGAAAGTAAACCGTAGCACCTCTCTTCCGGATCCCAGCTATGCCCTAGGGTCTCTTGTGTGGCTTGCCATCCCATATCAAACTCCGGGACTCTTCTTGAAGCTTGTTTCCCGGTACGAGGGGCCTTACACCGTTTTCGAGAAAACCTCTCCGGTAAATTTTCTAATTGAACCAGTTTCCCAATTTGACGACATGCGCCGGCGTGCACGTGACATCGTCCATGTTTCCCGGCTGGAACCGTACCATGAGCCTCTGCCTTAAACTTCTTAAGTCGCCAGGATGGCTCCTTTTTTAGTGGGGGCGATTGTGAAGAAGATGTGCCTGCAGCGAGCAGCATCGCCAACGCCCGGCTCTCTCGTCTCGTGCTTCGGCTCGTTGCTGTGCCGGTCGCTGCTGGACGGTTCATCACGCTGTTTTGCCATTGTCGTTAACTACTCATAAACCTCTTCACAATATATATATATATATATATATATATATATATATATATTGTGACGACGAAGACCGAAACAGGCACTCTTGCACAGACGCGCATGCAAGGCGAGGAGAAGGAAGACGAAGTCAGTATAAGAACAGCTGGCCCAGGATCGGGTTTTGTCTCTCGTTCTCTGTCTCGCTCATCACAATGGCGCAGCCGACGAAGAATTCTTACGTCCCGGCTTCGTCATCCAGGACAGCCGCAATAAGCGCTGCTTGAGGACGGTGTCAAGGCCTCCTCGGCAGCTGTTCACCTGCCGCCACTGCCACCACCATTCGGGGACGGCGTCAAGGCCTCCTCGGCGGCTGCAGTACACGTTACCGGTACCATTTCACAAGGACGACATCCACGCGTCCTTGGCTATGGATTCGGCCGCCAGCGCAAGACGACAAGTGAACCCTCTGCGGGAAGCCACCGGTACGTGTCTTCGTGGTTCGTCGGCAGTGCGGGCTTCTCCATCGAGGAACGCCGTTCACACTTCCTTAGCAATGGGGTCTCACCCGCCGCTTCAGCTACCATTCAAACCACCAGGGAACGGCGTCCAGGCCTCCTCTGTGGTTGTAGGGCATGACCTTATTGGCACCCTGCAGCCATTTCGATGTAGGGATCCGCACCGGCTCTTGTCCTTTGGGAAGGCCGTTCACGCTTCCCATGGCCTACATTCCCTTTGCCGCACTCTTTCAACATACGAGCTGCCAGGGAACGCCGTCCAGGCTTCTATGCTCGTCAACCTCACCGGCGTGAGTGCTGCGACCGGTACTCATTCGAAGACCACGATCACCAACGCTTCGGACTTCACACACGATAGCGCCCCAAACCTGCGGCGTACCATCGCGCTACTCCGCGTCAAGACTAACGAACTGACAGCGTCAATCTCCGAGCGAGCTCCTACAATGTTGCCAGAATTGCGTGCCACTAACGCCGTGTTGGATATAGCTGCCTCGCAGGACCTTGAGGCAAGCCTATTGGAGCAACACAGGAAGCTTTGGCGCACCGTCCTGCAGCTCTCAGACCAGCTCGACGGCGTTGTCTCAGTGATATCCGCATTCTCACATGCCGCCCCACAATCGCCGTTCACCTACGAACTGCCGGAATTCCACGGGGTTCGGAACGACGCCGACAGCTGGGTGGCAACCGTCAACGCGCTAGCAATGTGCGTGGCCTAGACACAGAATCGGAAAGGGTATGTGGCCATAGACCATCTTCGGGAAGGTGCAGTGGCGTGGCACCGGTATGAAGGTTAGAAGCAGCAGTCATGGGCGGAGTGGAGTGTCAATCTCATAGCTGCTTTCGGTCCGATTCCTTTTGCCACCTGCCTAGGTGATGATGATATATGGTGTTTTTTGGCGCAAAGGCCATTTGATGGCCAAAGAGTGCCAGTTCATGGGACAAGGAATGCGGACAATGATTGTGATTAGCGGCTGTACAAGGGCCATAAAATTCCTCGCGGTAATGCATACAGTTAATAAAAATCATGACCATGCCGTGAAAAGCGTGTGTGGTGCGAATAGATGACAAAAGTTAATGATAATAAAAACGATGGTGGACATGTATGGCATTAGCACAAGTGCCTCACTCGTTCATACTCTTGCGTCCAAGGGCCGTGAGGCAAGTGCTTTATTGTGTAGCCACCACAGCGAAAATCTCTCTGGAAAGGTCGTACTACGGAATGCCCGGGTATATGTCATGAAAGCTATGAATTTCTTTTAAAAACGCTAACAATGGTTTATGACTAAAAAGCGGTTCCCTACCGACGAACATTGCAGGGTGTAAAGGTATATGTTGTCGGTAGGGTGATGGAAAGTGTTGTTTTCTTAGAGTGTCAAATCGTTTGCACTGAATTAAAATGTGAAGAACTATTAGTGCTTCACCACATCTGTCACACAATGGTGGATCGCCACCGGACAAAAGATATGAGTGTGTCGTGTATGTCTGTCCTATCCAGAGACTCGTTAACGTTACCTCTTTAGACGTGATTTTGATACTGGTGGCCAAAGGCGAAGGTGTGGCTTGATAACGTGTAGTTTGTTTTGTGTGTGTGTATTCCACTTGCTCTGCCAGTAGTCTCTGAGCTTTCGTTTGAGAGATGGCTTAAGATCAAGGGCCGGGATTGATATGGATGTAATGGCGGTGCTTTCATGGACGGATGCAGCAAGCTGATCCGCCGTCATGTTGCCTTGAATCTCACGGCGCCCTGGCACCCAGCACACAATAACATGTTGGTTGTGTGTGTAGAGTGTGCATAAATTGAAGTAAAGTGAAACGAGGACTTTTTGTTTTTTAAGACTGTGCAGAGCCGTTACCACACTGAGGGAGTCTGTATGAATTACTGCTTTTTGTATTTGTAATTTTTTGATGTGTTTAGCTGCCACAAGTATCGCGTAAGCTTCCACTGTGAAGATACTTGTGCCTGGATGTAGAGGGCCAGCATTCGAAAAGCAAGGGCCAACAGCAGCGTACTACACAGAGGAGTTAGACTTAGAGGCATCTGTAAAGAACTCAGGACGTGTGTATTTGTGTTGAAGTTCCATGAAGTATGTTCGAATTTGGGCAATAGGCGCATGTTTAGTAATTTCTAGGAAAGACACATCGCAATCTATTGTCTGCCACTGCCACGGTGGAAGGCATGCTACAGGAGCCATTAAACTGTGTTCGAGTGACACTCCAGTGTCCTCAAATGACCCTTCAGGCGAACTGAGAAGGGCTGCCTCATTGAAGGCCTGTTTTGAAACAGAATGGAGCTCAACAAATCATTAATAGTAGAGTATGAGGGGTGCCTCTTGTCTGCTTTCATCTTAAGGAAATATACAAAGGACAATATACAAAGTTCTTTGCAGATGAAGCGACCACTCATTTGACTCGACGTAGAGGCTTTCTACGGGGCTGGTGCGAAAAGCAACCGTAGAAACGCGTATGCCCAAATGGTGCACGGGATCCAGCATCTTCAAAGAGCTTTGAGTCGCAGACTGATAAACAATGGCCCCATAATCTAAGCGGGTGCGAATGAGGCTTCGATACAGATTCATGAGACATTGCCTGTCACTACCCCACGTAGTACGTGACAACACTTTTAAAACACTCATGGCTTTTAAACATTTTGTTTTTAAATACTTTATGTGTGGTACGAATGTCAACTTGTTGTCGAAGATTAAGCCTAGGAATTTATGCTCCGCATTCACAGACAGACGTTAGCCGTTCAGTTCAATGTCGGGTTCTGAGTGCATGCCTCTCTTTAGGGAAAACAAGACACACGTGCTTTTTCCTGGGTTCAGCCGGAATCCGTTTTCCTCTGCCCATTTGGAGACCTTGTTTAAACCTAACTGAACCTGCCGCTCACACAATGCTAGGTTGCGTGACTTGAAGCCAAGCTGGACGTCATCAACATATGTGGAATAGAACATGTTGCGGGGGATGGACAGGTGCAAAAAATTCATTTTAATAAGAAAAAGTGTGCAACTAAGTACACCACCTTGCGGTACTCCCGTTTCTTGCACAAATGTTTGCGAGAGAATACTGCCCACATGGACACATAATTTCCGATTGGACAAGTAACTGTCGATTATGGAAAGCATCCTACCGCGCAGACCCAGGTGAGACAAGTCTCTTAATATGCCAAAACGCCATGTTAAGTCGTAGGCCTTCTCGATATCGAGAAACACTGAGAGGAAGTATTGTTTGTGGACGAAAGCGTCTCGGATCTGTGCCTCTATACGCACCAGATGATCGGTGGTGCATCTACCCTTTCGAAACCCACACTGAAATTGGTCGAGCAGATTGTGCGTTTCAAGGCAATTTAAAAGTCGGCGGTTTATCATTTTTTCAAAAAAGTTTACAAAGGCAGCTGGTTAGTGCAATGGGCCTATAACTTGAAACTGAGCAAGGGTCCTTGCCCTGTTTCAAAATAGGAATAACAATAGCCTCTTTCCAGGAAGCAGGGATGGTGCCTGAAAGCCACATAGCATTGTATAGAGAGAGTAAAGTTTTTAGCGTTTTGAGCGGCAGGTTTTTCAACATTTAATATGTGACACGGTCGTAGCCTGGAGCGGAATTATTGCAAGAGTTTAGTGATGTTTGTAGCTCAGCGAAGTTGAAAGGTTGGTTGTATGCCTCGTAGTTTGTGCACTTGAATTCTAGTTTCTGCTTTTCTATCTTTGCTTTGTGTCTTTGGAAAGCTTCAGTATAAAGTGACGAGCTAGACACCTGCTCGTAGTGTGCACCGAGGAAGTTCGCTTGATCTTCCAGGCTGTCACCCTGTGTGTTTACGAGTGGGAGTAAGTGTACTTGTCTTCCTGCTATCCTACGAACCATGTTCCAGACTTTAGCTTCTTGTGTATATAAATTTATCTCTCAAAAACTTGTATCAGCTTTCTTTTCTGGCCTGTCGACGCGTTCTCCTGCATGGAAATTTTATTTTCTTAAAGCTCTCAAGGTTTTCCGCTGTCGGTGAGTTCCGCAGCAACCTCCATGCCCTGTTGTGTTTCTTTCGCGCATTCTGACACTCAGCGTTCCACCACGGAACGTGTCGTTTGCCGGGCAGTCCAGATGTTTGTGGAATGCACTTGGTTGCTGCGTCAGTAAAAAAAGCCATGAAGTACTGCACAGTTTTATCTATGCCTAATCCGCATATGTCAGTCCTTGTTTAGGTGAGTAAGCTTTTGAAATTGTTCCCAGTCGGTTTGTTTACCAGCCATTTGGGAACATCTGGAGGACATTATTTATTATTGGTGTACTAAAAACTAAAGGGAAATGGTCACTTCCATAGGATTATTTATGACTTTCCACTGTAGTAATGGTACAAGTGAAGGAGTTGCGATACTGAGGTCTATGAAAGAGTAAGTTTTGTTGGCAAGGTTATAATATGTTGCCTCTTTCCTATTCAACAGACAAGCACCCGATGAAATGAGGAATTGTTCAATGAGACGACCTCGTGCATCACAGCGAGAGTCACCCCACAGACCATTATGTGCGTTCAGGTCCCCAAGGACCAGATAAGGTTCAGGTAGTTCATCAATTTAAGACTGGAATTGAAGTTTTTCAAGACGGTAGTGCGGAGGTATGTACAAAGAGCAGACTGTGACAAGTTTGTTTAGAATAACTGCTCGGACAGCCACCGCCTCGAGGGAAGTTTGAAGGGGTAATTGTGTACATGCTATACCTTAACCAACTATAACCATGACGATAGTTATAGCGCGAGAACAAAACGACGACACAGAGACAAGAAGGACACGAAAGACGCGAGCGTCTTTCGTGTCCTTCTTGTCTCTGTGTCGTCGTTTTGTTCTCGCGCTATAACTATCGTCATGCCATACCAACTAGCCCAAGCTGCCACACTTCTAACTACAACCGCTACACCACCAGATGGTGGCATGGCATCATCTCTATCCTTTCGGAAGATTACGTAGTTACGTAAAAAGTTTGTGTTTGCTCGTTTTAAGTGTGTCTCTTGTACACACAGCACTCTTGGATTGTGTTCATGGAGGAGTTCTTGTAAGTCATCGAGGTTTCGAAGAAGGCCTCGGATGTTCCACTGTAATATTTCTGTCTGCATATTTAAACAAGAGAGATGCTGCTGTGTGTACAAAGAGTATCCTGTGTTAGAGTGAGCTTGTTATTTCAGGTAGCAGGACGGTCGTCTGGCCCCGTTATTGTTTTTTTATTTTTCTTGGCGCGCTCCAAGGAGGCGCGCCGCTCTTTCGGTACCAAGAGTACCGTTGTATTCATTGCCTCCTCAGAGGCACTGGATGCCCACACATGCGAGCTGGTGGTTCGGATTTTAGGCCTCGCCTCGTGAGGTGAGGCCTTGAGACCAGAGGACCCTTGAGTCTCCGGCCTCAATTTGCTTGGAGGCGGAGTAGACTGAACTACTGCCGCCTCGGGGGCAGGTGCCACAGCTGATGGCTCGCTCTGCGCTGGCCGAAGGGGTGGCGAGGGCTGGTGCGGCGTTGCCCCCTGACGCGCCGCATCAGCATATGTTGCGCCGTAAAATGGCGACACTCATCGTCTTGCTTCTTTGAATGTGATGTTTTCTTTGACTTTAAGAGTGATATTTCTTTTTCTTTCTTCCAGTTAGGACACGAACGCGAATACGCGCTGTGTTCCCCGTCACAATTCACGCAGTGAGGCGTAGTAACACAGTTATCAGATGGGTGGCCGTGGCTGCATCTTGCACAAGTTTCCTGACCCCGGCAGTTCTGCGAGCCATGACCAAATCGTTGACATTTATAACACCGTCTTGGATTGGGAATGTAGGGATGGACAGATAGTTCGATGTAGCCTGTGTCTATAGATGAAGGCAGTGTGCTAGATGCGAAGGTGAGTATTAAATGTTTGGTTAGTATTTCTTGTCGCATCTGATGACGATTCGTTTCACATCAGTGACATATTTCTCTTTCCACCCTTCAAGCAGTTCTTGTTCAGACATTTCAAGAAGGTGTGCTTGCCCCGCCGCGGTGGTCTAGTGGCTAAGGTACTCGGCTGCTGACCCGCAGGTCGCGGGTTCAAATCCCGGCTGCGGCGGCTGCATTTCCGATGGAGGCGGAAACGTCGAGGCCCGTGTGCTCAGATTTGGGTGCACGTTAAAGAACCCCAGGTGCTCAAAATTTCCGGAGTCCTCCACTACGGCGTCTCTCATAATCATATGGTGGTTTTGGGACGTTAAACCCCACAAATCAATCAATCAAGGTGTGCTTCTGAAACAACTCCGCGTGAGGTGTTCATTGATCTATGCGGTGAAACAGATACTGGGCTATTACGAAATGCTCCGAGACTGCCAAGTTTTTCATAGTGGTGTTTTTTAGGCAGCTCAAGGAGAAGGTCTCCGCTAGCCATTTTTGTAACCTTGTATCCTGGGCCAAAGACCTCAGTCAGAGATTTTGCAAAGGAAATGGAGATATGGCTCTGGCTGGTTTTATTGGGTTTTCACTGTGCACAACATGGAATTTGGGAAAGCATTGTCTGGGTTGGCTGAAAATTGATATGTCATCGGTGCGTCCCCTCTTGCGCGGAAGACGATCTAGGAGACGGGGAAATGCAGGTGTTCCCAAAGTAGTGTACTTTTTTTCGGCAGCAGTGGCGACCACCCACCATGGAATCCAACCAGGGGACGCTGAAGCACTTAATAGCATAAGGCTGCAGACGCCAGCCGTACATTGCCACTATAACCAAATATAACTACTCAAGGTTGAGTAATTACACAAGGTTAACCCTTGCCGCCAGGAAAAATCGGAAGTAAATGGAAGAGAGAAGAAGACAGGATAGATTTAAAGACGAGAAAAGACTAAGATGTACGAAGAGAGAGATAGAAAAAGGCGACTGCCGAATTCCCCAGGGTGGGTCAGCCCAGGGGTGCCGCCTACATGAAGCCGGGGACAAAGGGCTGTGTTGCCTCTGCCGGGGGGCCTTGAAGGTCCAATCACCCAGCATTGGCTCAACCCCCAAGATTCCCTTTTTCCTGGACACGGCAAAGCCACACACGGCTAGGCGTGCGAAGGAGTCGAAACTCCCCCGTTAGCTCGGGTCCGTGGTGTCGCTACACACCAAACGCCTACTTGCGCAGGCGCTCCTGTGGGGCACGTGCCTAGGTAACTCGACCTTCTCTCAGGACGGAACTCGGGAAAAGCCCGATCTAGTGGATGCGATGCGAGCCCCTACCATCCTGTCATCTCTCGGTGACCAAGATGTAGGGAACAAGCACGATCGTGTAACTCTGCCTTGCACAGACATTTCTGCAGTCGTATTCAGACCTCCTGAGGAACACCGGCCCGACGGCGCAGCTGTGTCCGGCGGGTCCAAGATGGCAAGCTTTGCACGACGCTCCGCAATAGGCCCCAACGCAGGGCGTCCGGTCCACTTAGAGGCACCGGCCCCCATCCTACTGGACATTTTACCACCTAATGAGACAGGTCTTTCCGCTGACTCTAATAACATCCCATCTGACCAGACGGAAAAGGATATGCGTGCAACGCATGCACTGCCTGAATCAATAGAGTCTCCGATTTTCGGAACGGTTTCCGTCGAGGATCTTCCACCAGTACGCAGCGTGGCTTCAAGAATCGCTGACTTTACAGCGTCCGGGAGCCCCATAGCGACAACGCTGCGCAAGTCACGGACTACGCAAGTCGCTGCGCAGAAGCCACGCCACAGGTCAGCACGAGCACTTCAGCCCAAGTTTGTGCAGATGTCTAATCGCACCGAAAAACAACTCTCGATCCGCAGAAAATTCCGCAGACGGCTGCTAAAGATGGCACTCGTTTCGTTGCCGGATCCACCATTTTCTGCCCTGTTTTCTAAATTGTAGTGGGACAAAGGAAAGCGTTCTGTGATCAACCTGCGACCATGTCGATCCAGTCGGGGCCGCCCGCCAGAACCATCTCCAAGAAAACCACACCACCGCAGGAAATGTCTACCACGACAATCCCTGCTCGGTCCACCAAATGAAAACCAGAGTCGAACTACTTTTTCTGAAAAGTCGCAGCATCGCCGAGGCTGTAGACTGCCACACAACAGTCGATGTCGTCCGGCGGAGTCATCAACAAAGGGACCAGCCAGGACCCAGTCCCCACAACGACATGGCGAACGACGCGGGCGACATAGCCAGTGTCGGCCGCCGGAGCAAATTTCGACAAACTTCCAGCGTGGTCGGGGCCAACCACGACGATGCAGCCCACCCCGCCCACCTGAAGCAATGTCAACTGCTGCAGCTAGCCTCACGCACATGAACATTGTCGTGTGGCCCCTCGACAATGCTTGCAGTTATGGCCGAGTGTGACGATGAAGGCCGAAACAGGCACTCTGGCACAGACACATGCTAGGCGAGGAGGAGAAAGACGAAGTCAGAATAAGATTAGCTGGCCTAGGATCGGGTGTTGTCTCTTGTTCTCTGTCTCGCTCATCACAATATATCACAATATATATATATATATATACATGAGGGTAAGAAGTGTATACCTACGGGCTCGTTTTTCCACACACACATATATATATATATATATATATATTTATATATATATATATATATATATATATATATATATATATATATATATATATATATATATATATACATATGTTGACGCAAGCCAAGATGCATGTTAAGTTCGCGCACCAATTGTTTGCTACGCCCTCAATGATGCCTGTGGTGTGCTCTCGAAACAGAACAAGCAAAGTGCAGGTGCAGGTGAGGACTACGAAGATCGACATTGACAACTCAGGAACGTGCGAGCTGCGCGGGAAAAGAGAAGACGACGAGGGGCCGTACTTGGAAGCCAAGGTGTTCTGGAAGAACCACTTTTTTCTAATTTTTTCGTTTGTGTGGCACACGTTCGCCCGTTTATCTATGTGTATTGAAGCCTACTTTTCAATTGCGCGTGAAAATTCTGGTGGAGCAGTCGGGATACGCACCCAACCTCTTCTGAAGTCGGAGAAGGCAACTCGGAAAAAAGCATTCGCGGACCCACTGAGCTGACCCCTGTTCAATAGCGCAGCAGCCATCGCCAAAGTGGAGAGGACCCCTCAAGGGTCAATGGATTGGATAATGCCCGGAAGCTACGACGTGTTCATTTTGTGTCAGAGGATTCTGCACGAATGTGGCTGGAAAATAACAAGGCTGCCATCTCGACCTGGGATGACTTTCCACTGGAGCTACTTGCCACCTACCCGAGTACGGATCGCAAGGAAAGAGGCGCGACCGCCCTCCAAGCTCGGAACCAGCGGCAAAATGAAAGCGTGACGCATGTATGTAGAGGACATGACCAACCTCTTCGACCAAGCAGACCCGAACATGAACGAGGAAAAAAAACCTTCACCATCTAAAGCGACGCATAAGACTCGAACTTTTTGCTGGTTTGGTTAGGAATCTGCAGGCAATTGTCGTGGACTTCTGTTCTGAGGCATCCACAATGTAATGAACACTTCGGCAACGAGTGAGAACGTACAGCCGAGATCTGGGCATCACCTCCTTTGACGCAGCAGCCGCTGTCTTGGAAAACAGCATGAAGTTTGTACGTCAACTCGTGAGGTCTGTGGTGCGAGAGGAGCTCCAGAGGCAGCGCCTCGACCACAGCTGTGTCGTCACTAGCCGGTCTCGTGCGTAAGGAAGTCAGACTGGCGGTTATTGATCTACAGCCCATTCGGGAACGTCAGCAGTATGCCCAGCCAGAAGTGGCACCATCGTTATTGCAGAGAGTCCCTTATCCCGACGCTTTACTGCAAGGACCCCCCATGAGTACGGACATCACAGCCACTTCGGTGCAAAGCACTGCTTCACCAAACAGACACCTGCCACTGGAAAGGATACCAAGGAAGACTGATATATGGCGCATTCCTGACAGGGTACCTCTCTGCTACCACTGTGGAGAGACCAGCCACCTGTATTGAATGTGCCAGTACTGCCATACAAGGCTTCGGGGATTCGCAGTGAATGCACCTAGGCCTCGGAACAGGGATCGTCCTTTCGAGATAGAGCAGTACCTGTCATCTCGTCAGTATTCTCACGACCTTCAGCCACATCAGCCTCTCTTGGCAGCACCGTTGTGATATCAGTCACCCACTCCCCGTCGATCATCAGCCTCTTCCACTGCAAGGCACCATTCACCAAGCCCAGGTCGGGAAAACTAGAGCCAGCGACCTGTGGAGGTAAGGCCGCTGCTGATACTGAAACAGAACCTCCATCACTGACTCGGCGTGATAACGATGAACTGAGAAGCCGATACAGCAGTCATGACGTCGCTTCCAACTTGCGTGTATTTGTTGACAGCTATGAAGTGAACGCACTAGTGGATACAAGTGTGGATTACTCAGTAATCAGTAGTGAGCTCGCCAGAACACTCAACAAAGTACTGACTCCAAGGGAAAGACCTCAAGTTCACGCCGCAGGGGGACACCTCGTCGACCCGGTTGGAATGTGTATGGCAAGAATTGGAATAAGAGGTTCCAAATATGTCGCCAGTTTTATTGTGCTGCAGGAGTGTTCTCGAGACGTGATTATTGGTATGAACTTCCTAAAAACAAATAATGCTGTATATAACTTGCTGAAATCATCCGTCTTGTTTCGAACCATGCACGCGTTTGCAACGTTCAAAACGGAAGAAAAAGCCACTGATCTGTGTAGTGCAGACTACGACGTGGTAGTACCCCCAACGTGCAGCATAGCTGTCCGAGTAAGAAGCAATACGTTTAGTGACCATATAGGGCTTGCTGACAGAAACACTGCACTCATACTCGAAAAAGAAATCTGCGTGGCAAGGGGCTTTGTGCCGCTTCGTGACAGATGTATTAAAGTCTTGCTGACAAACTTTGGAATTGAAGTACAGCACCTTGCGAAGGGGACCGTTATAGCAAGTATTCATGATTTCGTCCAAGTCGCGAACCTGAGCACCTCTGAGACGTCCCCACCTGAGTTCCAAGACGTGGATGCTGTAGTGAAATCTATCGCCTAGGCCAGTGACTGTCGCGAAGCCAGAAGAGACAACTAGAAAACCTCGTAAGCGAGTTTGCCGCGTGCTTTTCAACATCATCCAAAGTCCGACGAACGCCCATTACAAAACACCGCAGTATTATTGACGAATCAGTCAGACCCATCTGCCAGCACCCCTACAGGGTGTCACTAAAATAAAGAGAAGCGATCGAAAATCAGGTCCATGAATAGCTCAAAGACGATGTAATTCAGCCGTCGGGGACTCCATGGGCGTCATCGATGGTACTTGTAAAGAGGAAAAACCAGTTCTTACAATTTTGCAAAGACTACCGAATGCTGAACTTCGACCACTAATCGAGATGTTTATTATCTTCCCAGGATTGACGATATTCTCAATAGGCTGCGAGATGCGAAGTTCTTTTCTTCCCTATACCTTAAAAGTGGGTACTGGCAGAAAGAAATTGACGAACTAGATCGTGAAAAAACAGCATTCGGGACACCTGACGGGCTATACAAATTCAAAGTACTACCATTAGGTCTTTGTTTCTCTCCCGCGACATT
The DNA here is from genome assembly GCF_043290135.1 of Rhipicephalus microplus. Taxonomy (NCBI): domain Eukaryota; kingdom Metazoa; phylum Arthropoda; class Arachnida; order Ixodida; family Ixodidae; genus Rhipicephalus; species Rhipicephalus microplus. The sequence continues at coordinate 40,553,092 of NC_134700.1, forward strand.
TCAGCGGATGATGAACACTGTGCTCTCTGGATTGAAGTGGTAGTCTTGCCTCGTTTATCTTAACGATGTTGTAGTTTTTTGGGCTACCTTCGAGCAGCATGTTGAACGACTGCGATATGTGCTTGAAGCTCTTAGTTTGGTGGACCTGACAATAAAGCCGCATAAATGTCACTTCGGCTTCCAAGAGCGCCTTTTTCTTGAGCATGTTGTCAGTGCTGAAGGGATTTTAACGGAGCCTGAAAATAACGCGGCAGTACAAAAATTTACAAAACCAACAACCAATAGGCAGTTAGACGGTTCCTGGGAATTTGCGCTTATTAGCGGTGCCTTGTAAAAAAATTCAAAGATCACCGAACCTCTAACATGACTTACAAAGGAAGATGCTCCTTTCATTTGGCTGAAGAAATAGGAGAATGCCTTCGATGAGCTGCAACAGCACCTTCAGAGTCATTCAGTCCTCGCACATTTTGACAAGGAAGCCGAGACTAATAATCACACTGACGCAAGCAACTTGGGTCTCGGGGCCGTCCTCGTTCAGCGGCAGGATGGTTTAGAGTGGGTGATTGCGTACGCTAGTCGTACACTTTCGACGGCTGAGGCCAATTACTCAACGACAGAAAAATAATGGCTTGCAGTGGTTTGGGCAATAAGCATGTTTAGGTCATACTTAACGGAAGACCTTTTCGAGCCATCAGTAATCAACATTCACTGTGCTGGCTGGTAAATCTCAAATACCCATCAGGCAGTCTTGTGCGATAGAGCTTACGAACGCAGGAATACGACATAGCGGTGGTTTAAAAGTATGGTCACAAGCAAAGTGGTGCTTACTGTTTGTCACGTGCACTGGTTGATTCTATGGAAGCAACCTCTACAGAAAGCGAACAGGGTGCTCCTTTTTTGGGAGCAGCCACTGCATCAGAGATTGAAATGCAGCAGAAATTTGATTTTGCGTAGGTGCTGCTGCTCAAGTAGTTATAGGAACAACCCGTCGACCTTTCTTGTGTTCGTTCCCGTAGCCTGTCATCGATCATCCTCCGTAACGACGCCTTTTACAAGAGAAATTTCGATCATAGTGGGGATGAATTCCTCCAAGTCGTTCCTACAGCGCTACTACCCGATATCTTGGAAGCATGCCACGATGACCCATCAGGAGAACATTTGGGAGTGAGCCGAGCGCAGGCACGCATTCGCACAATATACTACTGGCCAAAGTTGCTGAATTCTCTGCAGCACTACGTTAAAATTGCCGAAATTGTCAAAGGCGCAAAACAACACCATTTAAACCAGCTGGTCTCCTCCAACCTATAGCGCCGCCAGATGCCCCTTTCACACAAGTGGGAATGGACTTACTTGGCACATTTTCGACGTAGTTATCAGGGATGAGACAGATCATTGTTGCAATAGAATATTCAACTAGATATGGGGATACAGCATCGCTTGTTCGGGGAACGACTGTGGAAGTAGTCGAATTCTTCGTGACCAACATTATACTGCGGCATGGAGCTCCTACCATGCATATCGCGGATCTTGTAACAGCGTTTACAGCTGCCCTGACACATTTCATCATGGGGTTGACATACATAAGTGATAGGAATACCACGGCGTATCATCCCCAAGCACATGGATTGATAGAACGGCTCAACAGAACGTTAACTGACATGTTGTCAATGCACTTCGGCGTAAAGCATCGAACATAGGACAGACTACTACCGTAAGCAACATTCGAATACAATAGCGCTGCGCAGGAGGCAACACGAATGACACATTTTGAACTTGTCTTTGGCCGAACAGTCACGACGCCCCTAGATTCAATGTTACCTGTAGATGACAACATTTACCATGACCATAGCAAGCAAATAGTTGAAGAGGCAAGGCAGCTGGCACGACATCGCATTCAGCATCAACAAAAAGGTGACGCCGACATGTATAATTTGTGATGAAGGGACGTCAAGTACGCTACTGAAGACAAAGTATGGGTATGAACACCCGCACGCGTACGTGGGCTCTCTGAAAAGCTACTTAGGCGTTATATTGGCCCCTACAAGGTGCTTCGCCAGCTTGGCCATTCGAACTTTGAAGTTGTCCCAGAGGAGCAAGCAACATTATCTAGATGGCGGCGTAACACAGAACCTGTATGCGTCATCTGATTGAAGCCATATTATGAAAGACAATGCGCAATGAAGCAACACCGCTGGATGATGCCTGCTACTACAGATATAGTACTATACAATACCAGACTGGATCCTAAACAAGCATCGGGACGATGCATTCTCGGAAGGGGGATAATGACGCAACATACAATTGAAGTTCTCACGCCAGTCGTAAACTACGCCCTCAATGTTGTCTGTGGTGTGCGCACCAAAGAAAACAAGCGAAGCACGCGTGGGGACTACCAGGATTGACATTGACAACTCGGGTGCGTGCGCGCTGCGCGGAATAAGAGAAGACGACGAAGTGCCGAGCTTTGAAGAAGCCAAGGTGTTCTGGACGTAAAGATTTTTCTCTAACTTTTCGTTTGTGGGGCACAAGTTTGCCCGTTTATCTATTTGACCTCAGTCCAATTGAAGATTGGTGCCGCAAGTGGCTTATGTCTATATACGCATCAAAAACCTACCTTCTCACTTTTCATTGAAAGAAGTCATACCCGGCTTGCAAATATATATTAAGTGTCACTTTAATGTCCCCAGTTAACACCTACAAATACTTAGGAACCAACCTCACTTCTGACCTATCATGACACACCCACATAACCAGCATAACGAATTCTGCTAATCACGTTCTCGGTTTCCTGTGGCGTAATATCCGATTAGCACCCCCCTCAGTCAAACTTCTAACGTACTGCTGCTTAGTAAGGCCGAAGCTCGAAGATGCATGCGCCCTGTGGGACCCATACCCACATAATCATATTACCATACTTGAATCAGTACAAAATCGTGCCGTACGTTTCAATTTTTCGGACTATTCCTACAACTCTAGCTCATCGAAACTCAAATCCCAAGCCAACCTTCCCAGCCTTGTATCACGCCGTCGAGTCGCTTGCCTTTCCCTCTTTCATAAGTTCTTTCACAAGTCGCCCCAAGCTGATCTCATAGTTCCCACACACCGCCACTCAAGCGGGACCAACCACAAAAGGACCGTATACCCCCCTCAAGCCCACACTGTCTCTCATGCCTCCTCATTCTCCAACCAGACATCAAGGGACTGGAAAGACCTTCCCACCAAGGCAGTGCTTCATTCTGACCAAGCCATGTTCAAACGCATCATATAAAAAATGTTTTTGTAGATATGCCCACACCTCATTTGAAACCAGTTGCTTTAGAGCCTTTGAGGTATCACAAATAAATAAAATATTACATAAATAAATTTGTATTAGTCAACGTTTCAACTGTGCGCAAATATATATATATATATATATATATTGTCACGTTTTAAAGAGCAGAAACCCGTAATCAGCAAAGGCATCATCTTTTTTCGCGGGTTTGATTGATTGATATATGAGGTTTAACGTTCCAAATCCACCGCATGATTACAAGAAACGCCGTAGTGAAGTGCTCTGGTAATTTTGACCACCTGGGGTTCTTCAAGGTGCGCCCAAATCTGAGCACACCGCTACAGCTATTTTGCCTACAATGGAAATGCAGCCACCGCAGCCGGAATTCGATCCCGTGACCTGTGGGTCAGCATTCAAATTACTTAGCCATTAGACCACTGCGGCGGGGACATTCGCGGGCTGTTCTTCATGGTCTTTTGTATAGCGGCAGAAACAATTCTTCCAAAAACGATACCACGCAATACACGCTCGTGCCATATTACCCTCCCTTTCCAACAAGAATATTCGCGATGCGGGTGCATGATTACAAGAGAAGCATGCAGACACACAAGCTGACGGTGACGGAGCGTTCACAAAGTCACGTATAAGTTTAACGGTTAGTCAACGTTGGTAGAACGGCTTCATCCTCGAAGCGTGTACGATGTCTAGCTGCGGTGAACGACAGGGTCGACGAGCTGTATCTTCAGGAAGAATTCGCTGAGACGCTTAAAAACCCTACAGCGACCAAAGTAGCGGTGCAATAGTTTTTCTGAACGGCCTCGTTGGTGTATGGGCGTCCACAGCCAGACTTGATCGCCGGGTTGGTAAATCACCTGGCGATGACGATCTTTGCACCGCTGGAAGTAAATGCAGTGCTGGTTGTGGAGTCTTTCGAGTGCGAGTTTCCGAGCTGCATCCGCGAGTCGGATGAATTCGTTGGTGTTTACTTTAGCGGCGCACCGGTCAGGTAGAAGCATGACGTCCTGCAAAGTGACTACTTTTCTGCAGTGGAGCAAACGGAACGGTGTGATCCCGCTAGTTTCTTGAACAGCTGTGTTGTAGTCGGATATGACACATGCCAAAACGTTATCGCAGTTTTTGTGGTCTCAATCAGCATACATGAAAAGCATGTCGATGATTGTCTCATTTAGCCTCTCGGTAAGGCCATTGCTTTGTGGTTGTATGCAGCCGTTTTCCTCTGTGTGGTTCCACGAAGCTGCAGGACATCCGCCTTCATCTGGGCGGTAAAAGCTGTTCCGCGATCAATTTAGGCGACTGCTGGGGCTCCGTGGCAGAGAACTATGTTCTTCATTAAAAAGAGGGCAACCTCACTGGTGGTGCCTCGTGGTAATGCTTTAGTTTCACAGTATTGTGTCTTATATACAGTGAAGATTGCAATTGTGAGTTTTGGGAAAAGGTCCGAGCAGGTTCGTACCAATCTGTTGGAATGGCGTTGCTGGCGGGACAATAGGTCTTAGGAAACCGGTTAGGCGCTGAGGTGGTACTTCACGGCACTGGAATTCACGACACACCCTGACACAATGCTTAACGTGCTGTGCGAACTTTGGCCAGGAGTAGGTCTAACGAATCCGAGTCAAAATTTGTGTGAGTCCCAATTGGCCGGACGAAGGCTCATCAAGACAGGCTGATAAAATATCTGCAGGTAGCGCGGATGAAACGACGAGTTCAGTCACATATTCTTTGAAGTTCTTTTTATAAAGAACATTGCTGCCCAAACAACAGGATGATGGCGAACGCGCAAACGCTCGTTGAAGGTGCGGATCGCACCCTTCAAGATATTCGATGAATTGTCGAAGCTCGGCATCAGGCCTCTGTTGTGGTGGTAAGTAAGATGCATTGATAGCGCTAAGGAAACGACCGTCTATGCCATCGCCTGTGGTCGTCGTTGTAAGTGGACCACACGAAAGACAATCTATATCCGTGTGCTTCCGGCCAAACTTGTAAACAATAGTTATGCCAAATTCTTGAAGGCGTGAACTTCACTTGACCAGACGTCCTGAAGTGCCTTTGAGATTCCCAAGCTTGCAGAGAGCGTGGTGATCGGCAACACCTTTGAACGGGCGGCTGTAGAGGTATGGTCAGAATTTCGCTATCGCCCAGACAACATCTAGACATTCTTTCGCCGTGGTTGAATAATTTGCCTCCGCAGAAGATAATGTTGTTACGGAGATGAAGTAAAGGAAGACGAAGGGCACAAGCAGCTGACAGGTGCGCGAGTGTGCCAATCAGCCATTGTAACTTTTGCCTGTAGTTTTCCGCTGTATATGCATTTTGTACAGAAGTCAGCAAACCCGTAAAATACTGGTGAGAGGTGCTTAGTAACTTTAAGGCAACGTAGCACTGCCGCGCACGTCGCATCGATTTTCCAGCCATGGCCAATGCTGAGCCCTCCGCGTCGAGAACAACGTCTCCGACGAACATGGCGTCGCACTCATACGTTTTCACGCCACCTAAGGATCACGGTACATTCTGCGGGACCATTGACGATTGGTTGGCCATGTTTGAATGAGTGAGTGTGCCGGACAGATGGAATCCCACACTTCAGTTGGCTAATGTGTTGTTTTATTTGAGAGGCACGACAAAAGTGTGGTATGAAAACATCGAAGAGCTCAAAAGCCGGGACTAATGCAAAGAAAACATGAGAGAGGTGTTTGGTGAAACCACCAGTCGTAAGATCACCGCCAAAAAGGAATTGGCCTGCCGTGCCATTCCCCCATGGATTCATACCTTGCATATATTCAAGACGTGCTGGCCCTCTGCCAAAAGGCCTAAAGTGACATGACAGAAGGTGACTAGGTCGGGCATGTCCGGAAAGGGATTGTTGATGACGCGTTCAATATCTTGATGTGCAAGGGCTGTTTCACAGTGGAAGCAAACGTCAAAGAATGTCGTCAGTTTGAGCAAGTGTAAAGTCGTCGCATTCTGCAAACATTCGCCCGACATCCAAGCACCGCTGCAAGATCGGCTTGCGAGGACCAGTCCGCACCACAACGTCCATCACCACCGGGAGCCCAGACACGCATTGTTCGTCGCGAACTAGAAGCATTGGCGCCCTCGGCATTCTATTGGCGCAGTACCGATAGTACTCCCGTTACCGTTCCTATTGATCGAGCCATCGTGCGCCAGGAGCTTGAAAACATCGGAGGGCATTCCGTGTGCCTTGTCACCACGCTCAGAGTCAGCGAACGCCCTTGCGCGCTGCCCTCCTCCGACTGATGGTTTTCTCCACGTACTCGCAAGCCGGCTGAGTGGCGAACTCCAGATGACCGCTGTATATGTTTCAACTGCCACCGCATTAGATATATTCCTTAATACTGCCGTGACACATGTTCCTCAGCACCTCATGCAAGGGCCAATGCCACCCTTTTTGACAGTACCGCCCACACCTTTCTACCTGCCCAAAAGTCCAATGCCATTGACCATTCTCGGAGCACTTGGTACAGCCTTCAACACGTGGGCGCGAGTCTCGTTCACCGTAAATACGTCGTCCATCGTCCCGTTCACCGCAAGCACGGTGCTTCTCGTTCCCCGTGACTTCTGGCCGCATCATCTCGGGAAACTGAAAAATGCAGCCCCCGGAGATGGTGCTGCATGACAATTTCAGCAGCAAATACTCTCTCCGTTCCCTTCAGACGAATGGTAATAGACGTTAAGTCAATGGCGCACCTCTACAATCACTTGGGGACACCGGGTCAAGCATAATAGTCTTGAGTTCAAGCCTACGAACACGTTTAGGGAACGTTCTAACACCAGCGGCTGCACAAATGCTCCCTGTGTCCGATGGCGGCACGTCGATGGTTCTCGGTCTTTGCTATGCCCGCTTAAGTATAAAGGACACACTACTTCTGCCATTTTAGCGTGAATGACCACTGCCCTTGTGACGTTATCCTAGGTCTGGACTTCTTCTCGAATCATTCTGCTCTTATCGATTGTGCTACTAGCGTCTTTCAGCTAGAGCTGCCTCGGATAGTCGCTGAACACCACACTGCCCCGCCATGCCTGTGCTGTCTTCAGGATGTGTGACTGTCCCCTCAGGCAGCCGCGTACGTCGTTTTGATCGCGCAGCCACAGGTTTCCGATGGTCAATATGTCCTCCATTTTATCGCCAAAGGGCTTTTGAGCCGCAATATCGCCATTCTCCATACGCTTATGACTGTCACTGACAACTGTACCTCACTTCCACTTCTCAATTTCAGCTTGTGTGCTCAAGTGCTTCCTCGTGGCACGTTCAGGCCAGCGTATATAATGCTGATGAATTTAAAATAGCAACTTTTACTAACGGGATCGATTTACTTGAGTCTCCTGTAGCTAACAGCACCTGTTATCTGCCGAATGGTTTCTCGAAGATGATTGCATCTGAGCTCAATTCTGCGCAAGCCAACGCCATCCATCGCTTTCTCACGTCATATACCGACTTTTCGGTTTGTACGACAGACCTATAGGGCAAACATCCACCATTCAGCACCGTATAAACAGTGGTGGCGCCAGTCCTATTCGCCGACGCCCCTATTGGACTCCCTCACTCATAGCAGAGTTATCCAAGCTGAAGTTGACAAAATGCTCAACAAAAGTGTCATAAAACCACTAAGTCGCCCTTCTATCGCCACCTCAACAAGATCACGCGAAAAGACGTAGACGCACTAACACGCATTGATGACGCGTTGGACTGCCTGCACGGTGCTACATACTTCTCGTCTATTGATCTTTGGTCCGGCTACTGGCAGATTTCTCTCGAAGAGATGGACTGCGAGAACATGGCCTCCATTACACCGGATGCTTTATACCAGTTTAAGGTCATGCCTTTTGGACTATGTAACGTCCCTGCCACATTCGAACAAATGATGGACTTTTTCCTGCGTGGTTATAAGTGGTCTATTTGTCTCTGTCTTTAAGACGATGTGATAGCCTTTTCATCTACTTTGATAGCCACCTGACCCGTCTAGTTGCAATTCTTGCGGTCTTGAGGACAGCTGGCCTACAACTCAATTTAAAAAAATGTCCTTTTGGCCGCCGTCAGATTGCCATTCCGGGCCATCTTGTAAACGCTGATGGCGGCCAACCAGATCCCGAAAAGATCCGCGCCGTCCGTAGCTTTCCGGTGCGCCATTCTGCATCCGACGTTCGGAGCGTCATCGACTTGTGTTTCTACTTTTGTGGTTTTGTAAAAACTTCGCCGACACTGCCAGGCAACTCACAGATTTGCTGAAGAAGGATACCGCATTTTCATGGAGCCCTGAGCAGGCTCAAGCATTCACCGCTTTCGTTGGTTACTTAACTACGCACCCCCCCCCCCGCATATTTTCCCACTTTAATCTTTCTGCTGCCACAGAAGTTCTCACCAACGCCAGTGGCCACAGTATGAGCGCAGTTCTCACTCAACGGTACCAAGGCAGACAGTGCGTGATAACTTTTATTTATACTTATACCTACAGTGCCCTCTGGGGGCATTGTTGTAAGGTGGTTTACAAAATCAAAGTACAATTAAATCAGTGGACACAAGTTCAACAGCACGGATCTGAAAAAATAAAAACAAATCAAAATTACCTAAATCACAGTATACAATATCAATGTGTGACCCCATACTTCTTTAAAAGCGAAAGAAACGCTGTGGAAGGGGCGGTCACAATGTTTTATGGAAGACTGTTCCATTCGTGAATAGTTTTAGGAAAAAAAGTATTTGCATGCGTTGATGTTCTGCACATATATTCACACACTTTCAAAGGATGGTCTTGTCGTGATGAGATGTATGTTGGTGGTCTGATGTATTTATTTTTATCGATCCCAGTTTTTTTGTTTATTAGGTTGTAGAAAAGACATAGCCTGACATACTTACGCCTTAAGAAGAGTAACGGCCAACCAAGTGGACTAATAATTTTGCTGGACCTTCTGGTGAAGTCGTAATCACCCGTCACAATCCGGGCGGCACGTTTCTGAATGCGCTACAATGCATCAATATTTATCCTTGTGGCCGGATCCCAAGCAGTGCAAGCATATTCTAAAATCGGACGTACATTTGACATGTAAAGAACTAGTTTGAGAACAGAGGGGGCGGTTCTGAAATCGCGGCGTAGAAAGATCAGCACGCGACTGGCTTTAACTGATACCATGCGAACATGATCATTCCACAATAGTGTGCTGTTGATGATAACGCCAAGATACTTGTATTCATTTATCATGGATGATGGTATCCTTTTCATGAAGCAATTTGTGATAAATGGCTGGTTTTCTTGGTAAACCTAAGGACACAGCGCTTTGACATGACACGTTAAGCTGCATTTTTCACGTAGTGCACCATGCTATTACTCAGTCAAGGTCTTTCTGCAGTTGCTCGGATTCTTGAGTGCACTTAATTTCACGATATATGCAGCAGTCATCTACGTACAACCTCACTTGACAGTCCAATCATTCAGCAAAATCATTAATATAAATAAAAAAAGAAGTGGCCCCAAGACGGAGCCTTGTGGCACCCCTGAAATGACGTCTACGTTTGACGACGATGCGCTATTGATGATGGTTCATTGTTTCTTGCATGCGAATTGAGCTTGTAGCATGCCAGAGTGTTAGCAGATACATTGAGACACGATAATTTGAGTAAAAGGAGCGAGTGTGTAACAGTGTCAAAAGCCTTGCTAAAGTCTGAACGAATGCAATCAATTTGGCTACCGGAATTTAACGTTGCGGCGATGTCATGTGTAAATTCTACGAGTTGCGTATCACAGGAAGACCCTTTCCGGAAACCGCGCTACGTTGGACAGAAAACATTGTTAGACTGAAGATGCTTTGCCAAGTTCGAGTATGTAATATGCTCAAGTGTCTTATAGGCCACACACGTTAATGAAATAAGCCGATAGTTGCAAGTACTTGACTTGTCAGCACTCTTGAAAATAGGAATTACATTTGCTTGTTTCCAGTCATCGGGTAATGCACCCTGCAAAAAGAATTTCTGAACACAGCTGTAAGAAATGGGCTTATTGAAAGGGCACAGTTCTGCAATATGAAGTTTGAGATTTGATATGGCCCTGATGCCGAGTTCGCACTGAGGTTTTTAAAAAGAGATGCAACACCTTGTTCAGAAATTTCAAACTCCACCTATTCCGATAACGTTACTGTGTAGCACATTATAGTTTGAACCACTGACAAAACTGAAAACACAGACTGAAAGTACCGGTTAAAACATTCAGCTTTACTTGTAGTGTCCAACAAGAATTTAGTACCATCGTTTATATCACGAATACCACCAGAACCTTTGTCTGTTTTTAACGTATTTCCAGACGAGTTTCAGGTTAGTTTTCACCTTAATACTCAGATCACTCAAGTATGCTGTGTCTGCTTTCCTCAGGTCTTTTGTTATCTTCTTACCAAGTAGTTTAATCTGTTTGTATGTTTCAAGGTCTGGCGTGTGACATTATTTGCGATATAGACGATCTCTTTTGTTTATGAGCACTCATACTTCTTTATTTAGCCATGGTTTACCATTTCGTTGTTTGGCTGATATGACTCGCGATAGTACAAAATTTTGAGTTATAGTTAACAGTTTTGTTTTTAGCTAATTCCACAAGCCATTCACGTCAGAACACGAGCATATTTCTTGAAACTTAGGTTAATAAGCGTCTAGTTTTGCTGAAATAGAAGCGTAGTCTCCTTTTTCATATAAAAACACCTTTCTGGGCCCCGAAGCTCGTCGTGAGCTACAGCTAAGCACATTTTAACAAGGGCAACTTCGTGATCACTAATATCTGGTACTGTAACAACAGAGGAAGCAAGCACTTGATCATTCCAAAAACACAGGTCTAATACGTTTGCGCTAGTACTGCACACCCTCGTGGAGGCTGTCACAAGCTGATATAACTGATGGGCATTCAATATTTCGTGAATAGCTCTATGCAGCAGTGACTCACTGTGAATTATCGGTTTGAATGAGGACCAAGGACATCGGGTAGGTTAAAATCACTGGCAACCAGTATGGTTGTTGTATTTAGGGTTGACAAAATATTGCTTAAAGTAAATAAAGGCTCGGGTGCTGTATGGCTAGGGGGCCTGTAGAAGAAACCAACAGCCACAGTTGAGCCACCACTCAGCATAACCTTACACCACACAGATTCACACCCCCGCAGGGGCACCTGCGCAAGTAGGCGTTTGGTGTGTAGCGACACCACGAACCCGAGCTAACGGGGGAGTTTCGGCTCCCTCCCACGCCTAGCCGTGCGTGGCTTTGCCGTGTCCGGGGAAAAGGGGATCCTGCGGGTTGAGCTGACGCTGGGTGATTGGACTTTTAAGGCCCCAGGCAGAGAAAACACGCACCCCTTTGGCCCCGGCTTCACGTAGACGGCACCCCTGGGCTGACCCACCCAGGGGAAATCGGCAGTCGCCCTTTCCTATCTCTCTCTACCTACATCTTCGTCTTTATCTCTCACTATCTATCTGTCCTGTCTTCTACTCTCTTCTGTTTACTTCCAATTTTCCATGCGGCAAGGGTTAACCCTTTGTAGTTACCTAACCTTGGGTAGTTATATTCGGTTATAGCGGCGATGCATGGCTGGCGTCTCCAAGTGTTCACTATTCAACCTTGTAGCGTCCCCTTGTTGGGCTCGGTGGTGGGTGGCCACCATCGCCGCCGAACTCAAAATGCTTCTTATGGAAAACCCTTTTCCTGCACTCCCTGATCGCCGCCTGAAAAGGTGGCGCACCGATGACAGCTTCTTTACTGCACAGCCTAAAGAGACCTTCCCCAAGTACCGTGTAATCCACAGCCAAAATAATAAGAAAACAGTTCGATCTATTTCACCTTTTATTGTCTCGAAAACGCTCACAGATGCAATTGGCCCTGGCTATAATGTAACTAAGATGGGGATGGCGATCTCCTTCTAGAAGTCCGCGACAAGACTCAGTACGACAAGCTCACAAAACTCGTTTCATTTGATAACATCCCAATATCAGTGGGCCCACATAGGTCGATGAACACAGTGCGTGGTGTCACATCTGATGATCACCTCCTCGAGCTGTCTGAAAGTGAATTGCTCGAAGGCTGGCAAGAACAAAATGTAGTAAAAGTACAAAGAATAATAATCAGGCGAGATAATAAACAGATCCCAACAAAGCACATCATAGTCACCTTCGGTACAAGCAACCTTCCCGACTCCATTGAAACTGGTTACTGCAAGCTTCCTGTCAGACCTTATATACCGAATCTTCGCTGATGTTTCAAGTGTCAGCGCTTCGGACACGGATCCCAAACGTGCAGAGGGCGCGCTAGGTGCGCGAAGTGCGCATCTTGTGAACAAGTATCCGAAAAGTGCACTTCAGAAGCCTGTTGCGCTAACTGTGAAGGAGATCACGCTGCCTACTCCCGATCATGCCCTGCATGGAAACAAGAGAAACAAATATTAGAACTTAAGGTAAAGTTTAACCTGTAATTTCAAGAGGCGCGTCAACGTTTTTCTACACACAATAATTCTGAACCTTCCTTCGCCGACGTGGCGCGTCGAGGCGCCATGCCACGTCTTTCGGCACCCGCGAGATTCACACCAATTGTGACTGCAGTTGTGCCAGAAGCGCCTCCAGCTGCAGCAGTCTGAATTGCTCCGCCTCCTATTCAAAAGAGCCGGCAGACTTCAGAGACTGCTGGACCACGGACCACTGCAAGTACAGTCAGGTCCGAAACTGCCATAAACGTGCCTGCCAAGCAGGCACCATTCACAACCTCAGAAGAGGTGATGGACACAAGCCATACTCCTCCGGCGCCCCACACGCCGAAGGAAAGACGCAGCTCTTTGGAGCGAAGCAAGAAAAAGAAAACCCGTATTACAGGGCCCCAACAAGCCCTGTAGCTCAAGGCAACGTTTCTGTTCACACAGCACTTAACTACATTAAAAATGGAGACACAAATTTTACAGTGGCACGTCAGAAGACTACTGAGAAACCTTGACGATATTCAAGAACTTTTAAATAAACAGTCACCAAAAGTGCTCTGTGTACAAGAAACACCCTAAAACCCAAGACTACTAATTTTCTACGCCAGTATATCATTTTTCGAAAGGACAGGAATGAAGCCGTCACGTCATCTGGTGGTGTGGCTATTATAGTAAATCAAGGGATTGCATGTACTCATCTATCACTCGAAACATCTCTTGAAGCAGTGGCTATTCGTGTAATCCTCCTGAAAGAAGTCGTGACCATCTGCTCTGTCTACATACCTCCACACTACCATCTGGAAAAACGTGAATTCCAGTCCCTAATAGATAAACTTCCAGAACCTTATATCCTCCTTGGAGATTTCAATGCACACAGCAATCTATGGGGTGACTCTCGCTGCGATGCTCGAGGTCGCCTGATCGAACAGTTCCGTTTTACTTCTGGCGCGTGCCTTTTGAATCGGAAAGAGCCCACATATTACTACCTTGCCAGCAATACCTACTCATCAATAGACCTTAGCATTGTCTCACCATCCCTCCTTCCTTTACTGACATGGAATGTCATCAATAACCCTTACGGAAGTGACCACTTTCCTGTAACGCCAAGCACAACCATATCAAGTGAATATCACCCACAGATCCCCAGATGGATCACTGACAAAGCTGATTGGGAACAGTTCTCGCAGATTAGTCACTTAAGTCGGACTGACCTATCCGGTTTAAACATAGATGCAGCTGTACAATACTTTTCTGCGTTTCTGACTGACGCTGCGATGAAATGCATCCCGAAAAAAACTTCTGGACTGCCTGGCAAGCGACGTGTCCCATGGTGGAGTACTGAATGTCGCAATGCACGCAAACAACAAAACAAAGCGTGGAGATTGCTACGGGACTCGCCGACGACAGAGAATCTTGAAAGTTTTAAGGAGATCAAGTCCCAAGGCAGGAAAACGCGCCGGCAGGCTAGTAGAGAAAGCTGGCTTAAGTTTTTATCAGGCATCACTTCATATACACAAGAAACTAAAGTCTGGAACATGGTTCGCAAGGTAACAGGACGACACGCATCTTCACTACCTCTCGTAGACACACAAGAAGACACCTTGGAAGACCAGGTGACCTTCCTCAGTGCCCACTTCGAAGAGGCGTCCAGTTCGTCGCATTATACTGCAGCTTTTCAACGACACAAAAGAAAAATCGAAAAAGAGAAACTTCAGCGAAAATCCTCTAAATATCAGTCGTACAACAACCCTTTCAGTTTGACCGAGTTACAGGCATCGCTACATGTTTGCAATAAATCAGCTCCAGGTTTGGACAGTATAGTATACGAAACATTAAAACAACTGCCTTCTGAAACCCAAAAAAACCCTGCTTTCCCTGTATAACTTTATCTGGTTTACCAGTGAAATCCCTTCCGCGTGGAAAGAAGCCATTACTATTCCGATTTTAAAGCAAAGCAAGGATCCATCATCCGTTAGTAGTTACAGGCCAATCGCATTTACAAGTTGCATGTGTAAACTTTTTGAAAAAGTGATAAATCGCAGACTTGTACATTACCTTGAAACGAACAATTTGCTCGACCCATTCCAATGCGGGTTTCGAGAGGGTAGATCCACCACTGACCATCTCGTGCGTATCGAGGCAAAGATCCGAGATGCCTTCGTCCACAAACAATACTTTCTTTCTGTGTTCCTCGACATCGAAAAAGCCTATGATACGACATGGAGATTTGGAATATTAAGAGACATGTCCAATCTAGGTGTGCGTGGCAGGATGTTTACTATTATCAAAAGCTACTTGTCCAATCGTACATTCCGTGTCCATGTGGGCAGTGCTCTCTCCCAAACATTTGTGCAGGAAACAGGCGTGCCGCAAGGGGGTGTACTTAGTTGTACACTTTTTCTTATCAAAATGAATTCCTTGCACCTATCCATCCCCCGCAATATGTTCTATTGTACATATGTCGACGACGTTCCGCTTGGCTTCAAGTTATGCAACTTGGCAATGTGTGAGCGGCAGGTTCAGATAGGTTTGAACAAGGTCTCCAAATGGGCAGAGGAAAACGGATTCCGGCTGAACCCACAAAAAAGCACGTGTGTCTTGTTCTCCCGAAAGAGAGGCATGCACTCAGAACCCGACATTGAACTGAACGGTCAACGTCTGTCTGTAAATGTGGAGCATAAATTCTTAGGCCTAATCTTGGACAACAAGTTGACCTTCGTACCGCACATCAAGTATTTAAAAACAAAATGTTTAAAAGGCATGAATGTTTTAAAATTGTTGTCACGCACTACATGGGGTAGTGACAGAAAATGTTTAATTAACTTATATAGAAGCCTCGTACGCACGCGCCTAGATTACGGTGCTATAATCTATCAGTCGGCAACACCATCAGCCTTGAAAATTCTCGACCCTGTCCATCATCTAGGCATTCGCCTCTCTACGGGTGCTTTCCGCACCAGCCCTGTGGAGAGCCTGTACGTGGATTCGAATGAATGGTCGCTCCACCTACAAAGATGTTCCCTGTCCTTTTTGTACTTTTTGAAGGTGAACGCAGACAAGAAACACCCTTCGCATTTCTCAATTATAGATTTGTCTTGTTCTAGCTTGTTCGAGAACCGTCCTTTGTTTAGGCAGCCATACGCCCTGCGTGTAAGGAGCCTGGCCGAAGAAACAGGTGTGCCTCTTGAACACAGTTTGATGGCTCCTGCAACATATCTGCCACAGTGGCAGCTTATAGACTGTAATGTCTCTTTTGTTGATGTCACAAAGCACGCACCACTTGCACACATACATACACACTTCCTAGAACTACAACAGCAATACACATGCCCTGAGTTCTTTACCGATGCGTCAAAGTCAAACACTTCTGTGTCATATGCTGCGGTAGGGTAATCCTTTTCCGAGGCCGGCGTTCTTATTCTTGATGCAAGCATTTTCACAGGAGAAGCTCACGCAATACTGGCGGTCGTAAAACACATTAAATAGATAAAACTACAAAAGGCGGTGATATACACAGATTCCCTAAGCTTGGTGAAAGCCCTGAAAACTCCTAAAAAACACGAGAACCCCGTGCTGGTGTCACTTTACTCACTTCTGTGCACACTCTACACATCAAAACAGCATGTCGTTGTCTGCTGGGCTCCAGGGCACCATGAAATACAAGGGAACGTTTTGGCCGACAATCTGGCTGCTTGCACCAATGTCACTACTGACAATGCATGAACACCAGTCTCTGCACTTGACTTGAACCCTTTTATAAAACGAAAGCTCAGAAGGTATTGGCAGAGCATGCAGGATAAACACACAGATAATAAACTCCATGCTATTAAGCCGCAACTAGGTTATTGGCCGCCACTCTCAAAATCACGACACACAGAAGTAATACTAACAAGGCTTAGAACAGGACATACACATTCTACACATTCATTTCTCCTGTCTACCGGCGATCCACCATATTGTGAGAGATGTGGAGAGCCCCTTACGGTTCTCCACATTCTCGTCCAGTGCAATGAGCTAGATGCTCTAAGAAAAAAGCACTTTTTACTGCCATACCGACAGCAGCTCCCTCTGCACGTTGGGATGCTCATCGGTAGGGATCCGCTTTCTAAATGGCAATCACTTTTTACGTTTTTAAAAGATGTGCAAAGCTTTCACCCGATATTTCGAGGTGATTCGTAGCACGACCCCTATAGAGTGGTCGTTGCTGCGGTGACTACATCTTCATCATGGTTTTATTTTCATGACACTTTGCCATCCGCTATCACTACACATATGTCACGCCACTGTCATAATTTTATTACTTTCACGTTTTAACCCGCGTTAGAGCAAGGAATTTTAAGGCCCCTTTACAGCCACGCACCATATTATTGTTCATATCTGTAGTCAATTGAAATGGCGCTCTTTGGCCATCAATTGGCCCTTGCGCCACTAAAAACTACTCATCATCACACAGATTCACACAAGTCACTAACACCATGAATACGAACGCTACTGACACTGCTATGGATCATTAGGAATACACCACCCCCTGCGGTCCCTTGGGTATACTGCATAGGTCGACGGAAAGAATTCATGATCTGCGATGGTGGTATCGAGCCAATTCCGTGCCAGAAACTATGTGTGGTTTAGTCATGTCTAATAACAAAAGAAATTCGGTTCTTTTGTTTTTCAAACTGCGACAGTTACCTACGATGCACGTTAGTTCATTTTTTCTCAATTTTTTAGTCAGTAAAACGGCATTTCGAGGTGATTGCTATCTACGGCTAGGCACAACTGTACCTTCAGCACTGTTATACAGAAATATTTGGTCATTCATGAATAACTTATTGAAATGAAGCTTAAAACCACCACCACTTCCTTTATCGTATTGTATCAATTTTTGCCTCTCTAGCCTGACTTTGAGTACTCTTCACTGATTCTAAAGTTGGTTCCCGTTAGCTTGCTAGAAGCCTTCATCACAAGTTCTTTTTTTTACTTTGCTATGATGGGCATTTTCCTCGCCGCTGAATATCGCCTTACTCTGTGACTTCGTTCAATTGCGTCAGAGGCAATTTTGAGCTGTAAGTCACTAGAACAAAAAAAAATAATTTTTTTCTCTGAGTGTGCCCACGTTTCGTTTTCATTATCTGGAAAACTATAAAATATTTCCGGAGCCCTCCAATACGGCGTCTCTCATAATCATATGGTGGTTTTGGGAAGTTAAACCCCACTTTCAAATCAATCAATCATATCGGGAAACCATGAAATTCAAGATTATTTCAACGATCCCTACTTTTGAGGTCGTCCCGACAATCTTTCATAGCCAGACATGCACGCGCAAGCACTCCACATTGAGCTGCAAGTTGCGCAAGTTCTTTTTTGCCCGTGTTACCTAGGGGGGTGTTATTTTTTTTTTAATTTAGCTTATGCCAGTTGCTGCTTTCTATTTCTGAGAGGAATTATTCCATCACCGAGAGAGAGTGTTTAGCTTTAGTTTGGGCCATCCCAGAGTTCCGTCTATATTTATGTGGTCGCATATTTTCCGTCGCTACGGGCCACCACGCCCTCTGCTGTCTTACTTCTCTGAAGGACCTGACTGTACGTCTGGGTCGCTGGGTTCTGAGGCTCCAAGAATTTTCGTTTAGCGTCAGCTACCAGTCTGGCCTTTTGCGCAAGCATGCAGACTGTCTTTCTCGTCATCCGGTGTATCCTTCTGATCTCGTTGCGCCTTACCTGGGGAGCAGCGTAATAGCATTTGCTGACATCAGCGATATGCGCATTGAACAACGACGGGATGACTCAGCGCGCACTATCATTGACGCCATCTAGTCTGACAGCCATGCCGCAGAATCCCGCATGTTCGTGCTACATGCCGGCATCTTCTACCGCCGCAATGTCAGCACTGAAGGCCCTGAGCATCTGCTGGTCCTTCCTCGTGATCTACGGCCTGCCGTACTTGAACAACTTCACGACGGAGCAGTGGGACGCCTCGGTGTTTCCCGCACATACAACCGCGTGCGACGCTAGTTCTTCTGGCTAGGACTGTATCGCAACGTGCGTCTATATGTCGCCATTGCGACCTCTGTCAGCGCCGGAAAAGACCCTCTTTGCTGCCAGCTGGATATCTTCACCTAACTGAAGTCGCTTCTGAACAATTTTTTCGCATGAGACTCGACATTTTTGTCCCTTTTCCGACGATGACACTGGGAAAAAAATGGATCACCGTTACCACAGATAATGCGACCCATTACGCGAAAACAAAGGCCATGCCAACCAGTTGCACCACTGATGTCGCGGATTTTCTTCTTCATGACGTCATCTTACACCACGTTAACCCCGACAGCTGCTTATGGACCGCGGCCGCTCTTCTTTGTCCAAAGTTGTCGATGACCTCCTTCGATCGTGTACCACAGCGCATAAGCTATTTACCACCTACCACCCACGAATTATTGGTTTAACTAAACGTTGCAACCGCACGCTCACAGAGATGCTTTCGATGTACGTCTCCGAAGATCACTATGACTGGGAAACCACGTTGGTGTATGTGACTTTCGCATATAACTCCTCTCGACATGACACCGCACATTTCCCACCTTTTTATCTTTTGTGTGGTCGTGACCCCGTATTGCTATTTGAAGCCACCTTGCCTCTCAAGCCTTCTGCTTCCGAGTACGCTCGTGAGGCCATTGATCGGGCTCACATGGCTCGTCCATTCGCCCAGTCTCGCCTCACCAGGTCACAGGATATGAACCCGCTGCGACTACCGGCATAGTAATATAACGCTTGCCCCAAGTGACCGCGTGCTCCTGTGGTCCCCGCGTCACCGTGTAGGTCTCTCCGGAAAGCTTTTGTCCTGATACGCAGGAGCCAACCTAGTCTTACGTCAAGTTAGCGACGTCAACGACTAGGTAGCGCCATTGCACCCCAATACGTCATCCAAGTTCGTCACTTGCTTACATTTTTCGTGTTTAACACATGAAACCCTACTTCTGTCACACTTATCCAAACTCGCACCGAAACGGTGCTCCAACGCCCGGTTGTGTGACTCTTGTCTGTGGTTTTTCCTCCGTAAATGCATTTTTTACACAAGTCAGCAACCCCCTAACGATACCTGGCTAGCATAAGCAATAACACGTTTGACGCCCTCATGCCATTTAACGAGGACTGCGCCAAGGCCGATGTTACTTGCGTCAGTGTGCTATTCAATAGAGGCGTCTTCATCAGAATGTCCTTAGATATGCTGAGTTTGCAGGCGCTGCTGAAGGCCGGAGAAAGCGGCTCTTTGCTCAGGGCCCCACACAAAGGGAACGTGAACTTTAGTCATACGGGTCAATGGCTCTGCTATGTTAGAAAGTTTTTGCACAAACGTCTGTAGTATGCGCAGAGGCCCAAAAATCGACGTACGTCACGTTTGTTGGCAGGTGGCGGAAATCCAGCAACAACCTATGCCTTTTCTTGATCCTGCCGAATACCTTCATGGTTGACAAGGTGGCCGAGGAACATTATTCCGTTGGAACCAAAGTGGCACTTTTCTGGTTTTAATGAGAGGCCTGCCACTCAAATCACATGAAAGACTGACTGAAGTCGCTCCAAGTGATCAAAGGTTCGTGAAAATACAACGACGTTGTTTAAATAAACAAGACATGATTCCCACTTAAGGCCTGGCAACACTGTATCTATCATTCTTTGGAACGTTGCAGGAACAGAAGACAGACCAAACGGCAGCGCTTTGAATTCGTAGAGGTCATCAGGGGATGTGATTGTTGTTTTTTCGTGGTCATGCTCATCGAGTTCGACCTGCAAACAGCCGCTACGTAGGCATTTGCTTAGCGGTGGTGGCAACAAGAAAGACGTCTGGATCTGCAGTGCTCGTGATCTTCTGCTTTTGCAGATACTTCCCGTCAGGAAATCAGCCAGACTGAAGAACGCCGACTGCCTGCTGTAGCTTCCAGATGTGAGCCATTATCGACCCCGATTTTTACGCCCACCGTTCCTACGTCACCCCTGGACAAGATAACAGACGGCGGAAGTCCTGTCGATGGGCATTTATTCGCTCAGCGGTGGTGGCAACAAGAAAGATGTCTGTATCTTCAGTGATCATTACCTTCTGCTTTTGCAGGTTTGTTTTTTTTTGTTCACTGACTACCTTTAACGTATTGCCACCACCGCCGCTGCATCTATTGTACTTTCTGGGCTGTAGTTTCTTTTAACCACTTTGCTGTGTGAATCGAAATGTCTGAGCTGTGTTTGGTTTGTAGGGAGGATCTACCTGATGATGCCTCGTATCTAACGTGCTCCGAATGTAACTACGGTTACCATTTAGGTTTATGCTCGGGTTTAACCAAAACCGCCTTCAAGAGTAAGGATGACGCGATGAAAAAAAAACATGGAAGTGCCAGACGTGCGTCGTCTCAGCTGCTCGTAGCAATCAGTCTTCGGGGGGTGGGCTGAGAGATGAAAAAGCACTCGAAAAAGTGCTCACTGAAATGAACGAGAAGTAGGCTCAGTTACCAATATTCCAGAGCGGGGTGGATGCCCTTTTTTCTGTCAAAGAATCTGTCGACAAATTGGAGCACTAAATTGAGTACCTGTCGAAAGAGTACGACACGGTGCTTGCAGAATTGAAACAGCATTTTGCTGAAATCGCAAGCCTAAGCAAGAAAGTTGAAATTGTGGAATCGACTAACAGTATGCAGGAAGTTTCTGAATTGAAAAAAAACAAGTAAAAGCTCTACAACAATACAGTAGATGACATAATTTAGAAATACAGGGCATGCCGGCTGTCGATAAAGAGGATTTGCTTGGAAGGATTAACGAACTGGCTAACAGACTTCGCTTTCCCGCGTTGACCCGCACTGACCTTGAGGCGTTACACAGACTGCCAGCTAAGCCTGGAAACAATCCCGCAATACTACCTAGTTTCACTTCACGTGTTTGACGTGATGAGTGGATATCCAAGAGAACTGAACTTAGATATGCTAAACTTGCGGTTCAATTTAGAGACAATTTGACGCCGCAGAACAAAAACTTCTCTGGATGATAAAGGCGAAGGCCCGGGAAATGCACTACGTTTTTGTGTGGCAGAAGGATGGAAAATTTTTGTACGTAAAGCTTCTGGCCATTGTGCATTGCGCATCGAATGCGAAGCGGATCTTGATAAAATTGCTTGAGCGCAAATAACTTTGCCGTGTTCTTGCTTTCCGTTTTTGCATTTTCTGTTTCGATGGCTGACCACACTAAGATTGTGTATCACGATGTTTCTTCGTTAAATTCTTTAGCAGATAACGTGAGCAGTAGAGATGATGTCTTGTCTGTTTTCGATGTAAATGTTGGAAGCTTTAAGAACAAACAACCAAAAATTGATTCATTTTTTTGAGTCGCTTGATTTCAATTTCAATTCATGGGATTTACATAAACTTGGCTACAGAATGATCAGGATGTTGTACACTTTTCTCTTTATAGATCAGAAGGTGTTTATAGATCTGATCGTAGAGATGGAGGAACAGTTATTGCTTTGGTTTACCGCCCCCCTTCATATGATACTAAACCTTTTTTTGAATATATTACATCCCTGTTTGAATATGTGTCTACATAAATGTTGCCTATTGTTCTTGTTGGTGCATTTAATATTGATATATTGAGAAACACTCCACAATCAGATCAATTATTAAACTTGATGGAATCATACTACCATGGAAATGTAATATATTCACCAACTGGAAAAACAGGATTAAGTGAAACCCTGATTTATTTGTGTGTTACTAACTGTGAAAAAAGTGATGTTATGTCTGACATTTTCGTGAGCGATTTGAGTGACCACCCTCCCATTTTCTGCATCTTTTTTCCTAAAAAAGCAGAATATGCCAAACTCGTACTGCTCCTGTTCCTTATTGTAGGTTTGATGAAACACCTCTCTATGCCTTTCGCTCAATGATCGAGCTTGTTGACTGGGGAAATGTTCTCGAGGAAGAAAACCCAAGCTTCTCATACGATATATTTCTAAAAGGGGTCAAGCGTTGCTACGAGGAAGCTTTCCCTAAACTTTATGCGAAAATACACAAAAAGTATAAAACCATGGTTAACAAAAGAGTTACATCGGAGAAATAAAGCAAGAGATATCATGTGCCATCAATTCATTATTTAAAAGATTTAGCGCTTCTTAACGAGTATAAGAAAGTGAGAAACAAGTCAAACTCTTACCTCAAGAAAGCTAGGGCTAAATATTATAAAAACATAATCCATGTTGTTTCTGATGAACCTAAAAAAGTTTGGAACACATTACGTTCTCTAATTGGTCAAGAAGAAATACCATTCCTAGCATGTTGATGACTGATGGTGCCTCATACTGTAAAGAGGCTTTGACAAATAAATTCAATTCATACTTCTTAACCTCTGGTTTATATTCGTCTTCCGCCAAGCAATTGAACGTTGAAAAGTACATAGCTTCCTCTTGTATAAATTTTATATTTATATCGCCATGTAGTTAATTGGAGATCTATTATTTTCTTAAGGGGCTAAATAAAAATACGGTGGCCGGTAACAATGAAATCAAAGCCAATCTAATAACGTTTGCTGCATAATTACTTGCGGCATCTTTACAACGTATCTGCAACAGAGCGCTAGTTACAGGCATTTTCCCAGCTGCTATCAAAACTGTGAGGGTAACAATCTTACATAAAGGTGGCCCTATCAATGATTTAAATAATTACCTACCGATATTGGTGTTACCCTTCTTCTCGAAAGTGTAAGAAAATGTAATAAAAAGAAGGATAACCAAGTTTCTCGATGATCAAGAACTACTTGTCTGTGGGCGATTCGGCTTTCGAGCAAAGAAATCCACAGAAATGGCATTACCTGGCATTAAAGAACAAATCGCTCAAATTATAGACAGCAAGCAGTTCACTCTGTAAATATTTTTAGACTTTCAAAAGGCATTCGATTCGGTTATGCATAATATTGTGTTAAAAAATTACCGTATTATGGCAATCGAGGTATTGGTCTAGAGTATTGCTCTTGAGAAGAAAGCGAATGAATGCCTGGTCTCCTCTCTTACTGGCTAGATTCAAACCAACTACAGTTGAATGTTAGTAAAACTAAATTTATTTTATTTTAGAGCAAAAACAGCTGTGAAGATCACAGGATTTTTTTGGTTTAAAAATAATAAATCCAACGAGTCTATTTGTTTAGATTTTTAGGTGTTTTTTTTAATGAGCACATGAGTTGGATACCTCAAATAAATAAAGTACACGCCAATATGTCTCGATCGATTCTGGTTTTAAATAAACTTTGGTCTCTAGTTCCAAAGTGGTTAAAACTCCAGCTATATAATTCTTTGGTTCCTTCCCATCTACATTACTGTCTTTTATTTTGGGGCACAACTTCAAAAACCAATCTTGCCAGGCTGTTAGTTTTACAAAAATGTCTGCACGCTACATAGAAAATCTGCAACCTAGAGAACATACTCCTTCATTTTTTGGCAAGCTTCACATACTTACTGTCTACCAATTATACAATCTTAAACTCAGCTTATATGTCATTAATGAAATAGGAAACATCGTTGGCACCTATATGGAGCATTGCTATTCAAGCGATACTCCCTATGAACTACGCTTTGATCGTTTTCGATTGCCTTTTTTTTGGAACAACATAAGGCAAGCAAACTTTATCATATCAAATACCTTAACTACTCCACGAAAATAGCTATGTCCGTGAACTTTTGAAAGAACATAACACTAAAAACAGTGTGAAGAAAAAAGTTAGGATGTTCTTGCTTCCTACTAAGGAGCCCTAATTGTATTATTTATTATAAATATTTCTTTTGTGTCTTTCGTACTTTTGCATATTAGATGAAAGTTTCTCAATTTCTTTTCAAATGTATTTCTCTATGGTACTTAGTAATTCTGTCTAAAATTTTTCCTGTATATATATATATATATATATATATATATATATATATATATACATATATATATATATATATATATATATATATATATATATATATATATATATATAAATATATATATATATGACGTATGAAGCGATTGTTGGTAGACGCTGATGAAGAAGAAGTCAGAACAGAATAAACATGGGGTATGAGCGAGGCCACGTCTCCCATCCATCGTAGCGTCACACGAGTCGGCAGGATGAAGACCTGGTAGCCACTTCATCAACCGGCCATCATCATCGAACACCTCACCCAGACGCAGTGACTGAATGTGAACCACACAAGTGCATCCCAACTCTACACCATGACCAGCATTATGACAGCACCATCGACTGACCTTCCCATCCCCAAGTACACCGGAGCGGCGGACGATGGACCTGTACAGGACTGTTTCAACCTGCTCGAGCTTTACGCTACCGCTGCATCATGGTCGGAAGGGGAGTTGGTTACGAACTTCCACGACTACGTCACCGGTGAGGCATTTAAATTTTACCTCACCCACATATTCGACAACGATGAGTCTTGGCCAAAGATAAAAGAAGAAATGATCATCTGGTTTCAAGACTATAATGAAGATTTGATTAAACACGCACTCTCACTGCATTCGAACTCCGTCATCGCAGTCATAAGCAGCCTTCACGCATTCGACCACGGACCATGGATTTACTATTCCCGTCAGGTGAAGCTAGCCACGTGCTAACGGAAAGACCACGCAATCGTTTTCACAACCTTCCACTTGGTTCCTCATCAGCGCAATTATCGCCAATGCTTAACTCTTCGCTGCATAAAAGATTTGAATCCACTATTTATGACCCAGGTGCATTTAATACTTCGTGCGGCATGCGTATCTTGCAAACTAACTTGGTATCACCTGTCATCAACATTACTGATAAACCTGAGGAAGCACCTCATAAGACCGTCGCATTTACGCATGATGAGTTAGTAAATCCGCGCGAAACAAAACCAGACAACGAATGTTCACAGAAATTTTATGCGGTCACAGTATTCAGCTCAGCAGGTCAACAAAAACAAAAGCATTCACAATCAGCATCTTGTGAAGCAAAGTATTTTGCAGAAGCGTCTGGTATTCATCAATGAAAAGATCAAAGCGACGTTAATCTAGTATACAACCTCACTGCCAACGATGAAAATAAAAGCCCAGATGCTACTTCGGATGGCACAAGTACTCTTCAGGCAACCACCAACAATGAGCAGTTTATGAATACAGAAGATTCAAGTGCGCGAAACCCCCCACATTGTCTTGCGCCAAAATCAGCTGCATTGGTTGGCGTCGTAGAAGCCTGCAGAGGAATCGCTAAGAATCATGGCACACCACGATCAATGTCACACCCCAAGCAAGTCGACGAAAGCAAGAAACTACAACGTCAACGTACGCTTCAACATTGTCAACGACGAAAGAAAACCTCATCTAAACCACTCTTAAGGCTCAAAGAACATAGTGAAAAGGCCCATCGTCGTAGATACATTCTCCACCAGAGATCAAAAATGGGCCTTCGATCAAAACATCTGCGACATCGCTAGGGAAAGTTTTCCAAAAGCCACAAAAGCACCCCTTGTACTCGGCAGGAACACAGGCAACGCCCAATCAACCTCGATCAACGCGCACGCAAACTGCCTGCATGGCCTGTGTATCACCCATGACGAGGAATTCGATGCCTACAATATCGGAACTGTCGATTCTGCAAGATGTTCAAGCCTCATTCGTTCTTCACAAGAATACCAGCTGTGATTACCCCTATCTTCACGTCCAAAGCATTTTTGTGATATCCAGGACGCAACCACCAGCCTCGCCCACCAGAACTCTTGCGTTAACCGGACTGCTGCACTCTCCCCTGAAGTCATTGAAAGTTTACGGAACTACCCTGGAGCATAGGACCAATTCTGAATTTTGACGTTTGTGACTTTTTAACCTCTCCTTGTTTGCTTTTTCTTGTTCGTAATCCATGTCTTCTTTCGGCGGGAGGGAGAATCGTGTGATGTATGAAGCGATTGTTGGTAGAAGCCGATGAAGAAGAAGTCAGAACAGAATAAACATGGGGTATGAACCAGGCCTCGTCTCCCATCCATCGTGGCGTCACATATATATATTTTATATTGGTACTGCAAATTGGTGATGACTGTAACATGTTATTTTAAAACGTATGTGTCGACATCTGTTATACTTGTTGAATTTGAATTTTGTGTCCCCTCATTCGAAAACAGAATGAAATTA
The DNA here is from genome assembly GCF_043290135.1 of Rhipicephalus microplus. Lineage (NCBI taxonomy): Eukaryota > Metazoa > Arthropoda > Arachnida > Ixodida > Ixodidae > Rhipicephalus > Rhipicephalus microplus. The sequence continues at coordinate 40,579,992 of NC_134700.1, forward strand.
GTATCCTTTATTCCACTTCACCTGAGCAAATGTATGGGTTGAGGGACCTTAGTCAGGAAGAGCTAATCTGCCTTTAGTCCCTTCAGTCAAGGCAATCATTGGTTTTGCCTGAATAAACAGTGAATGAATGAATGAATGAATGAATGAATGAAAATGCATCGAGGAGAAATAGTGGACTTGTCGAAGGCGGTCTAGTGAGTCGTAAATACGCGAAATAGAGGGACGTCCTTCTTGGTCACTTTGTTAGCTTTCTGATAATCCACGCAGAACCTTAGAGTTCCGTCTTTCTTCTTTACAAGCATGACGGGAGATGCGTATGGACTGGTTGAGGGTTGGAGTACATCGTCGTCAAACCTGTGCTTCACTTATGAGCGTATCACCTCTTGTTCCTTTTGCGACACTCGGCAGGCGTGCTGACGGACTAGCCGTTTAGTTGGGTCTGTTATATAGCGGTGCTTCACGGTCTGTGTTTGCTTTGCTTTATTTTTGACGTGGATATGGAGCAGTCACTGATTCTCTAAAATACTGAATATCTGCTCATTCTGCTCACACGGAAGGTTCTGATGGACGTCAACTGTATGATAAACGTGAGGTCACCTTTACGGCTTCGGAAATCGGAGCAACTGCTGAACTTACCTCACAGCCGATGGTCTCAAAGTCAGCTATCGTCCTTCACTTTGTCAAGTGCTGGTATTCGCTGCTGAACTTCATAACCATAAGCTCAGTCATCCTGCGTTTTAACTGGGCTATCCCGAAAGCGACGCAGATTTGCCGAGCTAATAACACCAACAAGCTTGCTTTGGTGATACTACTACTGTTATATATATCGCTCATTACAGTTACGAACATACTGGTTCGTGGCGGAAGTGTGATGGCATCGTCGACATTGTGAAGTGCTCTTTTTTGCGTAGCAGTATCTCTCGGCGTCTGGGCTTGCGCCGAAAAACATCGCAAGTGATTCTCGCACGTCATAACGGCTCTGTGCTCGCGCATAAAATGCATTCCAAGATGACTTTCCGAGAACATTCGTGCCACACGATGGACGAAGTGACGAAAGTGGACTCACGGATTTGCAATCTGGCAGTACACCACCCAATCGGTGCCAAGAGTTGACCTCCTGCTGACCGGAAGATCAGTCCATGCTCCCAGAGAGTAATCACGTTTTTTTTTCGGTTCAGAGACGAGTTCAGCGCTGATAACGTTGAAGTCAGCACCAGTGTCCACCAGAGCAATAACCCGATGGTCTCGATTCGAACAGATATGTCGGCAGATACGCGTTTGACGTCAGTGGAAAATGACGGAGAAACGAAGTCATCAGAAGTCGAAGAACTAGACAAATGAGGTTGTTTTACCGATGGCTCGGCAGTGGCCCCAACCCGGAGGTGGCAGTTTTATAGTTTTTCCGGCATGTGCCTAGGGACCTAGGTGATCGTCCCACCACGACATCAGCGAAACTTGATGGTCAACCCAATGATGTGGAGCGCCGTAGAGATGGCGAGCGTGACTGGTGTCAGTGAAAGTTCGGGGACTGAATACTTTATAGGTGCTCTGTAAGGACGCGGGGCGGTTCGCCATTGCGAGGTTGATGGGCATCTGGTCGAAAACAAGGAAGGCCCATGCGTCGTTACGTACAGTATTGGTACAGGTGCCCTGGATCACCGCAATAGTACCAAGGGGCTGATTGTCGGGAGCCCGCCACACACTGGACTTTGACACGTTAACTCGTGGGGTGTCGTAACATGACGGGACCGCGAAGTACTTCGTCGCCGCAGAGAGTATGGCTGGGAGGACTAGCTTACTGCAGGCGCGGAAATGCGTACGGCTCCTGCGTACGTGAGGAGTGGAGCTTCGGCTGGTTGCGTCACTAATGGTTGTACCAGCTTCCGTACCTCTTCGCGGACGACGTCAGGTAAAGCAGGTACGTCGGGCTGGGGAAGCAATGATTGAAGTTTCTGCAGCTCCTCGCGTATGATGCTGCGCTAAAGATCCACACGGTCTTCGGTGGTGGTGACATCGAGGGTTGCCGCAGATGAACAGAGGCTGGCTACGTTGTTCGGCCCATCCTACTGCGATGACCGCTGCCTTAGCATCAGCTTTATCGCTGTAGCTTCACAGAGAAATTCCGCTACCGTACAAGGTTGGTTGCGCATGAGTCCCGCAAAGAGCTGTTCCTTTACGCCCCACATCAAGAAGCATACTTTCTTCTCTTCCGCCATTGCGGAGTCGGCTTGCCGTAACAGCTGAGACATCTGCTCAACTAACATCGCAACGCTTTCGTTGGGTCTTTGATTTGGGAGAAGATGATCTGCTTGTTCTTTTCGGTCAGATCATCAATACGTGTTCTGCAGCTGTGTGCAGAACACCAACCAGGTTGTCAGGGAAGCTTTATGGTTATCGGACCAAATACATGCCACATCCTCTAGGCAGAAGTAGACGTACCCGATCTTTTGACGGTTATCCTATTCGTGTGTGACGGTGACTCGCTCATACTGGTCCAGCCAGTCTTCAACGTCATCAAAAGGGACGCCATTGAACCGCTTGGGAGAAAGGCGTTGAAAGGCCTTGGAGCAGGCGGTGTTGGAGCCTGCGAATTTGGAATCACCGTTCTTGCGCTTGCCATGTTTCTGAAGCGTTCTTGAAGAGGGCCGAACCGAGGCAGTGGGCCTAATAGTCGCCAATGGCGTCAAAGATAACTAGAGTCTTTTAAGACGTCACTACTTGTTTCCGGATGATGTTGGTGTTGGTCGCAGTGCATAGGATGCTACCCAGCACCTCCATCAGAACATGTCACGTTATAATGAGCAGAAACCCGTACCTGGAGATGCTTGAGGATATATATATATATATATATATATGTGTGTGTGTGTGTGACACTTCGATGACTGGGCGACGTGGCCTGGCGCATACCCCATGTTTATTCTACTCCGACTTCTTCTTCCTCATCTACTTCTAACCATCGCTTCATACGTCACACGATTCCCTCTCCCCCCGAAAGAAGGCATAGATTACGAACAAGAAAAAGTTAACAAGTAGAGGTTAAAAAGCTACAAATGTCAATAATTCACAATTGGTTCTATGCTCCAGGGGAATTCCGTAAACTTTCAAAGACTTCAGGAGAAAGTGCAGCAGTCCGGTCAAGGCAGGAGTTCTGGTGGGTGAGGCTGGTGGTTGCGTCCTTGATAACACAAAAATGCTTTGGACATGGAAACAGATGGAAATACAGCCGGTATTCTTGCAAAGAACGAACGAGGTTGGAACGCTTTGCAGGATTTAATGTTTCGAAGGCGTCGCATTTTTCGTCGTTGGTCATACAAACGTCGTGCATGTAATTTGCGCGCCCGTTGATCGTGGCTGATTAGGCGCTGCTTGTGTTCCTGCAGAGCACAAGTGGTTGTTTTGTGGGTTTTTGGGAGTTTTCTGCGGTGATGACGCAGATGTTCAGAGCGAAGGTGCAATCTTGAACGCTGGTGCAGAAAAGTTCCTTGACTTTTCTTTCTGCGAAGATAGCTCAGATGCGAAATCTGCCTTTTCTTTAGTGTATGTTGATCACGACACTCATCAGGCTGCAAGTATCCTTGCGATGTAGTTTTAGTTGTGTGTTGCCGATGTTGGTGTGGGCGTTTTAGCTGTGGGGGTTCCACTTGTTGCTTTTGTTGGCATTGCTGATGCTGCACTGTCTGACGAGGTGGACTTCCTTTGGAACCACGAGCCCGCTTTTCTTTGTAGGTTGACGTGACCAGCAAATAGTTGATACTTGTTAGGGTGTCGCGATTTGTGTCAGGCATTGAAGATAGTGCGCCAGAATTGGCGGAACAATCTTCTGAGGTTCTTGCAACGCCTTTTTTGATGGATGTTTCTGGCACAGGGCAGTGCTTGAGAGTTGATCCTTCTGAGCCTCCTGTGTGGGTTGGGCTCTCAGGTGGCTGGGAATTCGACGGCGACACTGCGGAAGGATCGGTTTGGTCATATTTTAATTGTGAATGACTGTCTTTCTATGGAACGAACGATGCGAGCTCTTCTGGCGCATGAAAGTGAACTGTGGGTGACGGGCTTGACTGAGTATGCTCGGACCTTCTCCGCTCTATTCCGACCATAGTGAACGCGTGAGACGCGAGGTGGGCGTTGTGAGCAACCGAAGATCTACGCGACAGAAAAGCAGGAGGTTGGTCAATGCGTGAAGGCTGCTTTTGACTGTGACGACTGGGTGCGGTTGTCTGTGGATGGTTTGAAGTTTTTGTTGGTCGTCGTCTTTTCTTGGTGTGGTGATGGCACTGAGAAAATTGTGGTTGGTCATCGTCATTGAAGGAGGAGACACTGGCGGTAGTCCCAGCGTTATTTACGAGTGCATTGCAAGCATCATTTGTGTCAAGGAAAGCAGTAGATGCATTTTCGTTTTTATGAACGAGACTTGAATTCAAGGGTGCCTCCATACTGTTTCGACTTTGGGTTGGTCCAGTTCCCGAGGATGACATTGCCGCAAACATGGCTTGACGTAGTTGCGATTTCGTATGTTTGTTTATTTGCGGGAGAGTTGAGGTACGCGTTCCTGAAGTACAGTGGCTTTCGAAACGGCAGTGGCTTGACAAGGCATTTTCCCGATGCGCCAGGTCATCTACCATGAATACGGCGTCCTTATAAAGCAAATGGTGAGTATTAGGAGTGCTTGAAGAACCGCGTGATGGAAACCCAGGTGGTGGACCCCGCATCCGAGACGAACAGTGAAGGACATCAGGTGGTTGAAAAACGTCTCGTGTCAAGTGCTGGAGCGATGACTTCGAAAATGCCAACTTTCGTGCAGAAGGGAGGCCCGCTCGATGGTTTTGTTTTTCCCAAAATACGCACGGTCTTCTGTAAGTAAACTCATGTGCGACTTTGTCTTGTGGCAGTTGTCGATTCACGTTGGGCTTTCGAATGCTCGATGATTGCTTAGGGAATTGACGATTATGTCGCGTTTTCTTGAGATGGTTGGCAATAAGTAGGTCTTGGTCATAGCCTCTAAAACAAGCGATCATTTCTTCTTTTATCTTTTGCCAAGACTCGTCATTTTCAAAGATGTGGGTGAGGTAAAACCTAAATGCCTCACCGGAGATATAGTCAGTGAAGTTTATTTATTTATTAGAATACCCTCAGGGCCCGTAGGGCATTACAGAGGGGGTGGGTACAACATATATAACACACAAGAAAAAAAAGACAAAATAAAGAAACAAGTGTCAGATGCGCAAATCAGGAAGGCAACATAAGTCAACTAAAAATGTATAAGAATTCAAGCTCAAACAAGACAAAGATAGATAATGGAAACTGCGTAGAGTTACAAGCATTGCTGAGAAATTGCAGTCTTGAATGACAAAGGGTCTGTTATTGTTACAACGGAAGAGGGAAGGTGGTTCCAATCGGCGGCTGTTTTCGGTAAGAAGGCTGCTGAAAAGAATTTGGTGCGGCAAAACGCAATGGCAACCTTATGCTGATGATCAATGCGCGATGAGTGGTATGACGGTTGTGAAATGAGGTCTCGCTTCATTGATGGATTGTGAAAAAATATCTTATGAAAAAAATGCAGTCGCGCCAGTTTCCTCCGGACAGTTAAATTGGGTAGGTCAAGGTTAGATTTCATTTCTGATATGCTAGCAGTACGGGAATAATTAGAACAAATGAACCGAACTGAGCGGTTCTGAACAGATTCTAACGCGTTAATCAAATTTTGCTGCACGGGATCCCATATAACGGACGCGTACTCAAGCTTTGGGCAAATTAGTGATCGGTATAATAGAATTTTGAGGGACAGCGGAGCGCGAGAAAAGTTGCGGCGTAAGTATCCTAGCGTTCGGTTAGCGTTATTACAGATGTAGGTAACATGCGTGTGCCAAGATAGATTGTTGGTAATGTAAACGCCGAGGTACTTATATGAAGAGACATGCTGGAGGGGAACGGCGTTAATTCTGTAGGTACAGGGGGAAGAAATAGATCGCCGGGTTATTGACATGCATTTAGATTTGTTAGAGTTGAGAGTCATAAGCCATTTATTGCACCAAGTTGAGACAGTGTCAAGGTCTGACTGTAGAAATTGGTTATCATATTCATTGTTTATTTCGCGGTAAATTACACAATCATCTGCAAATAACCTTATAGCGGAGTTAATGCTGTCTGGGAGATCATTATTATATATAAGAAGAAGTAAAGGGCCTAATACGGAACCTTGGGGTACGCCGGATGTTACTTTAGAAAGAGGTGAGTTATAGCCATTAGTTGTTACAAACTGAGTGTGATTAGTCAGAAAGCATTCAATCCATTTAGGAATGTTCGGGTCAATGTTTAAGGCACTAATTTTCAGGAGGAGTAATTGGTGAGGTACTTTATCGAAAGCTTTTTGAAAGTCAAGAAAAATGCAATGCACAAGTGAGCCGCGATCTAAAGCCGATGCTATGTCATTAGTAAAATAGAGAAGTTGGGTTTCACATGAGTAACTTTTTCGGAATCCGTGCTGGTAGGGAGTAAAAAAAGAATTTGATTCTAGGAATGAGACAAGGTTGGAGTAAATTATATGTTCTAACATTTTACAAGGAACACTGGTTAGAAAAATTGGTCTGTAATTGAGAGGAGAATGTGTGTTACCAGATTTGTGCAGAGGGACCACCTTCCCCACTTTCCATTCAAGCGGCAAAGTGGAGGTCTGAATAGATTGCGAAAAGATTAAGGACAAGTAAATTGATGAATACAATGCAGTGTTTTTTAGATACTTTGAGTTGATTTCATCTACGCCACAAGAAGAGGATAACTTAAGCTTGTGAATTAAATTTTGCACTCCAACGGCATCAACGGTAACAGGATACATGGGTAAAAATCACGACTAGGCATTTGCGGCAACGCAGAAGCAGAACAACTTGAAAAAGAAGTAACAAAAAATCATTTAATGCAATGCAACACTCTTCACAGCAAACTGGCTGCCCGTCTGAGTTCGTAAGCGAAATGTTTTTCTTTTCCCTAGGTTTAACAGTTTTCCAAAACTTAGAAGGGTTGGTTACAAGAATTGAGGGAAGGGTATTATTAAGAAAAACGCGCTTGGCTTCCTTGATAGCTGCTCTGTATTCGGAAAGGACAGATTTGTACACGTGCCAACGGGCTAACGAATTAGTCTGCTTTGCCTGACGGAACAACCGTTTCTTTTTATTCCGCAATTTTTTTAAGTCAGTTGAGAACCAAGAAAGGCGTTGGCAACCCTTGATAACGTATGTGGGAATGTATCGCGTGATTAAAGATTCAACTTTCATTTTGAACAAGTTCCAGTTTTGTTGAACGCTGCGATCAAAGAAGCCATAAGCAAAGCTCTCAAAATTCGATTCGAGTTCACTGTTGATTGAGTCATAATCGCCGCGTGAGTAGTCTCTTATTGTTTTCCAATTGTTTGACTGACGCCTTAAAGAACCTGTTAGATTGAAGTGCACGAAACAATGGTCACTTATGCCTGGGATATATGAAATAGAATGGACAAGGTCAGGTACAGTAGTGAGAATCAGATCAAGAACATTTGATGAAGTGGGGCCCATTCTTGTTGGTTGCGTTACGAGTTGGGTAAGGTTAAAGTCTTCGCACAGTTCCACGAATTGTAAACTGTCGGCTGAAAGTGAGCTTAATGAACAGGAAGGAAGTGACCAGTTTATTTTCGGGTAGTTAAAATCGCCTAGAATAAAAACAGGCGTATGCGGGTGCCTTTTGACAATATCATTCAAAGCATCATGCAGTTGCTCGCAAAACACTGGCGTCGCACTCGGAGGGCGGTAACAGCCACAAAATATGACATTTTGATAGTTGACATGGAGGGAAACACAGACAAATTCTAAAGGTGATGCTATTACTATATGGCTAGAAACTATATAATCAGCTACGGCTATAAGTACACCACCTCCTGGCGATTCTTCTCTATCACATCTGTAAATGGTATAATTATTTTCACAATCGAACAGCTCTACACTTGCAATGTTAGGGGTAAGCCAGGTTTCCGTTAACACTACAACATCGGCGGCGCAGTCATCAAAAATTGAAGATAATGCATCCCGTTTGTTAAGAACACTTCGTACGTTAGAATATAAAACTTAGTAGTTAGGATAAGTAGCCGAGGGGTGAACTTTGTCAGGATAAGAGCGTATCTTCGTCGGCATGCGTAGCGGAGGACGAAACTTCTGATGAGTTCTGCGCATTTGTATGCGGCTCACAAACGCTGTCGGTCACCGGAGAGTACACAAAGCACTTTTTGTTGATGTAAAGCTTATTGTACTTGACGGTATACTTCTCGCCACTCGCCCTGCCGAATTCAAAAAGCTTCTTGCGCTCGCTTCTTGTTGCGCGGCAGAAATCCTCGCTGATTGACACATGAGACTCACGAAAACTACTTCTAGACTGCAGTATGCTTTCTCGGAACTTAAAAGAAGCAAATTTTACGATCACTGGTCGAGATTTGCCAACTACGAATCTGCCTAGCCTGTGCGCGCGGGATATGCGGTCGTCGCTACTTCCCAAGTTTAGCTTCAGAGTTTCATTGAGGATTTGGCAAATTTTTTCTTCTGATTGCGCCCACGTTTCCGAATCGCAATCTTCTATTCTATAAAAAATCAAGGTTTCTCGGCGAGAACGATCTTCAAGTTTGTCAAGGCGCTTGTTAACCGAAAGTACCTCCGGTACCCGTTGACGATTCGGCTCGCTGTCTGAGACCCGGACACATTCCTCAACTGCGCATAATCGGTTGTCTAATTCTGCCACTTTTTGTTCAAGAGACACTTGCGCTTCTCTAACTTCGTTAATGGATTCCATAAGTTGATGATCATCGCCCGTTCCGACCAGGATGCAGCGTCGGCGTGGACCTCGAATAGGTTGAACCAGTCCTGTACGGGACCGTCGTCCGCTGATCCGGTGTACTTGGGGATGTCAAAGTCAGCCGATGGTTCTGTCATGGTGCTGGTCATCGTCCTTCTAGGCGATGATTCGGTAGTCAATGTATGGTCAGGGTGTCTTCTGGAGAACTGCGTCGATGATGAGTGACTGATGAAGGGGCAGGCAGGTCTCCATCCTGTCGACTCGTGGGACGCTACGATGACTGGGCGACGTGGCCTGGCGCTACCCCATGTTTATTCTACTCTTACTTCTTCTTCGTCATCTACTTCTCCTAGCCATCGCTTCATACGTCATATATATATATATACAATATATAGTCAAGACGTTTATTGGCGGATACACAGCGATGATTCACGACAGCGACAGTCAATGCGGGGACCGACGTTCTGCACTAGCTGCTGCTCTTATGAAAAGGGCGACCCACTAGAAGGTGTTGGAGAGGACGACTCACTGTTCGAAAGCTTTGCCACAACTATCCCGGGTACAAAAGCGAGCCGCCTGGCAACCTAACAGCTGGTTACCATGATCGGGTTGTGGCAAAGCCTTCAACATGCATTCTACAAGTTACATCGAGGAAATCTTCGACTTGTGCAAGAAAGTAGACCTGAACATGTCAGAGGCTGACAAAGTCACGCATGTTCTAAAAAGCACCGCCGAAGATGCCTTCACTATGCTCCTAAACAAGAACTCCCGCACTATGGCAGGAGTCATTACGGTATGCCAAACTTACGATGAGCTGCGGCGGCAGCGCTTGATGACTGGTCGACCGCCACCACTCGATGCTGATCTCTCGGCTTTCTCCACAGTTTCTGACCACACAACCTTGCTCGCAGAAATCAATTCGTTCATGCGGGAGGACGTTGCCGGTCAGGTCTCTTTACTGGCTTTTGCTTCCACGCAACATGCTCATCAGCCATCAATGAGATTTGGGTGCACGTTAAAGAACCCCAGGTGGTCGAAATTTCCGGAGCCCTCCACTACGGCGTCTCTCATAATCATATGGTGGTTTTGGGACGTTAAACCCCACATATCAATCAATCATCAGCCATCAAGTACACTTCTACCACCACTAAGCTGAGCCATTCAGCAGGAAATCGCGCAGGTCCTTCCTGAATACCACCAGCGACCTCCTGTTTCTGCACGACTCAGCTACGCCCAAGTGTCGCCAGGCCGCCCCTACCGATTTCTGTGGCTGGCCCCCTAAGTTACATCGAAACCATCGTGAGGCCCCAGGCCTTCAGAGAAGCTGTGTCGCCTACATACGCCGACGTCAGCCACGTGACCGGAGTGCCACCCACCATGCACTCAAATCAGCAGCCGGCTCGCCCTTCGCCTTCTGTGACATGAATGGGACCCGTGAACCGATGACGCACTGCTGACGATCGCCCCATCTGCTTTGCTTGTGGTTGCGTCGGTCACGTAGCCCGTTATTGCGATCGTGTGCAGCAACCGCAGGTCGCCTCTAACTTTCCCAGCCAATCAAGCCGCCCTTATGACCAACCGCCGCCTATGTCACCGTCGTCGCGCCCCACTCCGTCTACCCACCGATGACCATCTCCGCGACGTCGCTCACTGTCGCCAATGCGGCCACGTCCAATCTAGGGCGACTAGGACAACTAGTCATTGCAGTCTACGAGGCAAGGACTGCGACGCTGTCAAAGTGCGGAAGCCCTCAGGAAAGCCCATCGAACTTAATAGACGTGCTTGTGGATGGATTTCGTGCATCTGCCCTTGTAGATACTGCAGCCGCCGTATACGTCATGGATGCACAACTTAGCCGATTACTGCGCAAATGGACCACGCCACTTTCTTGGCTCTCTCTCCGTACAGCCAGCGCCCCAAGCATTCACCCTACAGCGATGTGCACTGCCTGCCTTTCGATTCAGGACGTGATGTATGCGGTCGAATTCCTCATAATTCCTTCATGCTCTCACGACGCCACCCTAGAATGGGATTTTCTCTCCCGCCACGACGCCGTCATTCATTGCGCACCAGCAGAAATAGAACTCACGAAATTCTCTTCTTTGACGCCGGCCGACAGTCCATCTGCTGCAAGCAAGTTAGTCGTCAGAGACGACACCCAAGTGCTTGCGAGTTCGTCCGTGGCGGTGTCCGTCTAGTGCGCAAGCCTTTCTGACACCGCTTCACTCCTCTCGCCATCTCATCGTGTTTTCATCAGAAAAGGCTTACTGGTGTGTTTCGCGACCGTGCAACTCACTCATTGCAGCACCACTATTTTTGTTGTGAACTCATCCCCGCGGAGCGTTACGTTCGTACGACGGGAATGTCTCGGCAGCGTGAAACCCATCGAAGACGCACAAGTTATGGATCAACCCGATGACATGCACTGCTCAAGTTCCGGTACGCTTAGTGGACATCTGCTTCATCATCCGATGATGTATTTGGTCCCTCCATTTCCGACAACCTTACGCCGCGCTACCTTTATCAGCGTGTAGGCCTGTTGGAAGAATTCCGCTCTTCTTTCGATGTCGCTCAACCTTCTGTAGGCAGCACACCCACCTTTACGCATCGCATCGACACAGGCGCACAGCCACTACTGCGGCAAAGTTTATATCGCGTATCTCCCACAGAACGCCGTGTAATCAACGAGCAAGTCGACGACATGCTTCGCCGCGATGTTATTCGACACTTTAGCAGCCCCTGGGCATCTCCTTCCGTTGTGGTCACGAAGAAAGACGGTACAGTGCGGTTCTGTGTGGACTACCGACGCCTCAACAAGATCACTCGTAAGGACGTGTACCCACTACCGCGGGTAGATTAAGCGATTGACAGCCTGCAAGGAACTGAATTCTTTTCATCCCTCGATTTGCGCACAGGGCACTGGCAAATACCTATGGCTGAGGACGCTCGACCGAAGACCGCTTTAGTCCCCTCCGATGGCCTGTGAGAATTGAACGTCATGCCGTTTGGGTTGTGCAATGCGCCCGCCACCTTTGAGTGCATGATTGATACTGTTCTGCGTTACCTGAAATGGCACACGTGCCTGTGCTACCTGGATGACGTCGTCGTTTTCACTCCTAACTTCTCGACGCATTTTCAACGCCTTCGGAATGTTTTAACGCGTCTGAGTGACGCCATTTTGCAACTGAACCCAAATAAGTGCCGATTTGCAGCTCGGCAGCTGAAAATACTCGGCTACGTCGTGTCCAAGGACGCAATTCTCCCTGATCAAACCAAGCTTCGGGCCGTGACCGAGTTCTTCAAGCCGACATCCGTCAAGGAACTGCGCAGTTTCGTAGGGCTGTGTTCCTACTGTCGGCGCTTCATTCGAAACTTCGCGACTAACATATCGCCCCTGACGAAGCTCCTTGGAAGTAACGGGCTTCTCCATCTATTGTCATCACAGCGCGACAACGCTTTCACAATGCTCTGTCGTTTGTTGACATCACTTCCCATACTCCGCCACTACGATCCTACGGCCCCTACAGAGGTACACACGGAAACCAGTGGTGTCGGCCTCGGCGCTGTCCTTGCGCAGCGCAAAGCAGAGTTCCCGGAATATGTCGTGGCGTATTCAAAGCCTATGCTTAATAAGGCCGAGACTAAATGCACCATCACCGAGAAAGAATGTTTGGCACTCGTCTGAGCCCTGTCACGAGGCTGTTTAAGGGCCAATCTCTCGTTTAGTTTCGTGTAAAACAAAAACAACCAATGATATAACCATCATCGAGAAATGAGCCAACGAGACCATTCGTTACCACGAAATTCCCACCACTCAATATATTTACGAAACTTCCAGAAGATGGTAAACAGCAAAGAACACAGCATGCAAAAAGAGAACGAGGTTAACAGAAAGAACGAATGACTAAAGACGCGAACAGTGCATGAAAATAAATCTTCTGTGGAAAATAACCTCTATCACAAGATAGCGGGACGTGGTGCTTGCAGCGGAGGCTCTCGTATACCATGGCATGGACGCACTCACGCAAATGGTGACAGTAGTGATGTGGGACTTGCAACTGATGTGATGGAGTAACGGTGAAGACGCACTCGTGCAGCAGGAGAAAGAATGGGGATTAGCTTAAGACGCTCACGTGGTTGACTGGCACGGAAGAAAGCGTCGGGCTGGTCGAAGTGAGTGACCTTTCGGCATTCGGCAGCAGCAGCGTGGACACGAAGCCGGAGACGTTTTTTGGCCAACGCCAGAAGACGAGAACCAGCCTGGCCCACGTCAGGCGACGAGAAGAAGCTCTGTGTCCAGGTTGGAGCCCGCTGGGACCTTGATGCAGGAGCTCTGCTGGCCGGCACTCCCGCGCCCTGGCCTCCTTCTTCACTCGGTCCCGAATCGGCCACGTCTGCCTTGCCTGGCTTTAGGAGTGTGGACCCGTAAGTGACGAGAGAACGCAGGCTGGTGGCTACGCATCAGGGAACCAGGGTCAACATAGACAAACAGCTGGGCGCACAGCTCGGGCCCGTGGCGCGACGGCTGTTACTCGCCTGTTTGAACTAAAGTCCGCAGGCCCTGAGTAGGAGTTCAGGACCGGACGGCCACGGTCTTCACGAGCGGGAACACAACGGCAGAAGGCCCCGGCCGGTTTAAGTCCTGCAGGCTTGGATCCGACGCGCGACGGCCCATCTTCAGCGCCCAGTCCAGTGACGACCTTTCGCTTGCCCGTCTTCTTCGAACTCCCCTTGATCTGCTCTCCTCAGGCTTCTGCTTCCGCTCTGGCCCACTTGTATCGTCCCGAATAGAGATTCTATACTTTCGTCGTACCCAGCCATTGGGCCTTGAAATCTCTGTGGTGGGACCTCATTGGACCAAAATTTTCATGCCCACACGTGCTACAACCAAGTGTTATCTTCATCTTCTTCTGGCTGATGGCGTGGCGCACTTTTTAAACGCGCACAATCACATCAAAGGCCGTTACAATGTTCCAACCTTATTTGTATTGTCGCCAGTTTGATGTCGTCACCGACCATCACGCACTATGCTGGTTGTCGTCATTGAAAGATCCCTCAAGTTGTCTCGCCTGGTGGGCACTACACCTGCAAGACTACGACATCCGCGTGCTCTACCCCAATGGAGGGCAACATGCTGACGCCGACGCCCTGTCGCGCTCTCCCTCGTCTGATGACAGTGTCCACAACTCAGCGTCTTACCTTTCGATTTCTTCGATTAGCATTCATGCCGTTGCTACTGCACAGCGCAAGGATCAATGGATTGCCTCACTGATAGACTTGCTGACTGATCTATTCACTCCATTCACTCGCGCGTTGCTTCGTCAAGCCCACCATTTCGCCGTTTACGACGACCTCCTCTACAGGCGCAATTACAACAATGACGGCCGCCAGTGGCTACTAGTCATACATCGCAGTCTGTGCTCTGACATATGCGAATTCTTTCATTCTGATCTGCAATGTGCGCACTACGGGGTATCGAAGACTTACCACCGCATTCGCCAACGGTACTTTTGGCGTGGCATGTACCGCTACGTGCAGAACTTCGTTCGCTCCTGCATAGAATGTCAGCGCCACAAAGCTTCAACGCACCTGTCACCAGTAGGTTGTCAACCTCTACCTTGCCCCAGGCCCTTTGGGCACGTTGGCATCGATTTGTATGGGCCACTCCCACTAACGTCGGCTTGTAACCGCTGGGCAATTGTCGCTGTGGACCACCTCACGCGATACGCCGAACCGGCCACTCTCCCCATGGCGGCAGCGAGTGATGTGGCCTTTTTTCTTCTGCAACGATTCATTCTGTGACACGGTCCACCCCACGAACTGCTCAGTGACCGAGGCCGCTTCTTCCTGTCTATTGCCCAAATACGAAGGCCCTTACCGTGTCGTCAAATGATTTCCCCTGTCAACTTGATTGAAACCAACGAACTATCTTCGGACATGCGCCGTCAAATAAGCGACATTGTTAACGTGGAGCGCCTCAAGGCCTACCACGACCTGCTCATTGTAACCAGCTGTTAGGTCACCAGGCAGCTCCCTTTTCGTACCCGGTGTAGTTGTTGTAAAGCCTTTGAACAGTAGGTCGACCTCTCCAGCGCCTTCTAGTGGGTCGCCCTTTTCATAGGAAGAGAAGCTCGTGCAGAGAGTCAGTCCCCACATTGACTGTCGCTGTCGTGAATCATCGCCGAGTGTCCGCCACTAAACGTCTTGACAATATATATATATATATATATATATATATATATATATATATATATATATATATATATATATATATATATATATATATAGATATATATATATAGGTATGGGATATGGCACTACGGGAGCGTTATCAACAGAATATATATATATATATATATATATATATATATATATATATATATATATATATATATATATATATGGGAAAGAAGTATATACCTAAGGGCTCTTTTTTCCTTTTTTGAAGTAATATCAATGAGATCTAACAGACAATAATGCCAGGGAATATATAGGGGTAGTTATTAAAACAAACGGAATGTAAATAGAAGGAAAGAAAATTGGCTGAAAAAACAACGAGCCATGAGCAGGAATCAAACCTACGACCTTCAAATAACGCGTTCGATGCTCTAACAACTGAGCTCTCACAGCGGCCTTCCCTCCATCCACTTTTTGGGTTTATATGTGAATTTAGACGCGGCAGTGTCAGTCAGTGCCATCTGTAGCCAATCGGCGAGTGTGAAACACCCTTTTATGTGCATGTGTGGCGTCACGTAGTACGTGAACTCATTACGAGCGGTCAGCTGAACAATAGTCCCTCGTATGCAACCTAATGACATAAAGTCTGCCAGTACAAGACCTTTTTAATGAATAAGGGTAAGAGGTATATACCTAAGGGTTCTTTTTTGCTTGTTTTGACACAATATCAAAGAGATCTAACAGACAATATTGCCATGGAATGTATAGGGGAACATAATAGGACAATTGAAATGTAAATAAGAACAAAAAAGTGGGTAGAAAAATAACCAGCCCTGAGCAGGAATCAAACCTACGACCTTTGAATAACGTGTTCCATGCTCTAACCACTTAGCTATCACAGCGGCCTTCCCTCCTTCCACTTTTTTCGGTTTATATGTGAATTCAGACGCGGCAGTGTCAGTCAGCGCCATCTGTAGCCAAGCGGCCCAAGACACGTGCTGAAAATGCGTCTGTGTTCTGAAAAACTGCATTGTAGAACGTATTTTTTTGTCTCTCAGAAACATAAATGAGGACCCCAAATCAGAGCTTAGTCTTCGTAATATATATATCTCCGAAAAATTTGCAGGTTTCTGTCTAGTTTCTTTAAACCAATTTTTTTTCGTCCCGCAAAACAAGGAACGATTTTGTTAGCTTCCGTAGGGTCCCGTTTTGTAAACTTATTTATGATGGGAACACAATTGGAAACCTTGACGCCCACAACGCTGCATTTGTGAAGTGCAGTACCGCGCTTGGAACTTGTCCTTTTAAAAAGTTTTGTAATTTCTTCCTCCACAATTTTTCATTGTCGAAAAAGACGACATCGCATTGAGAACGTGAGAGCTTCAAGCCTTCGCCGCTAAAAGCGCTGATCAGGTGGTGTACTAACGAAGAACAGCTAATGTAAAAGAAGGGGATATTTACCGGTTTGTAGAAATGCACCTCAGGGACGTGAAACAACCACCTAGCGATGCCGACTACGTATAAGAATAGTGTAATAGAACAAAAGACTGCAGAAAGAGAGGTGCTATTAGGGCACTCATTCATAAAAGTACAGACTGGCAAAGGGTCAAGCACGAGTGCAGGGAACATTTCGGCTGAAAGGTAAAGCGGCTGTGCAGATGACGCTCCTGAGTTGTGTGTACTTCTGAACAGGGGCATAAGCCAGAGACGAAAACCAAGAATTGGTGCAGTGCATAAAAAATGACATTGAAGGATTATGAGAAGGGTGTGAGGCAATTAGACAAGAAGCCATGAAAGCACACATAGAAGATATGGATGCATATATTGACCCCACAGGCTGAATGCTAATGAATATGTGTGAAATACATGGTTTATTCATTTGCAATATTATCGAGAAGTGCGAAGAGCAGATCACATGGGAGGTGGGAAGGCTGCAGTCGACGATAGATTAGGAAATAATGTCACATAGTATGTATGATCAGCTGACGGTGATGAACATAGATGAGTATAGCTCCAGAAGCTTGGGTAGTGATCAAGAATGTATCAACCTGATTTTTCCGAGAGAAATGAAAACGGGAAGGAGGCTGTATGAGCAGCCACATGGTAATTTTTCTTCAGATAGGCAAATACGAATAGCAACTAAAGAGAATGAGAAAACAACCACTGAGCATACTTAAATATAGTTGACGAACACAAATATAACTCGAATGTTTGAGTTAGAGCTTGCTAAGGTACGATTCAAATCAACTGGAATAAAGAGACACAGACCGAAGGGCTAGTGGGATGAGGAAGTTAAGAGAGCTATAGTAAGGCGTAAGAACACCTGCAGAGAACACAGGTATTCTACACAGACGGGTGAACTTGAAGATGATGTAAAAATATGTGATAACGTTTTCAGCTGCAGAAGGAAATCGTCCAATCTGATCAGTGAACAGAAAAGGGGGCCCAATGTGTATGGCCGAAATGAACAAAAAGGTTACAAAGGTAGCTGCAGAAAATTGGAAGCATCTCAATTCTCTGAATAATAAGACAAGCGTTGAACAGAGGTTTAAAACTTTATTTGAAGGATTTAAAATAGAAAGGGATAAAGCAATGAAATATATAAGAACAATGATGACAAAAAATTTAAACACCAAGAAAGTGCTGCACGCATTATTCCAGGGGATAGACCAATTAGCGCAACGGCACCACTGGGACAAGGAGAGTGGGAAAGAGTGGGGAAGGGGGTTTCTAATAGTACCTGAAGAGGCCCTGACGGCATTCCAATTTTTATATAATAGGAAATAAGACCAAACTTTAAGCAAACTTTATAGGAGGCATCGAGCAAAGTAGATATGAATCGTAAAGCCCCAAATGGGTGGAAACTGAGCAGGCTGAACATGATTCATAAAGGAAAGGGGGACAAAGCTAATATAAACATCTACCACCCGATAACAGTGATAGCAGTACTTTAAAGGCCGGTTTAAATGCCGGTAAAAAACTACAGACATGAGTGGAGAGGGAGCGGGTGCTGGGGGAACTACAATTCGAGGTCCGAAAACGAGGGAGGTTGGAGGACAATCTGTTTTATAGCTGCAGTGTTTTGATATAGCGCAAAAAGAACACACGCCTCTGTGGCTGGCATTTCTAGTTATCAAGGGAGCTTACGGTAGTGTGATTCAAGTTTTGGGGAATACTGGACATATTAGATGTAAAAGATCGAATAACTAACCTCTTTCAAAGGATATCTATGAAAGTAACAAGGCAGATGTAAAACAGGAAACAGAGGTATCTGAGCCTATATAGATATAACGGGGACTTCGAAAGGAATGCCCTTTGTAACTTTTGTTGTTTATGCTGTATCTACAGGGACTAGAAACCACATTAAAGGGGAGCTGACTCGGCTTCAGTCTCTCTTACGCCAAGCAAAAAAAAACACGTTGGACAGTTTTTAACAGCATTGATGTATGCAGATGAAATATTATTAATGGCTGACAACAACGAACATCTGCAGAGATTGATAGAGATCTGCGGCGATGAGGGAGGTAGGTTATACTTGAAGTTCAATAAGAAACCAAAGCTTAAGTTTGCACAGCGACGACCACGCCACGCCAGGCCCTGGTGGCGAGTTCCGGAAAACTTGAGGGGAGTTGTGAGAGAGGCCACAGACGAGTCAGTGTGTTTCGCTCAAACGCGAGCGCGTGCGACACGCACGCAATGCGTTCTGCAGTCGGTGCGGTGAACCTAAACGCCATGCCGTGAGCTTGGCGCGCTAAAGCGAGACGCTCGCTGTGCGAACTTGCCTTTCCGCGAAGGAAGAAGCAGCCCCACGAAAGCGTCGGCGAGGCCCGATATATTGTCGTGTTGTGCGTTGCCAAAACAGTGCACACCACATCAAGGGACGGCCTCCACGTGTAAAGCTGTGTCCGTTTTCTAGCAAGTCCCAGCCGGCGAACACAGCCACGTTTGCGAAAGCTATAGCAAACATGACACGAGAGCCGGAAAAAAAACGTGGCGAGCACTTTGACTTTATTCGCTGTGTTTATTCTTCAGCTTGCTGCTTCGCATGACGTCGGCGGGTCATGCACTCACGGGACGGAGGACATGACTCTAAACCTTCTTGAGCATTTTAATGCTATGGCCGTATATTTTCAATGTTTATTTATTTTTAGCACGCCGCAAACGTTTGCACATGACAGTATATGGCTGGTACTGCTAGATACCACATCAAAACAACAAATATATGGTTTACATAAACGTCAGCACCGCCAATCGATAGCGTACGCGGCTTCTTGTCTGCAGAAGGTGACTTACCTTGATGCATACGTCCTACACGGTAATATTACGGAGGACCCGAGAAATGCATTTCGCAGTGACTCGGGCGTTCTCGTTCACCGTCGTCTGCACGACATCATGAAGTTGACTAACGAGCTTTCCCCCTTTTGTTCGATTTGCTTCTCGGAAGTATTTGTCTAGCTCAAAGATCTTTATGAAGCCGCACTTCAGGTGGTACATCGTGAGGTGACTCAAACGCTGTTCATGCTCCGGCACGAGCACGTAAGTGAGCGACAGCGCCTTGGAGGCAAGGAAAAACGCGCGATATATATTTCCGATTTCTACTTTTCTACCAAAGACGGCGCTGCCTGTCCGGAGTCGTAGCGCCACCATGCGTTCCCTTGGATTCCTCTAGGGCAAATTCAGCAATTAATATTTTCAGTGATAACGAAGGCACTGAGCATATAACTCAGGAAGGCACGCTATAAATACTGAATAAATACAAATATTCCAGCGTTTGAGTTAACAACGGGGCTGAGTACTTATGGGAGCACGAAAGATACGTAATGACTGAGGGTAACAAGGATGCAGCTCTAATAAAAAAAAGGGCACTGTAGAACTACGATAGATATGACGTTCTGGGAGGGATTTGTAAAAGTATTTTTACGGGAAAAGGTGTCTGAAAAATACCTTTATTCAGGTAAACGGGCAAGCATACAATATGGAGCCCAATCTGCATGACTCGCTCTAAACACCGTCCTCTTTCCTAGAATGCTTGTTTGTGGCGCCCCGTAGCATCACCCTCGGCGGCGAAGGCACCATCTCGGTGCTTGGTTGGTCCGAGTAATATCGCTTCTGTCAACTGACGTGAACAACGTCAGAACACGATCGCGTGCTCGCGGCGTTGGGAGGTTCGATTTCACATGTCACGTCGGTGAATTGGCGCACCACACGGTACGGACCCGGGTACTGCGAAGTCAGCTTTTCGCACAGGCCGACTCACCATGGCGGCACCCACAGAAGGTCTGTGTCAACTTGACTGGAGTGGACATTACGATGGCACGTGTTGTAGACTAGTCGTTGTCGTTTCTGTAAATCGCTCAGACTCAGGCGAGCCATCTCACGTGCTTCTAGAGCTCTGTAGATCCCATCGCGGGCATAATCGGGTGTGTGGCTAACGGCGGGAAGGAGGGTGTGAAAAGGAAACGTAGGTTCTTGTCTGTAGAGGCGGAAAAATGGTGAGAAACCTGCAGTGTCATGCCGGGACGTATTGTAGGCAAATGTTACAAATGCAAGAGCGGAGTCCCAGTCACGATGGTGGGAAGAAACGTACATGGCAAGCATGTCCCTGATGGCTCTATTTAGCCGCTCCGTGAGCCCGTTGGTTTGAGCTTGATACGGCGTTGTGAACTTGTGCTTTGTAGCGCAAGACTGTAGTAGGTCTTGGATAACTTGTGATAACAAGTAGCGACCCCGATCGCTAAGCAGTTGCCGAGGAGCGCGGTGATATAGTTTGACGTCTTGTAGGAGAACGTCAGCGACGTCACTCGCACAATTGGTAGAAAGAGCCCGCGTGATGGCATACCGAATGGTGTTTTCTGTGACTACTGCTACACACTTGTTCCCGCTGGCTGATAAAAGAAACCATCCTGGTAAGTAAGCACCTAACCTATAAAATGGTGCGGATGGGATCTGAATGGGCTGAAGGCATCCCGCTGGAAGGGTTGCTGGTTTGTCTTTTTTTGGTGTTGACAAGATTTTCATGAGGCGACGTAACGGCAGACAAATCGGTAAATAGTGGGTCGAAAGAACCGACGTCCAACGCGGTCATAAGTTCTTGAAACTCCCAGGTGACCAGCTGTCGGAATATCATGCAACTGTGCGAGGACAGTCGGACGCATATGTTCTGGTATGACGAACAGCAGCTCAGGTCCGTCAGGATGCATGCTGTAGCAATATTATACGCCATCTTGGACCAGGAACATACGGAGAGACGGAGGAGCTTTGGGACCACCGAGCCGAAGCATTATATCTTTGTGGTGAGGATCACGGCGTCGCTGATCTCCGATGTTGCTGAACGTGGAAAGTTCCAAAACGCAAGTACACTCATCGCTCTCAGAAAGGCCTGCTGGGTCTACTGGATGACGCGACGAGCAATCAGCATCCTCGTGGTAGCGGCCTGATTTGTAGACAACCGTGTAGGAATATTCCTATAGCTGTAGAGCCAATCAGCCAGGACGTCCACTAGGATTCGTTAAAGATGACAACCAGCATAAGGCGGGGTGATCGGTGACAACCATGAACGAGCGTCTATACGAATACGGCCGAAATTCAGCCATTGCCCAGACGAGCGCCATGCATTCGCGTTCTGTGATGGAATAATTTCGCTCGGCTGGCAATAAAAGACGGCTAGCGTATGCAATTACGCGCTCGCAGCCATGCTGTCGTTGTGCCGAAATGGCTGTGATTCTTTGGCCGCTGGTGTCGGTACGCACTTCCGTTGGAGCGCATATATTTATGTAGCTGAGAATCAGTGGTGTCGTAAGTCTGGTCGTCAGTTCAACGAATGCTCTGGCTTGTTCAGGTCCCCCCACAAAAATCACACTTTTTTAGTAAATCCGTGAGCGGGCGTGGTCGTCAGCGAAATTCCGCACAAATTTACAAAAGTAAGAACAAAGACCGACAAAGCTTCGAACGTCGTTCGCAGAGGCCAGCACAGGGAAAGCCTTGACGGCACAGACTTTCCCTGGATCGGGATGAACACCAGAAAAATTGACAAGGTGTCCAAGGACAGTGAGCTGCCGACGGCCAAAGTGACATTTCGACGAGCTTAGTTGCAACCCTGCTTTGCGAAAAACCGAACAAAATGTCGAAAGACGCTTGAGGTGAGTTTTGAAAGTTGGCGAAAAAACAATGACGTCATTAAGGTAGCATAAGCAGGTGCCACTTGAAACCGTGAAGAAGAGCGTCTATCATATGTTCGAATGTAGCCTGGGCATTGCATAACGCCAACGGCACTACTTTAAACTGATATAGCCCGTCGGGAGTTATAAATGCTGTCTTTTCACGGTCCAGATCATCAACTGTTTTCTGCCAGTACACGAAACGAAAATTGATGGAAGAGAAATGATTTGCTCCACTAAGGCGGTCAAGAGCGTCATCTATCGGTGGTAGAGGACACAAGACTTTTTTTGTAACGTTGTTAAGATTTATGTAGTCGAAACAGAAGCGCCAGCTGTTATTCTTCTATCTCACAAGCACATTGGATGAAGTCCAAGCACTTGAAGAAGGTTCAATGATGTCTCGGGCAAGCATCTTGTCGACTTCTTGCTGGATCACGTGGCGCTTGGTGGAGAAAACCTGATATGGTGGCCAGTGTACTGAATTTGCATCGCCGGTGTTGATCCGATGCTCTACGACGGTTGTTTGACCAAGGGGTCGGTCGTAGAGATCAAAGACGTCTTGGTACAACGCAAGAAGGTCACCAAGCGCAGACACATGCTCGGCCGTGAGATCAGAGGCAAACATTCTAGTTATGTAGTCTAGTGTACTGCCCGACTGAATACTGGCAGATGACGGTGCTTCCTCTGTTAAGGCGGGTATGTGATAGTCGTCGACCGGGGCAAAGGTTGCAAGGAATATCCCTCGTAACGGCACTTCAGAGCAAAGTCCAAAAATCACAATAGGGAGACATGCCACGTTGTCCTTCATTGTGATGATGGTGCGGGGGATCGCAACAATGAGCGAACACAGGACTGTAGGATTAGGTTAAATGACATAATCGATGTCAGCCACAGGTGGATCTGAAGAGACGCCGATATAAGTGAGAGCTCTACAAGATAGGCGAACAAAGTCGGCGGAGCATAGTTTTGACGGTGCAGGATCAGACGGGTCAACGGCGTGTAGTAGGACGAGCTGAACCACACCAGCAGAACAGTCAATTAGGGCAGAATGCTCCGACAAAAAATTGAGTCCGAAAATAATGTCATGTGGGCAGTGTTCCATTACGTAAAACAGAACAGTGGTATGACGTTCAGCAACAGTGACGTGGGCGGCACACATTCCAGTGACTGCTGGTGTTGCACCGTCAGCTACTCGGACAACAGTGATCGGAGCACGAGTGAGCACTTTCTTGAGTGGAGCATGACTGATATGTGCGCAGCGGTGACAATGAGTGTTCCCACAGAAGTACCGTCAACTTTTATTTTAATCAAGTTGTTGTGTCCGAGTAACGTGTGTAGAGGAATTTCGGGACGGGTCGTCAAAACAGGCTCACCTCAAGGAGCTGCGCCCATCAGTTTTCCGGGGACTGTTGGTAAGAGGGTGATAGTGAACGACGTCGGTTAGTTGAGTGGGACATGCGTCCAGAGGGTGATGGGGAGCGGTTTGGTTGGGCGGTTCTGGATAGTGAAGCGTCGTCTTGTTCCACGTAGATCGGCATCCGAGAACCAGCAGGTGGGCGTCGGGTGTTGTCATAATGCGACCATGGCTGCCAATTCTAGGAACTGCGGAAATGACGTAAAATATGTCTGAATCGTCCACAGTTGAAGCAGATCAGCCTGTCATCACAGGCTCGCCATTCTGCCGAGTTCTGGTAACGTGGGCGGTTGTTCGGTCCGTGCGACATATTAGCTGTACTTGGCAGTCGGTATTCCGGTCGATCAAAGGGCGATTGCGTCTGAAGTCTGCCGTTGGCCAGTTCCTGGCGCAGAACACTCTTGAACGAAGAAATCGTGGCGCGAGAGTCTTCGGGGGTCCAGACTTGGTCAGACAGGGGAGATGCTGCCTCACTTTCGTGGCGCACGATTCGCACGATATAGTCGGAAGCAGCAGGGGCTGGTGGCAAACAAGCGTATTCACAGGTAGATGTTGCAGCCGTGTTGGGAAGATGTAAAAAGTGTGGAGCGATACGGCAACTTTTCGCACCTTCAAAGCATCGGCATTCATTATTAACGTCGTCTACGGTCGATGAGTTTCGAAACACGAGGAGATTAAAGGCGTCATCGGCGACTCCTTTGAAGATGTGCGCGACCTTTCCAGATTCCGGCATCTTGTCGTCAACCTTCCGGCAGAGGGCAAGCACATGTTGTATGTATGCAACGTACGATTCTGTGCAGGACTGAAGTCGGCACGCTAGTTCCTTCTGCGCAGCACGACGAAGTCCAGTGGGCTTGCCGAAGAGATCGATTAGTTTCTGTTGACAGATGTCACAACTCGTGATATCTTCCTCGTGATTGGAAAACCAAACTCTAGCTGTGCTATCAAGGTAGAGCATGTTATAGGCCAACATGAGCATCGGATCCCGGTTGTACGCAGCGCTCATTCATTCGTACAGCTAAACCCATTTCTCTGCGTCAGTACTGTGACTGCCCGAAAAGGTACCTGGGTCACGAGGTTGGTTCAAGACGATGGTGCTGTTAGCAGCGGGTGGATGCGGTGCTGTTGGTTGCTGCGTAGTTAGACGAAGCACGGTGTGGGTCGTCTCCGAATAATCTTCGTTCTCGTCTTGATCAGCCATCACACAGGCAGCCAAGGAATGTCTGATGCGTAGAATCACCGCGGTTGTTGACTTTGGGAAGACCCGCACTCTCCACCAAAATGTTACAGAGAGAAGGCGTATGAAAATACATTTACTTTAGGTAAAGAGGCATGCATACAATTTGGAGCTCAGTCTGCATGACGTCGCCCTAAACCTCGTCTTCTTTCCAATAAAGTTCATTTGTGGCGCCCCTTAGCAGTATCATGGTCCTTGGTTTCACGTTCAGGAATGCAGTCTTCTGCATAAAACCAGAGGTTCAAACAGGATTAGAAATTAAGCAACGTGGCATAGATAGACATGCTTTGGGAGCCCGTGCGAATACTCTAAACCAGAGGCACTGGGTGGCATGGAATGAAAATCGTGTGCGAGGAAGCTAGCCGGAAGGCAGAATTTGGTGAGCAATTAAGAAAAAAGGAGAGGAGTGTTGGGCTAGGAAAGTTTTCAGCTACTTGTACACAAAGAATATAAATACTAAAAAGCAAACTGAAAAATTGTCTAGCAAGTATTTAGACAACAGCAGAATACCAAGACAAAAGAAAACATCGGTTAAGAAGAAGGTGAAGGAAACAGAGAGGGACTTGTGGACGATTGGAATGCTTACGAAATCATAACTGGAGCCCTGCCAAACTTGCAACCAGGAAATTGCAAACGAAAAGACCAGTGATAACAATAGGGGTAATTCTTGGCGGTTCCAGATCAGGACGGAAATATTGCGGACCAAGACGTACAGAGCCAAATACAAAAGCACAGACACGTTATGTAGTGCGTCTGGAGAGGATGGGGAAATGGCTGAATTTTAGATATTGTTCTGAAGACGGCTCCACCCTTTAGTTCAGTTTAAGGGGCGGAATTTTTCAAAGCATTGGCGTTTTGAGACAGAAGGCAAAATAGACTTCAAACAGGCAGAAGTAACCAGGAGGAGGCTAACCGATTGGTGACTACAACCACGCTTCGAGTGAAATTCAATCCTTCCACACAGAGTTATAGTACCTGAGTTTATGGCTAGGTGGCGTGAGCCGCTACCCGATCTAAAGGGCATAACCAACCGGATACACCCACTTCTTCAGCATTCCTAAAGGCTGGATATGGGGCATCGAAAGCGCGACTTCCAGCCGTTTTTGAAAGTTAGCAACTGTCAGTGCTGTCATGTCGGAAATGAGAAACGCTTCTAGCCATGTAATGAAGCTATCCACACTTGTCAGCAGCTCCCTTGTGATGGTGAAAGAAAAGCGATAATATCCAGATGAACGTAAACTTTGCGTCTAAAGGCCCAAAAGGGGATGTTGCCGTGGCTGTTGGGCGGTAGGCTTTAACACGCTGTCACTGCAGTCACGCACTCGCCCATCGTCACACGTCAGAATTTGTGCTTGCTCATAGGAAATGAGATGTGACTAGCTTTGGAGTCACACGAATACAAGTATGATCTATGCTGTGCATCTGATCCAAAATTGCACGGCGAAAAGCTGACGGCACGAAGGGCCTAGGCACAGCAATATGCGTTTCGCACGTCATCATTGAGATAGAAACTGGAAGTGGAACCTCCGTGAACGATAGAAACGTAAATGAAGAACGAAGTGGATGCAGCTCAGGATTGTTTCTCTGGGCAGCAGCAGGTTCTTCCATGTCTAGTGGTGGCAATGTTGCGGAAGAGTTCATCAGCGGCAGCATCTTCTGACTCACGGACATGTCTGAGATCCACGGTGAACTCGCAGGTAAAACGTAGTTGACGGAGCCCCTGTGCAGTGTGATAACTGCTGTGATTGCAATGAAAGAAAAACGTCAGAGGCTTGCGGTCTGTAATGAAGTGGAAAATCCGGTCCTCCAGTAAATGACGAACATGCTTGATGGCGAGGCACACCGCAACGAATTCTAGGGCAAATTTATTGTGTTTTGCTTCCGGTGGTTTAAGTTTTTGCGAGAAATACAAGGGCCTGCCAACCGGTTATCTGCGGCACAAAGATGGCGCCACCTGCCACGCTCGACGCATTGATGATGAAAGAAATTGGTGCATCAGAAACGGGATGAATGAGCATAGTGGCGTCTGCCAGAGCCGTCTTGACCGTGACGAAAGCAGATTCTATTCAGCTGTGTCATTTATTTTAGCCAATAATTCAATCAAGGGCTTTAGAGATGTGGCACACTTTGGAAGGAAGCGCTGATAGAAGTTTAGTAGGCGCAGCAATGCTCAGAGTCCTTTAGGTTAAGTTGGGCTTGAACTTTGCTGGTGCCATACTATGAGAAGCGACAAAGTGGCATATGAACTCGGATGTAGCGACATAGAAGAGGTACTTATTGAAATTAAGTACGAGGCGATAATCATCCAGGCAGTAGAACAGAGTGCGCAGGTGGGCTTAATACTCAGGGCGGGATGAGCTTGCGACAAGGAGGTCATAAAAGTAGGCAAATAGCATTTCAAGACCTCGCGTGAGCTCCTTGCTAGTGCATTGATGTTCCTGTGCATCGTTGCGCAATACAAAAAGCATCCTTCAGTATTCGAACAGAACGAAGACGATGGTGATGGCCGTCTTTGGAATGTTGGTGGGTTCTACAGGAATCTGATGGTAAGCCTTCACTAAGTCAATTTTAGAAAAGGTCATTCCCCAAGCCGAAATGAATGCGAAGTGCACTGAGTAGTGAAGTGTGGGCACTGAGCACGCGTTGATCTCCAAATGGCCGCCAGTCGCCAGGACCTTTCTTATGAACCATGCGGATTAGCGATACCCAGTTGCTCGAGGAATGCCCACAATGCAAAGTGCAAGCCTGTGCTCACACTCACGGCGGTAACTCTCTTGTGTGTGGCTTCGTAATGTTGGGAAAGTTGGCGAGTACTTTCGCAATTGGCGAAGTGGGAGTGAGGGCTCGAAGTCCTGTTGACAGAGAAGCACAGAGTATACCAATGATGGAGAGGGGCATGTTGAGATCAATGAGGCGATGAGCATGCATGTCTACGTCAAAGGTGATAAATCTGAGGAAGCCAGCCTCAAAAACAGCTTGCGAGACTTCAGTGAAGATAAAAATCCAGCGAGGCGTATGGCGTAGTCCGAGACCAAATGTAAAGACTGTTTCTCATGCGCGATTGCAATGAAAAAAAATTGTTCCGTTCGCTCTATTTTTTTCTTTCGCAACCGTCACTGAGGGCGCTTTCATTTTACATTTCACTTTCACTCTGCGACTGGAGCGACAAGTTTTGCCATCGTCCTTTGTGGCAAACACGAATGTAATGTCATGATCTTTGCATTATGACATCATTAGGTTTCCATGAACTACAATGAAGGGCCAGCTTGTTTCGTCATGTAAGAACACATTTTCGTCTAAATTTATTTTAAATTGCAGTGTCGGTCATTGCCAGCAGAAACCTGTCGAGTGAATTTTAATGGACTTGCCGGAGCAGCCCTATTTGGATGAGCCCAGACCACAAATCGCTCCCGCCACTGTGATGAGAGCGATAATTTCTAACGTGCTGGTAACTCGTCACAAACAGCTGCGCTAAAAGCAAGTGCTCTTTTTAAGTGCGAAGAATTTTTACCAATTTTCGGCAACTTTGAGCGTATCTACCTGGCTACCTATCCAGCCGCCTACGACTTTTATCTCTCCTGGCCGTTTCGAAACTGGTATTGATACCAAGACTGGTGTGGCATTCCAAGACTGTATAACGAGCCTAAGTACCTTGTTATAACTTAAAAATAGTGAAATTTCTGTCATAAATGTCATGATTTAACTTTCAGGGTGTTGCTGCTCTCTCGATGGCTTCGTTCACATGACATATTGCGAAACTGGTATGGTATGAGATGACTGCATCGTGAACAAAACAGACACACCACAACGTCGAGATCATGACATGCATGTCATATAGGTCATTATCATAGGCCATACGCTCATGGTGTGCTCATGGTCGTTTCGCAAGCTTCACATAAACCAAACTTGGTGTAACGCGACTTTAATGGATGACGAAGGTATATGACTGGTGCAAACACGATTATCATAATATACGTGTCATGAAAGAACATGACTAAATACCATGCTTATGATGCGCTTGTGGGCGTTTCGCTAGCTTCACATATACCAAATTTGGCATAACGTGACGCGTACGCACCATGAAGGTAAATGACACGTCCAAACATGATAATCATGACGTGCGTGTCATGTGAAACGTGACTACAAGTTGCGCTTATAGCACGCTCACGGCCGTTTTGCTAGCTTCACAATTACCAAATTTGGATAACGTGACGTTAACAGATGACGAAGGTGAATGACAGGTCTATACATGATGATCATGATATGCCTGTCATGTAAAACATGACTACATGCTACGCTCATAGAGTGCTCATGTTAGTTTCGCTAGCTCCACATCTACCATATTTATTATCACGGGAGGCGAACGGACGACGAAAGTGAATGACACGTTCAAACATAATATTCATGACATCCGTGTGGTGTAAAACAGGATTACATATGCTACGCTCATAACCCGCCCACGAGCATTTCGCTAGCTTCACGTGATAAAGCCCGCCACGTGCCACACGCGCCGGTTGGTCTGGATGGTCGGTCCTACAAGTTGGACCCGTTGGGTTCAGCGACGTACTGCGCCAAACGCCATCTTCAGCGCCCCCTCGGTACCTCACTCAACGTCAACAACCCTGGACATAAATACGGCCCCCCAAGCGACGGCGATTAATGGGCACGGCGGCACCCGCTGCATGCAGAGCGCTAATCCCTTCTTGTATGTCGTACAGGTGAGAAAACGCTATGGCTAATGGATGCGTTCTGACTGCCTCTTCTTGATTGTGCTGCCGTGCCCAAGGTTGCTTTGTGATCCCTTGTGTAACTTGTCCTGCTATTTGAGGGACCTGTTATTACTAGCAGGTGACGTCGAGACAAACCCCGGGCCCGAACTAAAACAAATTTCTCAACAACTAACGCAAATGGCTGGTGATATTAAAGAAATTAAAGAAGAACGACTAACTGCTATTGAGTCCAAATTATAAAAACTGGCTGCCTTAGATGAAAAAATACTGGACTGCACCACAAAAGTTTCCGCCTTAGGAAAAGTAGTATCAGGCCTAGAATTAAAGCTGGATGATTTAAAAAACCGGGCAAGAAGAAGTAACTTGATAGTGTATGGCATCCCTGAGGATGAAAGAGAAGATGAGGAATCACTAAAGCGAGTAATAAACAATACAGTTGCGAAAGGTGTTCTGAAAATTGAACCTGTTTCAATCGAAAGGATACATCGGCTCGGTAAACCAAGCGCGAACAAAACTAGACCAATAATTTTCAAACTCCTTGATGATCGAGACAAAACAAAAATTTTGAAAAACTGTCATAAACTAAAGGATACCGACATATAAATTAGCGAAGACTTTTCCTAGCGTGTGCGTAATATAAGGAAAAAATTGTGGGACTCGGCGAAACCAAATAAGGAATCCGGGCAAAAGGTACATCTTGTCTACGACAAAATTAGTATAGACCGTATTCTTTATCGCTGGGATGACACCGTAAACGATAAAGTGATGATTGGCGAGACAAAAAATTCCTCAACTGGGAAAAAAAAAACCTGCCAAGCGATGGGCCGGCGTCTCGCACTCGAAACCGCCCTAGTTGAGGTTTATAAATGTGAATTGCCGAAGCGTCTTAAACAAATTAGAATCCCTTGAATGCCTACTTCTCGACCTTGAGCCAGACTTTGTTGCTTTAACCGAAACCTGGTTATATAATGACATTTTAGATAGTGAAGTAACGCGCCCAAACTACAATATAATACGGAAGGACAAACCGACACGAGGCGGTGGAGTAGCGTTAATGATAAAACGCGAAATACAATACACTGTGCTGCCAGAGGTTGAAGGCATAGAAGCTGTCTTTTTGAAACTAAAATTTAGCTTCACACAACAATTGTGGGCTGCTGCTATGGCAGTCCTACTTCTGGCGAAGATAGCATGCAATCGCTCTACAACTACAATGAACAAAACATACAAAGCGCAAGATTCATCTTGTTGGGTGATTTTAACCATCCTGATATCGACTGGCAATCCATGAAATTTCCTTCCGCATGCTCAGATGTCGTTATCGACACAATGCTGCGATTTATTCTTCACCAAGTAGTCAACCAACCAACACGTGTCCAGGGAGAAACTTCAAATATTCTTGACCTTATATTCTTGAGTAACCACTTCCCAGCCGATGAAACGAAGATTGAAGTTATGGATGGCATATCTGATCACAAGCTCACTTTGTGCACTGTCTCCTTTCGTGATAAAATAGAACCAACGAACAAAAAAATTACTTACCCGAATTTTAAATATGCTGACGACACTAGCATACTAAATTATCTAATTATAAAGTTTCCGTCCTTCGAACAATTGTCGGATGATTGTTCCACGACCATCGAAATATTATGGTCTCAGTTAAAAGAAATTGTGCACCACTGTATTAATACCTTTGTACCTATTAGAGTGAAAAAAATTAAGAGACACAACCCGTGGATAACACGTGAGGTAATACATGCGAAACGCAAAGTAAAGCGAATACGAAAGAGAATGAAACAAAAACCCGGAGCAGTAACAGTAAATAATTTGACTGCTGCTGTGAGTGACCTAAAAACAAAAATCAAAACAGCGAAGAGCAACTATTTGACTAAAACGCTGCTAAACTTTCTAAAAAATTCCCCCAGCAAGTTTTGGAGCTACCTAAAGCCTGCAAAAAGCAACAAAAGTAACACACCCCCGGAAAAAGATAACCCGACCACTGCAGACAAAACGAACAGCTATTTCAAGTCTGTATTCACTGTCTATGACGGAAACATTCCAGACATCGACTCTAGTGCGGAAGATACCCTGTAATCAATTGTTATCAATGAGGCCGGTGTCATAAATCTCTTGTTAAACTTGGACGCAAAAAAGGAGCAGGGCCCGACAACATTCCTTACACCTTTCTTGTAAAATATGCAGAGTTGCTAGCTAAATATCTGTGCGTCATGTTTAACAAATCACTATCAACGTGCTCTTTACCTGTGGAGTGGAAAAAGGCCAAAGTTGTTCCTGTGCATAACGGAGGAAGCGGAAATGATATATCTAACTTTAGACCTATATCCCTGACATGTACAATCTGTAAAATCTTGGAGCACATAATTCTTAAACAAATAACTGTTTTCCTAGAAGAAAAACGTATATTATCTCCCTATCAGCATGGCTTTCGCCGAGGTCTTTCAACCATAACCAAATTAGTGGAATTAACACATGAGGTATCCCAGAGTAATGACAACCAAAAACAAACTGATCTAATCTTCCTCGACTTTGCCAAAGCATTCGACAAGGTATCACACAAGAAACTACTCCAAAAACTTCAAGCCACCTTAGGAATTTCTACTGTTCTTAACTGGATCAAAAATTATCTTACTGATCGTACACAGTATGTGGAATTTAATGATGAAACTCTGCTACCACCTCCGTCACATCTGGAGTTCCGCAGGGCTGTGTGCTGGCGCCAATTTTGTTTCTTCTCTTTATTTATGATTTGCCTACAAATATTAAGGAAAAAATCAAATTATTCGCGGTTGACTGCGAGCTATATCGAGAAATAAACTCAGCGGAGGACCATGTAGCTTTAAATAGTGCTTTACAAGATGTTTCCTGCTGGTGCCGTAAATGGCAGATGTCACTTAATGCAAACAAGTGTACAATTTTATCAGTAAGTCGAAAAAAAAACTAGGTCAAATTTTCTTTACACTATCAATGACATTCCCATAACTAGAGTAAATCAGCATAAATATCTTGGAATTATTATAACTGAAGATCTAAGATGGGACGCACACATAAGTTACGTTACTTCAGCTGCACTACGCCGCTTGTTTGCACTCAGATACCGGCTTCGTCAGGCCCCGCCTTCTCTAAAACTGCTTGCATACACTTCCCTTGTGCGATCATTACTTGAATACGGTAATATTATTTGGTCACCATTCACAAATCAGCAAATCACGAAACTGGAAGGAATGCAAAGGAACGCTATGAGGTTCATTTACAACAAGTACAGACATACACATTCTCCGACTAAACTAATTAAAAAAGCTGGATTACTTACTCTAATGAATAGAACAAGGTTAGCACGTGCAAAATTCATACATGAATTAATCCATAGTCGTTTAAACATTGATGTATCCGCCTATCTTACGTTTGATCAAACTAGAACAACACGCCAAACTTCACGAATACTCCTTCAACACAAACTGCTTTAAGTACTCATTCTTTTCGATAGCCACTAAAGAATGGAGTAAACTGGATCCGAGTATCTCCAGCACTACCGAATTAGCAAAATTTCTAACCCTTGTCGAAAATAAACTTTGTAATATGCAAACGGAATCACCTGGTTGATTTTAATATGAGTGTTTCGTGTCAACATTGTACGAGCGAAGTATCATGTCATCATATTTTTTTCTTTAAGCAATTTTTAATACTGAATCCAGGTGAAGAGAAATCGCTCTGTTGATTCTTGAACATATTTCTGTTTTTCAGTGTGTATAAATTTGCCCTTCCTTGAAATACCTCGACATATTGTAGGGTAGTTTCTTATTGCTGTAATTTCTTGTTGTGTTTCTTGATGCATATGCCAATATGTCAACCAATGTGTCAACCAAGTCGCTGCATTTATTTTCTCCTGACAACTTTTCTTTACACTAATGTTTTATGCCTTCTTTGATCTGAAATTGTTAAATGATCCGATTCTGTTAGTTTCATTCTGTATTTTATCACGATGTATGTCTTTATTGTGTACTTATTCGAATTTTTATGTTCACGCCCTTCCTGCTAAAATCCCTGATGGGATTGGCAGTATGTCGAAATAATAATAATAATAAATAATATACCAACTTCGGTATCACGTGACGTGAATAAACGACTAAAATAATTGACACGTGCTAACATAATATTCATCCTATGCTTGTCGTGTGAAACATGACTGCATGCTACGGTCACAGCTTGCTCGCGGCCGTTTCGCCAGCTGCACATATACCAAATTCAGTATCACGTGACCTGATGGAAGACGAAGGTAAATGACACGTCCTAACATGATGATCCTGACACGGAACTCATGTACGGCATAATTTACTGTAATGTGACATATCTACCTCCCTCTGTTGTGTTTCGCATATAATCATTTCCCACTGTACGTGGGATCTGCCCATTTTTTCTCACTGCGAGTGAATTCGAATCCTCGAAATTGGTACTTTTTGTGTCATGTGAAATGGTCTTAACACACCGTTGGCTCTACGTGTTGATGGCGGAGTCGTTGATCTCTTGGAGCGGGCACGTCTGTTCATTGGGACCACGATCTGCACACGAGGCCCGTATGACACTAACCTGGGCTCCGGTGTCGACGAGGACGCGAGCGCCAGTGCTCCTATCAGAAACTTATAAAACGTGGCGTAACTTTGGACAACTTGCTGCTATCATTGGCCGGCGCTGCATTTATCGTCCAGGAGCATGGGTGAGTAAACTTGTCAGAAGTGGCACCGAGTTGGGGGTGGTACCAGCACATCGTCGAGGAAGAGCCGCCACGTGGCGCGTCGGTTGGCTGAAGTCTCAGAGAGCCTGGTGGAGACGAGGAGCGACTATATAACTAGAACCTGAATGATGGTCGGCGATTCGGTGATAGAGAGTCACCGAGACGCTTTGCAAGGGCGTCGAATCGGTTCTCGATGTTCGCAAAGTCAGCGTCTGCAGCGCTGGCCGGTGGCACCGTGGTGACCGCGTTGAGGCTATTTCCCTGTAAGTAGTCGGCTACTCCATCAGACATTTCAGCGAACGGGTCTAATGAGACGTCTCCTTCAGCCACGAGGACCGCAATCGTACTCTGCGGTAAGCCCTTGAGGAACAACTCACGCAACAGCTTGTGCTCTTGAGACACGAAGGGCCCACCTAGGAGCTGGTGCAAGCGACGCCGGAGCAGTGACGGTCAAAATACGCCAAGCTCTGCAGCCGTGAGGAACTGTTGCAGTCTCCTCTGTTCAAACTCGGACGTGCGGAAACTGATTGGGGCCTTCAACTTATCTTATCGACATGCTCCTCGTGCTTGTCGTTGAGTGTTTTTTACAAAGTAAAAAACACTCAACGACAAGCACGAGGAGCACTTACAACAAAAGAGACCGGGTGAAAACCGTGACTTAGGTAACAACAGACATGTGCAGTCTTCACACAGATTTACGCTATACATCTATCAATCTCTTCTCCGGCACTTACAAACAAGGCCCCGCCGCAGTGGTCTAGTGGCTAAGGTACTCGGCTGCTGATCCGCAGGTCGCGGGTTCAAATCCCGGCTGTGGCGGCTGCATTTCCGATGGAGGCGGAAATGTTGTAGGCCCGTGTGCTCAGATTTGAGTGCACGTTAAAGAACCCCAGGTGGTCGAAATTTCCGGATCCCTCCACTACGGCGTCTCTCATAATCATATGGTGGTTTTAGGACGTTAAACCCCACATATCATCCGGCACTTACAATGTCACCGACGGTTCGCTGATACACCTTTCACTATTCTTTTTATTGCAATAGGCTTCCATCAACTCACCCGCACTTTTATGCCTACTTCCACCTAGAATCTTACACTCGATAAAATCTAGTACACAGCCGTGGGCTTTACGATGCATAGGCGAATGCGCCAAGTCATCCTTCATTATATTTATTCATGCTCCTCCACTCGTTCATTAATACAGAGCCCAGTACTCCCGATGTAACAGTTACCACAAGAAAAGGGAATATCATAAACACCTTTGGCACATTTCCCGTACATCGTGCCATGTTTATTCCGAAACCCTGACTGCTCGCCTCTACCACCCGAGAGCCCCGCCGCGGTGGTCTAGTGGCTAAGGTACTCGGCTGCTGACCCGCAGGTCGCTGGTTCAAATCTCGGCTGTGGCGGCTGCATTTCCGATGGAGTCGGAATTGTTCTAGGCCCGTGTGCTCAGATTTGGGTGCACGTTAAAGAGTCCTAGGTGGTCGAAATTTCCGGAGCCCTTCAATACAGCATCTCTCATAATCATATAGTAGTTTTGGGGCGTTAAACCGCACTTATCAATCAATCAATCTGCCACCCGAGCAGTTCTCGGGCACAGCTGAGCCAGTTTTACAGGTGCGGCAAAGGCGACAGGTACCACATACCGGTCTTCTACCGTTTTCAGGTCGTGGGAGACCTTATGAACATAGGGCATCACTGCAGGTCTTACGGTTTCAGTTCCTTGATCTTTCGTGGTAGCTCTAGAACCTTAAGTTTTTGCTTTCCTCAAAAGCGTTTCCGAGACAACTGTCAATAACGAGTCAAGAAAATTCGCAGCTTCAAGTCGCTGAATCTGGTTTTCGATGGCACTTGCATCAAGTGCGTGCACGATTTTTCGAGAATAGATCTCACACAAAGCGTAGCATTACCGCGCTTGACTGTTTTTTATTGGCAAGAGTCATACGGCATTACCACTTTCTGATTGATTTGTGGGGTTTAACGTCCCAAAACCACCATATGATTATGACAGACGTCGTAGTGGAGGGCTCCGGAAATTTTCAACCACCTGGGGTTCTTCAACGCGCACCCCAATCTGAGCACACGGGCCTACAACATTTCCGCCTCCATCGGAAATGCAGCCGCCGCAGCCGGGATTTGAACCCGTGACCTGCGGGTCAACAGCCGAGTACCTTGCCACTAGACCACCGCGGCGGGGCGCATTACCACTTTCTCAGCGCGAGGGAAATCTTGCCAGCACGTTCGCTCTGTATAGAAAGTTAAAGGGAGATCTAGAAATTGCAGGGTGTTTTCTTTCTGCAGTTCATGTGTAAAAACCAGTCTTTTTCCGTGCTAAAACAATATTTATTGTATCATAACAGCACGTCAAGGAGCCTCGTCTGTTAAAAAGAATGAAACAGTCGTTCATATACCTAAAAACCTTAGCAAGATTCATGGTGCTATCCAGATTAAAAGCTTCATCGAGCAATCGGTCACCACTAAATAAATATATATTGCCAAGCAGCAGCACAATGCAAGTCTCGACGAACCTTTTAATCTGAATAGCGCCGTGAATTTCGCTAAGGTTTTTAGGTATATGAATGACTTTTTAATTCTTTTTAGCAGACAAGGCTCCTTGACGCGCTTAGATGATATTTTGAATTATCTTTTTCAGGATTCACGGTAAAGACTGTTTTTTTACAAAAGAACTGCCGTGACGAACACCTTTTAGGTCTTAGATTTCCTTTTAACTTTCCGTAGAGGGCAAACATGCTGGCAAGGTTTTCCTCGCGCAAAGAAAGTGTTAAATACTATATGAGTTTTGCCAATCGAAAAAATATTCAAGCGGCAATTGCTATGCTCTACGCGGGATCTACTCTCAAAAATCGTGCAAGCACAAGATGCAGGCATCATTCGAAAAACCGATCAAGCGACTTGAATTTGCGAATTTCCATGACTCGTTATTGACAGCTGTCTCCGAAGCACTTTTGTGGAAAGCAAAAAGTAAAGGTGCTAGAGCTGCCCTATGGGAGCAAGAAACTGAAACCGTAAGACCTGCAGTGATTTGATATGTTCATAAGGTCTTCCAGAACCTGAAAAAGGTAGCAGGCCGGTTTGGAGAACCTTTCGCCTTTTCCGCGCCCTTAAGAATAGCTCAGCTGTACCCGAGAACTGCTCGGAGGGTGGAGGCGAGCCGTTAGGGATACGGCAAGCAATATGGCGCGATGTACGGGAATTGTGCCAAAGGCGTTGTTTGTGAGATTCCCTTTTTTGTGGCAACTTGTACATCAGGAGTACCAGGTGCTGTATTAATTAAAGGGTTAGGGAGCTTGATTTAAATTTCATGAAGCGTGGCTTGGCGCATTTGCCTAGGCATTGCAAAGTTGCGGGTGTGTACCACGTCTTAACGAGTTGAGGATTCTAGGTAGAAGTAGGTACCAAACTGCGCGTGAGTCGATGGAAGCCTGTTACATTAAAAATAAAGGTGAAAGGTGTATCAGCGAACGGTCGGTGACGTTTTACGTATCGAAGTGGAGAATGTTTGATCGCTGGATAGCATGAGGTTCTGTGAAGACTGCGCATGCCTGTATGCTGTTTCTTAAGTGTGGGTTTGAGCCTGGTCTACTTTAGTTGGAAGCGCCGCTTGTGCTTGTCATTGAGTGTTCCTTTACTCTGTGCCTGTGTTATTTGCGGCCAAATCACGTCATTAAGCAAGTACCAACTAGGCCAACAATCAGTATTGTTATAATATATTTATAGTGCAAATGGCCTCTCGTCATGTGTGTCTTCTCCGGGCTTCCTATCTAGCATCGACATCATCGTCAGTTCCATCGATGCAACTACCTGCTGTGCAATATACATCGGTTTCTGCATAAAAAAAGCACTAACGCCACCGGAAGTGGGTTCCCTCTCTGGTAATGTTGCCCCTTCCAGGGGCCACAATGCTTGGCTGTGCAAAAATCTGCGTTCAGAATTGGGGAGACAAGTATGCTTACTTCACGACAGGCTACGCATTACGCACCTGAACAATGATTTTTCATGTGAAGCGAGAGAGAAGTTAAGAACCTCCAGACGCACTATCCATCATATGACGGAATACTGGTGGAAGCCAAAAGAACTTGTTTTGGGCTAGTTGGTGCATACTTGGTGCAGAAGACTGAGGCGCAAAAAACATAACGTGAAACAGGAAGAGCAGGATAGAACACAGAACAGTGCCACCAGACATTGGCGCTGTTCTGTCTTCTCTCCTGCTCTTCCTGCTGCACGTTATGTTTTTTGCGCCTCAGTCTTCTGCACTGATGGAAGCAGATCATAGGGCAACGCTGTGAAATTAGCAAGGACAATAAATCAACAGAGATGTCATTAAATTAAGTGGTGATGTCAGGAAACGCGAGCCTACTGGAGAACCTGGCAACGTTTCTTTCTAAGGAGCCAAAACATTACTTTGATGTCAGTGTTCCTGTGCATGAAATAGCGGCATTCACCACATGTGTGGCTATCAAAGCATCAGCAGAGGATAAAAAAAGGTGTCTGGTAAGTGGTGTAGATAGCATGGGAAAATCTGTTTCAGGTACTAGGCAGCGCCATAAAGCTGAGGTTATGCAAAAGACAGTAGCGTTGTGTAGGGAAAAGAATATTTCCCTTTTAAAAGCTGACAAAAAATGGTGTTTCGCAGTTCTTACAAGAGGAACGTTTCATTTGAAGGCAGCAGAGGCTATAGAAAATAATTTTGTTTCGATTAAGTGTTGTGCTGTGCTGTTCGTTTCCTCTCAGTTTCGGTTTCGATGTCATGTGGTGCATCGTGTGGGAGTGTTATGTACTATATGTTTATTGTGTAAATAAGGAGTCGATGTCAACGCTACGTGCGAGACGGAAGTGTTTCTTCTCTGGGCGCTGGCCGCCGAAGTCGTGGGTGGCTGCCGCCGGTGGCGTCGGTCTGCTGCGGTCTTCGTTCTTCTTCTCCGTCGGCTTCGTGGCGACAGCCAACCCCGGATACAACAATGACGGCGTGGTAAACAACCCTATTGAAACAACGTCCACCATGGGAATGAAGGATTCCACCTTCCACCATTTTTGCGGAAAATTGTGCTAGAAATGTTAGTGACACATGGTGTATGGTGGAGTAGATGGTGGATGGCGCAATTCAGCCGGCAGTTCTGGAGAACGAAGCAGCGTCAGAACCACTTTGACGAGCTGCCACTTAAGAAATAATAAAAATAACTGTATAGAAAAGAACGTAGAAAGCAACCGTAAAAAATGTGTGACAGTGCGGAATCGAACCTGTCTTCATCAGATTCCCAACTGAGCACACTAACCGTTGCACTAAGCCCACTTTTTTTGTTTAATACCTGATGTTGGTACCAAACACATAATACAAGCTACACTGGTAAGAAAGTATCAAATGTGAAGTACGCGGAAAATGGTTTTACATGATGACTTAACAGCCAAAATGTGAAGGTGCTAGTTTTGTTAAGCTAAATATCACGCAAGCTCATGAAAGGCTCCAGTCGTTGAAGCCATACTGGTGGCTCCGGTGCCACTTTATAAATCTCAAGAAACCAGTGAATGCTTTCTCTAAAATATACACATGCTGGCCGTGCATTTCTATGAAAGTGGCAACCTGTAATTCTCGCTCTCCATTAGCGATGGAGGACCATGAACATAACTGCATCATAAGGAGCCCCGTCATCGTTGTCTCCATTTACAAACCTGATGCCATGCGGGTCTAATGGGAATTATTTTTTAACTGATCTCTGCAAAACGTCCCCAAAAATGAACGCCTTCTCAACAATGTAAAAAAAACATGGTCTACCATTTCTGGCAGCTTACAAATAAAACAATGCGTACCCCAAGGAAAAAAGCACCTCTTTTTCTCCAAAAATATTTCAACAGGCAGACTTCACAATGCAGGTTGAAGAAAAGGTTTTGCCTCTGCGCGTGACTTGGATTTTTTACCCTCTTTAAAATATCCCTATCTGGGCCTCCCCTCAATTAGGGTCGGTACATAGACA
Organism: Rhipicephalus microplus; assembly: GCF_043290135.1. Lineage (NCBI taxonomy): Eukaryota > Metazoa > Arthropoda > Arachnida > Ixodida > Ixodidae > Rhipicephalus > Rhipicephalus microplus. The sequence continues at coordinate 40,620,253 of NC_134700.1, forward strand.
CTGGAAAAACCATATCGCATAACGCCCAATAAAGTTCATTTTTGTCTTACAGTAGCCAGATATTCTCGTGAAAAACGTACAGCGAGAAGCGAGAACTCTTACAATGATCACAATTTTTTATAAATATCCCCGATTCATTCCACACAAGGTTGGGTTGAAACAACATATTCACGGAGTGCTCTAGCTAGAGTTAGTTAACATAGTGTGTGTAGGAACGAGTCTGTCGCATCTCTGAAAAACAAAAATCGGTGAAGTAGTTGGCGTAAAAAGAGCTAGCCTAGTCTGAGACCTCCGTGTTTCACCCGTCTAAACAAGTTTGTGCGAAGTCATCACTCAGATTTAGAAGCCCAAATAAATGTCGCAAATACCCTGTGCAGTTTCTGCACTTAGTTCGTGAACAATGCATGACCTGCATATCATACCACAGCTTGCTTATGAAATACAAGTTGCAAATAGTGGCTCTGACAAAGATCTAACGGGCGCCTCCTTTTCACTTCTCCACTCCTCTTGTGTATCTTTACCCTGCCGTTTCTAATAATGATCACTGTCCCCATAACCGCCTAGTATAACGCCTAAGAACTTGCCCGGTGTCCTCACTCAAGGCATGTTTGCAAAGTGGTCAGGTTTCGCTGGCCACAACCCATGCCAGAGCCCAAGACACTTGCCCCAGTTCAGGCCACTACCAGTAATTTGGCTGAACGTGCGGATACTTTGGACAGCCTTTGGAAAACCAGCAGTTTCACTACTGCTGCTTGTAAGTTAAAACCAAGAATACCATCGTCTATTAATATTTTCATGCGCTAGTGTTTCAATATAAATACAAAAAGGAGGGTGCTAAGGGGCAGCCCTGCCGAACCAAACGTTGCACCAGAAGGGTGCCCTCAGTAGTTTATTTACAATCAATCTCGTAGTGCAGTTTTGATACGCCAGAGCCACCCCCTCGCATGATGATGATATATGGTGTTTTTTGGCGCAAGGGCCATTTGATGGCCAAAGAGCGCCAGTTCATGGGACAAGAGATGTGGACAATGATTGTGATTAGCGGCTGTATAAGGGCCATAAAATTACTCGCGGTAATGCGGGTAAAAACATACAAATAATAAAATCATGACCATGCCGTGAAAGGTGTGTATGGTGCGAATAGATGAAAAAAGTTAATGATAATAAAAACGATGGTGGACATGTATGGCATTAGCACAAGTGCCTCACTCGTTCATACCCTTGCGTCCAAGGGTAGTGAGGCAAGTGCTTTATAGTGTAGCCACCGCAGCGAAAACCTCTCTGGAGAGGTCGTGCTACGGAATACCCTGGTATAAGACATGAAAGCTATGAATTTCTTTTAAAAATGCTAACAATGATTTATGACTAAAAAGCGGTTCCCTACCGACGAACATTACAGGGTGTAAAGGTATATGTTGTCAGTAGGGTGATGAAAAGTGTTGTTTTCATGAAGTGTCCAATTGTTTGCACTGAATTAAAATGTGAAGAACTGTTAGTGCTTCACCACATCTGTCACACAATGGTGGATCGCCACCGGACAAAAGATATGAGTGTGTCGTGTATCTGTGTCCTATCCTGAGCCTCGTTAATGTTACCTCTGTATGAGGTGATTTTGATACTGGTGGCCAATGGCCAAGGTGTGGCTTGATAACGTGTAGTTTGTTTTGTGTGTGTGTAACCCACTTGCTCTGTCAGTAGTCCCTGAGCTTTCGTTTGAGAGACGGCTTAGGATCAAGGGCCGGGATTGAAATGGATGTAATGTCGGTGCTTTCATGGACGGATGCAGCAAGCTGATCCGCCATCATGTTTCCTTGAATCTCACGGTGCCCTGGCACCCAGCACACAACGACATGTTGGTTGAGTGTGTAGAGTGTGCATAAAATGGAGTAAAGCGAAACGAGGACAGGGTTTTTTGTTTTTTATGACTGTGCAGAGCCGTTACCACACTGAGGGAGTCTGTATAAATTACTGCTTTTTGTATTTGTAATTGTTTGATGTGTTTAGCTGCCGCAAGTATCGCGTAAGCTTCCACTGTGAAGATACTTGTGCCTGGATGTAGAGGGCCAGCATCCGAAAAGGAAGGGCCAACAGCAGCGTAGGACACAGAGGAGTTAGACTTAGAGGCATCTGCAAATAACACAGGACGTGTGTATTTGTGTTGAAGTTCCAGGAAGTATGTTCGAATATGGGCAATAGGCGCATGTTTAGTAATTTCTAGGAAAGACACATCGCAATCTATAGTCTGCCACTGCCACGGTGGAAGGTATGCTACAGCAGCCATTAAACTGTGTTCGAGTGACACTCCAGTGTCCTCAGCTAGACCCTTCAGGCGAACTGAGAAGGGCTGCCTCAACGAAGGCCTGTTTTGAAACATAGTGGAGCTCGACAAATTATTAATAGTAGAGTATGAGGGGTGCCTCTTGTCTGCTTTCACCTTAAGGAAATATACAAAGGACATGTGAGTTCTTTGCAGATGAAGCGACCACTCATTTGGCTCAACGTAAAGGCATTCTACGGGGCTGGTGCGAAAAGCACCCGTAGAAAGGCGGATGCCCAAATGGTGCACGGGATTCAGCATCTTCAAAGCACTTTGTGTCGCAGACTGATAAACAATGGCCCCATAATGTAAGCTTTCTTTTCTGGCCTGCCGACGCGTTCTCCTGCCTCGAGATTTTATTTTCTTAAAGCTCTCAAGGTTTTCCGCTATCGGCGAGTTCCGCAGCAACCTCCATGCCCTGTTCTGTTCCTTTCACGCATTCTGACACTCAGTTTTCCACCACGGAACGTGTCGTTTGCCGTGCAGTCCAGATGTTTGTGGAATGCACTTGGTTGCTGCGTCAGTAACAAAAGCCGAAGTACTGCACAGCTTCATCTATGCCTAATCCGCATATGTCAGTCCAATTTAAGTGACTAAGCGTTTGAAATTGTTCCCAGTCGGCTTTGTTTACTAGTCATTTGGGAACATGAGGAGGACATTCTATTATTATTAGTGTACTCAAAACTAAAGGGAAACGGTCACCTCCGTATGGATTATTTATGACTTTCCACTGAAGTAATGGTACAAGTAAACGAGATGCAATACTGAGGTCTATGGAAGAGTAAGTTTTGTTGGCAAGGTTATAGTATGTTGCCTCTTTCCTATTCAACAGACAAGCACCTAATGAAATGAGGAGTTGTTCAATGAGACGACCTCGTGCATCACAGCGAGAGTCACCCCACAGACCATTATGTGCGTTCAGGTCCCCAAGGACCAGATAAGGTTCAGGTAGTTCCTCTATTAAAGACTGGAATTGAAGTTTTTCAAGACGGTGGTGCAGAGGTATGTACAAAGAGCAGACTGTGACAAGTTTGTTTAGTATAACTGCTCGGACAGCCACCGCCTCGAGGGAAGTTTGAAGGGGTAATTGTGTACATGCTATACCTTGACTAACTATAACCGCTACACCACCGGATGGTGGCATGGCATCATCTCTATCCTTTCGGAAGATTACGTAGTTACGTAAAAAGTTTGTGTTTGCTCGTTTTACGTGTGTCTCTTGTACACACAGCACTCTTGGATTGTGTTCATGGAGGAGTTCTTGTAAGTCATCGAGGTTTCGAAGAAGGCCTCGGATGTTCCACTGTAATATTTCTGTCTGCATAATTAAACAAGAGAGATGCTGCTGTGTGTACAAAGAGTATCCTGTGTTGGAGTGAGCTCGTTAGTTCAAGTGGCAGGACGGTCGTCCGGCCCGTTATCGGTTTTTTGTTTTTCTTGGCGCGCTCCAAGGAGGCGCGCCGCTGTTTCGGTACCAAGCCACCCCCTCGCAGATAACCGAACCAAGATAAGGGTGATTTGAAATCGCAAACAAAACCCTATGGTCCCAACAGTCGAAATCCTTCTCTAAATCAATTTGTAGGATGGTGACCCGCCCAAGTGAATAATCAAAGCATTGCAGTATGCTTCGTTCTTTGTGGATAATGGTGACAACAGACCGCCCTTTAATACCACAAGTTTGATGAAGTACGACGGTACCCTGACTCACTTTCTGCTGTCTGCGTGCTAATACTTTTACATATATATATATCTTATATTCGACGTTAGAGTTGATACGCTGTGACGGATCTTAGTTTTTCGACGTCATCGGTTTCTGGGCATTATTACAGCATGGGACGACCGGTACATCGAAGGCAACACAATCGAATTGTATGCTTCAATGAGAACAACTGTCAGTATCGGGCTCACGTCGTGCTTGAACGTTTTATAAAAAGCAGCAAATAACTCATCAGGTCCAGGTGATTTTGCAGGATTTAACTTTTCAATTGCTTCCTCTACCTCGACTTCCATTATTTCCCGCTCTAAGTACTCTTTCCTTTCGTCATCGATGCGAGGAATTAAAGGCAGAAATTCGTGTTCAAGTTTCTTAAAATCTGCGTCCCGCACAGTGAACAACGCCCTTTAATGCTCGGTGAACGCCGTTTTGATATCGTTTGTATCAGTTCATAATTTTTCTCCTCATTCGATTTCACAAACGTGGTTCCTCTCGGCTAGTGTTTTTTCCAAGCCGAGGGCACGCTTCGAGGGCATTTCACCAGCAGCTGTGTCATCCGCCCTTGCACTCACCAGGGCCCCGCGATAACACTGTTCGTCCAGTCGCTATACTTTTTGTTTCACTTTTTTACGTCTTCTGACAATTTGCCGGGTTTTTGGTATTCATGCTTTATGAGCTTATCGAGCAGTGCTTTGAAATCCGCTTCTTTCTTTTTGTCATCATACCATATACGCGTTGCGTTTTCTATCGCGTTTATTTTTGAAGTCTCTTTACATAATTCGAGTTGCTACCAACTGTGCAGGCTTTTCCTGGGATCTAAGTGGCCAATCTCTTCATATACTGCCTGAATAAAAATTTAGTCTGGCAGCAGTCTATTGTTTAGTTTCCATAGATTCCAAGAAAAGGTGTTGCGTTTCAATAAACTTCAAATAGAGCACTGGACTAAACAATAGTTCAAAAAGGAAACGGCAACTACTTCATAACTGAAACATTTCGGCAGGATCTCCAAAAGCAAATAAATTCGGTTCAGTCATGCATGGCTAGAGCCGTCAAAGCGCGTGTACGTTACTGAACCCAAGCAACAGAAATTTTCCGTGACATCCTGAAGGTCCCACTTTTAAACTATGCACGTAAGAAAGCCGGTACTTTCATCTTTAAAAGCTCGAGTGCTGGTATTATCTCGCGCACTGAGGACACAGTTGAAATCGCCAAGCACTACCAAATGCTTTACTAAAGCTAGTCGATCGTTTAAGCCGAGAAAGAAGTGACCCCTTTCCTCAACTTTGTTAGGCGAGTAAATACACACAATACGCCAATCGGCGTTCAGTGAAAAATCAAGCGCAGCACACCGGCTAGCCGAACAAGAAAGATGTGCGTGTTTGTGTGTGTGTGTGTGTGTGTGTGTGTGTGTTACAAAATCACAAATATTGAAAAGATAATGCAAGTGGTGTTAGATAATTGTAACGTGATTATTCAAACACATGCAAAACTCATCTTCAGCCAGCTGCCCAGGTGACTTTAGCTCCTTTTCTACAGGCCGTCCGTTCCCGGAAGCCTAAAATAAAGACAAATAATCACCAAGAGTTTAACAAGACAGAGTGTCCTAGATACAATATGCTCAGTCATGCTGGGGTGTTCTTAGTTCTGTGTGTGGGAAAGTCAGCATCAGAATGCACTTTGTTTCCAATGAGAAACATGCTTGTCGGGTCTCCTCCGGGTAATTGCGCACATGCGATTTGAACAAAGCAATATGGCACTGAAGTTAATTAGGGTTTCTGAAGAATCGTAAAGTGCCAACATGCAATATTCTAGTCTAGCTCTACTGTAGTTTGTCATGTATGTGGTACTAATCCTTGCCTGTTAGGTATGCTGTAGTCATGAATATGTTTAGTTTTGTTAATATATAAAACTTAATACGTTGCAGCCCAGCTGTTCTTCATATTCAAATAAATAATTGTTTATAGTAGCATTGAAGTTACAAAATTGATGCTAAACATTTGGCAGGTTCCACATACTTTGAGAATCGATGTTATTCGAAGCACGTGGCTGCAAAGTGAACGTATTTCAATGTTTTATGGAGTTATCTCATTATTTGAGGCTTAAAATTTGTACAAATCCTCGCACACACATACGTTAAACAGCCGCATAAGTTTTCTTTCTTATAAGCAGATGTTACACCCATGACAACATTAGCAGTTATTTGCAGTTTCGCAACAATGCCAACAGAAACATAGATATTAGCCATACTAGAAGTGGCATGCTGGTATGAAGCACTGGTGTTTTCGCTGAGACTCGCGAGAATGGTAGCCCTCAACACTGCTACACAAATACCTCACAGGATGGCGCCTGACTACAGTTGACGTTGATTCGACATCACGGCTGTATCATAGGAGTGCATATGGAATTGTTATAAAATTTGATTGCCAGTACTGCCACGACAGTTGATGCTACACGAACATTGTGGTCTATTTGAAAAGTATAACCAAGGCTGGGCATGGCTCTTTGGTACAATACTTATTTGCAAAGCAGAATACTAGGGTTCAATTTCTGCTGGGACACTTGACCTAGTTCTTTGCATTCATGTGGTCAACTCTGCCTATGTCAGCTTTTTAACACAATAGCGTTGAAGAGCTCGTGTCGCAGAAAACGCACCGCCGTCGTAGGCCCCATTGGTTGTGAGCGAAAAATCGTCTGTGCGTCTCTGACTGAAACATCAAGTTACCAAGTTTCCAGAAACTCGAAGAATTCCTGCTTCCGATCTAATGACGCGTGCGAATTGCTGCAAAACAAAACCCTCAATTCGTACGACTGGGCATTCAACTCAGGTCTAAACACACGGAAGTTCATTGACATCGGCCACAATTTAACTTTTAATGTACAGTGCTCTTCCTCCTCTTCATTTCATGGACCACGTATTGTCATGATAATTGTGCCCTAGTAATTTTGGTGGGCTATATTGCACGAAGAAAACCAGGACTATGCCAAGAGATTGGCATCAAATTTTACAGACATGTCATCAAAATAGATACACAGGCTACTAGTCTTATTTTATTGCTAAGAGCATTTAAGTGAAACGCCTTTAAGATCGCTGGTGGCCTTTAAGCTTGAGCATTGAATTTTTCACTATCTAGGTATGAAAGTTCTGCCATGTCAGTCATAGTTTACCGACATTGCAAGCTAAAGAAAAGAGTGGGTGTGAAGTCATCGACACAGCGGTTTGTCCAGATTTTCGAAGAAGGCAGTCCCTGAAATTGCTAATGTTTCTAATTTTTTTCGCTTTAATTTTTGTGCCTTGCATCCAATTGAACCTTCATCCTACTTCTTCGTTTTCTACATTTGTGCTGTCACTAACTGCTTACCTTGTCTTGTTAAGTGTTCATTGACATAAGTAAGACCACTTAATGTAAAACAGACGGCCACTGCAGACAGACGTACCTTTTTTGCCTTATCCAGAACAACATTTCATTTGTGACATGGAGTAGAATGCACTACTATGTTTTTCAAACTAGGTTTGTTTGTTCCTACTCTGTCTGTAATGTCAATATCCTCACAAGGTAATGGTTTTTTTCCATCAGCTCACAAAATCTTTGGACAGTGTCGAAAGGCAAACGCTCATCTGGGACGCCATTGATGTCAAGACAGTTCGACTGTGAATAGAGTGTATATTCTGAAATTTTTATCTGAAGTTACTTATTTTCACCTGGAAGTTTTTGTGACTCTTTCACGGTGCGACGGGTTTTTCAGGCAAAGCATTATTTCCAAAGAGAGCGCGCTGACACTGTCATCAGCTTTGTTCCACACTGCTTGAAGGAGCAAAGTTGAGCATTAATTTTGTGCTTAAAATCCTTTGCTTGCCATGACAAATAATTCACAGGAAACATGGGTACTCTTGCTTGGCAGAAGTGCATGCAGTAATACTAACAGAATTAAAGCAAGAAATTAGTGTCTTCCGTGCAAAAATATTTTGGCAAACACTGCGAAGACCACACACACTTCTGCCAAACAGAGGAAAATATGGAGAGCAATTCCGATATGTAGGCAGTGTCCAGTAGCTTGGTGAGTCACATCGAATGATCAGGATGAGCACAGCTGATGCTTGGAACATTGGTTCAGAGTTTGGTGGTGTTGGGCCCCTTGACCTTGTCAGGAACTTATTTGAGCAGCCTCACCAAGGCGAAACGACAGACCGTGCCGAAGAATTTTCGCACCAGTGCAAAAAATTACTTGGTGAGCTTTGTGAAGACTGTTTGCGCTGCTTGCCAAGTTGCAGTGAATGGCTAGCAATGCATGGCTAACATATATTTAGTGGCATGCAACTGAGAAATACAAAAATGACATGCAGAAGAATAAATACAACAAAAAAACGTGCTATTGCAGAGCTTTTCATATGGTCAATGTCATAGATGTGAATTTTCGTTGAACCTTATAGCTCGCTCAAGCACGAACGAGAAGTTAGAACTTTTAGACGAAGACACCCTCTTTTAGTTTTATCGACTGCGTGTAATTAAAAGATAAGCATGCATGAGTAGTAAAAGTAAGCATGCATTGTGTGCTTTGCCGTCGCATCTCATGTTGCACTGACCGAATTACACTCCAGAATGACTTGTCTAACATACATAATTGGTGTTCGCGGTGGCTAATGCAGCCTAGTACAAGAAAAAAGTAAATTCATGCAAGTTTCGCGCAAGCGCACTAACTTTTCCTTTTAGTATTCTGTGAAATTTCAACCCTTAACCCAGGTCGACTCCTATCGTTATCTTGGCGTCATAATAACAAGTAAACTAACATGGTCAGAGCACATAAAACAACTAGTCTCCGCTTCAGCAAAATCACTTGGCTACATTAAAAGATCGCTTACGTCCTGCCCACCACAAATCCGAAAATTAGCTTACGAAACCTTCACGCGTACTAAACATGAATATGCTTCTGCTATTTGGAACCCTCACCCAGATTGCCTAATCGAGGCATTAGAAGCAATTCAAAATCGCGCTGCCAGATTCATCACCTCACAATACAGTTCTCGCTTAAGTATTACCAGTATTAAACTATCCCTCAACCTCCCTCCTCTAGAAATTCGCCGCAAGGTCACTCGGCTCTGCCTTCTGCACGAACAATACCATAATTTCCCGTCGCAACGCAATACCGTTCTTCTACCTCCCGACCGTTCATTGCGTCACCTCTTTAACTTTCTATGTTTACAGCGCTTACATGGTTCAACTAACGCTTTCAATAAATCATTTTTACCTACTGCCATTGAAGACTGGAATAACCTGCCTGAATCAATAGTGCACGAACGAAACCCCATGAAATTTAAACACCTAATCATTAATCACTTGATAGTTAGTTTATTTACAATTGTTGCCGTTTTCTTCCACGTATATATATATTTTTCCTTCTGGTGCCATTGTTTTTTATGATGTAGTTCACTTTCGATCATGCTTTGTACCATTGACAATCATGCATTTGTGGAATTGTGTTTTTGCCTCGCCCTTATGTAATACCCCGCAAGGGACCTTCAAGAGTTCGATAAATGATGATGATAATAATGTTGCCCACGATCAATAAATTCTGTTCTTGCAGCTGGCCAAACACATGCACGAGTGCATCCACAAAGGCACATTTGCATTTTTAGTTATCATACTCATGTGATGTGTTTGTTAAGTAAAAGCCATGCAATTTGCACTATAGGAATATTTTGTTACATAAAATCGCTATACCTTTGCCCATACAATATAGTATGCACATATGCATCCACTGCAGATAAAACATAAAATAAAGAAATACTGAAAAAAAGTTTTTATCAAGGTAGTGGAGGGCTCCGGACATTTTGAACACCTGGGGTTCTTCACAGTGCACCCCAATTTGAGCATACAGGGCTACAGCATTTTCACTCCCATCGAAAACGCAGCCACCACAGCGAAGATTTCATCACGCAATTTTCGGGTCAGAAATCGAGTACTTTAGCGACTAGACCACCGTGACCGGACTTCAATCTTCCTGTTCCCCCGTGTAGGGTGGCAAACCGGTAGTGCTGATCTGGCTAACTTTCATGCCTTTTCTTCCCAACCATTTCTTCACAAGAGTTCAGCAAATACAGTTTCCTTCAAGCATCTAACATTCAGACGATTATATATTGCCTGAAATTGAGTTCAGTAAATAAATATTGTGTGCAGCTTCAATGTGAACATTCATGTAAATTGTTCTGGTTGGCTAAAAAGGCAATACTCCTCACTTGTCAAAGTAGAAACGCTAAGACAAAACATCCATCTTAAACCACATAAAACAAGCAAGCTTCTGCGATAATTTCCGGCAACTAGGATCTCAAAACTACTGATAGCTGCATAACGTAATGGTTTCCCAACACGACGTAAAGGCTAAAAATCACATTGTGCCTAACCGGCTTTATTGTGATAATGATGAGGCCACAACCTTATTTACGTCTGTATTCTAATAACAATTTACCTTGCAAATCCTGTAACAATAACATTCAATACGACGTCATGATTCTTGCAACCTACCATGTGCTCTAAGTACAAAGAAGGTGGTTTTTTGGTGACTTCGGCGCGAGCCAATAAACAACAATCACTTGGTGAAGATTATTTCTGACATTATTCAATTGGTCCCATACCTACATCTTCAAAAAAGGCAGTCTACATTTCTTCATTCTCAGATAGATACAATGCCTATTTTATGCATTTCAGCAGCAACATATGCACGCCTTAGGCATGCATACCGTGATTTATAACTTTCTTGTGTTTTTAGCAATAAATGAGGTATTCATAAACTGCACATACCACAGGTCACTTGTAAATCTGCAGCAAGAACATAAAAAATTTACGATGTCACATACAGCATACACTCGAACGAGTGAACTACTGCTCAACCTAGTGCTTGCACAGCTAAGGTATGGCTATTCGACCACTCATAGACAAATTGTATTAACCCAGGCCTAGTAATTGCACGGTTTGAAAACCGCACTTACAGCACACTGAGTCAAGTTTACGCACACTCAATTAGGCCTAATATCATGGTAGTTTATTATTATATGTGCCCGTTGGATGCAAACACATTTGGCCACACAAGAAAACACATCTAACTTATAGTAGTCACACAATATAATCGATCATGTTGCTGTTGAAAGAAAGACGTGTAACATGTAAAACCTTCTCCAGATGCTTTTTTGGCACAGAAAACGAGCAAGGCCGGGTAAATACCAATGCGAGTACTATGTCATTCTTCACCATTCTGGTAAATAAATACGCTAAGTAGTGATTCAACGCGAATCACCAGCATCCTCAAACGCACGCGACAGACAAACAGATGACGCTTACGGCTAACAGGCGCAGTCCCCGAATGGCGCCCGATGGCATAGCGAAAATATATTGATTTATAGCATGCATAGCATCGCCCCACCTCTGTTCAAAGTGCTAGCTGCATCACAGCCGTACAGTGCACATTGCTTTAAATTCACCCCCCTTCCCAAATAAAGAAGCTTGTCTGCGCGTAACGTCACTGAGCTTAGACTTCAGCCTAATAAAATCAGACACGCTAACAGGCTCGCTACGTTAATAAAAACCCACTCATCATCTACTAGCTTGGACAACCTTAGCTCACAACATTATTATACTATAGCGCTCACGGTGTTTACCGCGGGAGGAGCCGACGACGCGAGTGGGAGCACGGCCGCCTGGATCGGGCACACAGCGGCCTTAGCGGGAGAAGCAAAAAAAAAAAAAACTAAGCGATGACAGCAGAAACATCCATCTACCTTTTTAGTTTGGCAAGCGCTCGACGATACGAAGCAGCTGGTTCTCACTTGAGTATAGTGCATCTACGTAATAAACAGCACCGACAGAACACAAAAGACAGTGGAAGTACACTTTGAACAAGAACAAAAATTAATTTTAAACGCTCCGCACACGCCGTTGTGGTCTCTAGGAAGATTCCACCATTTCTGTTCTTCTGACGACACGTATGCACATTTTCGTACATATTTTTAACATAAGTAAATAAATCGTTTCTTCTGAAAAAAATACAGTAAAAATTAGTGAAAATATAACGTACGCCAGTATGTATTGCATATAATATTAATTGACTTTGAAAAAGATAAAAAAAACACAACGCGTATTCGTGCAACATTTGAAATGTCTGAGAGCGCGCGAAACTTGAAACGTTTGCTTGTTCGTGTATTCCTTATACCGATACCTCTTTAACATCTGTACATTGCTTGAATGGTTAGGTTACTGTGAAAAACAGTGTGAAAATTCTTGTTTTTAAGTATTTATTACAGGCAGCAAGCAAAATAGGTCACAACAAAATAAGCGTTCTGGTGCATGATTAGCAAACATTATTTTAGCTTTCTTTAGTTAAAGTTTCTTTTAGGAAGAGGCTCTACTCAAGGCTCAAACTTGCTCTAAAGAAGGTTTCTGTAAAAAAATCAAGAAAAAGTTTTTTTAACATTATTTACAGAACATCAGAATCCATAGCCTGTCAATAAAATTAGTAACACGTGTCAATCTGATACATTGTAATTTTAACAATTGTGTGTACAACACAAAAACTATTTTCTCTACCTCGGTCTTGTTGGTTTCTATTTCTTTTGCTTTCACAAATGTTTGATATATATATGCTGTCATTGACAAAGTTTTGTTTGCAATGTTAGGCGCAAACGAGGCCAAGAGCTCTATATGTGTAAAAAAATCCTGTGGTAGCACTACCTGCTGCGTACTCCGCCATTGGCTATTGAGCTTGTAGCGCATAGCCTGGCCAGCGCTCGCCGCGAGGCGACGAGAAGAAGGCAGCACGAATGCCAGAACCAATGTAGCACTTACGTTCGGCCGGGCACTACCACTATTCAGATATCTGCTACGGTGGTGGAGCTACTAATGAGTCTATGGCGTCTAGCTAGGGGACCTCTAAAAGCTGTTGGTTATCCTCCATGACCACATTGCCAACAAGGTTTTGTCGGCGAACGTGCACCCAAATGGGTGCTAATGGGCACCCATTAGTTGTTGCACCCTTTTTGCACCCTTTTGATGTATGTACCCTTTTGGTTCCACTTGTGGGATGCTGAGGCGCGAGTAGAAGAATCAAAGGGCATGCTTAGGTTGTTTGCACTTTTTTGTACACTCTTATAGGTCAGAATCAGTTTAGTGTGTACTGGTTAGGTGCATGGAGGTCCAGTTGTGTTGGATTCAGGCTGTCGGTCCGCCGGAGTACCTCGTTTCGGGGCGTCACCACCGCAAAGCCCCGCCTGCTTTCTTGTCTCATCGGTTCCCATGGCCGCTTCCTCAGCCTCGACGACATCCATGAGTTCACCGTGCTCGTCAGCCCTAGGAATCCCGGTCGTCGACGCGTAAGTACCGACGTAGTCCGCGTCCACGTGTTCATAACGCCGGCACTTCGGGCATTGGGGCACCCTGCAATCTTGGAGTACGTAGCCCATGCCGTGGCAACGCAAGCACTGCATCGCCAGCCCAGAAACTTCGACGAGGACCAACTCATCGGTAACTCGCACCTTAGAGGGCAGGTCATCCACCTTCATTCCCGGCTTCACCTTTAGCAGCACGGCTTCACCTGTAGCAGCTTCTGCAAACAGGCACATTCTCTAAAATAACCTTGACGTGCTAACAAGTGCTCGAGTTTAGGTCCCCTTTTGCCCCGGAGGACCTAAGCGAGGGCTCGTTAGTTCGAAGCATAGCGGGACAGAGGTTAGAAGAAGGAGAAAGGCACCTAATTTCTGCAGTCCAGTCAAAAGCACGGCGCGGTGCTTGCTTTGGCGCGAAGCGCACAGAGACCGACCGAATGCAGCCCTTTCTGTTGAGACTCTCAGTTTTCCTCAAGGCGCCCTCCCCGAGATAAGTCGTTAAATAGCACCTCCAACACGAGCATCTGGCAAAGAACGAACTCCAGATGTAGCCGAAAAATAAAAAGCTCTCCGCGAGACATTGTCTTCGCGACACCTCCCCTCCTACGAAAAAGAGTGATTCACTCGTTTTATTTGCAAAACGCGCAAACAAATAGGCTAAAACACAAAAAGGTTTTGCATTTAACAAGTGTGTGAGGTGCTTATTTAAAGATGCTTATATGTGTATCTGAAAGGTGAAAAGCTTAAAACAATTACAAGTTTAAAACTGCAAGTGAAAACAAAAATCATCGCGAAACAGAAATCAATGAAGTTCACTCGTCGGCACTGTAATCCAACTCAGTGTCTAGAAAATTGAAATTGCTCCAGCCACAGTTCAAATAGAGCCCGACGTTTCGGGACCGACTCGGTCCCTTCCTCAGGGGGTGACTGTCTTGGTCATGGAGGATTTCCATGACCAAGACAGTCACCCCCTGAGGAAGGGACCGAGTCGGTCCCGAAACGTCGGGCTCTATTTGAACTGTGGCTGGAGCAATTTCAATTTTCTAAACTTTTCTACCCAGCCAGACAGATTGCTGTCAAAATGTTTACGTTTAACTCAGTGTCTGTGTCGTAAGCGCCGACCTTCTGTTGTGCGTTGCTACCACTTGGAAATGTGTTCCCGACGGAGTGAAGCTCAGTGTCAGTGTTGTAGCCCTCGCACTGCCGTACTGGAACACTGGTCTCTGTCCCGCGCACATCATGTCGCAAGCGGAGTTCTTGACCCACTTGCGAACTGCACTGGCGCACAACACTTGTATGCAATCCCTGTTCATCACTGTTCGCACTGCACTCGTGCACGTGAACAACTCGATGTTGTTTGCGGATATCACTTCTTGCACTGCACTCACGCACATCACCACTTCGATCGCGCACCTCCTGATTATCTCCGAATTCATCATCTGCGTCGTCGGCATCGGAAGAGCACCGGACGTAGCAGGAATTGAAACGCTTCACGTTACCAATGTACGTTTTGTTCAGTTTGGTCTACTACGTACCAGTTATTCGCGGCTACCCGGCGCACGAGACGGAAAAGTCCGTGGTATCTGGGAAGAAACTTGGTTGTCTTTCCTTTGGCCCGGGAGGGAGTCCACAAGTACACCAAGTCGCCCTCGCGGTAAACAACACTTCGTCTTTTAGCATCACACCTGTGTTTGTTCTTCTCCTGCTGATGCCTCTCCCGTTCTTTTACAAGTCTTCGAGCCTGCCGGAGTCATCGAGCCACTTTGATAGCATCCAGGGTGTAGTCGAACCCATGCTGTGCGCCCGACCCAACATCTACAGGTAGCATTGGCTTATGCCCGTGGAGCAGAAAGAAGGGCTTGAATCCGGTCGTCTCGTGAGTGGAAGAATTGTACGCAAAGAGGACGTACGGCAAAAATTCATCCCAGTCGCAGTGGTGCGAGGAAACGTACATGCTGAGCGTCTCAACTAACGTGCAGTAAAAACGCTCGCACAAGCCGTTGGCCTGTGGGTGGTATGCTGTTGTGGTGGCAGGTTCGCTACCCACGAGCCGGAAATTTTCCTAGGTCAAGTTGGCGATGAAATGTTGTCCACGATTGCTTATCACTTTCTCTGGTGCACCATGACGCAGCCTGACCTCTTCGACGAACGCCCTTGCTGCCTCTGTGGCAGTGGCCGCCTGACATGCAACAGCCTCGACCCATTTCGTGAGGTAGTCGGTAATCACGACAATGTAGCGGTTCCCTGATTTGGCCTTAGTGAAGGGTCCAATAAAGTCCATGCTCACCTGTTGAAAGGGTCGACCTGCAGGTGGGATCTGTTGAGAAAAGCGGCTGGCCTTCCAGGTGGTTGCTTTCGTGTCGCGCAAGAGAGTATATACTTGCTGATGTACGAGAACATGTTCGGCCATAAATAGCAGCAACGCCGTTTTCCCAAGTGTGCTTAACGCCCAAAAGGCCTGCCATGGGGTCGTCATAGCAGTGTCTCAAAATCTCGGATATCAAGCACTTAGGGACCACGAGTGCTGCGCGATCTGCCTGGAAGCCTTTCGCATTCCGATACAGTACCGTCGATCAACCAGAAGCTTCGTGCCGTTCTTTTAGTTTTCCTGACGACGGGGATATCCGGGTGCTTGAGGTGCTGTGCGATAACTCTTATCCAAGGGTCTTCCCTCTGCTTTTTCCCAACATCAACCTGATCCAAGACCACCAACCGTAAAGGATTTTCTTCGCTTAACTGCGCGGGATCATGAGGAAGGAGGGAGAGCGTGTGGGCATTTCCAATCTTGAGGCCAGGGCGGTGTTGCAAAGTTATGTCGAAATCCTGAAGATAGTGACCAACGCATAAGACGACCGTTGAGATTTCTTACTTTCATCAGCCAAGCCAGGCTCACTTGATCAGTTGTGACACTGGATTCAGCGGCAAATATGTACGGCCGAAAGGGTCCGCAGGCGTACACGACAGCGAAGCATTCTTTTTCAGCCGTGCTCTAGTTAATTTCAGTCTTGTTAAGGTGGCGACTGGCATAGGCGATGACTTGCTCTTGAGCTTAAATTTTTCGAACAAGGACGGCGCCAATGCCGTGATTGCAGGCATCAGTGTGCACCTCTATTGACTTTCCCGGCTCAAACTGACGCAAAACTGGGGCTGTGATCAGCATCTTTTTGAGGGATTGCATCGCCGCTTTGCAAGCCGCATCCCAGATGAAAGGAACATACTTTTGAGTTAAGTTTGTCAGAGGTCGCGAAATGTCAGAAAAAGCTTTGATGAAACGCCGATAGTAGTTAGGTATTCTGAGAAAACTCTGCGCAGCCTTCTTATTTCGTGGCTTGGAGAACTTTTCGATGGTTGCGTATTTGTCTGGGTCTGGCCAGATGCATTCACCTGTGAGTGTGTGTCCGATATATTTAATTTCCTGATGGGAGAAGCTACGTTTTTCAGACTCCAGTCGCTAGCTTGCTGAGTCCAACGCCGAAAAACACTTTCTAAATCTTCCAAATGTGTTGCCATGGGTTTGGAGAAAATTACACTGTTGTCGAATAGGCCAAACAAACCCTCTAGAGCAGGCTGCTAAGGACTTTGTTAATTATTCTACAGAATGTGGCCGGGACATCGCACAGGTTGAACAGGGCAACGTTGAATTCGTAGAGGCCGGGTCCACAGGCTCTTTTGCTTATCTTCTTCCTCGATACCCACTTGCTAATAACCTGATGCTAGCGCCGCCGTGGTGGTCTAGTGGCTAAAGTACTCGGCTGCAGACCCGCAGGGCGCGGATTCGAATCTCGGCTGCGGCGGCTGCATTTCCGATGGAGGCGCAAATGTTGTAGGCCTGTGTGCTCAAATTTGGGTGCACGTTAAAGAACCCCAGGTGGTCTAAATTTCTGGAGCCTTTCCCTACGGCACCTCTCATAACTATATAGTGGTTTTGAGACGTTAAACCCCACATATCTATCATCAATCGTAGCCTGATGTTAGATCAAGTGTGGTGAAGTATTTTAACCCGTGAAGTATGCCAAGAATGCAATCGATAGGCGGCAGGGGGTGCACATTTTTTTAGTGATCCCGTTAACCCGTCGGACATCAACGCAGGAATGCCAAGTCCCATTTGGCTTCTTCATGAAGACAACAGGCGATGACCAAGGACTGTGTGATTCTCTAATGATCCCATCGCGAAGCATTTCTTCAACTTGTGGGTAAATATCTTGCCTTTCAAAAGGGAAATGACAATATGGGTGCTGGTGAATGGGTCGAGAATCGCCTGTGTCGAACACGTGTTCAGCGACATGCGTTTGCCGGATGGGGTTATCAGTGTTTGTGAAAAGATGACGGTACTTCTCAATGAGCAACAGCAGCTTCTCTCGTTCACATAACTGTAGGTGATCCCCGGTCTCTGCGTCAAATGCTTGCGGCACTTGATCATTTTGTGGAGCCGTAATCGCTAGCTGTGCGTCATGAATGGATGAAACCCATCCGAGCTTTGTTCTACTGAGGGGATTCACTGGCGACATGGTGGGATGAGCAATACGAATGGGGCATCTCCAATACACAATCTTTGTTACTGTGCGTGCCACTTGGAGTGTGCTTCTGAGCGTACTGTTCGGTTTGACCAGGTGAACTCCGTCTCTTGCGTCTTTCAATTCAACAGCCAAATCTGTGCATGGTTCATTACGAATGTGCTCGTGGCACCACACTGTGAGGTCATCATTGTGTTCAGGGGCACCTGAGTTTACACGTAGCCAAAAAACCTCACCATTGAGTTCGAGCTCTTTCTTCGAAAAATCAATAAGAAGTCGTGCTGCTCTACAGAAAGAAATGCAGCTCGTACGGGCAATCCTACACTACAAAAAATGTCGTAAGAATATTGGTGGTGCCAAATTCAAGTCTTAGTTCGGCTTCACAGTAAGAGGCGAGCACACCTCCGCCAATTCTTTTTATGAATAGGACTTTTCTCAATTCGTATGCAGCACGTAATTTGTAGGCTAACTTTTTTGAGATTACATTTAAGGAGGAGCCGGTGTCAATTACGAGCTGTGCATCTGTACCATTGGCTCGTGTGGGGACTGCAATAAGCTGATGTTCCGACAAAGTGCCGATGGGGTGGCCGGGCTGGTCCCCTAGGCACAGCCGTTTTCGTTTCCCGAAGGGTTATGCTGCCCATTCTGGTTCTCCACACGCGTCGCTTGATCGTTCCTGCCATCTCAAAACCGCTGCCAACACTGTCGCGCTATGTGGCCTATGCGGCGGCAAATTTGGCATCGGGGACGGCCGTCGTTGGTGCGGAAATTTCGCGGTGGCTAAGGCATTTGGGTGGTGGCGCATCTCTTCCTCGATGCTTTTGAGCCAGTCAGAAAGCGACAAAATGGGGTCAGCTATTGTCTTCAGGTCCCTTTAGCGGTCAAGAGCCTCCCGCGGGCAACGCAACTCGGCCGCGGCGCAACTGGCGACACACGGAGAGGGCTGTAGTGTTGCTGCGGCGGGTGCTTTGCCAACCGGAGGTGCGATGTTTTGCGTCCGTGACTGCATGCCGGAGAATAGTAGGTGCCAATGGGCTGCGGCCTTGACGTACGACTAATTACATTTGCCAAAATAATGCGCTGCAAAATTTAAAGGAAAGCAGCGCAGGTTTTCGGACTTGCAATTATCATGTTTTCTTGAATATCCGGGCACGAACCGCGCAAACAGTGCCGCAACTAGTCTTCCTCTGTCATCGTTGGGTTTACCCAAGCACAAAGATGACTAACTTCATAATAGTGCTCGGGGTTTCAGACATCAGTTGGGTCCAGTTTTGTAACCGCAAATGGGCCATCTTTATCTAATGCCGAATGGTGAACAAAGTACTCAAGAGCATCGCCCACTCTTCTCATGAACTTGGGGCACCCGTTAAAATTTGAGTAGTGTGCCACTTTTCTGCATCACCGTCTAAGATCAATACAAAAATTTAACTTTTGTAGCTTGGTCCCAATTGCTCAATGGCGCTACGTGCTCATAGCAAAGTAGTCACTCAGAAATAGATTTCTCCGGCGAGCCTTTAAAACTGGAGGTCCCACAAAAAGTATTGCTTGTGGGGATTACATAGCGGAGATAAAGGTGAGTTCCGCCATTGTAGAGAAGTCCGAGGTTGTTTCCTGATGCTTGTTAGTGACTCGGAGCATACTTTTAGAGTGGTAATATCGCTACAGAACAACCTCCACCACTTTGTAGCGAAACTTCGGGGTTGTTTAAGCTAGACACATCTGATTACCACCCGGACGAAGAAGTGTGGGAGCGATTCCGCACAAGCAAGCGATGACATATCGACGCGATTATTTCGGGGAGCACTCATTAGGTATTTTTTTTATAATACATCTTAACTTTACAAAATGCACTGAGTCACAAATACAAGACATGGAAAAAGATGGCATACCCCTCGGCCGGCATGACTGGTTACCGGTGGTGAGATGCGCTGTTGACCCCGAGTCCGTTCACCCCAAAAAGGGCCCGAGTCGCTGCCTAAATAGGGTTTTCGAGCTTCCACGGGTGTGCGGACCAATCAGGCAAGCCGAGGATAACCAATCAAACACGAGTTTTCATGGTCGCGTAAAGCCTGCCTCGGAACAAAACTGTGGCAGCTTCTGGAAACGGGCACAATCTCTAAAACGGCCTTGACGCGCTAAAAAGTGCTCGAATTTCGGTCCTTTTTTGCCCTGGAGGAGCTAAGCGGCAGCTCGTTCATTTGAAGCGTGGTGGGCACAGTGGTTAGCAGAAGGATAAAGGCACCTAATTTCTGTAATGTGGTCAAAATCACGGCGTGGTGCCTGCTTTGGCGTGAAGCGCACTGTGACCGACGGAATGCAGCCCTTTCTGTTCAGTCTCATTCTTCCTCAGGGCGCCCTCCCCGAAACAAGTCGTTACATAGCGCCTCCAACAAGAGAATCTGGCAAAGAACAAACTCCAACTGTAGCCGAAAAAGAAATGTAGCGGGGAGAGAAGGAGAGACGTGAGACGGCGTCGAAGGCGGCCGATTGGGCCGTGCCGATCTCGCCACTTTATTGCAGGCCTGAAGCGGAGCCACGTCGGCTACCAGCGTCCGCCACGCCAGGCGTGTCAGCTCGTTCTCATTGATGCGGTACAGGGAGAATTGCGCCTCGACCTGATGAAACCAAACTTGCGGGTCCTGTGGCCAGAAAGATGGGAGACGCAGTTGCACGGCCGAGACGTCCTGCGGACGTGAGGCTTGTTCGGTTGAGGGTGCATTCGAGTCAGTCATTGTCTTCGTCCGAGGTCACCACTTGTAGGCTTATGCCACAGGAGCGAAAGAAAGACACGCCTGAACGATAATCGATGCCAGCCAGGAACGCGAGCCGTGGCTTCACGTGCCACGGCCTAGCGCCTTCTTTATTTTCCTCTGTCGCCATCGCGCGCTCTCCGGTTTGCGCGCCGCCCGAACGAGGGCGCTACAGGCTCTCCGCGAGACATTGCCTTCGCGACAGTACAGTCCCTTCGCTTACTTCGAGTAGAGATCCAGTAATTACGGTCATCATTTTGAATGTGGATGGTTGCCACACAATCTATGAACCTTATCCTCCTGCTCCATCGCCCAATGAATTCCATTCACTGTTCGCCCGTGAACTGAGTTGTTAATGAAGTGGTGCGTCTTCTCATGTGTGTTCAGTTTGTACTGGAATTCGACACGTTTCTTTTCTAATCCGTGAGCAAGCTTCTACAGAACTGTTCCGTGCTACGGATGTTCCTGCTTCTGCAGTGCTGCCTGCTGTTGAGCATACCCTGGTTCTGCCTTCTTTGACTGGGATTGCTGTTGCTAGAATGAATGTTCCTATTGTGTGTTCTGCTCATGACGATACTTTAGCCGAAACACCTACTCCTGTTCCGTCTGTTCCTATACAAGCTATGACCGGTGATACTGTTCCGGAGATTGTAGCTGTTCTACGTCCGCCGGAGATGCAGCCACCGAGCGCAACAGCCGAGCCTCCTGTGGGAGTTCAGGTTCCGCGTACTTCAATCATTGATTCGCCAATCGAGGTTGCGTTGACCGTTCTCATTCCTCCTCCCCGCACGATTCCTGCATTGGTGGCGCCGATTCATCCTCCTTCCCACAGCGTCATCACTACCTGTGTGTTCCGGCCTCCACTGAGCCGAAGGTGCACTATACCGCACGTTCTTGGGCCAATTTTCTTGTTTAACCAGACTGTTGTCTGTGGTTGCGCCTGAGACGCCTTTCAAGAAAATAGCAATGGTAGAGGGGTCGACGCCGTACTCTAAAGCACTCCAGTGACTGCGTGGAGATCCTTTTTTCTGGGTAGAAGATCATGTGGTGGTGATTTTGGCAACGTGCGTTGGTTTCATGTGCGTACTTCTTTTCAGCGGGCTTCTTATTCAGTGATATACTTTTAATTTCTTTGTGGGTAAACAGTGTTCTTTCTAGGGAGTGTTTGATGTGATGTGAATTGGCAATGTGCCTTGCTATGTAATTTGTGTGCATGCTGTACAATGTTTTTCATTCTGCACTGTGTTCCGTGTATATATGTTAGTTTTCCTTACTTCTTACTTTTTTCTCAGTGTAGTGTGCTGTTTATACTGTTTTATTGTATTTTTTCTTGGGAGTGTATGTTCTTTTCTGCAATGGAGGATGGTGTTTGTCGTGCTGTTAGTTTAGTTTCAGTTTTGTTTTGATGTCACGTGGCACCTCGTGTGGTAGTGTTATGTACCATATGTATCTATGTGTAAATTAGGAGTTGGTGACAAATATTCGTGCGTGACAGACCTATTCCTTCTCTTGGTGCTGCGCTCCGATGTCCTGGGTGCAAGACTCACTCGCTGGATTCCGTGCCGACCGGTTGTGCCCTCACAATCTTCGACGACAGTGCAGCTCTAGCTGACTGGGTTGTTTCTATGCCACCTCCTGACGCCGGTTATATACGACGATGACAGCGTTGGTCTGGCCGATTGTATTAAACCTACGCCATCTCCTCTCGCCGACAACAGCTATCGCCAGTGGTCCCCCCTCCTCGGACTCCTACAACAGTATCCATCTTTCCTGTCCTCTCCTTACTTCCGTCGCTCCCTGTCCATGCGCCTCACTCTCCCCTTCCTCTCTCTCTTCTCTATACCTTTTAATACTATTGTCACGAGATCGTGACTTGGTTGAAGGCAGGAAACGCAAGGTTCAGATCAAACTGTTATTTGGGTGAACCTGTGCCTGCTAAACGGAAAGTCAGATTACGGTAGCACACTTGCACTGATGACGGTGCATGCAGCCTAAGGCATCGGTCAACTGACAAGCGGCGAAGCGCGTCGGCATTTATGCACTTGCCATAGAATGTTCTAGCGTTATCGCTAGCGGGGGCGTAGGTACCAGAATAATCTGTACAGTTCGCGGATTTGGCAAGATCTTATTAAAATGATCTACTACAGTCCTGAAGCTTCTCGAAAACTGCAGGCAGGGTTTGCACTGAGAATTGCGTAAAGTATCAGGGCGATAACAAAACTTGAGAAATAAACGTGCATTGCCCCCTTCAGAAAAAGGCATCGTCCTGATGTTTCAACGGAAGTTGAAGGTACAACAATAATGCAAGAAAGTACAAGGAATAATTTACGATACAGCAATGATGGAAAAAAACACTGTTTAAGTTCGTTAACACGCATGAAACGGCTTGAGGCACGCGACATGGGCAACTTCAGGTCGCGTTCGGCGTCGTGTAGACTTAGTGATGCCGTCGGAGACAACTTTGTAATCGAGTGGGCCGAGACGTCGAACCACCCTGTACGGTCCCAAGTACCGTCGCAGAAGCTTTTCAGCTTTTCTCTGAGTCCACGCCGGCGTATCGGTGTCCACACCCAAACACGTTCACCGGGCTGGTAATACACGAAGCGTTGTCGAAGGTTGTAACGGCGGCTATCGGTCGTCTGTTGGTTTCTGATACGGAGGCACGCGTGTTGCCGGGCTTGTTCAGCGTGCTGAAGGTACTCACTGACAGCGAGGTTTTCTTCGTCGGTGACGTTGGGTAACATGGCGTCGAGCGTCGTTGACGGGCTTCTTCCGTAAACCAATTTGCATGGAGATATCTGCGTCGTCTCCTGCACCGCTATGTTGTATGCGAAGGTCACGTACGGAAGAATGGCATCCCACGTCTTGTGTTCGACACCAACGTACATAACCAGTATGTCGGCCATCGTCATGTTTAGCCGCTTGGTGAAGCCGTTAGTCTTACGGTGGTACGCTGTCATCTGGCGCTGGGTTGTGTGGCTGTATGCCAAGATCGCTTGAGTTAGGTCATCAGTAAATGTCGTTGTTCTGTCTGTGATGAGGACCTCCGAGCGTCGTGACGTAGGACGACATTTTCGACAAAGAACTTAGCTGCCTTGGATGCACTACCTTTGGGCAGGGATTTTGTTTCGGCGTAGCGGGTGAAGTAGTCGGTAGCTACCACGATCTACTAGTTTCCGGCAGCCGACGTGGCAACGACCCCAGTAGGTCCATACTGATCTGCTGGAATTGTCGGCGAGGTGGTTCAATTGGCTGAAGAATCCCGCTGGCCTTGTCGGCTGTGTCTTGCGTCGCTGACAATTCCGGCAAGTCCTCACATAACGAGTGATGTCGGCGGTAAGACGTGGCCAGTAGTACCTTTCTAGTATCCTCGTGAGCGTGCGGAAAACACCGAGGTGCCCTGCCGTCAGATTTTCCTGCAGGGCCTGCATGAATTTTGGTCGCAGAGCTGAAGGCACCACAAGGAGGTACTTGGCTCGAAGCGGTGCGAAGTTTTTCTTTTGGAAAACACCGTTTGGGAGGAAGAACGGCGCAAGTGCGCACTTGAATACCTTCGGAACTTCGGCGGTCGTGCCTTCGAGGTATTATAATGGGCCTTAATTTCCGGGTCGGCCCGCTGTCGTTCAGCGAAGTCGTTCGCAGTTATCGTTTCAAGAAGTAGCCTTCATCCAGGTTGTCGGGTGGTGGTTGGTCGACAGGTGCACGAGAGAGCCAGCCGGCGTCGGAGTGCTTTTTGCCGCTCTTGTAAACAACGGTAATGTCATATTCTTGAAGTCTCAGGCTCCATCGTGCGAGGCGACCTGAAGGGGCTTTACATACGCAAGCAATACAGCGAGGGTCGTAGCAAGGATTACAGCAATTGTCAAAAATACACAATGAGTCGTAGTTAAATTTCCAAATAGATGTTTAGTACAGCCTGAAAAGTGTATATTAAAAAATGTACTGTCATTTGAAGATAAAAGAAATGAGAGCAGCGTTTCTAACTTGAAATGCTTATAGGAAGTACTCAAACATCACAGGATTAGATATCGTGTAAAGATGACGAGACATAACATAGCAATACGGTATAACAAAATACGCAAAAGTTTGCATCATCAAGCCATGCGGACGCGAGAGATTCAGAAGTGGTTTTATTTTGTCATCGAATCAATTACAAACATTCGTGTATACAGAAGAAGGTCCCATAGTCAGAGGCTGAATCGGCACCTCCTACAGTAGTGAATATAAAAAAAATAATTGATGCAGCAAACAGTGGCACAGAAAACAGGTAATGAAATACACCGCAGGAAAAAACGAGAAGGATTTCTACTTAAAAACATTAGCAGAAAGCATCAACTAAAACTGAAATGAGGCAAGATAAAAAACTAGAGGTAATTTAACTCTCCTAAGTTGTTTTCAGATATTTACTTTGGCAAAAGATAGTAAAAATAAACTACGAGAAAAGAAAACTGAACCCTGACATCTGATATCAGCAATGTAGGATGATGATGTGATGCTTTGTTAACGTTAGGTTGTGAGAAAGCAAGAAAGAGAGCGGGAGTAATAGAAGTCACCAAAACTATTCAGATAATGAAATGGATGAGAGGAAAATCTTCATATTTTTTTGAATATGCCGATTGATTCCGAGGCTTTTATTCCTGAAGGCAGAGTATTCTAGAGACGGATTCTAGTGAAGTGGGCTGTTAGTTTCTTATAGTGATTATCAACTATGGGTAAAATAAAATTGTGATTTTGTGCAAACCTTGTCCAGTTTGTATTCTCTTGACTAGATGGAGGGGTTATACACAAAGGAAGCCGAATTGGTATTTGCTTGAAAGCTAGTATGCCTAGATTATATTTGAAAATGTTCTCCACTGTTGATTGATTGATTGATTGATTGATATGTGGGGTTTAACGTCCCAAAACCACTATATGATTATGAGAGACGCCGTAGTGGAGGGCTCCGGAAATTTAGACCAGCTGGGGTTCTTTAACGTGCACCCAAAATTGAGCACACAGGCCTACAACATTTCCGCCTCCATCGAAAATGCAGCCGCCGCAGCCGGGATTCGAACCCGCGCCCTGCGGGGTTCTCCACTGTTAAGTTGTTGCCGGCATGCAGGAGTGCTTTCGCATCACTGCGATAATGACTGTGGGTAAGAATTCAAATAGAGTGATTTTGCATAGTTTGAAGGGAGACGAGATGACTGCTGTAGGTATTGCCCTAAAATGTGATACAGTAATTAATATGAGAATGAATGAAGCGTTGTACAATGAAAGGAATGTGGTTTTGGAAAATATATCACGGGATTCATTTAGAACACGTATGCTGTAAGCCATTTTTTTCGCAGGAATGCAACATGCGAATGAAATTTCAAATGACGGCCCAGTCTCATTCCCAAGAACGTCACCTCATCGTCTGCTTCAATTGCAAATTGATTTAGGAATATTGGCGGGATATAATTATGTTCACGTTAGCGAAAGTGGAAAACAACGAATTTTGTTCTGGTGAGATTTATTGATAATTTATTATGGATACACCACGCAGCCAAGCCTGAAAGGTCATGATTTACTTTCTGTGTCAGAGATTGGAGGCATTTATCAGTGTTCACAATTGTTGTGTCGTCTGCATACAATAAGCATTCCGAGTTGGCAAGGCAAGATGGCAAATCATTTGTGTAAATGATGAAAAGAAGTCGGCCGAGAAAAGAACCCTGAGGTACTCCTATATTTGTTACTTCAGGTATAGAAGTATGACCTGACAGACTGACAACTTGGCTTCTATTGAGTAGGTCGTTTTTTATTGTTGATAGTACAGGACCAGTTACGCCTATTGCTTCAAGCTTCATAAAAAGAATGTGGTGTTTGATGGTGTCGAATGCTTTGGTGAAATCTACAAAAACGAAACCTGCGTAGAAGCCTCCATCAATTCTTTTCTTCAACTCCTTTCAGTTAAAAATAACAAAGCGAGGTCAGTGGAATATGCTTCGCGAAAACCAAATTGGGTAAGAGAAAAAATCAGCAACCTAATAAAGTATTTCGTCGGACAAATTTTGAGAAATTTTTTGAATATTTTACTGAGAATTGGTATTGTGCAAATGGGTCGATAGTTGGATATTAGTGTACGGTCACTTTTCGTAAAAACGGGGACGACTCTGCCACTTTTCAATTTACAGGAAAGATGCCAGTTTTGAAATCTTGGTTGATGATGGATGCCAAAGGATCAGAAACAACATGAGCAATCATTTTTACGTAGGTTGGGTAAATACCATCAGGGCCAGCACTTGTTGTGTTCAGGTGACGAATGAGATCGTGTACTTCATAAGATGTGGTAGGAAATAGGAAGAAAAATTGTGACATATGAAAAAGGGGACAATGATAGTCAGCGTTCGGGATCTCATCAAAGTTTAAAAAGTAGTTACTAAGGCCTCTGCAATTTCTAACGGGGTATCATACGTAACGTTTTCATACTGAATAGTAGTGATGCTAGAATGCTTTTCATTCCTGTTCAGGAATGATTTGACGATTTCCCATTTTTTCTCAACATTTGAAGCAGCATCTTCAATTTTTGTTCATCATAAACCTTGTTTGCGTTTTTCAGACGCAATGTAAAGAATCGCAGAATTGTTGTCACGCGCGAGTAATTTTAAAATAAAAAGCTTCCGTTTTGTTTTTCTATAAAGGTTTTTTTTGTCTCTCAGCTCCTTCATAATTTTTTCAGTAACCGAAGGGTTTTGAGGACTGGCGTATGTTTTTTTCAAATTTGCGAACCTCAGTATCACGCTGAATGTGTAACAATAATATGGATGAAAACTCTGAAAATGCAATTTGTGGATCATCCAAGGGCCTTGCTGACAACCAATCAGTGTTCATGATATCATCAATGAACAATTCCTTGTCTTGATTACACCTGGAGTAAGATATGCTAGTCAGTGCACAGATACAGTTGAAGCGCAGAAAATCAGGTAATGGTCAGTGATGTTGACACTAAGAGCTCCTGCTTCCGGCACTTGTGATAAATTAGAAAGTGCGTGATCAATCAAGGTACTTGCCCCATTCATGCAGGTTGTGGGAAGGGAGATTAAACATTCATAGCCGAAACTTCGATAAACACTGGAGTAATTCAAAGAACTAGAAAAGAAACCCATCCTCACTACATATGTAAGACTAAGAGACAGTGTGTATAATACTTTGTGGAGGGCTTCACGGAAACTTATGACCGATGAGGATGGGACTCAATAAATGCATCCAAAGATGAATCTCTTGCTGTCTAGCTTAAGAAAATCTTGGTTAAGTTGTACCCAAACACTTTCGCAGCCAGTTACTTTAACTTAATGTCATGTCGTCGTATGTAGTGTACGTTCGATTTAATATAAACGGCGACACCTCCATGATTGCTGATAGGCCTATGTGAGTATTCAGACTTGTATGAGGGGACACCAAACAAATTTTTGTCATCATCGCTAAGCCAGGTTTCAGAGACACCGATAAGCGAAAACGGATTGTCAAGAGCAGAGAGAAGAAGCTGTATGTCATTGAAGTGTTTACGGATGCTTCTTGAGTTAATATGAATCGCAGAGCGGGAGACAGGTGAAAGGAAGCAATTGAGGTGATCTGTTGAGAAATAAATAGCCATATTTGGATAGACCTAAGTGCAACAGAGGCAGAAATCGAAATTCAATATGGTTCGCTAGCAGATTCGGCTTCGCAGGTGATGCGTAGCACCTTGCACTCCGTTGTCCTTCTGGCTTTGGTTTGACAGTTATCTGTCCACAAGAATTTCCAGTTGTTCGCCTTCTTTAAAGCAAGAGCCTGAGAAAAGAGTGCCTTGTTTTCGGGGGTGAGGTGATCGTTATTGAAGACAGGGTTGTTGGCGGCTCCGGGCAGTCCGTTGACACTTAAGCATAAATTGGCCTTCCGAGCCTCGCTGACAAATTTAGCCTTTTTCGTCCGAGAGCAGAAGTGAGCAAGCAGGATCTTTGCGCCAGCTTTCACTCTTGAAACACGGTGA
Organism: Rhipicephalus microplus; assembly: GCF_043290135.1. NCBI lineage: Eukaryota > Metazoa > Arthropoda > Arachnida > Ixodida > Ixodidae > Rhipicephalus > Rhipicephalus microplus. Next base: position 40,648,905 of record NC_134700.1, read on the forward strand.
ACAATGTCGAGATCACTGGGTGCTAGTTTACAAATAATCTTTTCACCTGCACAATTGTAGCGCAGTCTTCCGGTTTTGTTGTCGGAATTCCCTTTATCTCGACGTTGCTAATTCGTAAATATTGTTCCATTTGCGTCACTTTACGGGATAGTTCCGCATTTTGTGCTTTTAGCGCCTTGTTTTCTGCAATTAAAGATACATCATCTTTCTGCAAGCTTTCCACGATGTCATTCATGTGCTCAGTGCTGGTTACCAACTCGCTCATTTGTTTTTTCATTTCAGAGAAGTTCACACCAGATAGCTGTGCTTTGACGATGAACTAGTTAAAGATAGCGTCAACGAAATTATCAGGACATTGGTTGAGTATTGCTTCAAGCTCGATAAATTTTTTGGTCAGCTCAGCAACTGTAGGCTTGCGCAGAATTCAGCAAAGCAATACAGATATGCGCAAAACGACAAGTCACAGAAAGGGATGGTCTTATCAATATGGTAACAACGACAGTGTAACGACAGAGCAAACGGCAAAAAACCTGTTAAATGTACTAACCTGTGCAGTAAATAATCGTGCGTAAGGCCAGGAACGGTGTGTTTGTTGCACTGTCGTCACTCCCAATGATGCCTAGCCGCGAGATCTGGTTTCTTTATATGGTGGTACCAGCCAATGTTAAGCCGTCTAGCGGATCCCCAGAGCAACTATCCCTGCTGTGCGAAGACAGAAGAATGACCACAGCTCCACACGTGTCGTCAATGACAGTGCAGCAGGCTTGCTTCAACGATAGTGGGCTCGTCAGCTGCGCCATGGTCCAGCGGGTAACACCGTTTGCGTTTATCGCGCAGGTCTTTGCGGCAATCGCCCTCTTCGACGCCTGCGGCAATGCGACATGCGCTATGCACACTGGAAGCCCCGGAAATCCAGGAGCCAGTGCGCATGCGCCGTCTGCCGGATGCTCACTGTATCTGGGAGCACCAGACCGAACAGCTGGGCCGAAAGATGGCGCCTTCATCATTTCTACCGAGGGACTCTTGGAACCTACGGCATCTCCGGGATCATCAACATCAGCCTTTCCATCGCCTATAAAGGACCACACCCTGCAACCGGCGCTTTGTGGGCTCGTCAGCTGCGCCATGGTCCAGCGGGTAACACCGTTTGCGTTTATCGTGCAGGTCTTTGCGGCAATCGGCCTCGTCGACGCCTGCGGCAATGTGACATGCGCTTTGCACACTGGAAGCCCCGGAAATCCAGGAGCCAGTGCGCATGCGCCGTCTGCCGGATGCTCACTGTATCTGGGAGCACCAGACCGAACAGCTGGGCCGAAAGATGGCGCCTTCATCATTTCAAGCGAGCGACTCTTGGAACCTACGGCATCTCCGGGATCATCAACATCAGCCTTTCCATCGCCTATAAAGGACCACACCCTGCAACCGGCGCTTTGTGGGCTCGTCAGCTGCGCCATGGTCCAGCGGGTAACACCGTTTGCGTTTATCGCGCAGGTACGCCATTACAATTCTCTTTTTGCTAAGAAGACTAGCAATCGTTACCTGGAGCAGCTGCCGAGCCCCCGCTGCCTTGCGTTGTTATTGTGTGATTGTGTGAACATTGTGCATGAGCTGTTGTTGCTGTCAGGCGACATAGAGGAAAACCCAGGTCCAACCACACGTAGCTCTACTACCCAGAGTGACCAGACGATGTATGCTTTGCTAACAACCTTAGAAGCCGGCCAGGCCACCATCCTGGCTGAACTGAAGGCTATCAATACTCGCCTGACTAGCACGGAACAAACCCTTGCCGATTTGGTTGCGCGGATTGCGCAGACGGAAGACCAGTGCAAATTGCTACCCGATATGCGGTCTGATGTAGAGGTTCTACTCCGCTCATCCACCCAGACATCAGATAGCATCGCCGGCATTGAGGAAAGGTTGAATGACGCAGAGGATAGGTTGCGTCGCTGCAACCTTGTCTTCTATGGCATCAGTGAAGGCGAGTCTGAATCCTGGAGCGATAGCGAAAAACTGGTCACAGATATTTGCAATAAAAATTGGAAGATAGCACTCGAACCTAAAGATATTCACAGAGCACATCGTATCGGCGAAATTGCTCGTGACAAAAAACGCCCCATTATTGTTAATTTCTCTTCTTTTAGGACTAAAGATGATATTTTATCTAAGGCCTTCAAGCTCAAGGGCACAACAGTCAGTATCTCTGTGGATTTCTGTGCTGCCACTCGTTCAATACATCGCGAGCTCCTTCGTTTCGCCCGAGAACAGAAAGTTTCTTTCAAGCTACGCTACAAAAAATTAATAACCGACAAGAAAACTTACTACTATGACACCGCTGATAAGGCGGTTAAAGAAAGAACAGCACGGGCGAGCTAGCATGAAGATAATATAACGGAGCCTTGTCTTTCCAAACCGCACCCCTGCAACACACCAAAACGCGCGTCGCTACGCCCTAACGACGTCACATACTGGATTCTTTGCACTAACATTCGCAGTATAATTCCAAAGCGTGAAGAAGTATCCACCGTCATTCAATCATGTGATTGTGATATTGTCGTTCTTAGCGAAACATGGCTTTCATTGCATATTTCTGACGAGGAAGTTGCTCCGTACATGCCTTGATTTGCCGTTTACCGCCGTGATCGTTTGCTAAGCCGAGGTGGTGGAGTTTCTATTGGAATAAAGAATTCGATTATTCACTTTAAAATAGAACACTAGAGCCCCCTAGAGATAATATACGTAGCATGTCGAACGCTATCAGGATTTACCATAATTGGAGCGTGCTATCGCCGCCCACAACCAGACGCCGATTTTTGCAGGCTCCTTAACGACTCTCTCGACTTCATAAGCAAAAAGTATCCCCTGGCTAACCTAATAATATGCAGTGATTTCAACTACCCTACCATTGATTGGAGTGACCAATATCGTGTAACTATCGGTGAACCCAGCCAGTTCTTAAGAATCCTACAGGATTTTCAATTAACACAAATCATAACCCAAGCTACCAGACAGACCACAAATACCGCAAACATTCTTGATCTAATTCTAACGTTCGACCCGAGCGGTATCCTGTCAGTACATTACCTGAAGGAAATAACTGATCATAAAGTTATCCTAGCGTTTTTTCACTCAGTATTTCAGACAGAAAAACCAGTAGCAAAACGAATAAGACTTTATGACAAGGAAAATTACGCAAAAATCACGGCTGAGCTACAAAGCTTCATCTTTTCTTTTGAAGAAGGTTTCCATGACCGCTCTGTAGATCACAACTGGAACTTGTTTCGGAGAAAATTCAAGAATTAACTGATAAATATGTTCCAACAGTAAAAATTAAAAGCAAACAATCGGCACCGTGGTTTTCTGGCTCAATTAGCAAAGAAATACGCAGAAATTAGCGACTGTTTAGAAAAGCCAAAGCCACAAATAGTCCGTCCGAATGGCAGGCATATCAAGGCTCAGTAAAGAAGCTAACGAAAACAATTCGTATTGCCAAGCGTAATTTTTTTGAGACAACATTGCCTAATATGCTACAAACTAATATAAAACAATTTTGGAAAGCTATAAACCCGTCTCCAGCCACCCCAATAAGATTGTATAACGATCAAAACGTAGAACTTAGTGATAGTGAGACAGCTGCAGTACTCAACGTGGCGTTCTCCTAGGTTTTCACGAAAGAAGCCAGCATGAGCACCCCCATTTCCTCGGATCTGGTCATTAATGAACAAATGCCCCCGATAATATTTACAGCTCAAGGAATAATGAACATAATTGATAAAATGAAACTATCATCTGCTACGGGACCGGACGGAATTAACTCTAAAAGGCTGAAAAATTCCAAAGAACCAATTAGTGCCAAGCTCGCTTTGCTATTTTCCCAATCATTAACGTCAAGCTGTATCCCCATTTAGTGGAAGCTAGGTAAGATTGTTCCGACCTTTAAAAGCGGCAATAGGTCATCACCGTTGAACTATCGCCCCATTTCAATTACGTCCGTACCATCTAAAATATTGGGACATATAATTTTTTCGCACATCATTAATCACCTCGAACGCCATAACATTCTCTCCACATCGCAACATGGTTTTCGCAAGGGGCTGTCCTGCGAAACCCAGCTTGCTTCATTTACACGTGATTTGCACTTAAACCTTGACAGAAACATCCAAACAGACGTAATTTTCCTAGATTTTGAAAAGGCATTCGACAAGGTACCCCACCGTCGCTTAATGTACAAACTATCACTGCTGAATCTTGACCCATTTGCACTTAATTGGATTGAAAACTTCCTCCTGGAACGAAAGCAATTTGTCGAAATAAATAGCGCACAGTCTACCACAGCACCCGTTCTGTCCGGTGTACCACAGGGTACAGTACTCGGGCCGTTGCTATTCTTAATTTATGGTAATGATCTACCTTCTGACATCTCTAATAACATTCGCCTATTTGCGGATGATTGTGTGTTATATTCCAAAATTACATGTAAGCAAGACCAAATTAATCTACAATCTGATCTTTTTCGTATTGAAAATTGATGTAAAACTTGGCAAATGTCCTTAAACGTATCAAAATGCAAACTAATGTCATTTTCCTGGCGTCCATGCCCATTATTTCACAATTACACCCTTAAAGGCTCTTCATTACAATCCACAAAAGAGTACATGTACTTAGGCGTCCATATCACCAACAATCTATCTTGGACAGTACACGTGTGCAAAGTAATCGCCAGCGCCAGTAGATCATTCGGGTATCTGCAGCGCACGATCAAATTTGCTCCTTCAGACTTAAAATTGTTGGCCTATAAAACCCTTATCCATCCGAAGCTGGAGTATGCGGCCGCTATATGGGACCCGCACCAACGTTACATCATCGACAACATAGAAGCCATCCAAAACCGGGCTACTAGATTTGCTTTCTCTGATTTTTCTTCATACACTAGCGTCACAAATCTCAAGTCGCGTGCGTCCCTTCCTCCCCTCAACAACCGTAGGAAACTAGCAAGGCCAGCATTACTCCATAGGTTTCATTACTCATTATCACCAAACTCCTACATCACGCCAAAATCGCATGTATACACTCGCACCAAAAACGAACATCAAGTTTCATACCCCCACCCACGAAATAACACTTTCGCGCAATCCTTTTTTGTTCGGTCAGCCAAAGACTGGAACAATCTTCCCGCTCACGTGGTACAGACCAAAGACCTTGACCAGTTTAAATCGCTGCTTACCGCGCCCGGAATTGTGTAATATCCTCATGTTGTTTTCATGGTTCCCGTTTTTTTTTTACTTTCATTGTTGTCAGTGCAGGCGAAGTAATGGAGCGTTGCCTTCTGACATCATATTGTTTTCTGTTTTTACCAAATTTATGGCTACCTAGCTCATTGCCGTTGTTTGCATTCTGACTTGTATGTTTGCACCATTGTACTGCTGTAAAGCGTGGTTATCCAAGCTGTTTGGACTCTGATTGGTCCTAATGTAAAACATGTAGCGTGTCCGGCCATGTAGTTTCTTTTATGCTTCTTCACTTATTTATTGTTGTAACGGGCTTGTATATAGTTATGTTGGTAGCACACCTCCCCCTCACCCCTACCCTCGTTTTTTGTTCTAGTCTGTCACTTGTGCCACCCCTCATGTAATGCCTCCTTCTAGGAGGCCCTTGAGGTATGAAAATAAATAAATAAATAAATAAGGCGGCTGGCGTCCACGGCTCCTTGTCGATGCTTTGAAACACGGATAACTGCGCAAAAAAAATCGTGCGTGAGGCCAGGAACGATGTGTTTGTTGCACTGTTGTTACTGCCAATGATTGAAGTGCAACGCAAATGCAAAAAAAATTTGCACAACTGCCGGTATGTAGGAGTAGTGAAGTTGGCACATTCATTTAGGATGAACAACAAAAAGTAATGCAGCGTTTGTGAGTTTTTGGCAGTACGGCAAAGAGAAACAAACCAAATTAAATATGTCGCGTACGTATAGTAGTGTGATTAGATTTCAGGTGTGATCACATTGGCCAGGAGTTCTTTAAAAGTGTCGAAAAAGTAAAACACCTGCAAAATCTTTGATTCCTGTAAGTGCTAAACGCGTATTACATAGCATTTTTGAAAGACTGTTCTAGTTGATGGCAGGTAGGGAATGTTTGCAAGATGGCGGGGAGACTTCTCTTGCAAAAAATATTTTACTCAGGCTCTGTTTGCTTTTGGGTATCCAAACAAGATTGCGGTAATTTAGACGGGATGATAAATGCGCGTAGTATATTTGAATTTTATCATTGTCGGAAGCAGGCGTTCACACAACAATAATGCTGCAGTGATTGACGGGAGTCTCTTACTCAACTCTCCTACGTGCGAGTTCCAAGTAAGGTGAGAGGAAGAATTAACTCCGATTACTTTATATTCGCCTACCAAAGCGAATTCTTACGTTCATAGGTATAGTGTGTTACTGCATTTACATACCAGATCACGCAGATTAGGCCCGAAAATAGTATGGTGCTGTCTTCCGCATGTGTAAAAATTCCGCTGATCTATCAATCTTTACGAGGTCACTTGAGTATAAATGAAATCATTGCGGTACTGCGCCTCTTGATATAAAAAGATTTGGCAACTTTGATTTCTGCTGACATATGTATTGCTCGCGGTTTCGAAAGTAAGAATTCAATCAATCTAATGGTATACCACGAACACCACACGCAAGCAATATATCCGCAAGAACGCCATAGTTGAGCGAAGAGAATTAGAAAAACTTAGGGGACCCTAAATGTTCGCCTTTAGGTGTTGAACACGATAGCTACGTCCTGTTTCTAGTGTATATTCTAAACACTTAGCGGATGAAAATTTTGTAACTTTTCTATGCACCCACTACGTGTCTTTAAGGAAGTACACGCAGTAGCGTTTGTGCAACTTGTAGTGGGGTAACGGTAACGGCTTTCAACCACGGAGCCACAATGAAGTTCACATGTTTTGATTCCATTTGGCAATGTACGCTTATATCACGCATTATCACTGCAGTATTCCTTGTTGCATTGTGAAATTTGCTAAGACACGTTGCCGGGCTAGTTGGTTGGGGTTCGTCATTTATAAGGGCAAAGCGCAAAATGACAAGCACACAAAAAGAGAGACAAAAAGAGAGACGCGTGTGCGTGCGTCTCTCTTTTTGTGTCCTTGTCGTGGTGCGCTGTAACCTTATATATTATGCATTGTGAAGCATGTATATAGGACGCGTGTGTTTGTGAAGCATGAAAGATACTTTCACAGCATTTCCAAGCACAAGAAGTTATTCTCACTGTTTTCACAAACAGAGGCGTGCCCTTGCTGTAAAACATCCGCTTGCCACGTAAATGACCCGGGTTCGATTACCACTAGGAACACAACAACCCTGCTATTGTTATGCAGTCCCCACTCAGCAAATAAATTTATTTTATTAGCATTGTTGTTCAACTTTCGGTGCATAACTTGATGAGTTTACACTCAAAACTAACAACATCGATGTTGATGCCAGAATTTTTGCGAAACTAGCTCTTTTACGCCATCGCGTGAAAATCTAAGAGGCCTAGTGTGTCATCTGAAGAGGCCTAGGTCAGTTATTGATGTCGTGGACTATGATTGCTTTCGTTGTTAGTAGGGCTGTTTCAGTCAACCTTTTTTCCGAAGCATGAACAGGGATTATGATAGGCTACGCTTGCTAGGGAAAACGCACGGCTTGCGGGGAAGGTGCAGCACAGTCACAGCGAAAGCTAAATGAATGCTCTTTCCGAGCCTTTTCTAAACACTCATTGGGCAACTGCTGCAAGCACACTTGCTTGATGCCCACCATGGCATTATTAATAAAAATTTTAGTATAGTAGCCGGCATTCGCTATTCTATTTCAGCCATTCTTCTGGAAAGCGTGGTATCCGCTGAAAACTTGCAAGGAATTTTGTGCCAGTAGTTCATGCATTGGTTGACGACGATGAGGAATTATGCATGAAGCAGATAAGCGTCACAGTTAATTGCAAACAACGTGTTGTATATGGAATTGTTTGTTGCAAACAACGTGTTGTATATGGAATTGTTTGTTGCAAACAACGTGTTGTATATGGAAGCTCGCCTACCTTCTCTGCTAAATAGGTTTAAAATTCTTACTGTGCAAGCATTCTTAAAGATATACAGTTCACACCAAAGACTCTCATTTTACGCTTTCATTCAAGAACCGACTTTATTTTTCGAAACCCATTGGTCGCGACTACACACCCCGCAAATAGTATTTGCACAAGCGCTACTAAAGCAACTGAATGTAAAAATTAGACATATTCGTCCAATACACAATCTAAATTCAATGCTTAGCATACAATTCGATGATATATTTCCTCATAACGCGAAACAATTGGCATATAGGTATTTAAATGACCAGTTAGCAGATTATCTAGCCCACCTAGAGATAAGCAATATCATAGCGACTGATGCATCTGTGTCAAAAGAAAAGGCTGGGGTTGGCATCTTCTCTCCTTTTTTGGACTGGTCCTTTTCGATTCGACTCCCAGATTATACCCCGGTATTCATGGCAGAATTATTGGCCATTGTTCTTGCCCTACGCAAATTACCCTCAAGCGAATCATTAGCAGTGATCATTACAGATTCGTTATCAGTTTGTAATGCACTTTCTGCGGCAGTAAATTCAGAGCTGATGAATACGTTTCGGCATTTAGTACCGAAAAACGTAAAAAAACTGCATTTGCTATGGGTACCAGGCCACCGCGGATTATATTTGAACGAAATAGCGGACTCTTTAGCAGCAGTATCCCTGGGTGGGCCCACCATTCCAGTTTTGCCAGATACGGCTTACGTAACCGCGCTAAGGTTCCGAAATGCTTGCCTGCAATGGGGAAAAGGTAAATTGGATAACTTCAAAGATTTCGAGCATTTGAGCTATTGCTGGAATAAACAGTGGTGTTTATCTCGCCAGTTAGAGATCACTTATACCAGATTGCGCTGTGCAGTTCCACAACTAAATTATTACCTTAATAAAGCTCAGCTCAAGGCGTCACCGCTATGTATTTGGTGCAACGAAATTGAAACAATTGAACATTTCTTTTTATTCTGTCGTCGTTATTCTTATCAGAGAAAAAGATTTTTAGTAGCCCCATTACAAAAGCTAGGAATACAAGTAAATTTACCAGTAATTTTATCACTTGGCGGAGCTTCATTTGGTTACTGCCACAGGGATGTATGCTCCGCTGTGTTTGACTACATCAACGCAACTAAAAGATTACCATGCTAGTGAACCACTACCTTTTCAGATCTTTAGTTTATAATTCATAGTAATGTCTTTCAAAAACAAAAGATGGTTTGACCGCTTGCTCAGCACACATTTTTGATTTTTGGTAGTATTATTTTACGCTACTTTTTCAGATTGGCTTCATTTTTAGTTTAGTTTCATTTAAGTATCCTGCCGCCCGGTTCTTGGCCCATCCCCCTTTGTGGGTAAGCGCCATCCATCAGAGGTCATCAGCATCATCATCAGCATCAGTTAATTGCTGAAAAACAAACAAGCTTTCGTATTGGGTTGGAGCAATGAACGACCCACTTGTTACGCTATTCGCATTGGACGATTGCTTTTTCTTTCGCTGTTTTAAAATGCTTTATAAGTCATGTTAACGCGATTGCTTTTCTGACATCAATCCTGCCTAAGACAAGTTTGCCATTAAGTTCTAAGCACTGGCGTGAGGGAGTGGTAGAATATTGAGGGGGCACTCAGCGGCATGGGTCCGAGTGCCACTGTGTCATTGTGACTTGGTTATTCTCTAATTTCGCGCGATGTGGTTACAGACACTGCCGGCGGCGGTGGTGGCGGCGGACAATTACGGCGCTGCGCGAGATCTTAGTTGCGATCTCATAGCAGCTTTCGCTGTAAAAACGTGTTATACAATTACAAGTATTTTTCTAAACATTTTGAAAAAAACAAAAAAAAACTGAAAGGACGGATATTAGTTTTTAGCATTTATGCACCTGCTGTGTGAATTACGGAAACTTTTCCTGTCTTCATTTCTTAGAGGAAGGTACAAGAACCTAGTGCAAGGTTGAAGACATGCTTTAGCACAGAGGAGACGCAGGCAGTGAAGCATCTGTATGTTGTTTACATATACGAGCCTGCTGCCCCGCGGCGGTGGTCTAGTGGCTAAGGTGCTCAGCTGCTGACCCGCAGGTCGCGGGTTCAAATCCCGGCTGCGGCGGCAGCATTTCCGATGGAGGCGGAAATGTTGTAGGTCCGTGTGCTCAGATTTAGGTGCACGTTAAAGAACCCCAGGTCGTCGAAATTTCTTGACCCCTCCACTACGGCGTCTCTCATAATCATAAGGTGGGTTTGGGACGTTAAACCCCACATATCAATCATCAATCAATATACGACCCTGCTGTTTGTGAGGTTCTGGAACGTTCGAACAATTTCATCTTAATCGCTTGGAGTTTAAAACAAACTGTCATATACACTGTTATTCCAAGAATTTAGTATGTGACAAGGTCTTATATTTTGCCTTACACTCAGGTATGATAGCATTCTCAAAGTATTCGTTAAACTATTCAGCCATCATAGTGCCAGTAACATGTTTTGCGTCAACCGAGATAATTTCTACAGTTATACACTGTGAAAACTGGCCGTCGGAGGGACGAAAAAGATCGACGTAAAGATCACGGGTGCCCCTCAGTTCGTGGGAAGAAGGAGAAAATGGCCGTGGATGCCAACTGATCTAGTGCTGTTATTGTAGGTACGGAGACAATTTCCATCTTCAGGGTACCTCATAAAAAAGTCTAAAAGTTGGCTGATGCGATTAGTTTTTTTCCAGTCGAAATGCCATTACGAGGCCACTTTTTTCGGGGCACGATGTGTTGACAGAGAGCCTTGCGTGTAATTAACATTCCTTTTTTCATAGTTCCTCTTTAATCTTTTTGCTGTGTTATGAATACCCTTGATGTGTTTTTGATATCCGCATCGCCGTCACGCACCATATAAAGTCCAAATCGATTTAAGGCCCCCGGAAATTGTGTGTACTAGCCGCGGGTAAATGAACGCGAGCGAGAACTGCAAACGCAGCTGAAGCAAACGGGAAGCAAGCCGACCTATCTCAGTCGCCCGAAGGCCGCATGCGATAACATCACCTGCGTGCGAGGCATGTCGTCGATTTATACTCAGGCAGAGAGGAAACGCCCTCTCTGTCTTGAGGAATGCTGGGGCCACGGAAACAAGAGGGAAGCTGCCATATGACCAAAGGGGAAGATAGCCACCAATCGGAAAATTCGCAAATATTTTCTTCCACGAAACAAAAATTGTAATAATAAAACTTGGGATATCAAAAGAACTGCTAACTTGCTTTCCAGTTGGGTATAAATGTTATTCATTTATTTAGTACATACTGCGAACCATAAATGGTCCAAGCAGGAAGGGCACATTACATAAAAAACAGGAATAACATGCACCATACATAATGCAATTCACTCTACGTAACTCACAATCAATGGAGTCACATACCTTTTTCCAATCAGACACTGTCCGTGGAAAGAAAGAATACATAAAGACATCAGTTCTTGTGAAATATGGGGTAAGCAAATTGGGATGGTGATGTAGGGTCTGTTTAGTTGATAGGAAAGATAGATACGGTGATGGATCAATGGCGAGTTTATTGTTAAGTAGCAAGAAAACTAAATCAAGCCTTTGTTTGAGTCTGTGCGAAGCAAGTGGCTGAATTTCATATGCAGTCATTAGTGCAGAGGGTGAATCAGATGGCAAGTATTTGTTGTATATGAAACAAACTGCTTTCCTTTGAACCCGCTCAATTTTATCAATATTAAACTTAGTCCAAAGATCCCATACTGTGCTGGCGTATTCTAATTACGGCCTTACACTATGATAATAACTAAGAAGCTTTACATTTGGAGAGCAGTTGCGAGGTTTTTGTCTTAAGAGACCGAGTTTTCGGAGGGCTGCTGAACATACGTTGTCTATGTGGACGTTCCAAGATAAGTTCTTAGTTATGGTCAAGCCCAAATATCTATAGCTAGTGACCTCTCTCAGGGTTGATGGCCTTAGTTGGTTGATTTAGTCCAGCGGATTTTTTTTTACGTGTCAGACGCACACAGACACTTTTGTCTATGTTGAGGGTCATTCCCCATTCATTACACCACTGATCTATATTGAAAAGATTTGTGGTAAGTTCGTTTTGATCATGAACAGAGTAATTATTCACGAAACAAAACACAATCAACGGCAAATAATCTATATTGTATTGTAGGTGTTATGACATCGACAATATGGTTGATATAAATGAGAAAAAGCAATGGCCCCAGTACACTTTCCTGTGGCACACCTGATGAGGCATGAAGAGATGGTGAACGGTGGTCATTATTCGCAGCAAACTGTGACCAGTTAATAAGATTTTCGGTTATCCAGTTTACGAGAATGTCTGGAAGGCCAATCCGCTTAAGTTTTTGAATCAGTTTATTGTGAGATACTCTGTAAAACGCTTTACTGAAATCCAAGAAAATAATCTCAGTTTGCTTATTGTCATCAAAATTTAGAGCAAATGAGTGGATTACTGAAACCAATTGTGTTACTGTTGAATATTCCTTTCTAAACCCGCGTTGAAAATGTATTCAAAAAGAATGTTGGTCCTAGAAATTTTCTATTTGGGTGGTAATAATATGTTCAATTGATTTACAGCAGGATGACGTTAGAGATATAGGACGAAAATTTTGAGAAGAAAGACGGTCCCTTTTTTTGTATACGGGACCAATGCAAGCGGCCTTTCAGTCACCTGGTAGCTTTGATGACAACAATGAAACACAAAACTTTTATACAGGAATTTTACGACATGTTCACCATAACTTTTCAGAAACATAATTGGCAGATCATCCGGTCCACATGATGTTTTGGACTTAAGGTTTAAAAGCATCGCGAATACACCAGAGTAAGACACAAAAGATGCTTCAGAGGAATCGAACCCTTTACCGCTTGGTACTTATGTACTAGAACGAGAAAACACACTTTGAAAATACGTACTAAAATGCTGAGCCACCACTTTCTGGTCAGTAACAATCACGCCCTCAATTGATATTTCAGTCACGGGTTTCTTTTTGTCGGCAATGTAATTCCAGAATTTACTTGGGTCATTTTTTATGAAATTGGGCAGCAGTGTCATAAAGTAGCAATCTTTAGAGGAGCGTACGGGCTATGCAAGGTTGACTTTGAGGGTTGAACGAACCCTAGTCTGCGCTTGCTTTTTCCGTAATCGCTTTATTTTTCGCTTTATATGAATAATATCACGCGTAATTCAAGGAGTTTTTTTGTGAACCTCCTTACGTTTATTCGAAATAAAGTCGTCTATGCAATGGTGACACATTTCCTTATATCGGTTCAACATTGCTCCGACATCTTCAGCATCAAATACACCAAAACACGATTCCATGTAGTCTATCACAGATACGTCATCTGCTCGTGAGTAATCTTTGAAATAACAAACCGATGATTTTTTATCGCTCGCGCATCTGGTAAGGGGAACGGATACACTAACCAAGTCGTAATCGAACAGGCCCTTTTCCACGGAAACAGTGTGCTGCACTAGTTCACGGCCTATAAATACCAAATCAAGAATGGAACTACTGGACCCATGCACACGGGTTGGCTCTTTCACAACTTGCATCAGGTTATGAGTAAGCATGATTTCGAACAAAGGGTCCGTCTCTTTTTTGTTCAAGGGCCCTGTCGTAAAGCGTTCCCAGTCAGCAGAAGGTAGGTTAAAATCACCAGCTAATAAAATTTTCTGGTTGTGAAACAGGCACATATGTTCACGTAGTTTTGCCATGCATTCTAACGTAGCCTCAGGGGGTCTGTATACGGCATATAAAATGAAGCTATGGCTCCAACAAGACAGTCTGATGTATACACACTCTAGTTCATTGACACTCCCGATAATTGTAGCCTGTATTGTCTCTTTCACAAAGACGGCTATTCCACCACCCCTTGTAGCTCTGTCTTTCCTAAACACTTTATACGAGGGTGGAAATACGTCATCGTCAGCTATTTCAGGGTGCAACCATGTTTCAGACACAATCGCTACATGAGGATCGTATTCAAGTAAGGCAATTTACATGAGTTCAGTTTTATTGCTTACGCTTCGGACGTTCACATTAACTAATCGGAGACAGTTTCGTTCTGAGTGCTTCACGCGAATAATGGAACGTTAACTTTCTGTTGACCGAACCCATGAAGGAACAGTAGAATGTCCTTTTAGGTCTTGATAAGTGACTGGGCATATCATCTGGTTATCGGACGTTTGCTGCTTCCGTCGGTATTGTTGTAAGCGATTTGTTTTGCCATAGAGAGCATATAAACATTGGTGCTTCCATCTCATTATAATCACTTATATGTCGTTGAAACCAGTATTGAGGTAATGGTGGGTTCCACACGTTGTTATGAGCTTGCGGAAATATTTCGAATTATTGTGATTCCTCTGATATGAAAATTGTGTCCTATAATCAAGCCTTTCAGGGTTGTCAGATTGCACGTACAACAACAAATAAAAAACTAAGTGCGTTGAAATTATCAGAGCTGGTGCACAATCTTTTTTTTTATTCTCAATAAGGAAGTTTTCTGTTTTGTTCGCTTCACAATAAAAAAGTGGTCGGAATTGCAGGCAAAAAAATTGCGCATACGTGCTTTTTACAACTGAATGCGTGAGTTCATCTCGTCTGTCAAACAGCGTGTACGTATAATTTCATGGTGTACTTATAATATTTTTGCGTGCGAAAGTTAACTACCACAGGCTCACTATTTCCACGAACTGTTTTATTTTTAAGTGCACAGGTTATTGTACACCAGTGGAGGCGTAGCGAATACAGCGAGCTTATACCGCAACCGCAAAGCATGATTTCAATAATTTTTCAACAAGAAACTCCTCAGAGCATGGGCCCCTTCGCGACACCAGAACACCACCAGCGCCGATCCAGGTGGTTGTGCGGCGGGCCGGGTCGCGATAACATCTTTCCGACGTGGTCACGTGATGTATGTACGCGCCGCATGGAGGAAGGAAAATGTCCTTCCTCCTTGACGCGATGGATGCAAGGTCGCGCATGCGCGGCGCTCGCCAGCCAACATGAACGCTTGTCATGGCGCAACACAACGGAACGTCGCGGTCGAGGACTCGGTAGAAACGACCATGTTCAATGGTGATTTGCTACCTCAAGACGTGTATTCGTTGTCTTATTATGATCGGCTAACCTGTGGTTGCGTGAAGTCGGACAATATGGCACCAGAAGTTTGCGCAAGGTGTCGTTAACATCACTGCTTCGAGTCACCATTGTGTCGGAGCTTTCCCACCCAGCTGACCAGCGAACAAGTTTTGTGAATTTCGCTATCAAGTAAGTACTATCTTACGGCTCTCACGAATTTTCCCCGTCTTCAGCCTGTTCGACTGCCTCATGCCTTGAACGCTTTACGTTGATTCGAAGTCGAACGGAGGCTTACTTGAATTCGGCTTTTTTTGCGCGGGTGGCTTCGCGTACTTGCGAGTTCTGTGCAATGGTGTCGCGTGCCCCTGACCGTGAAGTTGGTTACCTGGAGTTTAGTGGTGTGGGCTTGATAGCTGCTGTCAAGTGTCGTGTTACAGTACGCATTGCGCTAGAGTTGACAAAAATTCCTCTACGTCCCGGGTGAGTGACTGACTAAACTGCGCATTCCATCCTTTACGTTGCAGTTGCGTTATAACAAGCCACTCTGATTAGCAAGGGTGTGACAGCTGTACTGTATTTGATATCAATAATGCACTTATGGATATTAGCACGGCATATTTTGCCTGCAGCGTTAATTTTACCGTTTGCAGGTCGGATGCCGCCAGTAGTTGCTTAAGTTACGTTCAGCTTGTTGTCCTTTTGGCTCTCGCTATTTTCACAGTGTCTGTTGGTAATTTTTTCTTCTCGGTTGGGCGCCAGTGAACTAAGCTGTGGTGCCTCGCGGCTCTCGCTATTTGGCTATCAGAAAAAAATGTACTAAAGAAGAACAAAAGGGAAGCACTATAGGAAAGCGATCGCCTGATTGGAGCGACCCCGAGGGATGCACAGCGCATTAGCATGGGCGCTTCACAAGCACATAGGGCAAAAATGGACGAAGAAGCTGCCTTCTTTGTAGCGGTTTGGCAAGAGTGCCGGCACATCAACTCCGAGCAGTATAGTCTCTGTTGCCGGCGCTATATCTACTTTCGCCCATGTCTGCACCTTGCTCCCACAAGTTTTTTGAAGAAAGCAGCTCACTCGGTTTCTGAAAGAAGCAGTTCAAAGTTCATTTAGCGTCTGCCGCCATGAACTCAAGCTCAATGAAAGACTGTGAAGGTCTTTGAGATATGCCGTCGTCATTTCTCTCAATACTTGCAGTGATATCGCTAGCACTTCTGGTATATTGTAGTATGACTGCATAGTGTGAAGAATAGTGACCCACTTTGAAATTTACAACCTTATCATTGAAGTGTCTTGGACTGTCTTTACTGTATGCGATTTGTTTCTGCCAAACATAAACCTAGAGTTCACCATTTTTCAAAGACAATTGCTAATTTTCTGTGTACTTTTGCAAGCACACTTTCACCTATTATGCTAAACAACAGCCTTGAGTGATGTGCCTGATTCTTGTCTATGAATTTTATAGAATACCTAAAATTGACTCTTCTACTTGGCGCAACTATTGATACTGTGTAGACGTTCTATGCATCTAGAAATAAAAACAGAGAATGCAGCTGGTAGCAATAAATACTGTGTTCAGACGCTTGTTACAATGCGAAACCTTGCTAGTGCCAAAACTTGTTGTGGGTGCACGGTGAAGCGACTGGTAGCTAGCAATACTGCATTGTTACAGCTAATTGCACGATGGAAAATTTTTCATCTGGTTGCGTAGTTTGAGCAGATGTCGATCAAGTTCACTGTGGTATGACATAGTTACAAAGTTCATGTTTCTGCATTCTACGTACCAGGGACCCTTATGTGAAGCAACGTGATGCTGTAATAGGGGCAGCTAAGTGAGAACTGGGTTTTCTCTGTCTGTCAGTATCAATACACTGGTTTGCTAAATGCACTTGAGTAGATTAAGCAGGCACTTGCAGCTACAGAGTCAGTAGTAACAGCACAATTACATAGCAGAACTACCTAGCTGTGTATTGCATTTCCAGAAACTCCATTATTTTGGGACATCTTAACGTCACAGCTTGCTCGCTCATTTCTTGGTGGTGTGACATTACAAACATGATAATTTCAAATATCATGCAAAATTATTCTATAATTTTTTATATTGTATATTAAATTTATGCTTTTCGACTGCTTCCTTCCCAACTAAAGCTTAGCTTCTGCTGGATTGCCTCATGGGTGAAAACAAAAAAAAGAGGCCAGGAAAAGCAATAAGGTGCTAAACTCTAACAGAAGAGAGTATTGCTGTGGTTCAATTTATAGCTGAAAGTTCTTTAAAGGCAGCAACGTGGATTTCATATGAGTGTTTACAGGGCATAATTGTGTTGTGCTACTTTTGTTATCACAGGAAGCACCTCCCAAAAGCATTGCTACAAGCAGGTGAGCCACAAGTTCTTTTCAATGAACGGATCAGATGCCTGAGAGCCATGGGCCGGCTGCTTCTAGCCTACACAGACAGTACAGCCACCACAGTAAATTTCTTACAAAGGTGTCAGACATTCCTATGTTGCATAGAGTGACAAGCTTCATTGTCAGTTTTATAGCTCATAGGAATATGCCTGCGAAAGTAATTTCCTGCACAGTGTGTCTTACATTCTCTCAAAGTGCCATTAGACAGCTTTGGCTTTGTCTTTCTTTTTTATCACCTTCCAGACCACCTTGCTAATTCATACAGAGTGCTGGAGCAATCGCATTGTGTGATTATCACAGAAACTTCATTTCGTAAAACAATTATGGTGAACCCTTCATGCCTGAACAGTGTATACTCTTCGCTAGTGAATTGATGTGATTTTACACTGACTGTCGGTTAGTTTTCTCTGCAATATGAAATAGTGTTTTGGACCTAAAATTACGCCGTATACGTTGTGTAGTTGTGAGTCGTGCTTCATAATTATTTATCTCACTTATGCCTTGCACTGTACTTCCTCACCATGCCGATGTAGCCCAGTGGAACATAAACGAGGCCTTGCTTAGTTGATGGCTGCATGTTTATAGCACAATCACTGACGTCGTGCTTTGTTGCCCTGAGACTGTAGTCACGATGGTAACATATGCGCACCCCTTTTCAAAATGAGAACAATGTAGAAGCCAAGTGAGAAACTGAAAACAGCTACAATGTGTGTTTTATTTGCTATGACTTCATCATTTCATCATGTGAACACAACATTTGTGGCAACGTGCTGACATTTTACAATTTCGCAGTTATCAGAAATTTCGGATGGTCACCGGGGGTTGTATGGTAGCTTTTTACGCTTAAATCAAGAGAGGTTAATTTATACATTGCATGACTTTATTGATTTATATTTTGCGATGCTCGTCTGTGAACTAGTCTGCAGCTTCTGTCAATATTGATGTGTTCATTATACGAAACCTTCTGTATGTTCACTATTGCCGCAGGCATGGAACGATGTTTAGCCTTGCGAATGCGAGCATGGGCCATGGTGTGAAAAAGAAGAGGACTGTTTGTGCGCTCGCGCTGTATATTTTGGTTCAGCTCGACGTCCAGTGCTGCTGCTCCTGTGAACAGACGTTGTGGTCTTTCTGTAATCACGTGACATTTTTGGTGGAGGTGCTGGGTAGTGTTCTATGCACTGCAATCAGCAGCAAGTTCCAGACACTAGTCGCGACTTAGAATAACCAGCTGAAATACGGTGTAGCAGGCGACAACTAGGCCTACCTTCTCAATTCGGACCATTTCCACAACTCGGCAGTATTATGGCTAATGTGGGAACACAAACCCAAGAGACATCAATGCTGCCTCCTCCATGGTTCTTCAATGCCCCGCGAACCCCGAAGCCGTTCCACGGTGACTGTTACGAGGACGTCAACGACTGGCTAGACGACTGATACCGTTGTAGCAGCATTAACGAGTGGAACGAGCAGCGAAAGCTTCGGTATGTCTACTTTTACCTGGAGGGCTCTGCGCGCACTTCATTCGAAAACCATAAAGACACTATGACAACCTGGCCAGAGTTTTCCAACGAGTTGCGAAATACCTTCCGAAGCTCTAACCGAAGGAGAAAACGGAAAGGCTACTCGATTCTCGAAATCAGCGTCCGAACGAGCGTGTTGCCATGTTCGTTCAGGACCTGACGCGGCTGTTTAGGCGACCTGACTTCTCAATGACGGAAGAGAAGAAGGTTCGCCTCATATTGCGGAGAGCGAAAGAGCAGCTGTTCGTTGGACTAGGGCGGAACTCTCCCAGCGCTGTAGAGGATTTCCTCCGTGAGGCCACGACAATGGAGAGAATGCTAAGGCAGAATTCGTATCAGTATGGTCGTCCTGGCAGCCTTTTCTCAGTGTCGCCGGCCCTGCCAACACCTGACCTCACGACTATAAGAGACCTGATGGAGCTCGTGTGCAGTATTGTGTGCGAGGAGCTGCAAAAGCGGCACGTGGTGTCTTCTTCGCCCCATGTTGCTGCTCTAACGGATGTCGTTCGCGAAGAGATCCAGCAGCTGGTGCACCCAATGACGGCTCTGCGTGCAGCCGAGGTCCAACCCATGACGGCCCCGCGTCCAGCCGAAGCTCCGCTATTAACGTACGCGGAAGCAATACGTACTCCTGCACCAGCTGTTGGCTATTCGTTCCGTCCGTACACCCTGCAGACAGCGCCGTCACTCTACTCAGGACCACCGCAGTACAGCAACTCACCCCTTACACGGAAATCCTGTGTATGGCGTGCTCCCGACAACTGGCCTCTATGTTATCACTGTGGTGAACTAGGTCACATCTACCGTGAGTGCGCATACAGGCACATGGGTCTTCCTGGCTTTCGTCCGGATGCTCGTCGACTCAGAGATAATGAGCGGCCCCGTGCTATCGCCGAATACTTGGCAAGCCAGCAATGCTCAGCCCTTTCGCGTCGCCAATCCCGCTCACCGTCTCCATGGCGTTGCACGTCACCTGGCCAACATTCGACCTTTGCGGGCGTCCTTGCAGGAAGATCGCCAAGATCCACAAGCCCGCGCCAGGAAACTAAGAACAGCGATCTCTATGGGTGAGGCCGCTGTTGATCGACCTATTGACCCCACTGGGACTATGCACTGCCCGCCTCCGAATTCGTAAGTCGACATACATTACTTCCTTCATCGTATTGCGCGAATGCTCCCAAAACCTTATTCTCAGAATGAATTTTTTCCGCGAGCATGTAGCCTTTATTAACCTTCGCCACCTGCTCATAACGTTCTCTAACGACCATACAGCCCTACAAAAGGCTGCAGTTGCGCAGACCACAACACTTCGAATTGCTGACGACACCATCGCACTTCCGCCGCGAGCCAGTATGTTGGTAAATGTGGAGAGAGACTGTGACAACAAGAGTAGTGGCATCGCGGAAACGAACCTCTCGGTGCTCTTGGCTCGGCAGATTTGTGCCGCGCGCTATCGTCCAACTGAAACATCGAAGGACCCAGCTTCTGATCACGAATTTTGGCAGCCTGTACAAACACTTGGCAAAGCGAACAGCGATCAGGAATCTTGAAGCCATTGATGATGAAGAATGTTCCACTATCGCTCCGTTGCCACAGCTGCCGAGGGTGATACTGCATTAACGAGTACAGTTGACGTGAATTGCCAGCTATCCTCTGCGCAGCAGCAGCAGATTCGAATGATTTTACGTACGTATACTGACTGCTTTGCGTCGAACTCCAAAATCATCATCATCATCATCATCATCATCATCATCAGCCTGACTACGTCCACTGCAGGACAAAGGCCTCTCCCATGTTCCGCCAGTTAACCCGGTCCTGTGCTTGCTGCTGCCAATTTATACCCGCAAACTTCTTAATCTCATCTGCCCACCTAATCTTGTGTCTCCCCCTAACCCGCTTCCCTTCTCTGGGAAACCAGTCAGTTACCCTTAATGACCAGGAGTTATCCTGTCTACGCGCTACATGCCCTGCCCATGTCCCTTTCTTCTTCTTGATTTCAGCTATGATATCCTTAACCCCCGTTTGTTCCCTAATCCATTCTGCTCTCTTCTTGTCTCTTAGGGTTACACCTACCATTTTTCTTTCCATTGCTCGCTGCGTCGTCCTCAATTTAAGCTGAACCCTCTTTGTAAGTCTCCAGGTTTCTGCTCCGTAGCTAAGTACCGGCAAGATACAGCTGTTATATACCTCCCTCTTGAGGGATAGCGGCAATCTACCTGTCATAATTTGAGAGTGCTTGCCGAATGTGCTCCACCCAATTCTTATTCTTCTAGATACTTCAATCTCGTGGTTCGGCTCTGCGGTTATTACCTGCCCTAAGTAGACATAGTCTTTTACAACTTCAAGTGCACTATTACCTATCTCGAAGCGCTGCTCCTTGCCGAGGTTGTTGTACATTACTTTCGTTTTCTGCAGATTAATTTCAAGACCCACCTTTCTGCTCTCCTTGTCTAACTCCGTAATCATGAGTTTCGATTCGTCCCCTGAGTTACTCAGCAATTCAATGTCATCGGCGAATCGCAGGTTACTAAGGTATTCTCCATTGCCTCTTATCCCCAACTGTTCCCATTCTAGGCTTCTGAAAACCTCCTGTAAGCACGCGGAAAATAGCATTGGGGAAATTGTGCCCCCTGCCTTACACCCTTCTTGATTGGTATTTTGTTGCTTTCTTTATGAAGCACTATGGTAGCAGTTGATCCCCTGTATATTTCTTCCAGAATGTTTATATATGCTTCATCTACGCCCTGATTCCGCAGTGTTTGCATGACGGCTGATATTTCTACTGAATCAAACGCCTTTTTGTAATCTATGAAGGCTATGTATAGTGGTTGGTTATACTCTGAGAATTTCTCTATTACCTGATTGATAGTATGAATGTGGTCAATTGTTGAGTAGCCGGTTCGAAATCCTGCTTGTTCCTTTGGTTGATTGAATTCTAATGTTTTCTTTACTCTGTTAGCAATTACCTTTGTAAATAGCTTGTATATTACAGAGAGCAAGCTGATCGGCCTGTAATTCTTCAAGTCCTTGTCATCTCCTTTCTTATGTATTAAGATGATGTTAGCGTTCTTCCAAGACTCTGGTACTCTTCCCGTCAGGAGACACCTCGTAAACAGGGTGGCTGGTTTCTATAACACAATCTGTCCTCCATCTTTCAGCAGATCTGATGTTACCTGATCCTCACCAGCAGCTTTGCCTCTTTGCATGCTCTCCAAAGCTTTTCTGACTTCTTCTATCATTACTGGTGGGGTGTAATCTGGGTTACTGTTAGTTTTTATAGTATTAAAGTCGTGGTTGTCTCGGCTACTGTACAGATCTCTGTAAAACTCCTCCGCTATTTTAGCTATCCTATTCATATTCGTAGTTATTTTGCCTTCTTTGTCCCTTAGTGCATACATCCGACTTTTGCCTATCCCAAGTTTCCTCTTCAATGCTTTGACACTTCCTCCGTTTTTCAGAGCGTGTTTAATTCTCTCCATGTTATACCTTCTTACATGGCATACCTTACGTCTATTATTCAACTTCGATAGCTCTGCCAGTTCTATTTTGTCTGTTGTACTTGACACTTTCATGATTTGACGCTTCTTAATTAGGTTTTTCGTTTCCTGGGAAAGCTTGCCAGTGTCCTGTCTTACTACACTGCCTCCAACTTCCACTACACACTCCGTAATGATACTCGTCAGATTATCATTCATTGTATCTACGCTAAGGATGGTTTCCTCACTAAGAGCCGAGTACCTAATCTGCAGCGACACTCTGAATTCCTGTACTTTCCCTCTCAGTGCTAGCTGATTGATTGGCTTCTTGCGTATCAGTTTCTGTCGTTCCTTCTTCAAGTCTAGGCGAATTCGAGACCGTACCATTCTATGGTCACTGCATCGTACCTTGCCAATCACTTCCACATCCTGCACGATTCCAGGGTGTGCACTCATTATAAAGTCTATTTCGTTCCTATTTTAGCCATGAGGGCTCCTCCAAAATCAAGCAGTTTTTAACCGCGAAGCAACGCATTATAACGCCCCCTACCGAACGGCCTATACGACAGCACGCCTACCGCGTGTCGCAAAAAGAGCAAGAGGCAATACTGTTCGAGGTATTGCGCACCCAGGACGGGACAGAGAAGAAGACGCAGAACACATACACGGCGCTAACTTTCAACAATGCGGTTTACCCACAGAAACAGCAATACTTATACAAAAACATGGCGCGTCACAACCACGTGCTAGAACCAAAAAATTGTGATCTACTGCAACTCAGGCAATGTTCGAATAATGCAATTCCTTCAATGATAATGATACCGATGGGTTACTTATACTTGCGTCCCCAAACTTAGCAATGAAGTTCGCCTCTATAATGAGCCTTGTTATTTGGTTAGTGCTTCTTCCAATTATGCTGGTGCTAATGAAGAGGGGTCGACACCCACATTTTTTGCAGTGAATTGCAAAGAAAACCTCAGGCTGTGCCTTTGCCACGTTTTTCTTATTTTGGTATAAGTATTGCTGTTTCTCGGAATAAACCGCATTGTTGAAAGTTAGCGCCGTGTATGTGTTCTGTGTCTTTTTCTCTGTTCCATCCTGGATGCGCTATACCTCGAACAACATGAATAACCAACAATCCCACCGTGCAACATTAATAAGAGGCAATACATTTTCAGGTGAAACAGATGCTCGACGACGACGTTTCCCAACCCTCTAACAGTCCATAAGCGTCATCTGTCGTACTTATTAAAAAGAAAGACGGCACTCTTAGATTTTGCGTCAATTACCGGAAGCTCAACAAAGTCACGAAGAGAGACGTCTACCCCCTCCCACGCATAGATGACTCACTGGATCGACTTCGACATGCCCGATATTTTTCATCAATGAATTTACGCATCGGCTACCGGCAGATCGAGGTCTATGAACGCGACCGGGAAAAAGCAGCATTCATAACTCCCGATGGCATCTACGAATTCAAAGTGTTGCCATTTGGATTGTGCTCTGCACCGGCACCGTTCCAAAGGATGATGGACACCGTCCTGTCCGGTCTGAAGTCGAAATCCTGCCTCGTCTATTTAGACTACGTCGTTATTTTTTCCAAAACATTTGAGCAACATTTACAATGACTTCAGTCCGTCTTGTTCGCTATTCGATCCGCAGGCATATCGCTAAAACCGGAGAAGTGTCATTTCGGCTAAGAAAAACTAAAGTTCCTCGGCCACCTTGTCAGTCACAATGGCATTCGACCAGACCCAGAAAAGACCATGACCGTTGTTGCATTTCTCCACCTTCGAACAAACGGGATTTGCGCCGATGTTTGGTTCTCTGCGCCTACTACAGGTGCTTTGTCTAGAGCTTCGCCAACATCGCTGAACCCCTTACCTGCTTAACAAAGAAGGATGCTCCTTTTGTGTGGGGCCCAGAGCAGAGAGCCGCTTTTTCCAAGCTTCAACAGTGCCTTGAGAGTGAACCCTTACTATGTTACTTTGATGAAGATGCTGCCAATGAAATTCACACTGACGCAAGCAACATCGTGGTCTTGGTGCAGTGCTCGTCCAGTGGCAAGACGGCGCTGAACGTCTCATCGCTTATGCTAGTCGCATTCTGTCATCTGCGAAAACTAACTACTCGAACAAGAAGAAAGAATGCCTTGCTGTTATTTGGGCGATAACAAAGTTCCGACCGTATCTGTATGGCCGTCCATTCAGAGTAGTTACGGACCATCATGCCCTCTGTTGGCTGGCCAATCTCAAGGACCCTTCAGGGCGCCTCGCGAGGTGGAGCTTGCGCCGCCAAGAATCTGAGGTTACAGTCGTCTACAAGTCGGACCGCAGGCACACTGATGCTGATTGCCTTTCGCGCGCTCCCCTCGCGATGACATCGAGTGACGATGATACCGATAGCCATTTTCTTCGTGCAGTCAGAGAATCTGACTTGGCCCAACAACAGTGGAATGATTCAGAGATCCGACAACTTATCAAATACCTTCAAGGTCTTAACTCGAGTCCACCATTGGCATTCGCACGTTCAGGGTCATTTTGTCTCCGCAACGACATCGTCTACAAAAACAACTTCGACCCTTAAGCGACTGAATTCAGTCCACCAGGGCTAGGTGCTGACATTTTATCGGGATCTGGCGCCGCCATGGATGCCAGGCGTTTACGCCTACTGTTTCTGCAGCTGATGCAGGTGATGACTACCGTCTGTGACACCTTCGACTCGGCGTGCTTGTTTCCTATCAAGAATGCCGACATGAATCACGTGTGCCGCGCTTTCATATGCCCTTGGGATCGCAACCCGCCACTGGACATGACAGCGCTGCCGGCAGCCGATCGTCTCATCCTTTGGCAACCTTGGTCACACCAGGATGGGATACTACTTAAGCAGGCACCTCAACCTGCCACTCCGGGATCTGGCGCCGCCATGGACGCCAGGCATTTATGCCTACTGTTTCTGCAGCTGATGCAGGTGATGACTACCGTCTGCGGCACCTTCGACTCAGCGCGCTTGTTTTCTATCAAGAATGCCGACATGAATCACGTGTGCCCCGCTTTCATATGCCCTTGGGATCGCAACCCGCCACTGGACATGACAGCGCTGCCGGCAGCCGATCGTCTCATCTTCTGGCAACCTTGGTCACACCAGGATGGGATACTACTTAAGCAGGCACCTCAACCTGCCACTCCGGGATCTGGTGCCGCCATGGACGCCAGGCATTTACGCCTACTGTTTCTGCAGGTTGGTTATTCCTATCGTTGTGTATATGGAAAACCGTTTAGAAAGCTGGCGTCAGATCCCCCATGTGTCAGTGTGCTTATTTGTGATTTATTTCATGTTGTTACAAACTACTCGGAAAGCGGAGATGTTATTGTTGGGTTACTTTTGCTGCTGTCCGGCGATATCGAGCAGAATCCTGGCCCCCTTTTCGAGGAGCAAGAACAAAAAATGTTTTCTGCAATCATGCAAATCCCTCAGATGTTGCAGAAGCAGTCAGACATTCTTGATGAAATTCGCACCCTACGCTGTGAGCAACAAGCTATCAAACAAAACGTATCTGATCTCACGGCTAAGGTCGAGCGTGCTGAAGCCAGCGCATCATGTGTTTCGCCTTTGAAAGAAGCAGTACGGAGAGTGACGGCTTGCGTTGAATCACTTGCTGCATTGTTTGCCTCCATGCGCGAACGCCAAGACGATCTAGAAAACAGATCACGCCGAAATAACTTGCTATTTTATGGTCTTGATGATACCGCTGGTGAAACGTCGGCGGAATCTGAGGAACGAATTTTCACTTTTTGCTCCAAAAAACTAAGCGTTGATGCTTCTGTAACATCGATAGAAAGATCCCACAGGCTTGGGCGTTTTACACAGCAAAACAACAGGCCGATAATAGTGAAGTACGTGTCATTTAAAGAAAAACAACGGGTGCTTGCCGCTGCGCGAAAACTAAAGAGAACCGACTATTCTATCAGCGAAGACTACTCTGAAAAGGTTAGATTGGAGCGTAAAAAGTTACTCCAGTTTGCTGGAGAACGCGGTGGTGATTTCAAGCTGAACTTCAATAAGCTCAAGATTGGCACACAAGTTTTTAGGTATGACGCGGCTAGTGATAGCGTGAAGTGCAATGTCCGATAGCCACGAATTCAACTTCTATCGCGCGAAAAGACAGATGCTGTAACGGAACTTAAAATACTTGTTGTAAATTGCCATAGCCTCAAGAACAAAAAGGAGAAGTTTGGTGCACTTGTTGAATTAGTAAAGCCACACGTCGTTGTGGGCACTGAGTCGTGGTTGGATGACATCATAACTGACAGCGAAATTTTTCCTCCGAACTATACGGCATATCGAAAAGATCGCAATGTGCATGGTGGGGGCGTTTTCGTCCTTGTCCACAGTGCTATCAGTAGCGTGCCAATAAATCTAACTACTCCATCATGCGAAACGGTCTGGTGTAAGGTTATCCTCGCTAACGGCTCCGCAATGGCTATCAGGTCATTTTACAGACCACCTTCACAGAAAGGCCCCGAGTCATTGTTTCAGCTTAGCAATATTTTACTAGCTCTAGATGCAACGCGCGTTATTTTGGCGGGCGATTTTAATTTGCCAAACATCGAATGGGTCCATCTTCAGCCTAAATCTAACACGTCGTCGCTTCTGTACTCTGCTTTTTTTGAAATGATTAATGCTCATTCGCTATTTCAATTTGTATCTCGTCCTACCAGACTAGATTCCTCTTGCAATAATGTGCTTGATTTAATTTTTTGCAATGACCAAACTCTAATCTCTTCTGTCACAACAATACCAGGTATAAGCGACCACGAAGTCGTTGTTGGAACAATAAGTTGCGATATCATGCGCCGCCCGAGTCTGTTACCGCGAAAAGTGTTTTATTATAGTCGCGGTGATTATGTCTCTCTTTCCCGAGAGCTAGATCAGTTTTTACCGGAGTTCAGACAACATGCTACCAACCTGGATTTGAATACTACATGGCACTTGTTCAAAACTAAGCTTTGATCACTGATACGCACTAATGTTCCGTCACGGGTGCTTTCCTCAAAGCGTAGAACTAGTAAGCCCTGGATGAACAGCACCCTCAAGGCCTTGATTAATTGCAGGCACCGCGTGCATCGAAAGTACCGCCAGACACCACAACGTGAGCTACATGAAACGTTAAAAGAACTAAACAAGAGTGTTGCTAAACAGATGCGCTGTGCTGAACTTGAGCATCTGGGTCGCCTAACTGATAGGATCAAAAATAACCCGAAAGAAGTCTGGAAGTACGTTAAAAGCAAGCAGGCTGTGAAGGAAACGATTCCAGATGTTATAGATGACCTCAACTTTAGCGCAGACTTAAAGGGCAAAACTGAGAGATTCAATCTTTATTTTCAGTCTGTTTTCACCCAATCAGTTTGCCTACCCAGCGGCCCTCAGTTAGTCAGAAAAAACTCAGAAATGATTGAAATATGTTTTACTGAACGTGGAGTCTTAGCTCTGATACAAAAAATTAAGGTAAATGCGGCACCTGGTCCTGATGCTATTCCTAATTATGTTTTAAAAAACTGTGCTGCCGCACTTGTACCATTCCTATTCTTGCTCTTCGAAAAATCAATGGAGCTTGGCTGTTTACCTGACGACTGGAAAAGTGCCAACGTTGCCCCCATCTTCAAAGCAGGAGACAAAACGCGAACAAAAATTACAGACCGATGTCGCTAACTTTTGTAATATGTAAATTGATGGAACACATTATCTATACCAATTTAATCTCCCATCTTCAAGACAATAACTTTTTCTGCACTACGCAACACGGTTTCAGAAAAGGGTTGTCCTGTGATACTCAACTAATTGAATTTAGTCATGATATAGCTGCCTCGATCGACAATGGATGCCAAGTGGACTGTGTATTTTCAGATTTTCAAAAAGCGTTTGATTCTGTATCACACAATTTATTATTACTTAAACTGTCTGCTCTAAATATCCCTCCCTGTTTGTTGAAGTGGCTTGAAGCGTGTCTTGTTGGTAGAAAACAGCGGGTTGTTCTCGAGGGAGTGAATTCATCTGAAGTCGATGTCTTATCAGTGGTCCCCCAGGGATCTGTTCTGGGACCCCTTCTTTTTTTGATATTTATAAATGATATAACCCAACAAGTATCCAGCCGCATGCGCATGTATGCAGATGACTGCTGCATATATCGTGACGTCACGTCCGCTCAAGATTCTGCTCAACTACAAAGTGATCTAAATGCTGTGTTATCATGGTGCACCACATGGAACATGACAGTTAACTTTTCAAAACGTAATACCGTTCGCTTCACACACAAAAAGAACATTCTAAATACGAATTACTTTCTTGGAGACAATCGTTTGGAAGTTGTGTCTAAATATAAGTACCTAGGCGTTTTCTTTACGAGCAACCTATCCTGGAACGACCACATTGAATACGCCGGTGCTAAAGCAAGCCGTGTATTGAACTTCCTGAAGCGTAACTTTAAACAGGCCCCACCTAAACTAAAGGATATGCTCTATCTTTCCAACGTTCGCTCAATTTTAGAGTACGGTTGTGTGGCTTGGGATCCAGACACTAAAATATGTACTAATGCGCTAGAAAGGGTTCAGAAACGAGCAGCGCGTTTTGTGTCTGGTAACTATGATTTCACTAACCTCTCTTCGTGCATTCGTAAACATTTGGGTTGGCCTATTCCTGCAGGACAGGCGCAAATTCTTAAGAATAAATCTATTTCATAATAATTATATTGGTAGCACTGGTTTAAATAAACACGTGTACATTAAAGATCCCACTTATGTATCCTCTCGCCTAGATCACTCCCGCAAAGTTCGCGATTACCGATGCCGCATAAATACTTACAAAAACTCCTTCTTCCCGAAAACCACACGCGAATGGAACAACCTACCAGAATATATTGTATCCACCCCGCCACCCTCATTTCATAATGCTCTGTCACAATTTTTGTTGAAATGAAAGATGTCAATTTCTGTCTGCATTTCTGTTTGTGTTTTACTTTTCCTTGATTGCCTCATGTTCCCGAGAATGTGTACACAATGTATAAGCTGAGCATGCTTACTTGTTTTGTTATCGGTATTCATGGTATTCATACCCTGTATCAATTTCAAGTTTTATGTCTCCTCCCCCCTACTGTAATGCCCAAATTGGGTGCTGTAGGTACTCGAATAAATAAATAAAATAAAAATTTTATCTGTCTGCCACGTCGAGCCTTCCTCCGGCCACCTAGGATTCGCACGTACCCTTGCCCGGATTCAGAGTTGCTACTGCTGGCCAAAACTCACCCAGGATGTCAAGCATTACATTAACGTGCAATCATTGCCAGTGCTGTAAAGCCCTACCTGGGCGCCCTGCTGGTTTATTGCAGGCTGTTGCATCCCCTTCGCAACCATTTGAACGAATCGGCATGGACTTGCTTGCGCCCTTCTCGAAGTCACATGATGTCAACCGCTGGATCGTAGTCACTACTGACTATTTAACAAGGTACTGCGAAACGAAATCCCTACAACGAGGCACCGCCGATGAGATTGAGTAGTTTTTCATCAACAACATCGTCCTTCGCCATGGAGCGCCAGGAGTTCTTATCACTGACCGTGGAACAGCCTTTACAGCCCAATTGATGCAAGACGTCACGAGATTTAGTGGAACAGCTCATCGCAAAACGACCACATACCATCCACAAACCAATGGTCTGATGAAGAGATTAAACAAGGCGCTCGCTGACATGCTATCTAGGTGCGTCAACCGCGATCACAAAAACTGGGACGAAATTTTGCCATACGTAAGGTTCGCTCACAACACTGAGGTTCAAAAGAATACGGGTTTCACTCCCTTGTAGTTGCTTCACGGCCGAGAAGCAATTACGATGCTGGATGTCATGCTCTTGCCTGACATGACCGATATTCCTACGAATGCGAACGACTTTATCCGGCTCGCGGACGCGGCGCGCCAGTTTGCACTTGAGCGGATCCGAAAACAACAACGCATCGACTCGCAGAGGCACAACTCCCGTCATCACCATGTTATTTACTAACCCGTTGATCTGGCGTGTCTGTGGATCCTCTTTCGCCAAAGGGGCCGCTCCGAGAAGTTACTTCACCGCTACTTTGGTCCTTATAGAGTACTACGGTGCCTCAGTAATGTCAACTACGAAATTCTGCTTGAAGACACAGCTCGGCGATCTCAATGTTCCCAGCAGGTCGACATTGTTCATGTGCCACGGATGAAGCAACATTACCCCCGAGCCACATGAAACTGCCTCATCATGCGTCTTTTAGCATGTACGCTATTACTTTATTATTTAATCGGCATTGATCATCAGGGCAGTACTTTTCTTTGGAAAGAGAGGGGGGAGGGTAATGCCAGAGGCATAGAACAAGGTTTAGCCATGCCAATGCCCGTATGTGCCATGGTGTGAAAAAAAAAAGAACTGTTCGTGTGCTCGTGCTGTAACGTTCAATTCGGCTCGAAGTCCATTGCTGCTGCTCCTGTGAACAGGCGTTGTGGTCTTTCCGTAATCACGTGATAATATGTACCATAAAAAACAAAAGCTTGCGGGACACGAAGGGTTCGGAGAAGCTAAATTGTCACTTTGCCTAAGAATGTAATTTTGAAAGAAATATTACATACTGCACTTCGCATTCCGACCTATGCCGTCACCTGTCTGATTACAAGCGTTAAGTACCGACGTAGCGGAAATTCGCATTTGTTGTGGATTCAACATCTACAAAGCTTTTCCTCTGCGTAGTACTTTCATGGATTTTTCGTGGCACTAGATCCACCTCATTTCTCTGCTTTTGCAGCTACATAGCTGGCTGTTCATTGCTTTGCTGCTTCGTTTACCTAATGTCTATTCAACCAGCACATCAATACGGTGTTTTGGGTGTACTTGCATCAATAAGCGTTTAATATTTTATTAGTCGTGGAGCCTTTTTTTGGTCTTTTTGCTTTTACTTTTTCGCAACTAAACTGCTGTTTTCAGAGCAATCGGTACATATCAATAATGACTCTACTAAGCTTCGGTTCAGAAATAAAAGCTGAACAGTTGCCGAGGTGCATGGCCTGCACATGAATGGATTCAATTTTTAGGGCAGCAGTTGCACTTTTGAAGGAAGCAAAAATGCTAGAGGCCTGAGTGCTTTTGATTTAACATTCACACTCAGAACCCCATTATTATTGTTACATCAAGTGAACAAAGTGGTAATTCTAGATTGCATAAATATTTTATAGACTGTATACATATTTCAATTAGGAGAGGTGAGCTGCTTAGTAGATAGGTATTTATGTTAAAAAGGCAGGGCATGCAAACTTGGACTCGAGAGAGTAGTCAAGACACCACAAACACCTACTGAAAAAGTTGACATTAAGCTAGAAACGAAACAAGGCAAGTGGAGATAATAATCAAGACGGCATGTCTGTTGGTCTATGTGAGAGATAATTGCTCAGCGCTTGATTTCTTCGTTGGGGTATTGGATGGTTGTCTCACACTTGCACTAGAACATGTCGCTAGGCCAAGCCTCAACCATTAGATGCATTTTTTCATTTCTGTGCTTGTACGAAACTGCATGACGCTAATTTTGGTATGCATTTATGTCGTGTTATGACGATAGGCTTAATGATGAGCTCTGGTTAACTGCCCTATATGTTCTGTTAGTCTGCCTTCTAATTGATAGTTGGAATTTTAAATGTCCTGACTCACCTGCAGCCATGTTTGCGTGCCCAGTCTTTTCAGCATGTGTGCATATCATGCGTGAGGAAAAAGGGTATTCAGTGAGTATTGGGGAGTTAAATTTATGTCTAGTGTAAAAGGCTTCTGTTTTCTTCTGTTAGATGTCTTGCTTAACAATGACTGGGCATTATTTTGGAGCATGCTTTCGAGGATGCTTTTTCATGAGGCCGACAAAAACAAGCTGTTTTACATAGGGCATGCTAAAAAAAGTGAATTGTTTCTAATGTTTTTTTTGGCAGACATTCTACAAAAACTGGCCAAAAGGCGAACATAAGGCTGTACAGATAGACACACAGAAACCATCAGGCTGCCTCAGAATTTGTGACTGAGCCTCATTCTGTAAGTATTTGCAAGTACATGGACTTGTCATGTTAGTCTGTTAAGTGGTTTCTTGAGCATTTGCAATATTTTTCAAAACGAATGCTTTGATGCCTCAATGTGGAAAGCAGTTGTTCCAGCACTAGTTTTCGGGAAAAACTTTGTAATACAGCAGAGTTCTTTGAAACCGTGTGCTAACAAATTGAGTTATGGGAGAAAAATAACTGACACATGATTGTTGCTTCATGCTTTTACCACAGTCTTTGTTTCTTTGTCAGCAAAATTTTATGGCTAAGGAATCAAAATAATTTTTGTTTCAATTTATGCTAATGCTGGTCGTGAAAAAACATGGCAATTTGGTACTCGCTCATGACCAGCAGGTCGAAGGTTTGAGTCCCGGCAGCAGCGGCTGCGTGTTTGATGGAGGTAGATATGTTGTAAGTGGTCGAAATTGCCGGGGCCCTGCACCACGGCGTCTCATAATCATATGGTGGTTTCGGGACGTTAAATCCCACATATCAATCAAATCAAACACGACAAAATGCAGTGTTTTTGTATATTTTTACAACAGTTATTCTTTCTTGTAGAATAAAATTACATTGTTTGTTTCAAGGGCATTTACCAAAAGGTAAAAATACTTCTGACCCTAAAAATTGAAGACACCTACATACATTTTTACCCTGGGTTATTTGGCTGATAAGACAGTCAATAAAACACAAAAGGTGAGCAATAATTTGAGAAGCAAGGCTTACTGTGTATATCATAAAAGTCTATCAAACACTACATGACAGTTGTCTTATTATGGCAGAAAATAAGATGATGATAGAGGGGGGGGGGGGCTTGAATAAGGGTCAAATTATTAAAGTTTGTTTTTAGAGCCAATTAAGATTTTGAAATATCAGGTTGTTTCGAATGTTTGGGCAAAAGCGTTTGTCTAAGTCGTGGCAGTAATCTTGATACGGTTAGCTGGTCTGGTAAATGGATGTCTTCTTATTGAATCATTCATTTTCATCATCATGAACTTTGTTTTAAACTGTTGAGCAACCAGACCCCTGCTAAGTGTCTTGTCCTCTACAGCTTACATTTTGCACCCAGTATCGTTACAATAGAAGCGTTTGTTAAAGTTGAGGATTTGTAATGAATGTGTTGAGATGCATACCTGATGAATAAAAATCATTGAACGATTGTTAGAGCTTCTTGTTCGACAACAGAACTTTTCTTTACAGAGGCAGCAAACTGCATCAAGGTTGCTGCCAGAACTTAGACAAATTGTCCTAATCAAACATTGGCTCGAAAAACACACTTAATTTAGCAAAATGACATTCATTCAAGCTCCCAACTTCATGTTAGCTGCTGCCGTAATGAGACGTACAACTGTCATGAAGTGTTTATTAGAATTTTAAAAAACTATATATGCAAGCCTTGCTACTTTATTTATAGCTCACCATTTGTGCCAATGCGTTATTCATTGTCTTTATAGGCCAATACCTCCACCTTGATGTTGTAAATAAGGCGACGTGTACCCATCCAGCACCCTGTCATGCGCAGTGACAGAGTGCTGGATGGTTTGAGGGTAGGAAACGACAACGAAGTCTTGATCCTCTTATCTCACAGCTCCTCTTTCTCGCTTCAAAGGTTCCGTTACAATATATTCCCTGCCGCACGTAGGCCTTCGCAGTGGTCTACAATATGCTTTGTTTTGTGTAAAATTTTATAATTTATAGCAAAATTTCTTTGTTCACCCCCCATAACTGTCCATGGTTTTAGTATTTACAGAAATTGTAACTCCCCCACCAGTGCACTAATTAAATGGAATTTGTTATGCAAGTCTATGAATTCTTTTGCAGTTAGAGTATAGTGTGTTTAACGTTGAGTTTTTGTCTACTATAGCAAAAAGTCTTCGTAGCATCATGCTGCTTGTTCTGCATGTGATCATTTCTTGTCCAGAAATACCGTCTGCTTTTGTGATTGATGAAATAGTGGTGTGAACAGAGGTGATGTATGTAGTAGACACCATAGTGGTTTAAACTCTGAACTTTGCTGCTGCTACAATAGTTTTTTTGTACTTCATTTCACACACACAGAAAGAAGCCAAGTGGAGCTTTTCATGGGCCATGCACACAGTTTCATAAGAGGGCTTTGCGCACTTTTGACAATTATGTTTCTGAATACATCTGCCAAAATTGTGTTCAAAGAAGCGTGTAGTAGTGCATTTCATTGATCATTTAGCATGCTGCAGCAGGTATGACTGACACATCTGCAAGATAACGCAGCACAGTGCATACACACAAACTACCCTCACATACACTCTGGATTTGTGGTTTAACTGTAAATTATATACTCTGACCTTCTACAACAAATAATAAAAAATGACATGAAAGCTTTGCCATCTATACAAGTAGCATTCTCAGTGTATGATAGCAACAGGTGTGCAAAGTTCAACCAGTCCACAGGTCACATATTTTCTTGTAAACATTTATATATAGAAGGCCTGGGTTTCTGAAAGCTGATACATGGTCACAAATTGACCGCGACTATCCCCTTCAGGCGCAGCGTCCACATTTGTGGACGCCAACTTCACAGCTCAATATCTCGAAATTTACTTTGAATCTCGCGCGCAACCAGTGCTCTCTATCACTACATGTTGCTGCAGCGACCCGTGGCGCCATCTGCCGCAGCTGACACAAAATAACTACAAAAACAACTCTCAAAGATGGACGCCTCCACGTTTTACGGCGGCGCACGTAAGTGGCTCTCACTTTTCAAGCCCTTGCTATGTTTCATTCGAGGTGGCATGAAATTATGCACTTGTCAGTAAGAGCTAAGAGATACCTCATGCCAATAAACAAGACTTTTGCAACTAGAAACTATTTATAACGTCAAAAAGGGTGCGTAAAATACCGCGTCCACGATCGTGGACATTGCGCCTTAGTGCTGCCTTTGTTGCAGGGCAGCCATTTCGCACCGTGTGCGCAGATATGATGGTTATGTGTGATTTTTTGTCTCCAGGACTTGAAGATCATGCTTCAAAACGTCAGAAAGTTGATGATGCGACAGCAGAAGAAATCCTCATGAGAATATCAAATGGAGATATCTCAGATGGCGACTTTTCAGATGACGAATTGGAAGCAGAAAATGAAGAAAACATAGTAAGTTTGCTCGAGATTGTGAGACATTATTTTGTGTTCTCGGGAAACATATGGCACCAAACTGTCTAAAGGTACTTTGACCCTAATTTACGCTGTTTGTTTCAGCCTGCCAATGGTCAGGTGACCGCATCCACGACCACAGCTGCACTGCCTGCACGACCAGATGCCACGGTCAGCTCGAACGCACCTGCGGCATCTACGAAGGCTGAGTTCAAATGGGTGAAGAAAGATTTTGCTCCAAGTGATGTTGACTGCCACTACAATCCTGAAGTAGCCTCGACATGCCAGCAGCCACTTGTGTATTTTAGCAAGTATTTCACCGAACAGATATTTGAAGACCTTGCTGAATTCACAAACAGGTATGTCCTGCAAAGAGACGGTGCCGTATTAGCCACTACAAAAGAAGAGATCAAAATATTTTTTGGAATGCTCATGCTGATGGGTGTTCTGAAATACCCACGCGTCAGAATGTATTGGCAAACTGCAACGAGGATTCCCGCAATAGCCGATTCGATGGGCGTGAAGCGATTCTTCAAAATCAGAGGCGCTCTCCACATAAGCGACGCTAATGAAGAACGGGACCCGAACAGCCAAGACAAATTTTGGAAAGTTAGGCCGTTGCTAGAAGCTGTCAGAAGCCGCTGCTTACAGCTTGTTCCCTTGGAACAGAATAGCATCGATGAACAGATGGTGCCGTTCACAGGACGCATTGCTGCAAAGCAATTTGTGAAAGGAAAACCGAACCCAGAAGGCGTGAAGGTTTTTGTACGCTGCAGTTTTGACGGTCTTGCACATGACTTTGAGTTTTACCAAGGGAAGGGAACGGGAGTGAGCAAAGAACATGCACATCTTGGCCTTGGTGGCTCCGTCGTAATGCGCCTTGTTGAAAGCCTCCCGAAGGCACAGAACATCAAGTGCTACATGGACAATTATTTTACGTCCGTGAAGCTCTTTCTTGAGTTAAAAAAGATCGGCATTTTGGCTAGTGGCACAATTAGGGGAAACCGCTTGGCAGGATGCGTCATGAAAACAGACAAGGAAATGAAGAAAGAAGGACGGGGAAGCTATGATGAGCGGGTTTCCCAGAACGACGAAGTTGTCCTTGTTCGTTGGCAAGACAACGGGACCGTCAACATGGCTTCTACCCACCTTGGAGTTGGAAATATTGGCACCGTGAGAAGATGGAGCGAATCCCAAAAGGTCCACGTTGACATTGACTGTCCAGAGGTAGTCCTGGACTACAACAAATACATGGGTGGAGTAGACAAACTAGACTTCATCATGTCCCTCTACCCAATGCGGACGCGAACGAAAAAGTGGCCTGTGAGAGTGATTTCCCATTTTGCATCTTTTGCGCTCTCCAACAGTTGGCTTGAATACTTAAGGGATGCCAATAAAGCAGGGCTACTAAGAAAAGAGACACTGGACATGATGGCGTTCCAAACAGACGTCGCGAATTGCCTGCTGAACAGCAATAAGCCACAAAAGAAGCGTGGACGTCCGAGCAATGACAACTCCCGAACAGTGAAAAAGAAGGTACCCAATGCTTCACCACTACCAGTCAGCACTGTTCGCTATGATGGGATTAATCATTGGCCGCAGCAAGTAAACATGGCTAACGCACAACGCTGCCGGAGAGAGGAATGCACATCCAAAAGCCGTGTCCGCTGCAGGAAATGCAACATTTTCCTTTGTCTGACATCTCAGAACGACTGTTTTTATTTGTTTCATACCAAATAGACTCTTTCTGATTATTTTTGCGGAAAAGACTTCCTAAGCAGTGTTCCTGCAATGATTATTTGCGAGCCTCCGAAATAAAAGCGTTTGTTTTCTTCTTCTCCACCGTTCATGGGTATTGCAACAAGGAAAGCGAGATGTAAAATATGTATTTACTAGAGCCTATACAACAGGCAGTATGGCGAAAAACCCACGCACAAGCCATGGCGCACCTTCGTCGTCTTCCTTTCCCTGCGTCTTCGTGCGCGCGCTTGGGTAACGGTCACGTGACAATATGACTGCTTTGAGGCGCAATGTCCACATATGTGGACGCCATTGAAAAATTGAACCAATGAATTTTTTTCTGAATTTCTTGTGGATTCCTTCTTTAATAGCGTTATGTATTCATAATCTGAACAAAATTTTTTTTTCGCTACGTCAGATTTAATTCGCGCCTGAAGGGGCTATAGAAGTTTTCTGTTTTCCCACCTTGGTACACGAGGTGGCATAGTCAACTTGTTCAGGCTGCAGCTATGTCTTGCGACTCAGCAGCGTTCAACAAGCTGTGTCAGAACATGTTGCATGGAAAACTTAAGCAATATCCTCTTTACAATCTGTAAGTTTCGTGACCATTCTTCATTTGTTTTGCCCGTGGAAGTTGCATCGCAATTTTCGCTTTATACTTTACCGATGATCTCACTCAAATCTCGAGTGCTTTTCGGTGTACCTTGGGATATACATTCCTGGACCGCACTCCTGCGCATGATCGGAGGAATTTCTTCTCCAAAGTACACTGCGGTATTGCAACACCACTCCTATTAGCGAAATGGGCAGAAAGATTTCAGAGGTTTAGAGACTGCGAAGGGGGGGTGCTGCTACTGCCACAAGTGCAGCTTGTTCCGAGACTGAGTTTAACTGCTGGCTTAGCGTCTATATAAGCAGCACTGGAAAGTAGCTTGGAGACAGATCGGGGGGGGGGGGGGGCTTGGAGAATATTGCTTGATTTGTTGTCAACCATTAACTTCCAAGAAGATGTTCACGAGGATATATATTGCTAAATAACTGGTCAACCTTCACTGATTTGTTGCCAACATATGCTGCCATCTGCTTAGGTGGGAACACTTTTGTGCATTTTTTATTAATTGCAAGTCCAAGTAAACTTTTTACACTCATTATTTCACACATAGTTTGCAACATCTTTGCATGTACAGATTGGCTCAACAGAAAGAAATCTGCAAAATTTGGAAAGGGAGGATGTCATGTGGACTTAGCACGGGTAAATTTTTGGTCTTGATAGTGTAACAATTTGATAAAGTTCATCATAGCACTTCAAACCACAAGGATGGGACAGGCTTGTGTAAGTTCGGCCTGTCCTATCTTCGTCATTTCAGTGCCGCAATTACCTCTATGAACTTGTCATGCGCTTTTTGTGCCTTTGTTTGCTACACACTACATTCTTGTGTTTTTTGTGTAGAGTTCAGTTCAACTGGACTCCTGTTGAATTTTGTGCTGTGTACAAAGCAAACAGGTACTTTAACGAGCTAGTCGTGAATTACTGCATTCATTCCGAAAAATCAAGCTACCTGTGCAAAGTATATAGCACGTTGTAATCATTCCATGAACCCCGTGTTTACTTGCGGATGAAGGTGTGTCCAGAAACTAAATTAACAGCGTGTCCAGCCAACAAAAATCTCCGTCAAACAACACAAATAACTCACATTCGCAGGCACGAAGAACACAAATGACATCCTCCATTGCTATATTTTGCAAGCAGGCTGCATGGTACAGCTGTGGTGCGGCATACTGTTGTGCGGAACAAGACAGCAGACTTTTGTGTGGAACAAGACAAACATTTTTGTATACGTTGCAATAACGTATCTAATAGGTAAGATTGCCTTGTTCTAAGGAATTCAACGTATTCTGATCACAGAATCATATTCGTCGCTTTATTAGAGTGACGGGTTCTGTGGTAACTGTGCTGAAGCATGGCTTCCGTAAATAGGCTACGTCTTAGGGAGATAGTTGTATTATTGCTCACGGAATTGGTCGGCAACGCTATACCTTCAGCATTCTCCGTGAAGGAGGGTTCCCATTTTTTACAGTGTATGCTTCTTGTCGTGACCCGAACCGGATGTTATTAACTTCCCCCGGCGTATGGGCGTTTCTTTGTGATATCTCAAAAATTGATAGCGAGCAATTTCAGCACGTTTAGGCTCACCGTTGAACCTATTTTGTATTGGCTTCAATTCTGTCAGCTGTGACGGTCATCAAGTGCGCAGAAATAGATCATACAGTTTATTTTTGTTTTTCGTCGTAATTAGGTGCGCACTTGTTACCCATCTTTTCTGATCTTACTGCTTTTGAATTAAAAGTTATTAGCACAGCTGCGTATGAAGGTTTGAAGAAATCTTCAATAGACCTTATTTGCGTCTGACGTTCACGCAACATGGGACCTATCGCGCCTACAAATTTTGTGCCCGAATCACTGCAAGGCGCTTTGAGATATGTGCTGAATAACTGATGTTTTTTGTCAGTAATCATAGAGTGAAATGCAGCAAATATAGGACAGTGATCACTTATACCTAATGCTGGTGTTCCCGCTTGTAGTACTGTAGTTTTAACATTTGTGATATTTAAGTCTAATGTTCACGGAGTAGCAACTGTCACACGAGTCACAGTACTAAATTAGCGAAACCAAAAACTGTTTGACTATTGGTCGCTTCACACGAAGTTGTCAGATGGCGTGTTTGACTTATTTTATGCATAGCTAATGGTCCGCTCAAGTCAATATGGCTGTCGGATACACAAAGGCACGTGGTGCATAGTTTGGTACCCCAATGATTATGCGCGTGATACCTTGAAGGAGGTTGGTGTTGTAGCGTAATTTGGTTGCGGTGCAGCGCATGTATGGAAATGCATAAATAAACCTGGTGTACACTAAAACTTCTGCGATCCGCCGCAGCTCAGCATCTGTGTCTCTATTGTTCTTGTTGGCTCTTCTTTTGGGCATAGGTATGCTACTACTGCTTTTTGTTGCATACACATGTCTTACTTGCTAACCAGCTGCCAATAAAATCGCACAATATTTTTTTAGGATCGGTTAGCCACACACGTAAAGCTCGATTGGGTGTCGTCGTTTTTCTGCTGTTTTAATATGGTTCCTCAGCACTACTATCTATTCAAATTTATCCGGGGAGCACTCAAGCCAGACACTGGCGAGTTAGTGTGAAACAGTGTTTATTTCTTGCTGAAGTGTGTTTTCTTGCTCACCATTGTTACCTGCCGTGTACCAAGCATGCTAACACAGACACAGAGGACGTGTCAAAGTTCTGGAATTAAGTTAAATTCGTTTGGAAGATTTTTAGTGCAAGAGTAAAAAGTAAAAGAGAAGGTACTGCCCTTTGCAGTGTTCCTGATCCTAGTTCATGCATTGTTGTAGTGCAATTATTCATAGCTAGTTGAATTGTCGGTAACTGAGAGAGTGGCGGACGTAGTGTGCGAGGGACCACCCTACACATAGTTTCATACATCTTCCCTAATGAAGCAGTGTGGTTTATGTTGTCCATGCTTTATGTATATCAAGGCAAAAGGGGGCATGTTGGAACTCTGCTACAGCTAGAGTAAACACCTCTTGTGTAAGCAGTGCCTCGTCTTGACCTAAAATATGGCGGCAACATTCAATTAGTATTTATGGCAGTAGCTTGTGGTTTTGGTGCCACTCGTAAAGTATAAGAAACATTGTTCCGTGATATTTACGTGAAAAGAGCCGTGATTCAGGAGCAACTTCGAGCGATAACCTCCGAGTATGAAAGCATCGCCGACATACGACAGTTTGGCCGCGGAGGTATCGTGTGCAGATCACCAGACAAAGATTATGTAGCGATTATTTTTAATTACTCGTCATTCGCCTCTATCCCGGTGATGCATATATAGTTATTCAACGAACCGGGAGCACGGGAGGAACACAGACACAAAACAAAGAGGACGCACGCAGCACGAGCGCTCTGCTGTGTGCCTCCTCTTTGCTCCGTGTCTATGTTGCTCCCGTGCTCCGAATTCCCTGAACAATCATGAAATACCAACTTGCCCACCCTTTCATGCTTTTGAAGTGCAAATATCCCACCTCAGCTTGCATGCACCAATGGAGTTGTACGTGGAGTTGATTCGCAACTAAGCCCACCGGAGACGCTTGAGAAAGTGTCTTTGGCCGGGGTAATAGCTAACTAGCGGTGTAATGGAGGTGTAGACAACGTGAAGATATACCCACCGAGTCAGTCATCGCAGCTTTCGCCGGAACATCGTGCCCGTCTGAAATAAAAGCTTGGCCACTAATCATCAGGGTGTAATCATCAGCATCGCGTCTCCTGCACTGTAGAAATTGTTGGCGTTTTGGCCATAGTGCTGGTGGGTGTAAACCCGGAACACGGTGTTGCATTTGTGGTCAGGGTCAATCAAACGCTGATTGCACGATTAAAGCTGAGAAGTGCTGCCACTCTGAGCGTGCTCAAAAAGCAGATTAATCCAGTTGTCCCGTTCACTTTCAAGAGAAGCAACTGTTGGAAGTGATGAACATGCGACGATGCTCAAGAAGAAAGGCGATGGCTGTCATCAAGGAAAGCACACAAGGGTATGCTGGTGTTACCGCTCGACAAAATGGAATGGCAAATGCTGGCTTCGCCCAAACAATTAAAGCCGCCGTAGAAAAGTCTGTATCAAAAGCAATGGAGATGTTATTTACCAGACTCTCAGAATGTCTGTACGAGATAATGAGCGCTCAGTTAACTTAGCTTATGAACGACCGAGCAGCTTCTCCTCAGACAAGTTCTACGCTGACATCTAAGTAGGAGGCAGGATGCAGCACGAGTCACAGCAAGTTGCCGCAGAAGACACTCCGGATGCTAATAAACCTATACAGAAAGAAGGTCACCTCCCTACTATATATCTGTGTGTCAATACTGATGTTGAAATTATTCCGTGTGCCCGGAAACGTAGTCAATATATTTTGAACTCATCTTCCATGTCGTCACAATCAAAATCAATCAAAATTTTGCCTAGCAAGTTCGTAAAGGCCAGCATAGTTGAGAAGGTTATTTCGCCTGCTCGTATACCTACCATTGAGCCGTTAAATGTCTCGCTGTAGAGTTAACGTTCTATTTTTACGGATTCCAAAGATTTATCTTGTCTCAACGGTTAAAAATTTCATATAATATTGTTACAAGAAACTTGGTTTTTCTGTATCAGTATTTTCTGTTAAAACTATCAATAATTTCATGTAAATTGATTGTCAAGAGAGGGCGGGTTACATTCTCTAGTCTCTCCCAGATTTTGCCACAAGCCGAAAATAACACTTCAACTTCTGTCACCACCCCACCGTGGTGGTCTAGTGGCTAAGGTACACGGCTGCTGATTCGCAGGCCGCGGGATCGAATTCCGGCTGCAGCAGCTGCATTTCTGATGGAGGCGGGAGCGTTGTAGGCCCGTGTGCTCAGATTTTGGTGCACGTTAAGGTACCCCAGGTGGACAATATTTCCAAAGCGCTCCCCTACGGCGTCTTTCATAATCATGTGGTGGTTTGGGCACGTTAGACCTCACATATCAATGAAACCAATCAGCTTCTGACGCAAGAGTACAAAATTTTAACTATTGATTCGTGCCTCCCTTCATATATACCATTTTACATAGCAAATGTATATTATACGCCAGGGGTTCATGGCACAAATCCCTTGTATTGTGCATTTCTATTAGAGATAATTATGTCCTATTGGCGAGAGACTTGGACTCCCATCATATTACTTTGGTCTTAAGGGCAGACTCATGTGGTACTCAGTTATGGAACTGGTCTCAGAGTAATATTCTCACTTGTCATAACTCCGGCATTCCCGCTTTTAACAGACGGATGTCATTCTCATATTTAGACTTGACAGTTTCGAAATCAGCCTTCTCATCTCATGATGATCGACTGTTGACTCTGTGACTAACAGTGATCACATTCCAGTAATATTTGACATCGTATGACCACTATTATCAGTTCCTTGTCGACGACTCACGTGCATAAAAATTACAGTATTTTTAAAAGGAGCTTGTGATGCTTCATGGGTTCTCTGTCAGGAGTAACGGTTAAGCAAAATGCATCGAGGATCTGTTCAGTTTTACATGAGTGACGTAGCAAAGCAGAATTTGAGGTTCACTCAATTGAACAAAAACTTTTGTCGCGATGGTGGAATGATGACAGCACTAGAAATTTTAGGTGTAGAAAAGCTGCCTCGGAGGAGCTATAACACAATCAGTGTCCTGAAACTGGTCACAATATGTATACATTGCAGTTACATTTAAACGTACGGTAACTAAAGCAAATGCAGAGAATGATGAAAAGCATTTTGAATTTCATTCGAAATCAAATAACAAAACAACTGTCTTTAGATTGCTGAGACATAAGAAACTAATTCATCAAGCAGTAAATCCTGAATTTATAGTTATATCGCCTCAGGAATTGAAGCAGTCATTAGCGAGCATAGCTCAAGATTTGTAAAAGCAATTTTCCACTAATATCTATTCCTTTTCAGTACTCTCACACTCCGGTGACAGTTTCTCCAAAATATAAATAGAGGATGTATCAGAAGTTACAAGAAAAATTCCTATGGTGGGTCCAGGCCCAGATGAAGTTACTTGAGCAATGTTGAAAAATTTATTCTGTGGAACGGGAAGATGTGCTTAATGCCTAATGTAATAAAGTGTTTGATAAGAGAAGCTTGGATGCTATTTGTATAGAAAATCGCGAAAATTATACATATCCCAAAAAGGCAGGCGAAAGTTACGTTTTAGACAATATCAGGCCAATTGCAATAACCTACAATTTTGTCAAGGCAAAAGAAAGAGTAGTGCATGTTTGTGTAATGAAATTTCCAGACAGAGAAAGGAAGTTTCGCCGATGTCGAATTTGATGCATTGGAGGCTTGAATGTTCTATATGGCAAGCCCTTATTGACCTTGAGAGTCGCGTACATCTGGCTCAGCGTAAAGTTACCCTGGAAATCACAAAGGCGTAGGATAGTGTTGAACATAGTGTACTAGTCAGTCGTCTGAGAGAAATCAATTTGCCGGATTACTTGGAAGTGCGGATTACGGAATTTTAGGGAAATAGAAAACTTTACTGTTCACAACATTGTGTTTCGTAAATTTCTGATAGAGAGAAAAAAGAATTTTCCCGA
Source organism: Rhipicephalus microplus (assembly GCF_043290135.1). Taxonomy (NCBI): domain Eukaryota; kingdom Metazoa; phylum Arthropoda; class Arachnida; order Ixodida; family Ixodidae; genus Rhipicephalus; species Rhipicephalus microplus. The sequence goes on from NC_134700.1 coordinate 40,693,628, forward strand.
GGCGCTGTTGTGCCTCCGGTACTATTCAATATTTTAATTTTCTCAATCCCATGTAAAGAGAATGTTCACACGCGTGTCTATGCTGATGAAAACGCATATTTTACTTCAGCTTATGACATTTCCGTTCTCTATCAGATAGTCCAAAAGTACTTATCTGAAATATAGTATTGGCTTGACGTTATTCATATTTATATAAACGTGCAAAAGTGTGCATTATTAGTATTTCCTATAAAGACCCAGTACGCATATCTCTCTCATACAAAACTGATAGCATTCCACAAGTTCAAAGCGTCAAATATGTAGGAGTGATATACGAAAGCTCTCTAGTATGTCGAAACCACATCAAATATATTGCAGCAAAGGGTGTTCAGGCAGTCTGTGCATGACGGAAGACAAGGAACGGGAACAAGGAGTGCGCAGAGTCACGTTATTATAATTATAGCACATGCATGTAATGCCGATTCTGGAATTTGGATGGTCACATGTCTTATACTCCGGGGCACCTGCCTATAAGCTGCGTTTTCTTGTTCTTCAGGAGAAACAGGCACTGCGCATGTGCTTAGGGCTACCTAAGTTTGTAGCGAATAACGTTTTATATATGGAAGCTCGAATTCGCTGACTCCTCACCAGATTCAAAATATTGGCTGTACAAACATATTTAAGGGCATTAATCTTCTTTCATCAAGTTGACTAACGAAGCGTGAGAGAAGTCTTTGTCCTGCAGTGGACGTAGTCAGGCTGATGATAGTATTGATAAATCTCATTCTAGGGGTAAAGAAACAGTTTTCATTGCGCAACCTGGTTTTTCTTTATTGTCATCAGCTTAGATTTCCCACACCTCAACTAAAGTTTCTACTCTCTCTGTTCAACCCACTTTTCGCGCTAAATATGGAGGTTCTCCCAATTTGTAGCTCGACAAGTTCTCTCCAAATATACTTTGATGACATTTTCTCTAATAGTGCTAAACACCTACCGAGTAATATGTTCGGAGCTATTTTACAGGACTACCTGCTAGGAATGCAAGCACAGGTCATCATTGCGACGGACGGTTCACAGAGAGGTGAAAACGGGGGCATCGGTATATTCAGCCCTTTTCTATACTGGTCCTTTTCGCTCCGGATTCTTGGTTTCACACCTATATTTATCGCAAAATGTCTGGCTGTTTTATGGGCTCTTCGAAAACTGTCAACATCAATAAATTCCGCCGTAATAATATTGGATTTCTTGTCAGTCTGCACTACGCTCACGGCTTCCGATGATTCGGAAGCATTAGACGAATTCAGCTTCGTAGTTCCGAATCACTTAACTCAGGGGTGTATAGTATAGGTGCCTGGGCATAGAGGCATAACTCTATACGAAATAGCTGATGCACCAGCGAAAGCGGCATTTCACAGATAAGCTATGAATATTACCTCTACAACAGCTTTTATAGTAGCGGCTAAATTTAGTAGCGGCTAGATTTTTTATAGTAGCGGCTAGATAGAAGTGGTGGTGCGAAAATTATCTCCACCATCTTTAAAAATTCGCCGGATTTAAACCATCTAATGACACCTTGGAAAGCTTACTCATGTCATAACCGGTGTCTGGAAGTTTCAATCTCTCGATTACGCTGTCGTATTACTTTATTTATTTTTATTTTTTTGTTTAGAGCAGGCTTGACTGCCTTCCCACTGGGTTCTGGCCTCGCCGCGATGGTCTAGTGGCTAAGGTACTCGGCTGCTGACCCGCAGGTCGCGGATTCGAATCCCGGCTGCGGTGGCTGCATTTTCGATGGAGGCGGAAATGTTGTAGGCACATGTGCTCAGGTTTGAGCGCACGTTAAAGAACCCCAGGTGGTCAAAATTTCCGGAGCCCTCCACTACGGCGTCTCTCATAGTCATATGGTGGTTTTGGGACGTTAAACCACACAAATCAATCAATCAATTTCCACTGGGTTCTTTTAGTGGAGAAGAGAAAACTGGGCCACTTCTTGATCTCTTGTACAAAGTTTTCAGCATTAAGAAATATATCGCATGAAAGCCGTTACGCGTCGAGATGCCGGCACCGCAATGAGAAAGTGTACGAGGCCGAGCGAGATTTCATTGAGCAGTCAAAGAGTGTGGCGAGTTGTGCGTGTGGCGAGTTGTGCGTGCGGCGAATTGTGCGGATTAGTGAAGATGCGTAACTTGGAAATCTTAGCACCAGAAAATACGGAGACAAAAGGAAAAGTCGTATACAACATGAGCGCAAACATCAAAGCAGGTTTGTTAGGGAACACACATGAATATATATCAACTCAAATCAGAGCATTCTTATACCTTCCAATGTTACAGATAGAGTACTAACAAACATCTTGCGAAAACAAGAAACGTATAGTCAGGGAGTAAACAGGGAAACACGCATGCGTAATTCGAACAAAAAAGCTTACAAAATAACTTGCAGAAGTCCCTCGGAAAATACCCTACATGTGAAAACTGAAACATCCATTGCGTGGGCGTATCCTGGTGAAACTAAGAAAATATGTGAAAAAGGAAATGAAAATCCGTTATCATGGTGAAGCACAGTCCATTGACTCACGCATTTGGTGCCATATTTTTGGCTGATGCAGGCCTCAATTATTTCATGGATTACTTGCTCTCTGTGACGAGAGCAAGTAACACAGCTGCTTGTTCAACAGTGCTTTGCTTGTTCAACAGCTGCTTGTTAACGCAGCTGCTGTTCAACAGTGCAACAGAGCAAGCAACACAGCTGCTTGTTCAACAGCCCCGCCGCGGTGGTCTAGTGGCTAAGGTACTCGGCTGCTGACCCGCAGGGCGCAAGTTCGAATCCCGGCTGCGGCGGCTGCATTTACGATGGAGGCGGAAATGTTGTAGGCCTGTGTGCTCAGATTTGGGTGCACGTTAAAGAACCCCAGGTGGTCAAAATTTCCGGAGCCCTCCACTACGGCCTCTCTCATAATATTATAGTGGTTTTGGGACGTTAAACCCCACATATCAATCAATGAGCTGCTTGTTCAACAGTTGACAGCTGCTTAGTCAAACAGTGGAGTGCAGCCCCACTGACGGCAATACAATGGCAAGCGGGACGATGGCGTACCTTACAATGAGCTGTGGTGCTCGCGTCATCATCATCATTATCATCATCAGCCTGACTACGTCCACTGTAGGACAAAGGCCTCTCCCCTGTTCCACCAGTTAACCCGGTCCTGTGCTTGCTGCTGCCAATTTATACCCGCAAACTTCTTAATCTCATCTGCCCACCTAACCTTCTGTCTCCCCCTAAACCGCTTTCCTTCTCTGGGAAACCAGTTAGTTACCCTTAACGACTAGTGGTTATCCTGTCTACGCGCTACATGCCCGGCCCATGTCCATTTCTTCTTCTTGATTTCAGCTATGATATCCCTAACCCCCGTTTGTTCCCTAATCCACTCTGCTCTCTTCTTGTCTCTTAAGGTTACACCTACCACTTTTTTTTCCATTGCTCGCTGCGTCGTCCTCAATATAAGCTGAACCCTCTTTGTAAGTCTCCAGGTTTCTGCTCCGTAGCTAAGTACCGGCAAGATAAACTGTTATATACCTTTCTCTTGAGGGACAGTGGCAATCTACCTGTCACAATCTGAGAGTGCTGGCCAAATGTCCTCCAGCCCATTCTTATTCTTCTAGTTACTTCAATCTCGTGGTTCGGCTTCCTGGTTATTACCTGCCCTAAGTGCTCGCGTAGGTAGATATTAAGACGTCGCCCAGTTAAGCCCACGTAAACGTTCCCGCACTATGAATTGAGCTGACATGTGTTCAAGTATGTTCCTAAATAAACGTGGTTTGAAGTATTCGCTCATGTTGCCTACGTCCCGTCCTTTTGTCCCTGTATGTTTTGGCTCTAAGATTTCGAAGTTATGAAAAGAAAATTACTCCATAACCTCAATACCAAAAGGTTCTGAGTTAATCCATGTAGGCTGCACAAAAATTTTCTTTGATATCACTCATTTATTTCTTCTTAAGTAGGAACTAATTCTTCGTATTGTTTTCTCGAGAGTAATTTGCCAAAAGTAAATATTTTGTTAGCATTCTTTTCGCTAGTATTTAGGTATATATATTACTTTTTTAGCTACCCGATTATTGGCTGATTCTCCAGGGCGGGTGTGAGTCATAAACTTAGGATCTACGTAAAAATCTACAAGGTAAACAAGGTTAGAAAGAGAGAGGCGTGGGCGGCGCGGAAGAGAACAGTAAACCTGGTTGAAAGAGGCCGGCTAAGAAATACAGTGGCAACAGCTTCAGCTGTGAAATGCAGTGAAATTAGCTGTAATGGTTTACAAACACAAACTACTGAATAGAGGCTTCACGCTTATTACCACAGTATCATTGCTTTTACAAGCGCACATTACCATCGCGCATCAGAGTATGTGTATATCGTAACGTCTTCTTTAAGATGGCCAGCCACTACGAAAGGCACAGAAGTTGCTGCGCGTATTCCCTTATGATTACTTACATAGCAAGCTCGAATACAGATCACGCACATTGCCTATAGTTTCAGGCATTCTACACACAACACAGAATGCAGCCATGTGCGAAAACTTCACTGACACAAGCCACTTTCAATTTTATCGACTGCGTTGTAGTAGTCAAAAATTTTATCTTGTGGAGTAACATCACACGATAAAAAATATGCCCTCAGAAGTTGACGTACGCACTCGCGTTGATTTCTTAAAGGCGGAACTTGAGGGTTGCCCATCTTTTACAAGCCTTCAAAACAATTTCCTTGGTTTACCCTGTTCGCTGTACACCGGCCTGCCAATCTTTCCATCTGAATTTTGAATGTTTCAAAAAACTTTGACAATACGTTTCTGTAGTGACTACGATACAACACAATACATTGAGCTATGGCGGAGCAGCGTCTCGTAAGAGAGATGTGGGGTGAGTGGGCCAAGCATTGGCAGTGCTGCTGACTGCGTCTTTTCCTTCCGAATCTGCCAATCGTCGAAGCATCGTCATCATCTCTGTTTTTAACGTGAGTGAAGGCCGATCATGGGTAATACTTTAAACATCAGTGCAATCGGCATGTATGGTAAGCTTATGGTGTACAAATATGCTCTGATTTATTATGTAACGCTTGGCTCAAAAACAAAAACATGCAGTACGGCAAACTACTTGCCCACTGCTTCGCTCAGCGAACAGATTAATTCAAGTCGTGGGACTTGCCCGATTCGTTTTGTTGTTTTTTCATCGCTTGACGATAGTTATATCGCGAGAACAGAACAATGAAAAAGAGACAAGAAGGACACGAGAGCAAACTTCCAACTTCTTGTAACTTCTTGTCTCTTTGTCGACGTTCTGTTCTCGAGCTATAACTATCGTCATGTCACACCAACTAGCACAAACTGCCAGACTTCTTTGTTATCGCCTTACCGAGTCATTTTACCTCGCAGGTATGGCATACGAGGAGCAGACTTTTGGAAGAATCCTGTCAAGGCTTCGTTCGAGATGCGACGAAGGCCAGAACTTCTTGCATCCTCGTGGTGGGGCCTACTATATGGCATGCTCTAGCGGAGCACTTAGACAACGGCTGTGCGGCGTGGGTCGAATATTCTCCGTACATGCCAGGCAGTGCGTGAATGCTCAGGCTGGCAATCATGACAGTGGTGAGTAGGTAGTTTATATAGTGAAGGCCCTCTGATGCGACTATACTTGCAAATATTGCAAGTTGATGTTGAATTTGTTGCTGACTCGTTATAAGGAATAAAGGTGTGGCACTCTGGTCTTCCCTCGTTTACACATGCATTCACGCAAGATGAACACACCCGGCACTGCGTGTTTTCACCTGCCTTCGTGTGTGTGCCTGAATAAGGCAATGCCAGGTTGCGCCTTTCAATATTTACAATAGCACTGCTGTAGGTGCATGTAGTGAACTCAGCATGTGAGTCATACGATTCAACGATATATAAACGTAATTGACAATGTCTAAGATTAGAAGCCTGGAGTCAACGTATTTCGGCAACATGAGCGACTTCGTGCGCCTCACGTGAGGCTACGTTGTTTTTCAGTCGCTTCTGACAAACCACTTCATAGTGGATGTTCAGTTTCAGTCGGAAGGTGCTTCTTTCGCAAGAAATCATACATAAATAATTGTATATGTTCAAGGCTGCTTGCAGGTATCAGTTATTTTATACGTATTGTTAGTCAAAACCAGTGGATCAATTTATACAGGTGTTTCTCTATGCCTGCATTTATAGATGAGGGAAAATATTCTTAAAATCCTGGTCTTATACTTCGAAAAATCTGAAGCCTTCTCAAATGAAAATTATTGAAAGAGGGAACTTTGTTACATTATGTTATAAAAATTTTCTTCACAAATATTTAAACCTATATACAGCCTAAACTGCAGGTGATGAGTCTAATACCCAAAAAGCTTGCACGTATCAGCCCTTTCTACATATAAAAATGTACCACAGCGCAACTGTTAGTCTAGCAGTTTTATCAATGTAAACACAACGGCTAAAAGGAAAGCGATGCAAGGCTGCCAGGTCATAAACTGGAAAAATAGCAACAACAAAAAAGATGCTTCATTTGTAATAGAAATTGGTATAACAAGAAAATAAAACCTATCCTCGCAAAAAAAACGTTCTACGTTTACTGTACTGTCGCTCACCAAGGTAACTTGCATGACGCTGGCCCGTTGACGTTCAAGCTTTTGTTGCGACAGTGCTGCTCGTATTGCGCAGGCCTGACGGTTTTCAGATACGAGGCACCTTTTTGACTCACCTGTTTACGCTAGCGGCAAGCCTGCGGTAACGGCGCAGTGTCATAGACCATTGGCCACCCCCTGATACGGGAGAGCTGTTCAAAGTGCACAGCAAGCTTCGCCGGCGAGGCATTTCAGCCTCCGACTAACATGGCTGCCCTTGCGAATGTAGTTGTCAATCACCTCGAATCCATCAAGCGGCTGCCATGCGCTCTAGCTCACAAGCTCCGAACTGATTTTTCCGTTCACTTTAGACTCATGTCCTTCAGCTTTGACAACAAAGTACTCGAATTGATTTGGCACCGGTTTTGAGAGCCATACTGGAATAATTGACTTTTTGAATGACCGCAGCATCACCTGACTTCCTTCTTCAAATGTACGCTTCTTCACCGATCTGTTGATGTACGCCTTCTACAACACTTGTGCAGCCTTCAAGTGGCTTTTCACAAGATCTTCCGTTTTTCCAAGCCTCTGAAGGAGGTCTGGAACATACGCAACTACATTAGGGTCCTCATCTAATCCCTCCCAGGACTCGCGTAGCATTCGCAATGGTGTTCTCAAACTTCTGCCAAACTCTGCAGGGCTAAAACCTATGCTCTCACGAGCAGATGACCTCAAAGCGAACATATTGGGAGGAACACACGCTTCCCAGCTGCATTTGTGTTCGTAGAAAACGGCTCTCAGTATCCGTTTCAGAACGAAATGCATACGCTCTACCGGATTAGATTGCTGTTGAAGGATCGAGCTGTGCACTCCTTTATTTCACATTTATCCAAAAAGGTGAAGGTAAGGTAAGCTGGTGAAGATGCTACCATTGTCACAGTGGATTTCAGAAGGAAATCTAACGCTCGCAAATATAGATAGCAGTGCGTGCACGACATGAGGGGAATCGAGCTCCTTAGGTGGTATCGCTCCCGAAAATTTTGTGGCTACACAGAGGGCCGTCAGGATGTACCGAAAACCTTGCCTTGACTCTGGCAACGGCCCAACGGTCTCAATTACTAGGCGCCGAAAAGATTGTGTGATCATTGGCACAAGACTCATGGGAGTCTTCCACTTGTCCATAGATTTCCCCGCTCTCTGACCAGTGTCGCAAGAGCGTACAAAGTCTTCAATATTCTTCCGGCATTTTGGCCAATAAAACTCAAGAGAAACTCTAGCCTTAGTCTTCTTTATGCCGAGATGCCCTGCCACGCATTTTCTTGTACCTGTTCCAATAGTTGGCAATGATACTTTTGTGGCACCAAGAGCTGCTCATACTCGCGACATTGCACATTGGATTAGCTCCGATACAGGAGCCTTGTCTTCTCAAAAAAGAAACATTCCTTTTCTTTTTTTCCGAGTTTACGCTTTCCATTAGCGCTTAATTCAAGAGGTGCTCACGCTGCTCTAGAATGACCGTTTCTCGATCAACCCTCGACAGCTCATTCCGACTTTTCGCTACAGGCGAGAGCGTCGCACTTCTTGCGCTCTGACTCAATGGCGCCATGTCGTCTCCTCCGCCAACAGCGACCGTGCCAGTCGCTTCGGCGACGGGCCGTTCGAGTGACTGCTCATATTACTCACACGGAGAATTTCCTGTCTGTGGTTCTGTCAACTCGCTGCCAAGGTCACGCATATCAGCAGCTTTTGCAGGTCGTGCTTGACCACAATGAACAAGATCAAGTTTCTGTGAAAGCTTTTGCGCTTGCGATCCCGTGAGGGTGATGTGCTCTAAGTTGGAGAAGAACGATTTACCCTGCTCTTTGAGCAGCTGCTCTGAGTTATTACAAAAAAGTAAGCAATACGATCGGGAAGCGCGGAAGACACAGCCGTTCGGTGCGAAGCTTAGCGAACGGGCCTTCAATGACAACCGTTGCGATTGGTAAGCAGGTATTCTGCTCCTCGCGACTTGTTTGATCCACGCGCATTCTCCTGTAAAGTCATCCGGAGACACCAACGAAGGATGGACAACGTCCATGGTTGGCGCTGAGTCTCGAAGTGCTCGGCACGTTTTCCCATTCACACTGATTTCTTTGAGATACGGCTCTAACAACCGCACGTTCTTTTCCAATTCATGTATTGTTGCGAAAGCGAACTTCTGCTTATAGTTTATTTCGATGTGCCCTTTCTTTTTGCAGTTGTAGCAGATTAGCGGCTTCCGTGATTCAAACGCCCGTGTGGTATCAGTGCGTTGTTTAGGAACCTCACTCATTTTCGGCGCTTACGTTTGCCCTTCCCCTACAGTGTACTTCGTAAGAGACGGGTCCTTCCTGAATTTATGGTGCGAAGTTGGTTTCTGCTGCTCAGGTTTCTTTGAAAAGCCCTTTATCCTTTCATCCTTTTCAACGAGCACTGTCTACTATGCAACTTTTGGCGAGTGTAATACTCCTCAGCTAACTCTGCTGCCTTGTTTAGCTGTACTTTACCAAGTTTGTCCTGCAGCCAAAGCCTAACGCCCTCCTCGATGCAGCAGTAGAATTGCTCCAATGCAATGCTTTCTACCACTTTATCGCGATCATCATAAACCCCTTCCCCTTGAGCCATTCAAATAAATCGGCTCTAAGATGAAAGGCAAAGTCAACATATGTCTCATTCCCCTTTTTTGCGTACCGGAACCTTTGCCGGAAAGCCTCGGGTGACAACCTATAACGTCTCAAGAGCACTTCCTTAACCTCGTCATAGCTCTCAAATGCTTGCCTCGACAAGCAAGTTATCACGTCGGACACTTCACCTGGAACAAGAGCTAACAGGTTCTGCACCGAAGGTGGCCGCTCCAAAGCATTTCGCTCACAGGCGTGTTCACACTTGACGAGATACTTCGCCATGTCCTCGCCGACTATGAACGGTGGCAGTTGGTCCCAAATTCTATGACCTGAACCATCGGAGAAGCTACGCTAGGTGCCTTCGAACACTGTAGAATTGCCAATTCTGTTCGTTTCAACTGGAGGCGCTCCTGTCTCTCAGCCTCCTCACGCTCCCGTCGTTCGCGCTTTTCAGCTTCTTCACGTTCGTGAACTTCTCGCCTTTCAGCCTCCTCGTGGCATGCTTTGATATCTGCCCATGCCTTATCGACTTCCTCAGTGGACACTCCTTCATCCTTCGAGATCTCAAAGACCACTTGCATTTGTTTTGCACGGCCCGAAGTAATGCCAAGTTCCTCACAAATTTCGATGAGTTCCTTCACTTTAAGGTTCTTCATCGTTCACACTAGCCTGTTGCTGTTTGCCCCTGTTAAGAATGTACATGCCATACCCACTATAAGTCAACTAGCGAGACGCGCAAGCAATCTTCAACCATGCTAACCCCATCCGCATTAACTTTGGTTTCAAAAAGCTCCAACTTGGCTTGAAACAATCAAACCTCACTCTGATGCTTCACATAACCCTTCTCTAAACTATTATAACCGGTACTAAAGTAGTCTTGTGAACTACGCGGAAAATATCAGGCACTCACCGCATCAATGTCGCTGACGCCAGCCTATCCCGCAGCTGCCATCCACTGTTACGAAGCGCATCACCGATGAGGTTACGATGGGCACCATGAAACTCGCCGCTTACAAGGACACCGGCCACGCCGACAGCAAAAAGGCTCGAAGCAACGAGAGGCTTCTCTCTAACCTATAGGTAAACTGCAGGTGACGCGCCGCTTTGTTTTTTATAGCCACCAGGTGGATCTTTTCGTCACCAACGTCTAACCAGAAGCCCCGCTGGCCGTGATGTCATAATCCTACAACGGGGACCCGCCGCTGCGCATGGTTGTACCCAAGGACGAGAAATGTTGGCACGCATTGCGTAAGACTCGCCAGACTGGAAGGCGCTGGTTGATTTTTAGGACTTGTGGGATAAGGGAGCTCACTGTGCGTCGCGCGACAGGCCGGCGCCGCCACTCGATGACGTCGTTGAGTTGATCGCGTCAGGCAGGCTCGATCGCTGACCTTGACACAGATTGTCTTTGCAGAGGCATTGCTGTTCGGTTTCGGCTCCCAGGCGTAAGAACCACTATTGACGAGATAATGGGACAAGCGGGTCCACTTTCCAAAGTTGTTCTTGTGATCCGGCGCTACGTCACTCACCGTCCCCAACTGTGAATTCTGAGCTAACCCCTCTTTACCGCTCTACTAGACGGCGCTCACCATCACCCCTCCGCCACTCCACCTTTTCACTGTGACTTGTCTCGCAATTCACCAACCAACGCCCAGAAAACTAACCTCTGCAGCTTTTGCAGGAAAAACTGCATCGAACGAAAAGACAGAAATCCTTCCTGTGCGTCCACATAGTATGATATCTGTTTTAATAGAAGTTGTTTACATGGGCGCTTTATAAGACACTGGTGTTTGTTTGTCTGTGAATTATCGTTCCTTTTCCTCACGTCTGCAAAAAGTCACCACCCCTTACGATTTACTCGCACTGCTCGCTCCTCAAGGGGATGCCATTAGGCCTGCCGCTATAGGCACCCCTCGTGTTTTAATTGCTGGTCTTCTCCAATTGTACTATTCGACATGCTGAGTTCATGTGCTTACCAGCTTATATTAGGCTGGGATTTTCTGTCCACAGAGAACGCTTCCATGCGCTGTCGAGAAATTGTTGTTCATATGATGGAAACTGACTAAGCCCTTTATGCGGATGACAAGCCCATTCACTTGCTCACTGCGGAGGATACCGGCCTACCACCTGGTCATCAGCGGATAGTTACCATCGCTTTTAACGTGATTGACTCGAGTGACGTGTTTGTCCAACCATCTGCACGCTGTCTCGCAAGAGGTATAGCCCTTGCTTCAGGACTAGTGCGGTTCCAAAATGGCTCCGGACTTCTCTAAGCTAGACGACGGGCCGAAATTCTGAGAAAATGCTCATTCTTAAAGGCACCACAACGGCTTCTGTAACCGAATCACAGCCTGTATCTGTTGTCCTGTTTATGCCAGCGTGTTCTGACCTTCCCTCTATTTGACGTTCATCATGCGTTTCTGTTCTTGCTGTGACAATTAGTCCACAGCTGTCCTCTCCATAAATGAGTTGCTTGCCTCGCTACAAAAGCACAGGAGACTGTTTGATGCCCATTCCTCATCTCTGGGACAGACGCCTATTATGACGCATCATATCTAGACCGATGGCACTTTCATCGTACGCTGTCGACCATATCACGTTTATTCATTTGAGCGTGAGGTAAATGAAGAAATTGAAGCCGATATGCTGCAACGGAACATCATACGCCCCTTCGCGATTCCTTGATTATACCCGCTTGTTTTAGTAAGGAAAAAAGATGGCTCCGTGCGGTTTTGCGTAGACAACATGACACCTATTAGCATTACTCTCAAGGACGTTTACTTCATGCCATGCCTAGGCGATGCTTTGGATTCACTTCAGGGTGTCAAGTACTCCTCAAGCCAAGACCTGCTTTCGGGTTACTGGCAAATACCGAAGCACGAGGATGAGGAAGAAAAGACAGCGTTTTCCACACAAAATGGGCTGTACGAATTTGACGTCATGCCATTCGGCCTTTGCAATTCTCCAGAAACATTTAATCGGATGATCGACGCAGTTTTACGAGGCTTAAAATAGAAGACTTGCTTGGGCTATTCAGACGATATCATTATTTTCTCGTCAACCATCCCTCAGCACATTTACGACTTGACAAAGTTCTCACGTGCCTTGCAAACGCAGGCCTTCCGGTAAACACCATGAAATGCCGTATTGAAAGCAAGACAACTAAAGTGTGAGGACAGATCATAAGCAAAGACGGCACTCGTCCCGACCCAGACAAGATTTCTGCTTTCGAACACTTGTCGCGTCCTGAAAAAGCCGGAGATTTGCGCATTTTTCTCGGCCTCACTTCTTATTTATGCTGATTCATTTGAGACTTCACCTCAATAGCTTCGCCTTTGCAGAAGTTGCTCGGATCAGGCGTCACCTTTGTGTGGTCTCCTGAATGTGAAGCGGCGTTGGCTCAACTGAAGTGTGCATTAAAATCCGAACCAGTTCTCTGTGATTTCGGCGAAACTGCGCCTACGCTTCTCCCTACACACGCTAGTAGTCAGGGCAAGTGAAGTGTGCATTAAAATCCGAACCAGTTCTCCGTGATTTCGGCAAAACTGCGCCTACGCTTCTCCCTACACACGCTAGTAGACAGGACATTGGTGATATTCACCTACAGCGTGACAATTTTTCACGTGAGAAGGTCGTCGCTTACGTTAGTCGTGCACTGACCCCTGCCAAAAACACTAATACCATCACCGAACAGAGTGCCTAGTGGTCGTATGGTCTATACAAAAAGGTTCAACCTTATCTCCAAGGTCCTCACATAACTGCGGTTACGGACCATCATGCCTTGTGCTGGCTCTCGACAATCAAGAACTTATTCGACCGCCTTGGTCACTGAATTCTTCACTTACAAGAATGACTTCATCCTTCTCATTCAAATCGAGAAAGCAACATCCAAATGCCGACGCACTTTCGCGTTGCCCGCTTCCATCCTAGCCACCTAACACAAACGCAACTGCCGCACTCGAGAAGCTTTTAGCCGTCCTTTCCCCACATGTTTCGCCCTTAGCTACTCTGGTGTCAACTTCTCCAAACGAGTGTGGTATGTTGTTATCCCACCAACGTGCTGACCCTCACTGTCGCTGCATCATATAACGTCTTGATAGGACTTGCTGGCTCTTTAACGCCCGTCTTCGCCAACAGCTGACGCAATTCACGCTCAACAAACACGTCAAAACGCGCGTTTAGGACGTGGTTGTTGAGCGTGAATTGAATTGAGAGCGTGAGTTGATCATCTCCACCGCCATGGCTCGTACCCACTCAAAGGGATCACAGTGGAGGCAACGTTGTCTTCATTCTCTACCCGCGCTTCCCTTGTATTTCCTGATAGTGATACTACACAGTGACCGAACAGGAATGCCTAGCGGTAGTCTTTGCCGTGCAACGGTTTCGCTCATACATCCATGGTTGCCCGTTCACTATCGTCACAGATCACCATTCCCTGTGTTGGCTAGTCAACCTTCGTGACCCATCCGGCCGCCTCGCACGATGGGCCATTCGTTTACAAGAACATGTCTTCACCATTTCATACGACTGGCCGTCTACACGCTGATGCGGACTGCCTCTCCAGAATGCCGCTACCATCGACAGATTGTGAAGGCGATAACTTTGACCACCTTATCGCTTCTCTGTCGTCTGGCTTTCCCGATGCTGTGACTTTCGCCGCTGAGCAGCGTAATGACCCAAGCTTGAAACTCTCTTCCCTGGAGCGAGAAATTCATTAAGCGAAGGCCGATTCTGCGTCCGAACTGGTCTTCTTTACCAGAGAAACTTGTCCACGACGGGCGCCCGCTTTCTGCTAGTTGTTCCTGCGTCTCTGCAAACGTTTTTTCTGCGTCTCACGCATGATGACCCCACCTCTGGCCATCTAGGCACCGCACGAACACTTAGTTGCACAAAAGAGCGGTTCTGTTGGCCGAAAATGAGCAAGACAATCGAAAACTACGTGGCCAGCTGTACGCAGTGCCATAGCCACAAGCAGCCCTCCTCGGGTCCAGTTGGTCACCTGCAACCTGTAAAGCCTCCCGATTCCCCTTTTGGAAAGGTCGGCATTGATCTGATGGGACCATTTCCACGCTCCTCAAAAGGTAACCGGTGAATAATTGTATGCGTTGACTACCTGACGCGGTACTACGAGACGGCTGCCTTATGCTCCGCCACGGCAGTCTAGGTTTCGGAGTTTCTGTTGAATTCAGTCATCCTCCAACACGGACCTCCTCGCGTGATAATAGGTGACTGTGGACGACAATTTACCGGTGATATTGTCGAATCATTACTTCATTTGTGTGCTTCCAAGTTCCGGCACTCAACTGCGTATCATCCACAAACTAACGGCCTCACTGAGCGCACAAATCGAACGTTGATCAACATGTTGTCAATGTACGTCGGCTCCGACCACACAAACTGGGATGAAGTTTTACCATTCGTCACGTACGCCTTCAACACGTCGAAACACGAAACGACAGGCTACAGCCCTTCCTATCTGCTCTACGCTCGCTCACCTCGACATACGCTGGACACTATCTTTCCTTTTGTCGTCCATGACGATTTAACAATTGCGGAAACTTCGTGCCGTGCGGAAGAGACACGTCGACTTGCCAGCCTACGTACACTGGCAGCGCAAGAGTCCTCCAAAACTCGCTACGACAGTCAACACAGGCATGTAACCTATGCCCCCGATGATCTGGTGTGGGTGTGGACCCCAATACGCTGACGTGGCTTGAGCCAAAAGCTACTGGCACACTACGCCAGTCCTTTCGTGATACTTCATCGTCTCAGCGAGGTCAACTATGAAATCGCAAATGTCACCACTAGTGGCCGACGTTCATGCTAGACAGAGGTGACGCATGTTGCCCGCCTGGAGCCGTTTACACGAAGGACGCAAGAATGACTCGCCCAGAGGGCTTCGTCTGAGACCGGAGGAATGATAATAAGTATCACTATCAGGAAATACAAGGGAAGCGTGGGTAGAGAATGAAGGCAACGTTGCCTCCACTGCGATCCCTCTGAGTGGGTACGAGCCATGGCGGTGGAGATGATCATCATTAGACGTTGATAGCAGACTCAGGGCCCATTAATAGCCCCCATTAATTTACCTTGCCATTTATATCCATTTATAGCCATATATAACCTTAATGGGTGCTTGAATATATAGCAATATATGGATGTCTGCCATAGATTACTATATATTGCAGGTCCGTTCGATTCACCTGCACCACGAGATCCAGTTCACGGGGTGCTGCACTTAGCCATCCGTTTCAGTGGTGCAGCACTGACGACCTTTTAACACTGCCATTTGTTTCAAAAGTTGCAGAAGAGATTCAGCATTGGTTCACGGTTTTAGTGCACCTCCTACGCTGATGGTGCCGGCTTGGTGCAGCCGTGCGTGCAGCTGAGCAGACGACGCAGCACTAAGGCGTAGACGCCATACCCGCCTCTACTAATGCAGTGTGTTTTGCCAAGATGCTTGCGCCTCATAAACTGTCCAGATGTGCGGTTTGCCATCGTTTAGTGTTAGCTGAATGGTGTAAATTAAGAAAACAGAAATAAGGCCTGCACCTTTTTGGCACATCGTCACTCGTTTCAGGGGTCGCACTGTGCCTGCACCGCTGAACTCGCGCTGCACAATTTCTGAACTTCGCGTGCACAGCCGTAAACAGGTTCTAATTGGTGCAGGTGAATCGAACGGACATAGCTTGTTTCATATATGAATATATTAGGCATTGAGTACATCAGGCTGTAAATTGCCCTATATGGCCACATAAGGAATGGGCATGTATGGTAATATACAGCACATATATGAGGCATTCATATAGGCCTAATATGCGCAACTTCTCATGTATGAGAATTTCTATATAGGTCAATATATGCAATTTTTGTTAGGGTAATAGCTGGCAACAGCCTTTTGGCTACAGTAGCTTTTCCGCTTTTTGTCGAGTGTGCACTAGGAGCAGCGCAGCCTTCCGAGAAATGATCATCAAGCACTGGCTTATGGCATTACGGAGCAGCCATTGAGTCTCTTAGAAGGACGTTGATTGACACAGAACACGAACTACGCACGGATACGTGTAGGCAACATATTTGAAGGGGGTGACTTCGCATTGCGAGGAGGCAACGGGCACAGCAAAGTTCGGGCAGTGGAACAGATTGAGAGAAACGACAACATCAGCGATGATACATGTCGGCCACTGAAATTCCGCCTTATGTAATAGCGCACGTTGCTTTCCTGCCAGAAGGATTCGCGGGTATGCAATCCTTCTTCCTTTCGGGTGCCGATAAGGTTACGCTCACCCAATATCTTACTGTGCATGCAAAACGTCTGATGTTAGTGACTCTGGCCCTACAGAAGGCTGGTAGTTTCTGTTGCGCTGCGATGTGATACTACAAACGTGAATGAACGCTAATGTGTTGCTGCCAGCTGTCAAACTTAAGCGAATTGCATCACAGTGCTCGAAACAGGCAACCGACAAGCACGGATGGGGCACAGAATACAGTGTAGGTTAACTCGCGTCGCATGTGCTGGCAGTTCTTGTTGGAGTTCACATGTTCTCGGAAGTTCTGTATGGTACACTGTATTGCCACGTTCTGTTCCTAAAGTTTTGTTATCACCCGGTTACGCTATGTTCAGCGTAAACCACGCCTACATTAAGGAGTTGTAGAATAGCTTACAACGAGCCCTTGCGGTGCGGTCGCTGCCACTGCGCATGCTTCGTAACACGAGTCGGCGTTCGCGTTTCTGGGCCACACGCAAAAAATCCGAAATTGCGTGCGGTATTGACGGCCCACATGTGGCCCACAAGCGCTGCTTTAGAAGCTACGGGTGGTGAAGGCGGTCCGCGTGTGGCACGCAAGCGCTGGTTTCGAAGCTACGGTGTCGCTGCGATCGTGCGTTGCGGTCCGCAGCAGGGAAAACGCTATTTTAAAACTCATTTGACGCCCGCAGCGCTTGCAAACAATATCATAAAACTCTCTAATGTTTGAGAAGCCTCGAGGCTTTAGAAATCGTTTCAAGATTACGCCCGCTTTGGGAACGTCACAGACTATTCGAGAACTCACGTCGCCGCTACAGATAACGCTAAAATATTTGATGGGAAGGGTACAAATGGCGACACGCTTCGGCACTCGTCAGTTGATCGATGGCCGATGCTGCATTCGCCGTTATTTGTGCAAGTACGCCAATGTAACCCGACTTTCCTTTATCAGGCACAGGTTCGCCCAAATAAACAATTTCACCTGACCGTCCAGTCTCTTGCCTTCAACCAAGTCACGACCCCGTGACATCTAGTTGAGGTGCTTTCCGGCCCATGAACGCCTCCCTCCAGCCGTGAGCCAAGCGCACAGAGTCAAGGGTACGTCGACACCAACGCTGAGCAGCGAGCCAGCAGCCGGCAGCAGGGGCTCCCACTGGAGTTTGGGTTTCTACCTGATTCAATCCGGAAGGCTCAGCTTGACCACTGTGACCATGGCAGTCCATGTGCCACCTGCACCAATCCTAATCCGGCAACCAAAATAGACGCCAACTTTCCGTGGTTCGCCACTCGAAAACCCGGAAAGCTGGCGTGAAAGGTTCACTGTTGCACTGTTTAACGACTAGGCTGACAGTGAGAAGTTGTGACACGTTTACTTCGCCCTAAAATATTCAGCTCGGACATGGCTCGAGAATTGAGAAGCCACACTTTCGACCTAGTAATTTTTTTTGCCGCATTTGTTGACACTTTCACAAGTGCGGTCCGAAAGGAAAGAGCCAAAACTTTACTGGAGACCCTTGTACAGCTCCCCAACGAGAATGTCGGAATGTACACCAAGGAAATGACACTCCTGTTTCGTCATGCTAATCCCGCCTTGTCCGAGGCTAAGAAGCTTCGCTTCCTGATGCGGGCAGTTAGGCAGGCCCTTTTCGCCGGCCTTGTACGCCCTCCAAGGAGGGTCACGGAATTCCTTTCGGAGACCACGATGGTTGAAAAAGCCATAATATGCGCATGAGGCAGTATGCCGGCCACCTTCCGACGACGACGACCTACGGAAAGATTGAGTCGTTTCAAACCGAAGACCTGGACGAGACTATCCGAGTCATCGTACCGGAAGAGCTCCGTAATTTGCTGTCACCTTCCCAGCATTCAGTGGAGTCTATCGCGGACGTAGTACGCCAGGAGATCTAGCAATCGCTGGGCGTTCCTCAGCCTCCAGAACCACAGTTGCAAGTCATGAGCTATCACGCCCCTCCTTCACGCCGACGCCAAAATGCCGCCCCATTGCACTTCCCTCACCCGACGTGAAACATCGCATCGTAACAGAAGAAAGTGCCCGACCAGTTCGAGGAAGCCCGTACCGAGTCTCGACACGCCAACGTGACACCGCGAAGAAACAAGTCGGCGAAATGCTATGTGACGACATCATTTAGACATTTATGATTACGTGGGCGTCAGCCGTGTTATTATTGAAGAATAAGGATGGTACCCTACATTTTTGCGTCCATTACCGCCGCCTGAACAAAATCACAAAGAAGGACGTGTGCCCTTTCTTACGTATAGACGACTGGACCGTCTCCACAACGCGAAGTACTTTTCTTCAATAGACCTCAAAACGGGCCATTGGCAAAATGCGGTTGATGAGAGCGATAAAAAAAAGATGGCCCTCATCACACCAGAGGGCCTCTTCGAGTATGAGGTCATGCCTTTTGGACTTCGCTCGGCGCCTGCAATGTTGCAGCGCATTACCGACACCCTGCTTGCAGGATTAAAATGGCAGACTTGCCTCGTGTACTTGGACGACGTCTTCATGTTTTTCTCCAGCTTAGACGAGCATCTTCATTGTCTTGAAGCGGTACTTCAATTAATCAACACCTTTGGAATAAGCCTGAAGGCAGAAAAATGCCGCTTCGTGTACGAGGATCTGTTGTTTCTGGGGCACGTGATAAGTAAGTCTGGAGTCCGTCGCAACCCGCAGAAAACATCCGCCATCGCTTAATTCCCGCAGCCCCTGACAAGAGGACTCTACGAGAATTCCTGGTATTGTGCGCCTATTACAAGCGTATCGTCAAGCGTTTTTCACAGATCAACGACCCGCTAACTCACCTCAAGAAAAGCAACGTCGAAGCCGGGTAGGAAACGGCACAATAGTAGGCATTTCAGGCACCTTGACGACACCTACAAACACGACGGATGCTTGCGCATTTCGACAAATACGCCGAAACAGAAGTACTCACCGACGCAAGCAGTGTTGGACTCGGTGCCGTCTTTGAGCGAAGGATCGGCGGCGTGGAGAAGGTTATTAGTTATGCTAGCCGGTCGCTATCTAAGGTAGAGGCAAACTATTCCACAACAGAGACGAAGTGCCTTGCCATCATCTAGGCAGCGTCGAAGTTTCGGTCCTACCTCTACGGCAGGCCTATCAAAGTTGTGAGCCACCACAGCGCCTTGTGCTGGCTAGCTAACTTGAATGATCATTCGGGTCGCCTCGCACGGTGGAGCCTCAGACTTCAATAATTCGACGTGACCGTTCTTTACAAGTATGGAAAAACACACTCCCACGGCGAAAGCTTGTCTCATACCCACTTCGAACCCCCACTGCCCGATGGCCTGATAGCACAGCTTCTTAGGAACAATAACTGCCAACGCCTTCGGCCTGCAACAGCGAGCTGACCCGGAACTCAGAAGCCTTGAGGAATACCTCGAGGGTAGCAGCTACAATCTTCCAAGTGTTTTTAAGAGAGCAGTGGAGTCATTCTTCTTCCGAAACGGAATTCTCTTAAAGAACTTTTCTTCGAGCCAACCACCTTCTCGTGGTTCCTTAAGCAGTGAGACAAGGAGTACTCAGCGCACTACCGACGACCCGGAGGCTGGACACCTCAGTGTTTTTCGAACGCTCGCATGAATACAAGCAAGTTGTCCTGGCCACAACTTTCCGCCGATGTCACTCACTACGTCAGCACCGGCCGTGACTGTCAATGACAAGACACACCGCTGACTTGGCCAGCCGAACTTTTACACCCCATCGAGCCACCTCGCCGACCGTTCCAGCAAATCGGCATGAACTTACCGGGGCCGTTACAGACGTAGAATTCCGGGCACAATAGGATCGTCCTAGCAGCTGACTTCCTCACACGCATTGCCGAAACAAAGGCCCTTCCCAAAGACAGTGTCTACGAGGTAGCAATGTTCTATGTCGAGAACATTGTTCTTCGACATGGGGCTCCGCAGGTCCTCATTACTGATATGGATACAGTCTTTACGGCGGACTTAACTGAGGTATTTCTGAAGTACAGCCAGGAGAGTCACTACCGCACCACCACCTACTATCCAAAGAGCAACGGCCTCGCCGAACGTCTCATTAAGACCATCGCTGATATGCTGGCTATGCACGTCGACGTCGAGAATAAGTCGTGGGATGAAATTTTTCCGTACGTTGCGTTCGCGTACAATACGGCCTCTCAGGCAACGACGCAGATGAACCGTACAAGTTGGTCTACGAAAGGAGGCCGCCATTGACGCTCGACCCTATGCTTCCAAACGTCACTGACGAAGGGAACCTCGACGTCACCGACTACCGTCAGCGCGTGAAACAAGCTCGTCAATTCGCCCGCCTGTGCATCAAGAATCAGCAGGTGACCGACAGCCACCGCTACAATCTTCAAGGAAGCTTCGCTGAATTCAGGCCCGGGGACCGTGTCTGAGTATGGACGCTGATGCGCTACGTGAGCTCAGTGAAACACTTTTGCGACGGTAGTTCAGACCATACCGAGTAGTTCAACATCTCTACCCACTCGACTACGAGGTTGTTCCCGGCGGCAATACGAACTTTCAACGGCGCCGTGCTCGACCTGAAGTCACCCATGTCGTGCGCTTCAAGCCATTTCATAAGCGAACCTGAGGACTGTACTTTGTTCTTGTTGCTGTACTTATATTTTGTCTTTATTATTGTACCTTCGTCTTTTGCTGAAGCATTGGGGCGATGCCTTTTTCAGGGGGGGGGCAATGCCAATACCACATTCTGTTCCTCAGAGTTTTCTTATCACCCCGTTACACTACGTTCAGTGCAAATCGTGCCAATGATGTTCGAGAAGCCTCGAGGCATTCAGTAAATTGTGTTGTTAAGATTACGCCCGCTTCGAGAACGTCACGGATTATTTGGAAACCTATGGCACCGCTAGTAATAACACTAGAATATTCGACGGCAAGTGTATAAATGCCGACACGCTTCGCCACTTCTCAGTTCATCAACGGCCGATGCTGCATTCGACACTGTCAGTGCAAGTGTGCTATCGCAACCCGACTTTCCGCTTACCAGGCAGATGTTAGCCCAAACAAACAGTACCATCTGACCATCCAGTGTACTGCCTTCAACCACGTCACGGCCGCGTAAAATTATGCTGAAAACGAGACCGGAGTGCATTCCTTGCTCACTATAGTGAACCAATCATTCAAGATATTGTGTGGTATGAGGCTGCTCCTTTTCGCGCCAGCGTAAGTGCTGCAAACATGAATGCACGTACACTCTAAGCCGCAAAGAGCGAAAAAGGGTCGATGATTCGTCTTTTTTTGGGTAACTGCATATCCATAACCATTACTCTCCAAAGAATGAATGATTCTTCTTTTTGAGAGTAACTGTCGAGGGATGAACTGTTTAGTCCTCAGCAGCTTTGAGAGACAAAATGTCAATGAGTAAATGTTACTCACTTATGGGAGGAACTGACTGCGTTAGGACCAACTGTGAGTCCCACCTATTGCTGTTAAGTTTTCTGTAGTCTACGCGGAAGCGCAGTGATCCATCTTTTTCTTCACGAGCACGGCTTGAGATGACTATTCGAAGGTTGGATGATGTCATCTTGAAGCATGTCTTTGAATCGACCATTTATTACGTCACGTGCCTTTGCCGAAACGTGGTAGGAGTGTTGTTTTATGGGCGAGGCGTCGGTATACGAAATTATTTGGTGTTATGTGATCGGTGTCTGACGAACCTTTGAGGTAGACGCGAAGCACATGATATAGCAGTTCACGTAGCTCGGTCTGTTTTTGTTTCGAGATGGTCGAGTTGACATCAACTTTGGCAAGTAGCGAAGTCACGTCGCTTAGTGTCGGTCGAAGCCCGTCATTGGCTGATGTAGATGCAAAATTTTCAGCAACGTGTGGGAGAGGATAGGTGAGAGCGATGGTGGTATGACGAAACAGGTGTCAGTACTCGTGACTGAAGTTAGGCACAAGTAGGGCAAAGTGTTTGTCATGAAGCGTGACGATGCTGCGTGCCGCGCAGACACCTAGCGCGAACAAAAGCGCCAAGTTGCCTGCGGCGACAACCTCGCAATCGCGTGACTTGTCGGGCACCACATCAACTAGAATGCTGGAACGCGTAGACAACGTGGTACTGTCGGCAGAAACGCAGAACGTGTTGTCATGGCTGTCGTCTAACTTGTCGGTAGATCCAGCTGTCGAAAACGTCATGGTACGCTCCCAAGTATTGATAATAGCGCCGTGCTCCCGCAAAAAGTCGACTCGCCGGATTAAGTGTCGGAAACAGTCACAAAGTACGAGGCAGTTGGCGAGAAACGTACGACCTCGAATGCTCACCCTGATAGTGCACATGCCGTTTGAGTAACTACGAGTCGCCGGCAGTATGAAATTGTGCTTCGTACTAAGGCGTAACAACTTTATGTGCGCTGCTAGTTTTCCGCCCATGATCGAAAAGTCCACTCCTGTGTCCAATAATGCACTAACGTCGTGGTGACCGTCGACTACAACATGTATTGGTAGTCGACGAGTATTGATAGCCAACAACATGCTAATTCAGACAGTTCCATCTATTAAATATCTGGGTATTTTTCTCCAGTTTTATATAACATGGACTAGCCACGTAGGATACATTACCGCGAAGTACTAGGGAAACTGGGCCTTCTTAAGTGCCGCCTGAAACTTGCAAACAAAGACACCAAACTTCCCGCATACAATACTTTTATCCGGCACATCCCAGAATATGCTTCCATAGTATGCACCCCCACACAGCAACCCTTACTGATACGTTCGAAACTGTCCAAAACAAAGCCGCGCGATTTATCATGTCATGTTATTCTCTCTATGAAAGCGTGTAATTTATTATGAAACAATTAAATCTCCCCCCTCTCTTCATGCACAGAAAATATTTCCGCTTATCTTTCTTCCACAAATTATACCACAGTGATTCGCCGTTCCGCCATACATTCATTCACCCCGCTTCGTACATCTCCGCACGCGTTGACCATGATCATAAAATTGAACCTGTATTTTCTCGCACAAAAACACCAATACGCACCCCTTGTCTTAGCGATAACCAAGTGGAACGCTCTGCCTGCCAGCATTGTAACGCATACATAGCAATCATCTTTTCAGTCTCCATTACTCGCGTTCCTTCAATGTGTTGGACAATCTTAGGCATTGCTGTATAACGTGTCGTGCAGCTTTTTCAATGTGCTCGCTTGTGAAAACGTTGCTTTGTTATGTCTCGGTTATCCTGGTTGATGGACTGTGTATCCTGCGCAAGTTTTCTTGTCGTATTTTCTTGTTAAAAATTGCTGTTGTCAAGGATTACTGTATGAAACCCCTCTTATGTAATGCCCTAGAGGCCCTTAAGGTATATAAATAAATAAATAAATATATCAAAGAAAATCGGCTTCCGCCTTTCGTCGCTGTCGTTGGGGGATTGCTGCAGGTCCGTGCTCACGCTGGGAGGAGGCCTTGCTTGCATCGAGGGTCAGCGGCCTCGCTCCCGAAGGTCACTATTATTAGTTTTCTCGTCTAAGGCTTGGCGAGCGTGCCTACGCCGCCCTTAAGAGGCTCCGAAAATTTGGAAATCACCTTGCGGTTTTGGACTGCGACTGCCACCACAGTGGCATGCGCTGCTGTAAGAGGTAATCTGAAATAGATCTTGGTCTTTCGCCGAATCTCGGCCATGGCGAGTCGACGACAAAACCCTGTAGCTCATCGAAGGCAAATATAGCTCAGTCGATGGCAAATCTTTTGTAGCTCATCGCGCACCAACGATCGATCGAGGTCGCAGAAAGGCTTGATCTTGAAGCTGCTTCTTGCACCTTCAATTTGGCCTACTGACGAAGCGACACTCACTTGCCGTTCGTTCACAGTAAAGAGCTGCTATAGCACTTGTTCCATTGTTGTGGCTTCAGTAGAAAATTCTGCCACGGCCTTTGGGGTACAGCGAACGAGAGCAGCAAAAGGCTGCTCCTTTCACGGCAATCGGGATTGGCCCAAGTTGCCAGCAAGTGACGGCAAAAGACGCTCCTTGTAGAAAAAAAAGCCCACGGTTTTCGTACCAAGTACGAGTGCCGTCTTCCAGGTTGAAATACGCGTTCGTCATCTCTTCGAAGTTGGTCCATTTATTGTAACTGGAGAACCATTCGAACTAAGCCAGCCAGTCCTCAACATCCTCCAAAAGAGAACCATGGAAGGCGTTCGGCACACGTAGCTTCTACATCGTATGAGGCGCGGCTGCAGCACCTTCCAGAGCGTTGGAGGCTGCAGCGTCTTCCTTGCCTTTCGGAGGTGTCACTGACGTCATCTTGGGGAGAGGTCCACGCTCAGGTGGTAGTCCTCAGAGTCTTCGCTTTGAGCGGTGAACAGGTGTTGTCGCTGCAGGTACAGAACTACCTGGAGGCGTTTGGAACATTGGCTGGGGGTTACCCAGCAGCTCCACCAGATGTCACGTGCTACACGGGGTCTTCGACTCGGAAGAAGACGGCTGCCTCAATAATCAACAAAAACTAGCCAGAGCACGCGCTGCCTGTGATGATCGTCTTCCATTTTAGCGAGCAGCCGTGGCATGCGCTCGCCGTACCTAGCGGTCAAGTGGAATTATGCAATCTATACAAAAGATGTTACTTTATTTTTTATTTTTTATTTAGAATAATCTGAGGGCCACTGTCATTACAGAGGGGGTGGGGCAAAAATACAGAAAATTGGAGGTAAAGATAAAAAATGTCACAGGACAAAATAAAAAAATGCAGAAAAGAACTCAAAACAATTCTCAAGTACATTTCTAAAAGAATACAAGAGGTTACACAAATAATAGCGGCACAAAAAACAAAACAAAATACAAGAATACGGTAAATATAAACGAGAGTCAAAATTTGGTGTATCAATGGAGATAGGCGCATGATATATCTATAAATGGCGGTGCATAGTTAAAAAAAAAGAAACCTCTGAGAAATATATCACGTACAGCTACTTTAGGTTGGTTAGTATCCTTGATGGTGACAACATCTGAAGGAAGGTGATTCCACTCATCACTTGTGTGTGGAATTCAGGAAAAGTACAGCGAATTCACGACAACTATACGGGATTCGGACTTGTGACCATTAAATCAGCAGTCGCGTACGCTAACCACAATACCACACTCCAGTTCAGTGTACAGGTATCTTCACCAGGAATATGTAGACATTGTCTGGACACTTCGCGTTCTGCCATGTTGGTCAAACTAGGTAGACTTCTTATATTGAACTTAATCCTTCAGCGTTTGCCAAGCCATCATTTGTTGATGACGTTCGTGAAAATGTATAAGGCGTGAAACAGATATTAATGTGCGCGCGGCTCAAGCAAAGGTGTGTGCTTGACGAGTGTATATAAATGTTCCCATATGTGTTACCGTCGCTGTGACCAGCTTGTTCGCTTCTTAGAATAAAGAACACAGTCTGTAATGTCGTTCAGCAAAAATGTCTGTTTAATTACAAAAAACGACAAAACCTTTTAAATAAACAGCCGAGTTTATTCAGTGACTCATGGAAATTCTGCACCACCGTGCCCACACATTGGTTGGGTAACTTTTATCACAAAAAAAGACAATATAGCTTCAGGCACTTTAGAAGAGACTGTATAATGAACAATTATTTATTAAAATGAACGCTGCGCAGCCGACTTCAGGAAGTGCATCAGAACCATCAACCACTGCTGAGAGTGTGTTCATAAATGCAAGATTTTGAATTTCCTTGGAAGGCGCACCACTTTCAGTTATCAATTTTCTGAAACGTTAATCACATAAACATTTAATATTCCCGTCATAAGTGTTCGTGAACTTGTAGTGACGTCCAAGCGCAGAAAAATTGGAGGAAAACTGCTTTTTCACAGAACCCATCATGTTGCAACGTGTTATAAAGTTCAAGAAGCATGTTCTCAAGTTTAACGCTTTAAGCGTTCATTGCTATACGCTTATGGGCTCACTTAGGTATCAATAAAGCCTCCTCTTCGTTTTAAAGATCTAAAAGCAGAACATACCTAGCATCCCACCGACTGCCTCTGTTAGCGGTGCCAATTCAAGCTGGACATGCGATGTTAACAGCTGATCGTCCTAAACAAGTTGTTTACCTAGTAAAACATGACAATGTGTGAAGTTAAAGCGAGTTTTCTTTTTAAAAGGTGCGGAAATATCTGGTGTACAATGCTTAATTGTGCTGAACTGAAAGCAATGAAATTTTTGAACAGTTGTACTTGCTACAACTAATGTTGAGTCCTCATTGAGGCTACCACGTTTCATGACTCAGCCATCACATTTGTTATTAATAGCAGATGGGGCACCACTCGTAATGCTGTGTAGCGCAAGCTCATCAACTATGCGGGTTTGGTTCGCGCAAAACTTGAGTGTTAAATAAACGGTGCTTGTTACATATTTTTACGGTGCATCATTCACATCCACAAAGATGTCTGTGCGTTAGGCGCTTGCGCTAGAGGCGACTCGGCCATCTTGTTTGGCTGCCAGATTTTTTTGGCCGTCATACATTGAACCTCGTCTTGTCAGATCTGATAGAGTTGCCGGGTATCGACACATCTCGCAACGGAACTCGGCAGCGGTCGTCGTTTCCAGGATCTCGCTATAACAACGCCGGAAGACGCGGCTATTCCATCTCCAACCGGCCGCCCTGAAATTCATGAGGAAGATGCACCGACTGCATCTTCTCATGCTACAACAATCGTGATGCGGGAAAACTTGCAGTATCCTGCCATGTTTAGCGGTTCCGGTGACTCCAGTGGAGTGGAGTGGAGGATGGCTGGCAGAGTACGAACGCGTGAGTGCTCGCAACGGTTTGGGCCCGCCTTTTAGGCAGGCCTACCATATTTTTACCTCAAGAGAACTGCCAAAATGTGTTGCGAGAACCGCAAAACTAAACTTACAAGTTGGACGACATGTAAAAAATGCTTGAGAAGCCCTACGGGTGAAATACGGCAGCGAATAAATTGCTTGCGTCTCGGGCACAGACTTGCAAAAAAAGACGGCCTCAGAGTGAGCTGAAGCAGGGGCAATGGCTTGAAGTTCGCGCCGTGCAAGGCGGTTCTCCTGATCTCATGAAACTGAAGGTGGTGGCTGTGTTCTTGCATGTTTTTCGCAAGACGACGTTGCAGCCGTATTCGGAAGGCGGACAAAAACGCTGTCAATCCACCGGCTTTTCACTTGCTCAAAGCGCCGGCATTCCTTTAAAATGGCGTCAACCGTAGATTTTTGCAGGGGAGGAGGTTAAATGCGTCATCGACGATCTCCTGAAGAATATGTGCTACCTTATCAGCCTGCGGCATCTCGGCATCGGCTTTACATTACAATGCTAACACCTCTATTACGAGATGTACGACTCAGTCGAAGTGACACGACTCCACTCACTGCATGATTCAAGCTATCATCCACCAGGAACAGGCCAGCATACGTATTCTCTCGGTGTGCGCTGTTTCGAACCCGCACCGAGCTCCACGGCGTCCGCCGTCGTCCTATTACGAGCAGCATTTTACAGTCCGATCTCATGACCCTGCTTCTTGGAGAACCATCGAAAACAGACCAATTTGTTTTCATTGTCAACATATCAATTATGTCGTGGCTTACTGCCAATCCTGCTCGCCCTTGCCACCTCGGACGTCGTTCGAACTTTACTACCAACAGGACAGCAGCCACTTTGCAACTATCATACAGTCTTCTTCGCCAAACTTCTACAGAAGGTTCAACAGCTGATAACCATCACCGCATGTTTGCCAGACGCGTTTGCCTCCAGGACGTCACCAGTCGTCTCGCTCGCTGCATACTCGCAGGCCGCCGTCCCATGCAACCTCAACCCTGCCTATCCGAATCTAAATGGTGAAGTGCCTGGAGTCGACGCTGCATTATCCGCTTCCTCCAAAAATTCTTTCTCGACGCGTCCGACGAGACAAAGTTTTACGTGAACGTTGATGATGTGTCTATTTCTGCCGTTATCGATACCTGAGCACACATTTCTGTAATGAGCAAGAAGCTTCGCCGACTCCTATTTAAAGTACTCACGCCGGCCGCTTTCTGCACACTCCGAGTGGCTGATAGGAGAACCCTTGTCATTCAAGAGATGTGCACGGCCCGTGTGTCTATTGCTGGTCATCCTACGTTCCTTACAATTGTTGTCATTGAAATGTGTCATCACAACATAATATTTAGATTGTGTGTCCCGTCATTCTGTGCTCATTGATTGTGCAACTGGTTCTTTTCAGCTTGAGCTGCCACAGCTTGCCAATTTTCCTGCTGACCATTCTCCACGTCCTAGCTATCGCCACTACATTCGCTTGCTCCGCAAGCTGCTACATATACTCAAAGAAATAGAGGAGCAAAAGAGGTCGGTAACGTATGCTGTCGAGCTAGTTGGTGTGTAGATGTGTAAAACGTCTTGGCGCAAACTGAAAGCTGACGGCCAGCAGAGATGTGTTCTGGGTGGAACTGATAGCTTGCTAAGAACTGCTTCCAAAGAAAGTCTTAATAGGCTTGACCCCATGCAGGGAGTGGTCTGCTTCCTCTGGAAAAATGATTTGCGCTTGTTAGTGTCGGACAACGAGGGCAGATTTGTGCTCATGAAAAAAATGGATCTTTGAAGTCAATGCCACTGACACCATACGGAAGAACTTCAAGGAAGTGCGGATTTCCACCCCCAAGGTAAAGTCTTAGGCTGTTGCCTTGTGTAATAAGCACGAACTGACTATGCTGGCAAAGAGCATTAGTGAGTGCATGACAAGTCATTTGTCTGTATGTTTAGCGCTAAACTCACAAACCCCTAATGCCTTTTAGGACCAGTGTCAGCAAAAATAGTACGTGGCAAGTAATAGTGACTCCTAACTTGTTGAAACAAATGAACACTTTTTGTGTTACGTTAAGAACCGTTCGCTGTCAAAAATTTCTGTGGCATAATTGAGTTTCTTCAGAACAATAGCTCTGCAGGACATTTTTAGCTCTGTCGATGTCGAGGATTTTTTTTATTCTGTACCACACAGGGAGTCACTCGGGTGCTTACAGTCTTGCACAAAGAACAATGGGTCTGTGTCTTTCAATACCCATGCCGGAGTTCCGGTAGACAGTTTTTCGACCCTCTTGAAATTTCATCATTTAGCAACGTTCATTCCGTTCGAAGACGATGGAGTTGTTTGAACAAAAGGAAGGTATGACGTTTAAAGTCTGACAGAAGCCCGTCTGGTCGTAATCATACGTGGTTGAAGGTAAAAAACCTGGAGGCACTGCACCGACCAAAGTAAACGTTTAAAAAAACAAAAAAGACGTTTCGGCTCCCGAATGAAAGCCTTGTTCACAGTGAAATGAAAAATTGCGTAAAGCAGTTCGCCCTATGTATGTTTCAATATAACACGCAGGCAGCGCGCATAAACTGAGAGCAGATTACCATCGCTCCTTTTTCAAGCACACGGAGTGGTTTGCATCGCGAGTGACTAAAGATAAAGATGCCGTGACAGTACTTTTTCTCTAGCGAGAACACGTGCCTTCCCCTAATCTATTGTGTTACCACCTGAGGAATGCTCGGCCAAGGCACTGGATTTAACATGTTGCTTCGTAACGTCGTAAATATACTGTTTGAGGCGTCGTTGCAAGTCACCACTTTCCCCAACATCGTCACAATCCGCGCAAGGGACAGCCTACACCACACCAGGGAACTTCGCTTTGGCTTATCTGTCTTTCACAAAAAAGGGTATTTGTATTCGTTTGTGTGTAGGTCATGTTCTGTGTAATATCTTCCTGGCTCAGGTTAATGAAAACATGGACACTGTTTTACCCAAAGGCAAGGTGTTACAAGTTTTTGGATACGTGGACGATTTTTTTGGTTCTTTTGAAAAAGGAGTCAGATGAACGCTACTCTGCACGTGCCACTTTTGTTTTAAATAAGTTTAGAGTGATTGAACAAGGGTTCAAATTTATCAATAAGCTTCCTGTCAATGACGAATTGCAGTTTTTAGATCTTCATCTCATGCTTGACAAAAACTATGTGTGTTGGATTTATCACCTTCGTGCTCGGAAGGCTCTTTTGCCGTATATTGCCGCCAATTCTAAGGCAGTGAAAAGGGTCATTGCTAGCACGAGCTTACAGTTGGCTTTTACCAGGTCTTGCCGCGACTTTTTTGGGTAGAGTTTCAGGGTGAAAATACTCAGGATCGTGTCTGCGGATTTTCCTTTGTAAGTGCCAACGTCAGTAGGCGAAGCATTACTGAGAAACTTGAAATGACGCCACTGCCGAATCAGCAACAAAGGAAAAAACACACAAGTGACATGTTATAATTATGTGTACACAGATCGGCTCATTAATTGAAGAACGTCGCCGCTCGTTTTCTTCTGTCGTGGGATCGAATACCGGCTTAGACGGCTGCATTTTCGATGGAAGCGGAAATGTTGTAGGCCCGTGTGCTCCGATTTGGGTGTATGTTAAGAAACCCCAGGCGGTCGAAATTTCCGCAGTCCTCCACTATGGCGTCTCTCTTAATCATATGGTGGTTTTAGGACGTTAAACCCCCCATATTTACCTATCTTTTCGTTTAGAAGTCCCTGTCGTGTTCTTGGCACCTCGAAAGCTTTCACGTATTTGTGCTCGTTCGTGTGGGGTATCGACTGCTGATTGTGTAAAAAAGCAGAAAAGAAAGTTTTTGAATTCTTTGGTGGGTGTTGTGTACTTGATCCTGCTCAGTTGTGACAAGATGTACATTGGTCAGTCGGGTCGATGTGTAAACGATCACTTAAGGGAACATGCGCTATCAATGAGAAGCAGCACGGGTTCGCATTTGCCGTAGCATTGTAAAGAGTGCTCGTGTGAAGCGCTACTGCACTGCACGAGAATCTTGCCAAGAAGCAAAGACAAAGTTGCTCGTGAATTTTCATATTTGATGTATATTAGGCAATTTGGCGAACAATGTATGTGTTCCGTTCCTGACATTGTATGATAATGATATTGCTTTTCTATCTGATAGGTTGTTATCATGATTGGTTGGGCTTTTCGTGTGTTTGTATACATGCGTGAGGGTTTCGTAAGGTGAGCTTCCGTTCAATAAAAGTCAGTTGCAAGTGTATGCTTTTCCGAGTCTCTTCTTTTGTCTTCTTTCAAGTTTGCGCCAACGATTTTTTACATAGGAAAACAGGTATCGAGTTTGCGCCTTTAGAAAAGTAACTAACCTGTCACAGCCTTTGTGCCATGTTGAGAGTAACTGCGAAAGACTAACCACGCTCTCACGGTTACTGCTCCATGGAGCAACAGTTGTTTTGCACCAAAGCAAAACTAGGTTTTGGTTGACTTAACCAGTCTTTTGAAGTGCGTGTATATATTTTATTAGATGTGCAAGTGATCTGCTAGCAATAAATTTAGAACAAATTTTGGGAAATTTGCAGCAAACACACGGGATTCAAACTCGTGACCACTCCGTGAGCATGCCCGTACTCTAACCACTATACCACGCCATCCACGCTACGACACCGTCTTAAAGAAACAGGCTTGTGTAGGCACCAACGCATCATTTGCACACGGCTTCAGCATTCCTGCAGTTACTCTGAGGAAAGTGCCCTCTTGCCGTTGCGTGTGCAATCTTCACCACGCATTTAATTTTTAAGAGGAACTAAGAGCCCTTTTCGGTGTAACTGCACAGTTGCTCCGAAAAGCTCTTTCGAGTGACCATTACTTTGTCGTGTGCACGCGCTGTTCCCGAAGGTGAATACCTCGCCACTCCTACTGCTGGCGTTCTGATGGCCTGAGGCGTCACCCTTGCTCGCTCACATTGTTGTCTTTATCGCTTATAATACAGTGGCCATACTCCTACTCAATGTCAGTCTCTCGACTGCCAGACATGTTTTTGGTCACCCTATCTCCGCTTGACATGACGGTAGTTATAGCGCGAGAACAGAACGAAGACAAATGGACAAGAAGGAGACCAGCACTCACCTCCTTCTCGTCCCTTTGTCGTCGTTCTGTTCTCGCGGCCGTTATGTCATACCAACTAGTCTTCATCGCCACACCGCTCGACAACTGCAATGTTAGTGGTTTGAGCACCGTTTCTACACTGGACTGTCCCGGCCTCAACTACACTCTGCCTGTTAATGACATCAACAAGATGATTGCTCCCAATCTCACCCCAGCGCAAGCCACCAGCCTCTATTGTCACTAACACCATATAGAGTCACTTTTGTCTTCAACCACCACCCTTTTGGTCAAACATCTGTCGTGACACACAGGACCAACAAGGGTGATGCATTTGTTATAGGGCAGCAGCCATATTGAGTATCTCAACAGGAACGCCAAGTAATTCAAAAACAAGTTGAAAAAAATAATCACTAAACACGTCATACAACCGTCATCCAGTCCCTGGACCTCCGCATTCGTGCTCGTTGAAAAGAAGGAAGGCAGCTGGTGCTTTTGCGTGAACTATCGCCATTTATATAAAGTCATTCATAAAGACGTATACCCGCTGCCTTGGATTGAAGACGCCCTTTATTGCCTCCATGGTGACCAGTACACTTTATCTATCAACCTTCGGTCTGGCTATTCGCTAATTTTCGCTGGATCTATAGACCATGGATACACCACTCTAATGTGCCCGACAGCCTCTGCCAGTTCAAAGTCATTCCGTGCGGACTATGTAACGCGCCGGCAACTTTTCATCGCATGGTGAACTCGCTTCTCTAAGGATATAAGTAGTCAATCTCCATATGTTACTTAGACGATGTCATCATCTTTTCGCCTACCTTTGGCAGCCATCACACACAACTGTCGGTCGTTCTGGATGTTTTTCAAAGTGTCACTCTCCAGGTATATGCTGCAAAATGCCGTTTCGGACGTCGCCAAGTCATCATACTCGGCCACCTTATCAGTGCCACTTGTGTTCAACTGGGTCTCGACAAGGTGCGTGCAGTCCAATCATTTCCTGGCCCGTATTGAACCAAAGATATCCCAGTTTAGTTGGGCTATGTTGCCATTTTTATCGACTTGTCCGCAACGTATCGCGCATCGCCCAATTGCTTTCTGATCATTTAGAAAAAGGCACTCCCTTCGTGTGGGGCGTCTAGAAAGCGGACGCCTTTTCAGCTTTTATTCATCTGCAGATCACGCCACCCACCATAACCGACCATTTAAAACCTGCATCACAAACAAATATTCGCGCCGACGCCAGTGGCCATTGAATGGGCGTGGTCCTTGGCCAAAGACTGCACGAAACGGACCACGTAATTGCCTAAAACAGTCTTTTTTCGCCTACCGAACGGAAGTTCTGAATGGCTGAGCGTGAATGTCTAGCTTTATTGTGGGCTGTCACAAAATTAAGGCCCTACCTCTATGGCCGCACTATTTCCGGTGTTACAGAGCATGACGATTGCTCTGATCACCGAAGGAGCCTTCCGGAGATCTCAGTTGCTCAGCGCTGCTTCTGCAAGAATACTCGTTTATAGTCATCAAGAAGTCGGGGCAGCTGCACTGCAGCCATGACACCTGTTTGTCACGTCATACGCTTGAAACGCCCGACTTGACAGATCTTGAATGAGACCCCTGCGTACTCCCCATCCACGTTTTCAATGATTTTTCCACCGAAATGACGTGAGCCATCGTTATTCTACATCGTGGAGCGTCTCACCTCTGCTTTACCAGACCTTTTTTTTTCTCCTGTTAGAATTGCACGACGACCTTCTATAGTATTACAGCTTCAACGCATATTGTGCGGTATTACTACTCATGCTTTCCAATCATCTGCGTACCAGCGTTGTCAAACAACTCCACTACGTACCCATAGCAGGTCACCTACGCGTCTCTCGTACCTACGATCATGTGCGGCGTCGCTTTTTTTTTTGATCCGGCCTGTATCGTTCTGCGGTTTGCTGCTCACTGCTTTTGACCACTGCCAACGCCGCAAGCATGCCCCCCCCCTCCCTGTGCTACTGGCTTGCCTCCACAGCCCATCAACATACCAATGAAACCATTTGAAGGTGTTGGTTTTGATCTGTTGGGCCCGTTTCTTACGTCAACTTCTTAAAATAAATAAGTCATCACCACAGATTACGTCACACGCTTCGCCATCACTTGAGCACTGCCAACACACTGTTCCACTAACCTGGCTGATTTTCTCTTGAATAAAGTCGTTCTTCATCACGGCACCCAGCGGAAGGTTCTTATTGACCGAAGGAGGTATTTCCTTTCACGTAGTGTTGAAGATATCCTCCAAGTCTGCACCTCTGAGCACAAGCTTACCACTACTTATGATCGACAGACGAAGGACTTGACCGAGTGTCTGAGCCAAACACTGACCCAGATGCTGCCATTGTACACTTTACCAGATAACTGTGACTCGAACAGAGGACTCCTCTTTATCAGCTTTGCGTACAACTCTTCACGGCATGGCATTTCTCGTTATTAGCTGTTTTATGCGCTATTTGGCTGGAATTCACGATTACAATTTGTCACGCTCCTTCCTTCGGTTGACTACTTTCTACTGAGTACGCCAGCGATGTCGTTTCTCGAGCCCATGCAGCCCGTCAGCTTGCCCATGACCGGCTCTACTTGTCGCAAGAGCACCAAAAATACCCTTATAACAGTCACCACGAAAGCGCACACTTTCCGCCAGAGTCTCTGGTCCTTCTCTCGACACCAAACCATCAAGTTGGCTTATCAGAGAAGCTACTACCGCGCTACAATGACCGCTACAAAGTCTTACGGCATCTCAGTTACATGAATTACGAGATGGCACCCATGAACAATGACTTTTCGGCCTCATCACTCCAGACAGACATTGTCCACATTTTCAGACTCAAACAGCATCGCCCTGCTAGCTCGTAGCCACCACAACAAGCGCTGTGACCGCGCTTCCGCCACAGGGGAGTGAGGTTACGTTGCACCAACGGCAGGAGCAAGCGTGGCACTTAACGAGGGTGACGAAGAGGACTATGCGCTAAGCGCTTGCGCGAGAGGTGACTCAAACATCTTGTTTGGCTGTTGATTCTCTGTGGCCATCCTCCACCGAACCTTTTTGTTGTCCTGTCACAATACCAACAGCACAGAGGCAGAGTCTCGCAAAGTGATGACAGCCTTGTTAGCCCTCACCTCTCAAGCGACATCCTAGTCGGCACATGGAATTTCGATAGTGTAGCATACCATTTCAGCAGCGGATCACGTATACCACAGCGCAAAGATAATTCAGTGCAACACAAGGGGCAACTGTGGCAACCACGCAACCAAAACACATTCACAACATACCGCTACACAAACAAGGGTTAGATTGTTGAGAGCACCACGCCGCACATTGATGCAGCTTTAGCACGAACATTTTTTAAAGGACGGATTCCACAATCGCTTATATATATGCTATACCAATAAGACTACTTTGCTCTCGAATTAGTTACCATAGTTCTCACGACCACTTGCACTAAAGCAAACTGTTACCAGGTTATTTCTTTGGGGAACAATTTGCTTACACACATGCTGGCCATTCGTTGGAGGCCACCACTCTGCCGGCAAGTGCTATCGAAAGTTAACGCTGCTTCGCATGGTCTGACAGTGCCTCCCTTCATTTGAAAACGGCACCCTCGTCTTGAAGTTAATATTTTCGCGTGCTAACTGTTGGTCGCAGCGACGAAATTCAGCACTTACTACCATTTCGCTTCTTTGTGGCTTAGATTGTACTTGTTAGAACAGTGTGTACATGGCATATCTATGCTTTGGGGTGAAATATCCTGTGCAGTACTGATTATGTTGGCGTAAAAAAAACTACAGTTCTGCGCTTGCAAACAACAGAAGACACCTTGCTCTAATAATACTGTTTCACAAAGCAGGCCGACAAAATCTACAAAAAAAGAAAAAAAATCGACATGTAGTGCTTTGGCGCGTAATAAGTTTTATAACGCATGTACTATTGTGAAAGACGCCAGAGCTGACAAGGGAGCGGCGCTCTTTTAATCCTAAACAAGTAACTGACCAGGTGGCTGCCTATGCCTGCCAGGTATTGTCTATCCTAGCTGGAGGGCGAGGCGTCATGTCACCACGACGCCGTAAGCCGTTCGAGAGAGGACAACAAATACTGCATCTTCCTTGGAAGAGACCGTGGCGGCTGCCGCAAATCGCCCCGCTAATTGAGCGAACAGATCGGCGGACCCTATGATGTATGATGTCATGAGCTTGGGGCCCCTCGACCAGCGCCACACACGCGACGAGGAAGAGCCCCGATGGTGCCACCTTGCAGTGCTGTGATCACGACTCCACATTGGACGTTCACGTGGGCCATGCAAGCACGTCCTCCTCGCCGGTTGTGTGTGATCTGTGATTGGACAATATCATCTGCACGTGTTCTCTGATCTAGGGATTTTGGGAGAACGTGCCCTTTATAATGAGCACCTGGCTCATACAAAGGAGTGCCATGTAGAGGTGCGCAGATTCTAAAGCTCGCCATGGAAGAAAGAGCTCGTCATGTACAAGAGCTCACCTTGTATATATTGTTAATAAACGCTCTTCAAGTCTCTCTCCCTCCTGCCTCGAAAACTTCAACACGGATCTCGGGTGCCTGCAAACCCCTGTAGTAACAACTGGTTGGCAGCGTTGGGATACAACTTAGCGACGGAGAACGACATGGACCGGAGGTCAGCCGAAAGCCCTGGAATTCGGCGGGATCGAAGCCACAAGTGACAACAACAGTCGGCCCACGAGAAGCAGCTGGCTCGAGACATAGGTTCCGTATGGGTAAGTGCTTGGCTTTTCCTTTCAGTGAATCAGGTTCTAAAAGAGGGTAAACTTTAGAACTGGTAGTTAACTTTGCCGAATAACTCAGTTTCCCCGTTTCGGGAAATTATTCTGGAAGTAGCGAGCACCAAGTACGATCATGGACTTACAGGAGCTGCCGAAGCCGGACTTGTTACTGTTGTGTGAGGAAATTAGTATCGATACAAAGCACTGGGCACGAAAACCCATGAACATTCAAGTGAATAATGATTTGGGGGCTGATGATGAAGAGTTCTTTGAAGCTTGAGACCTCATCAGTCAAAAAAATAGACAGTAGAAAAAAGAGGAGGAGAGGCGTGAGCGTGAAAGAGAGGAACTGCGCTCAGAACACGGGCATGAAACAAAAAGGCAACAGTCTGGGAGAGAGAAACGCCGCTTAGAAAGCAAGCGTACCATAGAAAGACTTGCGCACGAGATGGCGATCTGCAAATGAGATCTTGGGTTGAGGAATAGGTCGGACAGTAGTCCCCAGCAAGTGGTACCTAATCAAAACTTCAAGGCCGAGTTCTGTATGTCTAGGTACATGCAGCCATATACAGAATCAGGGAATACTGGCTTGTACTTTATGATCTTTGAGCGAAAGTGCGAGGAACAGTCATTTAAGCAAGACGCATGGTGTCAAAGGCTACTCACTGTTCTGCCTTGCGAGGCAGATGATGCTGTTGCGTGACTCAGTGAGCAGGACGCGAACAACTACGAGGAAGTTGAGGCAGAGATGTTTCGGATAATCGGAACTTCTGTCGGCAAAAAAAAGCAGCCCAAAGAGGCGTCTGAAACAAAGAGCGAAACAGAAAGACATGGGTCTGAAAGCGAGGCGCGTCGGAAAGCGCTGGACGTTGAAGTGCGTCAAAAAACGCTAGAACCAGAGATCGCACTATAAAAGAGCCCACATATCCTAGAATGCATCGATGAAGAGCATGTAGAGAATGATGCTTTGGCTGGTCTGGAGGTAGAGACGATATTAAAAGATGGTCCTTGCAAGAATGATGTGGGTGCCAGCAGCCCTAATTGGTTCAGTAAGGAGCTGAAAACCATCCTCATGTCCCGAGAGGACGTCCCGAGATCGTCACATGTAAATATGGTTAGCGCAGTGGCTAATCAGAGCAAGAATGCGACGCTTCGGGAATGCAGCGATGCTATCGAAGAGGGTTCAGTCAATGGTTTCATCAGCGTTGAGAAAGATAATTGGCCCGAAAGTGCGTCGTGATGCAGAGTTGAAAAGTATAAGCGCGAGGCAAAATGTAGCACAAGCTTCAACGAGCTTCCCAACCCCTCAGTTCCCGACGCGACATGATGATGGCATCGAGAGAAAGGAGGCAAGCAAACATCGCCGAAAAATAAAACGGAAGCGCTCGGCACTGCGTGAGCCTAGGACAGGTCCCACCCCATCGCGAGAAAGACGAAAGGGTAGGCTGTCAGTACGCTTCAGGAAACGTCAATGGGGGCGTTCATTGAGGTGCAAGTGGCGAGACAGGTGTGAAGAGAGAAAACAAGGTACGTCACCCGAATGAAGCACGCGCTTCAGTTCGACGACTTCGAGAAAGCGACCTTACCCGAAAAGTCGAAGTCGAAAGGGCAGAGTGGCTAAATACCACGTAGTGGAAAACACAAAACGAAAATGGCACAGCCCTCCCTCCTGCTTCTGGCGTGCCTTTAACATTCCCGACGAAAGCCGGCCGAAGTGCAAAATGAAGCGTGACAGCAGGACACTGCCTAGTGTTTGTGCAATTCGTAGCCTTTGGCGTGCTCGAAAAGCACCAGGACGGCGAGCCCATCGTGTACAATTCAAAAAATCAAGTTGAGAAAGGCGAAACGGTCAGTTCAAGTAACTTTTGCACAGGCGTGTTAAATATAGTTACTCAGTGTTGCATTTAAAATGCGTATTCAAGTCCTTTGAATTTTGTATGTGATGTGATGCGGTAAAAATATTTCAGAAGAAAAACCGCCAAACCAAAGGCTGAAATATAGCATTGAAGTGATTTCATCATTAGGGCGAATATGTGCAGAAGGTGATAACTAGAAAATTGTGTTATATTTCTAGTATGTTCAAAGGTTAAGTGTAATGTCGTATGCTTTCACTGTCATCTGGATGTGACGTGAATGAGCATTTCAAGTAGCAAGATGTTAGCATAGACCAAATGATTTTGTAAAATGATTAAGCTTGAAGAGACACTGTGCAGCTGTCGTTGCGGGCAGCGTGAATTGAGAGCCACCGGTGCACGGTTTTAGCATAAAACCTGCGCAGTTGTTGTGAGAGGCTTTTGATGTGAATTATTCTAGGGTGTTGTTTTGTGCTGTGCACAAAGTGTTACAACGTAACGTAAGAATGTTAGAAAAACTGTGAGGGATTAGGTGTTTGATTAGCAGTTCTTTGCATTTTGCAATGCTGTAGAAATGAGAGTAACTAAAGCGCTCCGGAGAGCCCAGTGGGTTTTTCTCAGAAGCGTTCGCATGATCAGATAACATTAACCAAACGGCCCCGCCCGGTGGTCTACTGGCTAAGGTTCGCGGCTGCTGACCCGCAGGTCGAGGGATCGAATCCCGGCTCCGGCGGCTGCATTTCCAATGGAGGCGGGAATGTTGTAGGCCCGTGTGCTCAGATTTGGGTGCACTCTAAAGAACACCAGGTGGTCAAAATTTGCGGAGTCCTCCACTACGGCGTCTCTCATAATCATATGGTGGTTTTGGGACGTTAAACCTCACAAAGCAATCAATCAAATCAATCAACATTAACCAAACGAACCTGCAAGAAAGCAGTTTTCGTCTCCTATGTTTTGCTGCTTATTTCTTTGAAGAATCATTGATCGAGTGATGATATATGCGAATGATTAAGCTTTCCCTAAACATCGAGGTAGACCGTTAGGTCACAGCGTAGGTTAGGGTTTATGGAAGCTGGTGAGCCCAATGTCTCAGCAGTAGACGGTTATTGGAGGCCGTAGAAAAAACATACGTTAGTAAAATTGTAGCGCTCGCTTAATCCGAGATCGTTGAGCGTTCATGTGTTTGACCGATAGTCTCAGCAGGATAGAACCGATGAAAGTGGTCAGTGATGAAAAAGAAATTGAGGCCTTGGTGCCGTGTCATGTCAAGACGACAGTGGTAATGAGGAAAGATGCACTCTATTTAAGCCAGAAGTTGGGCTCTCGAAAGCAGACGTAATGCACTTCAGGAAAGTAGCGCGCTTGCCTCGGGTAGCGCATTCATC
Source organism: Rhipicephalus microplus (assembly GCF_043290135.1). Classification (NCBI taxonomy): domain Eukaryota; kingdom Metazoa; phylum Arthropoda; class Arachnida; order Ixodida; family Ixodidae; genus Rhipicephalus; species Rhipicephalus microplus. Next base: position 40,734,054 of record NC_134700.1, read on the forward strand.
ATTGGCAGTGTTATCTTGGGAGGGCTAAATTTATAGTAGAGTCGAACCTTTGTCCCCTTACGTTACTGCAAACCGTGACATCGAAGAACAGTCGCCTTGTGAGGCGCAGTTTGATTCTTCAGCAATATCATTTTGACGTTAAGTATAAGAAAGGCAAATTGAATGGAAATGCTGACGCGCTCAGCCGCTATTCTTAAGCTATTCAAAAGTTCTCTTGACAATGCATCAAAATTGATATTTCAGTTGTTTTTTTGTGCACCTTAATATGTGAAATGTGTAAGGTAGCATGTCTGGTTTCTCAGTGCAAGTTAGCTCTGAGAGTTCTATGTGTGAGCTCTTGTTAAAGCTAGTAAATAAAATTGGTTTGCCACCCCTTTTTTTGGCTTGGTTTGTTCGAAGGGGGCCGAGTGCTTGCTTGTGCACGTGGTCCAGTTTCAAAGATGCTGTGGAAGTTTTCAGCAATTACCAAGATCATGCGGCAAGCAAAGGCGAGTTCCTTGTATTGAGCTACGAACCCTTTCGTCGTCCCTTCGAGCAGCAGCGTGAACTGCTGCCCTCAATAACTCATCTGGTGAGGGGGAGGCTGTTGAGACCGACGCCAAAGCTAACGAGGTAGCAGCGCTCTTTTAATCCTCAAACAAGTAGTTGACCGGCCGGCTGCCTATGACCGCCAGGTATAGTCTCTCTTAGCCGGAGGGTGAGGCGTCGTGTCCCCACGACGCCGTAAGCCGTTCGAGAGAGGACAAAAAATATTGCACCTTTTTTGAAAGTGACCTCGGCGGCCACCGCAAATCACCCCGCTAATTGAGCAAGCAAATCGGCGGACCCTTTGATGTATGCTGTCATGAGCTTGGGGCCCCTCAACCAGCGGCACACACACAACGACGAAGAGCCCCGCTGGCGCCACCTTGCAGTGCAGTGATCACGACTGCATATTGGACGTTCACGTGGGCCATGCATGCTCGTCCCCCTCGCCTCGTCCCCCTCGCCTGTTGAGTGTGATCTGTGATTGTACAGTAGAATCTGCACGTGTTCCCTGGTCTAGGGATGTGGGGAGAACATACGCTTTATAATGAGCCACCCGGCTCATTAGAAGGAGCGTTATGTAGAGTAACGCTGATTGTAAAGCTCGCCATGTAAGAAAGAGCTCGTCATATACGAGAGCTCACCTTGTACATAATGTAAACAAACCCTCTTCAAGTCTCTCTTCCTCCTGCCTCGAAAACTTAATCCGGGACATCCGGTGCCTGAAAACCCCGACTGCAACAGTACGCAGCCAACGAGCTATTTTTGTGAGTAAGTAGTCGGGTCCGAAGTGGATTTTTGATTGAAACCAAATGAACACTTCTCAACAATTATTGTCTTGTCCTGGCAGAGTGCGCGATAAAACCTCTACGATTAGAGTACTTCATTGTTTTCAAGTGGTACTGAATCAAACTGTATTCTCAACCAAGAATGTGCGAAAGTGCGCCGGAAATTAAAGTCAACGTTCAGCTTATCTTACAACGTTTACTCATTGGTATCGCAAGCATGCTGCCGGGAAACCAACAGTAAATGAAAAACATTTTACTGAAAGCTATCTCTGCGTCTGGGCGGCTGCACATAGAGAGCTTAACGTAAAAATTCTTACCATAGGCATAAAGTCAAGAAGATTGACATAAGAAATTATTTGCTTAGCAAAGTAAGGAAAACCGAAATGTAACTAGAAATGTAGAAAAACATGCTGCGTATAGCTCTCATTCCACGTTGTAACTAGACCTGTCCTTGACTTGTGGAATGCACTTCGAAACGACGAGGGTATATATACGCCATCTACCCCTATCAGAAATTGTCGATTAGCGTGATGTCTTTTTCGATTGGGCGAGTTATTGCAATGACACGCTTTTGATGACTATAGTCTATGCAGTAGCGCGACGAGAGGCCGTTGGTACATATAGTTTCTGTACCTGTAGTTTACTGTATTTTACCGAGATTACTTGACTTTTACTTACTCTCTTCACAAGCTTATGCGTGAGGAGATGGGGAAAGGCTCGTGACTTTGATATACACGTAGAATGTCTGCTCAAACTACCATTGATAGTCACGTCACAAAGGAAAGCTGACGCCTTTGTCCCCCCTCCCTCTTTCAGGTCGGTGAGACTCCCGTCCCCAAAAAAAATTCTCGCTACGCCCCTGCGGGACATCGTCTACGATCCTCTGATAGCTTTTTCACGAAGAATGCGATACCATAAAATCATGGTATGTCACACAGTATGAGAAATGCCGAGTGAGATATAAACAAGAAGGACGGGTGCTTTTGCGCTCCTGACCTTATGTCTATCCTCGCTTCAAGCTCTTTGAACGCAGCTCTTTCAAGGGCAACAACTGGCACCACAGAGAGGCGACCGCAAGAAAACACTACAGCAGGACGCCACCATGGCAGTCTCTGCATCGACATCAGTTCCAACCCAGCAGCAGCAGGCACAGTTCAAGCCTGCACGCTCTAAAAAAACGCACCTGCTGAAGGACAGCAGCCATCACATGGCCTCCCTTTCACGGGCTCCCAGCAAAAGGATGGTACAATCTGGAACTTGATTGATTGATATGTGGGGTTTAATGTCCCAAAACCACTATATGATTATGAGAGACGCCGTAGTGGAGGGCTCCGGAACTTTAGACCACCTGGGGTTCTTTAACGTGCACCCAAATCTGAGCACTACAATCTGGAACTTCATTCTTTTTGATTCTGCAAAAGATACCCCTCCCCCCCTCGCAGCAACATCTCCAGATCTTATATTTCAACCACTGCGAGTGCCGAGCAAGCGGCGCTCGCCCCAAGTGCGCAGGTGCTTCCAAACCCATGTCCCTGCCCACAAGGTCCCAACCTCGCTGGTGACTTCACTCCGAACGACCACGCGGCCACCATCATCTATCGGCCAGCCTGAAAAAAGAGCAACTTCCTGGATGTGTCGAGGGACGCAATTTCCGCCTTCCCCTCGGTGTTCCCGGCCACCCAGTGTGTTGAGGCGCATTTCATGTGCTACGCAGTTGTGGTCGACACCCATCCCACCACCGATCTGACCACCCTACTCCAGGTTGGGACGAGACAATCTGCGAGGCTCAAAACCGGGTCAAACAACTGGACCTGAACATGTAGTGGTGAGAACAGAAGAGACGTCAGAGCAAGTCGTAAGGTAGCCAACAGGGCCGTGCCAAATTTCGTCACTTTATTACTCGGGTTGAACCTAGCCGACAGGGCCGTGCCAAATCTCGTCACTTTATTACTCGGGTCGAACCTCGAAGGCGGCGGCTGCCAGCGTCAAACCCGCCAGGTGCCTGAATTCGTTCTGTTTTCACGCAGCTTGGTCGCGGCATCCGTGCTCGAGGGGCGTGGAGTTGTGGTCAAGAAATGACAATATTGAGGATGAATGCACTATGGAGCTCTCCCCCCTGGCGATTTGTGCAATTTGAATATATATGGAAAAGAGTGAGCGACAGATACTATGCACATGAACGACAATTCATAAGGTGTCCAATTGAGAAGTCAAGGTAGGTTGTCAACGTGGATCAGCCATTGGTAAATGGTGGGTATCCGTGGGTGACTCGGAGAGAATCGCAGCAGGCCAGGGTCCCGACGAAGGCGCACTGTTGGCTGCAGCGAGCGCAAACAACATGGTGCAAATGGGTAGCGAGCCGTGAAGTTCCATAGCGTGGCACAACAAAACGTGCGCATAGACAGGCTGTTGCGATGATGGCTATTCTTGTGCGCACTTTTGTATAATTTTTTGAGACATGGAGTGCAGCGTCAACCTACGTGCTCGGTAGGGCATACGCTGCCTGTACTACTTGTTGCGGGCCAGCAGCGGGTCCTCGGGATTTTCCACCATCGTCGAAGCATCACGCAAGGTGAGCCATAGTTGGTTGCTAGCGCAAACGACAGCTGAAGTAGACTTCAAGGACGATAGTTGTTCCTGCCGGCAAGATGCAAAGAATGGCAAAGTCGGTGAAAAGTTGGGTTGCTTGGACAACGTCGACGGCGATGCCTCCACGAACGGCGGGCGAATAGCGGGCTTGACGTTGTTGTGGCCGTGGCAGACTACGGCGTGTGGCGATGTAGCTGTCGTGCAGCCTAACATGTAAGTGGGGTCGTGGTGCGCCATGGAGGTCGAGCACGATGAGTGGCTGTTGAGCATGCCTGAAGTATTGTCGTCCGAAGACCTCGAAGAAACGCACTTCGCGTCTGAATGGTCGAACGCAGCACGAACATGTTGGGATCGCTCTAGACAAGAGGTGGATAAGAAGTCTTGTTTATTGAAAATTGTCGGAGGCGAGTGATCCGTGGTGGGGAAGTCAATAACGGGCAAGAGGTTGCCTGCGCCAGACTCCGAGCCATGTGGCAAGGTTGACATCATGTAGTCTCGTGGCGCCGTCGATGTCGTGGAATGCATGCAAGAGGCGGGCACGTGCGATGGATCTTCGTACGTGGGCTTTGAGGTATCGCGCCTGTCGGAGGCGAGGTCAGTCGTCGTGTGGGCATCGCCTATCTCGTCGGCGCGATGGGCTGCAGGAATAGATGTACTTGCGGCCGGATCTGAAGTAGTAGTCGTTGACAGGGCAGTTACTGTTGCAAAGGAAGCAGGGGCGACGGGCATCAGCGCGAGCCAGGAGCACTAGCTCGCTCAGCTGTTCCCTTGATTTTCGTTCAAGCCAGACGATTGGGTCCGCGTCCCCTTCTTCGTTTCTCGTACTTCATTCTGGTGCCGAAACCCACCCGGTCGTCTGGACCTCGACTCTCGCCCATGAGTCAACTCATCACTACGCACCACTTCGTCCAAAACGCCGTCAGGCAACACCTCGTATCACTCGATGCCCTGCTGAAGGACTCGTCAACACCTGTTGAGAAAATAGAAAATGTACTCGCCCTCATCGTCGCCAAGGACGCCAAACTCATGGACATTAACAAGGACATCCGAGCTGCGCTTTATGACGGGGAGTTGGTGGTGGACCTGACCACAGCAAGCGAGTTCGAGAATGGAGTCTGTTGTAGCCTCGAGTGACGAGCAGAGACAGAGTGACCGTGAACGGAGAACAGCAAACGGTTTATGAGTACATGACTGCTTAGCAGGAAAAGAACCCTGAGAGCCCGGTTCACAGAGCCATGATGCACCGGCTCTACCAGCGTGACATCACACAAGCTTCGCATGGCACCACACTCCTTCCCACAATGTTTAAGGCCTATACCAATCGGGAGCTTTTTTTGCTCGCAGCACTGCGTTGAAGAATCTGAGCACCTAGGTGACGCAACTGAGCACCAGAGAGGACGCTGCCGTGCAGAGTCTTAATGTGGACTTGCATTTGGTTGTTTCGAAGGGACCGAGTCTTCGCGTGACTCCGGTGGGTCGGTAGCAAAGCTGGGTGACGTAGGAACAGTAAAGGTACAGGGGCTGGTAGGAGGAGAATCTACAGACCCAGAGTCTGTAAATGAGCTGGGCACGAAATAGGGACGCTGACTGGGGCCTTTTACGACACTCTCAATATAGCGCGGACGTAAGTTGTCTACATGCATGAACCTGTCTTCGGAATTTACGCGCACAAGGTAGGTAACGCCACTGCACCTTCTTTGGATGACATCTATTAGTCATTTGGGAACCTATTGATGAAGGTCTTGAACCACATCACTTTTTCCTTCTTTGTGAACTCTTTTCGACCCTCTTCTTCTCGCTACTTGGGCCACTACTTTCAAGAAACGTTCTTTCATCCGTCTCTCCAGCTCCAGCTGTAGCATAGTCAAATGATTGCGGGGTTACCACAACACGATCTCTTCAGCTCCGGCTGTAGCATAGTCAGGTGATTGCGGGGTTATCACGACACGAACAGTTGTGCTAGTGTCTGCCCCGTGGTTGGGGTCGGTATGTTCCGGTACCTAAACAGAAATATATATATGCGGTGCTGTAGGGTGTTACTTTGACCCGATGACCTTTCGTCGAGAAGCTTTCGCGTGCAATCCCGTTTCACAGTCTGGACGAATCTCTCGGCACTTCCATTGGACGCAGGGTGGTACGGAGGTGTTCTGGTGTGCCACACACCGTTTTTGAGCAGGAAATTCGTGAAGCTCTTTGTCGTCAACTGAGGCCCATTGTCTGTAGCAACCTCCACTGGAAGGCCATACGATGCGAACACCCCACAAGGCTTTTCGATATACTTCTCGGTCGTTGTTGAATTCATCAGAAACAGCTCGAGCTACTTGAAGTGTGCATCCACTAGTAGGAGGAGCCACTCGTTCTCTCCAAATGCAAAGTCCCGGTGGATTCGCTGCCATCTGCAGCTCGGTGAACTCCAAGTTTGTTGTGTGGTCTTCGGTGAAGCGTTCTGCGTCAACTGACAAGTAAAGCAACCTTTAACAACAATATCAATATTTTGGGTTAACTGAGGCCACCAGAATTGCGACGCGCGAGCATTTTCATACGCGTAACTCTGGTGTCACCATCATGACAAAGTGCCATTACCTGTTTGCGCATACAATGTGGAACAATTACTCGATTTCTCCACGTAACGCACTGCTGATCTACCGATAGTTATTACCGGCCAATAAAGTGCAGTTCCAATTCGCTATCAGTCACAAGCACAGGCCAGCCATTTCTCGTTTACCACAACACCTTCGATTGCACATTATCAGTACTCGTTTTCTTGCTGATTATGTCAGCGGAGAGTGGAAGTTCACTGACAATAGAGAAAAATTGTACGTAATCTGAGACATCTCGCTCCTCTGCCAACGGCAACCATGAAAATGCGTGAGGGTTTCCAATGTTGCTGCCTTTACGGCATATCCATCTGCCATTGTACGCCGCCAGTAGCAAAACCCATCATTCAATGCAATCAGCAAACATTACTGGAACTGGTTTGTCACACCTCAGAAGGCTGTCTAATGACTTGTAATTCAAATAAATTACAAAACTACGCCCAAGTAGATATTTGTGGAATTTCTTCATCCCAAATACCAAAGCGAGAGCCTCTTTTTAAACGTGAGCAGAACTTTTCTCTGCTTTGCTCAGTGCGCTAGAAGCATAAGCAATAGGTTTTTTTTTTACTTCATCAGTCTAATGGAAGAAAATGGCGCCCACGCCATACATGAATGCGTCACACACAAGCCCTATCTTTTTCGTTGAGTCGTAGTATGTCACAACGTTTCCTTTTTTCAACGACGTCTTACTTTTACGTCTGTCAACCCCTCACTCTACTTGATGATGATATATGGTGTTTTTTGGCGCAAGGGCCATTTGATGGCCAAAGAGCGCCAGTTCATGGGACAAAGAATGTGGACAATGATTGTGATTAGCGGCTGTATAAGGGCCATAAAATTCCTCGCAACAGACGGGAAAAACATACAAGTAATAAAATCATGACCATGCCGTGAAAGGTGTGTGTGCTGTGAATAGGTGACAAAAGTTGGTAATTATGAAAAACGATGGTGGACATGTCTGGCATTAGCACAAGTGCCTCACTCGTTCGTACCCTTGCGTCCAAGGGCCGTGAGGCAAGTGCTTTCTTGGGTAGCCACCGCAGCAGAAACCTCTCTGGAGAGGTTGTGCTACGGAATGCCCGGGTATATGTTATGAAAACTATGAAGTGCTTTTAAAAACGCTAACAAGGATTTATGACTAAAAAGCGGTTTCCTACCGACGAACATTGCAGGGTGTAAAGGTATATGTTGTCGGTAGGGTAATGAAAAATGTTGTTTTCTTAGAGTTTCTAAGTGTTTGCACTGAATTAACGTGTGAAGGACTGTTAAGGCTTCACCGCATCTGTCGCACAATGGTGGATCGCCGCCGGACAAAAGATATGTGTGTGTTGTGTATGTGTGTCCTATTCTAAGTCTCGTAATATTACCTCTGTATGACGCGATTTCGATACGGGCGGCCAATGACCAAGGTATGGTTTAATAACGTGTAGTTTGTTTTGTGTGTGTATCCCACTTGCTCTGCCAGTATACCCCGAGGTTTCGTTTGAGAGACGGCTTAAGATCAAGGGCCGGGATTGATATGGGTGTAGTGGCAGTGCTTTTGTGAACGGATGCAGCGAGCTGATCCGCCCTCACGTTGCCTTAAATCTCATGGTGCCCTGGCACCCAGCACACTACAACGTGTTGTTTGAGTGTGTAGAGTGTGCACGAAATGGAGTAAAGTGAGACAAGGACCGGGTTTTTTTGTTTTTTAAGACTGTGCAGAGCCGTTACCACACTAAGGCAGTCTGTATAAATTACTGCTTTTTGTATTTGTAATTGTCTGTTGTGTTTAGCTGCCACAAGTATCGCATAGGCTTCCGCTGTGAAGATACTTGTGCCTGGATGTAGAGGGCCAGCATCCGAAAAGAATGGGCCGACAGCAGCGTAGGACACAGAGGAGTTAGACTTGGAGGCATCTGTAAAAAACTCAGGACGTGTGTATTTGTGCTGAAGTTCGAGGAAGTATGTTCGAATATGGGCAATAGGCGCATGCTTTGTAACTTCTAGAAAAAACACATCACAGTCTATAGTCTTCCCTTGCCACGGTGGCGGGTATGCTACAGGAGCCATTAAACTGTGTTCAAGCGAGACTCCAGTTTCCTCAGCTAGACCCTTCAGGCGAACTGAGAAGGGCTGCCTCATCCAAGGCCTGTTTTGAAACAGAATTGAGCTCGACAAATCATTAATTGTAGAGTATGAGAGGTGCTTCTTGTCTGCTTTCACCTTAAGGAAATAAACAAAGGACATGTAAGTTCTCTGCAGATGAAGCGACAACTCATTTGACTCAACGTAAAGGCTTTCTATAGGGCTGGTGCAAAAAGCGAAATGGTGCACGAGATCCAGCATCTTCAAAGCACTTTGAGTTGCAGACTGATAAACAACGGCCCCATAATCTAGGCGGGTGCGAATGAGGGTTTGATACAGATTCATGAGGCATTGCCTATCACTACCCCAAGTAGTACGTGACAATACTTTTATAACATTCATGGCTTTTAAACATTTTGTTTTTAAATGCTTGATGTGCGGTACGAAGGTCAACTTGTTGTCCAAGATAAATCCTAAGAATTTATGCTCTGTACTAACAGACAGACGTTGACCGTTCAGTTCAATGTCGGGTTCTGAGTGCATGCCTCTCTTTCGAGAGAACAAGACACACGTGCTTTTTTCTGGGTTAAGTCGAAATCCGTTTTCATCTGCCCATTTGGAGACCTTGTTTAAACCCAGCTGAACCTGCCACTCACACATTGCCAAGTTGCATGACTTGAAGCCAAGCTGAACGTCGTCGACATATGTACAATAGAACATATTGCTGGAATAGACAAGTGCAAGGAATTCATTTTGATAATAAAAAGCGTGCAACTAAGTACACCACCTTGTGGCACGCCTGTTTCCTGGACAACTGTTTGGGAGAGAACACTGCCCACACGGACACGGAATGTCCGGTTTGACAGGTAACTTTCGATTATGTGAAACATTCTTCCGCGCACACCAAGGTGAGACAGGTCTCTTACAATTCCAAAACGCCATGTTGTATCATAAGCCTTTTCAATAACGAGGAACACAGAGAGAAAATATTGTTTACGGACGAAGGCGTCTCTGATCCGTGCCTCGATACGAACAAGGTGGTCTGTGGTGGATCTACTTTCCCGAAACCCGCACAGAAATGGGTCGAGCAAATTGTTTGTTTCAAGGATATGTACAAGTCGGCAGTTTATCATTTTTCGAAGACTTTGCACAAGCAGCTTGTATGAGCAATAGGCCTATAACTTGAAGCCAAAGAAGAATCCTTGCCCTCTTTCAAAATGGGAATAATAATAGCCTTTTTCCAGGAGATAGGGATAGTGCCAGAAAACCAGATAGCATTGTACAAACAGAGTAGGGTTTTTCGTGTTTCTGCTGGTAGGTTTTTTAACATTTCATACACCACACGGTCAGAACCTGGGGCGGAAGTACTGCAGGAGTTTAGAGATGTTCAGAGCTCAGCTAGACTGAAAGCTTGGTTATATGCCTCGTATCTAGTGGTTTTGTGTTCGAGTTTCTGCTTTTCTATTCTTGTTCTGTATTTTTGGAAAGTGTCAGTATACTGGGACGAGCTGGATACCCGTTCAAAGTGTGCACCGAGGAAGTTTGCCTGATCTTCCAAGGTATCAGCCTGAGTGTTTACGAGGGGGAGTGAGTGTACTTTTCTTCCTGCTACCCTACGAACCATGTTCAAGACTTCGGCCTCTTGTGTATATGAATTTATCCCTGATAAAAACTTGTTCCAACTTTCGCTTCTGGCCTGCCGACGCGTTCTCCTGCCTCGAGATTTCATTTTCTTAAAGCTCTCAAGGTTTTCCGCCGTCGGCGAGTTCCGTAGCAACCTCCATGCCCTGTTCTGTTCCTTTCGCGCATACTGACACTCAGTTTTCCACCACGGGACATGTCGTTTGCCGGGCAGTCCAGACGTTTGTGGAATGCACTTGGCTGCTGCGTCAGTAAAAAAGGCCGTGAAGTACTGCACAGCTTCATCTATACCTAATCCGCATATGTCAGTCTAATTCAAGTGAGTAAGCTTTTGAAATTGTTCCCAGTCGGTTTTGTTTACCAGCCATTTGGGAACATGTGGAGGACATTCATATATTTATGGTGTACTCAAAACTAAAGGAAAATGGTCACTTCCGTATGGATTTTTTATGACTTTCCACTGAAGCAATGGTAAGAGTGAAGGAGATGCAATACTCAGGTCTATGGAAGAGTAAGTTTTATTGGCAAGGTTATAGTATGTTGTCTCTTTTCTATTCAACAGACAAGCACCTGATGAAATGAGGAATTGTTCAATGAGACGACCTCGCGTATCACAGCGAGTCACCCCACAGACCATTATGTGCGTTCAGGTCCCCAAGGACCAGATAAGGTTCAAGTAGTTCGTTTATTAAAGACTGGAATTGAAGTTTTACAAGACGGTGGAGTGGAGGTATGTACAAAGAGCAGACAGTGGCAAGTTTGTTTAGAATAACTGCTCGGATAGCCAGCGCCTCGAGGGAAGTTTTAAGGGGTAATTGTGTGCATGCTATCCTTTGACTAACTATAACCGCTACACCACCGGATGGTGGCATGGCATCATCTCTATCCTTTCGGAAGATTACGTACTTACGTAAAAAGTTTGTGTTTGTTCGTTTTAGGTGTGTCTCTTGTACACACAGCACTCTTGGATTGTATTCATGGAGGAGTTTTTGTAAGTCATCAAGGTTTCGAAGAAGGCCTCGGATGTTCCACTGTAATATTTCTGTCTGCTTATTAAAAGAAGAGATGCTGCTGTGTGTACAGAGAGTGTCCTGTGTTAGAGTGAGCTTGTTATTTTAGGTGGCAGGATGGTCGTCCGGCCCTGTTATTGGTTTTTTTATTTTTCTTGGCGCGCTCCAAGGAGGCGCGCCGCTCTTTTAGTACCAAGGGTACCGTTGTATCCATTGCCTCCTCAGAGGCACTGGATGCCCGCACATGCGAGCTGGTGGTTCGGATTTTAGGCCTCGCCTGGTGAGGTGAGGCCTTGAGACCAGAAGACCCTTGAGTCTCCGGCCTCAATTTGCTTGAAGGCGGAGTAGATTGAACTACTGCCGTTTTGGGGGCAGGCGCCACAGCCGACGGCTTGCTCTGCGCTGGCCGAAGGGGTGGCGAGGGCTGGTGCGGCGTTGCCCCCTGACGCGCCACATCAGCATATGTTGCGCCGTAAAATGGCGACACCCTTCTTCTTGCTTCTTTGAAAGTGATGTTTTCTTTGACTTTAAGAGTGATTATTTCTTTTTCTTTCTTCAATTTAGGACACGAACGCGAATACGCGGCGTGTTCCCCGTCACAATTCACGCAGTGAGGCGTAGTAACACAGTTATCGGATGTGTGGCCGTGGCTACCACATATTTCACAAGTTTCCTGACCCCAGCAGTTCTGCGAGCCATGACCAAATTGTTGACATTTTTAACACCGTCTTGGATTGGGAATGTAGGGACGGACAGAGAGTTTGATGTAGCCTGTGTCTATAGATGAAGGCAGTGTGCTAGATGCAAAAGTGAGTATTAAATGTTTGGTAGGTATTTCTTTGTTGTCGCGTCTGATGACGATTCGTTTCACATCCGTGACATTTTGCTCTTTCCACCCTTCAAGCAGTTCCTGTTCAGACATTTCAAGAAGGTCTGCTTCTGAAACAACTCCGCGTGAGGTGTTCATTGATCTATGAGGTGAAACAGATACTGGGATATTACCAAATGCTACGAGACTGCCAAGTTTTTCATAGTGGTGTTTTTCAGGCAGCTCAAGGAGAAGGTCCCCGCTAGCCATCTTTGTAACCTTGTATCCTGGGCCAAAGAGCTGAGTCAGAGATTTAGCAACAAGAAATGGAGATATCGCTCTGGCTTGTTTTGCTGGCTTTTCGCTGTGCACTACATGGAATTTCGGAAAGCGTTGTCTGGGTTGGCTGAAAATTGATATTTCATCGGTGCGTCCCCTCTTAAGCGGAAGACGATCTAGGATATGGGGAAATGCAGGTGTTCCCATAGTAGTGCACTTTTTTTTCGGCAGCAATGGCGACCACTCACAAAGGAGTCCAACCAGGGGATGCTGAAGCACTTAATAGCATAAGGCTGCAGACGCCAGCCGTACATTGCCACTATAACCAAATATAACTACCAAGGTTGAGTAATTACACAAGGTTAACCCTTGCTGCCAGGAAAAATCGGAAGTAAATGGAAGAGAGAAGAAGACAGGATAGATTTAAAGACGAGAAAAGACTAAGATGTAGGAAGAGAGAGATAGGAAAAGGCGACTGCCCATTTCCCCTGGGTGGGTCAGCCCAGGGGTGCCGTCTACGTGAAGCCGGGGCCAAAGGGGTGTGTTGCCTCTGCCGGGGGGCCTTAAAGGTCCAATCACCCAGCATTGACTCAACCCCCAGGATTTCTTTTCCCCGGACACGGCAAAGCCACGCACGGCTAGGCGTGGGAGGGAGCCGAAACTCCCCCGTTAGCTCGGGTCCGTGGTGTCGCTACACACCAAACGCCTACTTGCGCAGGCGCCCCTGCGGGGCCACTCTACTTCATGCGACGACTCGAAGCCTTTTTATTGGTTAGTCACGTCATACAGTGGTCTGCGTCTTGTGGCTACATTCAGAACGAACATACAGTATAGTTTATCAACCCTAAGTAACCTCTCCGCAGTGCCTCATTAGAGGGTGAAGGAGCCTCCTTTATAGCTTTCACTTTGTCATATGACGAGCGTATCCCATTTTTGTTCAGAACGGGCCCCAAATACAGAAAAGTTTTAAAAACTTCCAATTGTTTTTCTTTTTTTATTCGAGTGCCTTATTCTAGAAATAGGCACAGCACAATTTCAACTTTATAGAAACATTCCTCAAATGTAGCTCCTGCTATCACCACGTCGTCCACATATCGCACTACACAATCAAGTCCTTCCAACTCGTCATGCATGACTTCCTGGAAAATCGAAGGTACACTCGTTATGCCGTAAGGTTTGCGCGTATACTTGAATAACCCCAAATGCATGTTGATAACGACTAGTGACTGCGCTTGGGAATGCAGTTCCAGCTGCTGGTATGCAGTGTACAAGTCTAACACCATGAAATATTTGCAACTGGCCAGCTTTACAAACAAATCCTCAATCACGAGAAGGGGTTAATGATCAGTGCTTAAGCATGAGTTTAGTGTCACCTTGAAATCCCCACACACCCTGTCCGGGTTGTTTGGTTTAGGCGCCACTACTTTTGTCGTCGCCCATTGACTCTGCTGCACAGGTAATAGCACTCCTGTTTTCATGATGTTCTCCACCTCAGAAGATACTGCTTTTTTAATCAAGATTGGTGCCGATCACGCTTTACAAAAAACCGGTGCGTTATTCTCTTTAGGCGTTAACTTAATTGCCCTCTTCTTGATTAGACCCAAGGCACGTTCAAAAATCTTGGCATAATCTTCAAGCAACAATGCCACTTTGTCCAAGCAAACCCCATGCACACTAGCCCAGTTTACCTTAAGTGCCGACAGCCAGTCTCGCTCGCACAGCATAGTGTTAGTACTCCCGTTTATTTGAAAGACAATTACCAGAAGTTGCTTGTGCTGACTATAATGCTTTGCAGAAGCGTTAACCTTCCCTTTTACTGTCATTGGAGTGCCTGCGTAGGTTTTTAGTTCAAGAATACGTGCTTCTAACGGCAGGGTAGGCCAGTATTTCTTGCACACTGACTGTGGTACAATTGACACAGACCTTTCTGTGTCAATCTGCATGCGCACGTTTTTCTGATCTAGCCTCAGGCAAATTTTGTAAATTCTGGTACGCCCCACCACAGAAATAAATATTGTACAGCACATGATCACCTGCGTCACTTTTCTCGTCTATCACGTTCACAGCTTAGTTACCTCTGTCGCTGCACATCGTCGCTAAGTGTGCAACCCGTTTACCCACTTGACAACGGTGTTTGCGGAATTTGCAGATAGATGCTGCATACTCTGAGCCGCATCGGTAACAATGCAGCGATTCCGCTCCAATAGTGCCTGGAGGCATCGCCGCAGTTTTTTCTCTCCCACGCGGTGGGCATTTCCGTCTCCCGCTATCTCTTCTTTAATAAAGGCGCTGATTATTCCTTTCACCGACTGGGGCTAAAAATACTGGCTTTCTTACCGGGACAACTCGATACTCCTAGCGATATCATAGGGATCTTTAAAAGACAATTTTCTTGTCTTTAATAGCTGTGCCTGCGTTTCTTTCTCACAACGTCCTGCCACAAACCAGTCGCGAAGAGCGTCGTTCACAAACGTACCGAAACTACAGCATGTCTCTAACCACTTCAACTCTACTGCGAAGCCTGTCACTGCTTGCGCATCTTGTTGAAAAGAACGATCTAATTTAAAACGCTCGGCAATCACTGATGTTATGGGAACGTACTGCTTTTTCAGTGTCTGTACTAACTACGTGTACGTCTTGTTTTCTGGCTTTTCTGGCCCCAGCAATGTTTTCAGAGTTCTGTAGGCTTTCTTCCCTATTGCCGTTATGAACACTGACACCTTCAGGTAGTTGCTCACCAGGGAGGCTTTCAGAGAGTGGTCGAACTGCTCCACGTTGGACTGAAAATTTTTGTCACAGTGCACGATGAACTGATTGAACGTTCCCGACGTCGTCACCCTGTCTGTATCTTCGCAGTGCTTCAGCACCGCCGCTAATAGTGTCTTGTAGCCCAGTGGAATTTGATTTCTATCCCCGTCGCCAGTCTGTTGCAGCCCCGAGAGACGAGAAAACACAGAGTGGCCGTGAACGAAGAACAGCAAACGATTTATTAGTACACGACCACTGCGCAGTAAAAGAACACTGAGCGCCCAGTTCACAGCGTTTATATAGCCATGATGCACCGGCAATATCAGCGTGACATCACACAAGCTTCGCATGACACCACAGAGTCATTCACGCTAAAGCAAGAGTTTGTCCCGAAGCCAAACCATGGCCACTAACCGCACCCGTATCTCATGCTGATGCTGATGACCTCAGATGGATGGCGCTTACCCACAGAGAGGGATGGGCCGAGAACCGGGTGGCAGGATCCTTAAATGAAAATAAATTGAAATCAAAGCCAATCTGAAAAATTATTTACACATAATACTACTAATAAACAAAACTGCTTGCGGAGCAAGTGGTCAATACATCTCTAGTTTTTGACAGACATCGCTACGAATTATAAACTAAAGATACGAAAAGGTTAGGGTTCACTAGCGCGGTAATTGTTTAATTGCGTTGATGTAATCAAACACAGTTAAGCATATATTCCTGTGGCAGTAACCAAATGAAGTGCCACCAATTGAGAAAAGTACTGGTACACTTACTTGTATTCCTAGCTTTTGTAATGGGGCTACTAAAAATCTTTTTCTCTGATGAGAGTAACGATGACAGAATAAAAAAAAATATTCAATTGTTTCAATTTCATTGCAAAAATGCACAGCGGTGACGCCTTGAGTCAAGCTTCGTTAAGGTAATAATTCAGTTGTGGAACTTCACAGCGCAATCTGGTATAAGTGACCTCAGCCTGGCGAGATACACACCGCTGTTTGTTGTTGTTGTTGTTGTTTCCCTGTGCAAATGGCTCGTACCCAAAGAAGGGGATTGGCCGATTATAAGGTGAATTTGCCCTAAACTTTCAGCATTGCGTCATTCCTACAAATTTTTTGTACCTTCATTTTGATTTGAAATACCGATATCAAGTTTGCAGAAAAAAAGAAGAAAAATAGTGAGACAGCAATTTACCAAGAAAATCGTTTAGTCGCAGTGATGTATTCTTGAACGGCGAATAAAACAACCCTGTGGCTGAAACCCAGTGTAGAGGCTCCAAATGAAAGAAGATCAGGTTGTGATAGTTGCAAGCCCAGTCTTTGAAGAGGTGGTGCTAGTATGCTTTGCCTGAATAAATCGAAACGGCGACAATGTAATAAAAAATGACTGATCGTTTGTTCTTGATTACAGTAAATGCACATAGGGGAATTCAATATGCCTGATCTATGCAAGTAAAAATTGAGGGAGGTAACGCGGCAACGAAATTTCGTGATGACAACTTCCATCAACCTTGAATTAGTCAGTTCACTGCGCCACGGAAGTAACAATTGTTTGTACTCTGGAGAAGTCATCAGTGCAGGGTCAGATAAATTTTGCCTGATTTTAAGTGTGCGACATCGTGCCACCGTAATGTATACTGTATGAGGGAAAATAGGAATAATTGGTGTCGAAAGGAATGCCTTCGCAAGAGAATCAGCTATTTCGTTTAACAACAAACCTTTGTGCTCTGGTGTCCAGATTAAATGAATACTTCGGAGATGACAGGGGATCAACGATTTAAAATGTTTCACTATAGGTGAGTGACCAGATGCGGACAGAGAAGAGCACACTGATAATGAATCAGTTATGACTGCTACGACTGGAATGGAAATATTTACCTTTCGCAAAGCTAACATTATTGCCATGAATTCAGCCAGAAAGACAGGAAGAAAATCTGGTAAGCGAAGTGAAAATGACCAATCAAGTACGGGGCAATATATTCCAACGCCTGATTTTTCATGTGATTGAGATGCGTCCGTTGCTATAATGGCTTTTGTTGGCAGAGTACTTGAATGGTCCTGCAATAAACCATTTAAAATGCCTGTAGGTAATAGCTTAGCGTGAGTTGGGAAGATATCATGGTAAACAATTTCTGGAGAATTTTGTTGCTCAGTTAAAGAAATCAGATCACGAACGTGTACATTTAGGGGCTCAAGTAACGATTGAACAAATACTATTTGTGGTTTGGTAAATCTGGGCCAATGCACGGAGAAGAATAGGTCAGGATTGGAAATAAAAATAATTTGTTCAGGGTTAAACGGTGCTTCATATAGTCGTAAAAAGGTCTGCACAGTAAGAATGTTAAAGCGACATAATAAGGTTGGTATTCGTGCTTCAAGGTATAACACTGCATTTGCAGTATACTTTGGAAATCCTAAGCAGAGCCGTAAATTCTCTCTTTCCAACAGAACGAGCGGCCGAAGTTTGTAGGCTGGCGCACCAGAAAAAAGAATGCAGCCAAACTCCAACACATGTCCGACATACATTTTATATATAATCAAAAGTGCCTTTCTTCTCATACCTGATCTACAATTGCTCAACCTCCGCAACACGCCCATAGCGCGTACTGCTTTTGTCGCGATGTATTCAATGTGAGGGCGCCAATTTAGATGTTCATTATTCATAACTCCAAGATATTTCAATGATTGTACTTGTGGAATATCTTGAAGCTTGTAAATAATAGATATGTGCACGGAATCTTTGATTGGAAAAACGAAAATAGCTGTTTATTCCAGCAATATCTCGCAGTCACATCACATCCACGTCGTCTTCGATCAGCATTTCGACCCCTCTCGCCTCGACGTCGAATCAGGCAGCAACTTCGTCTTCGATCAGCCTTTCGACCCACCCTGGCCTCAGCATCGCAACGGGCAGCAACTTCGTCTTCGTCCGGCCTCTCGACTCCTTTCACTTCGACGTCACAGCAGGCCGCAACTTCGCCTTCTACCGAATTCTCAACCACACTCACATCGTCGTCGCAATGGGCCACAACTTTTCTTTCAACCAGCTTTTCGACCACTCTCGCATCCTCATCGTAGGCTGTGATTTCGCCTTCGACCGGCCTCCTGAAACCTCTCGCCTCAACGTCGGAGCCGGCTGCACTTCTGCCTTCAACTGGCTTTGACTCCTCTCACTTCGACGTTACAGCAAGCCGCGACTTCACCATGGACCCCCTCACGGCTGCTCTCGCCTCCTCGTCGCCACCAGGCTGCGACTTCGCTTTCAACAGCCTCACAACTTCAACGGCAACTCCAACTCCAACGAGTTTGGGGCACAAGCTGAAAAACTAATCGCTTTCCACGCGATGCACAGCGCTTCTGTACAAGAAGTTGCCCCCAAGGCACAACGCAAAGACTTCGATCACCAAAAGAAACCCCGGATGCATTATACGCATAGACTAAAAGGACCCAGGTTTTCACGGCCTGAACTACACCTCACCAAGGCAGTGATACGTCCTATATCAACTGAGTGAACGGATGTTCTATCCGTCACACGGCACCATGAGCTTTCAGAAGTTGCCTAGTGAACAACACGCGGAGCCCTACTTCTGGTCCCACATGCGCCTCACACCTAATTCTTGTTGTAGGGTCTCCAGTTCATCTCTCCTGAAGCCCAAGCAAGTCGACGATCGGGAGTGTTGCGAAAGCACTGCTACGAGCCACACTCAACCAGGTTCACGGGCCCCATGACCGTCTACGACGTCACCAAACATCACAAGAAGATGGCGCCTGACACCAGAGACCTGGGCTGGATGTACGAGAGCTAGACCGCACAGCTTCCGCCCTACACCACGCACCTCAACACAAAACCGGCGGAAACGAGGACTTTTACGAAGCGCAAAGTACTGTGATGCACCGGTCGTCTGGAAACTCCTGCGGCTATGCATATAAGCGATTGCTCCGAAACCGCCGCCATTCGTCAGACTCAAGCGCTCAAAAACATCAGCTCGATGTGCGCAATCATTCAAGACGCCGACACGGACGCCGACAATCTGCTCTCGGCCACAGAGCGCGTAGACAAAACCTGTGACCACCTCGCAACTCACCGTAGCGGATGATCACCGCGGGTTTAGGCTTAGCAAGTCACAGGGCCGCGTCTCCATCCCCTACTCACGTGTAGCGCACTGGTCTGCACGCGCTCAACTAAACAAATTGTTTAGCGTAGCGTGGAAAAAGAGAAGGTGTTCGATTACAGCAGTACACAAACACTTTATTGCCTTTGGCGGCCCTCGAACAACAGTACAACTTCCGCAGCCATGACTCGGAGAGCTAAGGCTCCCGCGCGCGGCCGTTCACGATAAGCAGAAGCCCCCAGCACGTCGCAGTAGGCAATTGCAACCCTTGACGCACCGGTCGGGAAAACGTGTCTGGTGGCAGTGCTGCGCACTCTCACGATGCCCACTGAGCGCTGGCGCAGGCTTGTCGGACGCGGACCTCGAATCAAAGGCTTCTAGATCTGCAATGTGGGCACGGCTTACTTTTCTCTAAGCGGGGTTTTTCTGCAAGTATGCAAACAGAGTCCAAGCTTTTTCCAGTCGGTAAAGGCCAAGCCACTTAGGTGCGATCGAAGCTAAGGACCTGCTGCTCGTGTCGCTAAGAGCATGGTTGCGCTTCAGGACAAGATTACCTACCTTAAATGAAAGGTGGCGATGTTTCCGGTCATGCTGAGCCTTTTGCTCGGCCCTGGCCGATGCCTAACTCTGCCTTGCTTTATGTATACTGAGAGCACAACAAAGCCAGTCCTGAAGTGTCAAAACGTAAGAAAAACAATGTGCCGGTTCTTCCTCGTCTCTGAGTTGCATGACACTGGTTCCCGGATTTGCCAACTCCTTCCGAAGTTAGGAAAGCGAAAGAGAACCCGGTAGAGTGACCCTCGGAGGTTCGGATTGCAAACACGAGTTCACTCAAATGGTCTGCCCAGTCCTTTGCTTTCGTGAAACGCCCCGAACATTGGTTTGAGCGTATGATTAGTTTGCTCCGTCAACTTCGACTGGGTGTGGTATGACGAAATGGGGCAGTGATCAATTTTTAGGGATTGGCACTTATCACCAAACTCCCGAGCGGTGAGGTACGACGCATTGTCCGTTATCCATCTTTTTTGAAAGGCTGACCAACAAAACACTTCCTGTAGCCTTTCTATCAGCGCTCGCTCTGTCACTTTCCGTAGCGGAAAGCACTCCACACGTTTGAAAATTGACCAACGACTACTATCAGATGTGTGAACCCCTGATTACTTCTGGGGAACGGCCCCATTAGATCGCAGGTGGCTATTTTCCACGGACGCTCAATGATAATCGGTTTCATCAAGCCGGGCGGCTTGCCACCGCTTCATTTCACCGCTTGACAGACATGGCAGGAAGGGCAACAGCGAAAAATGTCACGCTTCTTGACAAGCCAAGTCACAACCTTGCTCAGTTTTGCAAAAACTTAGGAGCCGCTCAAGTGACCGGCCATGGGCTTGTCGTGAGGGGCTCCCAATTGTGCGCCTCTTAGGCATTTGGGCTTAACCACGTTAAGGGGTCTACGGACTCCTTATCGGTCACTATGTATTTCAGCAGGAGTCCATCATGGTCTAACAAGTGTGTAGCCACAGGAACCCAGTAACACACGATAGTTCCCGCCCCTCTAGGCCCGCCCCACTACCAGCAGCGTCTCGGCGCTCCGTCTCCCTCGGACTTTCGCAAAACTCGCGACAAAACGGATCATTTTGCTGGGCCTTCAGTAACTCTTGTCTGCTGAAAGCGACTCCTATTCTCCCAAAGGGACGTCTGGAATCGTTCCCACTCAGGAAAGCAGCCATTGCACCCGCTCGCATCAACGGCATAATTTCGCTTCCCTTTCGCGGCCCCTCTCGCCTTCTTCGCGGCACGCTGCTTGTCTGGCCTGCGAGTGGTTAGCCATTGCCAAAGGCTTCAACACACCATCGTATTTCTGTAGATATACTCCTTATCCCAGATCGCTCGCGTCAGTCTGGACAACAAGCGGTGTGATCAGGTCGGAGAGTTTGAGCTGCACTGTCGCCGCAATGGCGCTAGACAGACGGCAAAACACCTCTTGCTGCTCAGGTTTCCATCGCCACTCACATGACTTGACCAAGAGCTTGGTCAAGGGCTCCTGCACTCCGGCACAGCACGAAATGAACAACCGGTAAAAACTGGCCAATCCGAGAAAGCGGTGCAGGCCGCGAACGTGCTTGAGCAAGGGGAAATCGAAGATTCCTTGAAGTTGTTCCCGTTTCAGCTCAATGGAGCCTTCGCCAAGCGTAAATCCACGTAACTCAACTAGAGTTCACGATAGTTGGGTCTTCTTAGATTTTAACGTCGTCCCGGCGGCTCTTACCCTTTCGAGCAGATCGTCAATGTGGGCCAAGTGTTCTTCGAAGGTTCGTGAATAAATCACAGTGTCATCGAGGTAGCACAAGCAGTAAGACCATTTCGCTTCCACGAGGACATGGTTCATGAGTCTGAAAAATCACAGGAGCATTGCAAAGACCAGAGCGCATACGAGTGAACTCAAATAACCCTCTGTGGGAGGGGAACTAGGGTCTTGCGCTGGTCACGGTCATCCATTCAGGCCTGTAGGTAACATTTGGAGGCACCTATCGCGCAATGCCGAGATTTCTTACGATGGAGCTAATTGTGTGGAGCGCAAAGTCATTCTTACGAGTCACTTCGTTTCAACGGCGGTAGTCTACGCACAGGCGATGACTGCCGTTTTTCTTAAGCACGAACACAATTGAAGACGCCCAGGTGCTGGACGAACGGCGAACAATGCCAGCAGAGAGCATCTCCTCCAGCAAGCCGTCAATTACCTGTCTCTTGGCCTGGCTGACAGGCCTCGGGTTACACCTCAAAGGAAGCGTGTCGCCAGTTCGTATTTGATGGTTCACCAAATCGGTAGAGTTTGGGTGGTTCGTGAAGAGCTCATCATATTCGCGTAACAGTGCCGACAGACGAGCCTTCTGCGTATCATCCAATCGAATCGCACAGGGGATCACAGGATGCGGAGCCTCTTTGTGTAGTGCCGCTCAATCACGATGGTGATTTTTAGTCGACGAGTGAACAGCCCAGGGGTCTGCCCCCAAAGTTTACACGCGAAACAGTTTCGACGCCTCTTTTGCACAGGCAACAGGAAACGCCGGTAATCTGATGAATGGCTTTAGCTCGGAAAAAGGTCTGTCACGATAGCCTCCATTTGCAATGTCCACAACGATACTGGTTTTTAGGAGAAAGTCCCGATCGCGAATCACAGGAACACTGGGTCCTAGGAGATGAAGGAAACGTGCACGTCTCTTTCGGCCTCCCCATCTGACAATCAACCTCGTGGCGCCCACCGACTTGGCCAAGCCTTTCGCGAGGGTAAATGTCGTTCGGCTGTCCCGCAAGCGCATCGAGTGGTTTCAGAAGTGGGACAACACCTGTTCGCCAAACAATGAAGTGCTTGAGCCTGTGCCTTGCAACGCCGATAATTTGCGGCTGGCAATGGTGACCGAAATAAATGGCGCGTGCGCACCAGCAAGACTGCTAGCCTGGTGCGCAGACGGGAGATGCAAGGGTTTGGCCGCTCGTGCCTTCACGAATGGCCTGCACTCCCGTTTTCCTGGCACAAAGGAGGCACAAACTCCGAGCACTTCTTCGCTACGTGCCCTCGTGAACGGCAGCGGAAGCAGCGCAAAATATTGCGGTTCCTTTTTCGAGACGGAGCAGCTTCATGCTGCAGGGGTCGGTTCACTCCAAGAATAAAGTAATTGCTCTGAGGAGCATCACCACCAGCAATGCACTGGGTCAAATTTCGTCCCTTCTTGCGCGCTTCGAGTTGCGATGCTGCACAGCCTGCGCACTTCCCGTAGGTGTTGGGATCTTAAGCCTGAGCGCTTATCTCCCAATTTCGCCCACCTGTAGGGATAGCCGAAAAGACAGCTTCAGCGGGCTGCTGTCTTTGGGGAAGGGTCATGGCCCCTCCCCACGCATATAGCGCTTCAAGGGCCTTGCTGGCTGGCGGTTTCGGGTGATAGGCAGTCGCGGTGACAATGTCGCCTAGAATGCGCTTTGCCTCAATGGCCATCTCCTCCAAATCACCGAAACGGCCGCCGCGAAGAAACGCTGAAAAGGTCACGTGTGCTTGCCTGATCACCTGTTCGATGCGCTCCTCGTTTGAGGCGCCGGCCTCAGCGATAGAGGAAAAATCTTTCATCGCGCGTACTTACTCCTCAAATGACTCATCAGGTGCTTGTGTGCGGAGCTGGAGCTTGCACCACATCTTACTCTCGTAGTCAGCGGGTAAGAATTCGCGCAGAAAGGCTGCGCGGAACTCATCGAGGGTTGCTGCTTAGTGGCCGGAAAGGTGATACCACCTAGCCGCCGTATCAGTCAGTGCAGCCTGGACGACGCGTCCGAGCACTTTATGGTCGTCTAGACCCATGGCTTTCTGGTAACGTGTGAGGTAGTCCAGGTAATTTCTTGCACTGAACAGATCAACATACCCGCTGTAGGTCGGAACGGCAACATGACTGCGGGATGCGGGCGTTTCGGCATGGCCGAAAGCGTTTCGACTTCCCCCGTGAGTGTCTGAATGACTTGGGCGGCATTTCGCAGCTGCCTCTGTGCACCCACTTTAAAGGAAGCAGCGGGTGCATCGGCGGCGCGGGTGAGCGACGGGAAACTGTCTCCGAGCAAGCGGCGTGGTTTCAATATGGATACCGGCCGTCGCGCCATTGCGGAGCGCTTGTTGGTCACAGCTGCCCCTTGGGACCGCTTCACATGAAATAGCTAGGCTACTTGCGACTCGCGGTACAAGCACGTGCTCGAATTGAGCCTGTCTGTTAGGTTACGTAGCAGCAGCGGGCGAAATTCGGCAACGGCTGAGGCCGCGTTTCCGATCTGCGCCCCGAAAGCTCCACTGAGAGCCGTTTCGGAGTGCTGCGACATAGAACTACCATGCATTCAAAACGGAGCAGTAGCAGTCCAGTAGGCCCGTGTGTACTGTTTTGATTGGAGTATGGCCCCTGACCCAAAACACACTACCTCTTCAGTAGGAGCTGTTACTTAGCGTCTCGGGTCTTCCCGACTGGGGCTTGTGACAAGTGAGGGTCCTGAATTGTGATGCTCAAGGGGGGCACTGGCCAGTTCTCAAGCAGTGTGATATCTGCAAAAAGGGTCACCGGGCAGAACTCATGCGTAGGAGACAAAATGTGAGCAAACACGGCGAGCTTAACTCGCAAAGACGGGCTGACTTGTCTGTCTAATGAAAGTCGTAATCAGCCTTTGATACCGCATTGAGCGCCAGTGTGGTGACCTCGTTACTCACCGTAGCGGATGATCACCACGGGTTCAGGCTTAGCGAGCCACAGCGCTGCATGTCCGTCGCCTACTCACGTGTAGCGCACCGGTCCGCGCGCGCTCAACTAACAAAGTGGTTAGCGCGGCTTGGAAAAACAGACAGTTTTCAATTAACAGCAGTACACAAACACTTTATTGCCAGAAAATTGATTTGCTGCACAAACTTGAAGGAAAACAAGGGAAAAAGGAAAGAGCGCCGACTACCAACTGTTTATTGTCATGTAAGGTCTGGCGTCGCAGGCCATGGGAGCGAGTCTTCTCGGTCTCAAAAGGGCGCGCTTCCCAAAAAGCCTATTCTCGGGAGATGATAATCTCGATGTAAGCGCGCCCCTTCTGGCAAGAATACCGCGGTCAGTCGCCGCTTCTAGCAACCAGCTAAATGGTCCCCGGACTGCGGATTGCCGGCGGGTGACGGGAGGACAGTGCATAGCCACCCATCCGTCAGGAGTAGAGTCCGCGGGACGGCTGTCATGCTGGACAGCGTAGTCATCTCGCGGTAATGCGGAGGCCCGCAGCCGAAAGGCACCACCATTGTGAGCGTTCGCACAGTTCGCGGAACGTTGTGTGCAGGCCGGCCCTTTCGTCTCTCACTTTGCGACCGAGCAGTCGAGTGCGGGAAGAAGAAAGCGAGAGGAGGGGACGGCAACAAGTGTGTTGTCTGTCCAATAAACGGACTAAATTGCTTTTGTTGGCCTTGAGGAGAATCGGGAGGGGCAACCGAGGTATTAAAACCTGGCTTCCGAGTCCTCGCAGGAGAGTCGGGTCGCAACAAAGAGTGCTCTGCACTATCGGCTCTGCCGAGGCAACATGCGACGGTTTCGACAGTCAAGTCTTGTAAATATGTACTTAAGTTTCTGTATATAAAGTCGAGTTGTTGTAACGTTTGAAATGTACTGGCCTCAATCCCCGAACAAGCAGCAGCAGCCACGACAAAACAGGACGGACACAGTAAAACTCAACCTTCTACCCACTCCCTCTGTTCCCGTGAGCAGAGCTCTCCAAGCTGCGTAGCGGCTGTTGCTACAGAAGGGAGTGGAAGGTAGGTTGCTTCTCGGTGTTTGAAAAAACAACAGTTCTATGCAAGATTAAAGAGGAAAACGTGCGTATAATTTATGAGGCTGCTCAAATGGAGCTTGAAAGCAGCGCATGTGTAAGCAAGCCTTCAGTTGCCCTTTCAGATAAAGAGATATGTTTCTTGAGATGCGAGGGTAGGCGCAGCAGGCATGGCGTTAGTTGATAATTTGTATCTTAAAATACGTCATTTTTTCACTCTTTGTGCTCCATTGCATATTAACGGTCTTCCCGTCAATAAAAAATTTTAGTTGGAAGTCAGTGCTTGTCTCGTCCCTTTCTTGTCTTTTGTGCATTTTTCGCGCTGCTAAAACCCAAGTATGCCATACCAACTAGCCCAGTCAACCGCTCTATTACCCAAACTAGAATTTCAAAAGTTTCAAAAAGTTAATCCCGAACATACCAAGCTTGTTTTGGAAAGTAACTTCCGCGAATTCATCGATTGCACTCCTGACAGCATCAAAAAGTGCGGCATGTGGAATTGAGTTAAAAAGTTTTTCCACATTATTTCAAAAAGCCGTAAACGCCACTGGTAAGCCTTCCTTCAAAGTAGAAGCGATGTCCGAAGAACTTTATTTTATTTTTTTTATTTACTCATACTGTGAGCCCAAGGGCCGATACAGGAGTTGGGGATACATATCTGGCATGTACAAAGAACACACGTGGAAACAAGTTTCACACTATACGCTCAAGACGCACATTATATGGAAATAACGAAACAAAAACACAAAACTATATAAGAATACATCCCGCATAGGTCACGGATAAAAAACATGTTCGAATACATCTCGTACACGTCACCAAAAAGAGAAAAAAGATTTCAAGTGATATAGCACACATTCAACATATTGATATAGTACATTGAACATAATCAACCAACAAGGAACAAGCCATTTGGTTACAAATATTCTGACAAAGCCTTTTCGAACCTTTGTAAATCGCAATGTTCGACTATGTATTGAGGTAATTCATTCCACTCATCGATGCTCCGAACCAAAAATGAATCCTTGAATAAATCTGTTCCGTAGCTAATTGGTGTGATATGTTTCGAGTGTTTTGTTCTGGATGTGGTAAATGGCTGTAGTGCGATGTGCTCCTTTAGTTGAACCTTGTAGTCTTCATTGAATATGTGAAAAAAATATCAGTCGATTATGTTGCATTTTTCGTTTCACCATCATTAAACCGACTTTGTCTCTAAGCTCACTAATGGACTTAGTTCCAGAATAGGAGTTGAAGATGAACCGTAAGGCTTCGCACTAAGAAAGGGTGAGCACTGTTAAGAGAACCAAGTATGCCTTGTAGGTACCGTGACACTACCCTTTGCCAGCTGCCCTTCTCGGACACAATGAGGCGTATCGGGTAGTCACACTTGTGCGTCTTGCAGGTGAAAAATGACTGTAGCGTCACATTGCTTGCTTGCATAGAGCAGATGGGGCGTTGCCCCAATGAACGCTTTCGTGAGTGCAGTCTGGCCGTAAGTGGAAAAAAAATGGTGGTCATTTAGATTTCCTCTGTAGGACATGCGGATGCACCCCCCGGTTTGAGAATGCGTCAGTCATGGCGAAGGCACGTGAAAAGACCGAAAGGGAGATTATCGAAGCGTACTTCATCAGGCAATTTAATGACAAGTGCATAAGCATGCCTTCATTTTCACTTTCGCACAGGGAAATGGTCTTCCTACATGGTCAATGTAATGTTGTGGGTAACGCCTTGCATTGTGTTATCTTCCATTTCTCTTCTTTTGTTTTGTTCATAAGTGTTCCTGTTTTATTTCAAATGCGATGCTACGTAATGTTTTGTAAGGTTTCATATTTGTTATTATATTTTTTTACTTTTTCGGCGTACTGCTTCTTCGAATTTGCTCACTTGGGGCTGGTTGAAGTGACAATAATATTGCTATTTTAATGTTTTATTCGGTGCAAAGCGCTATTTTAAACGTTTTTAAACAAAAATTTATAGAGTACGTTTTCATCTTTTCACGCCTTTGTGGATGTTTGGTGCAATAAAAATACAAAAAAATAAAAGTTAAGCTTTAGATTACATAAGAGCGCACACCTTGGCAATACGCAGTTTACATTGTGGTGGGTATCACTTTTGTAGTGTGCTATTTTTCGCTTTTGTCATTGTGGTGGCAATCACTTTTGAATTGATTTGTTTTGGGATGGCTTTGTTTGCGGCATCTTTGGTTTTGTGCGCATCGTGGAAGCGCAGCGTAGCATGCGTATATCTTAGCTTCAAGAAATGACAATAAACAGTTGGTATTCTGCGCTCTTTCCTGTCTCTCTTGTTTTCCTTCAAGTTTGTGCAGCAAATCAATTTTTCAAGTATGAACCAACTAGTCTGCAAAAAAAGTATTGTTACTTTATTGCTTTTGGCTGCCCCCGAACAACAGTACAACTTCGCTACCACGTTGCGGAAAGCAAAGACTCCCGCACGCGGACGTTCACAATAGGGGAAACCGCGAGATCATCGCCGCTGGCAATGGCGACATTTGATACACCGGTCGGGAAGAAGTCCCTCGCGGCTACGCTGCTCACTCCCGTGACGGCCACTGGGCCTCGTCGCGAGAGTTGGGGCAAACCTCGTACGCGCAGGACTACGGCAAGTGCGGCTTAACGTAGTGCGAGCACTTCCAACACTACGCACGCTGACAGGCTACAGTCCGGTGGTTCCCAAAGTGGACGCGGATGAAGAAAAAGCACGTGCCTAGTGGGTGCTGGCCAATTAAAGACAGGCTATTTTCGTCGAGCACGTGAGTCAGCCTCACTGATTATCGCAGCCTCCGACACAACGCGCCGCGATCTCGTGTGGCGCCATCTGTCGCCACGCGCCGTTACCGGAGCACAGGAAAGGAAAAGAAGCGGCTATTTGGCGCAACGCCCACGAAATTCTAGCGAGCGCGCCTTAGATCCCCACTGCCTCCAAGTGCGATCGAGATTGACGCCTTTGGCATTGTCACTGCCTGAATGAACCAAAATGCTTCAGCATAATCGTCATCCTCTTGAAACGAGAAAAAAAGTCATCGTTGATCTTCCACTCCTCGTGCGGCTCAGCAGCACGTGTGAAGGAAGCACGTGCTCAGAACCACTTAGCACCCGAAGTGATCAAGCAGCGCATGATCGCGCGGCAGAGACAGAAGTTTCAGATGCATAACCAGGAGCAGATCATGAATATTCCTCCCAAGGGGCACACAAAGTATTAGCAAACCTCGAGAGTTTACGAAAGCAGGCCTAGATCAGACTCCTCCTACAACAAGCGGCGGAAGAAGAGCGAAAGCCCCAACAATGACCTGAAAATGGCTAACAACGTGTCCACCAAATATTCTGGACATCATAGCGAGGTTGCACGACTTACCCCACAAGACAAGCCACCGCTTTTTCAGGCGTGACCGCCTCCCCAAAGTCCTCCATCGTCACCATCTAACAACTCACCCTTTGTATTGTTCGCATCTTGCTCACAAATGTGCGCCTGAACTTCACGCGCTGTGCACCCGAACGTT
The DNA here is from genome assembly GCF_043290135.1 of Rhipicephalus microplus. Taxonomy (NCBI): domain Eukaryota; kingdom Metazoa; phylum Arthropoda; class Arachnida; order Ixodida; family Ixodidae; genus Rhipicephalus; species Rhipicephalus microplus. The sequence goes on from NC_134700.1 coordinate 40,763,058, forward strand.
GTCGCGAGTTTGCCGGCCGCGGAAGTGTGTTGCAAATAAAGTTGAAAAAAGGGGCAGCGGGCACGAGCCAGGAGCGCCTGCTCTCTCAGTTGTTCTTTTGACCTTCGATGCAGCCAGACGATCGGTTGCGGGTCCCCTTCTTCGTTTCTCGCAGTTAGGTCATGGTCAAGGCAGGGATGATGGCTTGCTTATACCACTTGCTGTGGCTCACGAGAAACCGGGAAGCTGCGGCTCAACGGAAGCGGGCGGTAGGTGAGGCGTTAAAACGCCAGCACCGCAGATCAGAGGTCATTGTACGGCTGCGGGCTGGAGGTTGAAGTGGCAGCGAGATGACGCAGTTCTACCGGAAAGGTGTCGATAATGATGGCGTGCATCAGCGCCTGCTCCGACACGCCATTCAACGCGAGAGTGGCGTCGAGCTGCATGAATCATGCTCGCGGGTAGGTCGGGTAGAAAAGCTTCACTGGCGGGCACAGGTTCGGAAGCATCAGAGCGGCCACTCATCGAAGGGCGCGTTTTTCAGGTAACCAGTTGCGGCGAGAAAACGAGAGAGTTGAGACGACATAGTGAAAGCGGCTGACGGGGCCGTGCCATGTTTTGCCACTTTATTCCTGAGACTCACTCATCGGCGTTGGCTGCCAGCATCCGACCAGCCAGGTGCGTGAACCCGTTCTGTTCTCCTGCAGCTTTGTATCGGCATCCGCTGCGTGAGAGGCGTGGCGTGGTTGTAAATAAATGATGATGACGATGATGGCACTACAAACACTTGTGTCGGCATTCTTTTTGGAGTGAACCGGACGATCCCCTTCGAGGACCTCACCGACAACATTGCGTCACCAGTGCCACTTGTGTCTCGTGTCCGCATAGTCAACTGCTCACTCTCACCTTCGCGATGACCACTATCTTCCCAAGCAAAGCAATATTCTGCTCCACAAGCAAAGGCGCCCTTTCTCTCTTTGCCAGCCCCGGTCCCTGCAGTGTTCTTGTTGCGGCCGCTGCGGGGTCACAACCGCCACATGCTCGCGAGACAAATGGTATCTGCACTGAAGCTTCAAGCACGCCCCAAGCCAGTGTGCAACACAGCATCCTCGCTGCATAAACTGTCGCGGGAAACAAGGCTCAACCAAGCCGCGCTGCCCGTCTTGGCAATTGCAGTGAAAAGCCGTGGTCACACATCATATTCCTAAATAACGGCACCATGACTCACCACTACCCGCCACCATGCTTTCGAACAGGCTAGGACTACCGATAGTTGCGCGACTAAGATCAAGGTACACTCTTTCAGAGGTGCCACCGCTGGTACCGATCGCACAACCTTGGAGGCCGATCTCGTCCTAAAACGAGTGCGCCAGTCTTCCACACAAACACGACCACGACTTCACCCTCTTCCACAACTCAGCCGGCCTCAGACACCACATGCCTTTCGTAACCGCCGGCTTCTGCCACCATCCCCAAGAGTGCGACGACGACAGTACTCGCTGCCACGAAGTTGCTGGAACCTGACATCCCAACCAGGAATAAAATCTTGACTGGTCTTGCTCCGGGAACACGCATGGCAATCGAGGCCCTCCTGGTTGGCTCCCACGAGCACAATTTTCGCATTTTGCCCCGGCTCGCCTTCGAGTCCCGGGCTCACCAGTGTGACCTCTCAAGCTGCGCTTCCTCCGGGTCCGTTAGACACACCTGGTGAGGTGGCAAAGCCCCGTTCTTCGTCTTGTTTGTGTTAAAACGTTTACATCACTGTACCCCCGGCTTTGTTGGTGGTCTTTTCGGTAGACTGCCTGTGGCGCCTAGGCGTACGCGGGGCCGATCGAATGCTTTTAGGAGCGAAGCTCCTTAGGACGTGGGTGTGTCGCTCCTCCGTGTGTGTGTGTGTATGTATGTATGTATGTATGTATGTATGTATGTGTGTGTGTGTTTGTATGTATGTACGGATGTATGTATGTATGTATGTGTATGCATGTATGTATGTGTGTGTGTGTATGTATGTATGTATGTATGTTGTGGCGAAGCCTTCGAAGTGCGGGTCATCGTCTCCAGCGCCGTCTAGTGGGTCGTCTTTTTCGTAAGGAGAGCAGCCCGCATTGACTGTCGCTGGCGTGCAACATCGCCGAGTGTCCGCCAATAAAATTCTTAACAATGTATGTATGTATTGTAGTGAAGAGGAATGCCCACTACTAAAGCGACATCGCCATGTTGGTGCGAGGCGCGAGCTAAGGCTGCCTGGTTGCTGCTGCGATGCTGCCCGTGTGCTCGGCTAGCTATTGCTGCTTCTGCACCGACGCTGCTACCGCTTTTGACCTTGCATTTTTATTATACTTAGGAGGAGAGTGCTGCCGTCTTCCCCAGTCTTGGAATTGCGTAGCCGAGAACTGCCGTCCGTCATGCCTGACGACGCTGTCTTCACACCCTCACCGGCTTCGCCACGTAGGGCCTGTCCCGGTGCCCAGCTCTTGCGAGAACCCGACATCTTCGACGGCACCGACGAGAAAGACGTTGAGGATTGGCTGGAAACTTATGAACGAGCCAGTGCTACTAGCAATTATTGGCTATTGTTCTTGCCCTACACAAATTGCCCTCAAGCGAATCATCAGCAGTTATCATTACATATTTGTTATCAGTATGTAATCCACTTTCTGTGGCAGCAAATGCAGAAATGATGAATATGTTTTGGCATTTAGTACCAAAAAACGTACAAAATCTGCATTTTCTATGGGTACCAGGCCACCGCAGGTTATATTTGAACGAAATGGCGGACTCATTAGCACCAGTATGCCTGAGTGAGCCCACCATTCCAGTTTTGCCAGATACGTCGTAAGTGACAGTGCTAAGGTTCCGAAATACTAGTTTTCAATAGCGAATAGGTAAATTCGATAAATATAAAGATTTAGAGCATTTAAGGTATTGCTGGAATAAACAGTGGCGTGTATCTCGCCAGTTAGAGATCACTTATACCAGATTGCGCTGTACCGTTCCCCAACTAAATTATTACCTTCACAAGGCTCGGCTCAAGGCGTCATCGCTTTGCATTTTTTGCAACGAAAATGAAACGATTGAACATGCCCTTTTATTCTGTCGTCATCACTCTTATCAGAGAAAAAGATTTTTAGTAGCCACATTGCAAGAGCTAGGAATACAAGTAAATCTACCAGTACTTTTATCACTTGGTGGCACTGCATTTGGTTAGTGCCACAGGAATATTTGCTTCACTATATGTGATTACATCAATGCAACTAAAAGATTACCATGCTAGTGAACTCTAACATTTTCAGATCTTCTGTTTATAATTCTGTCAATGGCAATGGCAATGTCAATGTCAATGGCAATGTCTGTCAAAAACAAGAGCTGGTTTGACCGCTTGCTCAGCACACAGTTTTGTTTATCGGTAGTTGTATCACTAAACAAATTTTTCAGGTTTGTTTTTTTCATTTTAGTTTCATTTGTGTGCCCTGCCGCCCGCTTCCTTTCCCGTCCCTCTCTGTGGGTGAGCGCCATTCATCTGAGGTCATCAGGATCAGCAAATGGCACGATCCAACGAAGCTTCGTGCCATGATATTTTATTTACCGGATGTTGCTAAGCTGTGGGAGAGAAACCAAGAGGCGGATATTCCCACTTAGACGACCTTCAAAACCTCTATCGCAGATGTTTTTAGACGCCCTGGTGCGCGCAAACTTCGCGCAGGTCAACGCCTACGAAGCTGGTCCCAACAAACTGGTGAGACATTCAATGGCTACATCGAAGACATCCTCGACCTCTGCCGGCGTCTCGACCCGGCTATGGCGGAAAAAGACAAGGTACGACATAACATAAAAGACATTTCTGATGACGTGTTTCAAATGCTGCTCTCAAAGAACCCTGTCACTGTCTCTGAGCTCATCGAGTTGCGTCAGGCTTTTGACGAGTTCCGGCGACAGCGTCTTCTCAGGCGACGCCCTAACGTCCCTGATGACACCCTCTCAAGCCGCCTGACCACCACTTCTGACCTTAAGTCGCTGCTATCGCAGATAAAGCAGATCGTTCATGTCCAGGTCACTCGTCAGCTATCGCTGCTATTAACAGCCGGCCAACGAACGTCACCTCTGCCAGCAAACATTCGCCAGGTCATCCAGGAGCAAGTTTGCGCAGCTCCGCCATCTGCCCGTGACACTTCACCGTTGCCGACCCCTGTCGCCAGTGCCGAGGTAAATGCACCTCCATGCTACGCTGAAGTGGGTGCTCGACCACCTCTTCAGACTTTTACGTGACTACCACCAGCCGTGCCGCTGCGACCCACTCCTCGGTTCGCTCAGCCAAGATCTGTCCAGAGTAGTGGACAATGGCGTACACTCGACAATCGGCCAATATTCTTTGCCTGTGACCTACCTGGCCACATAGTGCGATACGGCCGTTGGCGCGTCCCTGTATACCACCAGACTTACCACCGGAGCTTCGAACCTGCCCGTTATGTGCCACTGCGCCCTTCGTTCACAGGCTCCCAGCCCCTGACAAGATGTCATCGTACGCCGACCACCACCCTCCTGTTAACCGCCGCTCACACTCGCCTATGCGTTGTCCTTCATTTCCAGAGCAAAAAAGCTAATTGCCACAGTTCCAAAGGCAGGAACTGCGTCGCCAGCGAAAAGACCAAAGCCTCTCTGTTCACCAACTAATTTTCTGGACGTTTTTGTGGACGGCGTCGCTGCACTCGCTCTTGTTTACACTGGTGCCGCAGTTTCAGTGATCAATGCCAACCTCTGCCGCTTGCTCAAAAAAGTTATGACGCCACTAGCAAGTTTATTACTTCGTACAGCCAGCGCAGAGCACGTTACGCCGGTTGCTGCCTGCTCTGCTCGCATCGCGATTGATGGCCTCATCTATGTCCGAGTATCACTAGTGTTGGATTTCTGCTCCCATGACCTCATTTTGGGCTGGGACATTCTCTCCGCTAATAAGGCCGTCAACGAATAATCTCTCGCTGAGGTGGCATTTGAAGTGTTTGTCGACGCTCCATTATATGATACTCTTGAGACCGGGGACAAACTATTTGTTGCTGAAGCATCATCATACGGCCACTCTCTTTTTTCCTTACCATGGTGTCTTGAAACTTGCTCGCAGAATCGAGCGCCCTTTTCACGGCATCTGCCCTTTTCGTTCATCGCAACCGTCCATCGCTACCCCATGCCCTTCTAGAACTTACTGACGGCGTCAGCAGACTGCTCATCTCGAACCTCTTGTCATGCCCTGTAACACTATTTCAGGGTGAGTGCGTTGGGCGTGTTTACAGTCTCGACCTTTCTGCAATTATCGACCTATCGACGGGTTCTTCCACCGAACACGAAGTCGCCGGAGTGACCTGTGCCTCTTCTCCGCAAACTACTAGGCCTGACGTACTGAGCAGCTCCATCGCCGAGAGGTTAACCGTTTCGTAACGTGCTCAGCTTATACGACTGCTGGACAAGTTGCGTTCTTCCTTAGACTGCCAGCATACTCCCCCCGGTAACACGTCAACTCTGTGTCACCGCATCAACACGGGTACCAATGCACCATTGCGTCAAAGACCCTATCGCGTGTCCGTAGCCAAGCGCCAGGTTATCGGTTACCAAGTAGATGACATGCTCAAGCTTGGCATCATCCAGCCTTCTAATAGCCCCTGGGCATCTCCAGTCATTCTCGTTAAGAAGAAGGACAGGTCAATTTGCTTCTGTGTTGACTACCGTCGTCTTAACAAAATAGGACGAAAAAAAGTTTACCCCTTACCGAGAATCGACGATGCCCTCGACTTCCCCCAAGGTGCGGAGCTCTTCTCTGCGACTGACTTACGGAGTGGCTACTGGCAAGTCCCTCTGGCTCCTGAAGATCAACATAAGACGGCCTTTGTCACACCTGATGGCTTTTACGAATTCTGTGTCATGCCTTTAGATCTTTGCAACGTGCCCGCAAAACTAGAGCGGATGATGAACAATCTTTTGTGTGGCCTGAAGTGGAAAACATGCCTGTGTTACTTTTATGATGTGGTTATATTTTCACCAGATTTTCCAACGCAGCTACGCAGACTAGATGGAGTACCGAAGTTCCTAATCGACGCCATTCTTCAGGTCAACCTGAATAAATGCCGCTTCGGCGCAAGTCAGCTCACCATCCTTGGCCATGTTATCTCTAACGACAGTATTCTTCCTAACACCACCAAGCTTCAGGCAGTTGCGGAGTTTTCTGAACCTGCGCCTCTGAATGGTCTGCGCAGCTTTCTGGACCTCTGCTCATATTTCCGCCACTTTATTGGGAATTTTGCGATAATCACCGCCCTCTTGACTGAACTTCTATGCAGCGGCTCTAAAAGTTTCGCTTGGTGACCCGCCTGGGACGATGCTTTTTAAAAGTTACGCCACATGTTAACTTTGCCGCCAATTTTGCGTCGCGTCGACCGACTGCCCAGACTGAGGTACACACCGATGCCAGCGCTGTAGGACTCAGCGCCGCGCTCGTGTAGTGCAAATCGATATTCTAGGAGTACGTAGTCGCATGTGCAAGCCGCACACTCACCAAAGCGGAGAACTATTCTGTGACAAAGAAGGAGTGTCTGACAATTATATGGGCTTTAGGTAAACTTACCGCGTACCTATATGGTCCCCCCTTCGACCTAGTCACCGATCACCATGCGCTTTGTTGGTTATCCACCTTGAAAGACCCCTCCGGCCGTTTGCTCGCTGGGCTTTTGAGTTGCAGGAGTTCGACATGCGTGTTGTCTACAGGTCTGACTGACGTTTCACTGATGTGGACGCCCCATCACGTTCATCTCTGTTCTCCTAAAGTTCTGCATTATTGTCTGCCGTGGACAAAATGATTTGGTTCCCAGAAAACTGCAACATGGCGGTCGAGCAACGTAAGGATCACTGGACCAGCGCTCTTTTGCGATTCCCTTTAGACCCGTCGACTTCTCTATTTTCTTGAGCGTGGCGCCGTCAAGCGGCTCACTATGAAGTCCGCGATGACCACCTTTATCACAGGAATTACAAGTCCGACGGATGAAAGTGGTTACACGTCATACCTCGCTATCTCCGTGCTGCAATACGTTCAGCTTTCCACGCTGACCGTCAGTGCGCACATGCGGGAGTCTTCAAAACGGACGCTCGGCTTTCCTCCCGGTTTTATTGGTGAGGCCTGTATACATTTGTGTGCAAATACCTTCAGTCACGCCCACAGTGCCAATGGTTCAACGCTCTCTCTCATCACGCCTCTGGTTCGATCCAGCCGATCCCTTGCCCATATAGGCCTTACGACCGCAATGTAATCAATCTATATGGGACTCGATCATTCACGGCTTCTGGAAACCATTGGATCGTTGTCGCTATCGACTACTTGATGCGATATGCAGAAACAGCCGCTTTGTCTCCTGTCACAGCACACCACATATCATCTTTTCTCCTGTTGAACTTCATTCTACGTCACGATGGACCGAGTGAGATTCTCAGAGACAGAGAACGTCTATTCCTCTGTGAAGTTTTCAACGCACTCTTTGCCGAATGCCGTATAATTTACCGCACTACCACCGCCTACCATCCGCAGACGAATGGATTAACGGAAAGATTCAACCGTACCCAAGGAAACATAATATTTAAGTATGTTGCCTCAGACCACTCCAATTGGGACCTCATTCTGCCTTTTGTGGCGCACACATGTATTGCTGTTCCACAGGCAACTACGGTCTTTTCGCCATTTTTCCTGTTATAAGGCCGAGACCCTTCCATCGCACTGGATGACGCTAAGGCTGCCTGGTTGCTGCTGCGACGCTGCCCATATACCCGGCCAGCTCTTCTACCCTACCACCTTATTCCTCCGAGTCTACGCCTATATCTGAAGCTGCCCGCCGCACCGAGAAATGCTGTAAACTCGCCCAGTCTTTTAAAATCATCGACCAATGGAGACAAAAATGTCGACGTGACGATAACCAGCCATACTATAACTTTGTTTCGAACACTGTTGCGGGTCTTTGCATTCTCGCTGTCCCTAAAGGCATTTTCTCGAAGCTTGTTTCAAAATACCAGGAACCCTACCGCGTTGTCTCGCAGCTGGTCACCTGTTAACTACATCGTAGATCCCGTTACGCCATCCACATACCAGTGCTTTCGGGGTAGTAAAACTGCTCAAGCACACAGCGGTTGAAACCTTATTACGATGCGCTCACACTCTGTTCTCCGTGAGTCGCCAGGATGGCTCCTTTTCCGACGGGGGACAAAATGTAGTGAAGAGGAATGCCCACTGCTGCAGTGACATCGACACCTTGGCACGAGGCGTGAGCAAAGGCAGCCTGGTTGCTGCTGCGACACTGCCCGTACACCCGGCCAGCTCTTGCTGCTTCTGTACCGGCGCTGCTACCGCTTTTGACCTTGTATTCAGATCATAGTATGTATGTATGTATGTATGCGACTGTGATCGGAACTCCCTGAATGTGTGCGCATGTGTTCTTTTTTGTTTTTAATTTATTTTATATCTATCTATAGGTATCCTCTTTCCGATCCTTTTCCCCACCCCCGTACAGGGTAGCAAACTAGTTCGTCTAGGTTAACCTCCCTGTCTCTTCCTTTTAATTATTTCTCTCTCTCTCTCTCTATGTATGTATGTATGTATGTATGTATGTATGTATTTTTACACCCACCGGTGGCACACAACCGCTCTAGAGCGGATATGTGCCGCAGAGAATGTGAGATGGGAGATGGCGGGACTTCAATTGTTCACCAGATGGATGCACAGAGGGACGGATGGACGCACCAATGAATGGACAGACGGACGGACGCATGGACGGACGCACAGACGGCCGCGCGGACAGATGGAGGCACGGACGGGCTGACGGACACTTGGCCCCACTCACTATCCTTCACTCCATTGATATGCTGTGATTTTTTTCCTACCCCTCTCTTTCTTTAGGTGCGACTGCATATATTAGTCGAGCTATGTCAGTCATCCGGCGGTGGTGTCTGCGGCGGCAACGGCGCGCTGCCAGGTGTCATATACCACTCTCACTCTCTCTCCCATAGCTACAGCTGCGGGTGCACGCACTCATCATTGCCCCAGGCAAGTGGAACATGTGGTGCGAGAGAGTGAAGGAAAGGGTAGGTGCAGTGCCCTGCTGCTCCTTCTCTCGCTATTCACTCTCCTCTCCGCGCCTCACTCTCTCGACCACATGCGCCTCACTCTAGACCATTTGCTGGCTGACCCTCTCTCAAGAACATCCCGAAATGTGTGCTTTGGACGCCTCTGTGAAACGCCAATGCAGAGAAGAGAACGGTGGTGCCCTACTCTCCCATCCGCTCGCTCCTCACTCTCGACGGCCCCTTAGCACTGGTCTAGAGACTAAGGTACGTGGCTGCTGACCCGCAGGTCGTGGGATCGAAACCCAGCTGCGGCGGCTGTAATTCCAATGGGGACGGAACTCTTGTAGGCCCATTGGCTAAGATTTGGGTGTACGGTAAGGAAACCCAGGTGGTCGAAATTTCCGGAGCCCTCCACTATGGCACCTGTCATAATCATATGGTCGTTTTGGGACGTTGTTTGTTTGTTTGTTTCATTCGCATCTTGCATAACGTACATGACGCTGGAAGCGAGCAGCAAAAGTTGTCATAAATCGACAGCTTGACAGAGCTACAAGCCCCCAAGCACTGGGCAGCATAACGGCAACGTCAAGTACAAGTTGTATATTGAAAGGAAATGAAGAAGACCAGAAAGATAAAAATAAATACCTAAATAAACACCAAAAAAGAAAATTTACCAAAAACTACTAAAACACAGTAAATACACAGAAGCTGTAATAAGGTTCTACATGTGTTTCAGCATTACATAATTTCACATTCTCTACGTTAAACCTCATATATCAATCAATTACTCTTAATGGTTCGTTAGCTAGGCCCCTGTCAAGGTGATGGCAGAAGTCCGTGAAGGCAAATGTCTGACAGCAACGGTGCCCTCTCTCGGCACAAGAAGGGCATTCGCATTTCCTCGCGATTTCTTTCAAAAAGGTAGGGGCATTTTTCTTTGGTTCCTTCCATTCCCATTCCCCCATTTCCTGTACGGTGTGTGGAAGTGTCCTGCGTAGAGGGAGACAGTAACAATACGGCGCTTATTTTTTCCCTTTTCCTTTAGAAACCTCTACGTCACACAGTATAAAGAAATTCGCGATCAACTCGGACGTGGAAGTGACGCAGGAAGCCTTCGTGTACAATGAACTCCATACGAACGTTTGTAGGATGGACGGTCTACTTCATCTGTCAAGTCCCGCTGACCTGTATGAAGGCCTATATTGTATAACGGTCTATATGTCATTCGGCGAACATCATAGCAATTGAGGCTAGCGTCGCGTAGCGTGGGTTGTTAGTTCGCACTCGTGTGTGCCCTAGCTGTGCTTTTTGTGTTCTTTTTTGAAAGAGCGTGACGCAAGTGTCAACTATGTACAACCAACTAGCCCCTACGCTGGTAATTTTTCCTAACAATCATAGCCTGAAACAAGGCAGCAGCATGGCGCTCCCCTGTAGCATGTATGGGTGCATGCCAGAGGCCCGAGACTGTTAAGCTATAGAAAAATACAAAACGCGCACACTCGTCCCCTATCCTAGGAGTTCTGCGTTGAAACCCAGGCGTGACGCATGTGTTACCGAACAATTCTTAATACTAAGCAATGAAGACATCTCTCATGTGCCTTGGTGTACTCACAAAATCGCAAAATAGTTTCAACATATTTTACCATGGCTAATAGCTTGAAATTTCATAGGACCCGCTAACACGCAGATTCTCGTATAACTTGCAGTGAAGTAATAAAGTAGTCACTTGTTAGCCGGCACTCGTTCAGTGTGATTATAAATTCATCTCGTTTATATTACTCTGTTGTTATCTTTTACAATGCGTGGCTAACTAGAACAACGAAGCACACTTCTTCTAAGCAGCATATGTGTTCTTGTTAATTGTGTTTCAGGTAATAAAAAGCCGAGATGCTAGTAGCTTACATTACAAATCTGAAAAACAGCATTCAATTTACGCCCTACAGCGAGGATATCATTACGGAAGACGCCGTGTTACAGGGATCCAGAAATTTCGGCCTTATGGTGCTCTTCAACGTGCACTGATATCACACAGCAGATGGGGCCGGCTTTTCTGTGTTATGGAAGTGTAGGTCTTATTGTGGGACTATACTGAGACGTACCTCACCTCAGGATATGTCTTGGATTGGTGCACTAGCTTTGCCTTATTCGGCGCGACTCCTCTTTCATGAAGGTTGGGTTCACTTTTCCCAACTTCTCTGTTGCGTTTGCTATTTGTTTTATTGGTCAATGAGCAGGGCCTTATTTGAAACAAACACTATTTTGATTGCTTTTTGATTATTATTGTTTTACTAACTACGTATGTAAGCTGAATAAATTACTCTTTGGCTTGCTGAACACAATTTTCAACTTAGTACTTGATTGCTCACATGCATCTAGCTCTTTATGCTTCGCGGCTGAGAAGTTGCGTGAAAAACAATAAAAAGAAACACAAGACAACAAAACGAACTATCGTAAAAATGTATCATTCACTGCTGCTGTGTTTCAAAGAAATATTTCAATCTATTTCGTTGCAGGTACGGCTCCAGTACTGTCTTCATCTAACAACAATCACCTTCAGCAAGATCTTGATTACTTAAGTTCTTCCATACCCCCTGGTAGCGAAATCACCAGCAAGAAGAAAAAAAAATATGTTGTCAATGAAAATGCCATCGAAAATTTCAGGCAGACAGAAAAAATGCCCAAAATTATACACGATACGCAAGCGTTTCTTCGAGATCACAGACAAGAAACGCCTCAAGCAACTATTTCAATAGAGAAGAAAATGCGTGCATCTGCGGGTGGTCAAAGCGATGTGAGCTCACTCGGGTGTTTGCAGAAACTCGTAATTCCTGCCCTGAAAAGACTGAAGCCAATTCTAGTAGCAGCATCGCTGCAGAAGTCTCCAATCATCAGTGGATTCCGGACTTCTACTTCAAGTGCCCGCAATAATCCTCGGTGCTCAAACAGTTATGCTTCACCGCAAGACAAGAGAAGAAACAAACCATTATGGCCCCTTTCACGAACCCAATACACAGCGCAAAAAATCGAGAATATGAACACCGAAACATTTATTTCAGGTGAAGAAGTGCGTGCACAAGCTAGCATGACCACAAGAAGTAGCGTATTCGCTTCGACTTCAGCTGCAGTTGACTCTAAATCAACAATAAAAAAGTTTTCAAAGACGGCAAAGTTGCCCAACAGCTCTACGGTATCATTGCCGAAGTTGAGCTCAAGCACATTACTTACAAAGTCAAGAGGGGAAGCTGTGTCTTCAGATGCAGTTTTGTCGCATCTCTCTTCGGATGATCTAGAAAATATTACGGCACATAAACATTCAGACTTGCAAAGCTCAACAGCACAAAACAATTTCTTAACACGAACAAGAAGTACCAAGGAGACAGTGCACGTAACCACAGCCCATCGCCGAACAAAGGCACAAATTTCAGAAGTGTCTGCAACAAAAAAGACTTTTGGCGCAGAAAGATCTGACTCTGTCGCAGCATTAAAGATGTCAATGGTGTCAAAAGCGCCTGCAACAAAACTAGACGCATTAATTGTTGAAAAATTATTTCCAGTATCAACGGCATGCTACGCTGATTGTGGAAGAGTCACAAATACTTTGGTCACTAGAGCTTCTGTGCTGCGACCGCACCACAACCCAAGAGTCAACACAACGCAAGATTCGTCAAAAGGTGCTATCTCTGAAAACACAAAAAGCAAAACTACACAGAAGCAACTCCGGCATATGGAAACAGGCTTCGCCACAGTTGCTCACGATGTAATGGAATCCACACCATTAGCGTCCTCAAACGGCATGATTGCACCCGCAAAACAAGCTCTTCGACTGCAGCGCGGCAAGCTTGAAGGAAAACGAGATCAGTCAAGTGAGGGTACATCATACCAAGGTCTCCTTGTTCTTACCGGTAAGTCTGGCACCAAATGCCATCAACTATTGTTAGCAACGCAGGAACATCTCTTTTATTGCAAATCACGCAATTTAATGGCTATTTCACTACAAGATCAACCTTTTTATGCACTGTTCACGACTTCTTAAAAAATATGCATAGAGCTGGTACGCTGTCACACCATGAGCACTACAAGGCAAAGAGGGTCGTTTTAACAGACCCTTTGGCTTGTAATAGATAACGTAGAGCAAACATCAGTAAAAACTAGTTGAAATCACCTGTTTGAGGAACGTTAGCTCAATCGTAATTATTATTGAGCCAATAAGCCGCAGAATGTGAAACACCTGGTTCGAGAAGCCGCACAAACGAGGGAGTAAATGTATGGTACTTTCTAAAATTTTTTACACCCGTTAGGGTATATTGTTTATCTCATGAATAACACCCTTTTAAGCTGTCAAGGAACACACTAAAAATAGGTGTGTACACTCTAAAAAAGAGCGAGTAAAAAGGGTGTCTTTTTGTACCACAACAATAATCATCATCTATATCGCGTTCCATCCTTGCGCTATCGCCCCGCGCCCGGTACATTCCGCTCACGATCTACATGCCCATTATCAGAGTTACATTGCATTCTCAATAGGAAAGTGAAAAGCGCCGAGTTTTCAAGAAAGGAAGCCCACGCAGGCCTGATGACGATTATTGTTGACAAAAAGACACCCTTTTTACTCAACATTTCTTTGGAGTGTAGAAACACCCCGAAGCCGTGGGGTGTAGAGAAACGTTACACCCTACTTTATTAGGTGTTTATGAACACCCCTAAACTATGGGTGTTGGATGAAGCTACACCTATGCGAGTGAGGTGTAACACTAATAAACTCCTTTAAAGGATGGCAGTTATATGAATAAGCATACTTGATCAAATGAAGCGCAAATAACAGGACAACAAAAGCAGAGACACTGGAGGTGACGCTTAGTCTTGTGTGTTGAGGAGAGCCGTTTAGAGCTCTTCGTTCCATCAAATATGCATCACCAACTGGCTCAAGCTTCAATTGTTCTCAGGAAGAACTATATATGAACACTCTCAGCAGCTGACAAGAAAGAAGGAGGATACTGTTGTCACCCACAACACTTATACCTGCATGCATGCATGCAGCTGATAAAATAAGGTGCCGTGGTCTTGAATGAGCTGCATAAAACCAGTGTATATATGTGTTATGAGACTGAGCCAAAAACGACAAAGTAGGACGCGGCAGGCACTTACACATACACACGCACACACACACGCACTACACCACAGTAGTGCAAGACGTAACCTGTAGCGTAAGGTTCAACCGAACGTAACGCCGAAGTGCAAAACAATTAAGCCCATATGTTCACATCTGCCTTTATTATAGAAAACTGCAAGTCTTACTAACGGGACTCTGATGGCATTCTGCAAAATTTTGAAATATCTCACGTGATGAAGTTTTTTCTCTCTATATTAGAAATTATTTGTTTTCAATACAATAAATCCCCACAACTTTCAAAACCATTTGCGCTAGTCGGGCAAACGACTGAGAGGTGTGGCATTGATTGACACCTATACAACAGAAAAAACATGTAGAAAGAGTAAGCGTGTTTCTTGAGTCACATTTACAACCTATTACAACTCGCAGTATAAATTTCGACATTAAATCTGAGAACATTTGACAAGTTGGTGTGATTGTGTTGTAATAATACAATGTCAGTGTTGGTAAAATTCTAACTGCAACACTACAGCTCGTTACTGCTGCTTGCACAGTCATCTTCAGCTGCTGACACGACTGGTGCCTTCGAGAGAAGTGGGGCGAAGCTGTTCTTTCTGTACAGGAAATTCAATCCCGAAAACCTAAAATAAATAGATAAAGAACAGTGACCAAAATTTAACAATGAGTGCAACATACAGTATGCACACTGCATAACTAACTGCTTTCTTATGTGTAAGTTTAAATTGAGTGCATAGCAAGCATATTCAGTGGCATTGAGCTCCACTGCAGTAATAAATGCTAGAAAAGGTATGCTGAGCAAGAAACACTATAAAAAGCGCGCTGTGAAAGAATCAATACACCTTTTGTGCCGTAGATATGAACATTACTTTACCCTTTATGCTTGCTAGCGCAGGCAAATCAAAAGGTACTGCTCCAAGTTGATAATGTTCCATTAGCTGCATGCATGGACCAATCTATGTGAATGTCAAGTTCCATGCATAAGTATGCATCAACACAGCTGCATGTGTGTTTCTGCAGATCTACCATGGTACTCATACAATTAGTTTAATAAAAGAAATGCAGTACGACGCACAACAACCTATACATATTTTATCTGTATTACACAAAAGCAATGTGTCACTGAACATACATGACGGTATGCGCATTAGAAGGTATTCAGTGCAGGTAACATGTAAAATTAAGTACTGTATAGCTACGTATTAGAAAGCGAATGGTACTAGTGTTCTTGAACTGACTCACATTGACACGAAGAATTGGCTATTGGGTCAATCCACGTCAGTCTTCCCAGCCATTTTGGCGACCATCTCAAATACATTGAAAAGAAAATCGCGCTGATTTTACCGCATTAAAAGTTAACTGCTAGAATATTTCGCAGACAAATAACTTTTTGGTTACGTAACTGCCTCCTGGATTTCCCGGAATCTCGTCTGTGTGTTTGTGAAAAAAAAATTATTTCATGAGTACCTCTTCTTCTTCCGTGCAGAATTTGGTCTACAAGTTAAGTAAAGGGCTTGCGTGAAGTGTTTGAAGCTCTGTAATATTATTACCATTTTTCGACAACATACGCCTTAAATAATTTAGCCGGAATGTGTTAAATCTGCAATTTTCTGTATCAGTACCGCACATTGAAAGAATATCTGAGGAGTGAATACTTCACCCACATAAGATATATTTGGAGGAAAAATATTTTAGACCTCTAAAGCTGCCAAACTTTACGAGAAAAAATCGCGAATTTCACAAAATAGTTCTTTTGTATATAGTAAGACGCAACTTGCACCATCTGGTGGTTGAATTAAAATAGACTTTGTACCTAAATTGCAAGCATATAAAGAGTTCTTTTCATGTGCAAAATTTTGTCACAGAACTATATGTTTTGGAAAAAAGATCACAGCATAGTCGCGGAGTGAGTTATGACGAGTGGGCGTAGCGTCCGTCCGTCCGGACGCACAAACGAATGGTCAAACAGTCTGACGCAAGTATGGATGGACAGAAAGACGGACGGACTCACGGACAGACCGACACATGGAAGCCCGGACGGAAGGATGCACAGACGAACGGACGGAAGCACAGGCGAACGAACGAAAGCAGCACAAATGCTCAGACGAACGATTCGCCCCACGAATCGTCATTTTGTCTATGTATGTGCTGTGAAAACCACTAACGCTATCTATTGTGCAACTCATAAAGTGGGTACATAATACTAGTACGACTACAGAGGAGGGAGCAAGCCATGGCCTCAAGAGCTTTGCCCCTAAACGATTTTTGAAGTTCCAAGTTACCCATTTGCCATTTGGTCATACGGCAGCTGACGCCTCAAAGTTCCCCATTGCCGTTGATGGGAAAATTTGAAAATTTTATTTCTTGAAGAAGAGACTGTAATTATGAAACTTGTCACATACAAAGAATTGTTTATTTGCTTTCAATTTAGGTAAAAGGTGATTTTCAATTGAAACACCACATGATGCAAATTGCGTCTCAATATGGACAAAATCACAATTCTGTGAAATGAGGAATCTTTTCTGGTAGATGATAACTGCTTAGGATGTCTAAAAATAATTTTCATCAATATATCTTTTCTGTGAAGTAAGTAGTCACGCCTCAGATATTTATACAAAGTGCAGTATTGCAATAGAAAGTTATAAATATGACACATTTTGGCTAAATGTTTGCAGACGATTGTGACCGAAAAATTGTATTATTAGTACTGAGTTTCAAACCCCTTACATTAGTCCGTTTACTTAACATGTACTAAACTTGGTATAAAAAAAGTAGCGGTATTTGTACAATATTTCTTTTCACAAACAACACTCAAACAACATTCTGGGTAGTTCAAAAGGCAACCACATGACCAAAAGTTTTTTTTCTCTCCGAAACATTCAAACAGTTCACTTTTTCCAGTGCAAAAAATCAGCACGATTTTTTCTCAAACACATTTGCCATAGCCACGACATTGGCTGGGAAATTTGGAATAAAGTGGTCCTGATACTTTCACTAAATGACCATTGCATACTGCAAAATTAGGGTCATTTTTTTCAATCATGCTGGCAGGCTGAGAAAGCATAACTGCTTCCCGATGCAGCGTAGGCTGTTTAGTGGCTGTTGTGTTGTATTCCGAAATAAATATGCTGCCCAGTTTTACAATTTGGCTGCAACACATGCTTAAATACCATGCAAAGTGTATAACACTACAGAGTTTTTTATGCAACAAAAATCTAATAATACGCTTCACATAGCGAAAATACCTTTATTATCTGAAATACTTAGCGAAGTTAAACGCCAAGGCCAGGCGATGGCAATAAAACTCTGAATAATAAGAATAATTTGAAAGTTACACATGATGCTGCAATTTGATTAAAATGTGCTATAACGTTAGCAGTTATGTTCAAAGAAGCGTTTGCACTGTTCAGGTAGGCAATTCGGCCACACAAACAGACGAAAGGTCTGTTCAAACGAAATTCCAGCTTCAGTGTGCGATCCGCTACACAGGCACGGCGGTCGGCTGTGTCACGCTACGGTGCGGGTGAACGAAAATAACGGTGAAGACGAATATAACGAAATTGAATGTATAAGCAAGTAGGCAAACTTCGCGAGGCGCACCTACCGCGAAGCAATATGCAGTGTTGTCACCCGATGCATCAAGCGGAGTCATCACGGTAGTGTTACCGCACAAAACGAAAAAGGACCAAAGGAACGACATGGACACCTCGCCCTTGTTTCACGTTCTCGGTCTTTTTGTGCAATAAGGAAAAAAAGAGAGCAAATGAACTACCAACATGCCCAAACATATACGTCTTAGATACGGTTGATGCTTAGAGCTAACAGGTGCCATCCCCACACATGTATTATTAGCAAACTAAAATTGATGTGCATCACGAGCGGGCCCGTTAAACACGGTGCCAACAAAGGGCACCGCAAAAATCTATTCGATTTCTTCGCTGAACCTCAACGGCGCACGCTCACTCTGCTTTGTACTCCAAACAATTTAAACAACAAAAAAGTCTTGCCAACTATCACACTTCACCATCATCCCCGTGAAACAGTTCGTACAAATATTCTCGCTAAGTAAACAAATGCTGATTTTTCATCAACTAGTAGAAAAAAAATTGTTAGAAGGCGTTATTCTCGTGCTCCCGCAGTTAACAAAGCGCTGAACGGAACAACGTGAGGGCGGTACTCCCTATTTCACTTCGAGTGCTTCACAATATGAATCCGCAGGTCCAGTCTTCAGGATGGCCCACCTTCGCAATAATCACCTTTGACAGAACACACAGGTCGAGCAGAGAGCGCAGGCACATTTCAAACTAAACACCGACTAATAAACTCTACCGATCGAGAAGCCACGCGCACCACATGAACACACACGGGAGGTTTTTTCGCCAGCGCAGGCCGTGACATGTAAGACGATGCCAATCCCTTTCCCGCACTCTGCGCCCGCGCGCAGAGCATTCCCAGAGATCCAAGGTTGTCTAGGTGACGATACTTCATGGCGCCGGTGCGCTCTCAGACTGGCTAGATGCGATTTAACGCTAGTTCCGGCTCTCTACTGAGAGCGCGGGCGCAGCTTTTTTTTTTGGCGGCAGTGATCTGTTGCGTTTTACTCGTTCTTTAACAGTGGATCTGAATCGGAGTGAGCAGTGTGACGGTGCAGTGCGGCCAGTACGAGCTACTAGTGAGAACGTGCATTTGTAATATTCAGGAGCAATATTTAGCGCGCCTTCATCAACCTAATGTAGTGAATACTGGTATAAAAGCTAAGCTGATGTTTTTTGCTTAGCTCTATGGGTCTTTAGAGACTGCACATTAAGGGTCACGCAGGCGATATGTTATCAGCTCTTTCATTTCGCTTAAGACATTGCAAGATTGCATACATCGGCCGTCACACTATTCGATGAGAACATATTGCCACGTGCGTGCTGCTAGGAAGACGAAGACGACAGCGCATACGCACATCTGCACACTTTTATGCAGCAAGCAATAACAATAAAGAAGAGGAACGCTCTGGCGCACAGTAAAAAATATACTGACCTGCTGCTACTTTCTCAACCTGTTAAATACTGCTTCTCTCTTCACGTATGACTTTTCGTCTTCCAGATAAAATCAGCTGAAGACATGCTAATATACTGCACCGAATTCGCCTGGGCGTCGCCTTCACGCGCCACTACACCCATCTAATCGGCCGTGCGGACAGCCCAAACTTTGAACGCTGCCAAGTGCGCGAAACTATAGCTCACATATTTTGTGACTGTGCATTATACGTGGCGCAAAGAAAAATGCTAACTGCAACGTTGGCAAGCATTGGACGAACACCATTAAGTGAAAGCCACATATTGTCAGCAATGAACGACCAAACAGTGCCAAAAACTGCTACAAAGTCTGTTCTAGACTTTATAAAAACCACTGAACTAGAAACTAGACTGTAGGGTACTATGCTAAGTGGCTACTGTACATACGCACCACCTCTTCTTGTCCCAATCATCCCCCTTCATCCCTCTTTCCTTCCCCTTTCCCTTATCCCCTGTGTAGAGTAGCAGGCTAGAGCGAACTAGCTCAGGCCGACCTCTCTGTCTTCTAATAAATTCTCACTCACTCACTCTCTTCACGTTGCGACAATACATTTGTACTTAGCTTGCAACCCTTGGAACAAGACCGCAGCTGAAAATATTTCATCAATGTTTTCTCACTACCTACAAACACAAGGCTTTGGCTGAAGCACGTCTGCTGGGGAAGACACATAAAAATTAAAAGAAGAGTATCCACAAAAAAAAAGCGGAGAGAGAGAGAACTGGAGAATGCCTTTCGGCTCCCCTGAGGAGAGCTTTTTTCGCAATTTAGTCAACAAGGCTCCCGTCAAAGTGGGCAAAGCTGCGTGAAGGTCACCGAATTGTCTCTATTCTGCACTTTTCTTTATGTGTGGTGTCCTCTTCCTAATTTTCATGACGCACTTTTAAGTACACATGAAGAAGAACATTCGCTACAGTAATTAAATAAAACATGCCTGCTGAAAATACAAGGCGACAATGTTCGTTTTTGAGGGACCTGATGGCCTGTTGACGTGGCGGTTTTGGCTAAACAACTATGGTGTTGTTTTTTGCAGATGGTGGACGTTCTATCTTCAGCTTTAAAAGCTTTGATCTTATTGTGGACGGGGGGAGGGAGGAAGTGTTCTATGCATGGCTACACCAATGTGCGCAACATTACCTTGTTCAGGCAAATCAGTGCACTTTGTGAGTGTTGTCTAATCACGCAAATGATAGATGAAAGAAACAGATACAGGAGAATTGGCCCTTACTCTATTGGACAAGCGGCGTTCCTATTGTATCTTCCGTCTTATAGTAGTTTGCGTGCCTTAACGATGAAAACTGCGTTTCGATCACATTACTTCCTGCTTCAATTCATTACTAGACCCGCAAGAAGCCAGTAGTAGAAGTCTTGCTGGTATCAAAATGGTTAATGTATACTAACAGTTTAAGCAAAACTGCCTGAAAATGTCGTGCATTTGTAGCTTTGTAGGCGCGTGTGCTCAGACTAGGAAGCACGTTAAAGAACTCTAGGTGGTCGAAATTTCCGGAGCCCATCACTACAGCGTCTCTGATAATCATATGATGGTTTTGGAACGTTCAACCCCACATATCAATCAATAATTTGTGGCCTTGCTCATAACACCCCAAATATAAGGGTGTAAATGGGGTGTTTTGAAGGTGTTTATTCACGAACATCTTAAACTTAGAAACTGGAGTGTGAAAAGGATGTTCTAATGAGTGCTTTTACTGCGTACACCCCGTTTTACACCATTTAGGGTGTAAAATTTTCAAAGTGTATGTCAAGTGATTACACTCAGATTTAACGTTATTACACCGCAGAGGGTGGAGAAACTCTTGAATTTCAATTGAAGGTACAAGTAACTTTCTTTGGGTTCACAGAAACGAAACAATTTTCACAGTAATTTCGCGGGTCACTTCCATGGGGCATGCCACATCTCCACGTCGCTTTATCAGGGGCCTAGCCTGAACGCCACATCGAAACTTTAATTGAGAGGCCGTCTATGTGGTAGGAACTCTGGACTTGATAAGGCAGGTAGGTAGGTGATCAACTTTATTGATTCACGAAGGAATTATTTGAGGGTGGTTGTGGTTGGGGAAATGGAATAAGGATGACGACGAGCCCTCGGGCCGCTCTAGGTGGCCGGACACTGCTGTGCTTCGGCGACCCTTCTGGCCCAGCTCACTGTCCGGAGCTGTAAACCCGGTTGCGAGCTGCACAGAGCAGCCTCCCATCGCTCCTGGTGTTCTGACCCTTGCCACGGAGGCTTGGGTTTGTTTGGACAATTCAGAAATATGTGGTGGAAGTCGGCTCTGGTGCTAGGACATAAGTTGCAATGAGGCGAGGTTTCACCATGTGTAAAAAGAGACAGAAGAAAAGAAGTCGTTACTGTGGCCGTTTGAAGTCTGCGCCACAAAGCCTGGTCACTTCTGGAGAGAGATTTATGTGGCGGGGGATACGTTAGGCGGGAATTTCGGTAAAATAGCGTGATATCGTGATAGCTGAGGAGTCGATCCCTGGCACTTCGAACGGAAGGCAGGTCGCTGTGAGCCCGGTTGGCGAGTGCTCGGGCTTGGGTGTGAGCGGCCGTGTTGCCTGGGTGTCCACAGTGCGCAGGGACCCAGAGGAGGGGGATGAGGCGATCAGGCGGAAGAGATGATTCAAGAATTTTAGCAGCCGGAGAATGAATTCGGAAAGTGGCGAAATTACGAATTGCAGTTTTTGAATCAGAAAAAATATACTCAGCGGAGGAGTGAACAATGGCTAAAGCAATTGCCGCCTCCTCTGCTTCCAGGGATTCTGTCGAATTTTGAAGGGACGCACTTGCGACCAGTTTTTGAAATCCATCTACGACGGCTACCGCGAAAGCTCGGTGATCTACATATTCGGCCGCGTCTACATAGACTGCGGGAGAATTAGGAGGGAAGCGCTTCTGAAGGGACTTGGCTCTGGCTTCCCGTCGCGCCCGATTATGTTCTGGGTGAGTATTTTTGTGGAGTGGCGGAATTAATAGGTTGCTGCTAACAGTGACGGGAACTGCGTGCGTGGCCGTGGTGTGACCAGGAACTTTGATTCTAAGTCGGTGCAGGAGTACCTGTCCTGTTTCTGAGAGTGATAGTCTTTGATATTGGCTGAAAAGATGCGCCTCTACAAGCTCTCCCAGAGTGTTGTGCACCCCAAGTTGAAGTAGTTTATCCGTGGCTGTTGAATTAGGCAGATGGAGCGCAGTTTTATAGGCATTACGAATGAGTCTGTTAAGTTGCTCGGTCTCCGTAAGTGAGAGATAGAGGTAGGGGATAGAATAGGTAATTCTGCATAGGCAAAAGGCCTGTATGAGGCGGCGTGTGTCTGCTTCCCTCATGCCGCGATGACGATTGGATATGCGCTTAATGAGGGAAGCTGTATTTTGAACTTAGGTGCGGATTAACTTTATTGTGTCAGCGTTCGAGCCATTTTCGAAAATATTAAGGCCTAAAATATTCATTTTATTGACCCTGCGAATAGGGGTGTCATCAAGCATGACTTGAATGTGACATGTATTTTGCTTTTTAAAGTCAATTACTAGGAGTTCCGATTTAGCTGCCGAGCAGGTGAGCCCAATATTGTTGGCGTGTTTAACAACAATGTCAGCGGCCAACTGAAGCTTCGATTCGATTTCGCCATGGTTGCCAGTATTGACCCAGATGGTGATGTCATCCGCGTACAAGGAGTGATTGATAGAAGAAAGTTTGGCAAGTTCCCGCGCTAGCGGTATGAGAGTAACGTAAAAAGGAACGGGGACAAAACCGATCCCTGGGGCGTTCCTTTGCTACCTAGCATGAAGGAATCGGTTTTGAAAGTGCCCAACTGTAGGCAGACGGACCTATTGCTGAGATAGGCAGAGACATACCTGTGCGTGCGAGAGCCTACGTTTAGTTCACTAAGAGATTGTAAACTCGAGGAGTGAGAAACATTATCGAAAGCCTTAGTCAGGTCCAATGCAAGGATGGCTCTGGTGATGTGTGGAAAAGTAGGATTTAGCACGTCCTCCTTAAGCTGCAGCATGACATCCTGAGTGGAGAGTCCCGCTCGGAAGCCGTACATGGTGGAGGGAAACAGTTTTTCTTGTTCCATGTAGTGATTAAGACGATTGAGAATTACATGCTCCATCAGTTTTCCAGTACATGAGGTAAGAGAGATCGGTCTCAAATTATTAAGATCTAACGGCTTATTATGTTTGTGTATGAAAGTCACCTTAGCTGACGTCCATTCCTGGGGCAGCGTGCCCTGCTCCCATTGTTGATTCATGTAATCGGTAAGAGCTGTCACTGACTTGGAGTCTAAATTTCGGAGTGTTTTGTTAGTAATTCCATCTAGTCCTGGAGCAGATGTGGTGCGAAGTTTGCTTAGGGCAGCCCAAACTTCCGCCTCTGCAATTGGTGCATCCAAGTCTGCATTGGGAGCTCCATTGTAGGTAGGTAACGATTCTCGCCTTGGGCCAGGGAAATACGTTGTTTTAAGAGCAGTTTCAACGTCTTGCCCTTGTTTTTCTACTTCAAACAAGAGTTTCGTGATTCGCTTATTACTTTCACCTCGCGAGGAGCATGGATCTAACATATGGCGAAGCAGGGACCAAGAGTTCTTCATATGTAGAGTACCGTCGAGCCGGTTACATATCTGGTTCCATTGCTGCGATGAAAGTTCGGCCGCGTGTTCAGTTACAAGCTGGAGTGTTTGTGACATTTTGCGTTTTAGTTTACGATTATATTTTTGCTTGAGCCATCGTTTCTCCAAGCTCTGATAGGCCTCCCATAGGTGGAGTAGCCTGCTGTCTACTGGATCACGGATATGTGCTGCGAAGGCTACTTTTTCGCTAAGAGCTACATCCTGTTTAAGCTGGGACGCCCAGTTTTTGTAGTCTTGAATTTCGTTTTTCGGGTTTCGGTCTCGGATTTTGCGAAATTTATCCCAGTCAACAATATGTTTTAAATGAAACTGTGGACGAAAATTGGCATGGGGCAGTGTAATTGTTAGGATGTAATGATCACTGCCGAGGTTGACCCCACTGTGTGTCCAGTTAGCTTGTCGCACATTTTTAGTGAAATTAAGGTCTGCGGGGGTATCTCTGCTCACACTGTTGCCAATTCGTGTTGGTAGCATGCAGTCAGTGACTAGAGTGCACCTGTTTCGCTGAATGTATTGAAGAAGGCTGGTGCCCTTCCGAGTGTTTCTCCTGTAACCCCAATCTACGTGCGGGGCATCAAAGTCACCCGTTACAAGTATGGGAGCAGAGTATGCTATTTGAATGGCCCTATCAATTGCTTCAAAAACAGCAGTGAGGCCATCTCTAGGATGAGAATAAATATTCAAAATAAAGTATGTGCCTTGTCCTGTACAACGTGGAAGAAGTTCAAGAAGAAGGCAGTCACTGTAAAGATCGGAAAGATCATGCGCTATAAACGAGATATTCCTCTGTATATATGTGGTAGCCCATGGGGAGCTAGGATGCGAATGTACAGCCTGATAGCCGAGGAGTTTGCAAGCTTTTAAAGGCTCCTGTACGGAGATGACATCAGGGGCCCGTGTAGACCGCTGTATATAAAGTGAGAGGTTGTCTCTTTTGTTTCTTAATCCACGGCAATTCCATTGTCATATGCAGAGTGAAGAGGGTGAAGATGAGGCAAGGGTGCAGGAGGGGGTTATGGCTGCGAAGGCGCTGGAGAGGGTTGAGATTGTGGGAGAGATTCGAGCCGAGCAACTAACACGTCTAGAATACTCTCTATTTTATTGAAGCGTTCAGCAATTTGCGTAAAGCCTAAATCAACCTTTTGTTTGAGTTCACGGTGTTCTTTCCGAATTTTTTGACTGGTGCTTTTAAAATCGTCCTCCGATGACTCGGGTTGCTCTGTCCTTTTCTTTTTTGCTGGCTTTGGAGAGGAATCTATAATATCGGTCCCTGATTTTGCTGCCATATCAGGCTCTATGACAGAGGGGGAGATAGATAGGGGTGGAGAAGACGCGGGTGGGGCAGCTGTAAGTGTACTTAAAAGTTCCAGCACCAGAGCCAACTGTTGTTTTAACTCTTGATTCTCTCGCATTAGACGTTCGATAGTCTCCTGAGTTTTAGAATTTTCTTTAGCGTCAGAGAGCATACAACACGAGCAGGAGGCTTGCTTTGCCCAGCTCACCTTTTCGGGTTTGGTGCTGAAGTCGCGGCTTTGTGATGCACTTCGTCCAGGGCTTTTGCCTTTGCTGCCACGGTTTCGTCCAGGACTCCTGCTTCTGCTGCTACGGTTTCGTCCAGGACTCTTGCTTCTGCTGCTACGATTTCTATCGTCGATGCTTGGAAAAGACTCCTTCTCGAGCTGGAACTCGGGCTGCTCCTGTTGGTGCTCTTGTTGCGGCCTTTGTCGTGGCCGAGAGAGACGGCTGAAGCCACGCTGAAAGCGTTGCTTGCATGCCCTGTCACCCGTCTTGTGAGCGTCCCCACAGATGACGCACTGCGGGGTGCAGGGATAGTCCTCCGGGTGTTTCTGTCCGCAGTTTGAGCAAGTGAGGCGATTTGGCAGAGGACATACATCTCGTCGGTGGCCGACTTGTCTGCAGTTTAGGCACGCTTCCACCTTCGGTCGAAAGTTGAAAACGGCGTAGAGGATGCCAAACATTTTGACTGACGGAGGAAGCTCCTCAGCCATGAAGTGAATGAGCACTGAGCGTCAGGTACGCCCCATTTCTCTTGCTTGGACAATTGGTAGAAGGGGATTCGCCCGACGTAATTCTTGAAGCAAGTCCTGAGGTGATTCACCATTCCAAGCGCGGTAGATGATCCCCGCCCGTGCCCCGTCCGGGGGAGCTATGTACGCGTGAAATCCCAGTTTTTTACCACGTAGCGTGAGTTCTCGTATTTTTGCATAGTTGGCAACTCGGTCGGCGCAAGATGTGGACACGGTGAAAATATTTTTGGCCAGATTGGTGCACACAAGACCTTCGTCGGCAACCACAGAGTGTAGTCCGCTTTTGGCGACTACAGCCACTCGTATCTCTACGTTGTTGTATTGGGCCAGATCTACGCCCGCACTCGGACGAAAGACAATCTTGAAGTCATCGACTGGCAACCGTGGCAGTCGTTTTAAGCGAGGACGCGCCACAGCTGTGCTGTCGAGCTTTGAGGAAACGCTGGGCGGTGATTCCGTTTTGCGTGCTGGCGTTTCGGCAGCTGGCGCCGCTTAACTTGACTGCGTTCCTTCAGTTTCTTTTGACTGTTGTCGAGGTGAGCGTTGTCGGGCATTCAGGACTACACTCCATTCTTCTGGGTTGAATTCTGTGGCAGGTAAATCCGTGCCACTCACCATGTATGCCATTGCGTTGCCGAAAAACTTGTGCACGCGCGTCGAAGCACGAGCCCGACGCCTGTGCCAGTGGCGTTAGGGCTAACGAGGCGGCGTTCCCCCGCTCAGCAAGAGTTGATGTTTGCAAAGCTCCTCAAGAACAAAGAGGTTTGAGGCACTCACCAGCAGCGTCGGCAACTTGCTGAAGTTCAAGAGAGACCACTGTTGGCACCAAAAAAGCTGTCTTGGTTCGACAAAAACTTCGTAGAATACGGAGCCCATGCGAGGCACGTCAGCCTTGCCTGGCCCCCTAGCGGACTCCTAAGGCAGAGTGTACTTCTTTTCTCTGATCCAACTAGAGCCTCGCAATGATTAGCATCGTCGTTGTATGTGTTGAAAGTTACTCACCTCCCAGCGCTCAGCGCAGTTGTGGCTTAAAGCCTACAAAAAGATGATGCTTAGAAAAAATACACTAGAACAAGACCTGCTCTGTAGAATTCTAAACGCGATAGCATAGGTCAAGCTGCGCGCAGAGGATAAGGACGGCCTACTGAACCTATAGTGTTTCGTGAAGCGTTTGCACTGTTCAGGTAGGCAATTCGGCCACACAAACAGACGAAAGGTCTGTTCAAACGAAATTCCAGCTTCAGTGTGCGATCCGCTACACAGGCACGGCGGTCGGCTGTGTCACGCTACGGTGCGGGTGAACGAAAATAACGGTGAAGACGAATATAACGAAATTGAATGTATAAGCAAGTAGGCAAACTTCGCGAGGCGCACCTACCGCGAAGCAATATGCAGTGTTGTCACCCGATGCATCAAGCGGAGTCATCACGGTAGTGTTACCGCACAAAACGAAAAAGGACCAAAGGAACGACATGGACACCTCGCCCTTGTTTCACGTTCTCGGTCTTTTTGTGCAATAAGGAAAAAAAGAGAGCAAATGAACTACCAACATGCCCAAACATATACGTCTTAGATACGGTTGATGCTTAGAGCTAACAGGTGCCATCCCCACACATGTATTATTAGCAAACTAAAATTGATGTGCATCACGAGCGGGCCCGTTAAACACGGTGCCAACAAAGGGCACTGCAAAAATCTATTCGATTTCTTCGCTGAACCTCAACGGCGCACGCTCACTCTGCTTTGTACTCCAAACAATTTAAACAACAAAAAAGTCTTGCCAACTATCACACTTCACCATCATCCCCGTGAAACAGTTCGTACAAATATTCTCGCTAAGTAAACAAATGCTGATTTTTCATCAACTAGTAGAAAAAAAATTGTTAGAAGGCGTTATTCTCGTGCTCCCGCAGTTAACAAAGCGCTGAACGGAACAACGTGAGGGCGGTACTCCCTATTTCACTTCGAGTGCTTCACAATATGAATCCGCAGGTCCAGTCTTCAGGATGGCCCACCTTCGCAATAATCACCTTTGACAGAACACACAGGTCGAGCAGAGAGCGCAGGCACATTTCAAACTAAACACCGACTAATAAACTCTACCGATCGAGAAGCCACGCGCACCACATGAACACACACGGGAGGTTTTTTCGCCAGCGCAGGCCGTGACATGTAAGACGATGCCAATCCCTTTCCCGCACTCTGCGCCCGCGCGCAGAGCATTCCCAGAGATCCAAGGTTGTCTAGGTGACGATACTTCATGGCGCCGGTGCGCTCTCAGACTGGCTAGATGCGATTTAACGCTAGTTCCGGCTCTCTACTGAGAGCGCGGGCGCAGCTTTTTTTTTGGCGGCAGTGATCTGTTGCGTTTTACTCGTTCTTTAACAGTGGATCTGAATCGGAGTGAGCAGTGTGACGGTGCAGTGCGGCCAGTACGAGCTACTAGTGAGAACGTGCATTTGTAATATTCAGGAGCAATATTTAGCGCGCCTTCATCAACCTAATGTAGTGAATACTGGTATAAAAGCTAAGCTGATGTTTTTTGCTTAGCTCTATGGGTCTTTAGAGACTGCACATTAAGGGTCACGCAGGCGATATGTTATCAGCTCTTTCATTTCGCTTAAGACATTGCAAGATTGCATACATCGGCCGTCACACTATTCGATGAGAACATATTGCCACGTGCGTGCTGCTAGGAAGACGAAGACGACAGCGCATACGCACATCTGCACACTTTTATGCAGCAAGCAATAACAATAAAGAAGAGGAACGCTCTGGCGCACAGTAAAAAATATACTGACCTGCTGCTACTTTCTCAACCTGTTAAATACTGCTTCTCTCTTCACGTATGACTTTTCGTCTTCCAGATAAAATCAGCTGAAGACATGCTAATATACTGCACCGAATTCGCCTGGGCGTCGCCTTCACGCGCCACTACACGCATCTAATCGGCCGTGCGGACAGCCCAAACTTTGAACGCTGCCAAGTGCGCGAAACTATAGCTCACATATTTTGTGACTGTGCATTATACGTGGCGCAAAGAAAAATGCTAACTGCAACGTTGGCAAGCATTGGACGAACACCATTAAGTGAAAGCCACATATTGTCAGCAATGAACGACCAAACAGTGCCAAAAACTGCTACAAAGTCTGTTCTAGACTTTATAAAAACCACTGAACTAGAAACTAGACTGTAGGGTACTATGCTAAGTGGCTACTGTACATACGCACCACCTCTTCTTGTCCCAATCATCCCCCTTCATCCCTCTTTCCTTCCCCTTTCCCTTATCCCCTGTGTAGAGTAGCAGGCTAGAGCGAACTAGCTCAGGCCGACCTCTCTGTCTTCTAATAAATTCTCACTCACTCACTCTCTTCACGTTGCGACAATACATTTGTACTTAGCTTGCAACCCTTGGAACAAGACCGCAGCTGAAAATATTTCATCAATGTTTTCTCACTACCTACAAACACAAGGCTTTGGCTGAAGCACGTCTGCTGGGGAAGACACATAAAAATTAAAAGAAGAGTATCCACAAAAAAAAAAGCGGAGAGAGAGAGAACTGGAGAATGCCTTTCGGCTCCCCTGAGGAGAGCTTTTTTCGCAATTTAGTCAACAAGGCTCCCGTCAAAGTGGGCAAAGCTGCGTGAAGGTCACCGAATTGTCTCTATTCTGCACTTTTCTTTATGTGTGGTGTCCTCTTCCTAATTTTCATGACGCACTTTTAAGTACACATGAAGAAGAACATTCGCTACAGTAATTAAATAAAACATGCCTGCTGAAAATACAAGGCGACAATGTTCGTTTTTGAGGGACCTGATGGCCTGTTGACGTGGCGGTTTTGGCTAAACAACTATGGTGTTGTTTTTTGCAGATGGTGGACGTTCTATCTTCACCTTTAAAAGCTTTGATCTTATTGTGGACGGGGGGAGGGAGGAAGTGTTCTATGCATGGCTACACCAATGTGCGCAACATTACCTTGTTCAGGCAAATCAGTGCACTTTGTGAGTGTTGTCTAATCACGCAAATGATAGATGAAAGAAACAGATACAGGAGAATTGGCCCTTACTCTATTGGACAAGCGGCGTTCCTATTGTATCTTCCGTCTTATAGTAGTTTGCGTGCCTTAACGATGAAAACTGCGTTTCGATCACATTACTTCCTGCTTCAATTCATTACTAGACCCGCAAGAAGCCAGTAGTAGAAGTCTTGCTGGTATCAAGATGGTTAATGTATACTAACAGTTTAAGCAAAACTGCCTGAAAATGTCGTGCATTTGTAGCTTTGTAGGCGCGTGTGCTCAGACTAGGAAGCACGTTAAAGAACTCTAGGTGGTCGAAATTTCCGGAGCCCATCACTACAGCGTCTCTGATAATCATATGATGGTTTTGGAACGTTCAACCCCACATATCAATCAATAATTTGTGGCCTTGCTCATAACACCCCAAATATAAGGGTGTAAATGGGGTGTTTTGAAGGTGTTTATTCACGAACATCTTAAACTTAGAAACTGGAGTGTGAAAAGGATGTTCTAATGAGTGCTTTTACTGCGTACACCCCGTTTTACACCATTTAGGGTGTAAAATTTTCAAAGTGTATGTCAAGTGATTACACTCAGATTTAACGTTATTACACCGCAGAGGGTGGAGAAACTCTTGAATTTCAATTGAAGGTACAAGTAACTTTCTTTGGGTTCACAGAAACGAAACAATTT
The DNA here is from genome assembly GCF_043290135.1 of Rhipicephalus microplus. Classification (NCBI taxonomy): domain Eukaryota; kingdom Metazoa; phylum Arthropoda; class Arachnida; order Ixodida; family Ixodidae; genus Rhipicephalus; species Rhipicephalus microplus. The sequence continues at coordinate 40,793,722 of NC_134700.1, forward strand.
TCAGAGTAATTTCGCGGGTCACTTCCATGGGGCATGCCACATCTCCACGTCGCTTTATCAGGGGCCTAGCCTGAACGCCACATCGAAACTTTAATTGAGAGGCCGTCTATGTGGTAGGAACTCTGGACTTGATAAGGCAGGTAGGTAGGTGATCAACTTTATTGATTCACGAAGGAATTATTTGAGGGTGGTTGTGGTTGGGGAAATGGAATAAGGATGACGACGAGCCCTCGGGCCGCTCTAGGTGGCCGGACACTGCTGTGCTTCGGCGACCCTTCTGGCCCAGCTCACTGTCCGGAGCTGTAAACCCGGTTGCGAGCTGCACAGAGCAGCCTCCCATCGCTCCTGGTGTTCTGACCCTTGCCACGGAGGCTTGGGTTTGTTTGGACAATTCAGAAATATGTGGTGGAAGTCGGCTCTGGTGCTAGGACATAAGTTGCAATGAGGCGAGGTTTCACCATGTGTAAAAAGAGACAGAAGAAAAGAAGTCGTTACTGTGGCCGTTTGAAGTCTGCGCCACAAAGCCTGGTCACTTCTGGAGAGAGATTTATGTGGCGGGGGATACGTTAGGCGGGAATTTCGGTAAAATAGCGTGATATCGTGATAGCTGAGGAGTCGATCCCTGGCACTTCGAACGGAAGGCAGGTCGCTGTGAGCCCGGTTGGCGAGTGCTCGGGCTTGGGTGTGAGCGGCCGTGTTGCCTGGGTGTCCACAGTGCGCAGGGACCCAGAGGAGGGGGATGAGGCGATCAGGCGGAAGAGATGATTCAAGAATTTTAGCAGCCGGAGAATGAATTCGGAAAGTGGCGAAATTACGAATTGCAGTTTTTGAATCAGAAAAAATATACTCAGCGGAGGAGTGAACAATGGCTAAAGCAATTGCCGCCTCCTCTGCTTCCAGGGATTCTGTCGAATTTTGAAGGGACGCACTTGCGACCAGTTTTTGAAATCCATCTACGACGGCTACCGCGAAAGCTCGGTGATCTACATATTCGGCCGCGTCTACATAGACTGCGGGAGAATTAGGAGGGAAGCGCTTCTGAAGGGACTTGGCTCTGGCTTCCCGTCGCGCCCGATTATGTTCTGGGTGAGTATTTTTGGGGAGTGGCGGAATTAATAGGTTGCTGCTAACAGTGACGGGAACTGCGTGCGTGGCCGTGGTGTGACCAGGAACTTTGATTCTAAGTCGGTGCAGGAGTACCTGTCCTGTTTCTGAGAGTGATAGTCTTTGATATTGGCTGAAAAGATGCGCCTCTACAAGCTCTCCCAGAGTGTTGTGCACCCCAAGTTGAAGTAGTTTATCCGTGGCTGTTGAATTAGGCAGATGGAGCGCAGTTTTATAGGCATTACGAATGAGTCTGTTAAGTTGCTCGGTCTCCGTAAGTGAGAGATAGAGGTAGGGGATAGAATAGGTAATTCTGCATAGGCAAAAGGCCTGTATTAGGCGGCGTGTGTCTGCTTCCCTCATGCCGCGATGACGATTGGATATGCGCTTAATGAGGGAAGCTGTATTTTGAACTTAGGTGCGGATTAACTTTATTGTGTCAGCGTTCGAGCCATTTTCGAAAATATTAAGGCCTAAAATATTCATTTTATTGACCCTGCGAATAGGGGTGTCATCAAGCATGACTTGAATGTGACATGTATTTTGCTTTTTAAAGTCAATTACTAGGAGTTCCGATTTAGCTGCCGAGCAGGTGAGCCCAATATTGTTGGCGTGTTTAACAACAATGTCAGCGGCCAACTGAAGCTTCGATTCGATTTCGCCATGGTTGCCAGTATTGACCCAGATGGTGATGTCATCCGCGTACAAGGAGTGATTGATAGAAGAAAGTTTGGCAAGTTCCCGCGCTAGCGGTATGAGAGTAACGTAAAAAGGAACGGGGACAAAACCGATCCCTGGGGCGTTCCTTTGCTACCTAGCATGAAGGAATCGGTTTTGAAAGTGCCCAACTGTAGGCAGACGGACCTATTGCTGAGATAGGCAGAGACATACCTGTGCGTGCGAGAGCCTACGTTTAGTTCACTAAGAGATTGTAAACTCGAGGAGTGAGAAACATTATCGAAAGCCTTAGTCAGGTCCAATGCAAGGATGGCTCTGGTGATGTGTGGAAAAGTAGGATTTAGCACGTCCTCCTTAAGCTGCAGCATGACATCCTGAGTGGAGAGTCCCGCTCGGAAGCCGTACATGGTGGAGGGAAACAGTTTTTCTTGTTCCATGTAGTGATTAAGACGATTGAGAATTACATGCTCCATCAGTTTTCCAGTACATGAGGTAAGAGAGATCGGTCTCAAATTATTAAGATCTAACGGCTTATTATGTTTGTGTATGAAAGTCACCTTAGCTGACGTCCATTCCTGGGGCAGCGTGCCCTGCTCCCATTGTTGATTCATGTAATCGGTAAGAGCTGTCACTGACTTGGAGTCTAAATTTCGGAGTGTTTTGTTAGTAATTCCATCTAGTCCTGGAGCAGATGTGGTGCGAAGTTTGCTTAGGGCAGCCCAAACTTCCGCCTCTGCAATTGGTGCATCCAAGTCTGCATTGGGAGCTCCATTGTAGGTAGGTAACGATTCTCGCCTTGGGCCAGGGAAATACGTTGTTTTAAGAGCAGTTTCAACGTCTTGCCCTTGTTTTTCTACTTCAAACAAGAGTTTCGTGATTCGCTTATTACTTTCACCTCGCGAGGAGCATGGATCTAACATATGGCGAAGCAGGGACCAAGAGTTCTTCATATGTAGAGTACCGTCGAGCCGGTTACATATCTGGTTCCATTGCTGCGATGAAAGTTCGGCCGCGTGTTCAGTTACAAGCTGGAGTGTTTGTGACATTTTGCGTTTTAGTTTACGATTATATTTTTGCTTGAGCCATCGTTTCTCCAAGCTCTGATAGGCCTCCCATAGGTGGAGTAGCCTGCTGTCTACTGGATCACGGATATGTGCTGCGAAGGCTACTTTTTCGCTAAGAGCTACATCCTGTTTAAGCTGGGACGCCCAGTTTTTGTAGTCTTGAATTTCGTTTTTCGGGTTTCGGTCTCGGATTTTGCGAAATTTATCCCAGTCAACAATATGTTTTAAATGAAACTGTGGACGAAAATTGGCATGGGGCAGTGTAATTGTTAGGATGTAATGATCACTGCCGAGGTTGACCCCACTGTGTGTCCAGTTAGCTTGTCGCACATTTTTAGTGAAATTAAGGTCTGCGGGGGTATCTCTGCTCACACTGTTGCCAATTCGTGTTGGTAGCATGCAGTCAGTGACTAGAGTGCACCTGTTTCGCTGAATGTATTGAAGAAGGCTGGTGCCCTTCCGAGTGTTTCTCCTGTAACCCCAATCTACGTGCGGGGCATCAAAGTCACCCGTTACAAGTATGGGAGCAGAGTATGCTATTTGAATGGCCCTATCAATTGCTTCAAAAACAGCAGTGAGGCCATCTCTAGGATGAGAATAAATATTCAAAATAAAGTATGTGCCTTGTCCTGTACAACGTGGAAGAAGTTCAAGAAGAAGGCAGTCACTGTAAAGATCGGAAAGATCATGCGCTATAAACGAGATATTCCTCTGTATATATGTGGTAGCCCATGGGGAGCTAGGATGCGAATGTACAGCCTGATAGCCGACGAGTTTGCAAGCTTTTAAAGGCTCCTGTACGGAGATGACATCAGGGGCCCGTGTAGACCGCTGTATATAAAGTGAGAGGTTGTCTCTTTTGTTTCTTAATCCACGGCAATTCCATTGCCATATGCAGAGTGAAGAGGGTGAAGATGAGGCAAGGGTGCAGGAGGGGGTTATGGCTGCGAAGGCGCTGGAGAGGGTTGAGATTGTGGGAGAGATTCGAGCCGAGCAACTAACACGTCTAGAATACTCTCTATTTTATTGAAGCGTTCAGCAATTTGCGTAAAGCCTAAATCAACCTTTTGTTTGAGTTCACGGTGTTCTTTCCGAATTTTTTGACTGGTGCTTTTAAAATCGTCCTCCGATGACTCGGGTTGCTCTGTCCTTTTCTTTTTTGCTGGCTTTGGAGAGGAATCTATAATATCGGTCCCTGATTTTGCTGCCATATCAGGCTCTATGACAGAGGGGGAGATAGATAGGGGTGGAGAAGACGCGGGTGGGGCAGCTGTAAGTGTACTTAAAAGTTCCAGCACCAGAGCCAACTGTTGTTTTAACTCTTGATTCTCTCGCATTAGACGTTCGATAGTCTCCTGAGTTTTAGAATTTTCTTTAGCGTCAGAGAGCATACAACACGAGCAGGAGGCTTGCTTTGCCCAGCTCACCTTTTCGGGTTTGGTGCTGAAGTCGCGGCTTTGTGATGCACTTCGTCCAGGGCTTTTGCCTTTGCTGCCACGGTTTCGTCCAGGACTCCTGCTTCTGCTGCTACGGTTTCGTCCAGGACTCTTGCTTCTGCTGCTACGATTTCTATCGTCGATGCTTGGAAAAGACTCCTTCTCGAGCTGGAACTCGGGCTGCTCCTGTTGGTGCTCTTGTTGCGGCCTTTGTCGTGGCCGAGAGAGACGGCTGAAGCCACGCTGAAAGCGTTGCTTGCATGCCCTGTCACCCGTCTTGTGAGCGTCCCCACAGATGACGCACTGCGGGGTGCAGGGATAGTCCTCCGGGTGTTTCTGTCCGCAGTTTGAGCAAGTGAGGCGATTTGGCAGAGGACATACATCTCGTCGGTGGCCGACTTGTCTGCAGTTTAGGCACGCTTCCACCTTCGGTCGAAAGTTGAAAACGGCGTAGAGGATGCCAAACATTTTGACTGACGGAGGAAGCTCCTCAGCCATGAAGTGAATGAGCACTGAGCGTCAGGTACGCCCCATTTCTCTTGCTTGGACAATTGGTAGAAGGGGATTCGCCCGACGTAATTCTTGAAGCAAGTCCTGAGGTGATTCACCATTCCAAGCGCGGTAGATGATCCCCGCCCGTGCCCCGTCCGGGGGAGCTATGTACGCGTGAAATCCCAGTTTTTTACCACGTAGCGTGAGTTCTCGTATTTTTGCATAGTTGGCAACTCGGTCGGCGCAAGATGTGGACACGGTGAAAATATTTTTGGCCAGATTGGTGCACACAAGACCTTCGTCGGCAACCACAGAGTGTAGTCCGCTTTTGGCGACTACAGCCACTCGTATCTCTACGTTGTTGTATTGGGCCAGATCTACGCCCGCACTCGGACGAAAGACAATCTTGAAGTCATCGACTGGCAACCGTGGCAGTCGTTTTAAGCGAGGACGCGCCACAGCTGTGCTGTCGAGCTTTGAGGAAACGCTGGGCGGTGATTCCGTTTTGCGTGCTGGCGTTTCGGCAGCTGGCGCCGCTTTACTTGACTGCGTTCCTTCAGTTTCTTTTGACTGTTGTCGAGGTGAGCGTTGTCGGGCATTCAGGACTACACTCCATTCTTCTGGGTTGAATTCTGTGGCAGGTAAATCCGTGCCACTCACCATGTATGCCATTGCGTTGCCGAAAAACTTGTGCACGCGCGTCGAAGCACGAGCCCGACGCCTGTGCCAGTGGCGTTAGGGCTAACGAGGCGGCGTTCCCCCGCTCAGCAAGAGTTGATGTTTGCAAAGCTCCTCAAGAACAAAGAGGTTTGAGGCACTCACCAGCAGCCTCGGCAACTTGCTGAAGTTCAAGAGAGACCACTGTTGGCACCAAAAAAGCTGTCTTGGTTCGACAAAAACTTCGTAGAATACGGAGCCCATGCGAGGCACGTCAGCCTTGCCTGGCCCCCTAGCGGACTCCTAAGGCAGAGTGTACTTCTTTTCTCTGATCCAACTAGAGCCTCGCAATGATTAGCATCGTCGTTGTATGTGTTGAAAGTTACTCACCTCCCAGCGCTCAGCGCAGTTGTGGCTTAAAGCCTACAAAAAGATGATGCTTAGAAAAAATACACTAGAACAAGACCTGCTCTGTAGCATTCTAAACGCGACAGCATAGGTCAAGCTGCGCGCAGAGGATAAGGACGGCCTACTGAACCTATAGTGTTTCGTGAAGTTTCAATTAAACAACACGTTTCACCCTCATAATGCATGCTTTATGCGGATGATACAACTGCTTCCGACTGGGATGTTTCTTAAACATAGTTAACTAATAAATAGATATTGCAATAACTAACAATGTTATTTAATGTCACAATAATAATATGACCTCTTATTCAAATAAACCTAAATTCATGGTTTTCCGTTCTCCTCAAAAACGACTACACTTTTAATCAAAGGTAACCCTTGACTCCCACTTCACTTCTACTGGTGACTGTCTTCCATTTTCGGTGTATATGTCAATGAACCACTAAAACTTTATATACATTATTCTAAGGGTTAGGAAAAAACTTCTTCCAGTTTAAGAGCCCTAGTAAAACCTAAATATTGCATGCTCACCTACTTCTGCTGTACTTTCCTTTTACCATGCATTCATTCATTACTGTGTTAGTTACGAACTTGCTGCCTAAGCAACACGCATCAGTGCCACTTCTCATCTGTTCAACACCTACAACACCGAGCTCTGCGCACTCTTTCGAACTTTAGTCGCAATAACCTTACTAACATACGCACGGAAAACAACGTGCTCTCAACTACCAATTTATTCACACTCAACATAATCACCATAATATTCAAGTTGATGTTTTAGGATCTCTTCCACAAGTTTGTTTCATTGCATTCCTTGTAGAAATACAATCACACAAGTTCTGCTAATGAATTAACTGCTTGCTGGACAAAACATTTACAAATGACGGCAAAATGACAGCATCATTCTATGCTGGAAAGTTGTGTAATTCTCTTCCTCACCCCCGCAATACCTTGTCATCTCTTACTGCGTTTGAAAACACTTCAAGCTCATTTTCTGTTCCAATAACTGATGATAGCATGTAGTGTGTTCCTATGGCGCTTTTTATCTTTTGTGTTTAATTACATAGCAAATTACCTTAGCTGCATTGTAACAATTCGTGATGGCTTTGGCTGCATGTTTTCATTGTTAAAGTGAATTTTTATTGCAGTATTGTGAGATAAAATAGCAGTTGTATGTACTAAAATACTTCCTTATTGTCACCTAATATCGCAGCGAACATTTTGCTTAACCTTTCGAGCCCTGCATATGTGTGTGCTGTTTTTGTTGTTGTCAACCTAAATATTTTTACATTTTTGTGGATATTCGTTGTTTGTACTTTATAATTCTGTACAGAGGGTCCTGAAATACTACGGAAGAAGAGCTAGTTGGCTTTTAAGCATACTGAAGCTTTAGGGTGCACACAGAGGACATACAGGAAAAGATCACTGCGCTGGTCCTTGTGATTGTTTTGTCTGTGTCCTCGCGTGTGCACGCTAAAGCTTCAGTATAAGGAGAGTCCTAGATTGTCCCTTGACTTTGGTAACCTCTTCCTTACCTTTCACGCTGTAACCACGCTATGCAAAATAAACCTTTGACTTGAATTGATTTAAGAAATCAATCTCAAACCACGTGCGAACGCTTTCCTATTCAGCACAGAGGTTAGTGCGTGCACCTCAGGGTGAGGAGTGTCACAGTGGTTGGCGAGAGAATCGAGTTAGTGTCCTAGGTGTGCAAAAAGTCTGGTAAGGGAGTGCAGAAATTTTTTTTTTATTTTCAAGCAATTTTAACGCTTAAACAGCGATGCCATAAAGAAGCGAAAGGCATAATAACTAAAATATTAGCTGTGGCTTCTTCCCTAGCCCCGCTAAATTATATGGAACGCCATAGTTGAGGGCTTCATGCCATCAGATGTTCTTTCTATAACATATAATGACATGCATTGTCCTCTAGCATTTCACCTTCATTGAAATGCGAATTAGGACCAGCCTCCCAGCACCGTAACCTCTTCACCACCGCTATGGACAGAAGTGAATGCCTCAACTGCTGGCATGAAGTAGGTAAAGATTTCCAGCCCACTTTCGTTTAAAAGGACTGCAGCCACATGCTTGCCTCTCCGGGCGCAGAATTATCTAGAGACGCGGCACTTCTGATATTACGCAATTGAGAGACAACAAAAGGCCTTTGGACAGCACAATTTCAGCAGGCGCAAGAAGTTGCGTTTATTAGGAGAATTAGGTGCGATTCATGTTAGATGTGTTCACCAAAAAAAGAAAAACATGGCCCCGTGTACGCATGCTACACTTCGAAAGTCGTCGAAAGACGATAGTCTAGCATCTGGAGAGAGTGAACAAAACGTTTATTTGATGTTCTGCGCAAGGAAATCGCTGCATAGCATTCTGGAGGCGCTGCGTTAGAGTGCTTAGAGCGTGCAGTCGAGGCAAACGAGTGCATCGTCATGTCACACGTCAGACATGAGTGCTATCTGGCAGTTATCTTGAAAAACGAAGCGCACGGCTCAACGGTGTTAAGGTGTAGAACGCAAGGCGACGGGTAGGTGCCACTACCATATTGTCTTACCAAAGCGGTGGAAACACTTGCCTTTGAGTGCAAGCGTTCGATGGTCAGCGCAGCGTGCACTACGGTCCTTTTAATTACTTATGTATGCCTTTTCTAGTAAAAAACGCACATATAGAATATATACGTGTTGCTATGGTGCCTAAGATATGCGCGAATATTGCTTTTTAATGGAAAATCGCACTTGTATGAACACTGAGCCTTGAGCAATATTGGTGGGCGCTGCGGATGGTGTCGGCCGTTCAGGGTATCGTCTGGTGCCATTTAGAGTACCCGGTACCATTAAGGGTGGGCAGACAGAAAATGTACAGACAGACAGACCAATGTTTTTGCGATGAAGCTCCCCGAGTAAGAATATCGTCCTTAGAATACGCCGAAGCACAAAGATTCCTAGAATTACCTGCAGGAAAGAACTGGTGAGATTCCTGTAGTTAACGAGTGACGTGCCTCACACTCACGGGTAGCGGTTGCATACTCTGCTTTTTGTTAGACGTTCCACAAATATATACAATGACAAGGACCCAGGGTTGCCAACTCAAACACAGAAACCGAAACTACAGGTACTATATACAGGATACAACCTTTTCCCTCCCTCAATCATTTTTTTGGGAAGGTGTTAGCACTTTAGTACAGGTTTAGCGCGCACAGTTTATATGTGGAACGAGAAATACACAACAAGAAATACACATCAATATATACACACAAAATTATCTATACACATGCCATAAATATTGAATACATTAAGTAACAGGTGCACCAACTAAGGAATATTTACACATTCACATTTTATAACCATATCTGTCCGGTCGCCGTCTTTCTCGGTGCGGCTGAATGCGACGACCAGGTGGGCACGACACCACAGGTTCTTTTGTGGTGTTCACGGGGGGGCGTGAAATAGTTTCTGAAGCAGGAAACTGTCCGGCGGCGGGTCTTGTTGGCGAGCGGGAATCGTAATCTGCACTAGGCACAGGTTTCGCTGCGGGAGCACTTGCCTCGGCGGACGCTGGCTGCCATGTTGCAGCGACAAGCGTCGCGTCACCGGGATTGTGATGGAATGAATATTCACGCCCCGCAGAATGTTGCTGAAGGCCATTGTTGCCAGGGCGCCGAGCAGGCGCCTTGCACAGCTTTGCCGCGATCTATGTTTTGCCGTCGTCGTTAATGAAGGATGCTCGGCCGCATGGCTCGATGAGTTTCCTTGGCTTCGAGAAAGAGATGTCACCTTTGATTGAAACCGATGGTTTGTTCACTCTCACCATTTCTTCTACTGTCACTGTTGTCGGTATTGCCGCTCACCTTCTGTCGGTGTAGGCTTTGCTGTACTCTTGCCTGCGCTTGACACGTTGCCTCAGCCTGGCCAGCGCCTGGTAGGGTGCCTTTGCGAAGGACTCGGTCGATAAGCCGAAGATGTCAAGCTTCGCTCTTGGCAGCCTTCCATGTAAAAGTACCGCAGGGGCCACTCCTGTTGTGGCGTGTGGTGTACACCTGTATGCGGCGAGGTAATCCCGTACAGCAGTTCGCAGCGGACGTTGTTCTAGACGGGCCAGTTGTAGGTAAGTCTTGAACGTGCGGTTGAACCGCTCGATCTGTCCGTTTGCCTTCGAGTAATAAACAGATGAGTGCGACAGGCGGATCGCTCGTTCTTGTAGGAAGTTGACAAATTATTTTACGTGAATTGGGGCCCATTACCACAGACTATCGCTTCAGGATAGCCTTCCCGTGCAAATACGTTGAACAGGAACTCGGTCACGGTTCTTGTAGAAATTCCCCTTGAAAACTGTACTTTTGGCCATTTTGAGAAGTAATCTACGAGTGTCAGCACAAATTTACGTTTACAAACTCCTTCACCTTTTGAAGAGTGGCATCAGCAAGAACCGCTTGTTCAAACTGCTCTTCGGTCAGGCAACTTGGTTGAATCATGGAAACAATTTCCTCCTCAAAAGTCAGCTCATCATCTGCCATATGAACGGGTAACCGCGAAAGAGCATCGGCTACTCTGTTAGATGAGCTTTTCTGGTACTCCACCGTGAAATTGTAACGTAGTAGCCTTGTGCACCAACGTGCAATTCTAAGTGGGCGTTGGCCTGAGCCCTGCGAAGACAGAAGCGAAATGAGGGCCTGGGGGTCTGTTCGGAGAGTGAAGCTCAGTCCCCGCAGGTATGCTTGCCAATGCTTGCATGCCCAAATGCCTGCAAGTGCTTCCTTCTCGCCAACTGCGTACTTTCTTTCAGCCGGAGATATCGTGCGTGATGCAAAAGCAACAGTACGAAGCTTGTTATCGGCGTGGTGCTGAAGGACTGCTCCAAGGCCATATTCAGATGCATCAGTGTAAATGATAATTGGAAGCGCTGGATCAAACATGTGCAAGATAAGATCTGACCATAATGCCTCCTTTACCGCGCAGAAACTGGTATCCACCTCAACAGACCAGGTGAAGGTTTCGCCTTTCCTAAGAAGAGCCCTCATTGGTTCTACCATCTCGGCCAAGTGTGGCACAAACTTGGCGTAGTATTCTACCAACCCAAGAAAGGAGCGGAGTTCAGCGGCGTTTCTTGGAACTGGGGTTTCCACAATTGCGTCCGCTTTCCCTGACAGTGGCGATATACCACAAGGTGTCACCTTGTGGCCCAAGAATTCGAGCTCCTGAACTCCAAACACACATTTGCTGTTGAGCTTCAGACCTGTGTCTTTGATACGCTGCAACACTGCCTCCAAGTTCTTGAGGTGCTCGTCAGCTGATTTACCAAAAATAATAAGATCGTCGATGTAAAAGAAGACACCCGCACAATTGCAAAGGATTCGAGACATCATACTCTGAAAAGCAGCAAGTGCTGAAGCTAGCCCAAAACAAACGCGTTTGAACCGGTACAGTTCTTCATGTGTTAAAAAAGCTGTCAAGTCCCTGCTCTCAAGATCCAACGAAACTTAGTGGTAGGCAGACGCTAAGTCGAGTTTGGAAAAGTGCGTGGCACCCACCAAGGCTTGAAGCAACTCATCCATGTGAGGCAGCGGAAAGCTGTCCGGAACGATGACCTTGTTAGGTTCGCGTAAATCTACATAAAGCCTAATACTTCCATCTTTCTTCTGAACGACTACAATAGGGGACACTCATTCTGACGCGTCGATACATTCAATGATGTCCAAGCTTTCCAGGCGCTGCAGTTCGGAAGACACGCGTGGTCGTAACATGAAAAGAAGCCGGCGAAGTTTTGTTGCTACTGGCTGAACACCCACACGTGTCTTAATCCTGTGAACAAAACCTTTTGCAAGGCCCAGCTTATTTGTGAAGAGCGAGCAAAACTTTTGCTGAAGTGCTGATGGCAGCTGCATGAATGGCTCTATTGAACATGTCCGAGCTATTTCGGCGTTCTGTACCGTGCTGGTTTGAAAACACTGCAGCTGAGAGTCTTCAATACACAGCTTTAAGGCCTTCATACCATCCAAGCCAACGAGAGAAGTACCTTGTTCGACGACTTATAACAAAAGTGGTGCGCTGCGATTCTCGAAATTTACTTCATAAAAGAAGGAGCCTCGAACCAAAATTGGTCTTTTGGAATAATGTAGAAGCGTCACATTTGAAACAGCAAGAAGCGGCAATCCAGAGAAATGTTGGTCAAACAACTTGCCTGAAAGAATGGAAACGTACGAGACAAAATCGACTAACAGCTTCATAGCGACCTGCCTGGTTTGAATGTTGATGTGAATTCCGGATGAAAGAGGCTGTTGAACTACAAGAACCTCGACGGTTTCCTCCTGCAACGGGCTATGTACTGAAACCTCGTAGACAGCTGCTTGCGACCGCTTCTGGTTTCAAACGTCTTCAAAATGTCCGATACGGCCACAAAAGAAGCATTTTTTTCCTTTAGCTAGGCAGCGTTTCCAAGAAGCGCGATGCAGTTTAGAACCACACCTGAAGCAATACGAAGAATTCGCGTGTTGCTGCGAGTTCGATGGAGAGCGCTGTCGAGATGGGGGGCGGTTCCCCACTGCACCTGCCTTATCGCGTTGACTGAAAGTGCGAGCACGCGGCAGTGAATTCGGTGACTGCAACGATGAACCGCCTTTTGTGCCAGACTGCGCAGATACTGGTTGCACAGAGACGGAAAATTCCATTCCTTCATTTCCACTGCTGCCTGCTCGATTTGACTCGCGAGAGCAACTGGCTTGTTGAACGAAAGCGAAGACCCTTCTAACAGAAGACGTTCCCGAATACGATGCGAAGACACACCGGCAACAAACTGGTCAAGTAGTGACTCTTCTTCCGACATAACTGAGCACATCACGGCAAAATCTGTTAGCGCGGTCACGTATTCTTGAATAGACTCGCTTGGGAACTGAGTTCGACTGTGAAATTGGTAGCGCTCGACGACCAGGTTGCAGGTGGCATCGAAGTGCTTAGCCAGTGCCGCTACCGCGGAGTCATACACGTCGGGCGTAGCTTAGGTCCCTTCCTCCTCAGTCTTTTCGGCCGCCTGCGAAATAGACAGAGTATTGAAGATACGTTGACCTTCGGGTCCCAAGGAATGTAGTAGAAGAGCCTGGCGTTGCTCTGGGGAGAACTCTGAAGCACCGGACGCCAGCAGATAGACCTTGAACATGTCGTGCCATCGGAACCATGGCTGCACGGGACGACCCGGTGTCGGAAAGGATAGATCCGGTGGGGCGATGCCAGCGAAAGCCATCTGGGGGCGTGGCTGGTTATCCGCAGGGAACTATCTCAGACGGGGTTCAAACACTCGTCGCCATTGTAGTGAACGAGTGACGTGCCTCGCACTCACGGGTAGCGGTTGCATACTCTGCTTTTTATTAAACGTTCCATAAATATATACAATCACAAGGACCCAGTGTTGCCAACTCAAACACAGAAACCGAGACTACAGGTACTATATACCGGATACAACAATTCTCTTTGGCTGCGATCGCTCACCCAACATAAGGATGACCATGGGTTGTAGGCGGATTGGCCTAGTGCTGATGCGCCTTCGAACGCACAGAGCAAATTAGTTTTTAGACGCGAAGCAGCTTACGAACGAGTCCTGTCGTCCGTCACACCGTAGTCATTGTTAATGCAGCACATGAAAGCTACCCACTATATGTCATGAAATGAAGCTGATCACGATGAAGAGCGAGCGCGTTCCAGACAATACATTTCTGCCATCACAGCACAGCATATATAAAATACCTTCTTTATGCCATGACAATGACGATAATGCTCACGAGCAGCAGCTAGCTTGTGCAACCTTCGACGTCTTCATATATTTTAATATGCATTTCCCATGACGAGAAACAACCAAGAACTGCCAAGGGAGCGTGCACAGACCTTGTTTTTGACGCTCAATTGGATACCACAAAACAAAATAATAAAAGCAAACATGAATTCAACACTCAACACAACATACATTTCACCGCAGTAAACCCTATATATCTATAAACACCACTTTGACACTCATTTACATGCGTGAGTGGTCAATGTCACTGTTGATTAAGAGTAACACAGAATAACCACACTGCTTCGCCCCCTCTTCATCATTCGTTCACTTTTTGTATATGCCTGAATTTTTTGTGTGTTGCTTTTGTTCCGAATAAAATAACGGGCCGCTGTAAACTAATTTGATGAGTCTAAGAACGTCAAAGTTGTGAAGCGTAAGTGATGAAATTTTTTTTAAGTTCATCTTGAGGCAAAGCGAATTCAGACGACAAGAAGCGAAACAACGTCCAAAGAGTGAATGTTAGACAAACCTGTGTGCTACCCATCAGCTGAAGCATCTTGCGTTGCTGCTGTCATGAACACTAGCACCGAAATTCTCGCTATATAGTGCACTTATAGGAAACGCTGAATACTAAAGAATATCGAGTGTCCTTTTGTACACTGAAATAAATTTATACAAGTACACTCAAGAGACGGCTGGTAGAGAACAGCCACACCGATCAGTTTTTTTCTTCGATTTCTCTTAGTTGCGCATTCATTATTGCATGAAAGGTGCTGATGTAACCAGGAGGATTACCTTCTTAAGCAACCTTTCTTGATTGAAAAAGAGAAGTACGCATAATTTCCTTACTGAAGGATGGTAACTTCCGCACACACGAACTGACAGGGTAAAGGGATGTAAAGGGACTGTTCAGGAGAAAGAAGCTTGCAAACATTTTGTTTTAGAGGAAGCTGATGGGTTTTATTATCGCGTACTGCATATGTTCGTATTTTTTGTTTTTATTTTGTCATCAGAATTCTTCACGGTTTTTATCAACTTTTATTTTTTGCGTATACTGGCTGCAACATATATGTTTTGCAGCAGGGCGGATGGTGTGCACTGCCATCTGGCAAAATTATTTACATTCTTTATTATAAACACTCGACAGAAGTCTGTCTGATTTTCTGTAACAAGCAATTGTTTTTTAAATGTGTAATGTTTTCTTCTGTTTTGGGGGCGAAAACTGTGATAGGTTCTCGCCGGTCCAATTACCTGTTGGTTTCTGTGGGTGCCATGCTTAAGGAAACGTCGTCCTTGTCGGTAGGCTCTGTGGCGTTTGGGTCACGTCTTCAACAACTGCATTTTTCGAAGGCTGATGATGAAAAAAAATGGTATTCATACTTATTTTGACATATCGGGCGCGTCTTGCTGTCGCAATTCATTTTTGTCATGACAAATTGGCCGTAAAATTGCGCTGGACGACGCTGTTCTCTCTGACCTTTCTTTGCCTGAAGCACGTCCCTTGCCCTCCTTACAATAACAACTTTCTGTCACATGCACTAGGTGCAGCAAGGAGCAGAAAGTACACCACTGGTCTAATGCAACATGTACCAGGGATACATTTGCTTCAAAGATGCCCTATAATTTTGGTTTGTGAAAGTTATTAACGTATTTCTGATGAACGGCTTCTCACGGGATTTGTAGAAAAAAAAGAGTACCACCTAATAATAGTGCCCCTCTGAGGAAAAACTGGGAAGGGAATGACTCTGCCCCAATGCAGTGAAATTAGCCTGGCAAATGAAAGTAATATCACTATTATGCAAATAATATAATCAATCTCTGTTTATTCATATGATATAATATTATATTATTATTATTATTATTATTATTATTATTATTATTATTATTATTATCAGCCTGGTGAACGAAGGCCTTGCGTGGCCATCGTTCTCTCAAATGTGTTTGTAGAATCTCTCGAGAATTAAGCAATTATACAGCCTTCCACAAATTGTACACCGCCTAACGTCACCCGCAGGGGCGCCTGCGCAAGCAGTGTAGCGACACCACGGACCCGAGCTAACGGGGGGGGGGTTTCGACTCCCTCCCACGCCAAGCCGTGCGTGGCTTTGCCATGTCCGGGGAAAAGGGGATCCTGGGGGTTGAGCCGACGCTGGGTGATTGGACCGTTAAGGCCTCCTGGCAGAGGCAACACACCTCTTTGGCCCCGGCTTCACGTAGACGGCACCCCTGGGCTGACCCATCCAGGGGAAATCGGCAGTCGCCTTTTCCTATCTCTCTCTCCCTACATCTTCCTTTTTATCTCTTACTATTTATCTGTCCTGTCTTCTACTCTCTTCCGTTTACTTCTGTTTTTCCTGGCGGCAAGGGTTAACCTTGTGTGGCTATCCAAACTAGGGTAAACCATATTGTTTGATAGTAACTGCGTACTGCTGGCGTTGCGCAGACATGCCCACATGCTCTGCCACGTCCCCTGGATGGACTCCGTGGTGGGTGGTAGGCGCCGTTACCGAAAAATCCACATTTTCCCATGGGATCCTCGACCCCCTCTCTAACTGATTGTGCCACGAAAAGCGTACGCACCGACGCAACTCTACTACTTTGTCCCCAAAACAGAGAAACTTTCCCAAAATACCATGTCCTCCACTGCGAACAATCATCTGCAAAAGCTAGAGCAATCTCACCCTTCCTTGTTGCCAAGTGCTTGAGAGAGACCATTGGAACCGCTTATAAGGCCACGAAGATGGCAAGTGGAGATCTGCTTCTAGAATAAAAGACAAAGAGCAGTACAATAAACTCTTGCACCTTGTAGCCTTTGGTAACATCCCCGTTTCTGTGAGCGCACATCGTACCATGAATACAGTGAAAAGCGTGGTATCGGACGAAGATTTGATGACACTGACTGAAGAAGAGCTCCTTGATGGATGGAAGGACCAAGGTGTAATACTTGTCCAGCGCATCAAAATCAGACGTAACAACAATGAAATAGCAACAAAGCACTTGATACTCACCTTCAACTCAACCACTTTACCTGAGACTCTCGAAACTGGCTATGTAAAGCTCAATGTCCGACCCTTCACTCCAAACCCGAGGCGCTGTTTCAAATGCCAGTGATTTGGCCATGCATCCCAGAGCTTCCGAGGACAGCTGATGTGTGCTAAGTGTGGCACAACCAGCCACAGTGCTGACGAATGTAGTCATGACGAGGTCCTCTGTGCTAACTGCGAAGGTAGTCACCCCGCATACTCCAGAGCGTGCGCAGCCTGGAAAAGAGAAAAAGAAATAATAACTATAAAAATTAAGGAAAATATCACATTCACGGAAGAAAGACAACGGGTCTCGTTATCATTAGCACTAAAAACACCTTTTGCCGAAGTGGTGCAACGAGGGGCGGCATTACAAAAGCCCTTGGCAGTTGCCTGGACTGCGCCTAGCGTGCCGAGGCCAATGCCACAAGCCCCTACGGCGGGAGTAGCCAGCGCTGCCCTGCCCACTTTCAGCCTGTCCACACCAATGACCTCTACTAGCTCTTGCAGCTGCCAGGGCAATCAGAAGCCACGGGGGCTTCATCAACCACCAGCTCGGTGGGGACAAAGACTTCGTCGATCGAGGCGAAGTCTAAGCGACGCACAGATCGCTCTTTAGAGCGGGCGTCCAGTGCCTCGCAAGAGGCTATGGACACCATTTCAAACCAAACGGCGTAGGAAGCGCCGAAGGAGCGGCGAGCTTCTCTCGACCGCCCCAAAAAGGACAGAACGCCGATTACAGGGCCTGACAAAGGCCCTGTAAAGTGAGCTAATCTCCGTATTTTCTACACACAGCACTTTTTTCCTTTTTTTTACTATGCACAAAATCATACACTGGAACGTAAGGGGAATACTTAGAAATTTAGATGATGTCTAAGAACTTCTGAGTAAGTTTAACGTGTAAGTGCTATGTGTGCAAGAAACGCACTCAACTCCTAAGTACAAGGACTTTCTACGACAATATATTATTTTCCGAAAAGACCTGGAGGATGCTGTCGTACCATCTGGCGGTGTAGCCGTTATAGCTAATCGTAGTATAGCATGCCGGCATTTGAAGCTCCAAACGGCCCTTGAGGCAGTGGCTATTCGAGCTGTACTTTTTAACAAACTCCTTACCATATGTTCTGTGTACATAACACCGCATCAACAGCTACATAGACTTGATCTAGAATCATTAATAGATGAACTCCCAGAGCCGTTTCTGGTTCTAGGTGATTTTAATGCACACAATGTCCTGTGGGGCGATGCTCACTGTGATGCGCGAGGACGTCTCATTGAGCAGCTCCTTTTCACTTCTAGTTTATGTCTTTTAAATATAAAGGAGCCTACGTATTTTAGGTTTGCAAACAACACGTACTCCTCCATAAATCTTATCATTTTATAACCGTCCCTTTTACCTGTTTTTATGTGGAACGTTCTTAAAAACCCTTATGGTAAAGACCACTTCCCAATCATCCTGAGTGCGCCGAACAAAGATCAACTACCCCCGCAGTTTTCTCGATGGAAGATTGACTCAGCTGATTGGGAAGGATATACAACTCTTACGCACATGACATGGACTGAGCTGTCTGCCCTGAACATAGATGACGCTGTCACGTATTTTACAGCTTTTATTCTTGATGCCGCATCTAAATGTATTGCCAAAACGAGCGGCATGTCTTCTAAACGGCGAATGCCGTGGTGGAACGACGCATGCAGGAAAGCACGGGCCACTCAGAACAAAGTATGGACGTTGCTTCGCCATTCCCCTACAGCAGAAAACCTGGAAAATTTCAAGCGGGTGCAATCGCAGGCAAGGAGAACGCATCGACAAGCTACACGAGAGAGCTGGACAAAGTTTATATCGAGTATCAACTCGTACACAGATGAGGGAATGTGTGGAATAAGGTCAAGAAAATTAAGGGCCAACAAACGTATTCCCTTCCACTAGTAAATAGCCTCGGGGAAAGCTTGGAGGATCAAGCCAACTTTCTTGGCACACATTTCGAACACATACCGAGCTCCTCACACTACTCCGAATCCTTCCAGAATTACAAGGCACGAATGGAAAAACAAAAGTTAGAAAGAAAATCCGCAAGAAATGAGGCATATAATGAACCATTCTGCTTAGCAGAACTGCGAACAGCACTCAGCTGCTGTAATGCATCTACCCCAGGTTCTGAAAATGTAATGTATGCGATCCTGAAGGAACTACCCTCCGAAATTAAAGAAATCCTCCTCTCTCTTTATAATCGCATATGGTTTTCAGGTGTGATCCACCCCTTCTGGAAGGAGGCTGTTATAATTCCAATTTTGAAGCAGGGAAGGGATTCCTTTACTGTATCAAGTTATAGACCCTTAGCGTTAAGAAGCTGCCTCTGCAAACTATTTGAAAAAATGATTAATTGCCGCTTATTCCACTACTTAGAAACAAATTGCTCGACCCATACCAGTGCGGGTTTAGAGAGGGCCGATCTACCACCGACCATCTTATACGCATCGAGGCACACATACGTGAGGCTTTTGTTCATCATCAGTTTTTCTTATCTGTGTTCCTCGACATGGAGAAGGCCTACGATACCACGTGGAGGTTTGGAATATTGAGAGACCTCTCACACGTAGGTATACATGGTAATATGTTCAGTGTCATTGAAAGCTATCTGTCTGATCGTACCTTCCGCGTTAGAGTGAGCAATGTTCTGTCCCGAACATTTGTACAGGAAACCGGAGTGCCACAGGGTGGGGTGCTCAGCTGTACGCTCTTTATTATAAAAATGAATTATCTCCGTTTGTGCGTTCCACGTAATATCTTTTATTAAACATATCTCGACGATGTGCAGATAGGTTTTCAATCGTGTTCTCTTGAGATCTGTGAGCGACAGGTTCAGCTCGCCCTTAACAAGGTATCCAAATGAGCTGATGAAAACGGGTTCAAACTGAACCCACAGAAAAGCACCTGTGCCCTTTTTTCACAAAAAAAGAGGCTTGCACCCTGATCCTGAACTGGTCGTTAAGGGTGAGCGTCTACCCGTAAACACAGAATATAAGTTCCTAGGTATAATTTTAGATGCGAAGTTAACCTTTGTACCGCACATAAAACATCTCAAAAATAAATGCTTCAAAACAATGAATATCCTGAAGGTGCTGTCATGAACAACGTGGGGAGCGACAGAAAGTGCATCTTGAATCTGTATAGAAGCCTTATAAGCTCATGTCTTGAGTATGGGGCAATAGTCTATCACTCTGCCACGCCAAGCGCTCTGAAAATGTTGGACCCTGTTCATCATCAAGGCATCCGCCTGCCCACAGGCGCCTTTAGAACAAGCCCAGTTGAAAGCCTTCATGTAGAATCGGACGAGTGGTCACTCCATCTGCACAGAACATATTCTTCCTTCATATATTTCCTAAAGTAAATGCGAACAGTGAGCAACCTGCATATTCCACCATCAACGACCTGTCCAGCTCTCAACTTTTTTACAATCGACCCGCAATGGCATGCCCTTTCTCGCTGCGTGTCAGAGACCTAGCTGAAGAAACAGATGTCCCACTGCTTGAATACCACCTCAGTCCCCCCTCCCCCCGCCCTGCAGCTCCCGCCATGGCAGTGGCAGGTTATAGACTGTGACACATCTTTCGAATCTGTCACAAAGCATGCCTCCCCCATACACATTCGGATGTATTTCTTAGAGCTGCAACACAAATACGATGCATCCAAGTCCCATACTGGCGTGTTCTATGTGGCGATCGGCCCATCCTTCTCAGATGCCGGCGTTCTGTCCACCAACACAAGCATTTTTACAGCCGAGGCTTACGCGTTATTTGTAGCGGTTAAACACATCAAAGAATTGAATACGCCAAGGGTAGTTATATACACAGACTCCCTGAGTGTCATAAAAGCGTTGAAAAATCTAAAAAAACACAGAAACTCTATAATTATATTCCTTTATTCAATACTCTGCGCGGCCTATGCTTCCAAGCAACATATCGTCGTGTGCTGGGTGCCAGGACATCGCGAGATCGAAGGAAATGTGTTGGCCGACCAGCTCGCCAGGTCAATAAACGGAAGCTCTGCCAACTCTTCAGTTGCTGTCCCTATAATGGACCTAAAACCAAACGTACGGAAAGAGCTCAGGGCTTATGGCAGAAGTTATGGGATCAACAAACTCATAACAAGTTACACTTGATTAAACCATACATCGGTAACTGACCGCCCACGTCGAAAACGCGCCGTACAGATGTCAGTCTCTGTCGGCTTAGAATAGGACACACACACAGCACGCACACACACCTTTTGTCCGGTGGTGACCCACCCAGCTGTCACAGATGTGGCCGTCCACTTACCGTACTTCCCATACTCCTTGAATGCTCTGAGCTAGAGGCTTACAGGAAAAAACATTTTCTACTAGCGTACAAGGAACACATACCCCTTCACCCAGCTATGTTTATTGGTCGCGAACCTCTTTTTAAATATAATGCATTGAATGCATTCCTAAAGGAAGTAAATACTTTCCATGTTATCTACTCAAGTGATCGGTAGCACGGCCTCTGAAAGGAGGCTGCTGCTGCGGATGCTGCTTCCAAAGAGAGCACCTGTCTCCCAGCCCTTGGGACCAAGGGCGCCGGCGAGGTATTGGTGCTAATATAACACTCCTATTCTATGGGGTCATCATAAGTTAAGACTCATTCTCACCAGGCATGCTTCACTTCACTTTCATGATTTTAATAAATATATCTTACGCACCTTTAGAGCGCAGAATCTTAGGCCCTTTTACAGCCATTTAACATACCCATTGCTCTCATCCGATATCGTTTCCTGGCGCTCTTTGGCCATCAATGGCCCTTGCGCCATTAAACAACATATATCGTCATACACCGCCTCACGTATTCCTCATCTTGAATATATTGTCACAGGTAATGGGTATGAGCCATCAACTGTAGGCGGAATCCCTTTGAAGTGAAGAAAGAAGAGGGCTTTTGCGTCCTGGTCTGAGGGCAAGCAAGACGTCGTTTCGTCGCTGTCTGTTATTACGTTCGCGGCACTGGTGGAGGTGCTGGGTAAATGCGCCTTGGCTGCAGATTTTCAGCTGACACACCAAGCTACTTGGAGACAGCTACAGCTCCCACGGCAAGAAGCAGTCGCCGCCTGCGAGGACTATCTCCCGAGTACGGTCCCCTCTCTCAAGACGAGATGGCAACTTCTACTAACAACCAGGCGAGTCAAACCAACGACGCCTATTCTTTTCTCCTGCATGTTTTTCATGCGCCGCAAACACCACGCTCATTTCATGGAGATATTTATGAAGATGTTGACGACTGGCTTGACCACTTCAATCGAGTTGCCAACATCAACGAATGGGATGAAGCTCGCAAGCTGCGGAGAGTTTACTTTGCATTAGAAGACTCTGCCAAAACGTGGTACGAGAATCACGAGGGTTCCTTTGCGACTTGGCATGAGTTCAGCCGACAGTTTCGTGATGCGTATCGCAGCACTGAAAGGAAAGAAAGAGCAGAGCAGGCTATCTCGTCTCGAAACCAACGACCCAACGAGAGAGTTTCGATGTTTGTCGAGGACATGCTGCGACTCTTCAAGCGTGCTGACCCTGCAATGTCCGAGGAAAAGAAGGTGCGGCATTTAATGCGTGGGGTAAAAGAGCAGCTCTTCGCCGGACTCGTGCGCAATCCACCGACGACTGTGGCAGAGTTCATAAATGAGGCAACCACAATGGAGCGTACTCTCCAGTATAGGTCGTCACAGTATGAACGCCACGACGTGACCCCTGCTGCATGCTTTATCGGGGCTGACAGCGAGAGGCATGCCCTCGCTGAGTTCATAAGAAGCGTCGTGCGGGACGAGCTACGCCAACTCCAAGCAGCGGGACCCCAACCACCCGTAAGTGCTTTCACAGACTTAATCCGAAATGAGATCCGACAGGTGGTCACCCCACTCGCGCCAACAAGGCCTGAGGCCCCTGTACTGACTTATGCGGCGGCTCTGCGATCTCCTGCACCACATGGCCCTGATCCCACCATGGGGAGAATGGATCAGGCTAGCCATCGATTCCAGGGCACCTCTTCGACTCCACCACCCGCCTCAAGGTTTCCGAGTGCACCAACTTATCGTTCGTCTGGATCGCGGCAGAACGCCACAAAGGCCAGCGTGTGGCGTACGTCCGATAACCGACCACTCTGCTACCACTGTGGCGAAGCGGGTCATGTCTACCGTAACTGCCAGTACCGCCAACTTGGTCTCCGTGGCTTTCACCCTGATGCTCGGTGCCCGCGTTACGGTGAGCGTCCCCGCGACATTGAAGCGTACCTTACGGGCCAGCAAGCTCCTCGCCTTGGTCAACGCCCCATTTCAAGATCACCATCACCTCGCCGCCCCACGTCACCTAGCATTCCCTCGTCATCTTTTGCTCCTTTCAGAGGCCGGTCACCGAGTCCCCACAGGGGAAACTAGAAACCGCGGCTCCTGGGGGTGAAGCCGCGTCCAAACGAACTGTCAAAGAGCCTCCTTCGACGCAAAGATCCGACGAAGACCGTTCTGACTTTCCAGTCGTTTCCGAAAGTCATAAGACTGTTTCCGCCGACATCACCGTACACGTCGATAATCACGTCGTCACTGCCCTCGTCGACACCGGCGCCGATTATTCAGTTATGAGCAGCACCCTAGCATCCCAACTGAGGAAGGTAACTACCCCTTGGCAAGGACCACCGTTGCGCACGGCAGGGGGCCACCTCGTCACGCCTACTGGAATGTGCACAGCCCGTGTTCGAGTCCATGCTTCGACGTTCACAGGGTCTTTCCTCGTATTACCTGTGTGCTCCCGTCCACTCATTCTGGGGCTCGACTTTCTTCGCGAACACGGCGCAATTATTGACCTACGAGACTTGCAGGTGTCGTTCGAGGACCCGTTTCATCCTGAACCGGAAAACGCCCGCTCATCGAAGGCTGCCCTACGTGTATCCTCTGAATCTGTTACTCTGCCTCCCCGCAGCAGCCTTTTTATCAACGTTGAATGTGACCAAGACGTCCCCGATGCTGTAATTGCAGAAGGAAATTTGTCCCTACTTTTTGCACAACAAATCTGCGTTGCCCGCGGTATTGTTCAGCCCAGCAGAAAGCAGGCTTGCCTATTCGTCACGAATTTCAGCGAGGAGTATCGCCATCTTACCAAACACACTGCGATCGCATACCTTGAGGATATTGCCGACGTCCCTGGTCCCTCAACATTATCTGCTCTTTCGTCGTGCGACGATTCCGCCATGACATTTGCAAGCACTCTGGACGTAAACCAGGGTCTACCGTCTGCACAACGGGAACGTCTTTTGAAGCTACTCGGCTCATTTCGGGACTGCTTCGCTACGACTTCGAAAGTTAACCAAACACCGCTTGCCAAGCATCGTATCATCACCGAGCCTACCGAGAGACCCATTCGACAGCATGCCTACAGGGTCTCGCAAAAAGAACAAGACGTTATACGCCAACAGGTCCAGCAGATGCTCAAGGACGATGTCATCCAGCCATCGACCAGTCCCTGGGCGTCCCCTGTTGTGTTAGTCAGAAAAAAGATGGTACTCTGCGATTTTGCGTCGACTACCGAAAGTTGAATAAGATCACGAAGAAAGACGTGTATCCTTTACCACGAATAGACGACTCGCTGGACCGCATTCGCAATGCTCGCTACTTTTCTTCCATGGATCTACGCAGCGGCTATTGGCAAATATCTGTTGATGAGCGCGACCGCGAAAAGACCGCCTTCATTACTCCTGACGGACTCTACGAGTTCAAGGTCCTTCCATTCGGCTTATGCTCGGCACCAGCTACTTTTCAAAGAATGATGGACACGGTTCTTTCTGGGCTAAAATGGCAATCGTGTCTTGTGTACCTTGACGATGTGGTCGTCTTCTCGGACACGTTTGAGCAGCACGTCCAGCGCTTACAGGCAGTTCTTCAGGCGATTCGAACAGCTGGACTTTCTCTCAAACCTGAGAAATGCCACTTTGCATTCGAGGAACTAAAATTTCTTGGTCACGTCGTCAGCCACGCCGGTATACACCCAGACCCCGAGAAAACGAAAGCTGTTGCCGCATTTCCTGTCCCAACGAACAAGCGCGACCTCCGCCGATTTCTGGGACTCTGCGCATATTACAGACGCTTCGTCAAAGGCTTTTCTAAAATCGCTGAACCGCTAAATGAACTTACGAAAGACGGCGTACCGTTTGTTTGGGGTCATGATCAGCATCACGCCTTTGACACGCTACGAAACCATCTCCAAGCCCCACCTGTACTCGGTCACTTTGACGATAACGCTGCCACAGAGCTACACACGGATGCCAGCAACGTCGGACTTGGAGCTGTACTGGTTCAATGGCAAAATGGCGTAGAGCGCGTGATTGCCTATGCAAGTCGAACACTATCATCTGCAGAGAAAAACTACTCTGCAACAGAAAAAGAATGCTTAGCCGTTGTTTGGGCTATAACAAAGTTTCGCCCTTATTTATACGGTCGACCATTCAGGGTAGTTAGCGACCACCATTCTTTATGCTGGCTCGCCAACCTCAAAGACCCTTCCGGTCGTCTAGCACGCTGGAGCCTTCGGCTGCAAGAATTCGACGTTACAGTCATTCACAAGTCAGGACGCAAACACACTGACGCTGACTGTCTCTCGCGTGCACCAATTCGAAGTACGAACGCGGACGTTGAAGAGGACGATACATTCCTTTCCTCTGTGTCAGCAACCGACATGGCTCAACAACAACGCGACGACATGGAGCTAAGCCCGCTGATTGACTACCTCGAAGGCCGAAAACGCAGCCTTCCTCGAAACTTCGCACGTTCACTGGCCTCGTTCTGCATCAGGGATGGAGTCCTCTATAAGAAAAATTTCGACCATACCCAGGCTACTTACCTACTGGTTGCGCCGACCTCGCTTCGGGACGATATTTTACATGCTTGTCACGACGAACCATCATCCGGACACCTTGGCTACACGCGCACATTGGAAAGAATTCGCCGCTCATACTACTGGCCCCGCCTCGCGAAGACAGTCAAGCAGTACGTCCGCACATGCCGCGACTGCCAACGCCGTAAGACTCCGCCTGTCCGACCAGCAGGACTATTACAGCCTATCGCCACGCCGAAGACACCATTCCATCAAATTGGCATTGACTTGCTCGGCTCATTTCCCACCTCTTCGTCTGGAAACCGGTGGATTGTGGTTGCCACCGATTATTTAACGCGTTACAGCGAAACAAAGGCCCTGCCCAAAGCTACCGCAGCCGAAATTGCACAGTTTTTTGTCACCAGCATCGTACTTCGTCACGGAGCGCCAGCTGTGATAATTACTGATCGTGGTACAGCTTTCACTGCAGAGATGCTTCAAGAAGTGCTGAGACTAAGTGGTACACAACATCGGAAAACCACGGGTTATCACCCCCAAACAAATGGGCTCACTGAACGGTTGAACAAGACCATTGCAGAAATGCTGTCAATGTATGTGGCCGTTGATCACAAGAACTGGGATGATATACTCCCTTACGTAACTTTTGCTTACAATACAGCAGTCCAAGAGAGTACAGGTTTCACCCCATTTCGCTTAGTTCATGGTCGAGAGGTCACCACAATGCTCGACGCAATGCTCCTTCCCAACAACTTGAGCATGTTCAACACGGACGCTGCATTGTTCGCTCAACGCGCCGAGGAGGCCCGTCAACTCGCCCGATGCCGTATTCAGGCTCGCCAAACTGCCGACGCACACCGCTACAACCTTAAACACCGAGAGGTTACCTTCCAACCAGGCGATGAAGTTTGGGTGTGGACTCCCATCCGACAGCGTGGTCACTCTGAAAAGTTGCTTCGGCGCTACTTCGGCCCTTACAAAGTTCTGCGCCGACTCAGTGACGTTACGTATGAAGTTCTCCCTGAGGGCGCCTCAAGACGTTCCCGTCGGTTTCCACAAAGTGATGTGGTGCACGTGTCAAGACTCAAGCCATATTTCTCGCGTCATCCATCGAACGTGGACTAACTTACCATCCAATGACTATTTTTTGTCCCTTTGGTTTTTTTTATTGTCTTGTGTACTTACTCCTTTCTTTATTGAGTACTTCTAGGACGCCAGCCCATTTTTTTTTTCTCCCTTACGACGGAGTCGTTGGGTTCCATGGTAGCATCTTTTCTTTCTCTTTTTTTTTCTTCTCATCGCTCATTACCAGCATCGAGCCGATGCTTTTCGAGGAGAGGGAGTAATGTCACAGGTAATGGGTATGAGCCATCAACTGTAGGCGGAATCCCTTTGAAGTGAAGAAAGAAGAGGGCTTTTGCGTCCTGGTCTGAGGGCAAGCAAGACGTCGTTTCGTCGCTGTCTGTTATTACGTTCGCGGCAATATGCATCTGTGATCTGGAATTGCATTGGTAAATATGACAGTGACACCATTGAACGAGCATTCAGAATCAAGATTTTGCTGGAAATAAGTTTGGAACTTTTACCAGCATTGCCACATCATTATCGTTGTCATCACTTCACTGCCGACGAAATCGCGCTGACCTAGTATTTTTTTGCAAATTAATTCAAAGAAAGATACCCTGCTCTTTACCTTTTCAGTTGCGCAAAATTTTGGATTCCGCGTAAATTACCGGAAGAGAATCGACCATTGCATGTATCTGCCAACTTCTTTCAACCATCTACTGTTCACAGAGTATAGTCTCTCTATAGCGTTAACTTTCAAGATTTTGATGTTTTTTCAGTCCACTGCCATTGTTTTGTCTCAGCTCTGCACTGTCTTGAAATAGTTTTCACAATGTATACAGTCTTCTCTTTTTCGTCTTTCAGGAAGTTTTCGACATATTTGCGCACATTCCCCGTTATTCTTCACTTCATTTCTATAACTATCGTCTTGTATTTTTATTTTTTACATTTGGCGCAAATTTTTTGTGCGTTTTCACCCATTCTTTACTCATTCGAAAGAGTTTGTATTGTTTTATTTTCATTCGTGTTTCACAAAAAGCTCGTGGTTGTCCCAAGGCACGTTAAGTAAATTGGTGATTGATTATTATTATTACTATTGCACGCATCTATTATGCGCTTCATGCCCCGCCGCAGTGGTCTAGTGGCTAACGTACTCGGCTGCTGACCCGCAGGTGGCGGGTTCAAATCCCGGTTGCGGCGGCTGCATTTCCGATGGAGTCGGAATTGTTGTAGGCCCGTGTGCTCAGATTTGGGTGCACGTTAAAGAACCCCAGGTGGTCGAAATTCCCGGAGCCCTCCCCTACGGCGTCTCTCATAATCATATGGTGGTTTTGC
Source organism: Rhipicephalus microplus (assembly GCF_043290135.1). Taxonomy (NCBI): domain Eukaryota; kingdom Metazoa; phylum Arthropoda; class Arachnida; order Ixodida; family Ixodidae; genus Rhipicephalus; species Rhipicephalus microplus. The sequence goes on from NC_134700.1 coordinate 40,821,630, forward strand.
GACGTTAAACCCCACATATCAATGTTCGCTCCCGAGTTCACCGCCAATAAACTTCGGTACAACCAAGTCGTCATACTTGGTCCATGTAGGTTACCGATCACCGGTCTTCTCCTCACAACGTCTACTCACTGGAGCTTCGTTCTGGCCACCGCTTGCGCTATTATTATTGTGCTTTATAGGCTATAGTACAAACTGTATATGCATTTTTGCTATATGCTATATTACTATATTATTAATATTAATATTATTATTATTATTATTACTATTATTATTATTATTTATAGCCCCTCAGCATGGCTTCCGGCCGGGACGCATGCTTGCAGCGATCCTGTTCGTTTTCGGTAAGCAGCAGTTTTTCCGCTGTGAAAGCGGCTCTAAACTTGTTGACGTGAAGTGAGTAACGTGGGCTGATGCAGAGCGGAAACGTTTGAAGTATGGATCATGCTTCTTTTGCCGCAGATGCTGATGGTAAGCCAAACAAAGACGACTCAGCGGCATGCTGTCACTGGTACAGTGCTTAGTATTGTAGCTGTGGTGAGCGTTGCAATTCTCAAACCAGTTCTCTCTCCACGTGCTTTCTTCAGAGTGGCGATCTAGCCGGTCAACGCCGCCTCCTCCTCGACGCGGTTCCTCTGCCTAAAGCCATGCGCGAAGAAAACAAGCGCCTTCGTGAGGATTAGTTCCATAGTGCTGAACAACAAGCCCGCGTCATCGCCTCCGTTCGGGAAGTGATCCGCTTCCTGTGTGAAGTGGCGGCAAACCTCAGGGCTGTCGTGCCAGTGAAGGCATCTTTCCCCCCTCCCCAAGAACTTGAAAACGCTAACCGTATAATTGAGTGATTCTATAAGGAGTGAACAAGGCACCTAATTTCTGTCTGCCTCTTGTGCGACACGGTACAGTGCCTTGTAGGGCAAGGAAAAAAGGAAACGAAAAGGATAGAGCTTTTGTATGTGTGTATATGTGTAGAAAGTCGAGGCGTTTTTGTCATTTTTGGAGCGGCAAACAGTTGTGAGCAGGGGAAAGGCAGGAGGTCCCAGCTCAATGGTAGGCAGCAGTGTGGCAGCTTGGGCTAGTTGGTATGGCATGACGATAGTTATAGCGCGAGAACAATACGACGACGCACAGACAAGAAAGACACGAAAGCACTTCCCGTCTTATCCACGAACTCGATTGGGCTCCGGAGTGCAGATGAGGACGGAACAGCAAGAGCAGATGTTCCAGACTGGAGGCAGGCAAGCCCTGTCTCCGGTAGGTCATTGTGACCCTTGAGCGTTCCTGTAACAAGCCTAGGCAGGCACAGAGGCAGTGTTCGACGGTCACAGGGTCCCGGCAACGACCGCACGCAGGGGAGGCACAGCGACGCTTGGCGTTGCAGCGGGGAGCAGTCCATACGCAGCCAGTCTGCAGGCGCAGCAGGCTGGCATGGTTTCTTCTGGTGAGGCTCGTCTGGAGCAACGGCTTGGGCCGTTGTCCATCGGCCACCCGGGAGTCTCAGTAGACCGTGACGAGGATCCGCTTCATGCGTGCATGCGTGTAGTCTCCGGTTGCGTCAGCCCGAGAGACGGAGGTGCCAGGCTTGTGTGCGGCCTTGGTTAGCGTTTCCGCCTCCTCATTGCCGTCTATGCCCACGTTAGACAGAAGCCAGTGGAAGGAGACAGATGCCCCAGAAGCAGCAAGCGTCAGATACTTTGCTGACAGGGGGCTTGTGGTCAGTCCAGCACGCCGGGTGTTGGCCAGGTTCTGCAGCGCTGACTTGCTGTTACAAAGGACAGCCACATGCTGCATCGACACATCCTCCTCCAGAACGTCAGCTGCCAGGTGGAGCCCGGCCAAGTCAGCCGGACACTACTGCATGCTGCTGACATAAAACAACTCATTACTTCAGTGGACCTGCATCTCATCATTTGCCGGCGCCTTCAAAGTAAATTTCAGTCCTATTCTTCCTACATCGAGGTCGACGAGGAAGCACTACAGCACCTGAATGCCCTCGATGTGGCCTCTCGGATGTCTTTTCAAACCTTTTTGTGGGGTGCTTTGTGAAGACATGCTTTATTCCCCTTGGCTAGGGGTCAAAAATTCCACATAACGCAGACGCATTGTTGTCTGCACAACAAGACAAATGAGTGTTTCGATAACGTTATCCCGTATTTTTTATTTTTTCTATTTTTCGGCAGAGTCGCGAACTGGCAGGGTCGCGAATACTATCTCTGCTAGTTTCAAATACCAGTCTTTGTGATGGTCAGTATGCGCGACCAGCATAGATTTAAGACTTTGCTTTACCCTTTCGGTGACGTTGGCTTGCGGGTGAAACACAGACGTGCGCTTTTGACGAATTCCCAGGGCATTACAGAAATTCATGAACACCTTGCTGGTGAAGTACATTGCGTTGTGCATGATTAGCTGGGCAGGAATTCCGAACCTGGTGAAGGTTTCGAGAGGGCAGTTTCATACTTTCTGCGAAGTTAGCTTGCACAAAGGAAAGAATTTGGCCCATTTTGTGAAAAGGTCAGTCATAACAAGCAGGTACTGGTTTCGTCGCGTACTCATGGGAAACGAACCCATTACGTCCCATACTATTATTCGCCAAGCCGCGTACTCTCAAGTTACTGCATTGGTCTTAGTGGTAAACCACCTCTTGGTTCTACCCTTAGACAAACTGCACAAGAACGTGCGTAGTGTAACACACATACTCTCTCATGCCTAGCCAAGTTACTATATGAAACAACTTCTCGTGAGTTTCTGCCCTGTAGAGCGACCAGTTAAAGCATTGTCGTGTTAGTACGCTACCAAGTATCTATGGAGTTTCCGAGGAATAACAACTCAAAACAGCGATTGCTATCGTCAAGCTGGGTAAAATACCGGAACAAAAGGCTTCCTTCTCCCAGCAGGTAGCAGTTCGTCTCCTCTCCGCTTTCTGTGTTAGTGTCAGCTAGATCACGAGTCCCAAGCTTGTCTGACACTTTACGACAGAGGCTATCACTCTGCTGTGCTGCAAAAAGCTTCTGTGTACTCACCAAAGTACCCCAATGTGAATGCAAAGTTTTAGGTGGTGCAACCACACACATTGTTTCCGGCTGTACTTGGGGTTCAATGAGCAACGGCGCACGTGACAGTGCGTCAGACATTTTGTTAGTGGTGCCCTTGTACTCGATCACAAATCTTAGCGGTCTAACGTGTGCGCTCCCCGGTCTAATCGTCCGGAGGTGTTAGGTTGCCGTACCGCCAATATATGGCTTGATGATCAGTTATAATAACAAACTGAGTTCCATCAAAAAACATGTCCAACTTCTTCAATGAATGTGCTGAGGTTTTAAACAATGTGTTTAAGAAGTTTTTGCAGACGAACCACCTCTTGACGAGTCCTGTTCCGTCACTCCTACTCCGATTACTTGCCCAAGCAAGCCCATTATCGTAACGGAAGTTGGTGTATCACGTGCAATTGCTAGACTTCCGCTTCGGTCCAGCCCTAGACCTGACGGCATCAGCTCAAAACTACTGAAATTACCTAGTCACGTATCATCGTTTTTATTGTCCTTAATTTTTCAGCAATCGCTTGATTCTGGGTGCGTTCCTGACGATCGGAAATCTGGTAACGTTAAACCCATTTATAAATCCGGTGATCCCTCAAGTCCAAAAAACTACCGCCCGATTTCACTCACATCAGTTTGTTGTAAACTCCTCGAACATATATTTTACTCCCACATAATGAGACATCCTAATACTAATAAAGTGTTATTCGAAAATCAACATGGGTTCAGGTACAAGCGGTCTTGACAGACACAGTTATTTGAATTATCTACCGATTTACATGACTCTTTGCACAAATCGGTTTACACAGATGCTGTATTTATCGACTTTTCTAAAGCCTTCGACCGTGTTCCCCACATACGGTTCATCCAAAAAATAAACTGCCTAAAGTTAGACATAAAAACTACCCGCTGGATTCAGGAATTTCTATCTGGTCGCTCTCAAAAAGTAAATATAAATAATAATCTCTCCAGTTCCTGTGTCGTTAGGTCAGGAGTACTACAGGGATCAATGTTAGGGCCTTTATTATTCCTGATATATAATAATGACATTGCGAAAAATATAACTTCAACAATTCGACTGTTTGCCGATGACTGTATAATTTATAGACGGATCACATGCACTGATGACCTAGCTATTTTGCAAAGCGATCTAAATACCATGGCTAAATGGTGCCACACGTGGAAAATGGAAATTAATACAGATAAAACAAAGGTCATGTCATTTTCTTCGAATACAAATGCTCCATTAAATCGATACATGTTATGCAGTTTGGCTATTAAACGAACCTTTTCTTTCAAGTATCTTAGCGTGATATTTACTCCTGATTTAAACTGGGCCATGCATATTGAACACGTAACAAACAAGGCACTAAAAAAACTTGGCTTTCTTAAGCGCCGTTTATATCTCGCAAACCATAAAACTAGACTTCGCGCTTACACTTCCCTCATACGTGCAACCCTCGATTATGCTTCAATTATTTGGAACCCTCACACAGCTATACTGTCCGACTGTATTGAATCTATGCAAAACAAGGCTGCCCGCTTCATTTTGCACTCGTACTCGCCACACCAAAGTGTCTCAGCATTAAAACAGATTCTTAATCTTTCAGAACTTAGCACTCGTCGTAAATTCTTCCGCTTGACCTTTTTTCACTCTCGCTATCTTGGTATTACATCGTTTTCATGCGCTTATATTTTTCCGGCCCATTATGTGTCCAATCGCACTGACCATGCTCGTAAAGTGTCGTCCATAATTGCAAGGACCAAAAAGTGCTAAAATTCTCCTTTTGTGTTATCTGTAACCGAGTGGAACGAGCTTCCCAGCGAGATTGTGATGATAAGTGATCAGTCTGCATTCCAATCAGTGCTGCGTACATTTCTTCATGTGTAATATGTCTACTGCTACTATATCTTACCCTGTTGTTATATCTTGTGTACCAGCGAAACGATGAAGAACTAGTGCCATGCGGATTCCCGGAATTGAAATGTACTGGAGATGTGAAATGAGCCATGTGTTACATCCTTGTCGTAAAATGTACCTTTTACCTAGTTATGTCTGATCACTGTGTGCGGTCCTTTTATATGAATTGACGTGTACCTTGTTTTTAACAGTATTCCCCCCTATGTAATGCCTCTCGAGGCCTTTAGGGTATTCAAAATAAAATAAAAAATTGATGGCCAGACATTCCTTTTCTGTTACCGAGTAGTTGTGCTCCACACTGGTTGAAGTGTGGCTTGCGAAAGCAACAGACCTCAGAGCGCCGTCGCACTCCTGGAAAAATATGGCGCTAAGTTCATTTTCATTTGCATCGGTCTGTAACGAAAAAAGTCAGGCCTGCCCGGAAGGCGCACCAAAGTCACAGCGAAAGCTGAAGAGTGGCCTTTCAGAGCCTTTTCCGAACGCTCATTTAGTAACTGCTGCAGCAAAACTTGCTTGATACCCCTTACGGCATTTTTAATAAAAAAATTTGGGTAGTAGGCGGGCATTTTCTAAGCAATTTTTGTCATTCTTCTGACAAGCGTACAATTCGCTAAACATTCGCAAAAAGTTTTGTGCCAATTGTTCATGCAGTGACTGACAATGACGAGGACTTATGCTTGAAGTAGGTATGCGGCACAGTTAATTGATGAACAATAACAAGCCATTGTATTGGGTTGGGGCATTGAACCACCCATCCGTTACGCTATTCACATGGCGCGAACCATTGGTTGTTCTTTCGCTGTTTTAAAATGCTTTTTAGGTCGCTTTGACACGATTGATTTCCCGACATCAAGCCTGCCTAAGGCAAGCTTGCCAACAAGTCCCAAGCACCGGCATGGCTCTGTGGCAGCGAGAATACTTTGCTGGCACCCAGTGAACCTGTGTTCGAGCCCTATTGTGTCATTGGTACTACTTTGTTTTTTTTAATTTCATTCGATGTGGTTACCAACACTGGCGGTGGCGGCGGTGGACAACTACTGTTCCGCGCGGGAACCGATTTTTAATCTCATAACAGCTTTCGCTGTAAAAGTTTCCTTTAGATCTGGCAGCTCAAGGGATGCATTGATGGTTATGGAACGCTCCTTGTTGCTCACTGCTCTGGAGCCTATTAGCCCCTTTCTGCAGCAGCTGTGCTAATGGTCATGCGATGTCTGCGCACTGTGCAATGAAATCACGATAAAAAGCAATCATTCCCAGAAAACTTCGCAAACTCCTAGTACTTTGCGGCGGGAAATCTGCAATTGCATGGAGCTTATATGGGGTTGGCTTTAGTTCTACATTCTCGACAACAAACTTAAGCAGGTTGACTTTGTTAGTAGCGAGCTGCAATTTTCCGGGATGAACCGTTAGACCGGCTGCTGACATGAGCTGTAGAACCGTATGCAAGTGTTCAAGATGCTCTTTGAGTGTGCTAAAAAACAACGTCACATCATAAAGATAATGGTCGGTATGTGAGGTTTACCTTTCCAAAACCACCGTAAGATTATCAGAGACACCTTAGTGGAGAGCTCCGGCAATTTCGACCACCTGGGGTTCTTTAACCTGCTCCCAAATCTGAGCACACGGTCCAATGTCATTACCGCCTTCATCAGAAATGCAGCCGCCACAGCCAGCATTCGATCCCGTGACCTGCGGGTCAGCAGCAAAGTACCTCAGCCATTAAACCACCGCGGTGGAGCACGTCATCAAGATACCGAAGTGCATAATAAACTTTGCACCACTCAAAGCCATTGATTTGATATGTGGGGTTTATTGTCCCAAAACCACCATATGATTATGAGAGACGCCGTAGTGGAGGGCTCTGAAAATTTCGACCACCTTGGGTTCTTTAACGTGCACCGAAATCTGAGCATCCGGGATTACAACATTTCCGCCTCCATCTGAAATGCAGCCGCTGCAGCCGGGATTCGAACCCGCGACCTGCGGGTCAGCACCCGAGTACCTTAGCCACTAGACCACCATGACGGAGCCCACTCAAAGCCATATTCATCATGAGCTGATAAGAATTCGGACTGTTATATAGAACAAAAGGCATACGCATAAACTCAAACAAACCTCTATGGCATGTGAATGCCGCTTTCGGGATACCGATAGGGTGATCCTTGTGTGATGGTTATGGACGTTCGTCATTATGTTTGCTGATAGCGGACGAAGAAGGATTAACATCAACAATTGATGCGAACAAAAGAAGCTTCATATTGCACAATAGAGAGGAAATGGCAGGTGAAAATAAAACTATATATACAACTCTACACGCCAAGCATCACGCCACCTGCACGAGAGTCAGACCTTTATTATGCGGAGAGCTCGCGGCTACGCTTACTCAGTGTTCAGCGCGTATAGTTCTCGGTTCGCGAACAGAAACCGCTGCCTCACAGTTTGGGTCCTCGTCGTCCCGACATGATGCGGTCGTCGACGTGCGTGAGGGCAAAGGTGGCACGGCTGGAACGGCTGACGGCACACGGATGCGCTACCGTGTGCAGCGCCGTTTTGTCGGACGTCGCGGCCAACCCAGCAGTCAGGGTCGCAACTCCTAAAGCCCAGGGTCAGGCCACGGCTCCCGAGGACCACGCCCGGTAGGCCTCGCCCACGAACCTGCTCCCGGCCACTGCACCCAGGCAGGAGCCGTTCAGCAGGCCCCGTCCTTGGACCTTGTACAGACCGACGGACTCGACCTCAACCGGACACACCGGAGCTCGACCTGGCCGACACGTACGGGTCCCACGTCCGGCTCAGGAACGCTCCCAGGAACTCGTCCTCTCGAGCGGCGCACTGCTTCGTCTGCCTTCGTGGCCTCAAACCTCGAGCTCCTTTTCGCACGTTTCTCGGTATGGCTCGGCACCGCTGGCGATCCTCGATTCAGCCAGCAACTCCCCTGGCACCTGGATCCTCGGCCACCCTGGACCTCGCCCAGCTCCGTGGTCCTCCGTGCACACGCCCGCGACTCGCCCTGCAGAACGTCTCGCTCGTCCCTTGCCGATGTGCGACACTCTGGTGACACCGGCGCTTGATGGCGTGGGTGCGACTGCTGAGCGGTCAACCCGCATCGGAGACGCGATGCTCCATGCGGGGAATGGCCAGCCCGTCCAGCGATGAGCGTGCGCCGAGACGCGATGCTCGACGCAACCGTGACCATTAGCCAGGCCACGTTCATCGCTGTGTCGAACGGCTGACCGTGGAGACGCCTCACCGAGATCCGCGATGCCCTCGGCAAGGAAGAGAACAGCAGGCCAGGCCGCGCCCCGAGATGCAGTACTCGTGCCGGCAATGCCGCCTAAGCTGGTGGTTGGACGGCAGCAGCGTGGAAGGCCGCGTTCCCTGGCCGGAACCTGGATCGCCTGCGCCCGACGCTTCGGCCCGCTGTCTCCCGTCTCTCACTTTCAATGCTTTAACTTTCACTCACTTTTAGCACAGCACTCTCTGTGCCATGCTGAAATGCTGCTCGCCACAGCTGCGGTGTGGCAGCTCAGTAACCGGCGTTCCTCGCCTTGACCAGGGCACCGCCAGGTACCCTCGGGTGCACAGCTCATGAGCTCGCGGCCCAAGTCCAAGTCTGGCGCGTCGCTCGGCACGGCTCGGCACCGCTCGGCAATCCTCGACTCAGCCAGCAACTCCCCTGGCACCTAGATCCTCGGCCACCCTGGACCTTGCACGGCTCCGGCTCGTCCCCAGCCACACAGCCTACTGCCACGTAACGGTCGCACGTGGCCCAATCGTGGCACGCCACCCCTATGGGCCACCACTGGTCATCAGATGATTAGCGCACAGTTGCCTCGTAATTGCACGTGCCTTCTTCTTCTCTTCTTCTTCATTTCTTGTTGTCGCCTTCGTGCCACCTGCCCTCCGCTCGTCTTCTTCAGTTCTGGTTTGACGTTCCTCGGCGTATTTAAGTTCTTTCCTTACACCTTGATTTCCAAGTACCCACGAACGCAATCTATTGTGGTGAGAACTACAGGTTTCGAAGAGAATATTGCTGGCATAGGATAATAAGCTTTCACCATGACCACGTTGAGCTTGCGGTAGTCCACACTGAGTTGTGCTGTACCGTCTTCTTTTGTGGCAGTGCAACTGGGAAGGCCCATGGACTTTCCGAGGGTCGCACGGCTCTGGTGTTCGGCATCTCGTCCAGCATCTCGTCCAGCACTTTAACGAGAAGGGCTCGCTTGTGCTGGCTCAGTGGTCTCGCCTTAAAATGCCAAGGCTGGGCGTCAGGAATGTTGGCTCGTAGCACTAGAACATCAGCCCTACCCGGACGTTATGCGAACGTTCCTGAAAACGGTGTGAGCGCGGTCTCTAACTGCTTCCGCTGGTGTTCTGCGCGTGCTCGTGAAGTTCCTGAGGGACTACAGCATAGCTGACGGCAGGGTTGGTTCGCGTGGTTCCCTCGTCATACGTTGTTCCTGGTATCGGCATGGAGTCTCTTTTCTCCGAAAAGGTCTTTGTCTCTGTCATTAAATGTGGTAGCCTCTTGCCACAATGTCGCACGTGAACCCCTCGTTAGCTTGTTGTCCCTCATCTGCAAGTACCGGGCAGCGTCCCACGCTCCTGGCAATAATGGCCGTAGGCTTCAACACATTGCCATTGTTTAGTGTCGCCGGCCGCAGCAGTTTCCCGAATGACTCGTATTTACGCTACGGCGAGCCAAGCAGTGCCGCCTCACGTGACCAGTTTCACCTCACTGGTAGCATACGACTTCCGCATCAGTGCGTTGGCCAGGTAGCCGATTACTGAAGTCACGCGTTTCGGCGGAGTGGCCCCCGGAGTGCCGAATACAGGAGCGCCTATCGCAGTTTGTTCGTGTAGAACCTGTGAACCTGAAATATCGGGACTGGGGGGCCAGCCGATTATGCTCTTTGGCTCGAGTAAGGAGCGAGCGCTCTGCGCTATGACCCCGCTTTACGGGCGCTTGCTCCCAGGAACATCTGACTCCAAATAAGGTATTCAATGGGGCCCCGCCCCGCCCTTGCTCATACGCGAGGGGTTCAGGGCACAAAAGGAGACTACCGTGACTGCGAATGGGCTCTTCAGGTCACATGAGTAAGTGGCAACGGGGCACGCCAAGCCAGTGAGAGCTGGAGAGCAGATAGAGCCGCTGGCGGTGACATGTGTGTGCTCTCAGCTGACAGAACGTCTCGTAAGCCCATCCGAGATGCTCAAGGGTTTCGAATGTGCGCCCGTAAATAAATGTCCAAAATCTGGCATGACTCTGTCGAAGGACCCGAGTAACTATGTCTCTTTCCGCTGCAGTCGGTGCTCAACGGCGATGCAGTTTCCAAATCCTCCAGACGTGTTGGTGTTGGAAAAATTTAATAATTGTCCGCCAGATTAATGGCCCGGGCCAGGTATCTTATGTCGGGACGTCAAGGCCTCGCCTCTTCACAGTTTCATGGGCCTGCTGGACTGCCAAGAGTTGGTCAGTGAGCGTGCTGCTCCGCCGAGTGGCTTCTCACCTCGCCAAAAAAACATCTGGAATAACACCCTTTGCTGAAGTCTCGCATTCCCAGAGCATGAGGTTTACCGTAGCTGTGTCTGTCTGGCAGGTTTTACATAGTTGGTGCTATAGGTCGCGGAGTATACTTGGTGATATAGCAGTGTATTAGGGTAAGTGTTTGTTTGCAGCGATTAACAGGTAATTGCTTGAGTTCGGCATAAATTGTCATGAGGTGGATGATAGCATCGGTGGGCCAAGTAGAACACCTTGATCAGTTCATTGTATCCCGTAAGTCGTTGCCAGTAAACGTATTCTTCAACAAGGCCATCGCCTACTGCACGATTTGTTGTATTGCATGCGGCGGCGTGCGCTGCCTCGTTAAGGGTGGGAAAGTGGGGGCAGACTCAGACCTAATGGGTAGGTATCCAGATCAAGGTAGCTTGGCAAATCTGGTGGGCATGCACGAGGACGTGAAGCGCTCCAGTCGGAACCTGACCCTTACCGAAATTCCGCACTGCTGAGCGCGAGTCACTGAGCCCAGTTTGAACTTCACGGTGAGTTATAGCCAAAGCAATAGGTATTTCTTCAGGTTTTTCCGGGTGTCGGGTTTTGACACTAGCTGCATGCGTTGGCATTTTGTCGGTGACACGGTTGAGACACGGTCGTGACACGGTGACACGGTAGTGATACGGTTGAGCACGTTGGAATTTTGTCGGTGTTAATCACGACGCTATCGAACCGCCTTCCATCCGGATAGCACGCGGCTTCAGTGAAACGCGTGTTTTTATCGTTGCATTATGCTTTCAGTAGAAGTGGAGCAATGGCTTTTCTGCTGCCTGGGTTATAAATCAGGTTCATGTTTCTTGAAATAGGCACAACGTGTATTTCTCGCTCCTTTGCTTAGCTATGTCTATCATGTCACCATGCTGTAGGTGATATGTGATTCTCAGCTCTTGTAATAAATGCCTTACCGCATTGGTGAGAGTAAGCCTTTCGAAGCGTGAGATTCGCTGTGCTTCCACTATTTCATCCAAAGTTTTATGAATTCCTAGTTGGAGTAACGCCTCAGTGCTTGTAGATTCTGTAGGCCGAGGGTGACTTTGTATGCTTTTGGATGGTGACATTAATCCTATTTTTTTCGCTTTTAACCAATTGTGCCTTTAATTTACGTATATGCGATGTGACAAATGACAAAGCGGTGTATCAGCCTGATAGGGCTGGCATTCTTCGGATCACCCCTTCTATTTTTAACTCGCTTCATACCTCTTACAGCGTTGGTGACCTTGTGAGCGAGCTTGTTTGCAGTTTCGCCACTCACCTTATTGGATTCAATAATTATTCTAAAGGCTCGAATGCGTTTGACTATAGCAATGCTGTCCCGTCTTTTAGTGTAAATAAGTATCTCTTTTCGCTCTTGTTTCAACGAAACACTTGGGTGGCCTTTGCTTAAGCATAGGCCGGTACAGCGAGACTTCAGGCTTTTCGGAAAAACTTAGGAGACCGGTGATAGCCAGGTAGTCCTCGACAACCTCAATGGCGACATGGAGGGCCGTCTCACTCTGGCCATCATTACCCTTGAAGGACCAGATCATGTGGTCATCTACATATATTTATTGTATGATTCACGTAATTCTCTGTTTGGAGATGTTTGTCAAAGCCTATCATAATCAAACTAAATATTATAGGAGAGATTACCGAACCCTGTGATGTCCCACTGTTACCGAGATCCTGTTCGTCGTTTGCGATATTGCCCGCTAGAAGGATGACTTTTCTTCCAGTGAAGAAATCTCGAACATAGTTGTACATACTCTCACCAAAAACGAGCTCAAGATCTGTTGTGGAATGGTGGACACTGTCGAAAGCACTCTCCAGGTTCAGGCTCAGGATCGTCTTGGTGCGGCGAGACTTGTGATCGAAGAACTAATGCTTGAGCTGAAGCACCACATCCTGAATCGACAATTGTGCCCAGAATTCGACAATGGCGTGTGGGTATGCTCCCGCAGATTCGAGGTAGTTGATGACACGGTTGAGGACGTCGTGCTCCATTACCTGTCCTACAAACGAGGTTAGGGAGATAGGTCGAAGAGAGTCGAGACGGGAAATTTGCCAGGCATATATAATAGGACTGTCTTGGCCATCTTCTATTGCATCGGTATGTTTCCCGCCCTCAAACATTCATTTATATATTCCATAAGCTTTATGAGTGAGTTCTCACTAATGTTCCCCAGCGTCTTATTGGTAACATCATCAGGTCCAGGAACCCAGCGTCCGTTGAGGAAGTGGAGTGCTGCTCATATTTTTTGCTTGGTGAACTCTTATCCAGTGATGTGCTTGCTGCACCGCAAGAATCCGCGTCTGTGACAGCCTGATCCAACAGAAGATATTCATTGACTGCCTGCTCTCCTGCCTCTCACATCTTGTGTGGAGAAGCCTGACGAGACAATGCCTCTGATGGGTTTTCGTCATTGGACTGTCAAGCTGATGTCGGAGAATCTGCCATGTCTTCCTGTTGGGCGACTGACCCTCAACATAATTACAAATCTGATTCTATTGTTGCTTACACAGGGTGCTGCAGTGTTGCTCGATTGCCTTGTTTAGCTTGGCAACCTTCTTTTTAAGGACGATAGCCTTTCTTTGGGACCTTCGACGCAAAAATTTTGGTCTGTCTGTCTGTGCAGTTGTCTGTTTGTCCACGACTACCGGAAACTTGGAATTCTGAACACCACCAGCCGATACCCCGAACGGCCGACCCCATCCGCAGTGACTACCAATGTTTCTGAAGAATCACCGTTCATACGTGTGCGATTGTCAAACAAAGAGCAATTATTGCGTATATCTGAGACACCACAACAACACCTATATATTCTGCATGTTCGTCTTTTACCAGAAAAGGCATACATAAGTAATACTAAGGACCGTAGCGCTTATCATGCTGCGCTGACCATCCAACGCTTGCAAAGAAAGGAGAGTGTTTTCAACGCTTTGCTAAATCTAGGCGTTGGTGGCACCTACTCGTCGCCTTGCGTTCTACACCTTATCACCTCTGATGTGGGCGCGCACACCCGTCTCAGAGCCACGCACTTCGTTTTTGAAAAAAATTGCCAGATGGCGGTCATGTCTCACGTTTGACGTGACTTGATGCGCTCGTTCGCCTCGACTGCATGCTCGAGGCACTCTAGCGCACCGCCTCCAGAATGCAATTCACCAATTTTCTTGAGCACAACACCAAATAAAAATTTTGTTCACACTCTCTACAGGCAAGACTATCGTCTTTATGTGTGACAGCTGTGTGACAGCTGTATTATGTGTAACAGCTGGCTGTTCATTCTATCAGTTTGGACATCAGTCGTTATTGTCCTAGTTGCACGTTTGACGTTCGCGTTGAGTAACTGCATCCTTTTGCCAATGTCGGTGATGGAATGGTCACTTGACTGCTGCACCTCTTTTTGGATTGAAACTTCATTGAGTCTGTCCACCAAAATTCATGCCTATACCAACATTTCTGTTCCGGTGTGGTCAACGATTATGTGGTCACTGCCAAGAACAGCCACGGTGTTTCTTCACACGGTGTCCCCAGCGTGTCTGGTGAACGTGAGGTCGGGTGTGGTGTCTCGGCACGTCGATGCTCCCAGTCTCTTCGCGTTGGTCTGGTCGGTCACTAATGTGTAGCCTAGCTCAGTCGTGTCTTGCCAGAACTACCTAACTTTAATAGTATCATATGCGTAGCCCCACACCTTGCTGGGAGCGTTGAAGTCGTTTGCTACTCGCCACGGCGGCGGCCTCATTAAAAAGTGCCAGAAAACACTGCTTGTAGTTAGATGGACTACTGTAGCCATTTATTATAAATATGCTGCATTTCATACGTTGATTTAGAAGCAGCTTCATCAAAATGAATTATTTTGAGTTCTTTGATTTTGTGAATCACTACAGTGTACCGAATTTGAACGAGCGTGATTGTATGCCAACCCTCAGTCACAGCTACGTGCTTGACCCCCGAGATTTTGGCTGTAGTGCTGAGAGTCTCCTGAAGGGAGATGACTGCTGGCTTGCAGTCCACCCCTCTATTTTGCTCCTGCAAAACTGCCTTCTTGTTAGCGAACTCCATGCGGTATCACTGACATATAACGAGATTACTGTTATTGAGAGGTGCAATAATGGGTGTTTAAATAGCCGGCACTCTGCCCACCATGCAAGGGTCGTACGACTTCAGCTTCATTAAATTGTTGCTGTTGTACAATATGCTGTAGCTGCTGCTGACTGGTAGCCACCATGCTGTTCGTATTGCACTCTATGCTTGTAACCTTGTTCACAATACTGTCTATGGCATGACGATAGTTATAGCTTATAGCGCGAGAACAAAACGACGACACAGAGACAAGAAGGACACGAGCGCTAATTTCCAACAGAGTTTATTGCGCAGAGCACGAAAATATATAAAGGAGACAGTAACCATGTGACAAAAACCATATGGCACAAAGAGCGAAACATGAGTAAGAAAAAACAAAAACAAAAGCACAAAAAGGCTAAGATAAGTCTATAAGGAAACGAAACAGAAAAATAAAGGTAATATAACTACTTGCGCGCACCGAAACCTTGGAAGAACCTTAGTTCCTTCTCGAACAGAGACACGCAGGGCTTCTGCGTGCCATCTGCGTGGCCTCGACAATGACTCAGGTGTGCTCTTTTTTCTGCTTGTACAGCGTCGCTGTGTCCTTGTAAAGGGGCACACAGTCGCACTCAGTGCAGTGCTGAGCAAAAAAAAAACCATCTTTCCCATTTATAAAATTGCCAGTGTGTTTTCTCAGTCGACCGTTCAGACACCTTCCGATCGTTCCGACATAACAAGCACCGCATAAAAGGGGAGTACTATAGACAACTTGCCGGGATCATGTCGCATACCTGTTTCTATTTGGAACTCTACATTCCGTTGATGACTGCGTTTTCGGAGGGTTTGTAGATTTGGTGAGGCTGAATAATTTGAAGGGTGCCGAGAACAAAACACGAAATCCAACTCGTTTTCTAATTTTCTTGAGCCTGTGTGATATCTGGTGTTTGTATGGAATCACAGCTATCCTTTCACGCTCTGTATCCGTGTTGCTCGGATTCTGTCACTGCCTCTGCTCTGCCCTGTAAGTCTGCAGGATTGTCTCAGGAACGGAAGCGATAAATGCCTCGGAGAAACCCGAAGCCTTAAGCCGCGAAACAAGAGCTTTGAAGCTGGCAGAGATATTATGGGTGCACGACCTATTTAAGGCATTCTCAAGACAAGTTCGTGCTATGTCTCGCTTAACTAACTTGCTGTGAGCGGGAAAAAAATGGGGTAAAAGCTTCTGTGCACGTGGTCCTTAACACCAACAAATGTGTTGGGAGCTAAAAAAGACTCCTAAATACAAAAAGCGTAACTTGTCATTTTCGGGCACATCTTGTGTTAACACAAGAGGCTCTAAACAATCTTCAAACACATCTATCGTTTGAGTCGCAATCGAGTGGAACATAGAAGGGTTACAATTTAGAAGAACCAAGAAATCATCCAGGTATCTGAATACTTTGACGACATGAGAGCCTTCTAACGTTTCTGCAGTTTTTGCCCATTTTTGCCCATACAATATTACTGAGTACAGGTGCTATGGATGAGCCGATTCAAACACCCTTTTTCTACAGATAAATGAAATCATTCAATTGAAGGAAAGTAGAGGTAAGGTACAGCAAAACCAGGTCAAGGAAATCTCGCTCACTGATGCAAGTTTTCAACTGGAAGCTCAATTCCCCCCAGAATTCCCTCTTTCATGCGGTGCTTATTATGTCGGAACGACCGGAAGGTGTCTGAACAATCGACTCAGAGAACACGCTAACAATGTTACAAACGGGAACGATGGTTTTCTTGCTGAGCACTGCACTGAGTGCAACTGTGTGCCCCTTTTCAAAGACACAGCGACGCTGTACAAGCACAAAGATGAGCGCACCCAAGTCATTGTCGAGGCCGCGCAGATGGCACGCGAACACGTGCATCGTCCTTCGTGTCCTTCTTGTCTCTACGTCGTCATTTTGTTCTCGCGCTATTTCTATAGCCATGCCATACCAACTAGCTCAAGCTGCCACACTTCTGGCTATGGCCATTCGAAAATTTTTAATATTTTTTTTGCATCTTCATCATCATATCTTTCATCTCGGATCTAACTTGACCCATGAGGCTTACATCTTTTGAGGGTTGCAGAGCCCGCTTTCTAGCGGCGGGTGTACCTGTTCTGAATGTTAAGGAACTCGCAGATGCGTTAGCAGGCTTGCCATCGCAGGGTACTCATGTTTTTTCAAGCTCATGTACTTCACTCGTAAGTTTTTGATTTACGCCATGCATAGCTTTATTTTGTTTCTTCAACATTTATTAGCCCTATTGTCCACTGCTTTATTGTTACTACTAGTGTGAGGAAGAGAGAAAGAAACAACGCGTGTATTCTAGGCCGGCTTTTCTCATTCAGGCTTCTTTCTCTCCCGCTTTGGGCTAACAGGGCTCCCGCCAGTGCCTGAGCACTACTCTTACTTCCTTATACTCGGCCACGCTGCGACATTGAAAGATCAGTTGCGAAGTGGACCGTGGAGGTATTGTGGGCCTCTTTGACTGTTGCGCACCGGTTTTTCTAGTACACGCAGCGAGTTTGTCGTATGATGTGACAACAATGTCTCTGGCAGCCGTTATTGATTGTGCCTGGGCGGTCTCTCTCCAGCCCGCCACGACAGATCATGTTGAAATGAGGAAGTCTCAGGTGGCCGCCATTGACTGCTGCCTAGTGGCTGCTACTCTTGGCCATGTGTGCATCTGGCTCGTGTAACTGCCGATAGTGACTAGGGAGGGCACTTCAATAGTAGCAAGCGTCGCCTTGCATGCGCTTCGTGTCGATGCACTGCCACGACGCGAGCAATTCGTAATGTACGGTGCTGCCGAGGCAGGGGCGTCTATTGTTTCAGGGCTTCGCAGAAGGGACATGTGAAAGAGGTCCAATAGTTGTGGTCATGTCTCCAAGTTGCCAGTAGAATACGTGGGCATGTGAGGTAGGACCAGACCCAGCCCTTCCATATGCTTAAGCACTGGCGAGCTTGGAAGTGGCCTCGCCAACTACTGTGGCTTGTAAGTCTTTTCTGGTATATTAAATGGCAATGTAGCTTCTCCCATTTAGGGTGGAGCACAAAGCTGGCGTCTGGTCCTGTTTGTCGCGGGACATTCTGAGAAGCCTTGATTGGTGGGGCTCCTGCGGGTATTTTTCGCAGCGAGTTTATGCCCCTCGTGATATTCATCAAAGAGAACAGAAAGGAATGGCTTCGGCTCTAGCTGCAGTACAGGGGCCGATAACTCCCGATGCCCGTGTGGTGTCGAGCTTGGAGGCGTCTTTGTCAAGTGCTGAGGCTCGAAGTTGGCCCTCTTGTCTCGCGTCGGGCGGGAAGGCAGCTATCAGACACCAAGTTCGGATTCCACACGACTTTGATGCCTAGGAGTGGACGCATCGGTAAGGGGCACAGCTGTGCGCAACCTTCAAAACCTCGTTCACATGGAGAAGGTTGGGTGGTTGACAGCCGAAGTGCCACGTCGGGATGGTGGGCCTCGCCTTTAGCGCACGAGGGACAACTTGAGTCGGAATTGGTCAGCACTTTTTTTCGAAAGCGTCCGAAATACGGTAGTGAGTTTGGTACAGCCTTGAAGCCACGACTGTAGCTGCACGCCTTCCTAATTGTGCCAGAGTTTAGCAGCATCGCAAAAGTGGTCGAAGGCCACCAGCCATTTATGACGCTCCAGGCAGGCATAGTGGGTGCCAAGAGCATTCACAGTTTCCACCCACAGAGCGGCGTCGTCTTAGAACCCTCAGAAATCCGGTAGTTCCGATGCAACTGGAGATGATAGTGTTGAGTACAAGAACCTGGTCGGGCGCTTGGTGAAACAACCTAGCTTCTGGATAGTCTAGCATGTTGCCCTCATAACGTGCGCAGGTAGAGCGTGCGCGGAGCCCGAGCAGCCAACAGCGATGACCGTGGAGATTACGAAGCCCCGGTAGTCACTGGTGGTGGTTCAGACTCGGTAGTATTGAGGTGCCAGTTGGTGAGTCAAGCGTGCGGCCTCGCGGAAGATAAGCCACCCGGGGAACCATTTGCGGTGGCCGAGGAATATTCTCTTTTCGCCGCCATGAGCCCGGCGATGTCCTGAATCATGGAGGCATCGGCATATAACGTCGAGATCACGAGGAGGCCTGAACGCTGTACCTAGACGGCGCTTGTAGCACCGACAGGTCTGCAGGTACCCAGGAAGCCTATACGCCACCCCGAACTAGCTCCCTGCGGCAGAATTCTTGCGGACGCCATGGCTTAGCAAGCGTTCCTAGAGTGACGGGTCCGTAACGTCGCAAACGCTAAAGCACATGTGGCTTCTGCTTGTGAGGTTCACTTGACGTACTGCGCATGTTAAGGAAGAGAGCAAGACAGAGCGCCTGTTCTCCAAACCAGCTGTTTTTATTCTGAGTTTTTTTTCTTCCGCTTCAGGCTAGCAGAGCTCGAGCCAGTGCTTGAGCACCGCTGTTGCTTCCTCACACTAGTAAAGGTATTTCTATACTCTGGGTGCGTACCCGATAGACTCAGCGAGGTGGCCCCAGCCGCGTCTGCTTATCTAACCAATTTAGAAACGCTGAAGCGCTTGCAGGATGTGGACCTTAAACTAGGTCGTACCTTGCTTCTGGATTAGCTCAGGAAATGGCTCGGTGAAGGGCTCCGGGATCTTTTCCTGGATGTCAATTTTGAATGGTGCCCCAGGGACGGAAACTCTTTCATTGTGGGCAGGCTCTGCTAGGCTTGCTGCTTTTCCTATCTTCTTTTGCGAACCAGGTGTGGAGTTTTGTATCGAGCCTAGCATTTCTTGTCGGCAGTCCGGCGTGCTCCACCACACAAGCCGCACCTGCGGTTGCATTTATGTCATTGATCCGCGTCGCCCCCAACCCCGTAACAATGGGGCTCTTCGATTTTCCAGTTCTGGCTACCCGTGGGCTGCCAGAGTCAGCCAGAGCGCGCTCGTTTTTCTTGGGGTGCTCCGTCCCCACCACGGCGCACTTCCGGTTGGCATTCGTTTTTCTCGGGTTGTACGGTTCTGGCGACCCGTGGGGAGCCCGAGGGTACCAGACGATTCAAGGACAATTTAGTCGTGGAGGCTTTCTGGAAGGTTTTGGGCAAGTTTCGGGCTAGCAGACGCCGAAAATGTACGATGTGCGCTCGGTGCCATCTTTGTGAGGACTCCATGGATTGCAATGTGGGCGCTTGAGAACTGCGCGTTCGCTTGTCATTACGCGGGGCGTTATCTTCTAAAGCCTGTTCCGCCTTGCGATATGAGGTAATTACGAGTGCCGGCGAGTGTTTGAAGCTACTGTTCATCGCATTTGTTTTGTTTCCCGTGAGGATTCCTCCTGTGAAAAACGCGGTGAACTGTTGCCTTTGACTGCATCGTGCACATGCCTTAAAATTTATGTACGTAGTACACGTTCGTACGCACGGATGGAGACAACTTTGGAATTATTTTTTTCCGTAATAGTCGTTTGAGGAGCTGTGCCTGCTTTCTGTGCACTTAGCAGGACGATTGTGATTGAACTAGCTCGCTCCGTCATATGTATGCGTACGTGAACCTGTTAGAACCTCTGTCCTGACTACTCAATTGATCTTCGATGGTGATAGAAGGCCCTAGATCCCGACTGTTGGTGATGCTCGCTGGTCCCGAATGCCGTGCGAACCTATTTTCATCTATGAGTGTTCATATGTGGTATACGATTATACGATACCGTGTAATGAAAAAAAAACACGAATAGATTCAGAAATGTATACACCCTTTCATGGCCCATTTCATCGTTGGCTTTGTCTTTTTTCACCTCTTCGTAATAAAGCTGCGCAGTATGTACTATGACCTAGTAGGACGAATCAATGCTGATATACTTGACATTCTTTAAGTGCCACTTAGGACAGAAAAACAGGCCAAGGCAAGTTCTAAAAATGGGTCGAGAACGTGTCATGTAAATATTTATTTTATATACGATGTGCACTCGTGGTACCGATACCTGCGCATATCATAAACTTTAGACAAAAATGTAAGTTGGTCAACGTGTCTTTGCGACGTACGATACGCGATAGCTGAGCAGGTATATATCTTCAAGCTCTTTTGGGGACACGATCACTTTCGCGTGACCTCACGTCTTGTTGTGCATTGACTGATACATGTACTAAAAAGACGCGAGCTTGTTAAGCCGTTAGCATCACGACAGCTCACCTTGCATCGTTCTCGAGGCCCGCAGGGGCGCCTGCGCAAGTAGGCGTTTGGTGTGTAGCGACACCACGGGCCCGAGCTAACGGGGGAGTTTTGACTTCCTCCCACGCCTAGCCGTGCGTGGCTTTGCCGTGTCCGGGGAAAAGGGGATCCTGGGGGTTGAGCCGACGCTGGGTGATTGGACCTTTAAGGCCCCCTGGCTGAGGCAACACACCCCTTTCGCCCCGGCTTCACGTAGACGGCACCCCTGGGCTGACCCACCCAGGGGAAATCGGCAGTCGCCTTTTCCTATCTCTCTCTCCCTACATCTTCGTCTTTATCTCTTACTGTTTATCTGTCCTGTCTTCTACTCTCTTCTGTTTACTTCCAAACTTCCTGGCGGCGAGGGTTAACCCTGTGCAAATAGCCCACCTTGGTCTAGGCACATTGGGTTATAGTTGCGTTGTAGGGCTGGCGTCTGCAGGTTTTAGCATCCACAAACTTGTAGCGTCCCCTTGTTGGGCTACGTGGTGGGTGGCCGCCAACGCTTCTGAAGAAAATAAACTGGCATGCATAAAGCATTTCCCCTATTAAGTGATCGTACCGCCTTAAAGCGTGTACGCACCGAAGACGTAGGCTTTTTCAACCGATCAAGTGAAAACTTCCCCCATTTTCATGTTATACATAGTGAAATAAGCAGCAAGCAAGCCAGAACCGTATCACCTTTTGTAGTAGCCAGATGTCTCACAGAAACTCTTGGAGCCGGGTACAAAGTTACCAAAATGGCCAGCGGAGACCTCCTCCTTGAAGTCCGAGGAAAAGAACAGTTCGAAAAGCTACAGAATCTTTCAACTTTTGGTGACACTCCCATCACTGTAACGCCACACAGATCCATGAACACAACCCGTGGAGTAGTATCTGATGCTTATTTGCTCAGCTTGACTGAAGAGGAACTTCTGGAGGGGTGGAAGAGTCAGAATGTGACCAATGTACAAAGGATCACCATTAGAAGAGACAACAAGGCAACACCAACAAAACACCTTATACTCACGTTCGCTTCCAGTAATCTCCCGGAAAGTATTCAAACAGGCTACACAAAGACGTCGATCAAACCATACATACCTAACCCACGTCGTTGTTTTAAATGCCAGAAGTATGGCCATGGCTCACAAAGCTGTCGTGGTCACCAAACTTGTGCACAATGTGGAGTGTCAGGCCACAATTCTGACAATTGCGAAGAACCATCACACTGTGTGAACTGTGGTGGAAATCATGCCGCATACTCACGGTCTTGCTCATTTTGGAAAAAAGAAAAGAAAATCATCACATTGAAAATTAAAGAAAATATCACATTCAAGGAAGCAAGGCGAAGAGTGTCGCCATTTTATGGCGCTACATATGCTGATGCGGCGCGTCAGGGGGCAACGCCGCACCAGCCCTCGCCACTCCTTCGGCCAGCGCAGAGCGAGCCGACGGCTGTGGCACCTGCCCCCAAGGCGGCAGTAGTTCAGGCTACTCCGCCTCCTAGCGAATTGAGGCCGGAGACTCCAGGGTCCTCTGGTCTCAAGGCCTCCCCTCACCAGGCGAGGCCTAAAATCCGAACCACGAGCTCGCATGTACGGGCACCCAGTGCCTCTGAGGAGGCAATGGATACAACGGTACCCTTGGTACCAAAAGAGCGGGGTGCCTCCTTGGAGCGCGCCAAGAAAAATAAAAAACCAATAACGGGGCCGGACAACCGTCCTGCCACCTGAATTAATGAGCTCACTCCAACACAGGATACTCTTTGTACACACAGCAGCATCTCTCTTGTTTAAATATGCAGACAGAAATATTACAGTGGAACATCCGAGGCCTTCTTCGAAACCTCGAAGACTTACAAGAACTCCTCCATGAACACAATCCAAGAGTGCTGTGTGTACAGGAGACACACCTAAAACGAACTAACACAAACTTTTTACGTAACTATATAATCTTCCGAAAGGATAGAGATGATGCCATGCTACCATCCGGTGGTGTAGCGGTTATAGTAAGTCAAGGTATGCCATGCACACAATTACCCCTTCAAACTTCTCTCGAGGCGGTGGCTGTCCGAGCAGTTATTCTAAACAAACTTGTCACTGTTTGCTCTTTGTACATACCTCCGCACCACCGTCTCGAAAAACTTCAATTCGAGTCTTTAATCGACGAACTACCTGAACCTTATCTGGTCCTTGGAGACCTGAACGCACATAATGGTCTGTGGGGTGACTCTCGCTGTGATGCCCGAGGTCGTCTTATTGAAAAATTCCTCCTTTCATCGGGTGCTTGTCTGTTGAATAGGAAAGAGGCAACACACTATAACCTTGCCAACAAAACTTACTCTTCCATAGACCTCAGTATCGCATTTCCTTCACTTGTACCATTACTTCAGTGGAAAGTCATAAATAATCCATACGGAAGTGACCATTTCCCTTTAGTTTTGAGTACACCAATAACAAATGAATGTCCTCCACATGTTCCCAAATGGCTGGTAAACAAAGCCAACTGGGAAGGATTTCAAAAGCTTACTTACCTAAATTGGACTGACATATGCGGGTTAGGCATAGATGAAGCTGTGCAGTACTTCACGGCTTTTCTTACTGACGCAGCAACCAAGTGCATTCCACAAACATCTGGACTGCCCGGCAAACGACACGTTCCGTGGTGGAATACTGAGTGCCACAATGCGCGAAAGGAACAGAACAGGGCATGAAGGTTGCTGCGGAACTCGCTAACAGCGAAAAACCTTAAGAGCTTTAGGAAAATAAAATCTCGAGGCAGGAGAACGCGTCGGCAGGCCAGAAAAGAAAGCTGGCACAAGTTTTTATCAGGGATAAATTCACATACACAAGAGGCTAAAGTCTGGAACATGGTTCGTAGGGTAGCAGGAAGACAAGTACACTCACTCCCACTCGTAAACACACAAGGTGATAGCCTGGAAGATCAAGCGAACTTCCTCGGTGCACACTACGAGCAGGTGTCTAGCTCGTCACACTACACTGAAGCTTTCCAAAGACACAAAGCAAAGATAGAAAAGCAGAAACTAGAATCCAAGTGCAGAAATTACGAGGAATACAACCAACCTTTCAACTTAGCTGAGCTACAAACATCACTAACCTCTTGCAATAATTCCGCTCCAGGCTACGACCGTGTCACATATGAAATGTTGAAAAACTTGCCGCTCGAAACGCGAAAAACTTTACTCTCTCTATACAAAGCTATCTGGCTTTCAGGTACCATCCCTGCTTCTTGGAAAGAGGCTATTGTTATCCCTATTTTGAAACAGGGCAAGGACCCTTCCTCAGTTTCAAGTTATAGGCCCATTGCACTAACCAGCTGCGTTTGTAAACTTTTTGAAAAAATGATAAATCGCCGACTTTTACATTTCCTTGAAACACACAATCTGCTCGACCAATTTCAGTGTGGGTTTCGGGAGGGTAGATCCACCACCGACCATCTGGTGCGTATCGAGGCACAGATCAGAGACGCTTTTGTCCACAAACAATACTTCCTCTCAGTGTTTCTCGATATCGAGAAGGCTTACGACACAACATGGCGTTTTGGGATATTAAGAGACCTGTCCCACCTTGGTGTGCGCGGAAGAATGTTTCATATAATCGAAAGTTACCTGTCAAACCGCACATTCCGTGTCCGTCTGGGCAGTATGCTCTCTCAAACATTTGTCCAGGAAACAGGCGTGCCACAAGGTGGCGTGCTTAGTTGCACAATTTTTATTATCAAAATGAATTCTTTGCACTTGTCCATCCCCCGCAACATGTTCTACTCCACATATGTCGATGACGTCCAGCTTGGCTTTAAGTCATGCAACCTAGCAATGTGTGAGCGACAGGTTCAGTTAGGTTTAAACAAGGTCTCCAAATGGGCAGAGGAAAACGGATTCCGGCTGAACCCCGGAAAAAGCACGTGTGTCTTGTTCTCTCGAAAAAGAGGCATGCACTCAGAACCCGACATTGAACTGAACGGCCAACGTCTGTCTGTGAATGCGGAGCATAAATTCCTAGGCTTAATCTTGGACAACAAGTTGACCTTCGTACCACACATAAAGTATTTAAAAACAAAATGTTTAAAAGCCATGAATGTTATAAAAGTGTTGTCACGTACTACGTGGGGTAGCGATAGGCAATGCCTCATGAACCTCTATAGAAGCCTTATTCGTACCCGCTTAGATTATGGGGCCGTTGTCTATCAGTCTGCCACTCAAAGTGCCTTGAAAATGCTGGACCCCGTGCACCATTTGGGCATCCGCCTTTCTACGGGTGCTTTTCGCACCAGCCCCGTAGAAAGCCTTTACGTTGAGTCAAATGAGTGGTCGCTTCATCTGCAAATAACCTACATGTCCTTTGTATATTTCCTTAAGGTGAAAGCAGACAAGAGGCACCCCTCATACTCTACTATTAATGACTTGGCGAGCTCCATTCTTTTTCAAAATAGGCCTTCAATGAGGCAGCCCTTCTCAGTTCGCCTGAAGGGTCTAGCTGAGGACACTGGAGTGTCACTCGAACACAGTTTAATGGCTCCTGTAGCATACCCGCCACCGTGGCAGTGGCAGACTATAGACTGCGATGTGTCTTTCCTAGAGGTTACAAAACATGCACCTATTGCCCATATCCGAACACACTTTCTGGAACTTCAACACAAATACACACGTCCTGAGTTCTTCACAGATGCCTCCAAGGCTAACTCCTCTGTGTCCTACGCTGCTGTCGGCCCATCCTTTTCGGATGCTGGCCCTCTACATCCACGCACAAGTATCTTCACAGCGGAAGCTTACGCGAAACTGGTGGCAGCTAAACACATCAAACAATTACAAATACAAAAAGCAGTAATATATACAGACTCCCTCAGTGTGGTAACGGCTCTGCACAGTCTTAAAAAACAAAAAAAAACCCAGTCCTTGTCTCACCTTACTCCATTTTGTGCACACTCTACACACACAAACAACATGTTGTAGAGTGCTGGGTGCCAGGGCACCGTGAGATCCAAGGCAACGTGAGGGCGGATCAGCTCGCTGCATCCGTGCATGAGAGCACCGCCATTACATCTATATCAATCCCGGCCTTGATCTTAAGCCGTCTCTCAAACGAAACCTCAGGGACTACTGGCAGAGCAAGTGGGATACACAGACAAAACAAACTACACGTTATCAAGCCACACCTTGGCCATTGGCCACCAGTATCAAATTCACGTCTAACAGAGGTAACACTAACAAGACTCAGGATAGGACACACATACACGACACACACACATCTTTTATCCGGTGGTGATCCACCATTGTGTGATAAATGTGGTGAGACATTAACAGTTCTTCACGTTTTATTTCAATGTAAACATTTAGACAGTCTAAGAAAACACCACTTCCCACTATCCTACCGACAACATATACCTTTACACCCTGCAATGTTCGTCGGTAGGGAACCGCTTTTTAGTCACAAATCACTATTAGCGTTTTTAAAGGAAATTCATAATTTTCATATCATATACCCGGGCATACCGTAGCACAACCTCTCTTGAGAGGTTTTTGCTGCGGTGGCTACACAGGAAAGCACATGCCTCACGGCCCTTGGACGCAAGGGTATGAACGAGTGAGGCACTTGTGCTAATGCCATACATATCCACCATCGTCTTATTATCACCAACTTTTGTCATCATTCACACCACACACATCTTTCACGGCATGGTCATCATTTTATTACTCGTATGTTCTTACCCGCCTTATCGCGAGGAATTTTATGGCCCTTATACAGCCGCTTATCACAATCATTGTCCATATTTTTAGTAAGATGAAATGGCGCTCTTTGGCCAACAAATGGCCCTTGTGCCAAAAACACCATATATCAATCAATATATATTGTTCTCGAGGCAGCGTGTGCCAGCTGGCTGTTTCGTTCGCGGACGTGGCGAGTGATCGTAAGAAGTCGTACACCAAATGCGTACGGTCGAGGATAATATTTCAGCTTTTCCGCGAGTTTAGCTACGTATTTCCAAGCCGTCAATGCAGAAAAAAATCAACACACGTGGCGCATTGTTTCGTTTGCTTCCATGATGATAGAGTTTGATTACGTTTACGCCGGCTGTCCTAGCGTTCAATTTTTTTATCTTCGGGCAGCTTAGGGTTGCCTCGGGTTCCCCACACACGTGACCATGACACTGTGTCCTGTTCAGACCGGAACTAGCTGACTGACCTTCTCAGAGAGCTGCCAGAGGCCTGAAAATCGAAAAGGCACAGTGTTGCTTGGATTGGGGCGCATGTTCATGCGGCGGCCAAGATGGAAGGTAAAGCATAAAGTGACTTTGAAAAGAGGAAAAATGAAGAAATAAGCGCAGTTCCGTTACTGCCTCTCTCGATGGCGGGATGCTCCACAACTCAGCGCAGGGAAGGGGGGCAAGAAAATTAAAGAAAGAGAAGAAAGGGGTAGAATAAGGGCAGTAAAAAGCATTAGATTACTCGCATTACCCATGAGCGTAAGAAACCAAACGCAGCACACGTAATCTACCGAAAGGCCGCCGAGAAGCCGGAGGTGAAGCGATGCACCCGAGAAGGGAGAACTGCAGCAGAACATGCTCGATGGTTTCATCTGCCGGGCATTCGGCACACGCCGGACTCGCGCTGTTGGTGCGGCGAAATTGCAGCTAGTGGTGCGGCTGCAGTCAGTGCGCAGGCGGAGAAGGAAGGCGCGAGCACGCCTGCCGATGCCGGTCCTCGGCAGCGGTCGAGGGGGGTTTGTCGGGGCCACACATGAGTCGGAATATACAGCGCGCACATGGCGCGCAATACAAATGTGTGCTACATCACCCGCGCGGACGAAATTATTAACGGGGGTGGACGGGTGGTGGGCCTCCTTGGCGAGGGCGTCCACGGCCTCATTGCCACGTTGTCCAATGTGCGAAGGCATCCACTGAAAAATGACATCACGGTAACTTGGCGAGGATATTGGCAAGGATCGCGGCAAGCCGAAGAAGTGGTGCACGACGCCGCGATGATCAACATTGAGCGTCGCCCATTGCGTTAGTTTGAGCCCGAGAAGAGGCGCCACATAGAGCGTTCTGGCGGAGGCCACTGCGTTGTACAGGCGCAAAGCTATGTGCAAGGAGCAGCCTGAGCCACCCGCGATGAAGCCAGAGGCCATTCCGGCAATCCTGCGCGATCCCTCTCGGATATCAATGATTTTGGGCTTCCAGCTGAGGCGGTGTTCGATTGTGAGCCCGGGGTATCGGACTCTTTTCTTCCATGGCAGCTGGTGGCCACGAAAGTTCAGCTTCAGGATGTTGTAGTGGCCTGTTTGGCACTGGTTGGAGAGGAGGGCGCCGGTCTTAGTGGCGGAGGCTTCAAGGCCCACGCCTTGAAGTCTCCGCCACTTCAAGTTGTACACGGCATTCATGGCAGCTTGGAGGCTCTCACGAACTTGGCGACCATGGGAGGTAGGTCCACTCGTGAAGAGCGCGACGTCGTCGGCATAAACGATCACACGCACTTCGTGGGTTGTGCTGCGTGGGATGTAGTCGGTGATGCGCACGAGGGCTATGTTGAAAAGAAAAGTGCTCAACAAACTGCCCTGCGGCACACCAGCAGTCACAGATTGAGGCCTGCTGAGCTCACCGCTGACGCGCACTCAAAATGAGCAATTACGGAGGAATGTCTCCACATATCTCCACATGCTCCCGCACGCATGCATGTCACGAAGAAATCCATGACGGTAGGGTGCGGAAAGAGTCGAAGGCACTCCTCACGTCGAACAAAACGAGGTAGCCAGCCTCCCTGCGATGCCTGGTCTCTTCCAGAAGGCTGACCACGTCGGAGATTGAATCCACAGTCGCCCCATAAGCTCTGAAGCCGCTCTGTTCGGCCGCGAGGACACCAAGTGCAGCTGCTATTCACTGTAGGCACCGGAGCGGCATGGGCTCGAACGTTTTCCACGCGGCCGATAGTGAGCGATACTGGGCGGTAGGATGCGGGCTCTCACGTCGCCTTTCCCCTCTTTTGGATCGGGATCCCCAGGGCCTCTTTGCACGAAGCAGGGAGCTCCCCAGTGTGCCAGATCTTATTGAAGGCGCCTAGAAACTGCGGCAGAAGGCTGCCGTTGCGCAGCATCTTGTATGTGATGCTGTCGTTGCCGAACGCTGATTGGCGCTTGCAGCTGTCAAGCACCACACGCAGCTCAGTGAGTGTAAGATCCGCCGAGCAGAGCTCCGCTATCGCCTCGACGATGGCCGGCGTGGAGAAATACCGGAAACGTGCAAAAATTTCGGGTCTAGCATGCTCTGGGAGCTGAGGGACGGAAGCAGAGTTGACAGTGAGGCTTGCGAAGGTATCTTTCAGTAGCTCAGCCAGCTGTGCGGCGGAGACAGAGAGTGCCACCGCGATGAAGAGCTCGGGCTAACGGGGCACTCGTGGTTGCAAGAGCTCTTGGAAAATGCGCCAGGCACACCAATGGCAGCGCGGATCATGAAAGTTTTGGTAGAAGCTGGACCAGCCACGATCCCGTTGTTGGTGGACGTGGCGCCGACAAACTGCGTCGAGGCGGCTGTAAACGGTCAAGTCCTCTGCCTCATTCGAGCGTTCCGCTCGGCGCTGGGCCAAGCGGCGAGCTGCTTGAAGATTGAGCAGCTTGATGTCTGACACAGATGTTCCGGACGGCACTCGACACACCGTCGTGGCGGCACTCGCACTCTCAATAATGTGATGTAGGAAGTCTTTCTTCCGTGACTGGAACTGTAGCACACAATTCGTGGAAACGGGGCCAGTTTACCACACTGTAAACACTGCAGTGCGGCGCACCTGCATAGAGGGGCTCGAGGAGGATAGGATAGTGATCCAAGCCCTCGGTGTGCGGCACGCGTCGCCGTGTGTAGTGGCACTCCTCCGAGACCTGCGAGAGATCGAGAGCACTTCGAGCGGCACCGCAGCGCACAAAGTTGTGGCGACCATCATTCAGGAAGCAGAACCCGGCCGTCTCGATCGCATCCATGAGGGCTCTGCCACTGGCGTCAACACACGTGCAGCCCCAGGCCGTGTGATGCGAATTAAGTCATCGCACACCACCGAGTCACCGCCGAGGCGCACGACGAACTCGGGATCACACTCTCGTGGTGAGTTCACGTAAACACTAGCAACACAAGTGTCTGCCGCACCGACACGCATTCTAACTGCCGCGCACTCGACACCAGCAAAGAGAATGTCAAAGACGTCGATGGGCATCTGCGGGAGCTGTTCACAAACGTAGATGGACGCCTTTGAACGTCCGGGACCATACCTTGAATCCAAGCAATGCATGCTGAGGCACACACTGCTCTCGCAAGATGTTACGCCGTGGTATGCCAGGTAGCCTGAGATATTGTGCTCCCCCCTCAAACTTGCGTCTCTTAGAATGCAATAACGTCGAGGTTGTTGGGAGAGTGAGCGGTTGAGCTCAGGTTGACGGCAGCGGAGGGAAAGCACATTCCACTGCAAGATACGTGGCCGCCGCTTAATCGATGCACTAGCCATGGTGTGCGATATCCTCGTGGCCATCCAGGGCCGCGACGCACAGTTCGCGCGCCTTTGGGTCGCACACCGCGGTGTCTACGAGTGCGCGAAGAGCCGCTGCCAGCGTCTCCATCACCCTATCCCTCGGATCTTCTTGAGGAGTTTGGGCACCAGATGTCTGTGTGTCTTCTGATGTGGTTTCCGCGTTGCAGTTGCCCTTGAGGGCGTCGCGAAAGGAACGGCCAGGGCGGGTGGTGGCTGGGGTTGGAGCCTCGCATTGAGGTGCTTTAGCCGTGACTTGCTGGATGGCTTGGTCGCGCGTTGGTTTTCGGCCTGAAGTGACGAGAAGGAAGGCTGTCTGTCGCTGTAGCTGCCAGGACGAGCAACGTGGTGCGTTGGCTGCGTGGGTGCCCAGGGTTTTCCGACAGTGCAGGGGCAGTGCAGAGTCTAGTGGGGCGCAGAGTGTGACGCCGTCAGATGTGGGGGAGAGAAGGGGGAAGCTGGCATGAGTCCCCCTCGTGTTGTGTCGGCTCACAATATAACAGGGACCGCAGCATACCGGGCGCTGTTGTTAGAACCGCTCTGCTTCTTTGCTTGATGCGTCCGAATTGACCATCTTGAGAGGGGTGTGGCCTGGAGCGGGTGGGTTGCTTCCTTTCTCCTTTGAGTGAGATTTGAAGAGAGGGGCGCCACGTTCATCGGGGGTCCGTTTATCTCGGGGGCTGAAGAAGTGGGAGAAACATGTTCCTTCCAGCTGCCAAAGCTGCTCCCTTTTTCCGAGGTGCTTGGAGAGAAGGGTGCTGTGTCATGTGACCATGACGAGGTTCACGTGGTGGGTGACGAGAAGTCAGTCATAGGGAAGGAGGAGCCTCCGCTGGTCGTACTCCTTGTGTCATTCTTTTGGAGGGGGGGGGGCGCTGCTGCTCTGCCTGTTTTGCTTGGCACTCAATCTCACCGCTGGTGGTTTCGGTAGGCTCGGACAGGTTCCACTGGCCTGGAGGGGAGGCTGTCATGGCGGAGGCAGCCGTCTTAAGTCTCGTGGCTGGCCGATTTTTCGGTGTTAGATGCTTTGCCGGGCGTATTCTGGGCTTTGGTTCCGCGGTGCGTTTGGCCTTTTGAGAAATGACTAGGAGGTCCCCAGTTGCCTTGAGCCTTCCCCTCGGGATTGTCTTGTCAAGGTCGTGATCGGCGCGGCGGGCTTAATTGGCCAGTCATTCCAGTGTGTAGGACCTGTGCGGCAGTTTTCTGCAGCAGGTCACAGGCCACGAGTCGCTCAGCCTAGTCGAGTGAATATCCCGAAGGAAAGCCCTCGGGGAGGTCATCAGCCATTAGTGGTGGCGACGTGGGACTGCTGAATGCAGTGCCATGAGGATAAAAATGAGAGGAAAAAAGAAGGGGGGATAAAAAAATGGGGATGAACGATTACATTCCGAACCTTGTAGCCCTAATGAGGGCTGCACGCAAGGTGCGATACAAGGCTAAGAATAAAATTTTTAAAAATTCGCGCACGTGAGCGCAAAAAGTTGAAAAGAACTGGGAACTCAGAGGAGCAAAAAAATGTACTCCCGTCTTTCATGAAAACCTGACCGCAGTTAAAGCACACACCAATATTTTACAGTGCACCAAGCATCTCAACA
This sequence comes from Rhipicephalus microplus, assembly GCF_043290135.1. Classification (NCBI taxonomy): domain Eukaryota; kingdom Metazoa; phylum Arthropoda; class Arachnida; order Ixodida; family Ixodidae; genus Rhipicephalus; species Rhipicephalus microplus. The sequence goes on from NC_134700.1 coordinate 40,853,474, forward strand.
GCGCTGTGCCATAGTTGAGAAAACTTGGCTCCTTCAGTCCGTCAAACGCCACTATCAGTGGTTGTCGTTCCTATGCGTTTGAATGCTAGCACTGTTGGATTTCTCGAGTTGACAATCTTGCGGTCGGTCTCTTGAAGTCTGTCTTAAACGGAAATTTCATGAATCACTCCCTTGGCAGTGCTGTCGGGAACGTCTCAAACACGTCCACTTTGTAGATCGTTTCTCGAATCTGCCATTGGCGCATGTGAACGTAGTGATCTATGTGAACGCGTTTTGGTGAACTAACAACCACGATGTTCAGTCCTGGGTTCGGGCAGACCGTGTATTTCCTGCTAGACTCACTCGCAATTCCACCAACTGCGAAAAGAGCAGTCGTGACCGTCGGGGTATCAATCTAGAGCATATCGAGTGCTCCCTAGGACGTGATAACAATACTGAATTCTTCTCGTGGAAGCGGTAGCATCCTGATAGCTTTATTGACTGTGCCTTTGACTCGTGTCTCGGGAGTAGCTCAGTAGCGTTTGCTGTTGGGCTAATTGGTGTGTAGCTGTGTAAAACATTGTTGGCGCCAACGTGAAAGAAGACGCAAAAGGAGCGCCTTCCAACGCTGACCCATTAAACGAAGCACCGTCGCGTCGTTGAGCTCCCACCCTACGGGCGATGGCTGTTCTCCAGCCTGTGGCCTCAGCGTTTTCTTTCTTTTTCTTATGTGGTTCTTAAATAGAAAAGAAGCGAACAGTATGCCCCGTAACTGTCTGCATCAGCTGCGACAACTCAACAGTAGCTCAAAAGGAATGGGGATACGGAGATATTTAAAGGATGGGATCAAAAGGTATAATTTGAGAGAGAAAGGAGAGAGCGAGGCACAGAGACTGCGAGCGACGGAAGTAAAGAGAAGACAGGAAAAATGGACATGGTCGCAGGAGTCCGAGGATGGGCCATCACTCGACGACAGCTCTTGTCAGCGTCAGCTCCGGCACGGTGGTCTAGTGGCTAAGATACTCGGCTGCTGACCCGCAGGTCGCAGGATCAAACCCCCGCTGTGGCGACTGCGTGTCTGATGGAGGCGGTAATGCTGTAGGCCTGTGTTTAGAATAGGGTGGCGTTTGCTACCCTATTAAGAATAGGGTGGCGTTTGAATAGGGTGGCGTTTGAACCTAACTGTCTGCTCTGAATAGGGTGCATAGCAGGGCTGTTTTTGAAGGCCTAGTTACCCACCTACCAGAGCCATTTATTTTAACTGGCAATTTCAATGCACACAACTCACTCTGGGGAGACTCTCAATGTTATGCACGCGGCCACTTGATAAAGCGGTATCCCTTGAGCTCTAGCACATGCCTTCTCAACAAAAACAATCAACATATTACAGCACCACACACCCTCTTATTCTGTGATATACCTAATAATCTGCTCAGCCACTCTTTTACCCTGCCTAGATTGAGATGTTGTTCAAAACCCCTACGGTAGTGACCACTTTCCTAGATGCCTCAAGACCACAGAGGAGCATTCTATACCACATAACCATCTGTGGAAATTAGGTTGCGCAGATTGGGAAAAGTTCTCTCGTATACCTTGTATACCTAGGAATGATTTTAATGATTTACACATAAACGATGCTATTGCACATTTTACCGCTTGTATAGTTAATGCTGCACTACAGTGTTTTCTCATGACAAACGGGGCCAAAAGAAAAAAGCGTGTTCCATGGTAGAATGACCACTGCAGAAATGCACGGAAAAAAAATAAGGCATGGCGTTTGCTACGCCAGCATCCGACGTCGGAAAATCTTCAAAAATTTAAACAAGTAAAATTCGAGGGCGGGCGCACTCTTCATAATGCACAAAGAGATATCTAGGTGGACTATCTCTCGAGTATCAACTCGTACACACAAGAAGTAAAAGTGTGGAATACGTTGAGAAAACTACCAGATCAGCATTTGAACGGGCTACTTTTTCTTGACAACCAGGGCAACAGCCTTGAAGACCAAAAAATGCACTTGCTGATCCTTTCGAGCGTGTGTCTAGCTCTTCAAACTACTCAGCAAGTTTCCGTAAATACAAAGAAATAGCAGAAGAAAAACGCTGAACCATAAGTCTAATAGAAATGAACAGTACAACCGTACCTTTGGCATGGCTGATTTTATGGCTCCTTGAACGCTTGTCATAACTCTTCCCCGGGGGCCAATAAAATCATGTACACAATGTTGAAACATCTACATCCCGATGCGCAAGTGATTTTGAGTCTCTACAACAAGATCTGGGTGTATTTCTTTGGCATGGAAAGAGGCTATCGTAATCCCAGTCCCGAAATAGGGCGAAGAACCATCTTGTGCAGCAAGTTACCGGCCCTAAGCCCTGACAAGCTGTCTTTGTAAGCTATTCGAAAAGATGATAAACCGCCGGCTTCCGTACTTGCTCAAAACTAATGGACTTCTTGATATGTATCAGTGCGCTTTCAAACAGGGCTGCTCCACAACCGACAATCTCGTGTGCATTGATGCCTACATTCTGGATGCCTTCATCCACAAGCAAATGTTTCTCTCTGTGTTTCTTGACATGGATAAGGCATGTGACACTACTTGGCGATTTGAATTCTTGCGAGACCTCTCAGAATTTGGTATTCGAGGCAACATGTTAAGCGTAATAGAAAGCTACCTATGCGATCGCACCTTCCGCGTCAGAATAGGCAATGCTTTGTCTAAACCATTTATCCAAGAGACTGGTGTACTGCAGGGCGGACTACTGATGTACCTTTTTCATAGTAACTATGACCTCTCTATGGTCAATAATTCCAAGAAAAATGTTTAATTCAGTCTACGTTGACGATGTTTTTATAGGCTTTAGATCCTGTATATTTCAGTATGTGAGCGGCAGATACAGCTAGGTCTCAATAAGCTGTCCACCTGGGTCAGTGAGAATAGCATCTAATTAAACCATTAAAAAAGCTCCTGCGTTCTTCTCTCAAGAAATACAGGCCTGATTCGTCCCCCTGATGTTCACAAACAAATGCACTACATTCCTTTGAACAAAGAACAAAATTTTTAGGTGTGCATTTAGCCCCAAAGCTGACTTTCTTATTCCACAATAAGTACCTGAAAAACAAGTGTTTTAAAACAATGAATATTTTTTAAGTACTGTCACACACGGCATGGGGCAGTGATTGAGAATGTCTTAAACACTTTACAAAAGCCTCATACGCAAACGCTTAGACTATGGCTCTGTCACTTGCCATTCTGCTGCTCCAAGTGCTTTAAAATGTTCGATCCAGTACATAATCTCGGTATCCGGCTGGCTCCTGGAGCATCCAGGAGAAGTCCAGTAGAGAGCGTTTATGTTGAATGTGACGAATGGTCACTTCACTTGCAAAGGTCATATTTGGGCTTTATCTACTTTCCTAAAATACTATCTAATCCACAGAATTCCATTTCCACCACTCTAAGTGATGTGAGCTCAGCCACACTGTATGCACACCGACCTCCAGTGCGACAGCCGTTCTCATTGCGGGTGAGAAACCTAAGTGAAGAAATGAATGTCCCCCTTCCACATGTTTTACTGCCCCCCGCGAGGCTTTTGCCACTATGGCAGTGGCAGGTATTAAAGTTTGACATGTCTTTTGAGGAGGTAACTAAGCACGCCCCAGAAATACACAAAGAAATGCACTACCGAGAACTAAAGTCCAAGTATTCATGCTCTGAATGTTTCACAGACGCATAAAAATCTAACGTCAGCGTGTCCTATGCCGCGGTGGGTCTGTCGTTCTCGGAATGCAAGAAGTTAGACTCACAGACGAGTATTTTCACAGCTGACGCATATGCACTCCTTTCTGCTGTTAGGTATGTTTAGAGTGTGAAGCTCCAAAAGGCGGTTGTCTATACAGACTCGCTTCGTGTGGTTAAAGCTTTGAAATCACTCAAAACAGACAAAAATCTAATTCTTGTCGAAATCTTTTTAGGTCTGTGAAAATCGTATCTAACAGAAAAACGTGTTATAATATGCTGGGTCCCTGGCCATAGGAGCATTGAAGGCAATGTGCTTGCTGACATAATGGCTACTATACATAGGAACGGAAACTAGAAACCTTTCTATAGGCCTTCCTGTCTTCGATTTTAAAACATTTCTTCGTAGAAAGGTTAGGGACTACGGGCAGAAATTGTGGGATACCAGGGCTTCGAACAAACTGCACCTAATAAACCACAGATAGAAATTGACCTCCTTGTAGTAAAGTGCGACGCACAGTGGTCACGCTTTCCCGTAGAATAGGCTATACATACGATACGCACACCCACCTGCTCTTCGGCAATGATCCTCCTATTTTCGGTGAGTGTGATGAGACACTAATTGTCCTTCACACATTATTGGAATGCCGGAAACTTGACACAGCACAAGGAAAGTACTTTCTCCTGGCGTATAAACAAAATATACCACTACACACAGTGCTATTCCTTGATTCAGACCCCTTATGCAGCATAGGCATGATTTTAGGCTTTTTAAGTGAAGCTCAAACATTGCGTGTCATTGCCCCAACAGTTCCGTAGCTCAGCCTCTCAAGAGAGGTTGCGGCTGCGGTAGGTTTAACAGGCTTATGTCTCCAAGCCCTTGAGGTCAAGCAAGGGACCTGTTGAGGCAATGGAGCCATTTTCACGAAATATTATTGCAATTTTTAATTTTTTGTCAACTACTTTTATTCGATTTTAACCTCCTACCACTTCAAAATGTAGCTCACTGCACACACCAGTAAATTAACCAAACTTCCATGTGTTGTATATATCTTTTTTAGGCCTTTTTACAGCCACGATATCATTACATATTGTTACTCATGATTCGTCGACATCCCAACATAAATTGACATGGCGCTCTTTGGACAGCTTTGGCCCTTGCGCCACAGAACACCATTACATCAGTTTTCTGAAGGTAAAAGCAGACAAGAAACACCCCTTTCATTCTACAAAAAATGATTTGCCTTGTTTGGACTTGTTCGACAACCGTGCTTTGTTGAGGCAGCCCTACTTGCTCCCTGTACCAGGCTTGGCTGAAGAAACAGGCGTCTCTTCTCGAACACTGTTTGATGGCTCCTAGAGCATATCTGCCACAGTGGCAGTGGCAGCTTATAGACTGTGATGTCTCTTTTGTTGAATTCACAAAGCACACACCACTTGCACCCATACATACATACTTCCTAGAACTACAACATAAATACACATGCCCTGAGTTCTTTACCGATGCCTCAAAGTCCAACACTTCTGTGTCATAATTGGCGGTAGGCCAATCCTTTTCCGAGGCTGGCATTTTTAATCCTGATGCAATTATTTTAACAGGAGAAGCTTATGCAATACTGGCGGTCGTGAAACGCATCAAATAGATAAAGTTGCAAAACGCGGTGTATACATAGACTCCTTAAGTGTGCTTAAAGCTCTAAAAACTCCTAAGAAACACAAGAAACCCTTGATGGTGTCACTTTACTCACTTCTGTGCACACTCTACAAATCAAAACAGCATGTCATTGTCTGCTAGGTCACCGTGATATACAAGGGAACGTTTTGGCCGACAAGCTGCCTGCTTCCGCCAACGACACTACTTCCACAGAATCAATACAGATTCCTTTACTTGACTTGAAACCTTTTTTTTAAAAGGAAAGCTCAGTAGGTATTGGCAGAGCACGTGGGATAGACACACAGTCAATAAACTCCATGCTATTAAGCCGCAACTATGTAAATGGCCGCCACTCTCAAAACCACGACACACAGAAGTAAAACTTACAAGATTGAGAACAGGACATACACACACTACACATTCATATCTTCTGTCCACCGGCCATCCACTATTGTGTGACAGATACGGAGAACCACTTGCAGCTCTCCACATTCTCGTCCAGTGCAATGAGTTGGGTGCTCTAAGTAAAAAACACTTTTCACTGCCCTACCTACAGCAGCTCCCACTACACCCTGGGACGTTCATCGGCAGGGATCCGCTTTTTAAACTGCAATTGCTTTTCACGTTATTAAAAACGTTCATAGCTTTCACCCGATATTTTGAGGTAATTTATTTTTATTATTATTTTATTCACAGAGACCTCACAGGCTCCTGAGTAGAAGTATTGCGTGAGGGAGGGCTAGAAAATAATCAACAGAGGTAGTGATCTTGCTAAAAAGGTACATACTTATACAGTAGTAAATTACATCAACACTTGAGGCCGGAGATATTGCAGGTAAGGCAGTCTATGTTTACAGTAATGTAGAACAATAATATGACGAATGCCCATAAGCATAGAATAAAAGGACATAGCAACTTGGCAATAAAATGTACCAAGCACACAAAGTTGCTCAGTTCGCTTCTGAATACTACCGGATTACGGATGTTAACAGTGGAATCTGGAAGTTCTTTCCAAAGTATTATCGCGCAAGGTAAGGCTGATGAATTGAAGGCGTTAGTGCGGCTAAGAAAGCGTGGGTAGCTGAGGTTATTATGAAGACGACATGATCTACGGGATGGCTTTGTTAAGGGTAGGTCGAAAGGGTTTTGACTGTAGTGTATTTTATGTAGAAGAGCGAGAAAGGCTACCTTCCTACGTGTCTGCAGTGTAAGTTGAAAGAGGGAGAGCTTGATGTTCGTGACGCTAGTGTTTCGCTAATAGTCACCAGTGACGAAACGCGCCGCATGGTTCTGTACGCACTCGGGACACGGATAAGATATGCCTTGTGAGGAGACCAAATGAATGCCGCAAGCTCAAAATAGGGTCGAACGAATGATTTATACGCTATTAGACGAGTGGTGGCTGGGGAGCCCCGCAAATTTCGTTCAAAGTAACCGAAAGTGCGGCAGGCCTTAGCGGTGGTTTTTTCTACATGAGTGGACCAAGAGAGGTTAGGGCTGAATTGTATTCATTGGTACTTGTAACTGTGTGCAGGGCCCAAGGGTCTTTCTTTTAGGTTATATGTGAAGGTAGAGTTAAATTGTTTGCGACTAAAGATCAATAATTTGCACTTATAATTATTAAGAGACATTTGCCAAGATAGGCACCATTCCCTAACCCTGTCTAGATCCTGTTGAAGAGCAATGTGGTCACTTGGAGAACAAATGTTTTGATAAACTAAAGAATAATCTGCGAATAAACGGATGGAGAAGGTAGAGTTAGTGGCTAAGTCGTTTATATAAATAAGAAATAACAAGGATCCTAAAACGCTACCCTTTGGTACCCCAGATGTAACATCACATAACGGGGAATTGTTGTTGTCAATGGTTGTAAACTGTTTGCGAAATGACAAAAAAAAATCTTATCTATGAGATAGGTAATGAATGTAGATCCAAGAATGATAGTTTGGCGATTAGATGACAGTTAGGTACCTGATCAAATGCGTTAGAAAAATCAATAAATACAGAATTAGTTCGAAGATATTGTTCCATTTTAAAAATTAAATTGTTAGTAAATTCTAGTAATTGTGTTTCACAAGAAAAACCTTTCCTAAAGCCGCGTTGTTTCGGGAAAGAAAAGTGTTTATCTTCCAAATGCTGCGCGATTTTGGGGGCAAGTATATGCTCTAGGAGTTTCGACGTTATACGTGTTAGTGAGATGGGCCGATAGTTCTCTACTTTGCTTTTGTCCTCGGATATAAATATCGGTACTAATTTTGCAATTTTCCAATCAAACGGAATTTCTTCTGATGCGAGGGACTGTTTATATATATACTACAGTATGATGCCGGAAAAGGGATTGGTCTGCTGGAAAATTTTTGTGTAGGTGGCGTAAATTCCAGACGAGGTGGACAATTTAGAATTTTTAATTAGTGACGTAATTCCTTCGATGGTGATATCTATGGGACTCATAAAGGGATAGTCGACATCTGAAACCAATGGAATACTGGAGTAGTCTTCTTTCGTGAACATCTCAGAAAATAAGTTGTTGAAAACTCGGGGGCATATTTCTTGAGTTATCGTGGTGTCAGTGTCATTGCGAAGGAAAATGTGATCAGATGCGCTAATAGGTGATAATGTTCGCCAGATTTTTTCAGGGTTGTGCGTTATTGAAGATTGTAGGTCATGTAGCAAATACATTTTGTAGGTCATGATTGTAGGTCATGTAGCAAATACGTTGTAGCAAACAGCCGCTTTTTCTTATTTCGAAGAGTGCAAAATTTTTTGTTAAACCATGGCTTTGAAGAACTAACGCGGCAAGATATACGTGGGATATGAGTGTCAAATAATTCCAATAACTTTGTCTTATACAAAGACCGGTTATCATTTACTGAAAGATTTATAAAATTATCCAGAAAAAAAGTGCGGAATTCTTTCAAGCCACGGCGTATGGAATCGCAGTCAGGTTTTCGTAATCAAAAATTTCCTAGGGGGTGGTGACTCGTGCGGTAAAAGGCGTAGTAATCGCGAACTCCAGGAGTTTGTGGTCGCTAATTCCATCCGAGCAATAAATCTGGTTCCCCCTATCGGGCGCTGAAGCAAATACCCGGTCTAATGTATTTGAGTTCCTTGTTGGTTCCTTTACTAATTGCTATAGGGAGAAATCTAGTGTGAGTTCTAAGAATCGACTTGTTTTGCTAGTTCTGAAAATTAAGTTAGGCTAGTCAATATCCTGGAAAAATAAGTCACTGACCACGAGCGTTTTGGCCTTTGGAAATTTAGTGGTAATTTCAAGAAGGTTAAAGTGGAAATCCAAAAGAACGGTCTCAGGACTACCAGGTGGTCTATAACAAACACCCAAAATATATTGTGAAGATTTCGACGTATTACAAATCCACAGTAACTCCAGGGGAGTTCTTACATCTAAAAGAAAAGAAGTAATATGCCTTTTCACAGCGAACAGACACCTACGCACCTTCTGGTAGTCGTATTTTTCCGGTAAATAGCGAAATTGCAGCTGTCTGGCAGTACTTCCTTGTTAGTAATATCAGGATACAGCCAGTTTTAAGTTAAGGCTAAAATGTCGCAGTTTGTGTTATCGAGATATGAGCACAATTCTGTACGTTTTTGAAGAATACTGCGCATGTTGGAATAAGATACGGAAAGTTGGTGCTGCTTGGTTGTATTGAACGGAGGTTCCCAATGATTTTTTAACCCGCATGATGCACTCAGCTGTTGTCGTTATTTACAAGTTTGCGTTACGCTGTCACTTGAGGCATCATACACAGAAATTTTATCTCCGATTTGTAGTTTGTTGCCGCGAAGTTTGTATGAAGCGACGTGCCCTTTAGCGTATTCTATGAGCTTTTTCTTTCATAGCCGTGTAACAAAACAAAAATCTTCGCGTATGCAAAGCCTGTTTCCTTGAGTTTATGTCCATTTGCCAAGACAGCCTGCTTATCTTTGTGAAAAGTGAATTTAGCTATTATGGGTCTCTAGTTCGCAGAGTTGTAACGACAAAGCCGATGAGCGCATTCAATTTGGGATGGCTGAAGTGCTATTCTGCGAAGTTGCGAACAGAATTCTATTATTTTGGCTTCAGATGAAGGCCATATTTCAGGATGTGTGTCACCTATGCCGAAAAAGAAAAATATTATTACGTCGAAGCCTGTTTTCGGCGTTGTCGCAACTTGTAACGATGGCGTTCGGCTGGTCGGATATGATTTTCGGGAGGGATTCAGGAGAGGCAGGCACTGAGGGTGAGCCACTGCTATCCAAAGCAGTATTTTCCATTGATTGGGTTTTTTGAGATAGTTGTTTTATTTCTGTATCAACTGATGCCTGCCACTGTGTAACGGACGTTTGCCACTGTTTAACTGTGTGAAGTTCATTTCGAATATTATCTTGGCCAGACTCAATTCTTTGAACTGTTGCAAAAACCATAGCTAACATATCATTGTTTTCAAGGTGGGGAGGGTCCTTATGGGTTCTGGTATTCGCGACATGCACGTTAATCGAACCGGTATTTGATTCCACGTCCGTAGCATGACCTCTGTACCATGGTCGTGGCTGCGTTGACTACATCTTCATCACGTTTCCATCATCATGACATTGTGCCATCCACTTTCGTTGCACATATCTTGATTGATATGTGGGGTTTAACTTCCTAAAACCGCCATATGATTATGAGAGACGCCGTAGTAGAGGGCTCCGGAAATTTCGACCACCTGGGGATTTTTAACGTGCACCCGAATCTGAGCACATGGGTCTACAACGTTTCCGCCTCCATCGGAAATGCATCCTTGCAGCCGGGATTCAAGCCAGCGACCTGCGGGTCAGCAGCCGAGTACCTGTACCTTAGACAATACACCACCGCGGCTGGGCTCACTGCACATAACTTACACCACTGTCATGATTTTATTACATCTATGTTTTTACCCTCGTTAGTGCAAGGAATTTCAAGGCCCCTTTACAGCCACGCATCATATCATTGTTCATATATCTAGTCTATTAAATGGCACTCTTTAGCCAACAATTGGCTTTTGCGCCATTAAATACCACTCGTCATCAGAATAGGGTGCACGTTAGAGAAACCCAGGTAGTTGAAATTTCCGAACCCTTGAAAAACGGCGTCTCTCATAATCATATAGTGGTTTTTAGAAGTTAAACCCCACAAATAAGTCATCAATCATCAATCTCTTGTCGGCGTCCGGAGATGGCGTAGGGCGAGTTCAGTCGGCCATAGCTCCACTGTCGTCTGAGATTGCGAGGGCACATTTGGTCGGCACGAAATCCAGCGAGCAATTCTGCCGGCTTAATATCCTCGTCGGAAGCCTGGTACTCAATCGTTGACCTGCGGTTGGTTAGCGTCGACGCAGTCGGCCAACCGAACGCTGCAGGCGCCGCGCCTGCGCTTCGGTGAGCAGCTGACGTGAACGCTGTACGCGTCGCGTAGGCTGAGCTGATCTGCAGCGTGACCACAACACAAACGTCCTCACGGAATCGCCAAAGAAGGTAGTCCACCTCCAAAGTTGGTATTCCTGAAACTGCACATAACTTTTCATGCTAAAAGTTCCAGAATTCTTAGCCTATTGCACCGCGGAAGCATTGAAAGTGCGGGAGCCGATGCACACACGTCTGTGCACCTTAGTAATCACAGCGCCGTCCTGCGTCCAGTCGTACTAAACCATAGTTTGGTCCGGATGCTGGGTTCTCAGTTCGAGCTGACTCTGGACTGGCGGCTTGTATTCAGGGGGTATAAATTCCCCACGGTAGCTTTTTTCAGAACATGACCATGTGGCAAAAGGCGGTGGCAGCTTCCACTATCGTACTGCGGCATCCCGTAAAGCGAATAGCTGGACTCGAGCAACCATGTACGCTTTCGAAGCGCCAGTAGCTTTGGCCTAGGGGTTTATTTCGTCTAGGATGCCAGCTACCAATTTCGCGCCTTCGTAGCCCATATACGTGAATAACTGGACCTGCGAACGGTGCTGTGACCTACTTACTCTATGTGGGTCCAGGGGCGGGCTGCTCAAGTGGTCTATGAGGCGTGTTGAACAACTAAGCGACAAAGTGAGATGTGAGCAGCTGCTGTGCCAGCAGCTGTTTTGCCGGCTGGAGAGCTGAATGCTTTTTTTTGCCGTTATGAAAAACAGTCCCGAAATAAAACTGCTTTTCATCTGCCTGAGCCATGAAGAGAAACCAAATACCACGCAACAAGAGCCCTCCCATAAAAAATGGCGGATGCCACGCCAAGTGGGAGTCGATGATATGTGAAGCACAAATGAGGAAGGTTTGTATATCAGTTTAAAATCAGAACAACGGTACGAGACGGAGGTAAATTATGCCGTACATAACTTACATGCCAAAATTATTATGTTTGGACGTGTCATTTACCTTCATTATCTATTCACGCCACTTAATACCAAACTTGGTATATGTGGAGCTCACGAAATGGCTGCGAACGTGCTATGAGCGTAGAATGTAGTCATGTTTACATGACACGCATATCAAGATTATCATGTTCGGAAGTGTCAGTTAACTTCGTCTATTGACGTCATGCAATACCAATTTAGTATATGTGAAGCTAAACAATTGACCGCGAGTGCATCGTGAGCGTGGCATGTCGTCGTGTTGCTATATGGCATGCATTTCAAGATTATCATTTTGGCACATACTTTCGTCGTCCATACATTCGTCACATACTTTCGTCGTCCATTCACGTCCCGTAATACCAAACTTGGAATATGTGAAGCGAGCGAAACGGCGAACAGAGCATCATGAAGGGCCCAATATACTTCGACGTAACGTTGACGAGCGCATGCCATGCGCAGCGACGCTACGCTAGCTAAACGCGAACACTCTATAGTCTGACGCCAAATGCGACCAGCGTCTGTCGGCGCAGCCCGGCAGCAACCAGTGCGAAATGCGACATGCTGCATTTCGCATTAATGACGTTACTCAGAATGCACCGCGTAAGCCTAGCTTTGTGACAAAGGGACGCCGAGTGTGCTCGAACGCACACGCGTCAAAGCAATGCAGTGCGGCGCGTTCATGCGAGTATGTACCAGGCAGATTGGTGCTTGGCATGGCATCGCCTGCATGACGCGACGAAACAAACGCTTGAGCACACGCGCACTGTGCCACGTCTAAGTGTATTTGCGCCGTGATTGTAGCATGTAGTCATGCTCTTACTTGACACGCATCTGTTTGCACCAGTCACATACCTTCGTCAACAAATTCACGTGACGTAATACCAAATTTGGCATATATAACTCTATCAAAACGACCCCAAGCTAATCATGAGTGCAGCTTCTAGTCATGTTGGTAAATGACACACATGTCATGATTATCATGTTTGAACATGTCATTTACATATGTCGTCTGTTCGCGTCACGTAATACTGAGTTTGGTACATGTGAAGCTAGCGAGACGGCCGCGAGCGTATCATGAGCATTGCATGTAGTCAAGTTGTTACATGAAACGCATCACATGATTATCATGCTTGCACCAGTCACATCCCCTTGACGTCCATTCACGTCCCTTAATACCAAATTTGGTGTATGTGAAGCTAGCGAAACGGCTGCGAAGGCATCTTGAGTGTGGCTTGTAGTCGTGATGTCACAGGACACGCCTCTCTTGATTATCATGTTTGCACCAGTCACACACCTTCGTCATCCATTCGCATCACGTAACGCCGAATTCGGTGTATATGAAGCTAGCGAGACGGTTGCGAGAGCATCATGAGCGTGGCATGGAGTCACGACTGATGACCCACATGACATGCATGTCATGATTTCCAAGTTAGGGTCTGTCGCTAGTGTTCGCCATGCAATCATGTCATACCATACCGATTTTGCAACATGTCATGTGAACTAGACTACCCCAAGAGCAGCAACGCAAGAGCAGCAATACTATAAAAAGTTAATCATAATATTCATGACATACATATTATTTTCATGTTATGACTAGTCAAATATGCTCAACATAGAGTCATGTTACGCCATACCAAGTTTGTTATTGATACCAATATCTCAACGGCCAGGAGAGCTAAAAGTAATTGATAGATAGCTAGATAGTTAGATAGATAGATAGATAGATAGATAGATAGATAGATAGATAGATAGATAGATAGATAGATAGATAGATAGATAGATAGATACGCTCAAAGTCGCTCAAGTTTGCTAAGAAATGCTTCACATTTAAAATTATATCTTACGCTTGTCACACGGAAACTCGGCAACAGAAACAGAAGGATCAGACCTACGTCCACCATGCTATTCCAACGGGCGGAAGCAAAATAAGAAACGCGTTGGGTTCCAACTGTGAGTATTGGTCTTGCCGCGTCCCGTTCGTAGTTAAGGTAAGGACAACGGAGGCTCCACATTTTAACAAGGGTAGGCAGTGTATGGAAAAGTTCTACAAGCATTATTAGACCCTTTTCCTAAGCACGCTGCCTGAGGGTGAGTTTCCCGTCAGTTTCAACTTTGCAAAGGGTTCTGGAACCGTTTATAGGGCACGTGATGTGTGCGCGCGTTTTGTACGTGCATCTTACCGCCAGTGAAAGTAGTTCCACAATAGCACCTGTTAATTCAATGTGAAATAAAAAATTTCCCGTTAAGTTTTTTGTGAAGCTATTTGAAACTAAACGCAACTCGCACCAGCAAGATATTCATATTCCTCTTAATTTACTCGTAGTGACTCGACGTTCCTGAGCGTACGAGGAAGTCCCGCCTTCTTAGAGTCAAGAGTCCGATGAAGTCCCGTCTGTTCGGGGAAGAACATAGTGCAAAGTAACAAAAATACCGACCAAGGTGAAATACACAAAAGTTAAAAAGACGTTTTGGTTCCCCACGCGGGAGCCTTGTTCACAGTGACCTCAGATGGCGTAGTGCGCTGTTCTTATGCACGTTTCATCACGTGTTGCAGACATCGCGCGTACACAGGAGGGGGGGGGGAGTGTCCCAATATTTCTGTTCAACATGTGCGCAGTAGTTTAAATGGCCAGAGATTCCGTGTGCGATCGTGGTAAGAACTTTCCATGGCAGTGATGCAGGGTTTATACCAGTCGAAAGTGTTCCCAGTAGACGCGACGTGTTCTGCGAGGGCATTAGCAGCTACTTTCTTGTTCTTGACGTCATTAAAATGTTCCTGGAGCCTTCTTTTGTCTTTGCCCGTTTCGCTATTGTATCCGTATTCACAGTCTTTGCAAGAAATTTTATACACCACACCGAAAAAATCATGTCTGTCCCACTTACCTTGGACATTTGTGAGATGGTCTCTAAGCTTTCGTGTCGGAATGTGAGCCACTTGGATGTCGTAGCCACGCAAAACCCATGCGAGGGTTTCGCTGAAGCGTGGGACGTAAGGCACCGATGCGCGTTTTCTTGTAGCAATGGTGTGTGATTGGGTCGGGCACTGCAGTTGTCACTGCACCGAGATCATGAAGGAAAGCGGGTATCCGCAAGAGCCAGCTCCTGTCGAACAAACTCTACATCCTCTACTGCGTATTCTTCCTTAGAACAAATCTTCCAAGCGCACTTTACGAGTGTAGACACAACAGAACGGTTATGGCAGGATAGGTGCACAGAATGGAAGCTTAGAAACGACCGGTGTGTGTTTCTTTTCGGTAGACCCTAAAATTCAGACGCCTACCATCTCGTTTCACGAGGACGTCGAGGAACGGAAGGCAGCCGCTTGATTCTTCTTCCACGGTAAATTGTATCATGGCCCGCACAGAATTTAGCTGTTCTAAAAATACTGGCAGGGCATCTCGTTGCAAAACACAGAAATAATCATCCACATATCGAAGAAAAGTCTCGGGAGGGGCCGCAAATGAAGTGAGATCCTCGTTTTCAACAGCCTCTATGTTAAGGATTCCGACAGTGACGGACGCATTGTAATGGCCCTTGGCAATTGCATCGTAATGCCATGCACTTGCTTGTAATATTTGCTCCTGAATATGAAGTAGGTGTTCTCTAAGCAGAACTGAAGAAACCGTAACAGGTCAGGAATATTGATGGGCGTTCTGTCCAACAATGATTGGTATGACTCAAGGGCTGCCTTGCACAAGGCAATTCTTACGTGTACTTCTTACGTGTACCTCAAACGCTGAGCGGCGTCTGCGCTGTTATGACCCTCATCAGTAGGCGCCATGCTGACCCTGAGAAACGTAGCCGGGCAGCGCTACTACGCCCGGAACCCCAGTTCTCTCGGAACCAGTGTCCAGCAGCGGGGAGCGACAAAAATTAGAAGACGGTCTGTGAGCCAATGTCCCTACAAGCAATTCCTCCGGGCCGGCTTGTTTAGCGAGAAGCCGAAGCAGACCGACCTCACAGATCGTGTCTCCACGCTTCAAGTACATACTCCTTGGCTGCCCTTCTAGGGAGGGGCGGTAGAAGGCACCCAACCGCCAATTTTTTTCGGAAGAGAACCCCATTTGCCCTCTCCTCAATGAAACACGGACCAGAAGAGTATTGCGCCAAGAGTTGCAATAACTATTCGGCGGACCGTGTGTATTTGACTGTTGCTCTGCAGAGCCGTATCTTGTATTTGTGCGTAATTGGTGCTTCAGTCAGGGGCGAGTAGCCTGTTGGGGCTTAAAAATACGCTGGAATGTGTGCTGGACATCACTCTGAACCATGTAACTGTTCCACCACCACGCTCGTGGTTTGTGAAACTTCTAACCTCTCTATGCTCTAAATAAGTGCAAATAGTGCCATAAACCTGTTCGTTTTTCGTATCCCTGTCTTGTCAGCGTTCATTTACTCCACCCGAATTTACGCCACGCTACCACAATAGAGACCGAAAGAGAATCTGAAAGAGAGGTACGACGCATGGAACGTGAGCGTGAGGCAAAAAGACGGACGCGTGAGATCGAGACATGAAAACTAGAACTTGAGCTGGGAAAGACGCCGGGCAGTTGTCTCCAGGAAGTGAAAGCTCTTCCCAACAAGGAGGCAGAGTTCAAGATGTCTAAGTACATCCAGCCACACGTGGTGTCAGGGTATATTGGTCTGTACCTTTTTGAACGGATGTGCGAGGAAATGTCCTTTCAGCAAGACACCTGGTCCCAAAGGCTACTCATAGTTCTGCCCTGCGAAGCAGCGGAGGTTGTCGCGCGACTGAGCAAGGACGATGCAGACAACTATGAGAAGGTCCAGGCTTGCCTTCTGAGAGAGTATGGACTTTGCGAAGAGGCTTTTGAACAAAGATTTAGGGGTGCTAAAATGACTAAGAGTGAGAGTTTTTCCGACTTTCTGTACAAAATGAGAGCAAATTTGACAGAATGGCTTAGGATCACTGAGTCATACAGTGACAGGAATGCTGCATGGAAAGGATTTCATTAGAGAAGTTTTTGAACTGTATTCCAGAGCAGGAAAAAAACTGGTTACTGGACCGGGGTGACATAAGTTCTGCGTCAAAAGCTGCCGAACATGTGGAGAAGTACGCGTCGCGCCGACATTTTAGCAATAACGTGGGTGCAGACGGAGCCTACAAATCCAAGCGAAATTCAAGTAAACGGTACAAAAACATTTTTTGGAGGTCTCGACATGAAAAGGGGGAAATGAGTGTTTTTCCTGACCAAATCCAAAAGAAGGACGATAGGGACCTGGGCGAGAAGGTAAAAAACGCGCGAAAAGCGAAAAATGCTTTTGAAGTTAAGAAACCGTTCACTTTCTTGAAATGCAATGAGACTGCCCCGCCGCGGTGGTCTAGTGGCTAAGGTACTCGGCTGCTCACCCGCAGGTCGCGGGTTTGATTCCCGGCTGCGGCGGCTGCATTTCCGATGGAGGCGGAAATGTTGTAGGCCCGTGTGCTCAGATTTGGGCACACGTTAAAGAACCCCAGGTGGTCAAAATTTCCGGAGCCCTCCACTACGGCGTCTCTCATAATTATATGGGGGAATTGGGTCGTTAAACCCCACAAATCAATCAATGCAATGAGACTGATCACATAACCACGAACTGCCGAAAAAAAAAGATGGTATTTTCACATTTCATTTACTGCGAAGAAAACATGAGGTTACTGGAGCCTTGCATGCATGACCTGGTGGTGAATTGAAAGCCATGCAAAGTGCTGCGTGACTCGGCAGCATCAATAGATGCTGTCCACCCGTCGTATATGTTGCCATCCGACTACACAGGACAATGCTCGGGGTTCCACCAGGTGGTGGAAGAGCAGAGCGCATGCTTGCCCGTCACAACTGTTTGTTACGGGCTAGCAGATGTTGTATATTTACCTTTTAGTTTATGCCTCCTGTCTTGTTGCATTTTTGGTCATATTCTCATACGGTACCACCTCCACTCATGCCTGGGCTATTCTTAGCCTGCAGTCTTTTTTTAAATAAAAAATTAAGAAAATTAAAAAAAATTGAGGGTCCTTTTGGTGAACTAACAATCAAGAAAGAAATTTATGTTGCGCGAGGCGAAAAACTGACACCTTTATGTAGGGCCTCGCGCTATTAAATTTCATTCAAATGCTTCACCAGCCAGCCCAAATTGCCACTCTTGTTAACAAATAAGACGGCAATTTCAGAATAACTTCCTAAATTTTATCCGTACTTGTTTTCAAACAAGTCGGATATGTTATTGCGAGAGAAGAACATTCTCTTCCGTCACAGGCGTTAACCCATTCGAATGCGCGAAAATGGGCAACTCAGGTAACCTCACAGCGAAATACCACTGAGGAAGCACATGATGTAACAAAGGTGCAAGCAAAGGCAGTCATTTCAGGCAACCGTGGCAGGCACCAGAGATCAGTCAGCCAGAGGAGGATTCTCACGATGATGAACCTGAGTGTGCGTTACTGTCGCCAGCATCAAACAGCCTAGCTTTACTTCTGAGTGCGAACAGATATAACTTGGCTACTGAGCAGTTAGAGGATACCACCATTCGGGACATCAGAGAGCGCCAAAAAAGGGGTAAACAGGCCAGAAAAACGTTTCATTCAATCTTAGAAATGGCATGTTTCATCGCTCATACAGGGATAAGCGCGAATTGGAACGAGAACAACTAGTCGTTCACCAGAAATATTGCGCAGACCTTCAGCGACTTTCGCATGGCAGTTCGTGGTCGTGTCACCTTAGACATAGGAAAGCTAAGCTGAAGCTATTACAAGAGTATTACTGGCCTGGCTGTTTCATGG
This sequence comes from Rhipicephalus microplus, assembly GCF_043290135.1. Lineage (NCBI taxonomy): Eukaryota > Metazoa > Arthropoda > Arachnida > Ixodida > Ixodidae > Rhipicephalus > Rhipicephalus microplus. The sequence goes on from NC_134700.1 coordinate 40,871,968, forward strand.
ACGTAAAAAATTTTGTGCGGTCGTGAGACACATGCCAGCGAGTTGGAAAGGCGCAGGATAAGTGGAAAGCACCTATGGTGTTAATGCCAATCATTACAGAGCCGTTTCAACGGCTAGCGATCGATATAGTTGGGCCACTCCCAGTGACAAAGAGAGGATGTTGTTACAATAAAACTATTTTATGTCCAGCCACTAAATTTCCTGAGGGGGTGGTACTACGCGAGGTAACGTCACAGAGTATTCTGGATTCCATGTTGTACGTCTCTTCACGAGTAGGTTTTTTTTTTCAGAGATACGGAGGGACCAGAGAAGCGTATTCACTATTGTCCTCACGACCTCCTGTCTCGAGCGATGTGGCATAAAAATAGTGCACAGCTCTGCTCATCAGCCTCGGAGCAACAGCATAAAAAATTGGAATTCGGTCCTGAAGCGCGTCCTTCGAGGATGGTGTTATTAGAACAAATAGGACTGGGACGTGTGCCTCCCAGCGGCACTTTTTTGCTTTGCGAACGGTACCCCACGGATCCACTGGTTTTAGCCCCGCCGAATTTGCGCACGGTGGGTCATTGCGCTCACTTTTGAGAATGGTGCGCGAAAAGAAGGAAGGACAAGGATAAGATCCTGTCGTGGTAGAGTTCATTCTGAATCGACTGGAGCGGCAACATAACGCTAAAGAACTTGTGGAGGTCAGCATGAAATCAGCCCAGACCTGATCAAAAATTTACTATGATAGAACAAACAGCTCGTCGTGGAACTTTTAATTTACTTGACCGGGTCATGTTGTTAAAAGTGTCAAGGCAGAACAAGCTCAAAGTACAGTGGGAAGGGCCTGCGGAAGTAAATGCAAAGCTATCCATGACCAACTACGGGGCGGAAATTCCAAGTAGACGTAAAGAGCTGCGCATTTATCCTTGCAACCTAATGAAGCTTTATGTGCAAAGAAAGGATGTGGTGATTATGACCCTGAATCTTCCTGAAGAGATGGAGGATAACTTTGTTGGTCTAAGCGGAGGAAAAGGCAGCGCTAAAGAACTCCTTAGTAAAACTAAGCAAATAGAGGAACTTAAGAAATCCCAGCTCTCTGATCTCCGCGAGCTGATAGGAGAGTTTGACGACTGCTTTGTCGACAAGCCGGGTCGGGCTGATTTGATTGAGCACGACATTTAGTTGACTTCCGGAGAACCTGTGAAGTCAAACTTTTATCGTTCATCTCAACGACAGAAAGATATTCTCGATAAAGAAGTAAAACGCATGCTGAAATTTGGAGTAATTAAACCCTCAGAGAGTGAATACGCTTCTCCAATGATCTTGGGAGAAGCTCCTGGCAAACCCGAGACCTGTAGTTCATTATCGAAGGTAAATGCTCTCACAAATGATCAGGTGTATTCGATTCCGAACATTGAAGGCAGAGTAGAACAGGTGAGCCGAGCAGCCTATGTGACTACGTTAGACCTCAGTCGAGGTTACTGGCAAGTGCTGTTCACTGAGCGTGCCAGGCGATACGTGGCTTTCGTTACTCCGGTGGGCACCTATCAAACCACTAAGGTGAGCTTCGGTCTAAAAAAGGTCCCGTTTTGTTTTTCGCGCCTTATGTACAAGGTTTTAAGGGGCTGTGAGGCATTCGCCGTACCTTACTTGGATGACATCACTGTACTCTCCGATGCCTGGGCGGATCATTTGATGTAGTTAAGAGAGGTGCTCAGCCAGTTGCGTCAAGCAGGGCTTACCGTAAAGGCTGAGAAGTGTTGTCTTGCGAGAGCAAACGTCGGCTATTTAGGCCACAACGCCGGACAAGGTTTCAGGACATCGTGCAAGCTAAATATCTCAGCAGTACCAGACTATCCCCGGCCGATAACAAAGACTGACGTCAGGGTGTTTCTAGGACTCACAGGCTACTACAATCATTACATCCCAGAATATACAACGTTTACAAGCCCTTCGACAAATGCTCTCCGCGGGACAGGGCCGACGAAAGTGGTCTGGAATGAAAAGAAAGAAACTGCCTTCTTAAAACTGAAGGCAACATTGATCAGCGCCGTGCGGTCTTGAAAGCTCCTGATTACGACCGCGAACTCACGGTCGAGTGTGTTGCTGGTGAACGAGGTCTAGGAGCCGTTCTATGTCAGAATGATTACGCTGGTAAAGAACATCCCATGCTCTACTTCAGCCGGAAATGGAGCTCTCGTGAGATGGCGTACTGTGCTTCAAAAGTGAAGTGCACTGGCATTGTGTGGGCCATTCATAAAGTGCAGTGTTACCTCGGAGATGCTAAACTTACAGTAGATACAGACCATTGTGTCCTTGTCTGGCTCAAAACCACGACATTGAAGAACAGGCGCCTTTTGAGGTGGAGCTTGATTCTGCAGCAATACCATTTTGACATTAGGCATAAGGAGGGCAAATTCAATGGAAGTGCTGACGCGCTCAGCCACTCTTTCCAAGCAATTCAGAAGTGCTCTTGAAAATGTATAAATATATATTTGAGTTCTTTTCGTGCAACGTATTATGTGAATTTGTAAGGTAGCACGTCTGTTTTCTTCGCGCAAGTGAGTCCTGAGAGTTTTGAGTGTGAGCTTTTTGTTAAAGGTAGTAATGAAAATTGGTTTGCCATCCCACTTTTGGCTTGGTTTAATCGAAGGGAGCAGAGTGCATGCTTGCCCATGTGGTCTAGTTTCAAAGACATTCTCAAAGTTTTCGGCAATTACCCAGACATGCCGACAAGCGAAAGCGAGTTCCTGGCATTCAACTGCGGACCCGTTTGTCGTACCTTCGAGCAGCAGCGGTGACTGCTGCCTAACGTCACTGATCTGGCGAGGGGGAAGCTGTTATGACCCTCGTCAGTAGGCGCCATGCTGACCCTGAGAAACATAGCCGGGCAGCGCTCGAATGCCCGGAACCCCAGTTCTCTGGGTACCAATGTCAAGCGGCGGGGAGCGACAAAAAAATTAGAAGACGGTCTGTGAGCCAATGTCCCAACAAGCAATTCCTCCGGGCCGGCTTGTTTAGCGAGAAGCCGAAGCAGACCGACCACACCGATCGTGTCTTCGCGGTTCAAGTACATACTTCTTGGCTGCCCTTCTATGTAGGGGCGGAAGAAGGAACCCAACCGCCAAATTTTTCCGGAAGAGAACCCCATTTCCCCTCTCCTCAATGAAACACGGACCGGAAGAGTATTGCGCCAAGAGCTGCAATAACTATTCGGCGGACTGTGCGTATTTAACTGTTGCTCTGGAGAGCCGTATCTTGTATTTGTGCGCAATTGGTGCTTCAGTCAGGGGCGAGTAGCCTGATGGGGCTTAAAAATACGCTGGAATGTGTGCTGGACGTCGCTTTGAACCATGCAACTGTTCAACCACCACGCTTGTGGTTTGTGAAACTTCTGACCGCTCTATGCTGTAAATGAGTGTAAAGGGTGCCATAAACCTGTTTGTTTTTGTATCCCCGTCTTGTCAGCATTCGTTTTCTCAACCCGAAGTAACACCAAGCTACCACAAGAGACTGAATAGACTCCGGTCCTCATCAACTGGTGAACCGCGTTGGGATTCGAAGCGACAATTGGTGAACAGCGCTGAGATCAGCAACAGCGTCTACATAGAACGCTGTTGGTGTCGTATGATCCAGTGCCCTATACATGGCGGCGTAATGAGCGCTTGGGGCACCCTTTTACGAAAAGGGTTTATTTTCATTTGCAATTGATCGCACAAAATAGCGATGAAATCGAGATCTTTTTGTATAGCATTGTGGTCGTTTGGGTTGGTAACATGTGTACAATTCACGCAATTGTCGCCGAATAAGAAAGTAGTAGTTACCAGAATATGAGGAATGTCGTTGATGTAGATGAAAAAAGTAGTATCAGTTCAAGTATGGAGCCTTGTAGTACACAAAGATTAAATTGAATAAATGCAGACGAATCGTCATTTACAGTCACGAATTGATAACGCCTACACAGTAAGCTATTTACGCAGCTGGTAACGTTTTGGGTTATGTCAAACCAGTTCAGCTTCATAAATACACGACTGTTGGTAACATTGTGAAACGTTTTGGCAAAGTCGCTAAATATGGAATCATTTATTGCACATGCATGACTGATATGATGGAAATCAGTAACAGACTCGAATCATGTGTTTTGAATGAACGCCCAAGCTGGAAATCAAGTTGGTTAGAAATAGAGTTGTTATGCTCGGTTAAGTATTAACTCTAGATGATATGATATGTTCCAGTATTGCAGGATATGCTGGTGAATGAAAAGGTCCTGAAGTTTGATCGCATCGATGATTTACGAGATTTAAATATTGACTCCTCACGAGCCACTTTCCTAGTGTCAGGAACATATCCAGTATCAATTGATTGCTTGAATAATGTTTAGAAACACAGGATATGACCGTTTTGGTACTTTTAAGCAACTTTGCGTTCAATAATTGATTTTATACCTTCTGGAATGACCACAATAAAATTCATGGTGGTGGTTACGAAGTCACACTTTTAATACCCAAAGATGGGCTCCTCTTCTATGAAAACATATCCAAAGGTTAAGTTCAGTTCCTCTGCAGCCTTTGACGGTGACAACAGTTTATCGTCTTTAGTGATTTGAATTGGCGGTCCCGAACGATTCCCGAAATCTATCACTTTGCTAAATTTTTAGTAGTGTTTGTTAGCAGCGCAGGTATATCCTCAGTTTAAAATTTGTGTATAGCACTTTCTATTTGTTTACAAAAAGGTGGCGGCAGCATTTTTGATGGAGGCAGAAATGCGGTAGGCCCGTGTGCTCAGATTTGGGTGTACGTTGAAGAACCCTAGTGGCAAAATTTTCAGAAGCCCTCCGCAACGGCGTCTCTCATATTCATATGGTGTTTTTCGGACGTTAAACCCCTCATATCAATCAATATTCGCAAGAATGCTTACAAAGAGGTTTAAGCCTAAATTGGGAACGACACGCTGCAGCGAGCGAGGGAAAAGAAAATGATAGGTGGTTCAGCGAACTGGAAGCGTGGAGGTAAACACAGACACAAAGCAAAGAGGAGGCACACAGCACGAGCACTCAGCTAACAACTGGTTTATTCTCAAGTTTGAAGGACATATAAGTACAAAAAGGTGCGCATGTCAACAGAAATAAGATGATGGTGTGAGGAGCAAGCGTGGCGTTCATTCGAAGCACTTGTCTACGAATTATCAGTATAGTTAAACTCGCGGTCAAGTAATGATAATGACGGATGAATAATACACTGATGGTTATTTCTAGAAATGTGATATGCTTAGGGAATTTCACGAGTTGTTTAAAGCGGATGCCGGAAAAGTACAATTGTTTTTCAAACAACGGTTGACACTTGCAGGAATTGCAATGTGCAGCTAAAACGGAAGGAAGACTATTTTTCAAGGAACTCAAGTGCTCCCTCAGGCGTATATTCAAACATTGCCTGCTCTGGCCGATGTACATGCAACCGCACGTTAGCTGTATGCTATCCACTGCTCTTAAAACACCTAACAAATTGTTTTCCAGGTTTCTGCAAACATCCTCTGCTTTTTTGACGTGCCCTGCACCCTCCTATGAACCATGCCGCATATAAGGCCCAACTTATTGGGTGCAGAGAAAAGAATGCGCACACCAAACCGGTTCCCCATGCTGAACTATCATGAATTAGCTACTAGCCCACCTTTCCATCCTGTTGAAAATGATAGGTGTAACCGAACGACACAAGAAGAGACCAGAGTGGGGCAGGGGAAAAACCGGAGTTAAGGATAGCATAATTGAAATCAAGAAGAAAAAGAACATGGGCTGGTTCCGTAGCACGTAGGCAGGATAACCACTGGTGATTAACGTTAACTGACTGAATTCCTAGAGAAGGCAAACGCACGAAGGGAAGACAAAAAATAGGTGGCCCAATGAGAATAAAAAATTCGCAGGTATAACGGGCCAACGGAAATCACAGGACCGGATTGATTGGGGGATCATTAGAAAGGCCTTTGCTCTGCAAGGGGCGTAGTCAGACTGATTATGATGCATTCTTTATCGCGTAATTTTTCCCAAGCAGCATGAGTGCCCGAGAGTATTGCTTTGGAGTACAAGCGTTTTTTTGTTGATACACCGCTGCGGTGATCTCGTGGCTTGTGTACTTGGCTGCTGACCCGCAGGTCGCGGGATCGTATCGCAGCTACAGAGGCTGCATTTTCGATGGAAGCGAAAATTCTGTAGCCCTATGCGCTCAGATTGAGGTGGGTGTTTGAGAACCCCAGGTGCTAGAAATTATCGAAGCCCTCCACCACACCATCTTTATAACTTTATGGTGGTTTTGGACGTTCAATTCCATATACCAATCAATTAAATACTGCTTCACATGAGTGGTAAGCCACAATTTGTGATTCGCAGATGTGATTGTATGAATGTGTTCGTTTTAGTTGTATAATTTTCTTGTGTACCATTCGCCAGTTTTAATTAGTGTCACAAGAGTGAAGACTGGTGAGCAAATGATCAGAGAAAGACGACAGGTAACACAGAAGGTTCACTATGTCAGCTAGTTTGTAATTGTGGGATATCTCCTTTTTTTTCTGGTTTCACAACCTTTCTCCTGGCCTTGCAATCCACATTAGAGTGGTGAACAATACAATCTATTGCATGGACATGCAGGTTCAGTAGTGAACACTAAGTCAAGAATATAACTGCCGCGTGTAGTAGAGAAACCAATTGAGTCATGTTAAATAGTGAGAGCGTATAAAGAAATCCAATACATTCATCTCTACTTCTTCTACCTGTAGGTGTGCATGTCTGCCCGTCTGTTCTCAGATAATTGAACTTACCAGCAATTACTATTGGCGACGTTGGATGTTTGCATTGAACAGAACTAAGTAAGTCGTCAAACTATCAACAAATTCGATAGAAGCACCTGGCAGACGATGGTACACTGGTGCACCTCGATAGTACAAGTTACACCTGCCGACAATTGTAGTAAAATCCACAATACGTGTGTGTGTGTGTGTGTGTCTGTGTGTGTTGGTGTGTGTGTGTAACTGTTGCCTTGAAAAAGTACTTTTTGTGGCAATCAGTACGCCCCCACAACGCTGGTATGACCTGTCTTTCTGGGGATTTTGAATTAAGCGGACAAGGAGAGTTCGCCAGTAAACACAACAGAATCTAACGACACCTCTGTACCCAGAACTATATCCTCACTGCAGCATTCAAAAACTGTGGCAAAATCATAATGTTCGTTATAGGTGCTGCGTAAATCGATAAAATAAGAAATAATATATGCGCACAACGATTCCTGCGTCAAGCCGAGTTCACACAAGGTTCGTGCCTTAGTATTTAAACCATTGTGTTGTCGTCGTTAAGATTCAGTCATCCGGGCAATCTTTTTCGCATGATAACTTTATCAAAGAACAGCTTTCACTTTTCGCTAGGGTTTGTTTTATGTTTTGAAAAATCGCGAAGTTTATTTTTTATGATCTGTGATCTTGGCAAGAAGTCCTTCTCTGCCCAGACTTGGGGTAAAGATAATTTATCTAACTTGTAGGCATTTCTTAGAACGCCACACTTATTTTCGAAGTTTAAAAATGTCCCTACAGTCGGCCGAACTTCATGATCTGTGACTCACCCTACTGTGTGAGAACGTTCAATTCAACCCAGCTTTATGTCCAGAAAGTGTGTGACGAATTCAAAGAGTATTTTTTCTGTGCCCTTTCATTTTTCCGCTGTCTGCTCCGGAATACCTTTGTATACAAGGTTGTTCCTTGGCATTCTGTTATTCAGGTTATCGACCAGTAAATCTGTTTTCTTTCGAGTAGTTTCAAGGCCTTTAACAGAGCGTGTGATTGTTGCAGTACTTAATTCACACTTTCGACGTCTTCATGTAAGATGTCTACCATGTCAAGTTGTTCTTTCGTTTTCGAAAGTCTCTGTTTTGTACCTCTAATTGTTCTTCGAAGGTCCTTTAGCTTGCTTGACGTTTCTTTCTGGAATTAGTTAAGTGACTGTCCTATATATTTCTTCAAACCTAACGTTCGGTGTACTTTGTCAGCCCTAAACTTGTTTCGACGCTAGGCAGTATGCGTGGATCGCTGAAAAAAACTAGAAGTAAAGGCGTCATGATCTGTGGTCAGCGAAAAAAAAAAACTGTTGAGCGCAGTCAGACAGCGAACTTCTGTTTGAATTCTCACAGCACGAGTAAGCGTCCTATGCGGGTGACTTTAGGTAGTGAGCACAGAATTATTCTTTGTCATTTAAGTTCACCTGTGATTGACTGCAGCATGCTTAGGTTTTCTTGTTATAATTCTTTCACTAAGAAAACGTTGGTAGACCCCTCGTACAGTGGGATTCGGTAATATGCGAGCACGAATGAGAAAAATTGCATTGTGACTCTAAAATCAGCACAATCTTATGAGCTGGACGTAAATTGTGCCGCAAATGACTTCCATTAGATGATCATCTTGTTTGCACCTGGAAATTGTGCTTGTCGTCTATTAATGTCACGTAATGTCAAATTGGGCAGATGTGAAGCTAGGGAAACGACCCCGAGCATGCTATCAGCGTAGCAAGTAGTCATGTTTTAAGTGACACGCAAGTCATGATTATCATGTTTGGGCGTGTCAATGTTCTTCGTCGTATATTCACGTCACGTAATACCAAGTTCAGTATATGTGAAGCTAGCAAAACGGCCGCGAGCGCATCAAAACGTGGTATGTAGTCATCTCCTTACGTGACATGCATATTGCCACGTTCCCTTTCCCAAGTTTTCGTTATCGTCCCAAAACACCACACGATTCTCAGCGCAAACCGCGCCTGCAGTTTTCCAGAAGGTTCCGGACTGTAGTAGATCATTTCGAGAAGATCACGCCCACTGTGCGAACGATACAGATTGTTCTGGAACCTACGCCACCGCCAGCGATAACGCTAGAACATTCGATGGCAAGAGTATAAATGCCGACGCGCTTCGCCGCTTGTCAGTAGTTGTTGATCGAAGGCCGACGCTCCGTTCGCCGCTATCAGTCTGAGACTGCTATCTGTGCGAGACTGCTGCTGTAATTTGACTTTCTGTTTACCGGGCACAGGTTCGCCCAAATAAACAGATAAATCCCAACAAGAAGTCTCCTGTCTTCGGCCACGTCACGACCCCGTGACATTTGGTGGAGGTGCTGCTTCGTTCATGTACCGGACGCCCCCGTCAAGCCGTGAACCCAGCCCACGTCGCGGAGAAGACACCGACGCCAACCAGGAGCAGCGAACAAGCCGCCGACAGCAAGGGCTACCACCGGAGTACGGGCTTCTACACGACAAGCCGCGGAAGACGAAGGCCATGACTGCGACTGCAGCGACAATGATAACCGCAGCGTCCCAGCCCACGATGGTCATGCATCAACCCAGGGAACCACCAATTTTCCATGGGTCATCGTTCGAAGACCCGGAGTCCTGGCTAGAGACATACGACCGTGTGGCCGCCCTCAACCACTGGGACCATGACGAAAAGCTGCGTCGTGTGTTCTTCTATTTAGAAGACACCGCAAGGACCTGGCTCGAAAATCGGGAGTCCACGCTCCGAACGTGGGATGTTTTTTGCGGCGCATTCCTGCAAACGTTCGCGAGCGTCGCTCGAAAAGAGAGGGCCGCTGCTTTATTAGAGACCCGGGTTCAGCTACCAAATGAAAATGTCGCCATTTTCACAGAAGAAATGACCCGACTATTCCGTCACGCTGACCCAGACATGCCTGAGGAGAAAAAAGTTCGTTTCCTCATGCGAGGGGTCAAACAGGAGCTCTTCGCGGGGCTGATGAGAAACCCACCGAAAACCGTCCAAGAATTTGTAGCCGAAGCGACCACTATTGAAAAGACCCTGGACATGCGCACCAGACAGTATAATCGTTGCCTGACTGCAGACTGCGCTGCTGCTCAAGCCAGTAACTCCGGAGACCTGCGTGAAACGATCCGAGCGATCGTGCGGGAAGAGCTGCGCAAGCTGTTGCCTTCGGCGCAGCCTCAAGTGGATTCGATCGCCGACATTGTGCGAGAAGAAGTTCGGCAATCGCTTCAAATTCCCCACGCACCGCTGCCCGAGCCGGAAGCTATGAGCTACGCCGCTGCACTGCGCCACAACGCTACTCCCCGTCCACGCCCAAACGCCACCCCATCGCACTTCCGTCGACAGACGCCACCGCCGCCACCACCCCCACCGACGTCATACCGTTCGCCAGCGGCCCAGCGCAGTGCACCGAGGAAGACTGACGTTTGGCGCACCCCTGACCATCGCCCGCTCTGCTACCACTGCGGCGAGGCCGGACACACATACCGCCGTTGCCAGTACCGACAGATGGGATTGCGCGGCTTCGCCGTCAATGCACCGCGCCCACAGCCAGGAGAACGACCACCTGACATCGCCGACTACCTGACAGGAACTCGGTGGACACCACGAAGCCCTTCGCGTTCGCCGTCGTCCAGCCGCCGCACGTCATCGCACCACCGACAGTACTCTGGCCCAACGCGGGGCCGGTCTCCTAGCCCGTATCCGGGAAACTAAGGGCAGCAACCGGTGGAGGTGCGGTTGCTGTGCGACGAACTACCGAAGATCCTCCGACGACGACGACGCCGCGACGGAGCTTTCCGAACACCACGCCAACCAGGCAAAGCCCTGACGGCGAAAGCTCACTTACCGAAGGTGGCCTGACGACGCAACATGGAAGCAACGGAACAAGTCGACGCAGCCGTGACCCGACGCCACGCCCTAACTGTAATGCGAGACGGCGAATTAGCGACCTCGACGTTCTTATCGACGGCCACAGTGTGACCGCTCTCGTCGATACTGGAGCCGACTATTCTGTCATCAGTGGGTCGTTCGCCGCGAAGTTAAAGAAAGTTAGGACAGCTTGGAAAGGCCCTGAAATCCGCACAGCCGGAGGTCATCTCGTAACGCCTGCAGGAATCTGCACAGTGAGAGTCACCATTAACGGCCGTATTTATCCTACAGACTTCGTAGTCCTACAGCGTTGCTCGAGAGATGTCATCCTTGGCATGGACTTCTTATGCCTCCATGGTGCTGTCATCAACCTAAAAACAAAGTCGATAACGTTATCCACAGAAGAAGCACTACCGCCGCGCACGCCGTCTAGACACCATGCCTTGAATGTGCTGGAAGAACAAGTCACCATTCCGCCTCGCTCAAGCGTCATTATTTCAGTCGGCGCTCCTGAATCACCTGACTTCGAAGGCGTCGTTGAAGGCAGTCAGCATCTGTTGGTCACCCGAAATATTTGCGTCGCAAGAGGAATTGCAGAGTTGCGGGGAGGCAAAGCAACGGTTATGCTCACAAATTTCAGCAACGAGTACAAACATGTGAACAAAGGAACAACGGTCGCATACATCGAAGAAATTGTCGAAGCCACCAGTGCTTTCGCCCTCGCCGACTCTGCGGAACCTGCTCAGAGGAACCAAGCCCCTTCCATAGCTTTCGACGTCAATCCCAGACTTCCGAACGATAAGCAAGAAAAGCTCAACGCCCTGCTCCTGCAATAAGAAGATTGCTTTTCGTCGTCATCGAAAATTCGACAGACCCCAATCACGAAACATCGCATCATAACCGAAGAAAATGCCAGACCACTTCGTCAGAGTCCATACAGGGTTTCGACGCGAGAACGTGAGGCCATCAAGAGACAAGTTGATGAAATGCTGCGGGATGACATTATCCAGCCGTCCAAGAGCCCATGGGCATCCCCCGTGGTGTTAGTGAAGAAAAAGGATGGGACCCTACGTTTCTGCGTCGATTATCGCCGTCTGAACAAAATCACAAGAAAGGACGTGTATCCTCTCCCACGAATAGACGACGCACTTGATCGGCTCCATAACGCCAAGTACTTTTCGTCAATGGACCTCAAGACTGGCTATTGGCAAATCGAAGTCGACGAAAGAGACCGAGAGAAGACGGCGTTTATAACACCGGACGGCCTCTTCGAGTTTAAGGTGATGCCCTTCGGCCTTTGCTCAGCGCCGGCAACTTTTCAACGCGTTATGGATACAGTACTGGCAGGATTGAAGTGGCAGACTTGCCTTGTGTACTTGGACGACGTCGTCGTGTTTTCCTCGAGTTTCGACGAGCATCTTCGGCGCCTTGAAGCTGTACTTCAAGCCATCAAGACTTCCGGACTCACACTGAAGCCAGAAAAGTGCAGATTTGCGTACGAAGAGCTCTTGTTTCTGGGGCACGTTATCAGCAAGTCCGGAGTTCGTCCGGATCCACGAAAAACAGCCGCCATCGCCGAATTCCCGCCGCCCACTGACAAGAAAGCCGTGCGCCGATTTCTGGGCCTGTGCGCCTATTATAGGCGGTTCGTGAAAAACTTCGCCCGCATCGCCGATCCTCTCACTAACCTTACCAAGGCCGACGTGGAGTTCAAGTGGGAAACGCCACAGGAACACGCTTTCCAGGAGCTTAAACATCGCCTCCAGACGCCTCCGTTACTTGCCCATTTCGACGAATTCGCCGAGACAGAAATACATACTGACGCAAGCAGCATAGGTCTTGGCGCTGTTCTTGTGCAGAGGTCTGACGGACTTGAAAGGGTTATTAGTTACGCCAGCCAATCGCTATCCAAAGCAGAAGCAAATTATTCCACAACAGAAAAGGAGTGCCTCGCCATCATCTGGGCTACGTCGAAATTTCGCCCATACCTCTACGGCAGGCCCTTCAAAGTTGTGAGCGACCACCACGCCTTGTGTTGGCTAGCCACTTTGAAGGACCCTTCAGGTCGCCTCGCACGATGGAGCCTGAGACTTCAAGAATATGACATTACTGTCATTTACAAGTCTGGCAAAAAAACACTCCGACGCCGACTGTCTCTCTCGTGCGCCTGTCGACCAACCGCTACCCGACGACCCGGATGACGACTACTTCTTGGGAACGATAACTACCGACAACTTCGCTGAACGACAGCGGGCCGACCCGGAACTTAAGGCCCTAATAGAATACCTCGAAGGCAGGACCGCCGAAGTCCCGAAGGTATTCAAGCGCGCACTTGCGTCGTTTTTTCTACGAAACGGTCTTCTACAAAAAAAAACTTTTCACCGCTTCGGGCTAAGTATCTCCTTGTGGTGCCTTCAGATCTGCGACCAGAACTCCTGCAGGCCCTGCACGACGATCCAACGGCAGGGCACCTCGGTGTTTCTCGCACGCTCGCGAGGATACAAGAAAGGTACTACTGGCCGCGTCTTACCACCGACGTCACTCGTTATGTGAGGACATGCCGGGAATGTCAGCGACGCAAGACACCGCCGACAAGGCCAGCGGGACTTCTGCAGCCAATTGATCCACCTTGCCGACCTTTCCAGCAGATTGGTATGGACCTACTGGGGCCGTTCCCGACGTCGGCTTTCGGAAACAAGTGGATCGTGGTAGCTACCGACTACCTCACCCGCTACGCCGAGACAAAAGCCCTGCCAAAAGGCAGTGCATCCGAGGTAGCTAAGTTCTTCGTCGAAAATATCGTCCTACGTCATGGCGCCCCGGAGGTCGGAAACAAGTGGATCGTGGAAACAAGTGGATCGTGGTAGCTACCGACTACCTCACCCGCTACGCCGAGACAAAAGCCCTGCCAAAAGGCAGTGCATCCGAGGTAGCTAAGTTCTTCGTCGAAAATATCGTCCTACGTCATGGCGCCCCGGAGGTGCTTATCACCGACAGAGGAACGGCATTCACTGCCGACTTAACTCAAGCGATCTTGGCATACAGCCAAACAAACCACCGCCGGACGACAGCGTACCACCCACAGACCAACGGCCTCACCGAGCGGCTTAACAAGACGATCGCCGACATGCTGTCAATGTACGTCGATGTCGAACACAAGACGTGGGATGCCATTCTTCCGTATGTGACCTTCGCATACAACACGGCGGTGCAGGAGACGACGCAGATATCTCCATACAAATTGGTCTACGAAACGGTCTTCTACAAAAAAAAAACTTTTCACCGCTTCGGGCTAAGTATCTCCTTGTGGTGCCTTCAGATCTGCGACCAGAACTCCTGCAGGCCCTGCACGACGATCCAACGGCAGGGCACCTCGGTGTTTCTCGCACGCTCGCGAGGATACAAGAAAGGTACTACTGGCCGCGTCTTACCACCGACGTCACTCGTTATGTGAGGACATGCCGGGAATGTCAGCGACGCAAGACACCGCCGACAAGGCCAGCGGGACTTCTGCAGCCAATTGATCCACCTTGCCGACCTTTCCAGCAGATTGGTATGGACCTACTGGGGCCGTTCCCGACGTCGGCTTTCGGAAACAAGTGGATCGTGGTAGCTACCGACTACCTCACCCGCTACGCCGAGACAAAAGCCCTGCCAAAAGGCAGTGCATCCGAGGTAGCTAAGTTCTTCGTCGAAAATATCGTCCTACGTCATGGCGCCCCGGAGGTCGGAAACAAGTGGATCGTGGAAACAAGTGGATCGTGGTAGCTACCGACTACCTCACCCGCTACGCCGAGACAAAAGCCCTGCCAAAAGGCAGTGCATCCGAGGTAGCTAAGTTCTTCGTCGAAAATATCGTCCTACGTCATGGCGCCCCGGAGGTCCTTATCACCAACAGAGGAACGGCATTCACTGCCGACTTAACTCAAGCGATCTTGGCATACAGCCAAACAAACCACCGCCGGACGACAGCGTACCACCCACAGACCAACGGCCTCACCGAGCGGCTTAACAAGACGATCGCCGACATGCTGTCAATGTACGTCGATGTCGAACACAAGACGTGGGATGCCATTCTTCCGTATGTGACCTTCGCATACAACACGGCGGTGCAGGAGACGACGCAGATATCTCCATACAAATTGGTCTACGGAAGGAGCCCGGCAACGACGCTCGATGCCATGTTACCCAACGTCACCGACGAAGAAAACCTCGATGTGAGCGAGTACCTTCATCGCGCCGAAGAAGCCAGACAACTTGCGCGGCTCCGTATCAAGAATCAACAGACGACCGACAGCCACCGTTACAACCTTCGACGACGTTTCGTGGAATACCAGCCCGGTGAACGTGTTTGGGTGTGGACGCCGATACGCCGACGTGGACTAAGTGAAAAGCTTCTGCGACGCTACTTCGGACCGTACAGGGTGGTTCGACGTCTCGGCCCACTTGATTATGAGGTTGTCCCCGACGGCATCACGAACTCTCAACGACGCCGATCGCGACCTGAAGTCGTGCATGTCGCGCCCCTCAAGCCGTTTCATGCGCGTTAACAAACTGAAACAGTGTTTCTTTTGTATTATTGTTTCATCGTAATTGTACTTACGCATTATTATTGTACCTTCATCTTTAGGTAAAGCATCGGGACGATGCCTTTTTTTCAGAGGGGGGCAATGCCACGTTCCCTTTCCCAAGTTTTCGTTATCGTCCCAAAACACCACACGATTCTCAGCGCAAACCGCGCCTGCAGTTTTCCAGAAGGTTCCGGACTGTAGTAGATCATTTCGAGAAGATCACGCCCACTGTGCGAACGATACAGATTGTTCTGGAACCTACGCCACCGCCAGCGATAACGCTAGAACATTCGATGGCAAGAGTATAAATGCCGACGCGCTTCGCCGCTTGTCAGTAGTTGTTGATCGAAGGCCGACGCTCCGTTCGCCGCTATCAGTCTGAGACTGCTATCTGTGCGAGACTGCTGCTGTAATTTGACTTTCTGTTTACCGGGCACAGGTTCGCCCAAATAAACAGGTAAATCCCAACAAGAAGTCTCCTGTCTTCGGCCACGTCACGACCCCGTGACAATATCATGATTATCTGCTCTTCACCAGTCATTTGAATTCATAATTCGTTCACGTCGCACCGAATTTGGTATACGTGAAGCTAGGAAAACGGCCGTGAGCGCACTATGAGTGTAGAATGCAGTCACGTTTTACCTGACACGTATGTCATTATTACCATGCTTGCACCAATTACAAACCTTCGCCATTCATTCACGTCAAATAATACCGAATTTCAAATATGTGAAGCCAGCGAAATGACTGCGAGTGCATCTTGAGCGTGGTATGAAGTCATGTTCTTACATGACACGCATATAATGATTATCGCGTTCCTATCCGTCATACACCTTCATCATTCATTCACCTCACGAATATCAAATTTCGTATATGTGAAGTGAGTGAAACTACCACAAGTGCACCATGAGCGTGACACATTGTCATGTTCTTACATGGCACACATGTCGTGATTGTCGTGCTTGCACCAGTCATACACCTTCGTCATTCATTCACTTCAGGTAATACCAAAGTTCGTGTATGTGAAGCTAGTGAAATGGCCGCTACGACATTAAGAGCGTGGCATGTATGTTCTTACGTGACACACATATCATGATTATCATGTTTGCACCAGTCATATAACTTCGTCATTCATTGACGTCACGTAATAACAAATTTGGTATACGTAGGGCTAGTGAAATGAGGGCGAGCGCATCATGAACGTGGCATGTAGTCATGTTCTTACATGAAACGCATGTTATAATTGTCATGTTTGCACCAGTCATATACCTTAGTCCTCCATTCACATCACAAATACGAAATGTGAAGCAAGTGAAACTACCGTAAGTGCATGATGAGCGTGGCACGTAGTCATGTTCGTACATGACACACATGTCATGATTGTCATGCTTTCACCAGTTATACACCTTCATTATTGAATCACTTCATGTGATACCAAATTTGGTATATGTAGGGCTAGCGAAATGACGGCGAGTGCATCATGAACGTGGTACGTAGACATGTCTTTCGATGACACGCATGTTATAATTATCATGTTTGCACCAGTCATATACTTTCATCATTCATTCACGTCACGCAATGCCAAAATAAGTGTATGTGAAGCTAGCGAAACGGCCGCGAGTGCACCATGAGCGTAGCGTGTAGTCATGTTCTTACATTGCACGCATATGATTGTCATGATTACACCAGCCATATACCTTACCCTATGGCGTGATGCCAGTACGTTTTTGGCACTGGTACACGCTGGAGACACTGGTACACGCTTGTAATCACTGGCACTTCACTGGGCGCACAGGGAAAAAGCTGTGTCGCATGGTAGGGGCGCTGGCTCAACCGCTGTGACGCTGGTGCGCAATGCAAAGCACTGGAAGCGCTGGAATTTTCACTGACAAACGCTGGTGAATACTGGAGTACGAGCTGTTTCTACCGGCGCAGCGTGCACGTTATTGTAGCGCGTGCCGTAGTATGTTTCGGTGCCGTTGAGTATAAAACGCTTGATTTGATGGCACGGAGAGATGATACCGTTGCAGATATCGAGTATACGATATTTTTGCGGTGCACGTACGTAACGCAGCAATTATAATGCACCTTTTTCGCATATGCCCCCACGTATACCGGCCATATTCGCATTATCCGTGTATTGCTGTAATGATTCCAAGTTGCAGTGTTTGTAAGCCAAGAGCTACACGCCACTCCTAACAGAAACGGGAAATTCTTTTTGCCTCAGAGTTGACGAAACGTAAATGATTTTGCTCGAATGCATCGCAAGGTTTCACAGCGAAGGCGAGAAAAAAAGCTATTGTTAGATTCCACCACACCGCATAAATGTATGTCTGGCCATGCTCATTCTTCTACTTACTTCACGTAAGAATTAGAAATGTTCCGAAGCTTAAATGCTGAATTTTCAACCATACCAACTCACAGCGTCGGGAGCGGTTTACTCAGTGTCCGGCCCAGCGAGCATTACGCCTGTCTTGCCGGCCGTGATGGTATATATTTTACTGGCGCTTCTTGTTTCGTGTACACACAACTTTAAAGTGTGAGAATAACTGGAAAGTATAGTTTAGACATCCATGAACCTAAATCAACTATTTTGTCTTGTGTCGATGTTCGCACAAGGAGCGCTGACGATCGAACGTTGCGTTTTGAGCTACGCAGGCTGTCACCGAAAGCTGGCCGCAATTAGCCGGTACTTCTCTGACTGATATGTTACAACACGCAATTTTTAGTTAGTAATTTTGTACGCCTTCGTGAACTGACTCCCTGGCATACGTAATCAGTTGATTGCATTGGTATTTCTATGGGTGTTTTTTTAAATATTGGTGTTGATATAACTGCATATATCTGTACACTGGCATGCCCGCTGTATACTGCCAGCGGAGGCCAGAAAAATGGCTGTCGCTCGGCATCGCCATTCCGTAAATCCATTTCTGGCATTGATTGACTTTTCACTTTCTTCAGGTACAGTTTAGGTAACAGTTAGAAATGTTGCAAAGCTCAAATTCAGAAAATTCAAGCATCGCAACTCTGCTGCTTCGAGAGCAAACTTTGCAGTGCCCCGTCGCAGCGAGGCCTATCGGGCTGGCCGCATCGGTGTACATGCTGCCGGCGTTTTTTACTTTAAGTAGGCACAATTCTAAAGTGTAAGAATGACTGTAAAGTACAGTTTAGTTATCCATGAGCCTAAATCAACCATTTATTCGCGTGTGCGGTACCCGCACAAGAAGCGGCGATGATCAATGTGTCCTACTTTCAGAAACGTAGGCTGTCACCGAAAGCTTCCTTCTGAGTGCAAGAGCCGGTACTTGTCTAGCTCGTATGTAAGATCACGCAATTTTGAGTAGGTTATTTATTACGCATTAGTGAACTAACATACTGGCATATTTTTTCAGCAAATTGCATCAGTCATTTCTTCGGCGGTTTCTTAGTTGCAGGTATCGATATAACTGCAATTATGTAATCTGGCACGCCGGATGTGTACCGCTACATCGTCGCTTCCACGAAAAAAAATACTCAATACTCAGTCGTGTGCGCGGATATCTACCGAAGAAAGACATTTAAATCATCTGTACATGTTGACCAGTAGCAAGTGCGAGAACCCACTATCACAGAAAAAAAAAAACTATCGGCAGCAACATCTGACAATCTGTTGCTGCTCCTCCAGTCAGTCCGAGATTTTTCAGAGCTTAGACGTAGATGCTTCAAAAAACTTTGTGCTCTTGCTAATATTCGCACGTCACTTGGTACCCGGAAGCTTGTCGTCACTGTCGAATCAAGACGCAATTGTTATTAGGAAAGGAATATTGTGTCAGTCTTGACTGTGCGACTTATAAACATGAAGTTGAACGGCGCGTTCTTCGGATAAATAGACACCTCACAACCCCAAAGGAATGTTCTGGCGTGGCGTAGCGAGTAGCGCACTCGGTTAAAAATCAGGAAACGGCCAGTTTGACTCCCGTGAAAGAGCATTGTATTTTTTTTAATTCATTATTTTTTATTTTCATTGTTTACGCGCGCTGTTTCACTATATATATATATATATATATATATATATATATTTATTTATTTATTTATTTATGGCTAATGGGCGCCCCCGTTTCAACCATGTGAAGCCAATTTGCGCGGAGCACAGAGAGACGCTGCCGCTCCAGCGTCCCAGTACCTGCGCTGGGAGGCACTGGTACTAGCGCCATACTGGGCCCATAATCAGGCATGATTCTGGACGCTGGTACCCAGTGCCGCTTGTTTTTGTAATAGGGTAGCCATCCATTCACATCCCGAATACCAAATTTCCTATATGTGAAGCGAGTGAAACTACCACAAGTGCTTCATGAGCATGGCACGTAGTCATGTTCTCACAAGAACACATGTCGTGATTGTCCGTGCTTGTACCAGTCATGCACCTTCGTCATTCATTAACGTCATGTAATACCAAAGCTCGTGTATGTAAAGCTAGTGAAATGGCCACGACAGCATTATGAGCGTGGCATGTAGTCTTGTTCTTACTTGACACGCATGTTATGATTATCATGTTTGCACCAGTTTTATACTTTCGTCATTCATTCACCTCACGCAATACCAAAATCGGTATATTTGAAGCTAGCAAAATGGCTGTGAGCGCATCGACAGCATAACATGCAGTCATGTTTTTACATTCCATGCATATCATGATTATCATGCTTACACCAGTCATATACTTCAGTCATTCATTAACGTCATGAATACCGAAATTGGTATATGTGAACCTTGTGAAACGACCACGAGTGGATTATGAACGTGGCATGTATGGTTTCACAGGTCAAGCATGTCATAGTTATCTTGTTGGCACCAGTCATATGGCTTCATCATCTCTTGACGTCACGTAATACCGAATTTGGTATATATGAAGCCTGCGAAACAACCACGAGTTCACCATGAGCGTGGCGTGTAATCTTTATTTACACGACACGAATGTCATGATTTCTACGTGAGGGCCTGTCACGTATGTTCACCATGCAGTCATGTCATAGTATACTAGTCTAGCAATATGTCTTGTAAACGAAACCACTGGAGGAGCAGCAAGACCAAGACGTGTAAATAATAACATTCATTGCATATGTGTCATGAATTTCATGATATTTATTTTTTTAATCACAATACTGCTACAGTTAAACCTGCTTATAACGAACCTCCACATAACGTATTTTTCGATGTAAAGAAGGGTTTCTATTCCCCGCTATTGCTCCTTAGAAGCAAATGTATTTGCCACCTCTATGTAACAAAGTAACAGCGCGAGACTACCTTGATATAACAAATTTTCTCCATGGGCAATCTAGAAATTCGAACCTCTTTTATGCTCGAGCATGCATCTTCCGCGGCTGCCCAAGCGCCCAGGAAGCCCGAAGCGGCGCCGGTGCGCTTGGCGCACCAGGCGAGAGCGAGCGCTGGTTTTTTCGCACGGGTGAGGGCGAGGCGGCCAGGTGGGCCTGCACCCTAGGAGCCGGCTTTGCCGCCGTTCTCGCCACCCTATGTGCGGGTGTGCCTCCCCCCTGCTCCAAACGAGAATAAAAAAAATAAACTTTTGCGCGTTGACAATGCCACACATTTATTAGTTAAAGTGACATATGTGGGGCTGCGCTGCATATGCAGGACGCTTTACCAAATAGTAGTTTTCCGCGGCATCCGTGTCGTTCGCTCTGCAATCGATATCGTGTGCACGTGCATAGTTTCTCTGCGCACGTATTGTGCGGCTCCCAACGATGTTAATATTTGCTGTTATTTTATCACGATAGTAAAACATGAACAGGCTCGGCTGTATTTTTTATTAAACTATATTGACAATCTAGGCTAGATTATGCCGCCAGCGTCGGCGTCATGCACCATATATGTATACGTATCTATATATATGAAACTGGGAGAAAAAAAATCCAGAAAAAAGCACTCCGGCGCGTGGAATAAAACGTGCGACCTCTGCGCCTTGAGGGCAAGACGCTCACCACCGAGCCATGCCCCGCCGTGGTGGTATAGTGGCTAAGGTACTCAGCTGCTGACCCGCAGGCTGCGGGTTTGAATCCCAGATGTGGCGACTGCATTTCCGATGGAGGCGGAAATGTTGTAGGCCCATGTGCTCAGATTTGTGTGCACGTTAAAGAACCCCAGGAGGTCGAAATTTCTGGAGCACTCCGCTACGGCGTCTCTCATAATCATATTGTGGTTTTAGGACGTTTAACCCCACATATCAATCAAAACCACTGAGCCACCCCTGAAAACGTTCTTCACCGTTCAAACAGCAAGCTATATATATTTACCACTTACCGCTGCAGCGTTTTGGGCATTACCAGAAACATGGCGCAAAGAGCGCACGTCGCCACATCACGCAGCTACTATTAAATGGTTCGAAAAGAGAAAGGAAGAGAAAAGTGAGCCCCGTAACTGTCTGCTTTAGCGAGCGACACCTCAACAGCGGCGCCCGCTCTATAATCTCCTACGCGTACTTTTCTCTGCTTAGAGAAGCGGAGCAACGCTCCCTCCCGCGGCCTTAACTAGCAGTGGCGAGGAGGGGAGGATCGTACGCATAGGCTAACCTCGGGCTGTACGTTGAACTATTCTGCTGAAGTTAGGGGGCGCACAAAAGTCACTCCAATGATTGCTGTCTTCGTTCGCGAAAAGCGCGCGCTTTTCAGACTCAGCGCAGTAACAAATGAGACACCTATTCGCGTGCATTCGTACCCGTGAGTACGTTTTGTGTGTAACTTGTGCGCTAGAAACGTGGGGCACGTATCAATCTGCTTTCCATTCTGTACGTGACCTTTCAAATTGTTGCTATCGCGTTCATTGCTTCATTTTTGCGGCAAAGCTGTGACTTTTTTCTGCCGCGGCCGGCACCATTCACTATACGTATAGAATATCTAAAACTCAAGAAAAAAAGGCCCCATTCTGCATGTTACACCACAAATGTCACCGGAAGACGATAGTCTTGCGTCTGGAGAGAGTGGAAAAAACGTTCATATGATGGTCTGCGCAAGAAAATTGGTGAATGGTATTCTGGAGGCGCTGCGTTAAAGTGCCTCGAGCGTGTAGCGAAGGCGAAAGAGCGCATCGAGGCATGTTCGACACAAGCGCCATCTGTCAGTTATCTTAGAAAACGAAGGCGTGCGCGCCCGCGGAGAGAGATGCGCGCCAGTCTCAGAGGTGATGAAGTGTAAAACGCAAAGCGATGGGCAGGTGCCACCATCGTGTCGTTGTAGGAAAGCGTTCGAAACACTTACCTTTTTGAGCATCGCGTTGCACTGTCAGCGTTCTGCGATAAACTCTACAGTCCTTAGAGTTACTTGTGTGTGCCTCTTCTAGTAAAAAGGCAGACACAGAAAACAAACTTGTTGTTATGGCGCCTCAGATATGCGCAATATTTTCTTTTTATTTAAAAATCGCAAAACAATGAACGCTAAACTTTGAGCAATATTGGTGGCCGCTGCGAATGGGGTTGGCTGTTTTGCGCCGTTTGAGGTATCTTTGAGGGCGGAAAAACAGACAACCAACCTACAGACAGACAGACAGACAGACAGACAGACAGACAGACATACAGACATACAGACAGACAGACAGACAGACACACAGACAGACCAAAATTTTTCCGTTGAAGTTTCCCAAAAAAGACAATTGTCCTGTCTTCCGCCACGGCGCGAGTTCATAGGCTGGTGACTTCCGCGATTAGCCGATTAGTTCTGGCAACACGACGGTGCGTTGAAAGCGATGCAATGAACGCGATTTCGAATAATTGTAATGTTCTAAAAGGTAAGGCTACCCCGCAGGGGCGCCTGCGCAAGTAGGCGTTTGGTGTGTAGCGACACCACGGACCCGAGCTAACGGGGGAGTTTTGACTCCCTCCCCTACTAGCCGTGCGTGGCTTTGCCGTGTCCGGGGAAAAGGGGATCCTGGGGGTTGAGCCAATGCTGGGTGATTGGACCTTTAAGGCCCCCCGACAGAGGCAACACACCCCTTTGGCCCCGGCTTCACGTAGACGGCACCCCTGGGCTGACCCACCCAGGGGAAATCGGCAGTCGCCTTTTCCTATCTCTCTCTTCCTACATCTTACTCTTTTCTCGTCTTTAAATTTATCCTGTCTTCTTCTCTCTTCCATTTACTTCCGATTTTTCCTGGCGGCAAGGGTTAACCTTGTGTAATTACTCAACCTTGGGTAGTTATATTTGGTTATAGTGGCAATGTACGGCTGGCGTCTGCAGCCTTATGCTATTAAGTGCTTCAGCGTCCCCTGGTTGGACTCCATGGTGGGTGGTCGCCATTGCTGCCGAAAAAAAAGTACACTACTATGGGTACACCTGCATTTCCCCATCTCTTAGATCGTCTTCCGCTTAAGATGGGACGCACCGATGAAATATTAATTTTCAGCTAACCCAGACAATGCTTTCCAAAATTTCATGTAGTGCACAGCGAAAAGCCAGCAAAACAAGCCAGAGCCATATCTTCATTTCTTGTTGCTAAATCTCTGACTGGGCTCTTTGGCCCAGGATACAAGGTTACAAAGATGGCTAGCGGAGACCTTCTCCTTGAGCTGCCTGAAAAACACCACTATGAAAAACTTGGCAGTCTCGTAGCATTTGGTAATATCCCAGTATCTGTTTCACCTCATAGATCAATGAACACCTCACGCGGAGTTGCTTCAGAAGCAGACCTTCTTGAAATGTCTGAACAGGAACTGCTTGAAGGGTGGAAAGAGCAAAATGTCACTGATGTGAAACGAATCGTCATCAGACGCGACAACAAAGAAATACCTACCAAACATTTAATACTCACTTTTGCATCTAGCACACTGCCTTCATCTATAAACACAGGCTACATCAAACTCTCTGTCCGTCCCTACATTCCCAATCCAAGACGGTGTTATAAATGTCAACGATTTGGTCACAGCTCGCAGAACTGCCGGGGTCAGGAAACTTGTGCAAGATGTGGTAGCCATGGCCACCCATCTGATAACTGTGTCACTACGCCTCACTGCGTGAATTGTTATGGGGAACACGCCGCGTATTCGCGTTCGTGTCCTAACTGGAAGAAAGAAAAAGAAGTAATCACTATTAAAGTCAAAGAAAACATCACATTCAAAGAAGCAAGACGAAGAGGGTCCCCATTTTACGGCACAACATATGCTGATGCGGCGCGTCAGGGGGCACCGCAGAACCAGCCCTCGCCACCCCTCCGGCCTGCGCATACTGAGCCGGCGGTTGTGGCACCTGCCCCCAAGGCGGCTGTAGCCCAGGCTACACCACCTACTCCCAAACAGAGACCGGAGACTCCAGAGTATTCGGGTCTCAAGGCCTCCCCTCACCAGGCGAGGCCCAAAATCCGAACTAACAGCCCGCACATGCGAGCATCCAGTGCCTCCGAGGAGGCAATGGATACGTCGGCACTCTTGGTGCCGAAAGAGCGGCGTGGCTCCTTGGAGCGCGCCAAGAAAACAAAAAAGCAAATAACAGGGCCTGGTGATGGCCCTTTTAAGTGAACTCAAACTCCCCGTCTAAACAGCCACTCGCTTTTCGTACACACAGCATTATTTTACATTCACCATGAACACTCAAATTATACAATGGAACGTCAGGGGCCTTCCCAGAAACCTTGACGACATCCAAGAACTCTTACACGAACACTCACCAAAAGTGCTGTGTGTACAAGAAACACACCTTAATTCAAAACACACAAATTTTCTTCGGAAATACGTTACTTTTCGAAAGGACCGTGATGATGCCATGACATCATCCGGAGGTGTTGCCATCATAGTTAATCAAGGAATTGCATGCACACACTTACAACTCCAAACATCCCTTGAAGCAGTGGCTGTTCGAGTGGTTCTATTTGATAAACTGATCCCAATCTGCACTATTTACATTCCTCCTAGCTATCAGCTGCAAAAACGCGATTTACACTCTCTAATTTATGAACTTCCGGAGCCTTAAGTTCTCCTTGGAGACTTTAATGCGCAAAGCAGGCTATGGGGTGACTCTCGGTATGACGCGCGAGGTCGACTGATCGAACAGTTCCTTATCTCATCGAGCGCGTGTCTCCTAAATCGAAAAGAACCAACCTAGTATAACCTCGCTAATAACACCTACTCCTACATAGACCTGAGCATAGTATCTCCATCTCTTGTGCCTCTACTCCAGTGGAAAGTCGTCAGTAATCTGTACGGAAGTGACCACTTCCCCGTAGTTTTGAGCACAACGACAGTAACTGAGAGTCCACCACGTGTTCCCAAGTGGCTCATAAACAGAGCCGACTGGGAACTGTTTTATACTATCGCTAGTCTAGGTTGGAATGACATCTGTACTTTGAACATTGATGTTGCTGTGAACTACTTCACAGCGTTTTTAATTGATGCTGCAACAAAATGCATCTCACAAACAAATGAACACCCTGGAAAACGATGTGTGCCATGGTAGAACTCTGACTGGCGAAACGCGCGCAAACAGCAAAACAGAGCTTGGAGGCTGCTTCGGAACTCACCGACAGCCGAAAATCTTGAAACTTTCAAGAAAATAAAGTCTCAAGGCAGGAGAACGCGTCGGCAGGCGAGAAGAGAAAGCTGGCAGAAGTTTTTATCAGGGGTTAATTCATACACACAGGAGGCTAAAGTCTGGAACATGGTCGGTAGGATAGCAGGAAAACAAGTACACACACTTCCACTCGTAAACACTCAAGGTGATACCTTGGAAGGTCAGGCAAACTTCCTCGGTGCACACTTCAAACAGGTATCCAGCTCGTCCCACTATACTGCCACTTTCCAAAAATACAGAACAAGAATAGAAAAGCAGAAACTCGAACACAAATCCACTAGATACGAGGCATATAACCAAGCTTTCAGCCTAGCTGAGCTCCGAACATCTCTAAGCTTGTGATGTGATTGCGCGCGTTTAAAAAGTGCGCCACTCCATCAGCCAGAAGAAGAGGAAGATAACGCTCGGTTGTGGCACGTGTGGGCGTGAAAATTTTGCTTCAATGAGGTCCTTCCACGGAGATTTCAAGGCCCAATGGCTGGGTACCACGAAAGTACAGAATCTCCAATCGGGACGAGACAAGTGGGCGAGAGCGGCAGCAGAAGCCTGAGCAGAGCAGATCAAGGGGAGTTCAAGAAGACGGGGCAAGCGGAAGGTCGTCACCGGACCGGGCGCTGAAGATGGGCCGTCGGGCGTCAGACCCGAGCCTGCAGGACTTCGACCGGCCGGGGCCTCCTGCTGTCGTGTTCCCGCTCGAGAGCACCGTGGCCATCCGGTCCTGAACTCCTTCCTAGGACCTGCGGACTTTGATTTCAACAGGCGAGCAACAGCCGTCGGGCTACGGGCCTGAGCTGTGCGCCCAGCTGCTTGGCCAGGTTGACCCTGGTTCGCTGACGCGTCGCCACCAGCCTGCGTTCTCTCGTCACCGACGGTTCCACAGTCCTAAAGCCAGGCAGACGTGGCTGAGTCGGGATCGAGTGAAGAAGGTGGCCAGGGTGCGGGAGTGGCGGCCAGCAGAGCTCCTGCATCAAGGTCCCAGCGGGCTCCCACCTGGACACTAAGCTTCTTCTCGTCACCTGACGTGGGCCAGGCTTGTTCTGGTCTTCTGGCGTTGGCCAAGAAACGTCTCCGGCTTCGTGTGCGAGCTGCGGTTGCCGAACGCCGAAAGGTCACTGACTTCGACCAGCCCGACGCATCCTGCCGTGCCAGTCAACCACGTGAGCGTCTCAAGCTAATCACCATTCTTTACCTACTACACAAGTGCGTCTTCACCATTACTCGGTCGCATCAGTTGCAAGCCCCGCATCCCCGCTGTCGTCGTTTACGTGAGTGCGTCCATGCATTGGTAGCACAGCTTTCGCTGCAAGCACCTCTTCCAGCTATGTCGTGACAAAGTTTCTTTTGAACTGAACATTTATGTAATGCACTGTTCACGTCTTTAGCCGTTTGGTCTTTTTGCCAACCTCTTTCTAGTTATGTATGCTTTGTTCTTTGTCTGCTATTTGTTATTTAGGGGTTTGTAAATATATTGACTGTTGGAGATTTGGGTGGGAGCAAATGGTCTCGTCAGCTCATTTCCCGATGATGGTTATGTCGTCGGTGGTTTTTGCTTTTACACGAACCTACACGAGTGCATGCCCGTTAAACGGCCTCGTGACAATTGGCGTCCCCGGCAGGACGAGACCATTTTTACCACTTACCTCTCCAGACTAGAACACGACCATGAGTAGGGCAGACCTAGAGGAGTTAGCAAGACGCATGGGTCTAAAAGGCGATGAAATGGAGGCTTGGTGTGAGGAACGCGAGAGGCGCATTCGCAAAGAGAGGGAGGCGGAGATTGAGTTTGAAAGGAACAGTTGGAACGGGAGACGCAGGCCAAGAAGGAGCAGCTTGGGTTCGAGACGCGCGAGAAAGAAAAACAGCTCGAACTGGAGACACGCACGAAGAAGGAGCAGCTTGAATTACAGAACCAAAACCTGCAACTGCGTCTTAGACTTGCCGAAGTGAGCACACTAAAAGATAGAGACTGGCGAGAGGAATATTTGTGTCTGAGTTCCAAACAGCAGATAAATTATTTGTTCTCAAATGCAAGCACTTTTATGCGTAATTCTGTCTCTCTTTTCGACGGCAGTCTTCAGAACGCTTGTGATGAAACCTTAGGTGCAAATTTCTTAATAGTGGATGGCAGAGTCGAAGGGAAGAGCGAGGGCGAGACCAGTAAAGGTTTGGTGACCATGATCAACATGGCTTCGCAGGAAGTGTCAGAGAAGGAACAGTCAAGTTTATTGTATAGTCGAATGGCTACGCGAATCGGTGCAACGGAATGCACATTAATAGAAGAGGTATGGAGTCCTCTAGACAACCCTGACGAAAGGGCGGTTGATGTTCACGAAGAGTGCACATCCGAAAACCAAGTAACAGTCTCTAGACGAGATGCCGATTCTTCCAGTGCACGAAGTAAGACAAGTGACATAGCAAGAAGCGTATGCCTTGTAGACAACTCTGAGGCGGTAGCCGTAGAGTCATCCTGCGTAACACTTCCAGATGTAAGCAGTGGCACAGGCAAGATTGAGGAACATAGTTATCTCGCCTCAGCATGGCGTAATGATTACGTCATGTCAAAGTAAATATTGTAGCGTTCCGTTTAAAGAGCAGGAAACGACGACGAAATCATTGAGTTTGCAAAACTAAAAGAAGTTATATGAAGGAGCATGTGACTTGTTTGCAAGCCAAATAAAAAACTCGGAGGGGTCTGTAGCAGCGTCTGTCTGCATGGCGCCAGCTGTAGTGACAGATGCCGCTGGCAGGGCTGATGTCCATGTGGATAAAATTCTGAGGCAGAACTACAGGCATATTTGTGATCGAAAATGCTGCAAGATTTTCGCTTTCCATTCAGACGAAAAAAACAATAATTCTGTTTGCCTTGTGTGGGACGCTATAAGCTGAGAGCTCAGTTCAAATAACCGGCCGCTACATCTAGATTTAGACGACTTGCACAAGGACTTACATTGGTTGTAAATATGCTGTGTTTAAAACTTTATTTCACAAGGAGTGTGATTTTCTTAGTTTTGGGCAGGACACGCCGTAGCTTGGCTGTGAACTCTGCACTGGGCTTTAAGGAAATTCGGTCCAAACGCTTAAGGTATAATAAGTGGATTGATTGCAAGATGGCAGTGAACGTTGGACAGCATATGTGTTGTGTGTGGTGAAACGCGCACTTATCTGCAGTTTTTTCATTACGGGAAAAAACTTTTCGAAAGTGGGGCTTTGTGATGTGATTGCGCGCGTTTAAAAAGTGCGCCACTCCATCAGCCAGAAGAAGAGGAAGATAACGCTCGGTTGTGGCACGTGTGGGCGTGAAAATTTTGCTTCAATGAGGTCCTTCCACGGAGATTTCAAGGCCCAATGGCTGGGTACCACGAAAGTACAGAATCTCCAATCGGGACGAGACAAGTGGGCGAGAGCGGCAGCAGAAGCCTGAGCAGAGCAGATCAAGGGGAGTTCAAGAAGACGGGGCAAGCGGAAGGTCGTCACCGGACCGGGCGCTGAAGATGGGCCGTCGGGCGTCAGACCCGAGCCTGCAGGACTTCGACCGGCCGGGGCCTCCTGCTGTCGTGTTCCCGCTCGAGAGCACCGTGGCCATCCGGTCCTGAACTCCTTCCTAGGACCTGCGGACTTTGATTTCAACAGGCGAGCAACAGCCGTCGGGCTACGGGCCTGAGCTGTGCGCCCAGCTGCTTGGCCAGGTTGACCCTGGTTCGCTGACGCGTCGCCACCAGCCTGCGTTCTCTCGTCACCGACGGTTCCACAGTCCTAAAGCCAGGCAGACGTGGCTGAGTCGGGATCGAGTGAAGAAGGTGGCCAGGGTGCGGGAGTGGCGGCCAGCAGAGCTCCTGCATCAAGGTCCCAGCGGGCTCCCACCTGGACACTAAGCTTCTTCTCGTCACCTGACGTGGGCCAGGCTTGTTCTGGTCTTCTGGCGTTGGCCAAGAAACGTCTCCGGCTTCGTGTGCGAGCTGCGGTTGCCGAACGCCGAAAGGTCACTGACTTCGACCAGCCCGACGCATCCTGCCGTGCCAGTCAACCACGTGAGCGTCTCAAGCTAATCACCATTCTTTACCTACTACACAAGTGCGTCTTCACCATTACTCGGTCGCATCAGTTGCAAGCCCCGCATCCCCGCTGTCGTCGTTTACGTGAGTGCGTCCATGCATTGGTAGCACAGCTTTCGCTGCAAGCACCTCTTCCAGCTATGTCGTGACAAAGTTTCTTTTGAACTGAACATTTATGTAATGCACTGTTCACGTCTTTAGCCGTTTGGTCTTTTTGCCAACCTCTTTCTAGTTATGTATGCTTTGTTCTTTGTCTGCTATTTGTTATTTAGGGGTTTGTAAATATATTGACTGTTGGAGATTTGGGTGGGAGCAAATGGTCTCGTCAGCTCATTTCCCGATGATGGTTATGTCGTCGGTGGTTTTTGCTTTTACACGAACCTACACGAGTGCATGCCCGTTAAACGGCCTCGTGACAAAGCTCCTGCAGTACTTCTGCCCCAGGTTCTGACCGTGTGATGTATGAAATGGTAAAAAACCTACCAAACGAAACCCGAAAAACCTTACTTTGTTTGTACAATGCTATTTCGTCTTCTGGCACTATTCCTAACTCCTGGAAAGAGGCTATTGTTATTCCCATTTTGAAAGAGGGCAAGGACCCTTCTTTACCCTCAAGTTATAGGCCTATAGCACTTACAAGCTGCTTGTGCAAAGTCTTCGAAAAAATGATAAACTGCCGACTTGTACATTTTCTTGAAACAAATAATTTGCTCGACCCATTTCAGTGTGGGTTTCGAGAAAGTAGATCCACCACAGACCACCTCGTTCGTATCAAGGCACAGATCAGAGACGCTTTCGTCCATAAAGAATATTTTCTCTCTGTGTTCCTCGATATCGAAAAGGCTTATGATACAACATGGCGTTTCGGAATTCTAAGGGACCTGTCACACCTTGGTGTACGCGGAAGAATGTTTCATATAATCGAAAGTTACCTGTCAAACCGGACATTACGTGTCCGTCTGGGCAGTGTGCTCTCCCAAACATTTGTCCAGGAAACAGGCGTGCCACAAGGCGGTGTGCTTAGTTGTACACTTTTTATTATCAAAATGAATTCTTTGCACTTGTCCATTCCCCGCATTATGTTCTATTGTACATATGTCGACGACGTTCAGGTTGGCTTCAAGTCATGCAACTTGGCCATGTGTGAGCGGCAGGTTAAGCTGGGTTTAAATAAGGTCTCCAAATGGGCCGATTAAAACGGATTTCGACTTAACCCACAAAAAGCACGTGTGTCTTGTTCTCCCGAAAGAGAGGCGTGCACTTAGAACCTGACATTGAACCCAACGGTCAACGTCTGTCTGTAAATACGGAGCATAAATTCTTAGGCTTAATCTTGGACAACAAGTTGACATTCGTACCACACATCAAGTATTTAAAAACAAAACGTTTAAAAGCCATGAGTGTTATAAAAGTGTTGTCACGTACTACGTGGGGTAGTGACAGGCAATGCCTTATGAACCTGTATAGAAGCCTCATTCGCACCCGCTTAGATTATGGGGCTGTTGTCTATCAGTCTGCTACTCAAAGTACCTTGAAGATGCTGGACCCCGTGCACCGTTTGGGCATCCGCCTTTCTACGGGTGCTTTTCGCACCAGCCCCGTAGAAAGCCTTTATGTTGAGTCAAATGAGTGGTCGCTTCATCTGCAGAGAACTTACATGTCCTTTGTTTGTTTCCTTAAGGTGAAAGCAGACAAGAAGCACCCCTCATACTCTACATATAATGATTTATCGAGCTCAACTCTGTTTCAAAACAGGCCTTCGAAGAGGCAGCCCTTCTCAGTTCGCCTGAAGTGTCTAGCTGAAGAAACTGAAGTGTCCCTTAAACACAGTTTAATAGCTCCTGTAGCATACCCGCCACCGTGGGAGTGGCAGACTATAGAATACGATGTGTCTTTCCTAGAAGTTACAAAACATGCACCTATTGCCCATATCCGAACATACTTTCTGGAACTTCAACACAAATACACACGTCCTGAGTTCTTCACAGATGCCTCCAAGACTAACTCCTCTGTGTCCTACGATGCTGTCGGCCCATCCTTTTCGGATGCTGGCCCTCTACATCCACGCACAATTATCTTCACAGCGGAAGCTTACGCGATACTTGTGGCAGCTAAACACATCAAACAATTACAAATACAAAAAGCAGTAATATATACAGACTCCCTAAGTGTGATAACGGCTCTGCACAGTCTTAAAAAACAAAAAAAACCGGTCCTTGTCTCACTTTACTCCATTTTGTGCACACTTTACACACTCAAACAACATATTGTAGTGTGCTTGGTGCCAGGGCACCGTGAGATCCAAGGCAACGTGAGGGCAGATCAGCTCGCTGCATCCGTCCATGAGAGCACCGCCATTACATCCATATCAATCCCGGCCCTTGATCTTAAGCCGTCTCTCAAACGAAACCTCAGAGACTACTGGCAGAGGAAGTGGGATACACGCACACAAAACAAACTACACGTTATCAAGCCACACCTTGGCCATTGGCCACCAATATCAAAATCACGTCTAACAGAGGTAACACTAACAAGACTCAGGATAGGACACACATACACGACACACACACATCTTTTGTCCGGTGGTGATCCACCATTGTGTGATAAATGTGGTGAGGCGTTAACAGTTCTTCACGTTTTAATTCAATGTAAACAGTTAGACGCTCTAAGAAGACAACACTTTCTATTACCCTACCGACAACATATACCTTTACACCTGGAATGTTCGTCGGTAGGGAACCGCTTTTTAGTCATAAGTCATTATTCGAGTTTTTAAGAGAAATTCATAGTTTTCATATCATATACCCCGGCATTCCGTAGCACGACCTCTCCAGAGAGGTTTTTGCTGCGGTGGCTACACAGGAAAGCACTTGCCTCACGGCCCTTGGACGCAAGGGTATGAACGAGTGAGGTACTTGTGCTAATGCCATACATGTCCACCATCGTTTTTTATTATCACCAACTTTTGTCACCTATTTACACCACCCACACCTTTCATGGCATGGTCATGATTTTATTGTATGTTTTTACCCGCCTTACTGCGAGGAATTTTATGGCCCTTGTACAGCCGCTAATCACAATCATTGTCCACATTCGTTGTCTCATGAACTGGCGCTCTTTGGCCATCAATTGGCCCTTGCGCTAAAAAACACCATCATCATCATAAGAGGTAAGGCTAGCAGGTGGTGGTGGTAGAAATACTTTATCACAGAAAATGTACGAGAGAGTTGTGGCATATTGCATGATTGAGGGGCAAGAGCCTATTCCGGGATGCCAATCGAGTTGGCCGCTGCTCGAGCGCACCTCACCAAGGAGCGTTGAGCATCCAAGATCTAGGAGCCGAACAGGTACTCCTCGCAAGCCTCTGTAGTTCGAATGAGTAAAGGGGGTAGAAAATGAAGGGGATTAGTAGGGCATGAAGCGACGACGTGGTAGGTGTCGGCCAGGGCCTGGAAGGTCAAGCACCTGCCACTTATTTCTGGCAAAAAAATGCCTGGCTACCGCCGAACTGATACGGGTGCTCGTCTGGAGGCGGCGAAGTATTCGTCTGCTTTCTCGAGACCATTTGCGGGGTCCGGGTACCGGCGGCACGAAGCCCGGTAATAGGCAAGAATTTAGCGAAAGCGCGTCAGATTCGTATTGCCAGATTCCAACTCGGGACATGGAGGGGCAACGGCCCGGAGGAGAGAAGCGTGGGCAGTAGCGTTCGCCGCCTCGTTGCCGAACAGGCCCGAGTGGCCTGGGGTCCATACTATACGAATGGGGTGAGGGTTAAAGCGCCAAGAGGCTGCCCAAAGTAGGTCAGCTGCCAGCGGTGCGATGCAACCCTGATGGTATTGAGAACAGGCCGAGCACGAGTCCATCAGGGTGATGCTTGAGGTGGGATGTGAAGCGGCCAAAGCAATGGCAACCTCCTCATCTTGCGTCACAGTGTTGTCTCTAAAAGAGAGGCCAATAACGTGTTTCCCTCTGTGATCACGGCGGCCGTGAAATGACCTGAGGGGGAGGGGCCCGAGACGTCTACGTAGAAAACGCCAGGGTGATCGGAGTGTCGCGCCTGATGTGCTGCGGAACGTGCTAGTCTGCGGCCGGGATGTAGCTCGGGGTTCATGTTACGGGGTAGCGGTTCCACCTAGAGTTTTTGCCGCCAAAGTTCCGGTATGGGCGTCGACTGTCTTGATCGGAGATCGCATTGAGGCCGAGCCTGTGTAGTAGACGTTGCCTTGAGGGCGTCCGCGAGAGACTAATAATTTGGCTAACACGATGAGATTCCCACAGCTCTGCAAAGGAGTTATGTACCGCCAGTGCCGCGAATCGGCTGTTGGAGGTGGCAATGGGAAGATAGAGTGCACGTTAGTATACTGAACGAAGGAGGACGTTTAGCTGGTGCTCGTGGTGTCGACCTAGGCGAAGGTAAAGTGAGGCGTACAGGACGCGACTGGTCACAAACGCATGAGCCAACCGCATGAACTCTGTCCCACGGAGGCCACAGCGCTTGGTAGATACCCGCCTTATGAATAAAAAAAATATCATACGGTTCACCTGTTTGCTCATGCGTCGGAGGCTTAATTGCTATTTTGTCCTTGGGATCAAAGATGAAGTGATCTGAAGCCGAAAAACTCGAATGTTCTCGATTCGTGGAACGGGACCAGACGGAAGCAAAACCTGGGGGTGGGAGGGGGGGGGAGGTAACACGGATACTGAGAGAATAGCCTATTTAGCTGGAGAGCACTCTAGGCTACATGAAGCAGCGTAGGCGTTCACCAGAATCGTAGCTGTGGCATTACACGTACGCGTCCGCTTCAGCTACGGGAGGTGCGGGGTTCGATCCCCAGTGCCAGCCGGCCACCCACCGGTAGCTAAACAGGGTACAGGCGGGCTTCGAGGGGCTGTGACGCGTCGCCCTAGCGGTGAAGCTTACCCTGCATGGATACTCCCAACACGCTGCGTGGGGACCCGGTAGGCGTTCACCAGAAGGGCAGCGTTTTGTAGGCACTCTTCGATTTGGGCTGGGGCTGGGTGTTGGTCCAAATTGTAATATCGTCGGCGTGGTGTATTCGCTTGACCTCGCGCAGATATGAGGGGAGGTTCTTCATGACCAGGTTAAAGAGTAGGGGTGACCGGACTGCACCTTGGGGTGAACCCCGTGTGCCTAATAGATAATGGCCATGTTCGATATAATCGAGACTGATAAAAGCGGCACGATGAGATAGAAAGGCTCTATTGTAATTGTCTTCTGGCCGAAGTTTGTGGTAGAGAGGCTAATTTTCAATTAAAAAGTGATTATTGCGCATGTCTGGGGCCCCACAACAGCACGTATATATTCTGCATGTGCGTCGTTTACTAGAAAATGCACGCATATGTTATTTTAAGAACCGTAGCCCTTATCACGCCGCACTGACCATGCAACGCTTGCACAAACAGGCGAGTGTTTTCAACGCTTTAATAAAACGAGACGGTGGTGGCACCTACCCGTAGCCTTGTATTCTACACCTTATCACCTCTGAGACGGATGCGAACACCTGTCTCAGAACCACGTGCTCCGTTTTCCTCGAAAACTGCCACATGGCGCTCATGTCTCATGCGTGACGTGACTTGATGAGCTCCTTCGCCTGCGCTGCACGCTCAAGGCACTCTAACGCAGCGCCTCCAGAATACCATTCACCGTTTTTCTTGCGCAGAACATCAAATAAATGTTTTGTTCCCTCTCTCCACACGCAAGACTATCATCTTTCGACGACATTTGCTGATTGCATGCAGATACGGGGTGATTTTTTTACTGTAAAATAAGCGGTTTGGGTTAGCTCTGCCTTCAGTCCGCCTTTTTATTTGCGCATTTGTTTTCTACATTTTTGTCTAGAACCTGCATATAGTGAAATCCTCTTTATAATAATTTTTCCAAAAAATTTATCAATTTTGTTATATCTGGGGTTAACTCTACTCTTTTTCGTAAGCGTGGCAGTTGGCCAGTACATTGGTTTCGCACACACAAAAATAAAAAAAGCGAAAAAGAACATAGTTGTAAACAAATACTTAAAAGCATAAAGGTAAATTATGAATATTGTCAAGCAATCAAATAATCCAGGAATCGAATTTAATAATAATTAACATATGAAATGACCACAAAATATATTGCAAGGTCTAAATATCATGCAATGCTGTCATCAAACTGAATGCAAAAATAGAGGAAATAAATAGCGCTAAATGAAGACTAGACAGAGGTTTTTACAATAACTTCGGTATCGAGACTTAAAATGAATTAAAATTCATTTGCAAACACTGAGAGCTTGTTTGAAAGTGTCTAAATTATTGTTCAGTGCAGACGTGAACAAAGAAACAGGAACGGTACCTGTGTTTCTTTATCGCTGCAGGGACCCTTTATACATAGCTCCTGTTATACGCGCACCGTTTTTTCTATTTGTGACGAAAATTCAAGTAATAATTCTGTGTTGTTGATAGCAGCATCAAGTTGATACAGTTCAGCTATTGCGAGCCGGGAGAATGAATACTCAAATGCGTCGTTTTCGCATACGTTTTCTGTCAATGTGTGTGCATGCTTATTACGTGTTTGTCTAGCCTGGGAACGTGAGACGCATTTGGAGGTATCTATCCTGTAGTTATTTTTGAGAAGCCTGAACAGAAATTTTATACGAGCATGTTTCGCTCTCGTGGACAGTGTTTGTAAGTTAGACTGAATAGAAGATGTGATAGCGAATATGAGCGTTTTTATTTGTTGCAGATTAACCTAGCAGCCTTCCTTTGTATTGCTTCTAATTGGCCTATGTTAGTCTGCGTATGCGGAAACCACACTGTGTTGGCGTATTCGAGAACTGACCTCACAAATGTTGTGTAAGCGAACAGCTTCGTTGATGCTGTTGAGAGCGCTTGATTTTGTTTTGGGAAAAATAGTTTGCGTAGTGTCTTCTAAGTAATATTGTCTATGTGTTTGTCACATTTAGGATCAGAAGTGAGTTTTACGCCTAGGTATTTACGTTCCTCAACTTTATTAGGTGAAGTGCCGTTAGTAGTGTATGTGTAGTTGAATTTTTATGTTTTCCTGATTACAGTCAATATCCCCGATTTTGTATACTTATTTTCATCTGCCATTTAGAGCACCAATCAGCTGAGACGGCTCAAGAATCATTAAGCTGGATATGATCGCTGTAAATATATATCTCTTTGTAAATGACACAGTCGTCCACAAATAATTTTATGTTGCAAGCAACGTCATCAGTAAGATCAATATTTTAGATTAGGAAGAGCAGAGGCCGAAGCACAGAGCCTTGAGGAACTCCAGATGCCACTGCAACTGTGTTAGAAAACGTTTTTTCGTAAAGTACAAATTGTGCCCGGCAAACTAAGAAACGTTTTATTCAGGCAACATTTCCCCCATTCCCAAAACACTTTCGATTTTAGCTATTATTATGCTGTGACATACCCAGTTAACCGCCTTGGTCGAGTAAAATAAGGCAGTTTGGCCACGGTTGTTGACACTAGCAGTAATATCGTGAACTAGATTAGTAAGCTGGGTAACTGTTGACAAGCCACTTCTAAAGCCATGTCGGTTGAAAGAAAAAAATTGTGCTCAGAGAATAAAATCTTGTGTTTCAGGGTTATTTGGTCAAGGAGTTTACATGAAGTGCTGGTCAATGAGATAGGTCTGAAGTTTAAGGGTAACTATGTGTCACCTCTTTTGTGTATTGGTATCACTTTTGCCACTTTGCAATCGTTAGGTAGTTGGGAAGTTTTGAGTGATTTTCGGAAAATGATACTTAGATATTGACTACACCATTCGGAATATTTCTTAAGCAAACTGTTAGGTATGCCGTCGGGGCCGCTACATTTTTTGTAGTCAAGTTTCAGCAGCAGGTTGAAAATACCAGCATCAGCGATATCTTTTTGGTCGAATTCTATGCTATGTTGCTGTATGATTGGTGGAATAACGTTATCATATACAGTAAACACAGATCAGAAGAAATCGTCAAAGGTGTTGGCCTTAACCGTTTTTCCTTCAGAAAGAAGATGAGATGTTGTTGTTTTCTTGGTGCAAAAGTGATTCTAGAACCTGTGGGGATTATTGATAAATAAAGTAATTAACCTCACGTCGAAATAATGCTGGTTAGCTAGCTTAGCTTTAAGCTTGAATTACGCGATGGCATCTGGTAGCTTCTGAATTCTCGATTCTCCCCTGTCTTTCGTTTTTATTGCTCTGCGTAAACTTTTCAAACAAGGCTTTGCCTGAATGACGTCGTGCGTGATCCAAGAATACTTTTTTGGTGGACGCTTGATCTTTGTTCGTACGTAATGAGCGCTACAAAATAGTACAGCAGATTAGAAGAGAAGCTAAAGGGAATCGAAATCTACTGAGGTATTCGAGCCCATTTCTGAGAAATTTTGAAATTCATGAGCAAGGTAAGTTTGTACGCTACCGTCATAACATTTTAGAAGTCTGTTACAAGAAATGCAGAACAATGTGCGGTTATGATATAGCAAACAGGGAGCACGCTCACCGGTACTTTTATGTGGTTTATGTAAAAGTGGTCACTGAAAAATATAAAATCAAGCATGTTTTGAGTTACCCCATGCGAGCGGGTAGGGTGCGAAACAACCTGATGAAGATTGAAGGTGAGCATGAGGTGAAACAGCATGTCCGAAGCTGTTGACGAATAGCGCATACTATCCCAGTTATTATATGGTAGAATAAAATTGCCCATGAGTACAACACTTGAACGAGATGCATGACTTTGCATGTAATCGTAAATATCACTGATAGAATCACCCCCGAATTGGGACTTCAATAAACACAACCAACCCATATGTAAGTACTATTACAAAGTATCTTACAAAAAGCTGCACGCCGCTTTTGCTCTGATATTTTCTGGTAGCTCGAGATCCAGACCAGCGTGAAGCAGCAGTCCGAGAACAAGAGCTCGGTTGAGTGGTAGCACTGAGCGCAGGCGATGCCCACAGGTTATGCGACAGGAGTCCGCGCAGGTAAATGAAGGGTGATACAGCGTTGTATCCCATAACTTGATCAGCCCGGAATCCTGTGCACGGACAACAGTGACATTGGCGCCGCTGGTTGCTCAGATTTTTCCTGGTGGCTCAAGACCCGGACCAGCGTGTAGCGGCAGTCCGAGAATGAGCTGTAAGATGAAGGCAAACGGATTGTTGGGGACTGCATTCCATGAGTGCTGCCGTGCATGCTATGACTAGTCACTTATGGTCATCAAACAGTTATGTTGTGTAATACCAATTTTGGCATAGATCCGGTTATTCAACCGGCCAGGAGAGCTGAATGTCCCAGGTGGCTGCAGGCAGGCAGGCAGGCAGGCAGATAGATAGATAGATAGATAGATAGATAGATAGATAGATAGATAGATAGATAGATAGATAGATAGATAGATAAGCTCATGGTCGCCGATTTTTGCTAATAAATGCCTCGCATTTAATACTGGCACTTGTTTGCTTTTGGCGCCGCAACGCTAGTCTCTTGCTTATGGCGCTCGACTACTAAACACGAAGGTGACGAAAGCGAAACGCGACTGGAGCGGCTGCTTTCTAGATCAAAGCCAAAATGTCTCAGGCCCGTGTTTTTATATTTTGGTGCACGTTAATGAACCCCCCGGTGGTGGAAATTTCCGGAGCCTTCCAATACGCTGTCTTTCATAATCATATGGGGGTTTGCGACGTTGAAGTCTTTAAAATAATAATGCTACGTAGCTGATGTACCAGCAATATGAAGACGACAACGAAGTTGACTGGCTCGCCCACTGTGCTTACTGTGCTCCTTCCCCGCAGGGGCGCCTGCGCAAGTAGGCGTTTGGTGTGTAGCGACACCACGGACCCGAGCTAAGGGGGGAGTTTCTACTGCCTCCCACGCCTAGCCGTTCATGGCTTTGCCGTGTCCGGGGAAAAGGGGAACCTGGGGGTTGAGCCAATGCCTGGTGATTGGACCTTTAAGGCCCCCCGGCAGAGGCAACACACACCTTTGGCCCCGGCTTCACGTAGACGGCACCTCTGGGCTGACCCACCCAGGGGAAATCGGCAGTCGCCTTTTTCTATCCCTCTCTCCCTGCATCTTCGTCTTTATCTCTTACTATTTATCTGTCCTGTCTTCTACTCTCTTCTGTTTACTTCCAAACTTCCTGGCGGCTAGGGTTAACCCTGTGCAAATAGCCTACCTTGGTGTAGGCGCATTGGCTTATAGTGGCGTTGTACGGCTGGCGTCTGCAGTTTTCAGCATCTGTAAACTTGTAGCGTCCCCTCGTTGGGCTCCGTGGTGGGTGGCCGCCAACACTGCTGAACAAAAATAAGAAAGGCTTGCATGGAGCATTCCCCCTAATGTCTGATCGTACCGGCTTAAAGCGGGTACGCACCAATGCAATTTTTGAATTTGTTCCCAGCAAAAAAGATAACTTCCCCAAGTACCACATTATCCACTGTGAAAGTACAGAAAAGAAAGCTAGAAGTATTTCACCTTTCCTTGTGTCCAAATGTCTCATAGAAACGCCGGGCGCAGGCTACAAGGCCACAAAGACCGCCAGTGGTGACCTGTTACTTGAAATAAAAGACAACGCACAGTACCAAAGACTACATAAACTCACAGCATTTGGGGATCAGCCTATCACATTCACACCGCATCGAACCATGAACACAGTGAAGGGTGTTGTATCAGATGGAGACCTGATGGACCTCTCTGATGATGAACTTCTAACAGGCTGGAATGAGGAAAACGTCATTCAAGTGCATCGTATCAAAATAAGAAGAGAAAATAAGGAAATCCCAACGAAGCACATCATACTAACTTTCGCATCTACCACCCTCCCCACTGAAATAGCAACAGGATATCTTAAACTGCCAGTTAGACCATACATACCCAACCCTCGGCGCTGCTTTAAGTGTCAGAGGTTCGGGCACGGCTCCCAGAGCTGCCGAGGACAGATTACCTGCGCGAAATGCGGCACCAAAGGTCATACCGCTGACGATGACTGTCAGCTACAAGTGCACTGCGCAAACTGTGAGGGTGACCATCCAGCATATTCCAGGTCATGCGTGGCCTGGAAAATGGAAAAAGAAATTATTAAAACAAAGTTTAAATTGAACATAAGCTTCCGTGACGCGCGGCAGCGCGTCTCCCCGGATTTTGCTGGGAACACATCGTATGCCGAAGTGGTGCGAGGGGGGTCAGCTCCACTTCGGTTTTCGGCAATGCCTTGGACCACGCCCAGCGTGCCGAGGCAAACGCCACAAGCCCCCATGAAGAGAGCAGCCTCGGCTGCCCCACCCTCCTTGAGTACAGCCCCACCGAAGGCCTCTGTGAACCTTGGCAGCAGCCAGGGCACCACACAAACTAAAGAGGTCCCTTCGACCTCCAGCCCGGTGGGGTTTAAGGCTCCGTCTGTCACGACGAAGCCTACAACAAAAACAACATTATCTGTCGTCTCTCCTGAGGTGATGGACACATCAACTGCACCGGCGCAGACTGCGTCAAAGGAGCGGCGGGGTTCCCTCGACCGCTATAAAAAAGACAAAGCGGTAATTACAGGGCCTTCTAAAGGCACTGTAAGATAAGCCACTTCTCTCTTTAGACACCAGCCACACTCATTTCGTACGCACAGCACTTCTTTGCTCCCATAATGGAGACAAAATATACAACGGAACGTCAGAGGACTACTTCAAAACCTCGACGATGTCCAAGAACTTCTACACAAACATTCTCCAAAAGTGATGTGTGTACAGCAAACACACTTAAAATCCAAGAATACAAATTTTTTGCGTCAATATGTTGTCTTCCGAAAGCACACAGATGATGCTATGGCGTCATCCGGTGGTGTAGCCATTTGAGTTAATCGAGGAGTAGCATGCAGTCATCTACCACTACTAACATCCCTAGAGGCAGTGGCTGTTCGAGCAGTTCTATTGAATAAGCTCGTCACCATCTGCTCTCTATACATACCGCCGCAACACCGCCTGAAAAAACATGATTTCCAGTCTTTAATAGATGAGTTACCAGAACCTTATTTGGTTCTAGGGGACCTGAATGCGCAAAGCGATTTATGGGGTGACTGTCGATGTGATGCACGAGCTCGTCTCATTGAACAGTTCCTCTTTTCATCAGGTGCTTGTCTGATGAACAGAAAAGAGGCAACATATTATAACCTTGCAAACAATACTTACTTTTCCATAGATCTCACTATCGCATATCCTTCACTTGTACCATTACTTCAGTGGAAAGTCATAAATAATCCATACGGAGGTGACCATTTTCCTTTAGCTTTGAATACACCAATAACATATGAATGCCCTCCACATGTTCCCAATTGGCTGGTGAACAAAGCCGACTGGAAACAATTTCAAAAGATTACACAACTAAGTTGTACCGACATATGCGGATTAGGCATAGATGAAGCTGTGCAGTACTTCACGGCTTTTCTTACTGACGCAGCAGCCAAGTGCATTCCACAAACATCTGGACTGCCCGGCAAACGACACGTCCCGTGGTGGAACACTGAGTGTCAGAATGGGCGAAAGGAACAGAACAGGGCATAGAGGTTGCTGCGCAACTCGCCGACAGCGGAAAACCTTGAGAGCTTTAAGAAAATAAAAACTCGTGGCAGGAGAACGCGTCGAGAAGAGAAAGCTGGCACAAGTTTTTATCAGGGATAAATTCATATACACAAGAGGCTAAAGTCTGGGACATGGTTCGTAGAGTAGCAGGAAGACAAGTACACTCACTCCCACTCGTAAACACACAGGTTGACAGCCTGGAAGATCAGGCGAACTTCCTCGGTGCACACTACGAGCAAGTGTCTAGCTCGGCACAATATACTGAAGTTTTCCAAAGATATAAAGCAAGGATAGAAAAACAAACTAGAATATAAGTGCACAAAACACGAGGCATACAACCAACCTTTCAACTTAGCTGAGCTACAAACATCACTAAACTCTAGCAGTAATTCTGCACCAGGCTACGGCAGTGTCACGTATGAAATGTTGAAAAACCTGCCGCCTGAAACGCGAAAAACTTTACTCTCTCTATACAATGCTATCTGGCTTTCTGGCACCATCCCTGTTATCTGGAAAGAGGCTATTGTTATCCCTATTTTGAAACAGGGCAAGGACCCTTCCTCAGTTTCAAGTTATAGGCCCATTGCACTGACCAGCTGCCTTTGTAAACTTTTTGAAAAAATGATAAACCGCCGACTTTTACATTTCCTTGAAACACACAATCTGCTCGACCAGTTCCAGTGTGGGTTTCGAGAGGGTAGATCGACCACCGACCATTTGGTGCGTATCGAGGCACAGATCCGAGACGCTTTTGTCCACAAACGATACTTCCTCTCAGTGTTTCTCGATATCGAGAAAGCTTACGACACAACATGGCGTTTTGGGATATTAAGAGACTTGTCTCACCTGGGTGTGCGCGGTAGAATGCTTTCCATAATCGAGAGTTACTTGTCCAAACGGAAATTCCGTGTCCGTGTGGGAAGTACTCTCTCCCAAACATTTGTGCAAGAAACGGGAGTACCGCAAGGTGGTGTACTTAGTTGTACACTTTTTATTATTAAAATGAATTCCTTGCACCTGTTCATCCCCCGCAACATGGTCTATTCCACATATGTCGATGACGTCCAGCTTGGCTTTAAGTCATGCAACCTAGCAATGTGTGAGCGGCAGGTTCAGTTAGGTTTAAACAAGCTCTCCGAATGGGCAGAGGAAAACGGATTCCGGCTGAACCCAGAAAAAAGCACGTGTGTCTTGTTCTCCCGAAAGAGAGGCGTGCACTTAGAACCTGAAATTGAACCGAACGGTCAACGTCTGTCTGTAAATAGGAAGC
Source organism: Rhipicephalus microplus (assembly GCF_043290135.1). Classification (NCBI taxonomy): domain Eukaryota; kingdom Metazoa; phylum Arthropoda; class Arachnida; order Ixodida; family Ixodidae; genus Rhipicephalus; species Rhipicephalus microplus. The sequence goes on from NC_134700.1 coordinate 40,915,630, forward strand.
ATAAATTCTTAGGCTTAATCTTGGACAACAAGTTGACATTCGTACCACACATCAAGTATTTAAAAACAAAATGTTTAAAAGCCATGAGTGTTATAAAAGTGTTGTCACGTACTACGTGGGGTAGTGACAGGCAATGCCTTATGAACCTGTATAGAAGCCTCATTCGCACCCGCTTAGATTATGGGGCCGTTGTCTATCAGTCTGCTACTCAAAGTGCCTTGAAGATGCTGGACCCCGTGCACCGTTTGGGCATCCACCTTTCTGCGGGTGCTTTTCGCACCAGCCCCGTAGAAAGCCTTTATGTTGAGTCAAATGAGTGGTCGCTTCATCTGCAGAGAACTTATATGTCCTTCGTGTATTTCCTTAAGGTAAAAGTAGACAAGAAGCACCCCTCATACTCTACTATTAATGATTTGTCGAGCTCAACTCTGTTTCAAAACAGGCCTTAGATGAGGCAGCCCTTCTCAGTTCGCCTAAAGAGTCTAGCTGAGGAAACTGGAGTCTCACTTGAACACAGTTTAATGGCTCCTGTAGCATACCCGCCACCGTGGCAATGGCAGACTATAGACTGCGATGTGTCTTTTCTAGAAGTTACAAAACTTGCGCCCATTGCTCATATCCGAACATATTTCCTGGAACTTCAACACAAGTACACACGTCCTGAGTTCTTTACAGATGCCTCTAAGGCCAACTCCTCTGTGTCCTACGCTGCCGTTGGCCCTTCCTTTTCGGATGCTGGCCCTCTACATCCAGGCACAAGTATCTTCACAGCGGAAGCTTACGCGATACTTGTGGCAGCTAAACACATCAAACAGTTACAAATACAAAAAACGGTAATTTATACAGACTCCCTCAGTGTGCTAACGGCTCTGCACAGTCTTAAAAAACAAAAAACCCTGTCCTTGTCTCACTTTACTCTACTTTTTGCACACTTTACACACTCCACCAACAAGTTGTAGTGTGCTGGCTGCCAGGGAACCGTGAGATCCAAGACATTGTGAGGGCGGATCAGCTCGCTGCATCCGTCCACAAAAACACTGCCCCTACACCCATATCAATCCCGGTCCTTGATCTGAAGCCGTCTCTCAAACGAAACCTCAGGGACTACTGGCAGAGCAAGTGGGATAAACACACACAAAACAAACTACACTTTATCAAGCCACACCTTGGCCATTGGCCACCAGTATCAAAATCTCGTCTAACAGAGGTAACACTAACAAGACTCAGGATAGGACACACATACACGACACACACACATCTTTTGTCCGGTGGTGATGCACCACTTTGTGACAATTGTGGTGAGGCATTGACAGTTCTTCCCGTTTTAATTCAATGTAAACAGTTAGACACTCTAAGAAGACAACACTTTCCATTACCCTACCGACAACATATACCGTTACACCCCGCAATGTTTGTCGGTAGGGAACCACTTTTCACCCATAAATCATTGTTAGCTTTTTTAGGAGATGTCAATTTTTACTTTGTAATATACCCAGGCATTGCGTAGCGTGACCTCTCAGGAGAGATTGCTGCTGCAGTGATTACATTTAAAAGCACTTGCCTCGCAGCCCTTGGACACTAGGGCGCTGATGAGGCACGTGTGCTAGTGCCAAATGTTTTTACATGTTTTAATATCAAAATCTTTCTCACCCCTTTTAATATGCATATCACGCCACTGCCATGATCTTAATACTTTTGTTTTTACCCGCATTATCGCGAGGAATTTCAAGGCCCTATACCGCCACGCAACATATCATTGTCTCATCTCTACTCATCGAAATGGCGCTTTTTGGCCATCAATTGGCCCTTGCGCCACAAAGCACCACACATCATCAACATCATTACTGTGCTCCTTCTCGATCGGTGTGAAAACACTGCAAAATAGTCACGTCTCGTCTCATTTTTAGTAACATAACGTGGTAAAGGTGCTGGTTTTTTCCTGTACCCCTCACGAAGCTCCGCAACGGCCGTATCATGAAGGGTTGAACCATGTCACAGGTTGAAGGAACATCGTCTTCACCACCCGCCGTCTCATCTGTGACTGCTAACCACGTTTTCCTACCTCCTGCTCGTGATCCTGGCTTACTTTCCGGGCAAGATGGCCCCTACCTTAACAAGTGGCTTGACGTGTATGAATAGATGAGCGGCGGCTATTGGCAGGAGCCGACATCGTGCCTACCAACGCACTTTTTTTACTTTGATAGCCCACCGCGGGTGTGGTTCCAGACGTACAAAGCCGAACTACCAGCTGGGACACTTTCAAGGAGAAGATCAGTGACCTTTATAGAAACTCAGCAGCACAGCATATTGCTTCACGAAATCGGTTAGCTGCTCGGGCACAGACTCCTATCGAATCGTACGTCGCGCATATTTACGACGCCCTTGCGCTTTGCAGCCTGGTTGCCGATCACATTGCAGAGAGTGAGAATGTATCGCATGTGCTGACCTGCTTGCCTACGCTAACGTTGCCACCGTCAATAAAATTATCAAATAGTGCCGGCGGTTCGAACACACCAAGAGCCGCCGTATCACGCAGAGATTCACATGACTGCGCAACACGGCCAGAACTTCGTCATGTGAAGTCACGAGCCAGCCACCCACCTATGACCACGTAACTCGAATCATTTATCGAGAGCTTGAAGCTGCCTGTTCAGCTTCGACTCAAAAGCCTGTTTTTACAACCCCAGCCACTGCCCCATCACAGCCATCAGTAGCGTAATTTCAAGCTGTGGTCAGGCAAGAGTTTGCTTATCTTATTCTATTGTCAGAGTGTCCTCTGACTCACTCTGAAGTGCACCCTTACAATTGCTCACCATCTCCTCTAACAATGCCCATCTGGAACTTTACGGAATGGCGAACCCTTGACGACTAGCCTATTGGCTTTTCCTGTCCTCAACCTGGGCAAGATTCTCGTTATTGCCTTCGCCGCTCGTCCTACCCACCATGCCAGAGCTGCCCTACTTACACGCGCTCTAGCAATTCTAGACGCCCAGCCGCTGCACCTTCCACCTACTACTCGCTGCTTTCTCATTAGCCTTTCCTCACTGACGCCCCTTCGTCCGGTCGCCGCTACTCACGCCGCCACTCCTACTCTCCCACTTGAACGCTTTTCCTCGCCCAGCTTCTCTAGACAATTGCAGAAAGAAAACTGGATAGTTATCTTAAGAAAATGAAGCCGCAATATTAACGACCCCCGCAAATCCTCTTCTGACGCTTCTTACACGCCACAGACTTACCGAAATAAAACTCGACAATGTTCCTGTGACTCCCCTTGTTGACACTGGCGCCCAACAATCTATTATGAGCGCTCGTTTACGCCACAGTTCGCCGAAGATTATGACGCACTTTACGACTCAAGTCATGCCTGTAGCCGATGGCGGCACCACATAAGTCGTCGGAAAGTGCACTGGTCGTGTCAGCATTGCTGGTCGTCACACTGTAGTTCTTTCTGTCGTGTTTTCTCGCTGCCTTCAAGACCTCATACTTGGCCTTGATTTCCTTTCAGCACAATCAAACTTATTTCACTGTTCGTCTGGCATGCTCAGCCTTGACCTTACCATTCTCTTTTATTCCTTTGACAATCCTCTCAGCCGCTTGGATCCAACCACTTTTATTCACTTGTCGCCACCAGCAGTGGCATACGTCTGTTTGTCATTCACTCCTCCAGTTCCCGACAGAGACTAAATAACTACACCGATAACAGACGCACGACTGACGCGTTGTTACAGTTCCGCATAACATCGCCACCGTAGTGAAAAACGATGTGTTCCTTCCACTCCTAAATTTCAGCGTTATTCCTCAAGTGTTGCGTAAATAGATGTTCTAGACCAAGCTGAAGCCTCACGGTTACACTGTTCTGACGAAGTCATGAATGTTTCAAATTATGATTTGGTCAGACCCTTCACCTGATGAGGCCGACGCTCTGCTTCAAGTTTTCGCCTTCTATCGTGACAATTTTGACATCCGTGGTCATCCCTAGGGCCAGACTAGTATTGTGAAGCACCAAATTACCACTGGTGACTGTGCGCCCGTCCATCGCCGGCCTTACTGCGTGTCCGCATCAGAATGAGCAGTAATTCTGAAAGAAGTGGTCGAAATGCTAGCAAAACGCATCATCGCACCATCATCCAGCCCTCGGGGCTCCCCAGTGGTCTTGGTAAAAAAGAAAAACGACTCCTGTACTCCTGGCGTTTTGCATTGGTTATCGGCATCTCAACAAAAACCAAGAAAGACGTCTATGCTCTTTACGCATTGACGACGCACTTGACTGCCTTTATGGCGCCACCTTTGTTTTTCATCTCTCGACCTCCGATCTGGCTACAAGAAAATTGCTGTAGATGAAATTGATCGTAAGAAAACTGAATTCGTTACACCTATGATCATAACCAATTCAGTGTGATGTCGTTTGGTCTCTACAACGCCCCAGCGACCTTCGATAAAATAATGGATACGCTGCTTCCAGAATATAAATAGGTGACGTGCTTTTCCTACTTGGATGACGTGATAATATTCTATTTTACCCTCCCCACAACCTGAACGTCTTTCTACCAATTTATCAAAATTCCAAGAAGCCGACCCAAGCTAACTTCCTCTTCGTGAAATTACTGTGTCGCCTTTCTGGCGCTATCGGCGTACGACCAAACCCAGCGAAAACACGCGCTGTAACAACTTCCCTGTCCAACGCTCTGTCTATCATTTTCGCAGTTCATGGACCTCTGCTTCTACCTTCGGCGGTTCGTGAAGAACTTTGCGCACGCGCACGGCCACTCACCGACCATCTCAAAGAAGACGTCCTATTTTAATGCAGCCCTCTACAAGCTGACGCTTTCTCTCAGCTAATCACCACTCTAACGACACCTCCTATGCTTGAAATTTTGAACCGTGATGCTCCTACAGAAGTGCACACAGATGCGAGTGGTCCTGGCATTGGTGCTGTACTGGCGCCAACTCAGCAAGGCAACAACCGTGTAATTCGTATGCAAGTCGTCTCCTTTCGAAGTCTGAATGCAACTACTCTAAACAAAACGGGAAGGTCTGAAACTCGTCTGGGTGATTTGGAAATTTCGTCATCACTTGTACGGCCGCCCTATCCGTGTCGTCACGAGTCATCAGTCACTGTGTTGGCTTTCTTCTCTGAAGAACCCTGCTGGACGACTTGGTCATTGGGCGTTGCGTCTTCAAGAGTACTCCTGCTCAGTTGACTACAAGTGGAGGCCTCCATATGGGCGCCGATTGCTTGTCGCGCTACCCTGTTGACCAACCAGATGGATTGATCGTCGAGCCTAGCCCATGTGTCCTGCCCATGTCTAGCTTTCTTCAGATTGGTTATGGACAGCGTCGTGATGCTTCCCTGCGGTCACTCATCCACCATCTCAAATCTGTTCCGAACGACGCGTCACTTCGCATGTGCTTCCTCCTGAATGGCACGCTGTACCGTCGTAGCCTCCAGCCAAATAAGCTCCTTTTAGTCCTGCCGGAATATCTGCGTTCCACCTTGCTGCATGAGCTCCACGACAAACCAGCTGCTGGACATCTGGGCGTATCTCGCACGTCTGACCGTGTTCGTCGCCACTCCTTTTAGAGCGGTCTCTCAAGGTTCGTTCCCCACGACGTGTCCTTCTGCGATAAATGCCTAGTGAAAAGCGACCTACTGCGCCTCCGGCTCGACTTCTTAAACCGATTTCAATCCCAGTCGAACCTTTATTTCGGGTTGGTATAGATCTTCTTGGTCGTTTTACTGAGATAAACTCTGGCAACAAGTGGGTCGCTGTTGCAAATAGACAATTCGACTAGGTATGTCATCACTTGAGCGATGCCCACCAGCACCGCTACTGACCTTGCGGACTTATTGCTCCACGATGTCATTGTGCACCGTGGTGCTCCTCGCTGCCGCAGATATCTGTCACGAGTAATAGGTGGCCTTCTGCGCTCTTCCTCGAAGCAACACAAGATGAGCAGTTCCAACAATCCCCAAATAAATGGCATCATCGAGCACCTAAATCGCACCCTCACGGACGTTCTCACGATGTATGTGTCGTCTAATCACCATAACTTGGACCTGGCACCACCTCACGTGACCATCGCATACAATTCTTCGTGCCTGACACCACTGCTCATTCACCCTTTTGTTTTATGGCCGTGATCCGACGTTGTCATTGGATACTACTTTAACCATACCAACCCCGCCAACCAAATATGCATGCCACGCTACTGCTCGCGCCAGCCATGCACGTCAGATTGTCCACTGTAGACTTTCGGCTTCTAAAGCCACCCAGAAAATTATCTATGGCAGCCGGTATGTCGACGCTCGCTTCTCACCCGGTTATCTTATTCTGCTGAGGTGCCCACTTTGTCAAGTTGGATTATCAAGGAAATTGTTTGCTCTGTACATGGCTCTTTACCGTATTGTCCGCCAGGTGACCAACGTCACCTATGAGGTCATTTCTGCATTTGAGACCACCCTGCCTGCAACCTCACCCAGGGTTGTATAGTGCACGTCAGTAGGCTAAAAACCTACCGCTTGCCTTCTGAAGACCGTACTTATAGTGCACCGAGACAGCACTTTTACCGCCTGGGGGTAATGCTAGGTAGCTAACATATATACGAGTGATCAGAAGACGACAACAAAAAAGTGAACTGGCTCACCCGCTGTGCGTGCTGTGCTTCGTCTTGATCGGTGTCAATACACTGGCGAATGGTCACGTCTCGTCTCATTTTGCGTAACAATGTTATGGTTCTCCTTCAAACCTATAAATCCAATAAGTCATAAAGATCGCGCACACAAGAGGGCAAATGCTTGCTATTCAGCAAATGGAAGGAGGAGCTAAACTTTTCGCAAACTTTTTTCAAATGGCTATATAAACAGTGTGAAGAAGAAGATGTGCCTGCAGCGAGCAGCATCGCCAACGCCCGGCTCTCTCGGCTCGTGCTTCGGTTCGTTGCTGTGCCGATCGCTGGACGGTTCTTCACGCTGTCTCGTCGCTGTCTTTAACGGCAAATAAACCTCCTCACAATTGGTGGAAGGTGCTGTTAATCCTTGTTGCTACACCTTGGAGCTGCGAAGCCGCACGCTACCACCTGTCATGACTGCCAACGCCACTACATCGACGCCTTCGCTCCAGTTCAACTGCCCTGGCCATCCTACACTACGGGAGCCGAAGGTCTTCAGCAGTGCGGATGGGACCGACGTTGAAGACTGGCTCGAGCACTACGAACTGGTGAGCGCCAACAATAAGTGGGATGAAGCCGACAAGCTGGCCACGTGATATTTTATCTCACTGGCGTCGCCGAATTGTGGTTCAATAACCACAAACACAACATCCCCACATGGAGCGTCTTCAAGACGTCATGTGCTGAAGTGTTCGGTCGGCCGGCTGTCCGCAAGCAGAGGGCAGAAAAGCGCTTGCGCGTCCGCTCTCAGCAGACTGGCGAGACCTTTACCAGCTATATTTAGGACGTCGTCGACCTTTGTCGACGTGTGAATGACACCATGCCCGAATCTGACAAGGTCAAAAACATCCTGAAGGGTAGCGACGACGGCGCATTTCAAATGCTCTTGGCAAGTAATCCAAGCACAGTTTCTGGAGTCGTCAGCTTGTGTCAGAGCTACGACGAGTTGAAGAAGCAACGCACTCTGACTAGGCAGCCTGTGCCTGGTGGCGAGTCGCTGTCCAGTTTCGACTTCATGCCCGACAATTCACCATTGCTTCAGCAAGTCCGAGCCTTCGTCCGTGAGGAAGTCGCCCGCCAACTTTCCCTAGTGCCCTTTACTCACGAGACCACCACCCGTCTACCTGCCCCGCTTCGCACTGCTATATCGGAAGAGGTTGCACAAGCTGTTCCTCTTGCGCACTACGAGCCCCCTCTATCTAGCTGTGGTCACTGCCCGGGTGTCACACAGCCGGTAGGTGCTCCTGTCGCCTATCCGCCAGCCGTTCAGCCTGTGGCCGCGCCCCTAACCTATGCAACGCAGCCTGTGGCTCCTCCTGTCGCCTTTTCGCAAGAGATGCAGCCCGTAGCCGCGCCGCTCACATCTGCAGACGCTGTACGTAGGCTCCCACAACCCCCCTACACCACGCGCTCACAGCCCGCACGCCCGGCTGCTTATACTGCACCTTGGGCGGCAGCACCAGTCGCCAATTCTTGGAGGACGCCCGATAACCGACCGATTTGCTACGCTTGCTTCACTCCCGGACACGTTGCTCGCTACTGCCGCCGTCGACCTCAGACGTTCGGCAACTATGCCCGGTCGTCGCATCCTGGCAGCCAACCCTTCGTCCAATACGAGCCGATCTTGCCACCTCGCTATGCGCCTACTGACCACCTTGCCTTCCAGCCGCAACGCGCACCCTCTCCTCGTCGGCGATCGCCTTCCCCCTTGCGTCGCTGGCCCGGACCCTCCGACCAGGGAAACTAAGCAACGCATTTCAAGAGCCAAGAACTGCGCCATTTTTGAACTGTCTAAGCCCTCGCTCCTCTCCTGCTAACGTGGTCGCAGTAACTGTTGAAGATTATTGTACTTTCGCCCTTGTGGACACTGGCGCCGCTGTTTCTGTTATTGCCGCTAATCTCTGCCGTTTATTATGCAAAGTAACAACGCCGCTTTCGGGACTGTCGCTTCACACCGCAAGCGCACAGCAAGTAACACCTCTCGCAGCCTGCACTGCAACAGTCTCCATCGAAGGCAATCTTTACATCGTGGAGTTTATTGTTCTTCCTGTCTGTTCGCATGACGTCATCCTCGGATGGGACTTCCTATCCCGCCATAATGCCGTCATAGACTGTGCACGCGCCGAAGTTGAGTTTTCACCCTTGTGTGATGTCCCATTACTGGACGCTCCTCATCAGTCGCCGAAGTTGCTCGTTCATGAAGATACCGATATTCCGCCTGGAAATTTCGCCCTTGTTCCCGTTTCATGCAACGCCTACACTGACGCTACAGTTCTTTTTACGCCTTCCAATATCTTCAAATGTCGTCGAGCTTTGCCGCTGCCTTTCGCAACAATTGACCTTGCCGCCGGAAGAAGCAACATGTTCGTAAGCAATCCGCTTTCCACACCTGTCACATTGCTTGCGGGGGAATGTCTCGGCCGCGTGCAGGATCTCGACCCTTCGTTTTCGTTTGATGTCCCGGACGACTACTGCGACCACCCGAAAGCACTGTCGGCACTCGGGGAGTCGTCCAATGATACGTTTTCCAGCGCCATCGCCGACACTCTCACTCCCACCGAACATGCCGACCTGCTGGATCTTCTGCATGAGTTCAGGAGTTCGTTCGATGTGTCGCAACCTCAACTGGGCCGCACATCACAAGTCAAACATCATGTTTACACCGGCCTACACCAACCACTGCGTCAAAGAAAATACCATGTCTCCGCTGATGAGCGCCGTGTCATCAACGATCAAGTCGAAGATATGCTTCGTAGAGACGTCATTCGACCATCTCACAGTCTCTGGGCGTCTCCCGTCGTCCTGGTGCGTAAGAAAGACGGATCTATCCGATTTTGCGTGGACTATCGTCGTTTGAATAAGATAACCCACAAGAACGTCTATCCTCTGCCGCGCATTGATGACGCCATTGACACCCTTCACGGAGCGGAATTTTTCTCGTCGCTAGATTTGCGGTCTGGCTACTGGCAGGTCCCAATGGCAGAAGCCGATCGCCAAAAAACGGCATTTATTACACCAGACGGACTATATGAATTTAACGTCATGCCCTTTGGGCTTTGTAACGCGCCTGCCACGTTTGAACGTCTTATGGATAATACGCTACGTGGCCTCAAATACGCTACGTGGCCTCAAATGGAATATGTGCCTAAGTTACCTCGACGACGTCATGGTTTTCTCCCATGACTTTCCTACGCACCTCCTTCGCCTCAGGCACGTTTTGAGTTGTCTAACCAACGCTCGTCTGCAGCTTAACCTGAAAAAATGCCGCTTCGCTGCACGCGAGCTCGTCATCCTAGGCCACATCGTGTCCAAGCACAGCGTAATACCAGATCCAGCAAAACTTCGAGCAGTCGCAGAATTTCCCAAGCCGACGACCATGAATTAGGAGCATAGGCCTACAAACTTCGCAGTTTTGTAGGCCTATGCTCCTAATTCCGGCGCTTTTTTCGCAATTTTGCATCTATCATGTCACCGTTAACCCAGCTTCTTCGTGGTGACGTGAACCTCACCTCCTGGTCCCCTGCATGTGACGTTGCCTTCACTACTCTGCGCCATCTGCTCACTTCGCCACCTATTTTTCGCCACTTCGACCCGACGGCTCCTACCGCAGTGCACACCGACGCCAGCGGCGTCGGGCTAGGCGCGGTCCTCGCTCAACGAAAGCCTGGCTATTCAGAATACGTTGTAGCCTACGCTAGCCGCACTCTGACGAAAGCCGAAACTAATTACAGCGTGACAGAAAAAGAGTGTTTGTCCCTGGTGTGGGCGCTTGGAAAGTTCCGGCCGTACTTATACGGCCGCCCGTTCGATCTAGTAACTGATCACCACGCGCTTTGCTGGCTCTCCACGTTGAAAGACCCTTCTGGCCGCCTTGCGCGATGGGCACTCCGCATCCAGGAATACGACATTCGCGTCGTATACTGCTGCGGACGCAAACACTCTGACGCTGATGCCCTGTCCTGCTCACCTTTACCACCAGATCAGACGTGCGGAAACACTTGCCTCCAGACCTTGTCATCGCTAGATCTCGACTCGATTGCCACCGAACAACGTCGTGACCCGTGGATCGCCTCTCTTATCGAATATTTATCTGGCACGCCCAACCTTCCAGTATCTCGATCCCTCCGACGTCAAGCTTTCCATTTCGCCATCCGCGATCAACTTCTTCATCGACGCAACTACGCTCCCGATGGCCGCCGGTGGTTGCTGGTCATTCCACGCACTTTACGATCGCAAGTAGGCGCCTCCCTTCACGACGATCCGCAATGTGGCCACGCCGGAGTGTTCAAAACATATGAACGCCTTCGCCATCGCTATTACTGGCGCGGCATGGACAATTTTGTACGTAAATTCGTGCAGTGCTGTCCTGACTGCCAGTGACGTAAATCAACACTGCCACGTGCGACTGGCGCACTGCAGCCACTTCCGTGCCCTGCCAAGCCATTTGATCGCGTCGGCGTTGACCTCTACGGTCCCCTTCCATTGACACGAGATGGTAATCGGTGGAAAATAGTGGCGGTTGACCACCTGACACGCTACGCCGAAACATTCATAATCATATAGTGGTTTTGGGACGTTAAACCTCACTTATCAATCAATCAATCAACGCTACGCCGAAACAGCCGCTTTGCCGAGCGCTACAGCTCAGGATGTCGCCTGTTTCATTTTGCAACGCTTTATCCTTCGACATGGTGCACCTCGAGAGCCCCTTAGTGACAGAGGCCGCGCTTTCCTTTCCGAAGTCGTTGAAACTCTGCTTCCGGAATGCCACGTCATTCACCGGTAAACGACAGCATACCACCCGCAGACTAACGGACTAACGGAATGGTTCAACCGCACGCTAGGTGATATGCTCTCAATGTACGTGGCATCTGATCATAGCAACTGGGACCGTGTTCTCCCATACGTCACGTTCGCATATAACACCGCAATACAAACCACCACGGGATTCTCACCTTTCTTTCTTCTTTACGGACGTGAGCCTTCCCATACAATTAATACCCTACTTCCTTACCGTCCTGATGCTTCCGAGTGTCCACCTATCTTCGATGCTGCTAGACAAGCCGAAGAGTGCCGCCAGCTCGCCCGTGCGTTCACCTCGGAAGAGCAACAACGCCAGAAAGAAACCCGTAGCAGCTCTCTTTCGGATCCCAGCTATGCCCCAGCGTCTCTTGTGTGGCTTGCCATCCCATACCAAACACCGGGACTCTCCTCGAAACTTGTCCCCCGGTACGAGGGGCCTTACACCGTTTTGGAGAAAACCTCTCCGGTTAATTTCCTAATGGAACCAGTTTCCCAATCAGACGACATGCGCCGGCGTGCACGTGACATCGTCTATGTTTCCCGACTGAAACCGTACCATGAGCTTTTGCCTGAAACTTCTTAAGTCGCCAGGATGGCTCCTCTTTCAGCGGGGGCGATTGTGAAGAAGAAGATGTGCCTGCAGCGAGCAGCATTGCCAACGCCCGGCTCTCTCGGCTCGTGCTTCGAATCGTTGCTGTGCCGATCGCTGGACGGTTCTTCACGCTGTCTCGTCGCTGTCTTTAACGGCTAATAAAGCTCCTCACAACAGTAACAAAGTGCAAATATTGAAGTAACAGAATATTAAAAAAAGACGGTACTGACAGGCCAGCTGTGTTTTCTGCCCCGCCGCGGTGGTCTAGTGGCTAAGGTACTCGGCTGCTGACCCGCAGGTCGCAGGTTCAAATCCCGGCTGCGGCGGCTGCATTTCCGATGGAGGCGGAAATGTTGTAGGCCCGTGTGCTCAGATTTGGTTGCACGTTAAAGAACCCCAGGTGGTCAAAATTTCCGGAGCCCTCCACTACGGCGTCTCTCATAATCATATGGTGGTTTTGGGACGCTAAACCCCACATATCAATCAAGCTGTGTTTTCTGAGTATGTACGCATATGGTCTAAGAAAACTGGGGAGCTTCTTACACTACTGGATACAGACGGTGTTCAATTGCATGCTGTCACTAAATGTTTTTGAAATGCAATTTTTATTCATTTATAGGGCCTCAGATTCCAGCGCTGAGATCGCACAACACCCGCAGGCCGATGAATTGAATCCTAGCCATGGCAGCCGCATTTTCGGTGGAAGCGATAAGATTTGAGGGTCGTGTGCTTAGGTTTAGGTACACGTTAAAGAACTCCAGTCGCTCGAAACTTCTTCACCCTTCAATAAGGCGTCTTTTATATTCACATAGCAGTTTAGGGTCCTTGAACCTCACCAAATTTTATTAATATAGTAGGAGATCAAACAATAGCCCAAGATCCGCTTTCACGTTGTACAGATGTGACGTTGTATTAACCATAAAATATTGGAACACAAGAGATCGCTAACCACAGGATAACTTTTCAGAACGTACATTCACGTCAATCTTCGATTTATCCGCAACTTTGTACTGGTATAACAATGAAGAAACGAGTCTGATCATTCAGGCATAGTATATCGGTAATAGTGGTAGCGTAGGCATGAGCTCATCGTCAAATAATTGGCATAAAGATTAAACACAATACCTTCATAAAAACCAAATCATGTAGACCACCTGCATGCCAGAATGTTAGGTTTGCGTATTATATGGGCATGCACAGGTAAGCTTTCTTTTATTCTTTCTACTCTTGACAAAGAAACAGTTGGCTCGTTGATCGAACACTCATGCCACCGTAATTTGCGCATTTTTGCAGCGTGAAATAAGATTCCGTGCTAGACATAGGTTCGGTTCATGCAGCAGTGGTCATCATGGTAGCCGGGAGAAATTACGCTACGAGCTTGCACCGTCATCAGCCTCTCTGTCTCAGTCCAATTTGTCAGCTACAGCTGCGTTGATCATAAGGGAAGACTTATTGCAGGGTTTCGAACTCACCTCAGCTATTGCGTAGATGTCAAAAGTTGTCCGTATGTGGAAGCTGCAGTTTGAACAAAATTTCGACTATTTTTGCTATCTGAAAGAAGATTGCGCTGGGAGATTTTTATGGTGCATTGACAAATCTAGATAATAGCAGTAAACACAGACGATCTATGTCGAGAGAACCACTTCAAAGAATATATTTTCTAAATCTGCCCCATGCCACAATGCTGAAGGGGCGTTCAGCATCAGGTTGGCAGAAATATATTTATGTTCACCGTCGAAGTGAGTGATATCTGTATGGTGACTCTGAAATAGAGATCAGAGGACAAATCGGAGATTTGGAGGTAAGTGTTCCTTCCAAATAAGTGGGCGTGCAAAGGCGCACACAAAATAGAAAGGAAGACACCACATTAATGAAAAATCCGTGAACTTGGGTTGTGTGGAGCCGACGTTTCGACAACGGAGTCGTCTTCCTCAAAACTAGACCAGAGCTGATCTCTCTAGCGCTATTTTGTCCACGCTTCGTGCTCTGTGCTTCATGCTAACAATAGAAGGGAAGGGGCAACATTGAATACGCACGTAAGAGACCGCAGAGGAGGAGGGGGAGGTGTTGCGACAAATCGCAAAGAGTAAGTAGAAATAGGTACTTCGAGAATAAAAAGAAAAAAAATAGTTTGTAGGTAAAGATGTACATGTGTCGCCTAATGCCAGTTTTTGAACTGGCTGTCAGTAGTTAACAATGGCACGTTAAAAATTCCTGGAAGGAGGGCTCAACTACAAGTGGTTTTCTTTGTACACGTACCATATCGAATGCATTCAAGAGCCCCGCTGGAAACCTTTATACCAACTGGCTAAAGTGTATTAAACTTGCGATTGAGGCTTGACTCTGTGTTCCCAATGCCAACGGGCTGTATAGTTAGCGTGCCGTGGAATTAAAAAGGACTGCCGGAGGATGATCGATCGGTGAACTCGCATAGGAAATATTGCCACCATTTATGAACGAACCACGGTGGCTCATACTCGTCTTTGGCTGAGAAGAAGAGGACATTTTCGCTGCTCTTGTTCAGGTGAACTCCTGGCTATAGGTCTTGTTTTCCTCGTGTAATTACTGGTGGAGATGCTGGGTACGTGTTCTTCGGCTGTGTCGGCCATCTTGGAGACACCTACGTCTCCCTAAGCAAGATGCAGCCACCGCCTGCGTGGATTACCCCCTGATTTCGGTCCCTTGGCATCGACACTCAGAAAGATGGCAAATGCAACGACAAGCCAGGCGGTCCAAATCAGCGATGCCCATGGTTATTTTCTCGCGCATGTTTTTCACGCACCACAGACACCAAAGCCGTTTCATGGAGACATCTTCGGCTTTTGTTTATCAACGAATGGGACGATGTTTGCAAGCTGCGCCGACTTTACTTCTACTTGGAAGATTCTGCAAAGACGTGGTATGAGAACCACGAGGGCTCCTTTGCAACCTGGCAAGAGTTTAGCCGACAGCTCCGTGACCCCCATCGCAACACCGAGAGGAAGAAAATGGCCGAATAAGCCATCTGCAGAAACCAGCGACTGAACGAACGAGTATTCATGTTTGTCGAGGTTATGCTTCGGCTATTCAGGCGCACGGACCCTGCCATGCCGGAGGAAAAGAAAGCGCGGCGTTTGATGCGCGGAGTAAAAGAACAGCTTTTTGCTGAGCTTGTGCGTAATTAAGCGACGACAGTCGCCGAGATTATCGGCGAGGCAACCACGATGGAACGTACTCCGCAGCAGCGGTTGTCACAATACGAACGCCAGATCGCGGCCAGCGCATGCTCTATCGGCTCTGACACTGAGAGGCAGGCCCTCGCAGACTTCATTCGAAGTATCATTCGGGACGAATTGCGACAGCTCAGGCAGCGAGATCCCATCCACCTGTGTCAGCCCTCGGGGATGTAATCAGAAAAGAAGTCTGGCAGGCCATCACACCCCTGGCCCCAATCGTTCAACCGATTCCCCAGGCCCCAGCCTTGACATACGCAGCAGCATTGCGATCCCCTGCGCCACCGCCTACAGATCCTACAATGCGACCAAAGTACCTGGCTATGCAACCATTCCAGGACACTACTTCGAGCCCACCTCTCGGCTTGAGGTTTCCGAGCACACCCCCTATCTGCCGTCTGCCTCTAGACAAAGTGGCAGCAAGGCAAGCACGTAGCGCACCTTGGATTACCGTCCACTCTGCCATCACTGCGGCGAAGTCACGTATACCGGAACTGTCAATACCGGAAACTAGGTCTCCGCGACTTCTACCGTGATGCTTGGTGCCCACGCTGCGGTGAGTGCCGCCGCGAAATCGAAGCCTTGCTCACGGGTCAGCGAACTCCTTCGTTTATTCAGTACCACCAGTATAGGTCACCATCGCCTCGCCGGTCTACGTCACCCCGTCTGCCATCATCGCCTTCCGCTTCTTTAAGAAACCGATCATCAAGTCCCCGCAGGGGAAACTCAGAACGGCAACTAGTCGCGGTCCGGCGAACTGTAAACGACCCTCCTTCAACGCATTGACCCGACGAGGACCATTTCGGTTTCGCAGTGTTCTCCTATGCAGAAAGATCGTTCCGGCCAAAATCACCGTCTTCAGCGAAAATCATGCTGTCAACGCTCTCATCTACACTGGCCCCAACTATTCTGTAATTAGCGCCACACTGTCATCTGAAGTGAGGAAGGTTACCACAACGTGACAAGTACACCAGTTGTGCAAGGCAGGTGGCCATCTGGTGATGCGTACTGGTATGTGCACGGCACGCATTTGAATACGCACGTCGACATTTGCGGGTTTCCTTCTTCGTATTGCGCGTGTGCTCTCGGCCAATCATTCTAGGAATGGACCTCCTTCTTGAATACGGCGCCTTCATCGACCCGCGTAAATTACTTGTGTCGTTCGAGGATCTTTTTTGCACTGCAACTGACAGTACGCAATTCCAGAAAAGAGTACTCCGTGTTACAGACGATTCTCGACCCTCCTACCTCGAAGCAGCCTCTTTGCCAATGTAGAATAGAGACAGGACGTGTCTGACGCAGTAATTGCAGAGGCCAATTTGGATCTCCCTATTTCGCAACAAATCTGTGTTGTCCGTGGAATCATTAAGCCTAGCAACAGGCGTGTTCACCTGCTGGTCATGAAATTCAGTGACGAATATCACCACTTAACGAGACACACTGCCATTGCATATTTTGAAGAACTTGCCGATGGCAAAGGTTCCTCCACGTTACCTTCATTTTCATCGATTGATCACCCTGACGAGGCCTTCTCGAGCACTCTCGATGTAAGCGAGACTTCCTTCGGCTCAGCGAAAAAGCCTTTTGCGTAAATTAGATTTTTTTCAAGACTGCTTTGCCACTATGTAAAGGGTTAAACAGACACCACTTGCTCACCAGAATATAATCACGGAACCCACCGAGAGGCCCATCCGACAACGTGCTTATAGGTTTTCGCAAAAAGAGCAAGTACGCTATTCGTTCCAAGTCTAGCAGATGCTTCAGGACGACGTCATTCAGCCATTGACCAGTCCCTGGGCTTCGCCAGTTGTGCTAGTAAAGAAGAAGGACGGTACGTTGCACTTTTGCGTTGAATACCGTAAACTGAACAAGGTCACCAAAAAGGACGTTTATCCTCTACCCCGGATAGATGATTCGTTGGACCGTGTACGCAACTCTAAATATTAATCCTCCATGGATTCTCGCAGCGGCTACTGGCAAATCGCAGAGGATGAGCGCGACTGCGAAAAGACAGCTTTTATTACTCCCGACAGCCAGTACGAGTTTAAAGTGTTGCCTTTCGGTCTATGATCAGCCCTAGCTATTTTCCATAGAATAATGAATGTGGTTCTCACGGGCCTCAATTGGCAGTCATGTCTTGTTTACCTTGATGACGTCGTGGCCTTTGCAGACATGTTTGAACTGCACGTCCACCGCCTTCAGACAGTTCTTCAGGCAATCAGAACAGCGGCGCATATCCGACCAAAGTACTTTTCCAAATGATAAAAACTGCTAAATTTTCCCTACCTTGTTTTTCGCTGCAGTGCGAAGGGTGGTTGTGTTGGCTGAGTGACCATGCATCAACGATGCCTCGCATAATCTTGTGCTTGCTACAAAAAACTGCGCGAAGTAAAACTGACGTATGTGCTGAACGTCACTTCAAGACAATTTTTTCCGAGCCTGCTTGACGAATTTCACGCAG
Organism: Rhipicephalus microplus; assembly: GCF_043290135.1. Lineage (NCBI taxonomy): Eukaryota > Metazoa > Arthropoda > Arachnida > Ixodida > Ixodidae > Rhipicephalus > Rhipicephalus microplus. The sequence goes on from NC_134700.1 coordinate 40,933,367, forward strand.
TAGTAGGCCACTACAGAGTAGCACGTTGTCGCGCCTGCACAGGACCGAATGTTTAATATAGCGATGGTTCTTAAACGGAACACAAGAATTTAGCTTCGATTAGGTGGCTCTTGTGTCACAGTCGTTATCAGACTCTAAAAGTGTGCGATTTGGACGTTGCAGGTTCTATGAGCGCAATCACAACAAGGATATGGAAACGAACACACGCGTGCGCTTTCCGCAACGTCGAAATAGTGAAAATTGGTCGAACCACAACTCCTTTGGGCTGGTACCAGTAAAGTGCAGAAGTTAGCAGTGAGGCGTGGATTGTAGTCGTAACTGCCCGTTTCATCGCTCGAACCAATTCGCTTCACTGGTCATAATCATCATCATCATTTGTTTACTCTTAAGGGCCATTCTTCAGACATTACGTAAGGGGGGTGTAACGATAAGTAACTCCAGGTCACAAGGAGGCATAAATACTGCTAGGAAAAACAAAGCAGACACACAACAAAAAACAAGAAGAAAGAAATAAGAAACAAAAAAATCAGGAAATATATAAACTCGCAAGTAACAGGGCTGCTATTTGGCCTGCTGACAGTAATGGTGCAACAATAAATCTTTATATTTATCGTAATTTCTTTCAATACCAATATCGTCGGAAGGTGCAATCCAATATGATACGTCAGTCGGGGGAAATGATCTGTTGAAGGCGTTAGTCAAACCAAGGATGCGTTAAACACTTTGGCAGTTAAACAGACGTCGTGATGATCTCGTGGAAGGTACGATTAGGCTCTCGCGTAGTTAGGGGATGTTAGGGGAGTTAGGGGGATGGAGCTTATAAAAAGTCAGAAACTGGCTATTTCGCGAGGGGTCCAGGAGTGTTAGACCAATCGAAGTTTTTATGCTAGTGACACTCAGTCTTAAAGTCATATTTTGAGGTTATAAAGCGAGCAGCTCGATTTCGTATTGCCTCTAACTCATGGTTCAGCACTCCTGAGGGGGTTTCGAGATAGGTGATGCGTAATCAAGTTTAGTGCGTATGAATGTTTGGTGAGGCATTTGTCCGACTGTGGGTTAAGCAAATGTAAGTAACCGTCTAATGAAACGTGATGATCTAGGAAGCGCTTGCAGAAAGTGATGTGATGTGTTTAGAACAACTTAAATTATCTGAGAATGGTAGGCCGAGATACCTATAGGATTCCACCTGTGCTTTCATGGAATTTTTTATTGTGTATGGGAGGTGAAGGTGATGGTTCTTAAGGGTGACGTGCATAAACTTACATTTTGATACAATTACCTGCATGAGCCATGTCGAGCACCAGTTTTGAATAAAGGCTGAATCATCCGGCAGTAACGCCTGATCATTAATATTCGTCACAAAACGCAGTCATCGACAAACGAACGGATGGTTGATGAAATTTGAGCAGGAAGGTTTCTGATGAAAATTAGGAACTGAAGCGGGCCAAGAACGGAGCCCTGTCGGACTCCGTAGGTAACGTTTGTAGCTACAGATGGATGGTCTTCAATGATGGTGTACTGAAAGCGATCAGTTAAAAGCAGTGAATCCATGACAATAACAGGAGATTGATTAAAGCAAGAAAGTTTAGTCATGATAAGCCAGTGAGGAATGCGGTCAAATGCCTTGAAAAAATTAAGGTAAATGACATCGGTCGCGACAGATGAGTCTAGGTTTAGGTGCAAACCAGTTGTGAATTCACCAAGCTGAGATTCGCACGAATAGTTGGACAAAATCTGTGTTATTTGGGAAGAAGAATGAACTTTCGTCCAGGTGCTTTGTCAGGTGAGAGTAGATTATATGGTCAACAAGTTTGCATGCAACACATGTTAGTGCGATCGGATGCTTGTTAGGTGCATCAGAGCAGCTTCCTGCCTTTTACACGGGTAAAACTCTGCTAAACTTCCACTAGGACGGAATTTCGCCACTGAAAATATATTACGCGAAAATTATTTGTAGGACGTGACTAGACATTACTTTTGTACCTTTATAAAATTTAGCAGGTATGTTGGGAGGTCCAGCGGCACTAGTTATCTGTAAGTTATCAATCAACTTACAGAATTCTTCTGCCGTAATACTAACTGGGAGCATTTGAGAAAAATTTGGATCATGCGGTACAGCAATGTTTTCAACCGCTTCGTGGGTGCAAACTGAGGTGAAGTAGCCATTCATCACGTTAGAACGAAAATCTTTCAGAACGACAGAACCATCTTGATTTACTAAAGAGATGGTATGCGAGACACTGTGGTTGGGAGTTAACAAAGTCTGAAGCTTTTTTGGATTAGTTCGGAGAATGTCAAGTAAGTCTGTATTGTTGAAGCACCGTTTAGGGCTCATCAGGAATTTAGTATATTCATTCAGACATTCGAAGTACTTTCCCTATTTGGTTGCAGAAGAGAAGTGCTTCGCTTCCGTGAATAGCGGCCTTTTCTTGTTGCACAGTTCTCATAATGAATTTGTAAACCATGATTTCGGGACATCACCATGAATGCAGAGTAAAGGTGCATAAGATTTAATTAAAGAGATATTTTTTTCTTTACACAAAGACTATCTACAGATCTGTTAGGAGACGATTTTTCAAAGTGTTGAAGAAATACTGCCATTTTTGTCATTTATTCTGAAACAAAATCAGCTTTTTGGTAGTCATGAGTGTACTTCACTGAACGCTGTCATGAAAGAATTGAAATTGCGAGGCTGAAAACTACTAATTTATTTTCCCTAAGACCATAAATGAATGATAATTGGGTTAGCTCAGGATTTGGCACAAGGACAAGATCAAGAGTGTAACTGCCACAAGTTGGTATTTCGACAGATTGAGCAAGATTAAAAGAAAGAACAAGATCGCAGAAAAATCTCTGGAATGACGCGAAGGTGCTTTGAAAATGACTCTATTGATGCCTGGAAAGTTGAAATCACCGCAAACCATGAGTGTAGCTCTAGGAAACTATTTCTGCATATAATGTAGAATGCAACTGAGGTCGTCAAAGAAAGAGTGATCAGAATCAGGTGGCAGGTAGCAGGCTATAATTATAGTGTTGCGATGAGCAAATGAAATGTTCGCACAAAGAATTTAGCTTTTACTCACAATTGCGACAAAATTAGAAATCAGGGTACCCTTAAAAAGAACCATCAAGCCACCTCCCCTGCGATCAAGTCTGTCACGCCGAAAAAAAGTGATCGATTGATTATCTTGCAAAAAGTTTGTCATTTCGTATATCAATTGTGAGCCAAGTTTCAGCAAATACGGCAACATCGGTTCCGTTAGCTTCCAGTATGCCTTCGACAGCGTCTTTTTTTGGAGAAGTAACTTCGTATATTGGTGAGTAAAACAGATACCGACTTATCTCTTGAGGCAGGGGTTGTAAGTGTTGTAGTTCCCAAAGGCTGTAGTGCGAAAGACATTGGTAACTGTTGTGAGTGCTATGAACTAAACTCGACAAGGTAATCAGTTCCAGCATTATAAGCAACATACTTGCACAGCTCAAGACTACGAGTAGTTACCACGTAACTACAAAAGAAGAGACAAGGACAGAGAGAGCGCTGACTTCAACTGAAATTCTATTAGTGAAAACGCAGAAAATATATACTCGTGACAGAACATCACCGCGCACTCGCGCAACCTATTGCATCACAGCAAGATAATCATCCTCTCATTATATAGTTGCAACGCCACAGCTAAGAGTAAATTCACGATCTATTGTGTCAAAATCAGAAAATCGATTTCTTTTTTATTCCGAGCAAGCGAAGGCATGCTGATACATCGATCACCAAGCATTTGCATTTTATTCGCCTCCAGAATCTTTCGCACTTTTGCGCTGTGCAAATATGTTGATTTTCAATCACCCAACTAGCCCAAGCGTTTGTTATCGTCTGATCAGTGAAACGGAAACCCACCTTGTTTTCGGTGTGCGTAGCGTTCGTCAGTGATTTTATAATGCATCAATTCTATAACATTCTGTACGCGGAAAGTAGCGCATGCTCGCGATTTGCTTTTGCAAACGTGGCCAACGCTGCGCCACTTCTTTTTTACGTTCGTAGATAGGTGGCAGCACACTGCAAGTGATTCGCTTCTTGCCGGGTAATAGAACGAAATGTTCTGCGCGCCCAGATAAGCATGGTGATAAGCCGTGTTGCTGTTGTGGGTGGTCAGTGACGTGTTCTTGGTGTTATCAAAGTCCTTCCACGATGATAATTTTTCAGGTTACTTTCAACAGTGATGTTCAAAGAAACAATCTTGACTTCGCAAATTTTTCACTGGACGTAGAACGCACCGAAAGTGAGAACGATGATGACGAGTACCTGCTTACTCACGAGCAGCGAGTTAGACAACTCCCCTCGTGGGTTAGTTTTTCTATGCTCGCAAGTCACTTTGATTGCATTTATTGTATAATGTTCAGTATACATTAGAACCGACTAGCCCGTCTTTCCGTATAATGTGTAATATTGTTCAGCAAGTTCAAAATAAAAGCCTAGCCTTTCTTGCGCATTGCATGTAGCCCAAATAAAGACTGGTTCAAAAATAATCTAGACAATGAACTAACGAACACAGGAAACGAAGAAGGAGACAGGAAAGCGGCTATACTACTCTCTCGGTGATGTGCCGGATAACAAACCACTTATAGTGGCACGCTCCTGCGTGCTGACTAAAATAATTTCCATAGAAAGCTCAGTCATAAAAAATACCCGCGACAGCGAGCGGCCTGGAAGTAACGCCTATGGCCGGTAAGATACGGCACAAGAAAAAAAAAAGGAAAAAAAAGAGGAGAGCCACCGTCTCTGTCGCACCAGCCCGGCGCCAGGAGCCATCATCAACTTGCGCAAAACTGTTCAGCGACAAGCGCGAGTGCGAAAAAAAAACTGTAAAAAAACGCCCCCCCCCCCCCCCTTGACCTGCCACCACCTTGCCAGCTTGGCGCGGCGCCGGCATCACGTTCAGTGTCGCCTGCATACCATGGCTTTTGTGCGGCGTCGTTTCGTTCCGCTGTCTTGTGACGGTCGTTTTTTCACAAGATGGTCTGAGACGGAAAGATCTTCCAGTGCCTTATGGAACACTTTATTCAAGATATTATACGTCTCCTAGCATTCGGGCAAACACTGGGATGTGCAGTCCCCGTGTTACCCTTTCAATTTCAATAAAAGAATACAAAGAACTTTTCGTGTATCAGTTGCCGAGGTATGACATTCTGTCGTACACTTAATGAAAGAGTACTAGTGCATGTGCAGTTGCTTACGGAAACACTGACGCTGGTGTTCTACGAAATAAGTTGAACTGATGATTTCAGGAAGGCATGGCAAAAAATAAACAAACTGAAGGCAGCGAGAGAGAGATTGAAATTGAAAATTGATTTGTTGATGTTTGATCAGTGGTCGCGTAAATTGATGATGAACATCGAGTACAGAAGTCAGGTGCAGAAGTCAGCAAGAGAGCCTGTGTCACAGACATTCGCTCACTCTTCTGAATAATAAGTACAGGTCTCTTATTCCAGCATGAATTCATAACAGTGAACCAGACCAAGACGACCAGTGTGCTGCTGTGGAGATAATGTACCAGCTATAAAAATCGACATTTTCTGAAGAGCAACTGCCTGCATTAAGAATAAAGATTTTGAGGTTTGTTCTGAACCATTTCTTAACCCCAACTGCATGCCGACGTTCGTGAAAGAGATATGCAGAAGCATTATTCACTTCGAGGAAGACCAACTCGTCCGTCGCTAATTTTTGTACGTCATAATTGACCTTGGCGCGCATTTCGGCATTCACCTAAACAGCGGTGGGATGATGAATAAAGGTAAGAGTAGCCACTCCCCACAAAAAAGATCAGTTAAAAATTAAAATGAGTAAAACCACTTTATATCGCGAATAATTGCGCACAAATTGCGATTGCATAAGTAAGTAATCGTCGAAAAGCTAAAAAGGCGCTACTGCCCCAGCGTGCAGCTCGCGGCAGTTCGCGCGTACGAAATGCAAATATTAGAGTAGGCACGCTAAAACAACTATGCAACGTTTACGTGCGAACGCGTATTGTTTTCAAACAGCGGAAAATAGGCTGCTCTCATTGACACGCGCGTACCTCCCGACACAATTAAGCGAAATTGCTCACAGCACACTGACGTGCGAGAAACATACGTAGGTTTCGACAGCCGAACACAGCCTCGTCCGCGAATTTTGGTGAGCGTAAAACCGGTGGTTCACGGGGAAGTGCTAAAACGACTCAAAAATACACGTTATTCGTTCTTGCGGAACAGCGCACCTTGAACCGAAGTCTTAGCCGAAAGCGCTCACCGTGGTTGTCTCAAGTTCGTGAAGCCCTACAAACTATTCTGCTGATCAAATGCAGGCATTTGGCACAAAAACAGTTCAAGGTTCTACCGACGGTTTGCAAAAAGCCACTTGGTAGATATATACACCGCCAAAAGACTCGCCTTCATGTGGTTGCGCTGGGGTGCAATGGACAACATATCTGCTTCACGTGCATGCGGTCTGAAGTTCGATTCTAGGGCTCTGCGTGCTTTGCATGTCAGTCTCACAAATGTAGATAGTTGTGAGATTACTGAACTTCCAATTACCTTTATTCATTATGTCCGCCGCATTATCGGCGAGAAACTGCTCTCAAAAGCGTAAAATAATGCTTTTTTTCACCGCACCAGAAACTGGCCGCCAAAGGAAATGTGGCGCCTAACCGCAGTCCTTATTTTGCCAGAAAAAATTGTACCTAGGATCCCGGCTATTCTAAAGGCCACTTGAAATCGACCGGGTTTCTCTGGGACACGGCTGTTGAACCGTGTGGAAGCGGTGATAATTTGACTTGATTTTCTGCCTGCAGGCGTGTAGTCTAGCCAGGATTCGACCAAGAGTGTTTCAACTGTTTATTCACGTACGTCACTGAAGATTACAAAAAATGAAGATTCCAGGTAAGTTTTTGTTCCTGCGCAGTGCCATGGACCTATTATTGCACAATGCTTCACCATTATTTGCCATTCCAGGAAAAAAACTTTCCTGGAATCTTTTTTGTAATCTTCAGTTATTAGTGTGGCGAAGATTGCATTAAGGTAATGTGCGTCAGTTTATTGTATTTTGCAGTTTTTGTTAAGAGCTAGTAGATTGACCATGAGACTGGGTGAGTACATATACTTGAGCCATGCGTACGTTAATAAACAGTTCGTAATCTAGCCGCTTTTCTGTATCCTTTTTCGTTTCCTGTGTTCGTTAGTTTATTGATTAGAATTTTTTAAGCAATGCTCCAACTAGCCCAACAATGAGTGTTATTAGTATACAGAGGATATTAAGGTCCGCCGCAGGCCACGAACACGCTCGAGCTCACTGCATCAACGCCCTTGCTCTTCCGCGGCAGCGATTGCGACCTGGTCTTCCAACGAAATGTTGGAAGACCAAGTCTTTTAACATTTCGCCTTGGTTAACGCCTAGGTCAACGCAAGCGATGCCGTGCCTTACCCGCTGCCTTTAACCAGTGATCGTTTCCACGTCCGGCATCCAAATGAAACGCTCTGCGCAGCCGCATCGGAAGGACTACAAATACTGCCTACGCGATATAAGCCCTCGAGGCATGCCACCGCCCCTACGCTGGTCACGAAAATGCCTTTCGTCTTTATGCAGGTTTGTTACTTGCCTATTTCGACCTGCATTCGCTCCGACATTGGATTTCTCCTTGCAATGTTGTGCCCCACTGACGCCATTAAATTGTACAGGAAATCATTGTCGATTATTTGCTACCATTGTATCAACGCCTATGTTGTTTCCCTACTGCTGGTATTAGCGGGGGACGTTGAATTGAATCCTCGACCGAAAGCATATAGTACCCCTCAGCCCTCGTCCGAGTCTATCGCTAGAGCCATAACCCACATTGAAAGCTCGCAAAATACTGTGTTAACCGAACTTGAGCTGATTCGCGCTGCGCAGTCAATTGTTTAGGAACCAATTTCCAATATTTTTTCTCGAGTTGAGGCCTTCGGAAAAACAGCACAAATAAATCGGTCAAACAGCCCAAGCTCTGCAGCCGACACAACTATTGATAAACTGGCCTAAGATATCAGGGTACTTTCGATCAAGTGCGACAGTGCTGAGGGTCTTCTGAGACGCTAGAATTTGCTGCTTTTCGGTATTGCCGATAAGCAGGATGAAACGTGGTCCCATTCTGAGTCGGGTATCCTTTCATTATGCTTTCAGAAGCTCGACATCCCCATTGAAAGTGAATATATTGAGCGAGTACACAGACATCGCCATTTTAGTCGAAAAAAAAAACGCCCCATAGTTGTGAAATTCATGATGCGAAAATGAAGGGAAAATTTTGTCTGCTACTTCAAAATAAAAAAGCTCGCCTTTTTCTATCCGGGAAGATTATTTCCTGCGTGTCGGTTGTCAAGAAAGAATTTTTTTCCGTTTGGCAACAGAGTCTTACTTCTTTTAAAATCCGCTTTGACAAGCTCATCGTGAGCAACAAACAGTTTGCTTACGATGAGACAGATTTGGGAAGCCCAACTTTTGCTATTATTGATAAGACAAACGCTTGGGCTACTTGGGTTATTGAAAATCAACATATTTGCACAGCGCAAAACTGCGAAAGATTATGGAGGCGAATGAAATGCAAATGCTTGGTGATCGATGTATCAGCATGCCTTCGATTGCACGGAATAAAAAAGAAATCGATTTTCTGACTTTGACACAATAGATTGTGAATTTATTCTTAGCTGTGGCGTTGCAACCATATAATGAGATGATCATTATCTTGCTGTGATGCAATAGGTTGCGCCATTGCGCGGTGATGTTCTGTCACGAGTATAGATTTTCTGCGTTTCCACTAATAGAATTTCAGTTGAAGTCAGCGCTCTCTCTATCCTTGTCTCTTCTTTGGTAGTTACGTGGTAACTACTCGTAGTCTTTAGCTGTGCAAATATGTTGCTTATGATGCTGGAACTGATTACCTTGTCGAGTTTAGTTCATAGCACTCACAACAGTTACCCATGTCTTTCGCACTACAGCCTTTGGGAACTACAACACCTACAACCCCTGCCTCAAGAGATAAGTCGGTATCTGTTTTACTTACGAATATACGAAGTTACTTCCCAAAAAAAAAGACGCTGTCGAAGGCGTACTGAAAGCTAACGGAACCGATGTTGCCGTATTTACTGAAACTTGGCTCACAATTGATATACGAAATGACGAACTTTTTGCAAGATAATCAATCGATCACTTTGTTTCGGCGTGACACTCTTGATCGCAGGGGAGGTGGCTTGATGGTTCTTGTTAAGGGTACCCTGATTTCTTATTTTGTCGCAATTGTGAGTAAAAGCGAACTTCTTTGTGCGAACATTTCAATAGCTCATCGCAACACTATAAATAAAGCCTGCTACCGGCCACCTGATTCTGATCACTTTTTCTTTGACGACCTCAGTTGAATTCTACATTATATGCAGAAACAGTTTCCTAGAGCAACACTCATGGTTTGCGGTGATTTCAACTTTTCAGGCATCAATAGAGTCATTTTCAAAGCACCTTCGCGTCATTCCAGAGATTTTTCAGTGATCTTGTTTTTCTTTTAATCTTGCTCAATCTGTGGAAATACCAACTCGTGGCAGTTACACTCTTGATCTCGTCCTTGTGCCAAATCATGAGCTAACCCAATTATCATTCATTTATGGTCTTAGGGAAAATAAATTAGTAGTTTTCGGCCTCGCAATTTCAATTCTTTTATGACCGCGTTCAGTCAAGTACACTCATGACTACCAAAAAGCTGATTTTTTTTCAGAATAAATGAAAAAATGGCAGTATTTCTTCAACACTTTGAAAAATCGGCTTCTTACAGAACTGTAGATGGTCTTTGTGTAAAGAAATAAATATCTCTTCAATAGGATCTTATGCACCTTTATTTTGCATTCATGGTGATGTCCCGAAATCATGGTTTCCAAATTCATTATGAGAACTGTGCAACAAGAAAAGGCCGCTATTCAGGGAAGCGAAGCACTTCTCTTCTGCAACCAAATAGGGAAAGTACTTCGAATGTCTGAATGAATATACTGAATTACAGAGGAGCCCTAAACGGTGCTTCAACAACACAGACTTACTTGACATTCTTCGAACTAATCCAAAAAAGCTTTAGACTTTGTTAACTCCCAACCACAGTGTCTCGCATACCACCTCTTTAGTAAATCAAGATGGTTCTGTCGTTCCGAAGGATTTTCGTTCTAAAGCTATGAATGGCTACTTCACCTCAGTTTGCACCCACAAAGTAGATGAAAACATTGCTGTACCGCATGGTCCAAATTTTTCTCAAATGTTTCCAGTTAGTATTACGGCTGAAGAAATCTGTAAGTTGTTTGATAACTTACAGATAACTAGTGCCCCTGGACCTCACAACATACCTTCAAAATTAATAAAAGTACAAAAGTAATGTCTAGTCACGTCCTACAAATCATTTTCACGCAATATATTTTCAGCGGCGAAATTCCGTCCGAGTGGAAGTTTAGCAGAGTTTTACCCGTCTAAAAGGCAGGAAGCTGCTCTGATGCATCTAACTACCATCCAATCGCAATAACATGTGTTGCATGCAAACTTGACCATATAATCTACTCTCACCTGACAAAGCACCTGGACCAAAATTCATTCGTCTTCCCAAATAACACAGATTTTGTCCCACTATTCATGCGAATCTCAGCTTGCTGAATTCACAACTGGCTTGCACTTGAACCTAGACTCATCCTTCGTGACCGATGTCATTTACTTTAATTTTTTCAAGGCATTTGACCGCATTCCTCATTGGCTTCTCATGACTAAACTTTCTTGCTTTAATCAATCTCCTGTTATTGTCTTGGATTGACTGCTTTTAACTGATCGCTTTCAGTACACCATCATTGAAGACCATCCATCTGTAGCTACAAACGTTACCTACGGAGTCCGACAGGGCTCCGTTCTTGGCCCGTTTCAGTTCCTAAATTTCATGAGTGACCTTCCTGCTCAAATTTCATCAACCATCCGTTCGTTTGTGGATGACTGCGTTTTGTGCCGAATATTAACAATCAGGCGTTACTGCCGGATGATTTAGCCTTTATTCAAAACTGGTGCTCGACATGGCTCATGCAGGTAATTGTATCAAAATGTAAGTTTATGCACGTCACCCGTAAGAACCATCACCTTCACTTCTCATACACAATAAAAATTCCATGATAGCACAGGTGGAATCCTATAGGTATCTCGGCCTACCATTCTCAGATAATTTGAGTTGGTCTAAACACAGCTGCTCGCTTTATAACCTCAAAATATGACTTTAAGACTGAGTGTCACTAGCATAAAAACTTCGATTGGTCTAACACTCCTGGACCCCTCGCAAAATAGCCACTTTCTGACTTTTCATAAGCTCCATCCCCCTAACTCCCCTAACATCCTCTAACTACGCGAGAGCCTAAACGTACCTTCCACGAGATCATCACGACGTCTGTTTAACTGCCAAAGTGTTTAACGCATCCTTGGTTTGACTAACGCCTTCAACAAATCATTTCCCCCGACTGCCATATCATATTGGATTGCACTTGCCGACGATATCGTTATTGAAAGTAATTACGTTAAATATAAAGATTTATATTTGCACCACTACTGTCAGCAGGCCGAATAGCAGCCCTGTTACTTGCGAGTTTATCTATTTCCTGATTTTTTTATTTCTTATTTCTTTCTTCTTGTTTTTTCTTGTTTGTCTGCTTTGTTTTTCCTAGCAGTATTTATGCCTCCTTGTGACCCGGAGTTACTTATCGTTACACCCCCCCTTACGTAATGCCTGATGAGGGGCCCTTAAGAGTAAATAAATTATGATGATGATTATTACCAGTGAATCGAAATGGTTCGAGCGATGAAACGGGCAGTTACGACTACAATCCACGCCTCTCTGCTAACTTCTGCACTTCACTGGTACCAGCCCAAAGGAGTTGTGGTTCGACCAATTTTCACTATTTCGACGTTGCGGAAAGCACACGCGTGTGTTCGTTTCCATATCCTTGTTGTGATTGCGCTTATAGAACCCGCAACTTCCAAATCGCACACTTTTAGAGTCTGATAACGACTGTGACACAAGAGCCACCTAAAGGGAAGCTAAAGTCTTGTGTTCCGTTTAATAACCATCGCTATAGTAAACATTCGGTCCAGTACAGGCGCGACAACGTGCTACTCTGTAGTGGCCTACTACTGCGTCAAATTTGTCAAGCAGGCTCGGCAAAAATTATTTTGAATTGACGTTCAGCACATACGTCAGTTTTACTTCGCGCAGTTTTTTGTAGCAAGCACAAGATTATGCGAGGCATCGTTGTTGCATGGTCACTCAGCCAACACAACCACCCTTCGTACTGCAGCGAGAAACGAGGTAGGGAAAATTTAGCAGTTTCTATCATTTGGAAAAGTACTTTGGTCGGATATGCCCCGCTGTACTGATTGCCTGAAGAACTGTCTGAAGGCGGTGGACGTGTAGTTCAAACATGTCTGCAAAGACCACGACGTCATCAAGGTAAACAAGACATGATTGCCATTTCAGCCCCGTGAGAACCACATCCATTATTCTTTGGAAAATAGCTAGGACTGATCATAGACCGAAAGGCAACACTAACATCGTACTGGCTGTCGGGAGTAATAAAAGCTGTCTTTTCGCAGTCGCGCTCATCCTCTGCGATTTGCCAGTAGCCGCTGCGAGAATCCATGGAGGAATAATATTTAGAGTTGCGTACACGGTCCAACGAATCATCTATCCGGGGTAGAGGATAAACGTCCTTTTTGGTGACCTTGTTCAGTTTACGGTATTCAACGCAAAAGTGCAACGTACCGTCCTTCTTCTTTACTAGCACAACTGGCGAAGCCAAGGGACTGGTAAATGGCTGGATGACGTCGTCCTGAAGCATCTGCTAGACTTGGCACGAATAGCGTACTTGCTTTTTTTGCGAAAACCTATAAGCACGTTGTCGGATGGGCCTCTCGGTGGGTTCCGTGATGATATTCTGCTGAGCAAGTGGTGTCTGTTTAACCCTTTACGTAGTGGCAAAGCAGTCTTGAAATAAACCTAGTATACGCAAAAGGCTTTTTCGCTGAGCCGAAGGTAGTCTCGCTTACGTCGAGAGTGCTCGAGAAGGCCTCGTCAGGGTGATCAATCCATTAAAATGAAGGTAGCGTGGACGAACCTTTGCCATCGGCAAGTTCTTCAAAATATGCAATGGCAGTGTGTCTCGTTATGTGGTGAATTTCGTCGCTGAATTTCATGACCAGCAGGTGAACACGCCTGTTGCTAGGCTTAATGATTCCACGGACAACACAGATTTGTTGCGAAATAAGGAGATCCAAATTGGCCTCTGCAATTACTGCGTCAGAGACGTCCTGTCTCTATTCTACATTGACAAAGTGGCTGCTTCGAGGTGGGAGGGTCGAGAATCGTCTGTAACACGGAGTACTCTTTTCTGGAATTGCGTACTGTCAGTTGCAGTGCAAAAAAGATCCTCGAACGACACAAGTAATTTACGCGGGTCGATGAAGGCGCCGTATTCAAGAAGGAGGTCCATTCCTAGAATGATTGGCCGAGAGCACACGCGCAATACGAAGAAGGAAACCCGCAAATGTCGACGTGCGTATTCAAATGCGTGCCGTGCACAGACCAGTAGGCATCACCAGATGGCCACCTGCCTTGCACAACCGGGGTACTTGTCACGGTGTGATAACCTTCCTCAGTTCAGATGACAGTGTGGCGCTAATTACAGAATAGTCGGCGCCAGTGTAGATGAAAGCGTTGACAGCATGATTGTCGCTGAAGACGGTGGTTTCGGCCAAAACGATCTTTCTGCATAGGAGAACACTGCGAAACCGGAATGGTCATCGTCGGGTCATTGCGTCGAAGGAGGGTCGTTTACAGTTCGCCGGACCGCGACTTTACTCCCAGAAGTTACCGTTCTGAATTTCCCCTTCGGGGACTTGATGATCGGTTCCTGAAAGAAGCGGAAGACGATGATGGCAGACGGGTTGACGTGGACCGGCGAGGCGATGGTGACCTCTACTGGTGGTACTGAATAAACGAAGGAGTTCGCTGACCCGTGAGCAAGGCTACGATTTCGCGGCGGCACTCACCGTAGCGTGGGCACCAAGCATCACGGTAGAAGTCGCGGAAACCTAGTTGCCGGTATTGACGGTTCCGGTATACGTGACTTCGCCGCAGTGATGGCAGAGTGGACGGTAATCCAAGGTGCGCTACGTGCTTGCCTTGCTGCCACTTTGTCTTGAGGCAGACGGCAGATAGGGGGGTGTGCTCGGAAACCTCAAGCCGAGAGGTGGGCTCGAAGTAGTGTACTGGAATGGTTGCATAGCCAGGTACTTTGGCCGCATTGTAGGATCTGTAGCCGGTGGCGCAGGGGATCGCAATGCTGCGTATATCAAGACTGGGGCCTGGGGAATTGGTTGTACAATTGGGGCCAGGGGTGTGATGGCCTGCCAGACTTCTTTTCTGATTACATCCCCGAGGGCTGACACAGGTATATGGGATCCCGCTGCCTGAGCTGTGGCAATTTGTCCCGAACGATACTTCGAATGAAGTCTGCGAGGGCCTGTCTCTCAGTGTCAGAGCCGATAGAGCATGCGCTGGCTGGGATCCGGCGTTCGTAATGTGACAACCGCTGCTGCAGAGTACGTTCCATCGTGGTTGCCTCGTCGATAATCTTGGCGACTGTCGTCGCTTAATAACGCACAAGCTCAGCGAAAAGCTGTTCTTTTACTCCGCGCATCAAACGCCGCGCTTTCTTTTCCTCCGGCATGGCAGGGTCCGTGCGCCTGAATAGCCGAAGCATAACCTCGACAAACATGAATACTCGTTCGTTCAGTCGCTGGTTTCTGCAGATGGCTTATTCGGCCATTTTCTTCCTCTCGGTGTTGCGATGGGGGTCACGGAGCTGTCGGCTAAACTCTTGCCAGGTTGCAAAGGAGCCCTCGTGGTTCTCATACCACGTCTTTGCAGAATCTTCCAAGTAGAAGTAAACTCGGCGCAGCTTGCGAACATCGTCCCATTCGTTGATACACAAAAGCCGAAGATGTCTCCATGGAACGGCTTTGGTGTCTGTGGTGCGTGAAAAACATGCGCGAGAAGATAACCATGGGCATCGCTGATTTGGACCGCCTGGCTTGTCGTTGCATTTGCCATCTTTCTGTGTGTCGATGCCAAGGCACCGAAATCAGGGGGTAATCCACGCAGGCGGTGGCTGCTTTTTGCTTAGGGAGACGTAGGTGTCTCCAAGATGGCCGACACAGCCGAAGAACGCGTACCCAGCATCTCCACCAGTAATTTCACGAGGAAAACAAGACCTACAGCCAGGAGTTCACCTGAACAAGAGCAGCGAAAATGTTCTCTTCTTCTCAGCCCAAGACGAGTATGAGCCACCGTGGTTCGTTCATAAATGGTGGCAATATTTTCTATGCGAGTTCACCGATTGATCATCCTCCGGCAGTCATTTTTAATTCCACGGCACGCTAACTATACAGCCCGTGGCATTTGGAACACAGAGTCAAGCCTCAATTGCAAGTTTAATACACTTTAGCCATTTGGTATAAAGGTTTCCAGCGGGGCTCTTGAATGCATTCGATATGGTACGTGTACAAAGAAAACCACTTGTAGTTGAGCCCTCCATCCAGAAATTTTTATCGTGCCATTGTTAACTACTGACAGCCAGTTCAAAAACTGGCATTAGGCGACACATGTACATCTTTACCTACAAACTATTTTTTTTTCTTTTTATTCTCGAAGTACCTATTTCTGCTTACTCTTTGCGATTTGTCGCAACACCCCCCCTCCTCCTCGGCGGTCTCTTACGTGCGTATTCAATGTTGCCCTTTCCCCTCTATTGTTAGCATGAAGCACAGGGCACGAAGCGTGGACACAATAGCGCTAGAGAGATCAGTCCTGGTCTAGTTTTGAGGAAGACGACACCGTTGTCGAAACGTCGGCTCCACACAACCCATGTTCACGAATTTTTCATTCATGTGGTGTCTTCCTTTCTATTTTGTGTCCGCCTTTGCACGCCCACTTTATTGGAACGAACACTTACCTCCAAATCTCCGATTTGTCCTCTGATCTCTATTTCAGAATCACCATACAGATATCTCTCACTTCGACGGTGAACATAAATATATTTCTGCCAATCTGATGCTGAACGCCCCTTCAGCATTGGCGCAAGTGGCAGATATAGAAAATACATTATTTGAAGTGGTTCTCTCGACATAGAGCGTCTGTGTTTACTGCCATTTAGCTAGATTTGTCAATGCACCATAAAAATCTCCCAGCGCAATCTTCTTTCAGATGGCAAAATTAGTCGAAATTCATTTCAAAGTGCAGCCTCCACATACGGACAACTTTGCCTGCAACCCAATAGCTGAGGTGAGTTCGAAACCATGCAATAAGTCTTCCCTTAGGATCAACGCAGCTGTAGCTGAGAAATTGGACTGAGACAGGTTGATGACTGTGCAAGCTCGTAGCGCAATGTCTCGCGGCTACCATGATGACCACTGCTGCATGAACCGAACCTATGTTTAGCGCGGAATCTTGTTTCACGCTGCAAAAATGCGCAAAAACAAGGTGGCGTGAGTTTTCGATCAACGAGCCAACTGTTTCTTTGTGAAGAGTAGAAAGAATAAAAGAAAGCTTACCTGTGCATGCCCATATATTACGCAAACCTAACAATCTGGCATGCAGGTGGTCTACATGATTCGGTTTTTATGAAGGTATTGTGTTTATTCTTTATGCCATTTATTTGACGATGAGCTCATGCGTGCGCTACCACTATTATCGATATACTATGCCTGAATCATCAGACTCGTTTCTTCATTGTTATACCAGTACAAAGCTGCGGATACATCGAAGATTGACGTGGGCGTACGTTCTGAAAAGGTTATTCTGTGGTTAGCGATCTCTTGTGTTCCAATATTCTATAGTTAATACAACGTCACGTCTGTACAACGTGAAAGCGGATCTTGGGCTATTGTTTGATCTCCTACTATATTAATAAAATTTGGTGAGGTTCAAGGACCCTAAACTGCTATGTGAATATAAAAGACGCCTTACTGAAGAGTGAAGAAGATTCGAGCGACTGGAGTTCTTTAACGTGTACCTAAACCTAAGCACACGACCCTCAAATTTTATCGCTCTCACCGAAAATGCGGCTGCCATGGCTAGGATTCAATCCATCGGCCTGCGGGTGTTGTGCGATCTCAGCGCTGGAATCTGAGGCCCTATAAATGAATAAAAGTTGCATTTCAAAAGCATTTAGCCACAGCATGCAATTGAACACCATCTGTATCCAGTAGTGTAAGAGGCTCCCCAGTTTTCTTAGACCATATGCGTACATACTCAGAAAACACAGCTGGCCTGTCAGAACCGTCTTTTTTTAATATTCTGTTACTTCAATATTTGCACTTTGTTACTGTTTATATAGCCATTTGAAAAAAAGTTTGCAAAAAGTTCAGCTCCTCCTTCCATTTGCTGATTAGCAAGCATTTGCCCTCTTGTGTGCGCGATCTTTATGACTCATTGGATTTATTGGTTTAAAGGAGAACCATAACATTGTTACCCAAAATGAGACGAGACGTGACCATTCACCAGTGTATTGACACCATTCAAGACGAAGCACAGCACACACAGCGGGTGAGCCAGTTCACTTTTTTGTTGTCGTCTTCTGATCACTCGTATATATGTTAGCTACCTAAAATTACCCCCAGGCGGTAAAAGTGCTGTCTCGGTGCACTATAAGTACGGTCTTCAGAAGGCAAGCGGTAGGTTTTTAGCCTACTGACGTGCACTATACAACCCTGGGCGTGGTTAAAGGCAGGGTGGTGTCAATTGCAGAAATGACCTCATAGGTGACGTTGGTCATCTGGCGGACAATACGGTAAAGAGCCATGTACAGAGCGAACAATTTCCCTGATAATCCAACTTGACAAAGTGGGCACCTCAGCAGAATAAGATAACCGGCTGAGAAGCGAGCGTCGACATACCGGCTGCCATAGATGATTTTCTGGGTGGCTTTGGAAGCCGAAAGTCTACAGTGGACAATCTGACGTGCATGGCTGGCGCGAGCAGTAGCGTGGCATGAATATTTGGTTGGCGGGGTTGTTATGGTTAGAAGTAGTGTCCAATGACAACGTGGGATCACGGCCATAAAACAAAAGTGTGAATAAGCAGTGGTGTCAGGCACGAATAATTGTATGCGATGGTCACGTGAGGTGGTGCCAGGTCCAAGTTATGGTGATTGGACGACACATACATCGTGAGAACGTCCGTGAGGGTGCGATTTAGGTGCTCGATGAGGCCATTTATTTGGGGATTGTTGGAACTGCTCATATTGTGTTGCTTCGAGGAAGAGCGCAGAAGGCCACCTATTACTCGTGACAGATATGTGCGGCAGCGAGGAGCACCACGGTGCACAATGACATCATGGAGCAATAAGTCCGCAAGGTCAGTAGCGGTGCTGGTGGGCATCGCTCAAGTGATGACATACCTAGTCAAATTGTCTATAGCAACGGCGACCCAATTGTTACCAGAGTTTGTCTCAGTAAAACGACCAAGAAGATCTATACCAACCCGAAATAAAGGTTCGACTGGGATTGAAATCGGTTTAAGAAGTCGAGCAGGAGGCGCAGTAGGTCGCTTTTCACTGGGCATTTATCGCAGAAGGACACGTCGTGGGGAACGAACCTTGAGAGACCGCTCTTAAAGGAGTGGCGACGAACACGGTCAGACGTGCGAGATACGCCCAGATGTCCAGCAGCTGGTTTGTCGTGGAGCTCATGCAGCAAGGTGGAACGCAGATATTCCGGCAGGACTAAAAGGAGCTTATTTGGCTGGAGGCTACGACGGTACAGCGTGCCATTCAGGAGGAAGCACATGCGAAGTTACGCCTCGTTTGGAGCAGATTTGAGATGGTGGATGAGTGACCGCAGGGAAGCATCACGACGCTGTTCATAACCAATCTGAAGAAAGCTAGACATGGGCAGGACACATGGGCTAGGCTCGACAATCAATCCATCTGGTTGGTCAACAGGGTAGCGCGACAAGCAATCGGCGTCCACATGGAGGCCTCCACTTGTAGTCAACTGAGCAGGAGTACTCTTGAAGACGCAACGCCCAATGACCAAGTCGTCCAGCAGGGTTCTTCGGAGAAGAAAGCCAACACAGTGACTGATGACTCGTGACGACACGGATAGGGCGGCCGTACAAGTGACGACGAAATTTCCAAATCACCCAGAGGAGTTTGAGACCTTCCCGTTTTGTATAGAGTAACTGCATTCAGACTTCGAAAGGAGACGACTTGCATACGAAATTACATGGTTGTTGTCGCGCTGAGTTGGCGCCAGTACTGCACCGATGCCAGGACCACTCGCATATGTGTGCACTTCTGTAGGGGCATCACGGTTCAAAATTGCAAGCACAAGAGGTGTCGTTAGAGTGGTGATTAGCTGAGAGAAAGCGTCAGCTTGTAGAGGGCTGCATTAAAATAGGACGTCTTCTTTGAGATGGTCGGTGAGTGGCCGTGCGCTTGCGCAAAGTTCTTCACGAACCGCCGAAGGTAGAAGCAGTGGTCAATGAACTGCGAAAATCATAGACAGAGCGTTGGACAGGGAAGTTGTTACAGCACGTGTTTTCGTTGGGTTTGGTCGTACGCCGATAGCGCCAGGAAGGCGACACAGTAATTTCACGAAGAGGAAGTTAGCTGGGGTCGGCTTGTTGGAATTTTTGATAGATTGGTATAAAGACGTTCAGGGTGTGTGGGGAGGGTAAAAGAGAATATTACCACGTCATCCAAGTAGGACAAGCACGTCACCTATTTATATTCTGGAAGCAGCGTATCCATAATTTTATCAAAAGTCGCTGGGGCGTTGTAGAGACCAAGCGACATGACACTGAAATGGTTAAGATCGTAGGGGTAACGAATTCAGTTTTCTCACGATCAATTTCATCTACAGCAATTTGCTTGTAGCCAGATCGGAGGTCGAGAGATGAAAAACAAAGGTGGCGCCATAAAGGCAGTCAAGTGCGTCGTCAATGCGTAAAAAGGATAGACGTCTTTCTTGGTTTTTGTTGAGATGCCGATAACGAATGCAGAAAGCCAGGAGTACAGGAGTCGTTTTTCTTTTTTACCAAGACCACTGGGGAGCCCCGAGGGCTGGATGATGGTGCGATGATGCGTTTTGCTAGCATTTTGACCACTTCCTTCAGAATTACTGCTCGTTCTGATGCGGACACGCAGCAAGGCCGGCGGTGGACGGGTGCACAGTCACCAGTGGTGATTCGGTGCTTCACAATACTAGTCTGGCCCTAGGGACGACCACGGATATCAAAATTGTCACTATAGAAGGCGAAAACTTGAAGCAGAGCGTCGGCCTCGTCAGGTGAAGGGTCTGACAAAGTCATAATTTGAAACATTCATGACTTCGTTAGAACAGTAGAACCGTGAGACTTCAGCTTGGTCTAGAACATCTAATTACGCAACACTTAAGGAATAACGCTGAAATTTAGGAGCGGAAGGAACACATCGTTTTTCACTACGGTGGCGATGTTATGCGGAACTGTAACAACGCGTCAGTCGTGCGTCTGTTATCGGTGTGGTTATTTAGTCTCTGTCGGGAACTGGAGGAGTCAATGACAAACAGACGTATGCCACTGCTGGAGGCGACAAGTGAACAAAAGTGGTTTGATCCAAGCGGCTGACAGGCTTTTCAAAGGAATACAAGAGAATGGTAAGGTCAAGGCTGAGCATGCCAGAGGAACAGTGAAATAAGGTTGATTGTGCTGAAAGGAAATCAAGGCCAAGTATGAGGTCTTGAAAGCAGCGAGAAAACATGACAGAAAGAGCTACAGTGTGACGACCAGCAATGCTGACATGACCAGTGCACTTTCCGACGACTTATGTGGTGCCGCCATCGGCTACAGGCATGACTTGAGTCGTAAAGTGCGTCATAATCTTCGGCGAACGGTGGCGTAAACGAGCGCTCATAATAGATAGTTGGGCGCCAGTGTCAACAAGGGGAGTCACAGGAACATTGTCGAGTTTTATTTCGGTAAGTCTGTGGCGTGTAAGAAGCGTCAGAAGAGGATTTGCGGGGGTCGTTAATATTGCGGCTTCATTTTCTTAAGATAACTATCCAGTTTTCTTTCTGCAATTGTCTAGAGAAGCTGGGCGAGGAAAAGCGTTCAAGTGGGAGAGTAGGAGTGGCGGCGTGAGTAGCGGCGACCGGAGGAAGGGGCGTCAGTGAGGAAAGGCTAATTCGAAGGCAGCGAGTAGTAGTTGGAAGGTGCAGCGGCTGGGCGTCTAGAATTGCTAGAGCGCGTATAAGTAGGGCAGCTCTGGCATGGTGGGTAGGACGAGCGGCGAAGGCAATAACGAGAATCTTGCCCAGGTTGACGACAGGAAAAGCCAATAGGCTAGTCGTCAGGGGTTCGCCATTCCGTAAAGTTCCAGATGGGCATTGTTGGAGGAGATGGTGAGCAATTGTAAGGGTGCAATTTAGAGTGAGTCAGAGGACACGCTGACAAAAGAATAAGATAAGCAAACTCTTGCCTGACCACAGCTTGAAATTACGCTACTGATGGCTGTGATGGGGCAGTGGCTCGGGTTGTAAAAACAGGCTTTTGAGTCGAAGCTGAACAGGCAGCTTCAAGCTCTCGATAAATGATTCGAGTTACGTGGTCATAGGTGGGTGGCTGGCTCGTGACTTCACATGACGAAGTTCTGGCCATGTTGCGCAGTCGTGTGAAGCTCTGCGTGATACGGCGGCTCTTGGTGTGTTCGAACCGCCGGCACTATTTGATAATTTTATCGATGGTGGCAACGTTAGCGTAGACAAGCAGGTCAGCACATGCGATACATTCCCACTCTCTGCAATGTGATCGGAAACAAGGCAGCAAAGCGCAAGGGCGTCGTAAATATTCGTGACGTACGATTCGATAGGAGTCTGTGCCCGAGCAGCTAACTGATTTCGTGAAGCCATATGCTGTGCTGCTGGGTTTCTAAAAAGGTCACTGAGCTTCTCCTTGAAAGTGTCCCAGCTGGTAGTTCGGCTTTGTACGTCTGGAACCACACCCGCGGTGGGCTATCAAAGTAAAAAAAAGTGCGTTGGAAGGCACGATGTCGGCTCCTGCCAATAGCCGAGGCTCATCTATTCCGTCAGTGAGCTGTCTCTTACTCCCCAGGATTGTTGGTGTTGCTCTTGACTACCTCCCGCCACGTTGGCCTTTCATCGAAGTTTCTCGCTCGCTACAACGGGCCTTACAAAGTCTTGCGCCAACTGACTGAGGTTACCTATGAGATCGCCCCCTTGGACACTCCATGCTCATCGTCTCTGCCGACCACTGATATTGTACACGTCTCCCGCCTTAATCCGTACTTTTCTGCGCAGGATTGCACGTATTCCTAAGCACAAAGACGGCGCCTTCACCTGTAGCAGCTATATGATACAAGTCATCATTAACATCAACAAATGCACCATAAAGTGACAAAGATGATGATTGAACAAAAGCTCGTGTTGTTGCCACTCCGCCTTCTTGGTTCAAAGACACTGTGTACTCCGTGTTCAATCTGTAAATATATTTCTACCCTCTGCCTACTCTCAGCGCGTGACCATATGGTGGTTTTAGGACATTAAACCCCACATATCAAACATTGATATTCGAGAACCTTCGAGGCCCGCCGATTACGCCCACTTCGGGAACGTCACAGATTATTTCGGAACCTACTTCGCTGCTATCTATAACGCTTGAATATTCGATGGCAAGGGTACAAATGCCGACAAGTTTCGCCACTTGTCAGTTGATCGACGGCCGACGCTATGATCGCCCCAATCAGTGCAAGACTGGTACTGCAATCCGACTTTCCGTTTACTGGGCACAAGGTCGCCCAAATAAACAGTTTATTATCTTACTCGCTGTGTCCTCCATTCGTCCAGGTCACGACCGCAAGACAGTATTATCGAATCTTGACAAAGAACGAGTGCCTTAGAAAAGCGTTTTCCCAAAGTACCAAAGGTCAGGTGTCGCCGGAAAAGGAATCGTAAGGACACAAGAATGTCTGGTTGGCAAGTTGGTACTGATCAATAATGTATTCCGCAAAAAGAGAACGAAAAAACGCAGTAGAGAAAAAGGTCAGGCAAGAGCAGACTATCAACTGAAGGTTTACTGAAAGACCAAGGCAATATTTAAAAGATAAAAAGCAAGGGAGGGCAAAGAGGGGGGAGAAAAAGGCACAAGGAGCCAAATCAACAAGACCTAGGCAACAACAGGAATAGCACACACGTAATCAAAAACCTATAAATCTCAACTTCTTATCGTGCATGGTCACAAAGGGAACACTGACGCACGACTCAGAAATGTTGTGAATATGCGCAGCCTCAATGAATTCGCACACCCTTTGTTTTTTTGTATCGAAACAACTCAGAAGTATCGTCAAAGAGCGGCACGCAGCCGCATTCTCTACAGTGGGCTGCTAGATCGAGGGAGGAGAAGCCTTTCGGAAAATAAAATGTTGTCGAAGTCCAGCACTTACACATCCACCTGTCTGATCCACGTATTCACTATTGCATGACAAGGGTATGGAGTAGACAACAGGATACAGGATACATAAATGTGATTATGTCTAATATTGCATGTATCTTGGTGTACATATATCTGATTGGCGACTCGTGTACCTACTTTGGCACACAAAAATAACCACTCGGATGTCATATCTCAACTTCACCTTATTCAGGTGGTGGGTAAAACAGTGTGCATATGGAAGAACAGCAAATTTCCTATGCTTTGCCTTCTCATCCAAGTTGCAACCAACACCAGAGCCTCTTTTTATATTCCTACTCCA
Source organism: Rhipicephalus microplus (assembly GCF_043290135.1). Classification (NCBI taxonomy): domain Eukaryota; kingdom Metazoa; phylum Arthropoda; class Arachnida; order Ixodida; family Ixodidae; genus Rhipicephalus; species Rhipicephalus microplus. The sequence continues at coordinate 40,957,223 of NC_134700.1, forward strand.
TTGTTTACAGACGTTCAACAATACATCCTGTGGAAAGCCTACTTGTCTAAGTTTTCGCACCTGCCCAGCAAGACTTTCCCAACTAAATGGGTGCAGGATTTCTTCAGTGCAGAGCTAAACAACAGAGTGCAGTGACATTTTTAACCAGTTTCGTATCGCCTGACTTACAGTTCAGCACAGGCTACACAGACCTGGGGGTACAGCACCAACACTCATGCGTGGGAGAAAACTGTAGCTGAAGATCAAAAATTGGATGCATTGGTCCTTTAAGTAATCCGAAGTAAACTTCTGGCCAAAACCTCACTGCTCAACACTCTTTATTATACCTGCTGACTTATCTTCTGTTCTCTTACTAAAAAAAGCAATGTAGTGATCGATATAACAACGACTAATTACGGAGGCCTGTAAAACCTGTTAATGCACCCGATCAACCCTACCTAGAAAAATATCGCTTAAAGCCGGTGCCACCCTAGACCCACTAAATATACTTCTCTTCTGCAGGTACACCTCTCGTTGCACAGAAATAAATAAAGACCCCATGCAAAGTACCACAAGTTCCGTGAACAATTTTACTGACATGCCACTTTAGACCTATGAACGCAGGTTTATCATTATGACACGTAATGCATTCTTTCACTGTGGTCAAAAGGGAATTATGCGGGAGAGAATAAAGAAGGTGCTCTACGTCAATGCTCACGGCATCACAATAAATGGGGTTGTCATCAAGCAGGAATGGCACAATCGTTTCTGAGTGAGGTGCGATGTATGGGTCATATACGTGTAGAGGCGATAACAAGGCCTGCAGAAAACCAGACATGCAAAACGGCCACGTATCACGTTCCCTGATGATTGTGCGAAGAGGCATCCCAATCTTGTAAATTTTCACAGTGTAAGATGCCTCCAGCACCGATTTGTCTGCTTATTCTCAGAGTGCGCAAGTTTCAGCAAGTTCATTCCAGCAACATGTCTACAGCATGTTTTTCCTTTACATTGGCTTGACCGGCGTTGTGCAGAAATTTTTCCACGCAGCCTGTAATGCCTTCTCGCAATTCATGCCTTGCGGCAAAACAACCAACTGACCTCCTTTGTGAGAAACAAGTAATCTAAGTTCATTCTGAGCTATAAAATCAGCCATTTCTTTCCAGTTAAAGAAGGCCCTGGTCTGACCCTCACCCCATCGATAGCGTCTATACACTCTTCAATGCAACACTGCTTTTCATACTCAGGTACTTGGCGGGAAATATCGTGCAGAAGACTGACCTATCTACATTCTACAGACGAGGCTCAAAATCAAACTTAGGTCCTCGCTCAAGAACCCGCCTTGGTTTGTTCGGAAGATGCACATTCCCCAACGTAACAACGTGTCTAACTGAAGCAGAAGTCCTTTCACGCGGAGGCAACCGTCAAGGGGCTATAATCCAGAGCAACCCAGTAGCTAGGTCGGTTGTAGCTCACCAATGTCTGTGGAGTCGATTCCTGTAGAACTGGTGGGTGTGCGTACCGCTCCTCACACTACACCATACACTCAGGCAATCCTTGTAGTACCGGACCTGACGCCACCACTCCAAGCGCAAGATGTGGCACAACCGCTTCGAGTGGCCTGGGGACGGCTGCATCCACGCACGTCAGGCTTCAAGCTCGGTCGGGTACGTGCCATGCCTGATGTGCCAAGTTTTTCATGTCTTCTGACGTGCCGTTTTTTTCCCTAAGGGAACGGAAGATATGTCAGCAGGTATTCTAAAAAGTTTCAGCAGTGTGTTTTTGCCCTGAAGTTCACTTCGGAATACTTAAAAAACCAAAGCATTCAATTTTCGCAACTTAAGCTAAAGTTCTCGCCGACGTATGTATGTTGGTGCTACACCCTTACGTCTGTGAAACCTGTGCTGAACTATAAACGGAGCCATACAGAACTGATCAAAACTGCGAATCAATCTTTTGGTATATTTATTTATTTACTTATTGTGTTTACAGATACTGCTGAGTCATGTTTGAGATATTGCAGGATTGGTTAAATAAACGATAAAAAAACAGCAGAAATAAAAAAACATAAAAAACGTAATTAGACGCCTGTTCAACAAACAATAAATGATCAAACAAAAGGAACAACATCAAAATGAAAACATCGAATTATTTGATTGGACACTTGTTTAACAAACAGCGCATGCGGTAGTCGTTTCAAAGTAGTGTCAAGATTATTCCAAGTGTCAACTCTGCACGAAAAAAAAGAGTATTGCTAACAGTCAATAAAACATCTGAATGGCACAATGTTCAACGAACTGTATCGGTGAGTCACATTGTAAGGATGATTTGTGAACGAAATGGGTGGGGGTATGCGAACGAAATTGTGCACGATGTTATGTACCATGGTGAGCCAATCACACATACGTCTGTGTTCTAAGCGGTTTGGCAATAAAGCATGGTAGTGCTCTGAAGGGTAGAAATCATGGTCATAGATGTTAAAAATGAATCTAAGCGCTTTTCGCTGGATGGCCTCAAGTTTATTTATGTAAATTGCAAGATGTGGTGACCACACAACCGACGCATATTCACGAAGAGGCTTCACAAGGCATTTGAAGGCTATAAGCTTGCATTCTTTTGTGGCGCCCTTTAGCGCTCTTCTTAAGTAACCTAATTTCTAAAGCAATTTTGCAGAAATAAGTTCGATGTGTTTGTGCCACTTCAAGTTTGGAGAAAATACAACACCAAGATACCTAAATTCCTGAACTTTTTCTAGTGTGTGATTGGAGCCGCCATATCTATAGTGCAATGCATTCTTTTTAATTTTAAAAGTTATTGTCACGGTTTTCTGAAAATTAAGCTCCATTTACCGAGTTCTACTTCATTCGCAAAGGAAGAAAACACATCATTAAACAAAACTTGGTCAGTTAGCTACGTATATTGGAATACTATACACAGTCATCGGCTTATAGGCGGAGCCTAACTGGAGTGTTAATGACAACCTGAGTGACATCGTTAATGTAAATTATGAATAAAAGGGGTCCCAAGACAGAGCCTTGTGGAACACCTGAGGAAATATGAGCTTGTGACGACAGTTCGTGGTTGTAGTGAAGAAATTGACTCCTCAGATGCAAATAATCCGTGATTCAATCAAGTAATTTGTCAGCATATGAGCCTGTGAGAAGGTTACGAAGATTCAGCAGAAGTTTTTTATGACATACCTTGTCAAAAGCTTTACAGTAATCAATAAAAATGGCATCGACTTGTTCGTGCTAATTAGGGGATGAGGCGATGTCTTGTGCGAATTCAATCAATTGTGTGACAGTTCAAAAACCGCTGCGGAAACCATGTTGATGCTTATAAAAAGATTTTGTTTTCAGTTAGCTATTGAATAATGTGTTTGTGAATGATGTGCTCCAGTAGCTTGCAGCGCGTGTACAATAATGAAATCGGTCTCTATTTAGAAATGAATTCCTTCCTACCCGATTTGGATATAGTGTCACGGGGTCGTGACGTGGCCGAAGACAGGAGACTTCGTGTTGGGATTTAACTGTTTATTTGGGCGAACCTGTGCTTAGCAAACGGAAAGTCCGATTACAGCAGCAGTCTTGCACAGATAGCAGTCTCGGACTGATAGCGGCGAACGGAGCGTCGGCCTTCGTTCAACAACTGACAAGCGGCGAAACGCGTCGGAATTTATACTCTTGCCATCGAATGTTCTAGCGTTATCGCTGGCGGTGGCGTAGGTTCCAGAACAATCTGTACCGTTCGCACAGTGGGCGTAATCTTATCGAAATGATCTACTTACAGTTCTGAGGCTTCTCAAAAACTGCAGGCGCGGTTTGCGCTGAGACTTGTGTAGTGCATTGCGGTGATAACAAAACTTGAGGAATGGAACGTGACCTTGCCCGTTCCATTCCTCAAGTTTCTTCTTACCCGATGTCAAATCGGGTCAGAAGGAATTCATTTCAAACTAGAGACCGATTTCATTATTATACACGCGCTTCAAGCTACTCGAAGACATCATTCACAAGCACATTATTCAATAGGTACCTGAAAACAATATCCTTTCACTGCATCGGCATGGTTTCCGCAACGGTTTTTGCACTCTCACACAATTGATTCAATTCACACATGACATCGCCTCATCACTTAATTACCACGAACAAGTCGATGCCAGTTTTATTGATTACTGTAAAGCTTTTGACAAGATATGTCATAAAAAACTTCTGCTCAATCTTCGTAACCTTCTCACAGGTCCATATGCTGACAAATTACTTGATTGGATCACGGATTATTTGCATCTGAGGAGTCAATTTCTTCGCTACAACCACAAACTGTCGTCACAAGCTCATATTTCCTCAGGAGTTCCACAAGGCTCTGTCTTGGGACCCCTTCTATTCATATTTTACATTAACGATGTCACTCAGGTTGTCATTAACACTCCAGTTAAGCTCCGCCTATACGCCGATGACTGTGTATTGTATTCCAATATACGTAGCATAACTGACCAAGTTTTGTTGAATGATGTGTTTTCTTCCTTTGCGAATGAAGTAGAACTCGGTAAAAGGAGCTTAATTTTCAGAAAACCGTGACAATAACTTTTACAATTAAAAACAAGTCATTGCACTATAGATATGGCGACTCCAATCACACGCTAGAAAAAGTTCAAGAATTTAGTTATCTTGGTGTTGTATTTTCTCCAAACTTGAAGTGGCACAAACACATTGAACCTATTTCTGCAAAATTGCTTTAGAAACTAGGTTACTTAAGAATAACGCTAAAGGGCGCCACAAAAGAATGCAAGCTTATAGCCTTCAAATGCCTTGTGAAGCCTCTTCGTGAATATGCGTCTGTTGTGTGGTCACCACATCTTGCAATTGACATAAATGAGCTTGAGGCCATCCAGCGATTAGCGCTTAGATTCATTTTTAACCTCCATGACCGTGATTTCTACCCTTCGGAGCACTACCATGCTTTATCGCTAAACCATTTAGAACACAGACCTATGTGTGATTGGCTTACCATGGTACATAACATCGTGCGCAATTCTGTGCGCGTACCCCCACCCATTTCGTTCACCAATCATCCTTACAATGTGACTCACCGATACAGTTCATTGGACATTGTGCCATTCTGATGTTTTATTGATTGTTAGCAATACTCTTTTTTTTTCGTGCAGAGTTGACACTTGGAATAATCTTGACACTACTTTGAAACGACTACCACATGCGCTGTTTGTTAAACAAGTGTCCAATTATATAATTCGATGTTTTTATTATGCTGTTGTTCCTTTTGTTTGATCAATTATGGTTTGTTGAACAGGTGACTAATTACGTTTTTTCTGTTTTTTTTATTTCTGCTGTTTTTTATTGTTTCTTTAAACAATCCTGCAATATCTCAAACATGACTCAGCAGTATCTGTAAATCACAATAAATAAATAAATAAATATACCAGGAGATTGATTCGCAGTTTTGATCAGTTTTGTATGGCTTCGTTTATAGTTCAGCACAGGTTTCACAGACGTAAGGGTGTAGCACCAACACACATACGTCGGCGAGAACTTTAGCTGAAGTTGAGAAAATGGAATGCTTTGGTTTTTTAAGTTTTTCAAAGTGAATTTCAGGGCAAAAACACACTGCTGAAAACTTTTCAGGATACCTGCTGACATATCTTCAGTTCTCTTAGGGAAAAAAACGGCACGTCCGAAGACCTATGAAAACCTTGGCACATCAGACATGGCACGTGCCCGACCGAGCTTGAAGCCTGATGTGCGTGGATGCAGCCGTCCCCAGGCCACTCGAAGCGGTTGTGCCACATCTTGCGCTTGGAGTGGTGGCGTCAGGTCCGGTACTACAAGGATTGCCTGAGTGTATGGTGTAGTGTGAGGAGCGGTGCGCACACCCACCAGTTCTACAGGAATCGACTCCACAGACATTGGTGTGCTATAGCCGACCTAGCTACTGGGTTGCTCTGGAATATAGTTCCTTGACGGTTGCCTCCGCGTGAAAGGACTTCTGCTTCAACACAGGCGGGTTCTTGAGCGAGGACCTAAGTTTGCTTTTGAGCTTCGTCTGTAGAATGTAGACAGGTCAGTCTTTTGCACGATATTTCCCGCCAAGTACCTGAGTATGAAAAGCACCGTTGCATTGAAGAGTGTATACACGCTATCGATGGGGCGATGGTAAGACCAGGGCCTTCTTTAACTGGAAAGAAATGGCGGATTTTATAGCTCAGAATGAACTTAGATTACTTGTTTCTCACAAAGGAGGTCAGTTCGTTGTTTTGCCGCAAGGCGTGTATTGCGAGATGGCATTACAAGCTGTGTGAAAAAATTACTGCACAACGCCGGTCAAGCCAATGAAAAGGAAAAACATGCTGTGGACATGTTGCTGGAATGAACTTGCCGAAACTTGCGCACTCTGAGAATGAGCAGACAAATCGGTCCTGGCCGCATATTACACTGTGAAAATTTACAAGATTGGGGTGCCTTTTCGCAAAATTATCAGGGAACGTGACACGTGGCAGTTTTTCTTGTCTGGTTTTCTGCAGGCCTTGTTATCGCCTCTACACGTATATGACCCATACGTCGCACCTCACTCAGAAACAATTGTGCCATTCCTGCTTGATGACAACCCCGTTTATTGTGATGCCGTGAGCATTGACGTAGAGCACCTTCTTTATTCTCTCCCGCATAATTGCCTTTTGACCACAGTGAAAGAATGCATTACGTGTCACAATGATAAACCTGCGTTCATAGGTGTAAAGTGGCATGTCAGTAGAATCGTTCACGGAAGTTGTGGTAATTTGCATGGGGTCTTTATTTATTTCTGTGCCACGAGAGGTGTACCTGCAGAAGAGAAGTATATTTAGTGGGTCTAGGGTGGCACCGGCTTTAAGCAATATTTTTCTATGTAGGGTTGATCGGGTGCATTAACAGGTTTTACAGGCCTCCGTAATTATTTGTTGTTATATCGATCACTACATTGCTTTTTTTAGTAAGAGAACTGAAGATAAGTCAGCAGGTATTACAAAGAGGGTTGAGCAGCGAGGTTTTGGCCAGAAGTTTGCTTCGGATTACCTAAAGGACCAATGCATCCAATTTTTGATCTTCAGCTATAGTTTTCTCCCACGCATGTGTGTTGGTGCTGTACCCCCAGGTCTGTGTACCCTGTGCTGAACTGTAAGTCAGGCGATACGAAACTGGTTAAAAATGTCACTGAACTCTGTTGTTTAGCTCTGCACTGAAGAAATCCTGCACCCATTTAGTTGGGAAAGTCTTGCTGGGCAGGTGCGAAAATTTAGACAAGTAGGCTTTCCACAGGATGTATTGTTAAACGTCTGTAAACAATGGAGTAGGAAAATAAAAAGAGGCCCTGGTGTTGGTTGCAACTTGGATGAGAATTCAAAGCATAGGAAATTTGCTGTTCTTCCATATGCACACTGTTTTACCCACCACCTAAATAAGGTGAAGTTGAGATATGACATCCGAGTGGTTATTTCTGTGTGCCAAAGTAGGTAGACGAGTCACCAATCAGATATATGTACACCAAGATACATGCAATATTAGACATAATCACATTTATGTATCCTGTATCCTGTTGTCTACTCCATACCCTTGTCATGCAATAGTGAATACGTGGATCAGACAGGTGGATGTGTAAGTGCTGGACTTCGACAACATTTTATTTTCCGAAAGGCTTCTCCTCCCTCGATCTAGCAGCCCACTGTAGAGAATGCGGCTGCGTGCCGCTCTTTGACGATACTTCTGAGTTGTTTCGATACAAAAAAACAAAGGGTGTGCGAATTCATTGAGTCTGCGCATATTCACAACATTTCTGAGTCGTGCGTCAGTGTTCCCTTTGTGACCATGCACGATAAGAAGTTGAGATTTATAGGTTTTTGATTACGTGTGTGCTATTCCTGTTGTTGCCTAGGTCTTGTTTATTTGGCTCCTTGTGCCTTTTTCTCCCCCCTCTTTGCCCTCCCTTGCTTTTTATCTTTTAAATATTGCCTTGGTCTTTCAGTAAACCTTCAGTTGATAGTCTGCTCTTGCCTGACCTTTTTCTCTACTGCGTTTTTTCGTTCTCTTTTTGCGGAATACATTATTGATCAGTACCAACTTGCCAACCAGACATTCTTGTGTCCTTACGATTCCTTTTCCGGCGACACCTGACCTTTGGTACTTTGGGAAAACGCTTTTCTAAGGCACTCGTTCTTTGTCAGGATTCGATAATACTGTCTTGCGGTCGTGACCTGGACGAATGGAGGACACAGCGAGTAAGATAATAAACTGTTTATTTGGGCGACCTTGTGCCCAGTAAACGGAAAGTCGGATTGCAGTACCAGTCTTGCACTGATTGGGGCGATCAGAGCGTCGGCCGTCGATCAACTGACAAGTGGCGAAACTTGTCGGCATTTATACCCTTGCCATCGAATATTCAAGCGTTATAGCTAGCAGCGAAGTAGGTTCCCAAATAATCTGTGACGTTCCTGAAGTGGGTGTAATCGGCGGGCCTCGAAGGTTTTCGAATATCAATGTTTGATATGTTGGATTTAACGTCCAAAAACCACCATATTGTCACGCGCTGAGAGTAGGCAGAGGGTAGAAATATATTTACAGATTGTACACGGAGTACACAGTGTCCTTGAACCAAGAAGGCGGAGTGGCAACAACAACACGAGTTTTTGTTCAATCATCATCTTTGTCACTTTATGGTGCATTCGTTGATGTTAATGATGACTTGTATGATATAGCTGCCACCGGTGAAAGCGCCGTCTTTGCGCTTAGGAATACGTGCAATCCTGGGCAGAAAAGTACGGATTAAGGCGGGAGACGTGTACAATATCAGTGGACGGCAGAGACGATGAGCATGGAGTGTCCAAGGGGGCGATCTCATAGATAACCTCGGTCAGTTGGCGCAAGACTTTGTAAGGTCCGTTGTAGCGACCGAGAAACTTCGACGACAGGCCAACGTGACGGGAGGTAGTCAAGAGCAACACCAACAATACTGGGGAGTAAGAGACAGCTCACTGACGACTGTCGTTGCGATCCTTTTGAGAGAGCTGCGAGGCAGAAAGGCAATACCGGGCAATCTGGCGGGCCGTTCGAGCCCGAGTAGTTGCATCGCGAGCGTACTTGGTCGGAGTGTCAGTTTTCGACAGCAGAAGAGCGTCAAAAGGCAAAGTGGGGTGACGGCCGTACAAGAGATAGAAGGGAGAAAAGCCAGCGGTGTCGTCTCGTGACGAGTTGTAGGCCAACATCACGTAAGGCAAAGTGGCATCCCAATCATGATAATCTTCGGAGACATACATAGATAGCATTGTCTTCAGTGTGCGGTTAAGGCACTCGGTGAGTCAATTTGTTAGCGGGTGGTAGGCTGTGGTGAGTTTTTGACGTGTGGAACACGAGCGAAGAATGTCGTCCACGACCTTAGAGAGAAATGAACAACCCGGTCGGTCAGAAGTTGACGTGGCGCTCCATGGTGAAGAATAACGTCATGAAGGATAAAATCCGCGACATCAGTAGCACAGGTTGTTGGTAGCACTCGCGTGGTGGCGAACCGTGTCGAGTAGTCTGTAGCCACCACTACCCACTTATTTCCACTGAGAGACGTTGGAAATGGTCTCATGAGATCAAAGCCGACGCGGTAGAACGGGTCTGTTGGAATTTTGATAAGCTGAAGTGGGCCAAGTAGTGCCAAAAAAGGATGCTTGCGGCGCTGCAAGACTCACGTGATGCAACGTATCGGCGCACAGAGCGGTAAAAGCCGGGCCAGAAGAATCGAAGCCGTACGAGGTGATACGTGTGGGCTGCTCCGAGATGTCCAGTGGTTGGGGCATCATGAAGTTGTTCGAGCCCAGTGGAACGAAGCAATGCAGGAACTACCAGAAGAAGTTGTGGGCCTTCAGTGCTTTTGCTGCACCGATAGAGAATTCCGTCATGAAGCGTGAACAAGCGAAAGGAAAAATCCGAGGTGTCAGAAGGAGAACGGTGTATGATAGACCGCAAATTGGCATCACTGATTTGTTTCCTACGTATATCCATGAAACCAGAAATGGTGAAAACACGGGCATCAGAATGGTGCTCTGACAGGTCAGAGGGATCGACGGGATGGCGAGATAGACAGTCAGCATCCTGGTGCATTCGGCCCGACCTATAGGTTACGTCAAAGCTATATTCCTGTAGCTTGTTACGTCAAAGCTATATTCCTGTAGCGACGCGTCTATCGATAACAAGAAAGACGACGACGCGGGTCTGTCTCTTACTAGGACGGAGGACGGTAGGCACACGTCCTCTCACGCAGAAAAAAAAAGAATCGTAAACAAAGCCGGAAAGAATCCGAGAAGGAATAAGAGAATAAAAAAAGGGTAGCATATCCACGGAGTGAATGATGGAGAGTGGGGCGAAGCATCCGTCCGTCCATTCGTTCTTGCTTCTGTCCGTCCATGTGCGCGTCTGTGTGGTTGCCAGTGCGTCGATCCGCCCATCCGGGCGTGCGCCTGATCGTGCGTCCGCACGTCCATCTGTGCATCCGTCTCTGCGCTCGTCCATGCATCCGCTCCTGCGTCCGTCCATGCGTCCATCCGTCCGTGCAGCCATCCGTGCATCCGTGCGTGCATCTGTCTGTGTGTCCGTTCGTCCACCTATTCAACACTCCAGGTACCACCATCTCGCACCTTTCCATCATATATTCCTCATATAGAAGCACCGCCATCCAGCGCACATTCCAAGGACTGAACGAGAGGAGGCACACGCACACTTTCTTACGGCTTGCGCTTCGTGTCTACTTCCCACCTTTAACCACCTCGAGTTCATGGTATATACTAGTTCACTGTATTCATGGCACTGCGGCCCAACGCTCGCTAAACCTTTCTACAACCAAGGAGGTTATGCCCAGTGAGTGTAACGTAGCAGCCTTTATTGTCACATAGTGCTCAATGTGCATGCCAATGGCTGCTAAGGGGAAATGACAGACAGAAGAGTTTGGTTTTAGTTAACGGGCACGCTGTGAATTTTTTATTGTTCAACAACGAACAGAAGAAATTTTCCACCGGCACCACATCGGAGGTCAAAATGTAAGACTAGTTACACTACTACTACTACTACGACGACGACTACGAGAAACGAATAGGTGCTGCTATAAGGAGCTTCGCCCCTAAAACGAAAAGTCAGCAGGCCATCCACCAGTCGACGCAGCACGGGACAGCCAAGTGAAGCGGAATTTCCGGCGCAGAAAACGCCGAGGCCTGACGCCCCTTCTTGAAGAAGACATTAAGGTTATCCTGAGACCGCACAAGGGCCTCACAGTTAAAAATCTATTTGGATCAGAGCTCTCTATGGCAGTGATAGAGGCCTGCCGGAACACCTTTGGAAGAAAATGTTTTTTGCTGTGGGTCCACCCCGGATCGAACGTCATTATATTGCCACCTACTTCTATTATTGGGTCGTATGGCAAGCGGAAGGCTCACACCACAAAAAAGAAAGTAGTGTGCGTGGGCCCCCGCTTGGGCAAACAAGACCAACCGGCACGCTTAGTTAGAGCAATGTTGCTGAGACGTCAATAAACATTGTCGACACCCCTGGAGCGACGTGACAACAAAGGGGTGTAGATTCGACTGAGCGATATGTGCGGCTTTCTTTGGATATGCCGGTGCTGATGAACGGCTACGCAGTAGGTGCTTTAGTTGATACCGGGGCTGACTATTCGATACTAAGCGGGAAAATGACCAGACTACTAAAGAAGGTAATCACGCCCTGGCATGGCTCCATGATTTCAACGGCTGGTGGCCACACCGTCTCACCACTTGGAACCTGCACGAGTAGAGTTCGGGTCTGCGGTTATACTTTTTTAGCAAGTTTCCCTGTGCTCCGTGAATGATCACGCGATGTTATTCTTGGTATTGACTTCCTGCATGAGTATGGAGCTGTCATTGATCTTCAAGAGAATCACATCACCTTCTCAGCCGACCGAGCAATCGAGAAGCAGGACGACCAACAACGTGCCGCCGTTCTTCGTGTTTTTGCTGAAAGTGTAACGCTTTCTCCAAGAGCCAGTGGTATAGTCGAAGTCACATGTTGTGGATTGCGAAATGGTGAAGCGATTGCAGAATGTAATTTTGAACAGCTACTGAGTCAAAGTGTTTGTGTGGCTAGGAGTATCTACAGCTACGTGATGGCCGATCTCAACTGCTCGTTACAAATTTCAGCAACGAACACCGAGACCTTTTCCATGACACTTCGTTAGCTTGTGCAGAAGAATTAGGAACCGTTCCCATCTTCTTCTCGTCGGACGCAGTGGAGGCCGCCGATACGTCTCTAAACAATATCGATATTAATTCTAACCTCACGCCGGAAAACCAGACAGCACTGCGAAAACTTGTGCTTGAATTCAAGTCATGCTTCGCTACTTCCTCTAAGGTGCGCCAGACTTCGATCACTAGGCACAGAATCATCACTTACGACGACGCCCGCTCAGTACACCAACAGCCTTACCACGTGTTAGCTAAAGAACGCGAAGCCATTCGTACGCATGTTCGAGAAATGCTTGATGACGGCGTCATCGAGCCTTCAAACAGTGCGTGGTCCTCTCCGGTCGTCCTATTCAAGAAGAAAGACGGAGCGTTACGTTTTTGCGTCGATTACCAGAAGCTGAACAGCGTGACTAAAAAGGACGTTACCCCCTGCCACGCATCGACGACTCGTTAGACAGATTACGCCGCGCCCACTATTTTTCCTCTTTGGATTTAAAAAGCGGGTAATGGCAGATTGAGGTTGACGAGCAAGACCGCAAAAAAAACGGCCTTTGTGACCCCTGATGGCCTGTGTGAATTTCAAATACTTCCTTTTGGTTTGTGCTCAGCGCCCACAACTGTCCAGCGAATGATCGACACTATGCTTACTGGTCTGAAGTGGCAAACATGTCTCGTATACCTTGATGATGTTGTCGTTTTTTCTGAAGCCTTCCAGCAACATCTTCACCGCCTCAGGAGTGTGCTACAGGCTATTGAATCAGCAGATCTTACACTCTAACCGCAAAAGTGACACTTTGGTTATGAAGAGCTCAGATTCCTTGGCTATGTGGTCAACGCGAAAGGAGTCTTACCCGACCCCGACAAACTTGCCGCTGTAGCCGCGTTTCCGCATCCTACAAAAAGGCTGTTCGGCGCTTTCTGGGAAGGTGCGCCTTCTATCCACATTTTATTGGAGAGTTTTCTAAGATATCGGAACCCTTGACTCGCCTTAAACGTGACGACACACCGTTTGTATGGGCCACCGAGCAACAGGCTGCTTTTGCCGAGCTACGACAGCGGATGCAGTCAGCCCCTGTTCTTGCGCATTGTGACGATGATGCTGACACAGAGGTGCACACTGACGCCAGTAACATCGGCCTCGGCGCAGTGCTCGTCCAGCATCAACACGACAAAGAACGAGTCATAGCCTATGCCAGCAACTCCCTGTCCTGTACCGAGGATAATAACATGACCACAGAGAAAGATTCCTCGCAGTAATGTGGGCGATCACCAAGTTTTGCCCGTACCTCTATGGTCGTCCATTTAAAGTGGTGAAGGACCACCATGCCCTCTGCTGGTCGGTAAACATACGTGATCCCTCTGGACGACTGGCCAGATGAAGCTTGCGTCTACAGAAATTTGATGTGACCAGCGTATATAAGTCTGGACGGAAGCATAAAGACGCTGATACACTGCCGCGTGCACCCATACCTTTAGTCAATCAAGAAGAGGACGATGACGGTTTTCTGGGCGCCCTTAGCTCATCTGACTTGAGCAGACGCAAGCGAGAGGATGGAGAGATTCGACCGCTCATTGATTATCTGGAGGGTCATAGCGCCGTTATACCTCGCCATCTATCTCGCATCAGGACGTCTTTCTGCCTCCGAGATAATTTCCTGTACAAAAAAAACGCCTGTTCCCCGAGCCGCGCTTACCTCCTCGTCGTTCCGAAGGACATGCGGGACGAATCTTCTCCGCGTGTCATGACGAGCCCACATCTGGTCATCTAGGTTATTCGCAAACGCTCGCCAGAGTAAGTGAGGCGTACTTTTGGCCCGGACTTCCGGCAAGCGTGAAGCAGTACGTCAAAAGCTGTCGTGAATTCCAGCGTCAAAAGTCGCCACCAAGCAAACCGGCTGGATTACTTCAGCCAATTGATCTACCTCCCAAGCCATTTGACCAAGTCGGCATGGACATTCTCGGCCCATTTCCTTTATCGTCCGACGGCAACGAATGGGTTATTGTTGCAACTGACTAATTGACACGCTATGCTGAGACACAGGCGATACCACGAGCAACGGCTTCTGAGGTAGCACAGTTCTTCATGTGCCACATTGTTCTGCGCCACGGTGCTCCATCTACAGTGATAACTAGGCTTGTGCGAATAGTGAAGTTCAGGGTCGGAGCAAATTCGAAGGCAATAGTGATTTTGGTCGAATAATTTTGAATCGAATTTGAATTGTTTGTATGACATATAAAAAAGGGTATATTTATCATAACCTAACTAACCTGCACGATATTTCTTTTTAATATAAATAGGGGCTCTATGCAAATGCCATTTTGTTCATTGAAAGGAAGTCGAAACAACCTTGATTATAGTTTCGCTAGGATCCGAGTGATAACCTGTAAGATATGTAACGTTTTAAAATTTATTATACCTAAATCATATATACCATCATGACAAGCTTAATAAAATGGATTAATTTGAGGGTAACATGTTCCTCTAAAGTGGCCCTGCAACACTTTTTTAAGTATCCAAGGAGCCAGTACACATGCTTGTCGCCTCACAAATATACCGCCTCAAAGTTTCTAGAATTGGTCTAGTACGAGCGGAGTTCCGAAAATTTGTCACACGCTGCAATTGCATTCTCCATTCTCGACTCGTCAAAAGATTTGGAAGCTAAGTATGGAAGGATGGCACGAGAATATAAAAAAACGTCATGAGCGCCTACCGACCTTGAGCATCTCTTCTCTCTTTTTTTTCTTCGAATACGAGGCCTTTCAGTGCGATCGTGCACGTGCTTGTGGACAAGCAACGGCCTCACGCGGCGGTCCGATAACGATGAGCGCGCCATGCTCAAATGAGCCAATGACTGTAACCAGAGCCGTATTTTCTTTCTTGGCTGTGACAAGTGATTTTTTAGCTTGTAGTGTCATTTGCTGAGGGAAGAGAGCAATTTTTAACTTTGAAAAATTATTGTGAATTTCAGGCCGCGTGCTGCGCAATAATTCTTGCCTCGCGTGTTCTCGGTAGCCTCTACTACCGATCGGCAGCGTTTTCTGACCATGCTCCACAAGTGTTGCAGGACCCCTTTAAATCTGAAGGGGGCTTCGCGGCAAAGCAAATTTCTCTCGAGTAGGTGCTTTCATGGTTTTGCATTACTACATTGCAGTGAAACTATTTCTACAGGCAGACTAGTGTACATTCATTTGTTTATTGCGAATACTGCGAAAATATTCAATAATTTAAGTTCGAATCGAAGCGAATTTGAATACTCACCTATTCGTTCGAATACTCGAAGCACTCAAATATTCGCACAAGCCTAGTGATAACCGACAGAGGAACAGCGTTCACTGCACAGCTTATTGATGAAGTTTTTTGACCTAAGTAACACTCGGCCTCGAACGACGATTTCTTACCATCCGCAGAGCAACAGCTTAACCGAGCGACTAAATAAGACAGTCACAAACATGATCTCCATGCACATCGACGTCCAACACAAAACATGGGACCGCAATTTGCCTTATGTGACGTTCGCCTATAGCACCGCCGTTCAAGAAACAACCCGATGTACACCATTTCGCCTTCTCTACGGCCGCGAAGTTCAGACCATGCTGGAGTCAATGCTTCCTTGTGAAGACGCTGATCAACTAACCACTGACGCAGAAGAATTTGCAGAGCGTGCCGAGGAAACTCGCCCGCTCGCCCGGCTACACAGTGGTCAGCAGCAACAGGTCGATGCACGACGTTACATTATGCGCCACAATGACGTATCTTACACTCCGGGAGAACAAGTTTAGGTTTGGACCCCTGTTCGTCGACGTGGCCTCTCCAAAAAGTTGCTCAGCAGATACTTTGGTCCGTATAAAGTATTACGCCACGTGAGTGACGTAAACTACAATGTGGTTCCGGACGCTACGTCGTCACGATGGGTACAACGAAGACAACTGACCTCTGACATAGTTCACATGGTGCGCATGAAGCCTTTGCGCGTTCCTAAACGACCACTTTTTTTCTGTGTTTTTTTTTGCTCTGAAAATTGCTTCATGATTGGTTAACTTATCGCGTGTAACATTTGATTATTAGTGCCCTTTTTCAATGTTTAAGCTACGTTGTTTTGGTTTTTTTGCAATAACATTACAGCATAGGGACGATGCTCTTACTCTTTTGTTGAAGAGGAATATTGCCACCTACTTCTAGTAGTGAGTCGTGTGCCAAAGCGAAGGCTCACACCACCAAAAAGAAAGAAGTGCGCGTGGGCCCCCACTCTGGCGAGCAAGTTTTGAATGCACGTGTAATAAAATACATTGAGGAGAAATCAATACTGAACCCCAGTCAAATTGGCTTTAAATCAGGATGCTCCATATGAAGCGCACACGCGGATTCGGAGAGTCGTATACAGTTGGCTAGGAGTAGAAGAGAGTATTGTGCATTAGTTACTGTGGATTTGGCCAAGGCGTATGACAAAGTGGTGCATAAAATACTAATAGAGCAGATAGAAACGTTACACTTACCAAGCTACATGACAGCAAGGGTAGCAGAGTTTCTAAGGGAGAGAGAGTTTTATTGCTTTCAAAGGGGTTGTTTTTCTAACAGATATCGACAATACCGTGGCGTACCTCAGGGGGTAGTGCTCTCACCGGTGTTGTTTAACATCTTCCTCAGTTCGATTCCCACACATAGCGATATTGATTTATATATGTATGCAGATGACATTGCTTTCTTTGCGACAAACAGTGATCTGCAATTACTTTATGAGACATTAGAGAATTACCTAAACATGACAGAGGAATGACTTGAAAAAATTGGAATGTCTCTAAACGTAAAAAAAGCGCGCTTCCAGCGTTATCGTTCAGGGATCCTGTCAACATCTCTTTGATGTATGGCACAGAACAGATTGCCCAGGTGGATTTACTCAAATACTTAGGCATCATATATAACGGCTCGTTAAATTGGAAAAGCCACATCAATCACATTGCGTCCAGAGCAACACGAGCCATGGGGTGGTTACGCAAGCTCAGCAACATAAAAAGGGGGTTGAGCGGAAATACATTGGTAATGGTCTATAAAATGTACATTCGTCCTATCATGGAATTCGGCTGTGTCTTATTTTCGGTACAGTGGGACATATAAAATGAGACCGCTAATACTATTAGGAAGGGAGGCTTTAGGACTGTGCCTTGGACTGCGCAAGCTTGTTGCTAACAATGTGCTATACATGGAAGCGCGTCTACCGTCAATGTTGAATAGATTCGAAATGTTTACTATCCAAACATTTTTAAAACTATTCACTGTGCCAAAAAGAGCACCGTTTTATGCGTTTATTAAAGAACCAAGCTTACTTTTTGAAACTTGGTGGTCGCGATTCCACTACCCACAGATCTTGTTCGTTCTAGCGCTGCTAGAACCGCTGAACGTCAAAATCAAACATATTTTCCCAACAAGAAACGTTAATTTAGATCTTAAGATAGAATTTAAGAATATTTATTCCTCTAACGCAAAGCAAATGCCATTTCAATATTTAAATGATCGGCTGCAGGGTTACTTGGCACACGTGAGCATGAACAACATAATTGCGACTGATGCATCCGTATCAAATGAAAAGGCTGAAGCAGGTATCATCTCACGTTCCCTTGACTGGTCCTTTTCGGTTAGACTCCCAGATTACACACCAGTAATCATAGCAGAATTATTTGCTATTGTACCGGCACTACGAAAACTTTAATTGGGAGAATCGGAAGCAGTCTTAATTACAGATTCTTTTTCAGTATGTGCTGCTCTGTCTTCAGGAGCCAACTTAACACTTATGCACATGTTTCGACAACTCATACCGACAAACTTGAAAAAACTGCAGCTCTTATGGGTACCAGGCCATCGTGGCATATATCTCAATGAGATGGCGGATGAACTAGCCACGGTATCTCTTAGCGGTACCCTTATCCGGATTTTGCCTGATACGGCTTACGCGACAGCAATAAGCTTTAGAAACCTCTGTTTGCATGAGTACGACTGCTACTCATTGGATAAATATTGAGAATTCGCACATCTAAGATACCGCTGGAATAGACAGTGTTGTGCAACACGGCACTTTGAAGTTACTTTTACAAGATTGCGTTGCAGAATTCCGCAACTGAATTATTATTTGCATGAAGTTGGTCTAAAGGCGTCACCTTTATGTCAGACTTGCGAAGAAATGGAAACGATTGATCACTTCTTTTTGTTCTGTCGCCGATATTCTCATCAGCGGAAAAGATACCTGGTAGCTCCACTTGAAAAATTGGGATTAGAATTAAATGTGGCAGTAATTTTGTCGTTTGGCAGCATTAAATTCGGTTATAGCCACAGGGACGTCTGCTCTGCGGTATTTGAATACATAATTGAAACAAAGCGATTGCCATTTTTATCTGCATATATATATATATATATATATATATATATATATATATATATATATATATATATATATATATATATATATCGTTTTAGACCCACCATTACCTCTGTCTCAAGTCGCATCTGATAGCCTGCACCGCTCCCTGCTCAGATATACTCCTTTTTTGATTTTCGGCTTTTCTTTCTATATATTTTTTCAGCCCAAAATACGTTGTGTTTGAAAAACCATAAGCCTTTGAGTTAGGATCCTGCCGCCCGGTTCTTGGCCGATCCCCTTTTGTGGGTGTGCGCCAGAGTATCAAGAATCTTCATAATCATCGGCAGCAGCAAGCCCAACCGACGTGCTTGGTCAGAGCCCTGTTGCTCAGACGTCAATAAACCTTGTTGACACCCCTGGAGCGACGTGACAATATTGTCCACGCCACACGAACAAATGGCGGGTAGGCTGATAGAAATAAACCATTTGAAAATCAGAGGACGGATTCGCCCCTTCAATGCGTACGTGGCCGACCCAGAAGACGCGCTGCAAGGCATCGCTCACGGACTACCGCCCGGAACCACTCAGGCTGACCTGATGGCAAAACGACGAATACGGACACAAGGGGTGCAGATAGAGAAAGCCAGGATGATGGGCTCTTCGAAGTCAGCAATAATAAATTTTACGGGTGACGTGCTCCCCAGGTGTGTCTATTTTACGGGTGCAGAAGTGATCTGTTATACATACAAGCCTACCGTACAGGTTTGCAAGATTTATCGATCAACTGGACACCGAACCGATGTGTGCCCGACTTCGAACGTCAGCGTGTGCTTTAAGTTTGAAACGTGTGATTCTACTCAAGGTTACGAATGTGCCCTGAACTGCGCCATATGCGGTGAAGAGCATGCTACAGGAGACAAATCGTGCAGAAAGAAACTGAATATTGTGGCTCGCCGAATATCACGAGTGGAGACGCCTCGAAGACAGAGTGTACTTACGCCGAGGAGAATTCCCACAACTTGAGCAACACCAGCAGAAACCTCCTCGCTGGTTCAGCTCAGACCGGGAGGAAGCGACGCTCCAGAAGCGGCAGACATCTAGATCTAGCTCGAGATCACGATACAGATCGAGATAGACATCAAAGAACCCGAAACAGCGAAACATTAGCAAGCCTGCGGAGGCCCCTGGCAAGCCAAACTTGAAAAAAACTCCGAGCAGCAGCTGCGAAAACAGGCTCCGCCCATGCCAAGAAAAAGAAAGCACCAGCAGCAACGACTGGCCTTAGTACGGAGGACGCCCCGCCGCTGTGGTCTGGTGGCTAAGGTACTCGGCTGCTGACCCGAAGGGCGTGGGTTCGAATCCCGGCTGCGGCGGCTGCATTTCCGATGGAGGCGGAAATGTTGTAGGCCCGTGGGCTCAGATTTGGGTGCACGTTAAAGAGCCCCTGGTGGTCTAAATTTCCGGAGCCCTCCACTACAGTGTCTCTCATAATCATATAGTGGTTTTGGGACGTTAAACTCCACATATCAACTAATTAGTACGGAGGACGTACAAAACAACCAACCAAACAAGGTTAGCTTGGCAAGTCCAGTGCCTCCCAGTGTTCCGGTAACTGATAGCCCCCAGTATAAGAAAATTCTAGAGGAGAACAAAAGATTAACACAAGAAATTAAACAGCTTATTAATCAAATGGCTGTGGAGTGTAGAGAGTATAAACTGGCCATCTCGTCAATGGAAAGCAAATTAGAAATTGCAATTGAGAAAATAAAAAACCAGGGTCGGTAGGTAACCCCTCTGAGGGCGATAAAGAGGTGCGAGAGCATCTAGCCGACATGAAGGATAGCGTGTAAACGAGCGAGGAAACGATAGACCAAGACTCGGTCGTTAACCAATCAGAAAGCAGTAAACTAGTAAAGCAAGTACAGACGCAGGTACAAGCAAACAGGGAAAGCATAGCTACTTTACATAAACTTCTAGCTGATTTCAAGGTGGAAATAAAAACGTTTGTCGTAGGAGATCAGAAAACTCACAGGCAGTATGTTAACGATGCAATGGCAGGCTTGTTGAGGGCACTAAACAAACGCTCTCTGTCAGTATCAGTTACTGGCAAATCATTTAAAGTGGGTCGCGACAACGTGGACATGACCAGGCAGCGTGGCCAAAAATAATATTAAAATTCTAAAGCATTTAGAGATTTGGCAGTGGAACTGTCACACTTTTTACAAGCGCACCATAGCGCTCCAAAATTACATGAACTCGGTGCCGATTCAGCCAGACGTAATATGCCTCCAGGAGGTTGGACCTAGTATGGTCAAACTGCATTGATATTATTGTTTAAAAGATTCAAATTATCCCCGCGTAGCCTCGCTGCTAAGCAAAAGTAATTGCAGCAAAGGTTGAGCACATTGAAAGTTTGCGGATAAATCATCATATAATCACCCTCCTTCCTCTGAAAGAGGCAAAGTGAAAACCGTAGTATCAAATATATACAGCCCTCCCAAAGATAAACACGAGGACTTTGGTTCACTGCTTAAAGATCTCGTCGGCATTGCAGCGGCGAGAGATCGACTTGTGGTATCGGGTTACTTTAACGCACCCAGCACCACCTGGGCTTATTCGAGAGATTCCCCTAAGGGAACGCGTCTCAAACATGCCGTATCCAAACTAGGATTGACCTTAATTACTCTACCCACAACACCTACGAGGCTGCGTAATAGCCTAAGCCGAGACACGTTCCCTGATCTGACATTCACACGTAATATTAACGACATTAACTGGACAAACATGGAAGAGAATCTCAGCAGCGATCACTACAAAATCAGCGTTTCCTGTCACAAGTCGGAGTGGGCGTGTGAACAGCCCTATGATGCAGTTCACTAATCAATTCTGCTTTGTCGTTCAGGTTACGGCATGGCTTCACTTCACCGCCGTACCAATATCTTCAGCAATAAGCGACACCAGCAGGTGGTCCGGCCATCTCAACGATATAAAAGTATCAGCCTGCGCGTGCTACAGCGACATGTTTACGGTCATTCCTCTGCCAAACGAAGGAATCGGATCGACGACAACATCATCAACGGCTGCCTATATGTTGAGCTGGTGGATTCCCGGCGCCTTTAGTAGGCGTGTGAACAGCCCTACGATGCAGTTCACTAATCCATTCTGCTTTGTTGTTCAGGTTAGTTCGGTTACATCTCTGTATGCTAAAAAGTCAAATAACGTTTGTTTGTTGCTGTTCCCATGGCCGGCAGTTTTGTTTTCTGTTTTTCATGATTGTTTTGACGTTGTAACTCAATTACTTATGTTGCCCGGTGATGTTGAGCTCAATCGCGGACCTAACACTAGAGCCCAAGTTCAAAGTCTTCTTACTGATTCACAGACTAAGAAGTTTAATTATATGTTGAAGAGATTACAAGCTGTAAACACGCGTACCGAAAAAATGGAGAAGTCCACACCGATCTAATCAAATCTGTTGATAAGCTTAAAAAACACAGGCGACATTTCAAGAAAATTTCACTGTTTTAGACAAACGATCAACTGAAGTAGAGTGCAAGACGGTCACGCTTGAGGAAGTTCAGGAAGAGATACAGCGTTTTCACCATTCGATTAGCCATGTTAGCAGCGAAAACGATCAAGTGCCTGCTCGGCAAGGTGAGCTCGAGTATATGCAGCGGCGAGACAACCTCTTATTCTATGGGCTACCTGATGCCCAGTCAGAGTCCTGGGCCCTGTCAGAGGAAAAGCTGATGAATGTGTTTTCATCCAGATTAGAAATAGCACCCTCTGAAATACTAATCGAACGACCACACAGGCTTGGTGGTTATTCTTCCAATAAGTGCCGGCCAATCATTGCCAAATTTTCTTCCTTCAAGCTCAAGCAGCACATACTTATGAGTAGTTCGAAGCTCAGAGAAGTGAATGTTGCCGTTAGTGAGGACTATTCGCCAGCTACTCACCTTGCCAGAAAGACACTGGCTGAATTTGGAATGACCCAATCCTCAAGATTAAAGCTTCACTTTAACGAACTGTACGTAAATAGAAAGTTCTACATCTACAACCCCTCTGATGATTGCGTGCGTGGAATCTCCTAATCCTTCAAGTCATCAGTCAAAACTTCACATCTCTCACATGAGTCGTCGCATGCATCTGTGTCGCACAACGCCGAATAGCGCCACGCGAGGGAAATTCGATCAAAGCTACCAGTCGCAAACCAACTTTTGTTTTTTTTCACAAATATTTGAAGCCTAATTCCAAAACGCGACAATCTCTGCTCTGTTATCGATGCTTCTAACACCGACATAATCTGCCTTACTGAAACCAAGTTGTCTGCGCAAGTTGATAACAGTGAATTATTTGATGGCAAAAAAAACTACAACATTTACCGTTGTGACAGAGGTGTTCGGTGTAGCGGCGGTGTGCTTATTGCGGTTTCAGACACGATTTCGTCTTTTCCTATTCATTTTAGTAGTGCTTTGGAACTTGTTTTTGTTGAAATACAAACGTGTTCCAAGAGTTGATATTGGGCGCTTGTTATCGACCACCATCCTGTTCATCCACTTTTGTTGACGAGCTTCATGATGTCATTTCCATGCTAACAGTGCGATATCCGAATAGTCCGCTCCTTTTACTAGGCGACTTCAATTTCGCGATCATAGTTTAGTCAAAGGTGCATTCCACTTGTCATCCTTTCTCTGGAGCGGGGACGCATTTTTGAATTTGTGCAACGATTTTAACTTGTCCCAGCTAATGACACAGGCAACAAGAATTAGGTCAACTACATCTAACCGCTTGAATTTAGTGCTCACCACTGCGCCTGATCTGCTCTATTCTATATCCTACTTACAGGGGCTAAGCTACCACTTCCTCTTTCATTTTTCTTTGACTTGCACAGTACCTCACAGTAGGAGCCACAAAAATATATCCGGAACTATAAGCGTGCAGATTTTGATGCTATTAATCGTGATCTTTCAGCATTTTGAAGTGATTACATGCACAAATTTATGATCGCTACGTTATCACTACTTGTACTTTATTCAAAGAAAAGGTTCTGTCACTCAGAAAAATATGTGCCACGCATAGTCATCACAATTAACCTGCAATCAGAATGGTTCAGTCAAACGCTTAAACGACTACGCAATAAGAAAAAACGCATTTTCAGCTCTGCAAAGGTAACTGGCACTCAAGAACGTTGGAGTGATTATCAGGCCGTAGCTACGAAATACAAAAAAGCCCTAAAAGATGCCAAAAATTCTTTTTAAATACTACATTACCATCTCTTTTATTTACGAACCATAAGAAATTTTGGAATCTAATGAATAAAAGAGACAATTCATCAATCACCCTTAAAGATGCAAACAATCGCATAATCAAACTTGCTGAATCCGCAAGTGTTCTAAACTCTGCATTTGTTTGTGCTTTTTCACACATTGTGTGTTCCGTAACTCCCACATATGCTAGTTTGGATTTCCTAACAATTGACCCCAATGTCTTTGATGCTGCCGGTAATAAACAAATCATAAAAAATCTAAAAGTTTCATCATCATGTGGTGTATATGGCATCAATTCAAAGTTTTTACTTAGTACTGAAGTGTACAGTGCCATTAATCTCACTAATATATTTCAGCAATCACTTCATACCGGTTGCATTCCGGATGACTGAAAGGTAGGGAAGGTTATTTCCTTGCACAAGTCGGGAGATAGGCATTCTCCATATAATTATCAACCAATCTCACCCACATGCATTTCATGTAAAGTTATGGGACATGTTATTTGCTCTCATCTCGCATCTTTTCTGTAGTCAAACTCCTTTTTTAACAGATCACCAGCATGGATATCGCAAGTCATTTTCATGTGAAACACATCTTTTGATATTCACGCATGACCTGAATTCCAATTTTGACAGAGGTTCCATTGTCGACTGCACATTCGTAGACTATTCAGAAGCGTTCGACAAGGTTTCTTATCAACTGCTTCTTTTAAAACTCAGTAAACATCCTAACGTTCTTCAATGGCTTCACTCTTTTCTCATTGATCGTTACCAATTTGTCACTGTGAATGACACCTCCTACATCACATCTGCATTTCAATCGGGCGTGCCTCAAGGCTCTGTGCTGGACCTTTGCTTTTCCCTATCTAGATGAACGACTTACCTGATAATATATGTTTTTCAATAAACCTGTTCGCTGATGACTGTGTTATATACCGTGTTATTAACAGTGAGTCTGACGTTGATCTTCTTCAATCAGATATACACCGTGTTTGTGACTGGACTAACACGAGGAACATGTGCTTGCAATTTCTAAACACTAACAAATGCGAGCACATGCGTTTTTCACGTCGCGATACAACATTACCCTCTTATCATCTTAATAATACTAACCTAGAACTTGTGTCATGTTGCAAATGTCTAGGCGCACTCATCACTTCTGATATTTCCTGGAAGATATTTGTAACACATGTAACCGATAACGCTAATCGCACGCTGGGCTTTATATGCCGTTATTTTCATCTTTTTTCTTCCTTTCCAGTAAAATTACTTCTGTATAAATCATTACTTCGTTCCAAAATGTAATATGCTGCATCTGTGTGGGACCTCAGCCAAGAAATACTCATTCATCAGCTTGAATCCATCTAGAGTCGGGCTGCTCGTTTCATTGTTTCTAACTACCATCGCCACTCAAGCATCACTTCCATGAAAACAGCTCTATCATTGCCTCAGCTCTCCCAACGTAGAGAAATATCTCGCCTCTGCCTGTTTCACAAGATATATTATGACAATTCAGTCCTTAGGAATAAATTGATAACCCCTTCTTCTTATGTATCCGCTCTCATCGACCATCGTCATAGGGTTGGCATTCCCACGTGCCACAATAACCATTTTTACAATTCATTCATCCCTCGTGCGTCATCAAGTTGGAATCACCTTTTCCGATATGTAGTCGATATTACTAATAACTCCATGTTTAAGGCTGCTATAACTAACCTGTCACCATAATTTTTAGATCTTAGGTTTTTTTAGTACTATACCTGTTAAGCTATGTAGTTCTGTAATGCCTGTTTTTGTTCTTATAATTTGCACTATTTCTTGTTGGTTTCTTTCACTGATCCATGTAACCATCAATTTTTTGCTTTTTCATTAGGTTGTGTTAAAATGTAACCCACTCCCCTCTGTAATGCCCTCGGGCCCTGAGGGTATTGAAAAAAATATTAAAAAAATATATGCACTCCAAAACTACGTAGGGTCATAGCAGACGTGGTGATCATTGACTGGGAATGGTACAGACAACGCGATCCCCCACCTGACTCTGAACCAGATTCGATTGAGGAATGGTCAGAGTACATAATCGCAGTTCACAAACAAACATCTAAACGTATTGCAGGAACAGCAGAAACACCAGCAGTCGACAGGCACCTGCTCCACCTGTGGGAGAGCAGGCGCGTATCCTGAAAAGGTGCAAAAACCAGTGACTCAACCGGAACCTTCTCCGCAAAATTGTTGCTCTAGGAGAGGAGGTAAATCAATACGATAACAAAATTGCAAGTGAGCAATGGATCCTGTTCTGCGGTTCACTGCAGGATACTCTGACCACTGCGAAAACTTGGGCCATCCTACAGAACATGCTTGACCCAGAAAAATTAATATCGGCCACGATCAAAACACTACAACCAATTATGCATGATTTTCCGGGCACGGAGAAGCAGTTAATACAAAAATTTAGGGACAGATACTTAGGAGAGAATACTGATAGTTTCAGTATTGAAAATGAGAACACTGGTGCAAAAAACGAGAAACTCGACGCCCCAATAACCAAGGGAGAGATATTTGCGTCTGCCCAAGTAGCCAAGAGAAATTCTGCCCCTGGCCAAAAATGCGATGGTAAGAAACCTCAGCGTCAAGGTCACAGAGGCACTGACAAATCATATTAATGACAACTATTTACTCAAAGGAAATATACCGGAGGAAGGGAAAGTAGTCAAAATTATTACGATACCGAAAGCCGGGAAGAAGCCATCTCTGCAGGCACTCAGACCCATATGTTTGACGTCAAGCATTGGAAATCTTTTCGAAAGGGCTGTTAATAATCGGCTCCAAAACTTTATAGAGGACAATGGCCTTGTTCTAGCCACTATGCTGGGTTTACACAATGGCCTCTCCACTCAAGACGCGTTTCTCCTATTACAAGAGAATATTTTCAGCTATATACCTACGGGAGGAAAACATCTAATACTAGCCCTTGATTTAAAAAGAGAATTCCACAATATCTCGCATAAGGCCATCCTAACAGAATTAAACAACATCGGAGATGGGGCAAACACCCAAAATTACATCAATGCATTCCTCACAGAAAGGTGGGCTTCGATAAGAGTAGTACAAGTCACGTCAGACGCTTTTGAGATGCCAAACAAAGGTACCCCTCAAGGAGCCATCTCTCTCCCCTGCTCTTTAATATCGCCAAGTTAGAACTCATGCGAGCTCTGAATGAAGTGCCGCACATAGTATACACTCACTATGCGGATGGTATCACCCTCTGGGTAACACGTGGATCTCTGAATAACAAAGAGCAGGCACTTCAAGAGGCTGCAACAGCAGTTGAAAACGTTGCGAAGGCAAGCGGGCTCAGCTGTGCCCCAGAAAAATCTGAAATTATCAGGTCCATGGAAAAAGGTACAAAAGTAATGGAAACATTGACATACACTTCTTAGGTGTCAAAGTACATTAGATAACAGTCACACGTATTCGGGGTTACTGGGTTCAAAGTAATGAACGAGTGAACCGTACATTAAACACTATAAAATCAGCCACGAAACAAGTTACACGAGTCATCCATAGAATAACATACCACAAACAGAGAATGAAGGAAGGAGACATAATTAAAATAGTACAGGCACTTGTACTGTGTAAAGTTACGCATAGTCTACTTTTCCACGCGTTGAACAAACAGAAGAAACCATCGAGTCTATAATTAGGGGCGCCTACAAAGTGGTTATAGGGCTACTGGTAAGCACACCAACGCAAAAGCTTTTCGATCTCGGTATATATAATACATACCAGGAGCTAAAGACAGCGGGACTGACTGCGCACAGAAATCGTCTAAGTCAAACGAAAGTGAGGAGAGAGATACTTGCTAGGGTGAGCTTTCCGCCATACATACACCCCGAACCTCGACGAGGTTCTCGTAGAAATTCCGGATCCCGTCCGCAGCAAGATCTCGATCTCACCGCTTCCCAGGAACATGAACTTGAAAACAAACAGGAAGCGCAGAGAGAAGAGAGTGTGATGGCTCCGAAAAACATTAAAAAACAAATCAAATAATTTGTATGCGGACGCCTAAAGGTACAATCTGAAATGGTAAGTTGCATCAGAACTTAGCAACGACAACTGCAAGGTGACATGCGTATCGCTGTACACGTCCTCGATCGCCAAGGCGGAATGCTTTGTCATTGCCCTTGTAATCAAATCGAAGGAACAGAGAGATGAACAAGAAATTTTCATTTCCGACTCGCAAGAAGCGTGCCGTTTCTTTTTGAGAGGCCGCCTTTCGATAAAAAATAAGAGAATTTTCAGGCGGGAGATTGACGAAGAAATACAGGCTGATCTGGTGTCCAGGACACGCCGGCCTGGAGGTCAACAAAAGTGGCGACGCTCGTGCTCGAGTGCTCACAAATTGAGCAGAGCTTCGACAGCACATTTCATCATTTCAAACACTCCAGGAGAAAGCTATCGAGGAGGATAATGAGTCATCCTGAAGGGCCCCTCGTGAAATTCTTTCTAACCACGAGGCATGCGACGAAAACACAGCGTACCTACAAACCATTCGAAACGCAGGACACGATTGACATCCGCAGAATTCAAACGGGAATCTTTCTAAATCTTCAAAGATTACACAAAATGTTTCAACGCTGTATGGGCATGCGTGTCCGTGGTGTGGCGGCTCTACCACATTTCGTAGGGATGCCTAAACCGACCACCAAATTTAAATACCTTTTTAGGTCAGTACAAGCTTTGTAATACTTTCGAGCAATGGCAGGCACAGCTCGCCAAATCTGACCAAGACGTCCAGCTTGCACTTCTGCGTCACGTCGGGCAGGCGGCAGACGCCAGTGGAGCCCTTGACTTGGGGCCCCACGCATCAAGCTCATGACCCTGTCCCGAACCCTTAAGAATAAAGTTTTTGCTTCCTTCCTTCCCATCTATCTATCTATCTATCTATCTATCTATCTATCTATCTATCTATCTATCTATCTATCTATCTGTCTATCTGTCTGTCTAGCCGCTTACGACTTTCAGCTCTCCTGGCCGTTTGGATTATCGTATCAATACCATCTTGGTATGACATAACATGACTGTATGACAAACATAACGAACTAGTAAGAAATGAAAAACATGGCCTGAATGTCATGAATTTTTTTTATTTACATGTCATAATCTTACTGCTCCTGCTGTCGTTTACTTCACATGACGTACTGCAAAACTGGCATGGTATGACATGACTGCACGGCGAACATAAGTGACAGACCCCAACGTGGTAATCGTGACATGTAAGTCATGACTACACGCCACATTCATGATGTGCTCGTGACCGTTTCGCAAGCTTAGCATATACCAAATTGTGTATTACGGGACATGAATTGATGTGATGACAAAGGTATGTGACTGGTGCAAACATGATAATCATGTGATTTATGTCATGTAACAACATGACTACATGCCATCTCATGAGGCGCTTGGGGGCTTTTTGCTAGCTTCACATCTACCGAATTCGGCATTACGGGACGTGAATGGATGGCGAAGGTATTTTACTGGTGCAAACATAATAATCATGAGATGCGCGTCATGTAAGCACATGACTTCATGCTACGCTCATGATGCCCTTGTAGTTTTTTGCTAGCTTCACATGTATCAAAAACGGTATTACGTGACGCGAGTGGACGACATAGTTAAATGTCACGTCCAAAATTGATGGTCATAACATGCATGTCATGTAACAACATGACAACGTCCCGCACTCATGATGCACTCGTGCCCGATTGGCTACCTTCACATATGCCAAAATTTGGTATTGCGTCACATGAATTGACGACGAAGGCATATGACTGGTGCAAACATGATAACATGAGATGTGCGTCGTGTAAGAACCTTATTACACGCCACGCTCAAGGCGCCATTACACTCGACTTGACCTGGTGCGCGTGCGTGCCAGCGTTCATTTGATCGCATCACGCCTGTAATGCCACGCCAGGCGCCAATATCCCTGTAATAGAGATAAGTGGATCTGTCCACAGACCTCCATTGTAGATCTGCCTGCCATGTACTCACAGGCCCACGCTGCATTGCTTTGACGCATGCGCGTTTGAGCGCACACAGTGTCCCTCCGTCTAAAATAGAGGCCAACGCGGTGTTGTCGAAGTAACGTCGTCGGCGCGAAATGCGGCATGTCCCATTTCGCGCCGGTTGCCACCAGCTGGCGCCAACGGATACTGGTCGTGCCTTGCGTCAGACTATGGAGTGCTCGCGTTTCGCTAGCGTAGCGTTGCTGTGCCCAGCCTTCGCGTTCGTCAACGTTGCGTCGAAATATACTGGATCCTTCATGATGCGCTCGCCGCTGTTTCGCTACCTTCACATGTACCAAATTTAGTATTACCGGGAAGGAATAGACGACAAAAGTACAAGAGACGTGTAAACCTGATAATCATAGTGTTTCATGTGAAATATGACTACATGCTACACTCACAGCGTTCTCGCAGCCGTTTCATTGGTTCCACATATACTAAACTTGGCATTACGTGACGTGAATGGACGACGAGTGTAAATGGCATGTCGAAACATGATAATCATCATATAGATGTCATGTAAACCTTGATCACATGCTACTCTTATAGCATGCTCGCGGCCGTTTTGCTAGCTTGATATATACCGAAGTTGGTATCAGTTGACTTTAATAGATAAAAAATTATGACATAGAAGTCATTTACGACATAACTTACCTCTGCCTCGTAACGTTGTGTTCATTTTGAGGGGACCTATCAACCTTCCTCATTCGTGATTCGCATATGCTCGATTACCACTGTACGTGGGATCTGCCAGTTTTTCAACTTCGTCGCGAAACACTCTTTGACGATGAAATAAATAGTCGGCTCCAGTACCGATGAGAGCAGGGACGAGGTGGTCATCAAATATTACGCTATCACTTGTTCATCATCGTGCGTTGCAGTTGGTCCATGGAGTCGGGTCACGGCTACGTCTATTTGCTCCACTGCTTTCACGTTGCGTCGTGCCGTCTTCATGGTGCGAAGGTCTGACGTCAAGACCCTTTTAATCTTGCGGCGGGTGCTCGCGATTTCGTTGCGGCATCGTCGTCGTCAGCGGCAAAGGATCTCCGGCAGTTCGTCGTACAGGAACCGCACTTCCATCGGTTGCTGCCCTTAGTTTTCCGAGTATGGGCTTGGAGAACAGCCCCGAGTAGGACTGGTGTACTGTCGGAGTCGCGGTGACATGCAGTAGCCTGGAAACGGCGAACGATAAGGTCGTCAAGGTTTCGACTGCGCTCCCGCGAGGCAGTCGGCGATTTCATGCGGTCATTCATCCCGTTGTGGGCACAGCGGGTCGATGTCATAGCGCCGTAGACCCATCTGTCGGCACGGGCAACAGCGGTAGGTGTGCCCGACATCGCAGCCGTGTTAGCAGAGCGGGCGGTTGTGAGGTGTCCGCGAAACGTCGTTTTTCCTCGGCGCTCTGCGTTGGCCCGCAGGCGAATGATAGGACGTTGGTGGAGGAGGTGGTGGCGGTGGCGTCTGCCGACGGTAGTGCGACAGGGCGGCATTTTGGTGTGGGCGTGGAGGAGGGGCGTGATGGCAGGCTGCCGCAGCATAGCTCATGGCTTGTGGCTCAGGCTGTGCTGGTTTGGGTGTCCGGAAAAATTGCTGCACTTCCTTGCGTACAACGTCTGCGATCGGGTCAACGGGATGCTGTGAGGCCGGCAACTGATTACGCATCTCTTCCCGTACGATCACTCGTATCGTTTCGCGAAGGTCATCAGAGCCGAGAGCATGAAGAGCTGGGTTGTCTTCCATTGTTTGCCGATTATACTGACGCGTTCGCATTTACAGCGTCTTCTCGGTTGAACTTGCTTCCGAAAAGAATTCCTGAACGGTATGCAGGGGGTTTCGGATTAGTCCAGTTAAAAGTTTTTGCTGGACCCCTGGATTAAGAAAACGACCTTTTCTCTCCTTGGGCATGTTGGTGTCATAGTAGTGGAAACGTCGCGCCATTTCTTATATGAAGATTGTGACATTTTCAGTCGGGAGCGTCACTCTCGTTTCCAGCAGCGTCGCGGCTCTTCGCTTGCGGGAGATGTTCCTTAACGTATCCGGAAATGCGCCGGGTAAAATATCCCATGTTTGAAGGTCAGACTCCAGATTCTCAAACCAGGTCCTAGCCGCGTCCTCTATATAAAAGTAGACGCGGCGTGGCTTTTTTCTGTGTTTCAGTGGTTCAGGGCGGCCACCCAGTCGTAGGTCTCCAGCCAGGTCTCTGGATCTTCAAACGAGAACCGACGGAAAATCGGTGGTTTCTTGGCTGCTGCGTGATGATTGCGGGCTATGGGCAGCTCTTATCGTCCTTGCCGTGGTCGATGTCATGACCTTGGTCTTCCGAGGCTTGTCCGGTAAAACCCGTACTCCGGTGCCTGACCTTGTTGCCTGCGGCTAACTCGTTGCTGGCGTAGGTGTTTTCTTGGCGGCGTGGGCTAGGCTCACCACTTGACGGGGGCGTCCGGTACAAGGAAGAAACAGCACCTTCACCAGATGTCAAACGGTCGTGACGTGAACGAATGAAATACACTGCGAGTCGTGTGAGAAACAGTTTATTTGGGCGAACCTGTGCCCAGAGAATGGAAAGTCGAATACTGTAGCAATCTTGCCCTGATAACGGCGTCGGCCGTTAATCACCTGACCGGTGGCGAAGCGTGTCGGAATTGATATCCTTGCCATCGAATATTCTAGCGTCACCGCTAGTGGTGACGTAGGTTTCTGAATAATCTGTGACGTTCCTGAAACAGGCGTAATCTTAACAAAGTGATCTACTAAGGCCTCAAAGCTTCTCAAACATCCTAGGCGTGGTTTGCGCTGAACGTAGTGTTACGGGATGATAACAAAACTTGAGAAAATGAACGGGGCAATATTTACGAAGGATGCTATTTAGGTTTGTTAGCACATTTGAGTATTTTGTTTTAAATGCTAGCGGCTACTTGGGTTGCTCTACGGGGATTTTCTTAATTAGTGCTGGTTTGCTATCCAGTTTACTTGTTTTGTATTCGGCCTTCTTTAGGGTGTCTTCTGGGTAATTTCTTTCAACTAGTATTGGTTCTTTCAGGTTACTTAAGTAGTGAACGTATTCACCGTCATCACTACAGATCTTTCCTATAGGCTTCGCTTGACCGATCAAAAACCTTTTTTTGCATTGTTGCGGATGGTGACTAGTGTATTATTCATATTGTTGCCGGTCGGTTTTCTGTAAAGGGTCGTGTTTATCTTTTTTGCTTCAATAGATACTGTCCTTTCCAGAAAGATAATTTATTCGGGCGAATGGTGCATAATAAATTTATACTAGCTTGAAACTTCTTACAGTGATCAATGAATTCATTTAGTTCACTTATGCCATGTTTCCGTGTAGTAAATATGCCGTCTATGTAGCGGAGATAGGTAGAAAGCTTTAGTACAGATAGATAGAGAGACAGGTTCATTTAAAGAAAAACAGGGAGGTTGGCCTAAGCGGCAGTCAGTTCTAGCCTGCTACTCTAAACTGGGAGAGGAGAAAGGGGACGAGAAAAATTAATGGATAACGATGGTGAGGTTAAGAGGAGTATAGGCAATCTTTTCCACCTAGGAAAAATATTATAGCCACGCATATAGTCCACTTGCTTTCAAAGAGGCTATAGCCGTTCTTTTGACTACAGTTGATCCGTTGATGTCAGGCCAAGGGCCCAACACGGTCTCATGAGCTAATGACCTATGTTTGTCGTTCATGTGCCTATTGTGGGCAATGAAGAAATATGTGCCCAAATATTTCTGGCATATCAAAGTGTTGACAATTGGGACCGATGTAACTGTGGCCAATGATATGTGCGCAACTTCTGATGTACGCCACACAAAAACAGACGCGGTGGACTTGCGGTGTACCGCTTCGATTTAGGAGGCATTTAGAACCTCAATCTGGGTTCCTTTTGTGAAGTCACTGTTGTCGCCGTTCCGGTTCGGTTCATTGCTGAAACGAACCGAACCGGAAAAAGACTCATCCGGCGAAGGACTTGAACGGCCTTCCTCACGCCATCTGTGCCATCACCAAGCCATCTATGTTTGTAGAAGCCATTAAAACACTGTTGTATAGTTCTCTTTTTCGTTATCTACCACCCCTTATGCATCACCCCTACAGGGGGTCTTTAAGGAAATAAAAGTGAAGTGTAGCTGCGCATCACGCAGCGAAGCAGGGCGTTCATCTCAGCGTGCGAAAACACAATGCGTACTTCAGGCGCACTGTCAAGACACTTTTCGCTTCAGCGACTGGCACTTTATTTCCCATCACGCTACAGTGTGTGGAATATACAGGAAAGTGGTCATTTGTTGAAACAACCTGAATAAGTTCTGCAATCTCTGTAGCCAAGAAGTAATACAAACCTTACCTCATGACGCAATTTCTTGTTTGCAAACCGAGTTCGGCATCGCATAAGATCGTCCGGGCTCGAGGTTGCTATACAGATGTAAATATTATTGCCACCCGGATAGCGACAAGTTCTGCGGCAGTTGATGTGGTTTTATGATTTACCTTGAATCGTTGAGTGATATTCATGTCCTTGATGACAAAGGGTGCAGCAGAGGTGTCTAGTGCAGGAGACCCGTCATTGTACACGTGCAGAGAATCACCTTACGTTGTATAAATGTAACCTATGGCCCATTGTTTGAGGCCGGCAGAAGAAACGAGGGATTTCTTCGTAATCCCAGGAATGGTAAGACTAACAGGTGAGGACCAGTCGAGTCACTGCAGGAACACTCCACGGAGAAAACCTTGATGGTAGAATATTCTCACGTCGCGATGTCACTCTTGAGAAACTGCAGCCTGAGTGAGTGTTGGGTAGTGCCGATAGTGGGTGCTGCCTGTGTGGGCTCAGCGATTGAACGTGAACTCTAAGTGGCTGGTAGAGCATGTATACATCGATGGGCCAAGCCCGAGCTTTCTCGATGGTTCCATTTATGAAGTACAGTGTGGTAGATCCAAGCATCTTCTCAAGGCTCAACAATATATGGTTGCGCAGACAAAGTACACGGACAAGAGAGGGCACATTGAAGAGAACACAGCGCTAACATTCAACAACACTTTATTACTTGCAGATCCCCTGTACATGTGCACCACAACGTCATACGTCACATGGGCATTGATCTCACAAACATACATAGCAACCAACGCGCCTATATCAACACTTGACAACACTGTATCGCACGCTTTCCTTTTTCCTAATGCGTAACCAAAAAAAAACCGTTTATCGTGAAGACATGTATTCGAGTTCCTTATTTGTCAACATCACTGATGCACTGATAACGCAAGCGTCACCAATCGCTGAAATTCTGCCAGCCTCCATTAAGGACCATGTCATTTCGCACTTCTACTCATGATAACCGCTTTCTTAAATTTAGGTGTGTATTTAGGTGAAAGTTAGCATTGTGCTGTCTTGAATGTGCTTTTCTCTTGTCTAGGTCCTTTGTATGTGCTAAAATATATTATCACGCTACCACACCTACAAGCCAGCATTGGCACCCTCATCGCAAGCCTTGAAGTTCAATACTCTTTAGCGTATTCACACAACTAGGTCCCATATTGGAGGGCACCGGCATGCTGTATCGTAAGCATCCCAGAAATAGGGCATTGTGCAATCGAAGTAGCAATGATTCTCATGGGTCCCACATTGCTCCTGCCTGGACGCGAAAGGCAAAAATAAAGCTCTTCAATTTGGATTTAAGTAATGCGAAGTGTCTCATCCATGATAGATCTCTTTCTATGACAAGCCAGAGAAACCTGTTGTGCATTACAACAGCTATCGCTGTCCGAATATAAGCATTGGGTATTGTGACATATGCCTGCGGGTGAACGCAAGCACTGCGCGTTTGTCAATTAAAAGAGTGAGCCCCTGACGACGTAGGTCTTTGGCTGTGATTGTTACTGCACGCTATAGTCGAACAATCAATCGCCGGTGAGTAGTTCCAGATGCACAAATGCATATGTCACCAGCATAAACACTGATCTTCTCCACGAAGGAAGTTCAACTGCTAGGCTGATCATTGTGACGTTGAATAAAATTGGACAGAGAACTCCCCCTTCGGACAAACCAGGATTAATCTTATATCGATCGGTGTCTCTGTTACTTGCTGAAAAACAAAATGGCGAGACCATTAAGGTAACTAACGATCCAAGCATACAGTCCGTCCACGGATTACCACATCTTCCAGTGCAACAAGAATCGTATAATGCAGCATATTATCGTAGACACTCTTGGAGACCACCACCAGTAGTCTGCGGCACCTTTTTTCCTCTTCAACGCTCGCAATCAAGTCGACAACACCATCAATGGCAGATCAGCCTCTGCTGAAGCCGTTTATAAATTCAGGAAAGTAGTTGTTGCTCTCCAGAAGCAACTCTAATCTTGACCATGCCATTCTTTCTTATACTTTCCCGGCGTAGCTGGCTAAGACGATTGGTCTGTAGAAAGAAAGTGCATAAGGACGTTTCCCCGGTTTAAGCAAGGCAATAATGGGACTGAATTTCCAGTTAGGTTGGATTTCGCCTGGCTCCCACAGCTTGGTACAGTGAGCCAACAGGATATGTCGCGCTTCTGTACCAAGATGGTAAAGTGTAGCATACGTAATTTTGTCAGGTCCCGGTGCCAATGAGCGTAGGAAGGCTAAATTCAAAGCGTCAAGCTCGTGCATTGTAACGTGTTAATAAAGGCGCTGCTTAGAAGATGTAGGCTCAATGGTAGTAAGAGGCTCATTGGTGGTAAGATCATCAGTGGTGTCTATGATGAGGCTACAGTAGTCATTGGCTACTTAAACTTCTGTT
This sequence comes from Rhipicephalus microplus, assembly GCF_043290135.1. NCBI lineage: Eukaryota > Metazoa > Arthropoda > Arachnida > Ixodida > Ixodidae > Rhipicephalus > Rhipicephalus microplus. Next base: position 40,993,893 of record NC_134700.1, read on the forward strand.
CGAGCTTGATGTGGAGTCCCCGCTTGAAATATTTGACAGCTTTGATAGAGCTTGTCTAGAGCCCAGAGATCCACAGTATTTTCTCCAACGCTGCCTGCCAATTTTGTCAGCCTGCCAAAAAAACGTGTCGTTGAGCTCGTTGACAGATGCAAAGGTCTGAAGGCGACTTCATTCGTCTGTGTCGCGTTCTGAACGGTGACAAATTTCACGAAGGGCCTCGTATTTGGAGTCAACTGCTGATCTCTGTATCGGTAAGCTAACCTGTCTGGTTGTGTCACGTAATAAAGACGCAATGATGTCCTCTACCTCGAATGGATCAGTCATATGCTCACAACCGGTCTTTACAAATGTCTTGAACAGTGTATACATGGTTTGACTGATGCAGCGTGTGTGCGTGTGCGGTGAAACCACCTAAACTGAACATAACTTGAAACGTGGTCACTGCCGTGAGTTTCCAAATTTTGCCCCAATATGCGGAAGACAGAAGGCTTCTGAAAACAAAAAAAATCGAGGCAGCTGCTGTAGGCCCTGCTACGAATAAATGTAAGTAATTCGTCATTGAGCACACTCAATTCATAGTTGCACATAATCTTGACGAAATCTCTACCGCAACCATTCATTGCTGTGTTGCCCCTAGAAGAATAATGCGCATTGAAGCCGCCAATCACAATGTGTAAAGATACACAAATCTTTTGTGCAGATTCTAAAGTATCCGGCGAGGACAAGAAACACTCTGACTGCCTGTACATTGTCTGGCTTCTTCATCAATCGTACACGTTGCTTCGACTCTTCTTTTGTACTCTTTGCAAAGCCGTCGAAATTTCTTTTGAGAAATGTAATTCTCTGTTTAAACAATTCAATATTCTTGAAGTTCACTTTCAAATTGGCATCCTTTAATGTCATCATAACAGATGTCAAGTACTCTGCGTGTGATGTTTCGTCCTTCGATTAAACTATATTATTGTCTACGTATAAATTGCAGAATAATTTGAGGAATGGCTTGAAAACACTATTACAAACCGTGCTGCGCTGTTTTCCTTCAAGAAAGGTAAACGATTGTGTTCGTACATGTCAAATGGTGTGACAAACGCCGTGTACATTTCGTATTTTGCTTGCAGCAGAATCTGCCAAAATCCTCTGCAGAGGTCTATACAAGAAAATATCTCGCAACATCTTGTTTTTTTTCATTTATTTTATGAATTCTGGACCTTAAAAAAGGAAATATGTCTGTTTAGCTATATAGTAACCGGTAATCAGTGCACAGGTGCAAACATCTACCTTCTTTCGAAGCCAAAGTAATGCGACGCGAACGTAGATACCGACGGCCGCATAATTCCGGCATCTAACATAATTTGGATTTCAGATTTAAAGCAAAGTTTCTTTTTGTGGGACGTGTGCTGTAAGACTTTTTTCTGACCAGCGTAATATCTCTCAGCTTAAAAGGAAGAGCAAAGGTTGCCGATGATTAGTGGCCTAGACAGGCAAGTTCAGCAAATTTTTTACGTTCCTCTTTCTCGCACTAACAAGGTGGTCCGGAACGTTAAACGACGCGCACGCTCACTGTGCCATAGTTACTTAATCGTTCCAATAAAGATTTACCTTCAGCGTTTGCATATAAGGCCTTGAAAGTAGGAATTCGTAATCTAATTTACTAACGACAAAAGCGTCAGTATTAGCCGTACGGCTTTGGTAAGAAACAGTTCCTTTCTACCATGCAATGTATACTAGTCTTGTTTCGTCGAAACTCTTTGCCGGCCCTGGTTTCCCTCTAATTATTTCCTCATTTTTAAGAAGTGCCCGATTTATCACCATTGCAGGGGCATCGCTATGAACCAATGCATAAACATTGTTACCATTGATAATAAGATTGATATAAACAGGGTTAAGGGCGGTTAGAAAAACACTCTCAATTTTCATCGTAAGGTGGCTCTGGACACCCTCTTTTAGTAGTTTTTTTTTGTTTTGCTTCTAAATGCGAGATGGCTTCTTCCACATCATTGCTGGTATCGGAGATCAAATTGACCACTCGATTTCAGTCATGACGAGTTTCGTGCTCGGAAGACCTCCACGGTGCTCTTTGAAAAGTATGATCATTCCGACGCACATTTCGCGGTGTGAAATCAGTACAGGTGTTTCAAAAACATCCCAATAGCCACCCGACGCTTTTAGGTGACTTTACTTACATCTGCCTCTGCAGTTCTTTAGGTAAGCCATAGATAATCAATGGCACTAAACTAGACTCTGGTTTGTCTGCATTTACCATGCGAGGAATTAGCTTGTTCTCATAAAATATTCTACGGGCTTTCCTGAGCGATATTTATAGAAAATTAGCTTGTTCCTGCCTTTTAATTAGGTTTTCCTCAAAGGCTGCCAAAAAAAACTTGCTCTACACTGGCTTCAAGTATTTGTCCTATGTCTAGTGTAGTGGATGTCGCACCACCTCTTCGCAAGTCCACTGAGAAACTGGCACATATTTCTAATGTGCCCGTAAGGTTCATGCCAGGAGTTCTCCTTACACGCTAGCTCATAGACCTCCATTCAAATCTCTGGGCTTGAGGATTCCCGTCGAAGATCTTGGGATTTACCCTCTGCTTGTCTTGTCGTGGGCGGGCACGAATAGCTCTTGATAGATTTTCCATCAGTTCTGTTGTCACTCGGCGTGTCGCTCTTGCAAGCGAAGCATTTCTAGAAGCCCGAGTTTAAGGAGGTACCTGTTTGGCTCGATGAAGTTCTTGATTCCAGCTGCCCCAGCGGCACCATAATTTGTTCTTGGAATTTGGAATGCTTCATCATATCTTCACTAATGCTTGAACACTGATCTCCTGCAGTGCCTTTCCTGCCTTCTGAGTGATGAACTCACGAAGCTTGAGAGTCCAAATGCTTTCAGGCAAAACATACCTCACGTCTCAATTCACTTCACACGTTGAAAAATACGATTGGTGGTTTGCGTTTCTCGATGCTCTCAGCGCTGTCCACATAGTAGAGGCCGCTACTCTGCGAGACTGCGCAAATGTAACATTCCACTATAAGCGGGCATACAGCCTTGTTCTTGTTCGTATTGACCTTCTCGTGTGGCTCATACGCACTTTGGGGGACTGGCCAATTATTAAGTAGTTTTATAAAATGTTATTCAGTTCTGGAGTAAAGGAAGTTTTAAAAAGAAAACTTGCAAATATTAGAAGAAACTTTGATGCTCACTGAAATCTACCTAACAAGTTTTTGTATAGATGAAAACACAAATCAAAAGCTAACTTCAAAAGTAAGAAACGTTATGTGTAAATTGGCACAGAAGGAAAATAATAGAGATCAGTTTGTTACTCTTTTAGTTTATTTCAGAAGGTTCCGCACGGCCAGGCAAAATGTCGCACTGGCAAACCCAGAAATAGAGGCTACAAAAGACAAAACCATTGGCATGGATAAAATCAATTCAACAGCATGTGAACGACTTTTGAACTTGAATCCTCGAGCTGTAGTAAATTGCCTTCAGGTCAAAAAGGAATGATCCGTACATTCTAGCTCACAACAAGAAGCGTACATTAGAGAAAGAGCCCGACCAGACCTGTGTTGGTAGAAATTTAGTTTCCGCCCCCCGCAGTGCATGCCTGCTATTGCGACTTCTAGTTTACATGTGTCACAAAAGGATCGGTGCCGGGGATATAAAAGGGCCGATATTTTGTAGAATTTGTGAGTAATGTACCTGCAAAGCTTTCCATAATGGTACGCTTGTGAAGTGGCACAGCCGTAACATAGATGAATAGTGGAAAACACAATAAAACTGGTTCATTTATTGACGAGTTTGCTAAATAATGGGCCATTTCGTTTAGGAGCAGTTCTTTATGACTCGACACCCAAACTAACCTAACTTCTTTTAAATGTGGAGGCATTAATGCAGGAAACGCTTTTATTGTGTGTGATTTAACACTTGCAAAAAGTGCAGCGCAAGGAAACAGATAATCTGTATTTATGACAGCCAATGTAGTTTCCACGTTGCGTGTCACTTTCATAGGTCGAGTATGCCAGAAACTCAGCCACAAATACGGTTATGAAGCATGGTAGTCGGAGCGAATAGGACCAATCAAAGGCCGGGATGAATATACCGAAACTTGACTTTTCGTCACAATATGACGTATCTGTGCCAGTAATTACACTTGTTTTCACACTCTGCAAGTGTCATTGAATGAAACTATCTACAGTGTGTTGGGGGAGTAACTTTGCATTATTAAGAAAAATATCGCCCAATTCAATATCCACATGAGGGGAATAATCTCTAGTTGGCCTGCATGTGGAATCAGCGGCTCCAGTAAGCGTTTGACAAATATAATTTGTGGGGTATGAAACCGTGCCCATCTAACACAAAAATATTTCCGAAAAAGATATCTATATATTTATTTAGTTAATACTGCAAACTTTTACACAAATTCGTTGGCATGAGTCGCATGCACATATATATATGTGCATTTGATATAGCATTTTACCACGGAAGACAACAACAGAGATGACTAATAACAAAACAATGCGTCAAGGAAAAAATCTAGGAAAGTTACAAGTTAGCAACAGTAAAAACATGAGTCAATGTAACACGCTTTGCCCCCTTTGGACAGCATGAGCGAGTTTTGCCTAAAAAAGCATGAGCGAATGATACAGCAAAGCCCTCCGTGAAAACGAGCAAATTAACCAATTGACACAACGAGGAAAAAAATGCGCACGAAGGAACATAAGTACGAGCTAGCACCTAACAAGATAAAGCAACAGAACTCATACACACAGAAGAATTTAGATGAAGTGCCAATATATTATTATAAATAATAATAATATAAATAATAATAATATTAAAAATAATAATAATGACGACAACAAATCAACGAAATTATAGTTGGCACATTCGCTATCGCGTTTATGAAAGAAGAAACAGTTTTGGATGATGTAGCTTCATCAGGCAGTGCGTGCCATCTGCGCACTCTTCGAGGAAAGAATTATTTTTGAAAAGTAGTTGGTATGCATAGTGTCACCGACTATTGTAGTGGTGACTCGTAAATTCTGAAAAAACGTCTGAACTGTCAAGATACAACACCTGCATTAAAGAGAAAGAACTCTAGATGCTAGGCATAAACTGCAGTTGTAAACCGTATTTGAGAGATCAAAGCATAAGCGTAACAATGCTCGTTCTAAAAGAACGAGAGGCCGGGTTTTGTAAGCTAGAGCACCAGCTAAAATCTCGCATCCGAATTCCAGAATAAGACGAGCATACATTCAATATATCAACACTTGTGTATTTCTAGTCATGCCTATTCGATAGTTGCTTACCCTACGTAACATGTCGATGGCTCGTGCGCCCTTTCAGCTATGTGTTCATTGTGTTGTTAAAAGATGCCTTATAAATTACCCGAAGATCTTTAGTAGCTTCCACCTGTGGTATGAGATGTGAACGGGGTACTGCAAGGAGAAAACAAGAAGTGCACACTTACTCGGATTCAGTAAGAAGTGATTGTCATCAAGCCAGTTCTTCAGGGTGTTAGGATAAGACTGCAGGCGGTTGTATAACGTCTAAACGAATTCTGCCGTTGCAAAGAAGGTGGTATTGTCTGCATAAACATAAGTTGTTATATCCTGGCTACCTATGATGCTCATTAGCGTCTCCCATATTCATATGGTGGTTTTAGGACGTTAAACCTCACAAATCAATCAATATGATGCTCATTAGCACAATATATAGCACCGATAACAGCGCTAATCTTTGCGATACACCTCTCGTTTGTGTGTGCAGTGCCGATGAAATGCTGCCTTCGAAACAAAAAATCGCAGTATATTCACGGAATGAATGACGATAAGTGCAGCGAAGCGTCCGTCAAATTGCTCGTGTACCCGTCCGTGCGTACGTGCGCCCGTTCATGCATCTGTCTGTTCAGCTAGTGTACACTTCAAGTACGTCCATCTCGCTTCTTTTTATCATATATACATCATATACAAGTACCGCCATCCTGCAGGAAATCCAAAGACTAAACGATAGCATGTACTACATTTCTGCTGTCAGCGCTTTCTTAACACCGAGAGCGTGATTTCAATAGTGGAAGTGTTCACTGCAATGGAGAGCAAGTTCACAGTTAAAATCAAAGAACTAAAGACCCGTATTGTGCACTTGAGGAAAAAATCTCGGAAGTGGATGGCATTCAATCAGCAATAGTTAAAGGGGTCGTAAAACGCTCGCTCTAAGGCGACAGTGCGAAGCCACCGGCGTTCAACGCACTATCTAGGTGACATCATCATAAGCAATGCTTTGCCTATCGAAGAACGCGGAACTCTTCGGTACTTGCGAGTGTGTGAAACCGGGACACCCATCAGCGTTTTTGTCATACGCAATCGGCACTACCTTGAACTCTGACTTCATATTAAGCAGCGTTTTTGTGGGACGCGGATGACGTATGGCAGACGCCAATGAGCGCCTCTTCCGCGCGCTCGATATGCCATATATAGTTCCGCGTTCCTTGATAGGCAAAGCGTCTATGCAGGTCCACTCGGCCTGATGATATAGTTAGCGCATGTGGCTGCCGATGGTGCCGCATTGTCTTTGTAAAGCGACCGTTTCATGACCCTTTAACGTTAAAGCACAGTGACATCGGGATCAGACAGCTGTGATGGCTTTGCGTTTGAAAATCGACAATCTTGAGAATCATCAAAGATGGGACAACTTATCTTCAAGGTCTAGCTCATACTCATGTAAATGAGAACGTGAAAAACCTTGTGTTGAGTCTGTGCACTGCAAAACTTAATCTCTATTCAGCTGTACTTGAACCTGCTTATAGGATCGGAGCCTATCAAGCAGATAAAACACCTGATTATCGCCAAGTTTTCTTCTTACATGAAACGTCAGCTAGTACTAACAGATGCGCGTGAGTTAAAAGTCTTGAACTTCAGCGTTTAGGTGGATTTTTCCCGAGTTGTGAGAGATAAAAGAAATCGTTTTTGCTGCTTTGCAAACAGTATAGGCAAAACGGAAACAAAGCAGCGCTCAAGTTTGACACTTTCTACATGGGCAACAAACTTATCAAGTTCATAGCGTGACCAACGAAGTAAAGCATACGAGAGCATTATCAGATGCTGGGATTAAGGAGGACCCCAGTGTTTTGGTAGTGGACTGCAGGCGCACTGCCTACTATTGTTTCAGACATGATCGAGGAGCAAGAGAGGGAGGCTATTTATTCTTGTTAGTTCAGCCTTGTCATATGTGCCACTAGAATGCTCCGCAGCTACCTGATAGACTGTATTTTTTGCAAATTAAGGCTGCGTACTGGAATAACTTTAGTTATTGGATCATAGTATCAGCTATTAAATCATAATAATTTCTGGATCGTCACACGACTACTTTGTTCATCTGTGTACCTTTTTCAATACACTTGAAAATAATATTGGAACGAATATGCGCGATCGTACAAGACGCGGAAGGAGTTTTTCGGGGGAGCTGGATGACGATGTTGGGGATTGGCTCTAGCACCACCAAAAAGTGAGTCGCAGCAACCGCTGGAGTACTGCTAAGCAGCTCGACAACGTAACATTTTTTCTCGTTGGCATGGCGTCTCTTTGGTTCGACAACCAGGAGGGTGCAATGACCACACGGAACATTTTTTGGCCGAGATAAATAAGTGTTTTGGTGACTCTAGTGCTAAGGTCAACCAGGCGGAGTAAGCGCTTTAACGCAGAGCTCAGCTACCTGGCAAAACATGTACCACCTACATCGACGCTGTTTCAAGCTTTGCGGATTCGTGATTGAGGTCATGTCTGACGAAGATAAGGTAGGTAGACGAAGAAAGTGCTTAACAGCGCAAACGACAGGAGGGAATAGAAGAGACGAGAGCAGAGCGCTGAACTAGCAACCAAAGCTTAATGCAATCGAACTGCAATATATAGGAAAACATAATCTGCTCAAAACCACGCAACATCAGCAAAATCGGACATACATGTGCCGAACGGCTCACCTAATCAAGAGCCAGTCATATCATCATCATCATCATCATCATCATCACCATCATCAATATCATCATCATCGTCATCATAATCAGCCTGACTACGTCCACTGCAGGACAAAGGCCTCTCCCATGTTCCGCCAGTTAACCTGGTCCTGTCCTTGCTGCTGCCAATTTGTACCCGCAAACTTCTTAAGCTCATCTACCCACCTAACCTTCTGTCTCACCCTAACTCGCTTGCCTTCTCGGGTAATCCAGTTACTTACCCTTAATGACCAGTGGTTATCCTGGCTACGCGCTACATGCCCGGCCAATGTCCATTTTCTCTTGATTTCAACTATGATATCCTTAACCCCCATTTGTTCCCTAATCCACTCTGCTCTCTTCTTGTCTCTCAAGGTTGCACCTACCATTTTTCTCTCCATTGCTCGCTGCGTCGTCCTCAATTTAAGCTGAACCCTCTCTCTAAGTCTCCAGGTTTCTGCTTCGTAGCTAACTACTAGCAAGATACACCTGTTATATACCTTCATCTTGAGGGATAGTGGCAATCTACTTGTCAAAATTTGAAAGTGCTTGCCAAATGTACTCCACCCCATTCTTATTCTTCTAAATACTTTACTCTCACGGACCTTTTTTAATGGCAGGAGATTTCAATGCGCACAACAAACTATGGGGTAGTGTAAAGACAGACAGTAGAGGGCAGGTAATTGAATATTTTATTCTTACTAACAATGTGTGTCTTTTGATTGATATGTGGGGTTTAACTTCCCAAAACCACTATATGATTATGAGAGACGCCGTAGTGGAGGGCTCCGGAAATTTAGACCACCTGGGGTTCTTTAACGTGCACCCAAATCTGAGCACACGGGCCTACAACATTTCCGCCTCCATCGGAAATGCAGCCGCCGCAGCTGGGATAATGTGCGTCTTTTAAACACTAGATCACCAACATACTGCTCTCCAGGCCCAGGAGCTATGAGTTGCTTGGATTTCGCAGTGTGCTCTTGGTCACTGTTTGCTGATTTTACATGGGAAACAATAAACAACCCTTACGGTAGCGACCATCTACTGTCGATAATAAAACAAACATCACCACTTCAGACCATACGCTCTCTACCACAGCGTTGAAAGCTTCACAAAGCTAACTGGCCTTTGTTTACAGAAAGAACTAATCTACCGGATGAGTTCTCTGAACACCTAACAGTAAATGAAATAAATGACAAGTTCACCAATTGCATACTGTCTTCAGCAGACCAAGCTGTTCCCCAGTCATCAGGACTAGTGTGAAGAAAGCTAAAACCATGGTGGACCAGTGAGTGTGCAAAAGCCCAAAAATTACAAAGTAAAGAATGGTGCAACTTCCATAGGTACCCCACATGTGACAACCTCCTCGCGTTCAAACAAGCTAAAGCAAAAGCACGTTATATTCGTAGAGATGCAGAAAAATCGTCCTGGCAGAACTACATATCTATAATCAATAGCATAACCACCTCCAAGAAAATGTGGAACCAGGTTAGAAGATTCAGCGGCGACTACTCATACGCAATACCCATACTTACAGACCCAGGCACACAGACATCTCTAGAGGAGCAGGCTAACATTTTAGGCGAACAGTTTTACACTATATCCAGTTCCGCTAATTAAACGCCGTCCTTCCTGGCATACAAACAGACAACCAAAAAACAAAAACTACCAGTAACCGGTGGCCTAGATGAGCCGTACAATGCTCCCTTGACACTCCAAGAGTTAAGCACTGTGCTTTCGGCGGAAAAAAAGACAGCAGTCGGGCCAGACAGAATTCATGACACAATGCTCGCGCACCTGTCTCAAGCTGCCGTTGCAAGCATTAGTAAAGTTCATTAACGTGATTTGGAAAACTGGCAAACTGCCCACAAAATGGAAAATGGCAACCATAGTGCCATTTCTAAAGACTGGAAAATCACCCACATCACCGGGTAGCTATAGGCCCATAGCACTTACAAGCTGCATGGCAAAATCCTACGAAAGCATAATAAACATAAGAATAACGTACACCCTTCAAATAGACAACCTACTAGATGATCATCAGTGTGGATATAAGAAAGGCCATTCAACGATCGATCATCTTGTTCGCCTCGAACACACAGTACGTGAGGCCTTCTTACATAGGCAACACTGCCTAGCAGTGTTTTTTGACCTGGAGAAGGCCTACGACACTACGTGGAGGTGCGTTATACTGAGAGACCTGGCGAATCTCGGAATACGCGGAACAATGCTTAATTGCCTGCCTGACTTTCTATCAAACCGAAACTTTCAGGTACGGTTGAGCTCCGCACTATCGCGCGTTTTTGTCTAAGAAAATGGTGCGCCGCAGGGTTGCGTGTTAAGCACTACAATCTTCGTAGTCAAAATTAAGTCAGTTAATGAAGTAATACCACCCTTCATCATGCACTCATTATACGTTGACGATCTTCAGATAGCACGCCGAGCTTCAAGCATATACACACGTGTAAAGCAGCTGCAGCTAACCATCAACAAACTGACCAAATGGGCAGATCAAAACGGCTTTCGCTTTTCTACCCAGAGAACCGTTACCCTACTTTTCTCACAAAAGCGCGGCTTGTATCCGGACCCCGTTCTTAAAATCAACAACAGTGTACTGCCGCTCAAGTCAGAACACCAGTTCCTAGGCTTAGTCGTTGACAGGAAACTAAACTTCATTTCCCACTCAAATTACACAAAAAGAAAAACAAACAAAGCGCTTAACATTCTGAAAATACTATTGTGGAAACACTGGGGCGCCACTCGAGTCTGCCTTTTACGCATATACCGCTCGATCGTGCGCAGCATACTTGATTACGGCAGCGTTATTTACAGTTCAGCCAGAAAATCTTACCTCAAACGTCTTGACCCAATACATCATCATGAATTCCGCTTGGCAACTTGCGCGTATGGAACCTCACCTGTCCAGAGCTTATATGCTGAGATCAACGAGCCGTGCCTAGAACAAAGAAGGGCGCTACTTACTGTATCCTATGTTTTAAGAACCAGATCGAAACCAAGCCACACATGTCACACTATTGTCTCTCACATCGGTACCGGAATACAATACAACAGACCGCACACGTTAAGACCACTTCTCCTGTGCTTTGAAGAAATATGTCTAGACTACGAAGTACCGAATCAGGCACTAAGCGCTGTCCAAATGCCGGAAAGACTGGCTCCATGGTTGGACTTTTCGCACTACACTGACTTTTCCTTAGCTCATCTATGGAAGAAGGAAACTCCACGGGAACAAATTATTCAGGAATTCCTAGCCGTACAAGAAAAATATAACACACAGTTTGAATACTACACTGATGGATCCAAAACACTAGATTATACAGCAAGTGCTGTCATACCAAAACACTCAGAAACATGTATAAGACTGCCACCATTGGTATTTATCATCACAAAAGATGTAAATGCTCTTTTGATTGCTCTCGAAGAAATTTTATCAAGAAATCACGAAAAAGCTGTCATATACACTGACTCTTTTAGCCATTAAGAGTCCTACATTTAAGGTCGGAAAACGAACCGTTTTTCGGGGACATTTTGCAGAAGCTAGAAAGAGCTGAGAAAAATGGCAAGGCAATCCGGCTTTTATGGGTGCCGAGCCATGTTGGTATCGCAGGAAACAAAAAGCCAGACAGGGTAGCAACAAGGGCAGGTCACAAAGCATAGCAGAAATAAGGACACCATTCAGAACTGTTTCAACAGTTGTCGGACAGCCTTTGGGGCAAAATGGCAAGAAGAGTGGCAGGCTCAAGTGCATAACAAGCTTCAAATTGTCAAGCCTATTCTACAAGAATGGAATTCTTGCAATCACCAAAAGCGCTTCATCAAAGTAACACGATGCCGCCTGCGGATAGGTCATACTCACCTCACCCACAACGTTTTGTTGCGCGGAGAAGATCAGCCAAAATGCGAACATAGCAAAGAACTTCCGACTATCAATCACATTTTAATAACATGCCCAGTCTTTGAAAAAAGTAGACACGTTTATTTTAAAGAATTTTACAGAACACAAACACCTCTACACCTATTGTTAATTATATCAGAAAATGCACTCAAACCCATACACGATGTTTTTAGGTTTCTAGAGGCCGCAGGTCTTCTAAACAAACTGTGAACAGAAATCTGTTTTTCACCTCACATTTTAACCTTATTATCAAAATCACCCAGTGTCTGGTGCATCATAGCCATTGTTGCTTTTGCGCCATAAAACCCAACGTAACTAACTTCAATCTCACGGTTCGGCTCCGCAGTTATTACCTGCCCTAAGTAGACATAGTCTTTTTACAACTTCAAGTGCACTAATACCTATCTTCCTAGGTTGTTTTTTTACATATAAGGCTCTTTATTCAGTACAATACAGTGCAAGTAAAAAGTTTATATAATACAGAAGGAGGTCCCAAAGTAAAAACTGTCAGGGGGAGCTCCTGCGAATTCATGTATAAAAGTATAGAACAAAGATTGGCAACTAAGGAAAAAACAGCAAGCGAATAAAACAAAATGAACTTAATGAAAATTATTATTGAAACTTATGGTAGTTCAAAATATTTACATGTAAGTGATGAAACAGGGGATAACTAATTGCATTAAATTACTATAACATAACACATACATATCACTAACTAATACAGTGTCACTTTAGAACCTATACAAGTACACATAAATGCATACAACCGTATATAAACACACACACACACACACACACACACATATATATATATATATATATATATATATATATATATACATACATATATATTCAGGTTTCGCATGTTGTTAGTAAGAACTGTTTTAGATGCCGCCGGAAAAATTGTAATGAGGGGCTTGATTTAATAATTGACGGTAGTGAGTTCCAGAAAGAAATTGCAAAAAACAAGGCTGTCAATTTGCCGTAGTTAGTACTTACTTTTGGAAGCAGAAGGTTATTATTTCCGGAAAACCGTGTGTTATTAGTATTGTGGAGATGTGTGAGGGGAAGTATGTCAGTGGTAATGTCACCGACTCTACTTCTGAATAATGAAATGCCAAGTTTGAATTGAAAGATGGAAACGAACGGTAAAATTTCGAGTGTGCAAAAGAGGGGTGCTGCTGATGCTGTGTAGGAACTATGTGTGATAATTTGGACTGCTCTTTTCTGAAAGTGAATGAGAAATTTTAGGTGTGTGGCGTAGGTATTGGCTCAGGATGAAATGCAGTAGGTTAGGTGACTGTTAATGAAAGCATAGCAAAGTGATTTTAAAATGTGTTGTTGAAAACTATGCCTTGTGTGAATGAGTATGCGGATGCCAAAAGCAGTCTTCTTGACGATAGAATTCACGTGACTGTTATATTTAAGTTGAGGGTCTAATGTGACAAATAAAAAAGTAGTGAACTTTCATGGGGTGCTGACGCAGTTACCAATGTATATTTCAGGTGAAATCGTAACGCTTTTTGGGAAGAAGGAAATAACATAAAAGTTGTTTTAACAGGGTTGATTTTCAATAAGTTGTTTTTGCACCATGAAACAAGTTTCGCGACATCAGTGTTTATTTTTGCTAGTATATTGTTAAGATCTTTGTCACTTGAAAATATCGTGGTGTCGTCAGCATAAAGGTTGCAGTCAGATGAGTTAAGTGATGATGGTTAGTCGTTAATGTAGATAAGATACATGAGAGGTCCCAGAATTGAGCCTTGTGGGACTCCCTGGTTAGTTATTATTGGTGAGGATAAAACACCGCTGTAATTGACAACCTGGGTTCTGTTGGCGAGGTAGCTTCGTAAAAGGACTAAAGTAGGCCCACAAATTCCCAAGAAATTAAGTTCAGCCTACAAAATAGAGGGGTTTATAGTGTCGAAGGCTTTATTTAAACCTATAAATAACGCCCCTGCCCTGAGCTCCTTATCGATGGACTGTTTTATGCTATCTGTTAGTTTATTCAGTGCTAATTCGGTAGAAAACTTAGCACGAAAACCAAACTGCTTATGTGACAAAATGTTAAATTTTGTTAGGTAGTCCATTAGGCTATTCACAATGAGCTTCTCAATTACCTTCCTAAGGAATGGGAGGATTGTTATAGGCCGATAATTAGAAAAACTTTTCGGTCTCCCTTTTCGAACACAGCTATTACTTTTCCTTGTTTGAGGATTGTAGGAAAAATGCCTGAACGAAATGCGGTGTTAATAAGCTCTGAGTGCACAGGAGATAACTCACAAGCAACAAGTCAGATTTTAGCTGCAAAATTGAATCAAGGCCACATCCTGTCGTCTTCAAACTTGTTATAGTGCAAAGAATCTCAGCAGGTGACGTGGGTTTTAAGAAAAAAGAGTGAGGCAAGCGAGACAACGAAGGTAAGTTAGTGACAGCCGATACTGAGTTGCTGAAAAGTGATTCATTAAAAGAATTGGCGATAGTGACAGGGCAAGTTGAACGCTGGTGTCATCCAAAAATTCGGTCTCAAGTGCGTCTGGCTGATCAGGATGCAAGAATTCCTTCATGACGTTCCACTTTTTCCTACTGTCATTCCCGTTTTCGAGCACTTTATTTTGATAGTAGGTTCGTTTGGCTTTTTTGAGTAAGACAGTAAGAGTTTGTGAATAGAGTTAGTTTAGAGCGGGTCCTGAGGGACAGGTTGAATGGCTGAAGTTTTACTTTTTGTAAAGGTTATCTTTTTTTATTTATGCTACGCAGCAGTCCTCTAGTAATCCATAGGTTTCTAGGGGCTGAGTACCAACGCGATTTGGTGGATACAGATGTACGCGAGTTTATGATACCTGTTAGTTTTTCAGTCAAGGTACTAAACGCTTTATTAACATAAGGTTCTTGAGATAGTTTCCCCCAGTCAAAGCGGGATACCAAATCAACGAACTTCGCAAAATCGAAACGACATTCATTGATCATTTCATTTTTACAATTAGTTTGTGTTTTTGATTACAGAAAAATTGGATAATGATCTGTTAGATCAAAATTGACCACACCGGTCTCCTGAACTGACATAACGTTACTGATTATATGGTCGATAAGCGTGTTCCGACCAGAAGGAGCACATCGTGTCGGAGAATTCAGCATAGATGTGAACCCATGACCCTTGAAGCAGTTAGAGTATTGAGCACAAGAACCGTCGTTAATATTTGTAATGTCAATGTTAATTTCGACTAAAATGATCACGTTATAATTTTCGGAAATAAACGAGCTTAGTATAATTATCAAGCTCAACACAAAAGTCACCGTAAAATGATGATGGAGAC
The DNA here is from genome assembly GCF_043290135.1 of Rhipicephalus microplus. Lineage (NCBI taxonomy): Eukaryota > Metazoa > Arthropoda > Arachnida > Ixodida > Ixodidae > Rhipicephalus > Rhipicephalus microplus. The sequence goes on from NC_134700.1 coordinate 41,009,108, forward strand.
CGATAAATTGAACCAATGATAGTTCTTTTATTTGACGGAAGGAAATCACGGTCAAATTCGAGCCAGACTGATTCACATTTCAACACAGAAAACGCGATATCAGTACGTCGTTTATATGACAATGCGTTAGAAATGAACATGGCTGATCCACCATGATAGTCACCGAGGCGATGAAAAAATTCAGCACGATAGCCCGGAATGGAAAACATGCTACCATCAGCTGCAGATAGACATGTTTCTGGTAGACATATGAGCGAGAAGTGATGATCGGTCAAAGAAAGGAAATTATCAACGTCATCAAAGTTTTTCGGTAAGCTTCGGGTGTTAAACGAACTAAGAAGTTGCTTCAGTTCGAGGACAGTGTGTGTCGCTATAATGGTTCACAATCATCATGCTTAAATGCTTAAATGCTATATGAAAAAATGGCCAGATCACTAACACCGGAGATGCGGTACACTTGGCTGTCCATGAACTTTCTTGCTTTGATGCGAAGTTGTCCACCCATAGGAACTGCCACTGCTTTTCTTTCTTCAGTGCCGATGTCATTGAACATTACTTTCGTTTTCTGCAGAATAGTTTTAAGACCCACCTTCCTGCTCTCCTTGTCTAACTTCGTAATCATGAGTCACCTGAGTTACCCAGCAATGCAATGTCATCGGCGAAGCGCAGGTTACTAAGGTACTCACCATTAACTCTTATCCTAACTGTTCCCATTCTGAACCACGTTAACCACTGTGGTTCAGTGGTTAACGTCAGTCATATCAGGAAACATTATATAACAAAATTCACAGCCGTGAAAATAATTCGAAGGTACACTAACAAAGGAAGCCCCGAATTGTTGAATGGGGAAGGCTTCGCTAATCTCGCGCTCGCGCTGATTTTTATATCACCCCCTAATCAAACACTTGTCAAAAATTGGCTGGCAACCACATTTTTTATAATGGTTCACCAAGTGGCTGGTAACGGAGACTTTTAGAGAGTAAGCGGGCTCCCTCAAGCGATCATTAATGCATGGGCCTGTTTGGCCAATGTAACATAGCCCGCATGTAAACAATATCTTGTATACAATCACTAAAACACATTCGACATAGCGCGTAGAGTGTTCCTTAGCGCATGCTTCTTTCTTTGGTCCTTCAATATTAACTCTTCACTTGGCCCGGCAAGTTTGTCGCGTGCGCAGAACACAACTTGTACACCTATTTTGCCAGCAACCTTCTTTAGCCTATGGGAAACCTCGTGTACGTAAGGAATAACAGCCGTGCTGGAATGTGGTTTTTTCAGTAGGCTGTTGCTTTGTCCCTTATCAGGCACTCTTAGAGACGTAAGAAGAGTCCCGGTGATGGAAGTTAGCAGGGGATTAGAAAAACCTTCTTGGTGAAGGCGATGAACTTGGTTAGAAAGACTACGTTCTACCTGGTGGTGACAAGAGCGAGTTAGAGCTGCCTTTAGGCAAGAAAAAACGATGCCACGCTTGACTAGCTTATAAAGGGCCAACGTAAAAGAAAGAAGGCTTTTCTTTGAGCGTGGCTCGTACCGCCAACAGACATGGTCCACCAAAAAAAGCATTTATAAGTCTTGATATTGTAGCTTGTCATCAGAAATCAGCTCCAACGTTAATTTAAGTTGCTTGATTTCATGCCGATATACGTAAAAATTCTGGCTGGTGGTTCGTCGGGGCTCAAATTGGTCGATGGGGTAAAACACTAAAAAGTCGTCAACGTAGCGGAACAACACTTTCACTGTGCTTGTCTGAGGAAGGTTAGCCACCAGACTTGTGTCATATTGCGCGAGAAAAAGGTCAGTAAAAACCGGAGCTAAACAAGATCCAATGCACACTCCTTCCCGCTGAGTGTAGAAGGTGTCCTTGTGAAGTACAAAAGTCGAAAGTATATAAAGCGCAGTACTTCTAAAAAACTATGAACACGAATTCACACTCCTTGCGAAATTTAGTGCAGTCGCTTGACTTTGGGACCCTCGTCTTCCTACTACATTCTACGAATTTTGTATTTTGAATGAATGAATAAACTGAATAAACTGAAACCTCGCCGGGGCCGACCAGATGCGACAGCCGTACTTGCTACAACTGCTGGATACTTGGACACATTACTAGGTACTGGTACCGTCGCCAGCAGCGGGCTCCGCGATTCAACGTGTACACTCTCTGTGTGCCTGTTGACGAGTCACGAACATTTCCGAGCTCTTTCCAATGGCAAAACGCGGCACGTGCTGACTTGCCTTGCTCCGACCACAGCGTTACCCCACCACCGGCACGCCAACAGTAGAGACTTTTAGTGCTGGGTACCCAAGCGGCTTGCGTACCCAGGACGTCAGGGTGGCGGCACTGTGCATGCGCGATATCCCAAGCAGATGCTTCGCAAGATCGCTGGGGCACTGGGGCCATGCGTCCGCGCGGCCATTAACAACGCTGCCACCACTCGCTCCCTGGCGGATATAGGCTGCCCTGGCCCTCATGCGGGCGCATCATGTTAACCGTGATGTCATTCACCTTAACGGCAAGCCAAGCCAAGGCTGACCATAGCTACCAACTTGACACAATTATCATAGCAAAAAGGCATCAAATCTCTGACAGCACAGATCGGCCGCCTTCTAAGATGCCGCCTCGGGCGAAGTAGCGCGAGCAAGGTTTTACTTCACGCCCGAGGTGGGCATTTTTCTGTTACGTGAGGTGCTGGCGCTCGAGCAATAGTGATTGAATTGTTTCAGCCAGATTACCAAAGCTAGAATGACCTAGAACACAAGCCGAAAACGTGCGAGCCCTCAACCAGCTGAATAGGTGGCACCATCTAGCAGGGCCATAATGAACCAGAATTCACAAAACTGTTATTGCGGAAACATTTTGCATTGTATGTCTCGTGCAAAAATGAGTTACCATTTTAATCATTTTCACCTCGAAAACATTACGCGCAAGCTAACGTGTTGATGACTGTGGTTGGACGAATTGTCACGAGATGTCGACGCTATCGTTACAGTAACCTTGTATTTTTCACCTTTTTGCCTATACCAGGATACTGTACACGATAAAAAAAAAGTCTCGGTATTTTGCCCCCGCGCGATTCAATTGATTGATTCGTGGGGTTGAACGTCCCAAAACCACCAACGGCGATTCAAAATTTTGTAAGTTAAATGCAGTTAGCATCACCATTTATGATTCGCGATAACGTAAAGATATATCCGTTTACGTACGTACGCAAACGTTTACATATGAGGAGCTCAAAACGTTGGAAGACATGCGTTTCGTTAAGACAGTAAACGCAAATTGGTATCCGGTTACACGTTAAAGTAAACAAGTATATGTACAAGTTAAAAGTTACACAGAATTACACGTTACGTTGTTGTTCTGTTGTCGCGCTTGTTAAACTACGACCGGCCGTCTGGATTGCTTGGCATCGACGGTGCTGGCTGCAGTCGCAACTGCGGCACATACGAAAAAAAACTTTTTTTGTTTCCGGTCGATAACTGTCATATTAAATAAAATAATTTGTTGAAAGTAGTTTACATCATGTCACTATGTATGTTTATTTCAACATTTTAAATCGTAAAATTGAATAAACAATACATACGCGACAAGACAATATGGCGCTGTGAACGTATGTGACCTTCGTGCGGCTCGCGTTTGTGCGCGCACTGCTATAAGGCATTCCCATTGGGTACGGGTTGGGTACGCAACGCCGCGCAGCCCCAAGCCCGCAACGCTCCAAGAGCTTCTGTACACAGCACTAAAACTCTAGTGATTCTCGTCCCCGTGTCACCACTCGGGGATTCCACCACTACTGGGAAACTAACTGATGCAACCGATGGGGGCGAGGCCGCAAAATCATCTGCCCCAAGACCTCCTTGTGCTGTAAATGTCGAAAACGAAGTGAGTGCTTTCGTAGACAGTGTGAGTACTGTTGCCTTAGTTAATACTGGTGCTGTGGTTTCTAATGTCAGCATGTCTTTTAAAAATTTCCTTGGGATGAAAGTAATGTTTGCTTGTAATTGGGGTTCTACTTTTCGCGGCGTAAGGGGAGAAATGTTGGGCGCGGTTGGTGTATAATCAGTTTTGATTTCTCTAAGAAATCGAAAGTTTAGATCTGAACTAACGGTACTTGCACGTGCGACACACGACATCATTCTTGGTTTAGATATTTAGTGTGAACGCGGTGCCACTCTGAATTGCGTTAGTGGTGCGACTTGTTTTCGTACCGTGTTACCCTTTTCATTGACGGAAGATACTATTCATGACAGCTTGGACGTGTTTTGCATGTCTCAAGACATCTGTTTAGCCTCGCATACGACAATATTTCTGCGCGTAAACTCTTCACGTTCTTGTGCAGGTTCTTGCTACGGTATAGCCGAGGCAACGTTTAGTCGCGCACCTAATAATAACGTTATTGTGCATCGTTGCCTCGTGCTCTCCGTCGATGGTTGTGCCGATTTGCCAACTGTGAAAGAGTCCGCGCAACTCATATGTCTGCCTGCATGATTTAGGTTGCCAAGCTTTCTAGAGCAAGGTACTCTTACTATCTGGTCACTTGAACTGTCGGCGGCCATAAAAAATCCTTCCGCCAACTCGTACCTCAACTATTCTGCCAACAATAAATGCAGGATCAGCAAGTCGCTTCCCTCAACTGAACGGAAGTGCTCACAGGCTATGCAGCAGTCTTTGACTTTTCCCAAGATGTCTCGTCTACCGTCACGGCACCGTCTTCACGTACGCAACACCGCATCTATACAGGCCAAGCAACACCAATACTCTGGAAGCCACACTGCGTATCGCCTTCAAAAGGATAGTCATCGCCGAGCAAGTTGAAGACATGCTCAAGAAGAGTGTCATACAAGAATCGTGTAGTCCTTGAGCAGATCCTGTGATTCTAGTCATAAAAAGGACAATTCATGAAGATTCTGCGTAGGCTATCGCCGGCTAAATGTCATTAAAAAAAGACGCCTACCCTTTGCCACGTATAGCTGACGCCGTGGACTGCCTCCACTCTATCTCCTATTTTTCTTCTGTGGACTTGCGTTCTGGGTATTTACCAATTCCTATGCATCCCTTAGACAAGGAGAAGACGGCCTTCGTAACGCCTGACGGTCTTCAGGAGTTTAACGTTATGCCCTTCTCGATTTGTGCTTTGCTCCAGTGACATTCGAGATAGTTATGAATGCAGCACCCCGTGGACTAGATGGCGTGATTATCTACGGCTGCACGCCATCTATGATTTAAATGGCGTGATTATCTACGGAAGATTTTCAAGGTACAACCACCACTTGTTTATTGTAATTGAATGCTCACGCGAAGCTGGCCTTGTTTTATACTCAAATAAGTGCAATATCGGAGAACGTCAAGCCCTCGTATGAGGCTTTGTCTAGGACAAAGAAGGCATACGACAAGACCCACCGAAGACCACAGTAAATTGAAACTTTGAGCAACCACTAACAGTGAAGGACCTGCGCATTTTTCTGGGTCTGTGCTTATATTTGCACCGATTTATTAATAACTTCGCACTACTTGCCTCCGCGCTAACGTCTTTCTCCATAGACACAACGTACTTGTGCGATGATATATGTGATTCTGCATTTCAACAGCTGAAGTTTTTATTGATTTGAGGACCTATCCTGAAGCATTTCAATTCTGATGCTCTCACTGAACTGCATACTGAAACTAGTGGGCTAGGTGTTGGTGCTGTGCTGCTCCAACTCTGCCACGGCCGCCAGCCTGTCGTAGCGTATGCCAGTCGGACACTAACCAGGGCAGAGAAAAATTACATTGTCACTGAGCTCGAGTGTTTGCAGTCTTACTCACCATTCAAAAGTTCCAACCCTATCAACATGGCCGTCAGTTCACAACAATGACCCATCATCAGTCACTATGCTGGCCAGTGGGACCTCACGGCTCGCCTGGCCGGCTGGCTCGTTGGGCGTAGCGCCTCCAAGAGTAAACTCTTAATCAAGTCCTGGCTCGCGCCCGTCTTGTAGGTGGGATGCTCCAAAATTTAGAAAAAGTCACGGCTGCAGGAGGCCATGCGGCAAGAGTTAGCCGTGACAGAGCAAAAAGAAAAGGGTGCACCCTCCAAGCACGCCTTATAGGTGACCGACAGCTCCGCGCTTGCTATTCGCAATGTTCATAGACTGTCGCTCCGCCAAGTGGAATTCAGGAGCGTCATCTCAAGGATTATCGGAACGCAGACGCTCCCAACGCTTCTAGTTTGGCGGTGCTAGCCGCAGTGTTAACGCGTTTGTAGGAAACGAACACAAGCCACTTTTCATCTAGCGTGTATCACTGATTGTACCGCATAATCCGTGGCACAATAAATCTGATTCGTTCTTGTGAGAGGCGGAGCTTTCGTGAAAATACGTAGAAAATTGCGCTTTCGAATATACCTTGTAGAGTACACATATATGCTTCGCGAGATTTTGTGTAGCCACGTTTGACGGGTAAATGTCACTGTCTAACATGTGCAGTTGAAACTCACTTTGCTTTACGTGCGTAGAGCATTCGTCAGTGCTTTTGTAGTGCATGAATCGCGTACGCGTGCATTCGTTTCGATATACTTGTTTCGATTACGCCGATGGAACCTGCAACATCCGAGTGCCGCGAATGGCGCACTGTTGGAGTCTGACCATGGTTGTGACACAAGCGCTCCATAATGGTAAATCAAGGATTGCGCTCTACTGAAGAAGCAGCTGCATTACAGCGTAAGTAATGACGACAGCGTAATGTTTGCAAACCATCCCTACAGTATACATTCGGTCCTGTGGAGTCGCGACGGCGCACTACTTTCTTGTGGCCTACTACAGCGGTAAATTCACCAAGCAGGCTTGGCACAAATTATCTCGGAGTGCCGTTCAGCTGATACGTGTATTCTAGTTCACACAGTTTTCTGTGGCACGCATAGGATTACGCAAAGCATCGTTGATACACAGATGATCAGCTGGCACCATCACCCTTCAACTGCGGCAAGAAATGAGGTAGCGAACATACACCAGTTCCTATAGCTTGGGAAAGTATTGATTGATTGATTTCTAGCGTTTAACTTCCCAAAACCACCATGTGATTATGAGAGACGCCGTAGTCGAGGGCTCCGGAAATTTCGACCACCTGGGGTTCTTTAACGTGCACCCAAATCTGAGCACACGGGCCTACGACATTTTCGCCTCCATCGGAAATGCAGCCGCCGCAGCCGGGATTTGAACCCGCGACCTGCAGGTCAGCAGCCGAGTACCTTACCCACTGGACCACTGCGGCGGGGCATAGCTTGGGAAAGTACTTTGGTCCGATATGTACTCATTTGAATATCAAGAGTTCATTCGGTAAAAACGGTACGGCAAGTACGTCCGAGCGTCCTGACTTTTCCTATGTGAGTTTACGTGTTGATCATCCCTCTGCAGCCTTCTCTAATTGCACGGCGTGCCACCTATAGGCCGCGAGCATTGAAAATGTGGGCCACGTGAGCGCAGTTCTTCTCATTTACGCGAAAAGTGCGTTGGTTTGAGCTAGCTATTTCATAGCACTCATTTTGAAAGGGCAGCGCAACGACACGAGGAAAGAAAGACAGAAAGGCAAAGAGCGTTGACAAACAACTGATAATTTATTGCCGTCACCTGTGCATATATATGTGCCACAACAAATACAGAGAAACGTGATTGTAACTAAGGTAAAATCAAGAAAACCTGACAGCTTTCAAACAGATAATAAAAATAATGAGCTAAAATGATAAAAACCATTTAAAAATTCACGCTAGCGTGTTGATGAGAAACAACAGTCTATGACAAAACAGGACAACGAAAAATAACGAACGACAATCAAACAAAACCTATAAGAAACGCGATTTCAGCGTCAGATAAAGATATGAAAGGCCTGCTCACGCATTTGTCACCTGATGATGAATAAAGCTCTTGACACTTTCACGCTCTAAATTATCTCTTCCCCTCATTAAAAACCGTGTGCTGTGAAAGTAAGGAGAGCCCCCGCAACGCCTGCAATAGTCAGCCAGAAAACCACTAGTTGTATTCTGTGAATTATAATCAAGCTCGTTCGACCTTTCATTAAAACACCTGCCAGTTTGGCCAACGTAAACACGTTCACAACTCAAAACAAACCTAAAAGCCGCATTGAAAATGCACTCAATGAACCTTTTCCTGTGTTTGTTTGAGCAGCCAGGCTGTCTACATCGGTTCGTCATGCCAGCATGCCAGATAGCCTTGAAAGTTTGCTAGGCTCGGACAGAAAAAGGTCAACGTCATGTTTTGATGCAAGTCTCTTCAAGTTATGCGAAATTTTATGAATGTATGCAATAATGTCCACGTGCTTCACTTTTCTACCAAGTTCCTCTTTCGTTTCATCAAGTCATACATCCTTTAATAGGGTTGAACAAGCTGCAGAAGTTAACTCAGGGCGATATCCCGCCTGCTTCAGTCCGGAAACCTGTTCAACAAAACTAGACGACTAAGCATGCACACATGATTTATTCAGAGGCGAATACAAACAGTTCATTGCAATGCTCTGCTTAACAAGCGTAAAATGGGCGCTGTTATGGGGTAAAAAAGGATTCTTAGATCTAGAATTGTACTTCCAACAGATATAGTTATCAGCAAAAAAAAACAGGCGAATTTCAAGAAACTGCAACGATCGCTTATCAGGCATTTCATGCGTTATTATAAGGCCTTGACTTCCACTCTGAAATACATGCAAAACTTCATAAATGATAATTTTAAGGCCCACTATACCACTCAAAATCCCGAAAAAGACATCAACATATCTAAATATCTCGAGAACTTGTGGTATTTGCAGTTTATCTTGAACACGGCAACCAATGACCGACAGAAAAAGACCGCACAGAACTGGAGCCACGGCCGACCTGATACATATGCCCTTTCTTTGAACATAGAACTTATCATAAATAACAACTGTAGTCGCCAAATAAAAATCTAAGAGGCTGACAAAGTCATCAGCAGAAACACCAGCTTCATCCGAGAACTGCAGTTCTCCATGTTCCTGAACTCCATCTCGGAAAGCAGGTAGCAATCTTTCGGGTGGAACAGTATAATAAAGTTCTTCAATATTGTCCCGGGGTCGTGACGTGGCCGAAGACAGCAGACATTATGTTGGGATTCAACTGTTTATTTGGGCGAGCCTGTGCCCGGTAAGCGCAAAGTCTGATTACAGTAGCAGTCTTGCACAGATAGCAGTGAACGGAGCGTCAGCCGTTGATCAGCTACTGACAGGCGGTGAAGTGCGTCGGCATTTATACTTTTGCCATCGAAAGTTCCAGTGTTATTGCTGGCGGTGGCGTAGTTTCCAGAATAATCTGTACAGTCCTCGGAGTGGGCAAGATTTTATCGAAATGATCTACATACAGTTCTGAGGCTTCTCGAAAACTGCAGGCGCGGTTTGCGCTGAGAGTTGTGTAGTGCATTGCGGTGATAACAAAACTTGAGGAATGGAACGTGGCCTTGCCCCCCTCTGAAAAAGGCATCGTCCCGATGCTACAGGTACAACAATAATGCAAGAAAGTATAATGACTAAATTACAATACAGCAACAATACAAAAAAACACTGTTTCAGTTTATTAACGCGCATGAAACGGCATGAGGCGCGCGACATGGACGACTTCAGGTCGCGATCGGCGTCGTTGAGAGTTCGTGATGCCGTCGGGGACAACCTCGTAATCAAGTGGGCTGAGACGCCGAATCACTTTGTACGGTACGAAGTACAGTCGCAGAAGCTTTTCACTGAGTCCACGTCGGCGTATCGGCGTCCACACCCAAACACGTTCACTGGGCTGCTACTCCACCAAGCTTCATCGAAGATAGTAACGGCGGCTGTCGGTCGCCTGTTGATTCTTGACACAAAGACGCGCGAGTTGTCGGGCTTCTTTGGCGCGTTGAAGGTACTACTCACTCACATCGAGGCTTTCTTCATCGGTGACGTTAGGTAACATGGCATCGAGTGTCATTTCCAGGCTCCTTCCGTATACCAATTTGTATGGAGATATCTGCGTCGTCTCTTGAACCATCGTGTTGTATGCGAAGGTCACGTACGGAAGAATGGCGTCCCACGTCTTGTGTTCGACGTCGACGTACATTGCCAGCATATCGGTGATTGTCTTGTTTAGCCGCTTGGTGAGGCCGTTGGTCTGTGGGTGGTACGCTGTCGTCCGGTGGTGGTTTGTCTGGCTGTATGCCAAGAACGCTTGATTAGGTCAGCAGTAAATGCCGTTTTTTGTCGGTGTTGCGGGCCTCCGGGGCGACATGATGTAGGAAAGTTTCGACGAAGAACTTAGCTACCTCAGATGCACTGCCTTTGGGCAGGGCTTTTGTCTCGGCGTAGCGTGTGAGGTAGTCGGTAGCTACCACAATCCACTTGTTTTCGAAAGACGATGGCGGAAACCGCTCCAGCAGATCCATACCATTCTGCTGGAATGTTCAGCGAGGCAGTTCAATTGGCTGCAGAAGTCCCGCTGGCCTTGTCAGTGGTGTCTTGCGTCGCTGACAGTCCCAACATGACCTCACATAAGGAGTGACGTTGGTGGTAAGACCTGGCCAGTAGTGCCTCTCTTGTATCCTCACGAGCGGGTGGGAAACACCGACGTGTCCTGCCATCGGATCGTCGTGCAGGGCTTGCAGGAGTTCTGGCCGCAGAGCTGAAGGCACCACAAGGAGACGCTTGCCTCTGAACGGTGAAAAGTTTTTCTTTTGGAGAAGACCGTTTCGCAGGAAGAACAACGCATGTACGCGCTTGAATAATATCGGGACTTCGACGGTCCTGCCTTCGAGGTATTATATTAGGGCCTTAGGTTCCGGGTCGGCTCGCTGTCGTTCAGTGAAGTCGTTGGTAGTTATCGTTCCCAAGAAGTATCCATCATCTTGGTCGTCGGGTGGTGGTTGGTCGACAGGCGCACGAGAGAGACAATCGGCGTCGGAGTGTTTCTCTCCGGACTTCTAAATGATGGCAATGCCATAATCTTGCAGTCTCAGGCTCCATCGTGCGAGGTGACCTGAAGGGTCCTTCAAGGTACCTAGCCGCTTAGTGGTCGTAGGCGTAGTGGTCGCTCACAACTTTGAAGGGCCTGCCTTAGAGGTGGGGGGCGAAATTTCAACGTAGCCCTGGTGATGGCGAGGCACTACTTTTTCGTTGTGGAATATTTGGCTTCTGTTTTGGATAGCGATCGGCTGGCGTCACTAATAACCTTTTCAAGTCCATCAGCCCTCTGCACAAGAACGGTGCTGAGACCTACGCTGCTTGCTTCAGTGTGTTCTTCTGTCTCGGCAAATTTGTCGAAATAGGCAAGTAACGAAGGCGTCTATAGGGGATGTTTAAGCACCTGGAAAGCGTGTTACTGCGGGGTTTCCCACTTGAAATACACGTCGGCCTTAGTAAGGTTAGTGAGTGGATCAGTGATGCGGGTAAAGTTTTTCACGAACCACCTATAATAGGCGCACAGGCTCAGAAATCAGCGCACCGCCTTCTTGTCAGTGGGCGGCGGGAAGTCGGCGACAGTGGCTGTTTTCCGTGGATTGGGACGAACTCCATACATGATAATCACGTTCCTCAGGAACAAGAGCTCCTCGTACGCAAGTCTGCACTTTTCTGGCTTCAGTGTGAGTCCGGACGTCTTGATGGCTTGAACTACAGCTTCAAGGCACCGAAGACGCTCGTCGAAACTCAAAGAAAACACGACGACGTGGTTCAAGTACACAAGGCAAGTGTGCCACTTCAATCCTGTCAGTACTGTATCCATAACGCGTTGAAAAGTTGCAGCCGCTGAGCAAAGACAGAAGGACATCACCTGTAACTCGAAGAGGCCGTCCGGTGCTATAAACGCCGTCTTCTCTCGGTCTCTTTCATCGACTTCGATTGGCCAATAGTCAGTCTTGAGGTCCATTGACGAAAAATACTTGGCGTTATGAAGCCGATCAAGTGCGTCGTCTATTCGTTGGAGAGGATACACGTCCTTTTTTGCGATTTTTGTTCAGGCGGCGATAAGCAGCGCAAAAAAACGTAGGGTCACATTCTTTTTCTTCACTAACTCCTGGGGGACGCCAATGGTCTCTTGGACGGCTGAATGATGTCATCCCGCCGCATTTCATCAACTTGTCTCTTCATGGCCTCGCGTTCTCGCGTCAAAAAACTGTACGGATTCTGACATAGTGGTCTGCCATTTTCTTCGGTTATGATGCGATGTTTCGTGATTGGGGTCTGCTGAATTTTTGATGACGAGAAAAAGCAATCTTCGTATTACAGGAGCAGGGCCTTGAACTGCTCTTGCTTATGGTTCGCAAGTCTGGGATTGACGTCGAAAGCTGTGAGTGGAACTTGGTTCCTCTGAGTAGGTTCCGCAGAATCAGCAAGGGCGAAAGCACGGTTGGCTCCCACAATTTCTTCGGTGTATGCGACCGTGATTTCTTTGTTCACATGTTTGTACTCAATCGTGAGCATAACCATTGTTTTGCCTCCCCGAAGCTCTGCAATTACTCTTGCGACGCAAATATTTCGGGTGACCAACAGATGCTGACTGCCTTCAACGACGCCTTCCAAGTTAGGTAATTTAGGAGCGCCGACTGAAATAATGATGCTGGAGCGAGGCGGAATGGTGACTTGTTCTTCCAGGACATTCAAGGCATGGTTTTCTGACGGCGTGCGTGGCGGTAGTGCTTCTTCTGTGGATAACGTTATCGACTTTGTTCTTAGGTTGATGACAGCATGATGGAGGCATAAGAAGTCCATGCCAAGGATGACATCTCTCGAGCAATGATGTAGGACTACGAAGTCTGCAGAATAAATACGGCCAATAATGGTGACTCTCACTGTGCAGATGCCTGCTGGCGTTACGACATGACCTCCGGTTGTGCGGATTTCAGGGCCTTCTTAAGCTGCCCTAACTTTCTTCTACTTAGCTGCGAACGACCCACTAATGACGAAATAATCGGCTCCAGTATCGACGAAAGTGGTCACAGTGTGGCCGTCGATAAGAATGTTGAGGTCGCAAGTTCATCGTCTCGCGTTTCAGTTAAGCCGTGGCGTCGGGTCACGGCTTCGTCGGCTTGTTCCGCTGCTTCTATGTTGCGTCGTCAGGTCACCTTTGATGAGTGAGGTTTCGTTGTTAAGACTTTGCCTGGTTGGCGTGGTTTTCGGAAAGCTCTGTCGTAGCATCATCGTCGGAGGAGAATCTTCGGTAGTTCATCACACAGCAACCGCACCTCCATCAGTTGTTGTCCTTAGTTTCCCGGGTACGGGCTAGGAGACCGGCCCCGCGTTGGGCCAGAGTACTGCCGATGGCGTGGTGACATGCGGCGGCTGGGCGACGGCGAACGGGAAAGACTTTGTGGTGTCCACTAAGTTCCTGTCAGGTAGTCGGTGATATCACGTGGCCGTTCCCCTGGCTGCGGACGTGGTACATTGATGGCGAAGCCACGCAGTCCCATCTGTCGGTACTGGCAACGGCGGTATGTGTGTCCAGCCTAGCCGCAGTGGTAGCAGAGCAGGTGGTTGTCAGGTGCACGCCAAACGTCAGTTTTCCTCGGCGCACTGCGCTGACCCGCTGGCGAACGGTAGGACGTAAGTGGGGGTGGTGGCGGCGGTGGCTTCTGGCGACGGAAGTGCGGTGGGGTGGCGTTTTGGCGTGGACGGGGAGGAGTGTTGTGGCGTACTGCAGCAGCGTGGCTCATAGCTTCCGGCTCGGGCAGCGGTGCTTGGTGAATTCGAAGCGATTGTCGAACTTCTTATCGCACAACGTCGGCGATCGAGTCCACTTGAGGCTGCACCGAAGGCAACAGCTTGCGCAGCTCTTCCCGCATGATTGCTCGGATCATTACACGCAGGGCATCGGAGTCAATGGCTTGAGCAGCAGTGCAGTCTGCAGTCAGGCGATGATTATACTGTCTGTGTCGCATGTCCAGGGTCTTCTCGATAGTGGTCGCTTTGGCTACAATTTCTTAGACGGTGTTCGGTGGATTTCTCATCAGTCCCGTGAAGAGCTCCTTTTTGAACCCTCGCATGAAAAAGCGAACTTTCTTTCCTCGGGCATGTCTGGGTCAGCGTGACGGAATAGGGGGGTCATTTCTTCTGTGAAAATGGCAACATTTTAATTTGGTAGCTGAACTCTGGTCTCTAGTCAAGCAGCGGCCCTTTCTTTGTGAGCGACGCTCGCGAACGTTTGCAGGAATGCAAAGCCGAAGACCACCCACGTTTAAAGCGCGGACTCCCGATTTTCGAGCCCGGTCCTTGCGGTGTCTTCCAGGTAGAAGTACACATGTGTGAGCTTTTCTTCATTGTAGTAGTGGTTGAGGGCGGCCACGCGGTCGTATGTTTCCAGCCAGGTCTCCGGGTCTTCGAACGATGACTCATGAAAAGTTGGTAATTCACTGGGTTGATGCATGATGATCGTGGGCTGGGACGCTGCGGTTGTCATTGTCGCTGCAGCCGAGGTGATTACCTTGGTCTTCCCAGCAGATGGTCTTCCCAGCAACCCAGCAGATGCAGTCGCTTGTTTCTTGAGAGCATCCCCGTGATCTGGCAACGCCACTTTAGCCAGTAGCTGTATTGGAACCTTCAAGTCTTGGTGATGGATGATACCTTCGTCATGTGCAAGTCTGAGGATTTTCTGCTAAATCCTCAAGGTTTGAATTCTGGTTGTTTTAATGGCTTCTCCATTGACATTGAAGAACTTTATTATTCAGTTCCACCCGAAGGATTGCTACTTGCTTTCCGAGATAGAGTTAAGGAACAAGGTGAACTGCAGTTCTCAGGTGAAGCCGGTGTTTCTGCCGATGACGTTGTCAGACTCTTGAAATTTTCTTTGGCGTCTACAGTTGTTATTGATGATTTTCACTTCTATGTTCAAAGAAAGGTCATATGTAATGGGTCGGCGGTGGCTCCAGTTCTGTGTGGTCTTTTCCGGTCGGCTGTTGGTTGCCGTTTTCAAAATAAACTGCAAGTACCGCAAGTTGTCAAAATATTTATATATGTTGATAACTTTCTAGTGACTTTGAATGAAGTGGCGGACCTTGACATCTTCAACGATGACCTCTTGCATGTATTTCGAATTGAAAGTTAAAGCCTAATATTCGCGCAAGAAAGCCTGATAAGCAAACGTAGCAGTTTCTTGATATTTGCCTGTTTTTGCGGATAACCATATCTGTTGGAAGTACAATCCAAGATCCTAGAAACCTTCGTTACCTCTAGAGAGCGCTCATTCTAAGCTTATTAAGTGGACCACCACAATGAACTCTTTGAACTCGGCTCTGAATAAGTCATGTGTGCATGCTTAGCCGTCTAGCTTTGTTGCACAGGTTTCCAGACAAAAGCAGGCGGGATATCCCCCTGAATGAATTTCTTCAGCTTGTGAAACCCCAATACAAGACATAAAACGTGATCAAGCAAAAGAGAAACTTAGTAGAAAAATGAAGCATATTCACATTATTTCATAGATTCATAAAATGTCGCATAATTTTAAGAGACTGGCATCAAAGCATGATTTTCAGCTTTTAATGTCCGAGCATTGCAAACTTTCAAGGCTATGTGGAATGACGAACAGAGGTAAACGGCCTGGTGGCTCAACCATACACAGGAAAAGGTTCACTGAGTGCATTTTCATTGTGGTTTTCAGGTTTCTTTTGAGTTGTGGACGTGTGTTTATGGGTCAGACTGGTAGGCGTTTTAATGAAAGGGTGAATGAGCATGCTTTTAATGTACGAAAGAGGACTAGTGGTTTTTTGGCTGACCAATGCCGGCGTTGCGGGTGTTCTCCTGGCGTTTGCAGCACTCAGTTTTAGTGAGGGAAAGGGATTGATTGATTGATATGTGACTTTAACGTCCTCAAACTACCATATGATAATGAGAGATGCCGTAGTGGAGGGCTCCGGAAATTTCGACCACCTGCGGTTCTTCAACGTGCGCCCTTATCTGAACACGTTGGCTTAATACATTTCCGCCTTCATTGGAAATTCAGCCGCCGCAGCCGGGATTGAAACCCGCAACATGCGGGTGAGCAGCCGAGTACCTTAGCCACTAGACCACCGCGGCGGGACATATGATTATGAGAGACGCCGTAGTGGAGGGCTCCAGAAATTCCTACCACCTGGGGTTCTTTACCGTGCACCCAAATCTGAGCACACGGGCCTACGATATTTCCACCTACATCAGAATTGCAGCCGCCGCAGCCAAGATTCAATCCCTCGACCTGCGGGTCAGCAGCCGAGTACTTTAGCCACTAGACCTTCGCTGTGGGGCAATGAGGGGAAGAGATAATTTAGAGCGTGAGATTGTCGAGGCTTTTTTCATTCACCAAGCATGTGACAAATGCGTGAGCAGGCCTTCATATCTTTTTCTGATGCTGAAATCGCGTTTTTTTAGAAGCTTTGTTTGATTATCGATCATTATTTTTGTTTTCCTGTTTTGTCATAGACTGTTGTTTCTCATCAAACGCTAGCATGAATTTTGAAAATGTTTTTTATCATTTAGCTTATCGTTTTCATTATCTGTTTGAAAGCTGTCATGTTTTTTTGAGTTTACCTTCATCATATTCACGTTTTTCTCTCTTTGTTGTGGCACATATATATGCACTGGTGACGGCAATAAATGATAAGTTGTTAGTCAGTACTCTTTGCCTCTCTGTGTTTTTTCTTCGTGTCGTTGCGTTGCCCTTTCAAAATGAGTGCTTCTTATTTAGCTGCCGTTCTTGTCGGGGCATACCGTGCAAGTATCGGTGATACGCATGCGCAAGTAGCGTAAGCCGCAGGGTGAAGGAATGTTTCAAGGAGGTATACACGGGGCTGACTATACACCCTTTCCTGTGCGCGTGAAGAGGAGGAGAGTCACCCTTGTGACAATGAGCGCGTGATCGCACATCGTTCTCATGCGTGGATTGAAGAAAAAACAAAACACGTGTGGAAGAAGGTGAGATTGTGGGTTAGGAGTTGTGAGGGAAGTCGACCACTTGAGAGGCTAGCGCTATACTGTCGCTGCGACGTAGCAAACGACATTACGTGACTTGCCAATGCCGTCGTCAGTGCAGCGAGTGCTTGCAACCTCGAGTCAGTTCATTTTCTAACTTACAGGTTTGTTTATACGCCTGTTGCCGCAGTGCCGGACGCATTAGAGTTAGCCCTATAGTGAATGAGCCCTCCCAAAACGTCGCAGCACCGATACACTGGACTGATAGAACCGAAATTGGCGAAAAAACTCACCAAGTTTAAAGCTTGGGCGAGTTGGTTCACATATATAGCAACACCGTGCAAAAAACAGCAGGAAAGAAAGGAGTAGACAGGACAGAGCGTTGTCCTGTGTACTAGAAATAAAACTTGCGAAGGTTAAAGCTTAGGCAAGAGCTCTGTCGTGTCTCCTCCTTTCTTTTCTGCTGTTTTTTGTGCTGGGTTGTCATTATGAAAGAACTCAACCTTTATCCTAAAGCGTGAAGCTGGCTCGGGGGCCACTTTTTTTTTAAGCACCCGTGCATTCGCAATTGTTCGGTAAGTATGATGGTGTACTTTGCCGATATGTAGGTAATAGAGCCAATTGCCTTTGCACCAGGCTAAAAAAACGATTTCCGAAGCGTGGTATCATAGTAACCATTCTGTTTGGCCCTTATTGTTTAAGGGGAGATGCTACTCGAAGACACTTATTTTAATTATTTACCCTATAGCAATGAAACTTGAGCTATTTATGGAACTTTTTATGCTGATTTCAAATTTCCTGGCAGTGGGTTCCATTGCAGTTACATACCTGCAAGTTTCATTGTAGAAGTGCTTATGGCGCACAAGGTCGTGGGCGAGCTTCTCAAAATCCTTTTCCCGTTTGCGAACCCTGTGGACTTTGGAGCTCGCAGGAAGTCTTTCTTTCCTGTGTTCGTGCCACTCTGGGCACGAGCTTTTCTAAATGGTCTTTGCAGCACAGCACATGTCCGTGTAAATCACGATGTGTTCCATGTTTCCAACATCTTCTATTTCACATTCTTGTGAATAATAAGAAATGGCTGAACACAAAATCTTTGAAAGTAGCTCTTCAAGCCTCTTTAAATTTTCTTTCAAATCAAGAAATGCTCTCAGCATAAGTTCTTGTGGACTGTTCATATTGACGACATCTTGTCGTATATAGGAAGGGAGAACTGTGGGAGATGTTCTTTATTTGGAACATTTTCTTAAATCCGACGCCTTTTGTGTACAGCTTCATTTAGTTGTTCGATGGTGACTTCCGTTTGTTTGGTTGTAACGTCTTGTTGATGGACTCTTCATTGTAGATAAAAGCCAAACTGCTGCTGCGTGCTTGCAATGACCTTCAACACCACTCCTACAGTTGCAGTGAGCTCTGGTGATCAGGCTAGTTGCATCAAGCTGAAAAATAGAATACGTAGTTACACCCGGCCTACGGGCAGCGTGACTGAAAAGACGCATTTTCGGTCTTAGCTGCCTTAAGTAATTACTGCTGAAAAGTACCGACATGCATATTAAAAAGCGCGTGCAGTTAAAGTGACTTGCATCAGCCAACAGTTATCTTGTAGTTCACGGTGATGATCATGTCAATTTACTGGACACTGTCGCTGGCTTAACGTGCGTTATTGTTACGTGGAGCGTTGTTCAGACAGTTAATTAGTGCCCAAAGGCTGGCACTATTCATTCACACTCGTTTTCAGGTAAAAAAAGTCACTTAAACGCTCTACGTACAATCAGACAGCATAGTTCGTAAACGGCAGCAGTAAAAAACAAGATCGGGAAGCGCGGCACAATGCACAGAGGACTTCGCGAATCATTTATTGCACCTGTATTGCATTTGCGCCTTGACAGCGCTGCGCATACAAGCAGAGCCATAACACGATGTTTTTATGCTACGCGACGGCTGAGATATCACTTGCAAAGAGGACTCGTAACAGATTTAATGAATCACTCGTGCAGCTCGGGCAACGTCCACATACGGAAATGCAGCATAGTAAGATTCGCACAATCTTTACGAAGTCGCTAAACGCAACACGGAAGGCGATTGTACAGTACGTACTAGCGCCAATCACACTCTGTTGCCCTCAAGACAACATCAAACAACTGCACATGTCTCACGTTAATTCCATCGTTTGCTCGGTAGTAGGCAGGTAAAATGATGAAAAGGCGTTTGCACAAACCTCGATGATGACGGCGTATGCTTCCTGGTTCACGTTGCTTGTCGAACACACCGTCCTTTCAGAACACTCTGTCCGAACGTGGTTTCTTCAGTCACGTCGAAAACGTGCCTGCTGCGGCATAATTTGCCTCCTTTGTCTTCGTTTGAGGGTCTGGAAAAGCCTGCGCTTATTACTTCCTTGAAGACGGCGCGCTTTATAACACCAGTAGCCATCGCACGCACGCACGTCGGCAAAACGCGGGTGCAGCAGAAGGAGAGACGAGAATGCGTCCCACGTCAGTTAACAACTCAAAGGCCAATCGTGGTGCTGATGGTGCGCTGGCGCACTGCATCAGCATGCCACCTGTAGGTACCGCACGTTCCCTGTAGTGCTTCTTCAAGTTGTGCGTCCATGGCACCAAGCGTACGAGCTCCATCCAAAGTGCACGACGTGGCGATGACCTTATGTAGGCTCCCTAAAAATTTTTGTTGGGAAACATTCCAGGTTGTTTGGCAGCTAATACAAACACAAGCGACACTAGCGAAGCGTGAACAGCCTGAATCACAAGAGTTGCCGAACACTTTGCACAGCCGGTACTACGTGATGTCGTTTTATACTTCACAGAACGATTTCGGCAGATGGCGCCACAGTATGTCCTCGCCGCTACCAAAGTTGCGTATTTGGCGTGAAACGGGTAAGTTGTGGCACATTCCACATCAGCGCCGGACGTTTGTAAGCAGGTATGGTTCATTGAGCGTGCAGTGTGGGCCGGTACTTAGCAATCTTGCAAGGACATACAGCTGTCAGCAAGCTTAACACAAACGCTTCACAGCGTACCCTGAAGCAGCTTGATTTAAGCTAGCAACGCATAGCTTTGAGATCTGTTTCCGAGATGTTGCCTATGCATGCAAACATACTATCCAAGCATACCGATATATTACCTCGGCAACAGGGCCCAGTGCTTCGCGGCTGACATCAGTCGAAGTAATCGAAGTCTCGCGTCGTAATTTTCAAGTTAAGCTTGCTGATGAATGTATTTCTCTCGATGTCAAAGATGTGATGCGAGTACCCTGCGACTTCATAAATGCGTGTAGCTGCGACAGACACACGCGAGCTCCACTTCATTTCAGCAGCACGTCCATAGCCGCCTACGCGTATTACGTGCCTGAGATTAGTGAAGGACGAGCTGCCGGTTTGCAAGCGGTGACAGCTCGCTTCTTCATGGACGCCGCGCAATGTTTCGACCTTGAAGAAAAAAGGGCAAGAAAAAAACCACCAGCCCAATTTATAAGCAATGTCTATCACAAGAGTGGCGTCCAAAGGAAACTACATTTATTCCGGGACTAAGGCCACCGAGCGATTGAGAAGACGCTAGGGAGCCTTTATGCGTGCTAGGAGCGGGCATCGAGGCATCGTAGAAGCCACCAACAAACAGCGCCAGCATCTCGCTTTGACGGTTGAAACGGACGGGGGCCGCGCGTTTTATTGAAGGATATATGAAGTCTGCGGGGATTGTGTCTTTCATTTGTGAGGAAGGACATGTTCACTTTGAAATGTTTAGAACAAATGAGAGTTTCTTTGCGAATGAAGTGCAGCTGCAGTGTGTTCACGGCGCACCGCACCTGCACGGGTGTGTTCGCATATATAGATTGCCGACAATACCATGCACGATTGCGAGCGCGATTTGTTTCATTATGCAGTTATCGCGAGAAGAGTGTCGAGATAACAACAGTCAAAAGTAAAACAACAAGGCCTATGAGCGTCAGAAGTTTCTTCTGAGGCACTGTCGAATACTTTGCTCCGAAATAAAGTGAATAGGCTTACTTAGTCGGCTACTGGGGCCCAGCAACGGTGGGCGTGGTGCTGCCAGCGAAAGTATATCTAAAACACGGTGATGTTGTTTTACGTATAGTTTTGAACGCCTCGCGAATAATAACGAATTTACTCCACTAATACTTCACAACGCGAAGCGACTTATTAGTGTCTATGCAACCGCGTAATTTTACTGTCCCCCGCCGTGGCGTTATGTGGTTCAGTGGTTAGCGTACGCGCTTGCTGATTCAATGTTTGCGAGTTTTAATCACGGTATGTTTGTTGTAAACTTTCTGTGGTATATTTCTGATTGCATAACGCGCGCATGGCTTACTTATGTAATTAACAATGCACCTGAACCTCCCAAAGCCTGGTTGGAACCCTATATTGGGTTCAAAAATTTTTTCGCCGCTTCAAAGGTCGCCTATAGCTAGGACAAGCAGTAGCTGGGACGAATCGTACGCAGGACACCGCTGTAGTGAGCCCCTTGGCTAGCCGGGACACGAGGCGAAAAATCTCCGGCCTATTTCAGTTCCGCCAATGACATGGACTGCTGAGCAGAGATGCCGCTTACAGATCTAGCCGGCTAAACGAACCATGTATAGGCCTTAGAATTTTCGTCTCGCTTACAGGCTATAGGCTGGTAGTTTAAACAGGAGTTGATAAGGAGTGTACAGCTTTTTTGTGGCTTAACAATGCGGAAGATGTCACACAGCTGCCAACTGCTTTCCCGCCTTCCTTCAGTACACACCGATGCTGACGACGTTGACATCGATGACTATTTGGTTTCTATCTCATCCTACTTCCCTGATAATAGCAGCTTCAAACGTGAACAACAGCGCGACCGTGCCCTGAAACCCTTGCTCGAAGCTGCTCATAACTCCACCGACAAACACTTCACAATTTCAAATGGCTTCTGTACAAGAGAAACTATTCAGCCGACGGCCTCCCGTTCCTTCTAGCGCTGACGGAAAGCCTGTGCCCGATCATCCTTCGTTGAATAAATGCTGCCATAACATCTGGTCATCTTGCTTTTACAAGTATCCACTACATCGACTACGTGAGAGGTACTGCTGGCCAAAACACTCGAAGACCACGAAACCGTACGTCACCAGTTGCGCTATATGTCAGTGTTACAAGAAATCCACCCCTGCTACGGCAGGTTATTTGCAACCCATCTCACCACCGACATCTCTCTTTGAAAACAAGTCGGCGTCGACTTGCTCGGACACCTTCCTAAAAGCAGATTTGGCCGCCGATATGTTATAGTGTGCGTGGATTCTTGAACTCGCTATACGAAAACGGACGCACTGACATTGGCCACAGCAGCCGCTGTTTCCTCTTTTTTGTTACAGCGGGTCATACTGCGTCTAGGTGCTCCACGGGCTGCCAGCAGTGACCATTGATGGCAATTTATTGTCCATGTTGCTAAAAAAATCTTCCGCCTCTGTGGCTCCTCTTAATGCCGCTCCATTCCTTATCATCCACCAACTAACAATCTGACCGAGAAAACGAATCAAGCTCTTGCGAATATGCTATTGATTTACGTTGATGCTGACCACAGGAACTAGGATGCCGTCTTCTCGTTTGTCACTTAAGCATATAACACCGCCAAGCATGAAGTTTCTGGACATTCGTCATTTTTTCTGCTTTACGCACGAAACCCTCGCAGTTTTCTTAACACCTTATTACCTTTCTCACATCAGGAAGATCTGTCAATCACTCAGACATTGTGTCGTGCTGAAAAAGCACGTCAACTAGTGCGCCTTCGAACATTGTCCTCTCAAGAATAAAACAAAAGTCGCTACGGTGCCCATCATATACCCGTATAGATTTCTCTCCTTGCGACTACGTTTGGCTGTGGACTCCTTTTCGCATAAAAGGATTGTACTTCAAGTTTCGAGAAAACTTTTCCGGCACATTAGTGCTCAAAGCTCGTCTCGTTGACGTGAATTGCATTGTCGCCAGAGTCACAGCGAATAACCGGCGTACGAGCGTTATGAAAGTTGTTCACGTAGCCGACTTCAAAGTACAACGAAGATGCGCGAACTTACGGGGCGCGGAAAAAGAAGAAGAGTAGTAAAGCCGGCACTTGGACTGTGTCCCTATTGAAAAAAAAACAGCGTTACGAGTATCCCCACTGAAACAGCGCACTGAAACAGCGTTTTAGTGCGCTGGGTGACGCTGGAAACGCTGTACAGTGTATCCCAATGTACTACAGCGCGCTTCTGTTGACACAATGTACAGCGTGGCCAGTGTCACCCAGTGCGCTGAAACGCACTGGGCCACACTGTACAGCGTAGCGGCGCTGAGAGGCACTGGTCACGCTGTACAGTCTCGACCGCATACTAATAACGATAGCGGCACATTGGTAGAAACTAGGTGCGATCGGCGCCCTCTCTGTAAGATATCATATTGAATCGCGATATATCAAGCGTAAAATTCACCGAATATGACGGTATTTTCATCTATGTGCTACACATATATAGCTTCAGTTTACTTAGGCAATGAATACGAGTACGCTAAATCATTGATATGTTGATCGCATGGGTCAGAGGCGCTGCGAGGATATTTTTTGAGGAGACAAACGACAACTTTGTTCCTGCAAGAGGCAGGGAGCACAGAACTTGTGCATCGTGATTTATCTATGCTTGCTCCTGGAGGTGGAGGGCAAAGGTCGGGGGGCATGCTAGAATTTCAGGAAACAAGGTTCCAGACACCTATGGATACCCCTCTTGGCGCGGGTGCGTTTTCCTTGAAGTTTGATTGAGTTTCGTCAATGTATTTGGTAAACGGCATCGATAGAACTGAGCATTCAGAATACATTATGACAGTAATATCATTCTGATGATCAAGACTATACTACTCTAGCAGTGAGTCGTTGCGGCTCGTACCGTAGAAAGCCGCACGTCCCCGGCCACAGTTATCCACTGCATTGCCCAATCTTGGTGTTTTTAGCTACTGATTTGTGTAATCGAATGTACTGATTTGTGAATCGGTTGAAAATATGACCATTCATGGGTCAGTTATGATTAAAACTACATTGTAACGATTATTAGACTCTTTCTAACTGAATATCTACGACCTTCACAGCAACCGTGGCACAAGAAGTACTGCCCTAAACCTAGTGGTAGTTTCGGCTAGAGTGAACTGTTGCAGCTGTCGTTCGTGCAACGTAAACAAGGAGGACCGAAAATACTTCCAAACTATCGAGGGGTGAAATCTACAGTGTTCAGTGAGCACTTCAGATGCACTCTGTTTTATACATAGGTATGACTAACCGCATAGCGAGTCACTACGATTGCCATAACACATCTGCAGCTACGCTAACAAGCTTTGCGGCAAAACGTGCCAGATGTATGTTATCCAAGGCAACCCGCAAAGAATGAGCTAACAAGCACAAGTTTGGCGCGAGCATCAAGAGACGAAACACTGCGTATGTAAACGACAAATTCAAAATAAAGGATGTCTGAATTACTTTTAAGATGAAGAAAAATAAACTCATTCTCGTGGTTCAGGTGTGGAGTAGTGGGCAGCATGTCTGGCTTACAATATGTGATGTGCTGAGGTGTAATATGATGTTAAGGTGAAAAACCGACTGCTCTTCTCCGGTTCAGTGGATTTTTTTTGACTGAATGCGTGTTTCAGCCTTAATTACAATGTGCACAAGATTACAAATTTTAAACACAATTTAAAAGCCAGATTTTTGCCGATAATGCGTGTCCCAGTGTGCAGTACCAGCGTGCCTCGTGCAGCGTGGCACTGTCTCAGCGTCAGAGCCACACGGACACTGGTCCAGTAATCAGATATGATGCTGGGCCAGTGCCACTGTTTTTTTTTTGCGATAGAGGTGGCTGTGTGAAACGTACTGGGCTTGTCGCAGAAGTACGCTGCTCTTACCGAACGTCATTTCATCCGATCTATAAATAAACACATCCACTCGTAACAATATTATCATAATATAGGACGGTTGCTAAGGCACTCGGCTTCTGACCCGCAGTTCGCAGGATCGAATCCCGGCTGCGGTGGCTGCATTTCCGATGGAGGCGGAAATGTTGTAGGCCAGTGTGCTCAGATTTTGGTGCAGGTTAAAGAACCCCAGGTGGTTGAAATTTCTGGAGCCCTCCACTACGGCGTCTCTCATAATCATAGCGTGGTTGTGGGATGTTAAACCCCAAAAATCAATCATTTATTATAGGGGCGCAGATTTCAATCTTCCAAGTGTAGACTGGTCTAGCGGTTATCCTGCCGGATCTGTCCCTGGCTCTAGTTATTCAGCGTTTTTTTTGATATTATCAGTGATTTTGCACTGCAGCAATACATTCATGGTGTATCACGTGATGACGGTACAGAAAATATACCCAAGTTGCGTTCATGTAATTTCCTGGTATTGTAAGGACCGTCAACATGCTGCCTGGTCTAAGCAACCAACAAGTTTTCATGCTGATGAAAATGCTCAAAACCTATCAGTTCCAGAAAGATCTTGGCAAAAAGCTTGTCAGGGTCTCCAAAGAACTTCTGAGTTTGTTGGGTGTAACGGTAACGATAAAGTTTCTATTCCTCCATAGAAAACTCTCTGAAGCTACAGTTAGTGATAAAATAAAAATATATAGTATTTTTTCTCCTCAGTGTTCCGGCTAAAATCTCTCGAATCGTTATTGTAACCTGGCAGGCTTGCAATAACCCAATGCCCGAGGTTGTTGATTTATATGTGGAGTTTAACGTACCAAAACCACCATATGATTATGAGAGACACCATAGTTCAGGACTCCAAGAATTTTGACCACGTGGGGTTTTGTAACGTGCACCCAAATCTCAGCACATGGGCCTACAACGTTTCCGCCTCCATCGGAAATGGATCCGCCGCAGCTGGGATTCGATCCCGTGACCTACGGGTCAGAAGCCGAGTACCTTAACCACTAGACTACTGCGGCGGGGTTGCCCAAGGTTGTTTTCGTTGTAGATGATTCGAGTAATTTATAACAGAAAATGATGCCTTCCACTGCATGCGGTCCGGATGATAATCCAGCAGCTATTCTTGAAAAGTATTCTGGGTAATTGTGTTTCTATTTTCCTTGTTCATTTACTAAAATTGTTTATCTGAGTCTTCATTACCACACGATTGGAAGCTGGCACGTGTTGCACCGATTCACAAAGGTGGATAGAGGATTACCGTTGAAAACTACAGACTGGTGTCCTTGACAAATATAACATGTAAACTAATGGAGCACGTAATTCATACTTCGATTAGTTCATATTTAGTAAAAAACAACTTTCTAAGCTTTAGCCAGCATGATTCTCGTCAAGGTCTTTCAAGCTCCACCTCACTGGTGAAATTTCTTGATGATCAGGTTTGAGGGATAGATAAGACGCCAAAAATTGACTGCATATTCCTCCGTTTTAGAAAAGCGTTTCATGTAGTTGCGAACAATGTTCTCATCTGAAAACTACAATCATACAAGTTAGATGATAGTGCTGTTGCATGCGCTGCCATCTTTGTGCAAGGCAGCAATCAGTGGGGCTCAATGGTTGCTTTTCTGCATATGCTCCGGTAACTTTTGGTGTTTCACAGGGAACACCAGAAGAACATCAGTTCTGGGCATGCTATAAGATAGAAGCACTTTAGGTGGGAACACTTCTCGGCTTTCTTATGAGATGCGATCGACCAGATAAAGTAACAGAGACACGCGTCCATTGAACCGCTGTTGGCAGCGCACGTATCAGCCAGCCATTGCCACTTAAAAATATAAAGAAAAATTCACGCACCATCGCTATAGCGAGTGGTGAGGCTGGTGTCAATGCCGGCGTTTCGAAAGCTTCGCGCTTTTCATTCGCAAAAACAATTCATTCGGCCACTTCAGTCGCTAGCACGCCTTTAGCGCGTTTCATGAATTAATAAGTGGCGTTTATTCCTTCTCGTTTGCGAAATGAACTTGTGATGTGGTGAGCACCATGAATGAAATCGGCTGAAAGAAGATGTTTACACAGTGAGTGAATATGGTAATAAAGCGCTTCGCTAATGGCTGGCAGTCAGGTTACCCTACGTGCTAAGAAAAAATTTAATATTATTCAATGTTCCTTCTGGTCCCAAACGCCTCAAAGCACGCAGTCAAGTGGTTCCCAGGAAGGACCATCCGCTCTGCACAAAGGATGCAGTCTGCAGCAAACATTTCACAGATGAGATAATTCGTCGTAAATGTGAAGGAATATTTTCGCTGCACGACCATTTTTTTATGTTTATGCGACGCAATGGTTCGTGCAATAGTGTTTTTTCTGTTACAGATGTATTGAGCTTTTTTTTACTGTGTAACGTTGTGCATTGAGTGCTTTTCGTGAGCAAGTTTTCAGTAGTACTCCTGAAAAGGTCCGCTCAATGTTCAACGCGAAAAAAAAAAATACTGTAATCCTCTTTCCGTGCGCGGTAAGAAGCGATGGTGAAATCAGCGAGAAGATATGCGCAGGGTCCCCGGTAAAGTTGTCTCCCAGCGGGTAATCACATGGTCGTGAACTTTTCGCCGCATAGCTATCATTAGTGCCTCAAAATTACAAGTTGGCGCATTACCGCATAGTATCTACACAATGCAAGCCAACTAATTGGTCAAGGTATCTTAGTGGTTGATTCCCTTTTTACGAGCAGTCACGTCATCTTATTCAAGTTCTGCTTTGCTCGTCATCAAAAGAATGTGCGTCTCCCCACGCCGTTCGCGCGCTTCGCAGATCGAGCTTACCGACACGAGTGCCCCACCTACCACCAGCGAGTGCATGAAAACTAGCGCATTTAAATAAAGAACCACTTGATACGAAATTTCGGAAAGCATGTCAGTTAAGTGCGTACCCGTTATGCCCCAAGCAGTAATAATTTCTCAGGACGTATGAGAACCACTTTAAATATCGGCATGCGTTCACTAGAGAGGCATGTAGATCGTGCTCTCCACGTGACTCAGGCTCTTGTCATGCTTGCAGACAACAGCAATCAGTTTTCACTCTTTGGCAGGAACAACCCTCTTGGTCAAATAAATTCAAATTTACCGCGAAGGACCGCTTGGTATAGCAACGCTGCCGGCAGTGGTCCGATGGACGCGCGTCGCTGTTACATTATGAGGTTGATCGCGTCTCGCGAGTGTCCCCAACTAAAGTGTTCGTATCATACAGCCTGGTTCTGTGTCTCCTTTTTGTTTTTCTTTTTAATACAAACTGTGTAAATAACGTCAAGTTTTATTTAGAATGTTTGCGGATGACTGTGTGATTTAAAGATTTAGACCAAAAACAGTGTTATAATTTTACGACAGGCTGATGTAGACACTACAGCATCACGGTGTGATCAATAGGAAATGTCCTTAAATCTCAAAAATGTGTTCATGTTCCCTTTTCAGGGAAACGGATATTTCAGTCATGCAGATATACGCTGAATACTATGACCCTTGTAAATCTGAAGAATATAAATATCTAGGTATTTTATAACGTCTGATTGTAGGGGAAACAGACACATTTGACACAATAATAGTAAAACAAAAAGTTGACTGTGTTTTTTTTCACCGTAATTTTAGTCAGTTACCACAGAAATTGAAAGAGCATCTGTAGTTCACGTACGTTCGCAGCATACTTGATTACGGTTTTGTTTGTTGGGATCTGCACACAACAACTTATCTCACAAAGCAGCTTGAAAGCGTGCAAAATAAGGCGGTTCGGTTTGTACTCACCAGTTAAAGAAGATTGAAGAATGAGAGAAAGCAAGTGTAAGTTATTATGTCAGGCTTTGCAAGATCAGTGGAAAAACCTAGGACTAAATTTTTTTCACGCTGTACACCATTATCAAACCGGCATTGAGGGAGAAAAGTATAATGAGTCGTCCACTTGAATCTCGTCGAGACGTGATCGTGCATTGAAAGTTCACGAATTCTCTTTTAAAGGTGATGTCTCCAATTATTCTTTTTTGCACAAGCCATTAGAGAATGAAACGCTCTATCACCTGACGTTGTAAACATGATAGTGTTTGCTTTGTATATTTTTGTAAGTAACCACCCTGCTGTAATGCCCAATCGTGAGATGCAGGTATTCAATAAATAAATAATAAACTCACATGGATTGTAATCTGTCTCGTTTAAGCATCTGTCTCGTTTTTTCTGGCCGACAAAAGTAAGCTAGGAGTTCGTGAGGGCATAGCTTCGTGTGTTGATTTCTATGCATTAAAATCACAAGTATGATCCACCGCATTCGTCTTGGTGTGGCGTACACCAGACGTTACGCACATATCATCGGTTGCAGCAACACCAGTCCTAACTGTGAACACTGTGATGTGCCAGAAACACTTGAGCACGTGTGTTGTGTCTGCCCAGCACACGCACATGAACGACAAACACTGATATCTTCTACTGAACAATGACGCAGTAGGTAATTACCTGATGAGACTGTGTTGTGCCCTTGGCCAGACACCCACAGTGCAATTGTGGTCATCAACATCATCAGCCTGACTACGTCCACTGCAGGACAAAGGCCTCTCCCATGTTCCGCCAGTTAACCCGGTCCTGTGCTTGCTGCTTTCAATTTATACCCGCAAACTTCTTAATCTCATCTGCCCACCTAACCTTCTGTCTCCCCCTAACCCGCTTCCCTTCTCTGGGAATTCAGTTAGTTACCCTTAATGACCAGCGGTTATCCTGTCTACGCGCTACATGCCCGGCCCATGTCCATTTCCTCTTCTTGATTCCAACTATAATATCTTTAATCCCTGTTTGTTCCCTAATTCACTCAGCTCTCGTCTTGTCTCTTAAGGTTACACCTACCATTTTCCTTTCCGTTGCTCGCTGCGTCATCCTCAATTTAAGCTGAACCCTCGTTGTAAGTCTCCAGGTTTTTGCTCCGTAGCTAAGTATCGGCAAGATACAGCTGTTAAATACCTTCCTCTTGAGGGATAGTGGCAAACTACCTGTCATAATTTGAGAGTGCTTGCCGAACGTGCTCCACCCCATTCTTATTCTGCTAGTTACTTCAATCTCGTGGTTAGGCTCTGCGGTTATTACCTGCCCTAAGTAGACATAGTCTTTTACAGCTTCAAGTGCACTATTACCTATCTCGAAGCGCTGCTCCTTTCCGAGGTTGTTGTACATTACTTTCGTTTTCTGCAGATTAATTTTAAGACCCACCTTTCTGCTCTCCTTGTCTAACTCCGTAATCATGAGTTGCAATTCGTCCCCTGAGTTACTCAGCAATGCAATGTCATCGGCAAAGCGCAAGTTACTAAGGTATTCTCCATTAACACTTATCCCTAACTGTTCCCATTCTAGGCTTCTCAAAACCTTCTGTAAGCACGCGGTAAATAGCATTGGGGAGATTGTGTCTCCCTGCCTTACACCCTTCTTGATTGGTATTCTGTTGCTTTCTTTATGAAGCACAATGGTAGCAGTTGATCCCCTGTAGATTTCTTCCAGATAGTTTATATATGCGTCATCTACGCCCTGATTCCGCAGTGTCTGCATGACGGCTGATATTTCTACTGAATCAAACGCCTTCTCGTAATCTATGAAGGCTATGTATAGTGGTTGGTTATACTCCGAGCATTTCTCTATTACCTGATTGACAGTATGAATGCGGTCAATTGTTGAGTAGCCTGTTCTAAATTCAGCTTGTTCCTTCGGTTGATTGAATTCTAATGTTTTCTTTACTCTGTAAGCAATTACCTTTGTAAATAGCTTGTATACAACAGAGAGCAAGCTGATCGGCCAGTAATTCTTTAAGTCCTTGTCATCTCCTTTCTTATGTATCAGGATGATGTTAGCGTTCTTCCGAGACTCTGGTACCCTTCCCGTCAGGAGACACTTCGTAAACAGGGTGGCTAGAGGGTGTTAAATGGGATATAATAGGGCTCAGTGAGATTAGGAGGACAGATGAGGCCTATACTGTGCTACAGAATGGGCACGTCCTTTGCTATCGGGGCTTGGCAGACAGAAGAGAACTGGGAGTAGGGTTCCTAATTCACAGAAACATAGCTGGAAACATAGAGGAATACTATAGCATTAGTGAAAGGGTGGTAGGTATTGTAATTAAACTGAATAAAAGATACAAAATGAAGGCTTACGCGCCTACATCAAGCCATGATGACGCTTCAGTTGAAAGCTTCTATGAAGACGTGGAATCGGCAATGAGTAAGGTAAAAACACAGTATACCATAGTGATGGCTGACTTTAATGCAAAGATAGGGAAGAAGCAGGCTGGAGACCAGGCAGTAGGAGATTATGGCATCGGCAATAGAAACACCAGAGGAGAGCTACTAGTAGAATTCGCAGAACGCAATAATTTTCGGATTTTGAATACCTTCTACCGAAAACGAGAAAATCGCAAGTGGACATGGAGCCCTAATGGCGAAAATAAGAACGAAATAGACTTTATAATGACTGCACACCCAGGAATCGTGAAGGATGTGGAAGTGGTTGGCAAGGTACGATGCAGTGACCATATAATGGTACAGTCTCGAATTCACCTAGACTTGAAGAAGGAACGACAGAAACTGATACGCAAGAAGCCAATCAATGAGCTAGCACTGAGAGGGAAAGTACAGGAATTCATAGTGTCACTGCAGAACAGGTACTCGGCTCTTAGTGAGGAAACCAACCTTAGCGTAGATACAATGAATGATAATCTGACGAGTATCATTACGGAGTGGGAAGTGGAAGTTGGAGGCAGGGTAGTTAGACAGGACACTGGCAAGCTTTCCCAAGAAACGAAGAACCTAATTAAGAAGCGTCAAGTCATGAAAGTCTCAAGTACAACAGACGAAATAGTTTGGCAGAGCTTTCGAAGTTGATTAATAGGCGTAAGGTATGCGATGTAAGAAGGTATAACATGGAGAGAATTGAACACGCTCTGAAAAACGGAGGAAGCATCAAAGCAGTGAAGAGGAAAGTTGGGATAGGCAAAAGTGGGGTATATGCACTAAGGGACAAAGAAGGCAAAATAACTACCAATATGGATAGGATAGTTGAAATAGCAGAGGAGTTTTACAGAGATCTGTACAGTAGCCGAGACAACCACGACCTTAATACTATAAGAACTAGCAGTAATCCAGATGACACCCCACCAGTAATGATAGAAGAAGTCAAAAAAGCTTTGGAGAGCATGCAAAGAGGAAAAGCTGCTGGTGAGGATAAGGTAACATCAGACCTGCTGAAAGATGGAGGACAGATTGTGTTAGAAAATTGTGGTCATAGGAGCGGCTAAAACCTTTTTGGAAGCAACTGCCCTACATGGGCGGCTATAAAGTTTGTCTCAGCTAGAAAGAGTACTACATACTCACCTCTCTATCTCACCATCGTCATCCATTCATCTTTTTCCCCGTTCCCTTCCCCCAGTGTAGAGTAGCAGGCTAGAGCAAGCTATGGCAAAGGCCGACCTCTCTGCTTTTCGGTAAATAAAGCTATCTCTCTCTTTCTCTCTCTCTCTCTCTCTATAAATATATATATATATATATATATATATATATATATATTTATACACTATGGGCACTGTGGCTTCGTTTATGTTGGTCTAACGAAAATGTTTTCGACACCGTACAGCACTCATATCCAGCTTTTCTGGACACCAACAGCCAGCGCCCCTACCGGTACCTGCTCGAAGCTAGCACGTTTTCAATGGAAGCAGTGAGTTTTTCTTGAATAATTATTTTAGAGGGTGAATGTTGAAAAACGCAGATAACAGAGCACGTCTGAGAACCTAAACAAACGACAAGGCTGCAGTGATCATGTTGGGGTAAGTTTCAATTCTGTTCTCTTAGTAGTTAAAGATCGTACAATGGGAGTGTATGGAAACGGCAAAAAAGTGGCCGTTTTTTTTTTTAGATAAAAACGTTCACTGCAGTGAAACTAAGCAGGCTCTATTACTGATCAGTGCACCGTATGTAGTCGTAACACTCAGCTTTTGATTGAAGCCATTCTCAACGTTCGGCTATTGGCATATCATTGTTCCATAACGCGTTTTTTGTGACGCAGTCCTTCAATTCCTGTGGCATATTACTAAGCTCTTTCTTATCGCCAGCGACTGAGCGGCATTCATGGCCTAGCGCCCTAATAGCGTAGTGGCGGGGGCGCAACATCAGAGCGTCGTCATAAGTTGGATGCCAAGCGTCAGAGCATTATTTTTTTTCAGCCGATGCATTAGTTTTACAGAATCCCACAAGATGTCACCACCAACACAAACCAAACAAGTTTCTGTATCAGTTTCAATTCATCACTGTGATTTTGAGGAGTCCTCTATTTTTTCATTTTCATTACTTTTAGTGTACTTTTAAATCCACACACATCACAGTCTTAAAATGTACATTTGTAATTCTTACTTTATTCTTTTACACATGCCCCGCCACGGTGGTCTAGTGGCTGAGGTACTCGGCTGCTAACCCGCAGGTTGCGGGTTCAAATCCTGGCTGCGGCGGCTGCATTTCCGATGGAGGCGGAAATGGTGTAGGCCCGTGTGCTCAGATTTGGGTGCACGTTAAAGAACCCCAGGTGGTCAAAATTTGCGGAGCCCTCCACTACGGCGTCTTTCATAATCATATGGTGGTTTTGGGACGTTAAACCCCACAAATCAATCAATCAATCTTTTACACATCCTAAGAAAAACAATGTTCGTTCAAGTAAGGTAAACAAAGCTCCTTCTTTTTTTTTGTACGCTTGTGGCCTAAACGTTTCCGTTTTCGTGATTTTGTTATGCTCTTCTCAGGTCCCTACAATTCACAAATGTAAAGAACACGAACTAAGACGGCAGAGAAGCAAGGCATAGTATTTGTGAAATCATACATTTTGGCATTGCTTTTTGAATGAGAAGTGATTCTTTGCGTAATATCTATCTATCTATCTATCTATCTATCTATCTATCTATCTATCTATCTATCTATCTATCTATCTATCTATCTATCTATCTATCTAGCTGGGAGTGTATATATTACCGTGTATCCAATACTAATATTTGTCTGCAAGCTTAAAGGGTGATACACGTAGTATAAATTGCCGTTTATCATATACCGTAATATACACTACGTGTATCGCCTCCTTATCTTGAGGTAAACCAGAATTTGTACTGATGGGTAAGAAAGCTTGACGAATAAGCTTGACTGGTCATGCACGACATCATCAACCCTCAAGTCCCGTTGCGTACGTTCGTCAAGCAACCTTTTTCTCCACACATCTGTGGCACATACCCGCATGCCCCATGTGGCAGTATGCTGGTATACGGCATAGGGGACTGACAGTTTGTTTACCCTGGAGCGGTGGGAACAGAGATTTGTAATTGAACTGCAATAGTGCCAAGAAAAACTGAAATGAGGAGACCCGCTGAATTCAAAAGTTAATTATTAGGGTCCCAGCAGGAATTTGAACCAAGCATTCTGTGTGGCGAAGAAGTACAGTACCACAGCGCCACGTTAGGTCTCCAAACTGCTTTGGAAAAACACCCTATTGCTAGCGAAATGGCAATTTTGGTTGCGCTGCTCGCCTTGGAAATTTATAAACGTCATATATGTGCTCCTATGACACAGGATTGACGTCAGCTCAGCGTCAGTTGTGCAGTTCATCGTCATCTGCTGAATTTGGTCTCAGCACCGCTAACCAGAGTTACCATCCTCGCAAGCACAAGCGCTGCGTATTCGCTTACCTGTTCTGTGTTGGTAATAACCATGTTGCTGCTGCCATTCTTGCACAGCTGTAAACATCTGGTTATATAAACATACGCTACTGTTTACCATTTGCCTGAGCGACAAGATTTGTACATGTATTTAGCACAATTTTTTAATGTTTGGCATAACAGAAAAATACAACAAGGTCACACTCCTT
The DNA here is from genome assembly GCF_043290135.1 of Rhipicephalus microplus. Taxonomy (NCBI): domain Eukaryota; kingdom Metazoa; phylum Arthropoda; class Arachnida; order Ixodida; family Ixodidae; genus Rhipicephalus; species Rhipicephalus microplus. The sequence continues at coordinate 41,043,825 of NC_134700.1, forward strand.
GCAGATGGTTCGATTTACATTGACCCCCATGTTACGTGGGATCTGCCAATTAAAATGACGAAAAGTTCCTTCTGTCTATGGAATCGGAACTTATGCCAATATGTAGGGCTTCTTCGGAGAGGTTAAAAAATAGCATTGTAGAAAACCTATAATTTCGTGTTTTATCTAAACCGTGTGTTATCGCGATATCAACCATATGGACACTATCGATAGGCTATCGCCATTGACGTCGCAACCGCCATCATGTTTATAAAAAAGTCCCTATCGACGTCATTCCCCTGTGTACCGTATGATCTACGCGCGCGTAAAAGCGCGTGAACGGCGGGAACAGACACGGCTGATCAAACGTATCGGCCCATCTCCGTCTATCAGAGGGCGCATGCGATAAAATTAACCCGTGGGTGAAGCATGTCATCAAATGCTGCAGAAGCAAAAGGTAAACGCCATGTTTGCTTTTAAGGTGCATGAAAAGACACGGAGGTGAAAGTGGGGATGGGAGAGGAGCGTTCGAGCAGCGGCTTTGAACGTTGACTATAAGGACGCGGTGACAAATGCTATACTGATAGGCATCAGCGGATGGCTTGTATACCCTTCTACGTTCTTCGCTCTCAACAATAAGCGACTGTGTGGATTCCTCTTTCTTACCGCGAGCGGCTCTGTTCTGTTCCAGCTGCGTTTGTAGAGTTGCGCAACGCTGGATGTAAAAACGTAGCCGTACTTAATTTGTTGCTACCGCACTCACTACATCATCTTTGCGGTGAAATTGTGATATTATGTCATACGTTGTCATATATAAAGTGGTGCGTGAATAGAAAACGTTGTGCATGACTTCTATCTTGACCATCATAAAGCTCTGTGCGCCTCATCAGATAATTCTGTGTGATAAGACGTATGTAGATCAAAGCTTTTAGAAAGTTCCAGATTCTGGAGCTGTTAGAGGAAACAACAAACCGTCAACAATAGAACATATTTTACGATCACGATTAAGTTTTTTTCATATCTCAAAAGAGCAGGGAAACAAGCGCACTTTTATCGCGTTTCCAAATTTCGTGAACTTGTATGATCGTATCTACATTTTTGCTTGTTTCATTTGCTCTATTCCGTCTTTCCTTTCTTTAGTGAAAAGCGCGTATACATATATCTATGCTCGAAAGTATAGCCAGCTGTCCTACGCTTTCCACATTGAGGTGACTGATACCGCAGTCTGTGACTACTGTGACAACGAATAATCCATTCTACATATCTTTTGATGCTGCTGACAGAATAATGGACAGCGACTGCCTTTGGAACGAGCACAACAAATGAAATAATCAACGTCTGTCCAAAAAAAACACAATATTCCAACTGAGCGAAGGTTAAACTGATGAGAGTGGCTTCAACTCCGAGCCACCCAGAATTGAGGCGCCCCCAAATGGGATAACGCCTTTTCAATGAACGAGAAAGGCTTTTATGAGGGCTAACAAACTATCGCTGTTCGGGGTGCATCTTTTCCTAATATATGTTCTTTAAGTTGCTAATTTCTTGAAATTCTCACGGTGTTTTTCGGAGGTTTTTACTATTTCATCGCAGTTTATATATTACATATCCTCAATTGTGTGAAAAATTTTCGTCTGTTTCTCAGTATTCCAACTTTGCTCCAAAATCGCATTCTTGGTATGTCAAGACAAGAACATCATAACAATTGGAGTATAGTTTACCTGTCAGGGAGGCACGCACAAACACAAGTAAAATTAAGTTTATATACTTGAACACAGTAATTTGTCAATATAACAATCCTAATATACGCAAATGTATACGTGTAATCAATGCAAGGGTATTTTACGAGGCTGTTGTCAGTGATGGAAGCGCACTCCTTTCGAGTAGTGATTCCCGGCCTCTGAAAAAGGGGGGGCATCAACATACACTAAGTGATATTTTGCTGTGCTGAACCACCAGTTAGTACATCATGGTGGTCCTACGCCTAAAAATCTCCTCGCCACATATGGTTGCAAAAACTGCCTCTGCTTGTTGTCCGCGAACCCTCGTTGACTCGTCGATTTTGATGATGGGGCAGTTTTTTATACAAGGTTCTGTTGACACAATATCTTTCGCATCATCTCCATATAGTTACTTATATATGGAGGAGAGGGTGTGAAGCGTAGACACGTTAGCGCTAGAAAATCAGCTGATTGATATGTAGGGTTTAACTCCCAAAACAACCATACGATTACGAGAGACGCCGTAGTGGAGGGCTCCGGAAATTTCGACCACCTGGGGTTCTTTAACGTGCACCCAAGTCTGAGCACACGGGCCTACATCAATTCCGCCTCCATCGAAAATGAAGCTGCCGTAGCCGGGATTTGAACCTGCGACCTGCGGGTCAGCAGCCGAGTACAATAGCCACTGGACCACCGCGGTGGGGCACAAAATCAGTTCTGTTATAGCTTCGAGCAAGACAAGTCTCGACACAAGCCCTGTTTACGTATTGTTATTCGCAAGATTACATATTGCACTTTCTTTGCTTTTTTATATTACTGATACAGTTATTCAGTACTTGGCATCGTGCGTGCCACCGGACACTTCATATGAAAGGATTCAAAAGATCCATCAGCCAAATTCCGTTGAATCAAAGCAAAACTAAGGTGACGTTTATAGTAGCCGAATGGGAATGGGTAGACCGATGGCATAGCCATGTCGCCGCCCCACACCCGGCCCGTGTACCCCCAGTCCCCCGCTTCGTTCCCGAACTTTTTCTTCGCTATGACATACTCGACCTAACAGGCCCATATCAAAGTACCAACTACCCCCCCCCCCAAAAAAAAAATCTGTCTATGCCCTTGCGGCTGACGTTTTAGATCATGTTCATTGCATAAAAGCGGAACAAGATTACAGTGGTCATAAAGGGATCATAAAGCTTCACTTTTAGGAGTTCACCGTGATAGCGATCTTCTGTTCTTATAGTGCAACTTCAAACACCTAAGACATGATTTTTTTCAAACCACCTATGCACCCTTTACATAGCTCAAGGAAACAGACGCAGTATCGTGTGTGCATTTTCTAGTGTGTTACAGCCTTTAAACTAAGAAGTCATTATGATAATCACAAGTTCTGACACCTAATCTCTATGGGCGCTTGTACCACGCAATATTTATTTATTTTATTTGTTTATAAATACTGCGATCCTTCAGCTGAAAGATCATGGCAGGGTGGGAAAAAAATGTTCGAGAATCGGTACATACAAAAAAATAATGAAAACACAATAAATCGTACGATTTGAATATACAAGGCGAAGGTTCACAAACGCTTATTTCAACAAATTTTTCGAGTAACATAACACATATTAACGTAACACGTAGAATACGGGTTATAGACTAACACAATAATTACAATAAAACAAATAATACAATGCAATGTGTAGTGATGGTTTAGGCGATGCTGTTTTCAAACAATGACAGTTTCTTCTGTAAAACGACATCATTTGTCAGGCTATTCCAGTCATTAATAGTTCTAGGGAAGAACGAATACTTGTGGCAGTTAATCCGTGAAGGTAAAGGAGTTATCGTTTTACTATGTCGCTTGCGAGTTGCGTAACCGGAAGAATACCGAAGAATGCCTGCATTGTCAACATTTAAATGACAATTTATTAATTGATAGAAAAAAATATTACTGCAATGTTTAATGTTGCATTGCGAAGCATGTATAAAGGGCGCGTATTCTTGTAAAGCATGTGTCACTTTCACTGCATTTCCAAGCAGAGGAAAAAATTTCTGTGTATTTGCAAGCAGACAATTGGCTGTGTGGTAGAACATCCGCTTCACCCTAAAATGACGCTAGTTCAATTTCCAATTGAACCCAAACGACCCGGTTTTGATCTCCACTCTGGTCTAGGAGTTTTCGTTATGTACACTCTAAATATTTTGTACCCTGAAAGGTGTAAATTGGGTGTACGCATTAAAAGCACCCATATCAACACCCGTTTTATGCCCCATTTTAAAAATTTGAGGTGTTCGTAATAAGAACACCCTCGAAACACCCCATTTACACCCTTATATTCGGGGTGCAATGAACAAGGCTACAAATAATTGATTGATATGTGGAGTTTAATGACCCAAAACCACCATTTGATTATGAGAGACGTTGTAGCGGAGGGTACTGGAAATTTCGACCACCTGGAGTTCTTTAACGTGCACCCAAATCTGAGCACACGCGCCTACAAGGCTACAAATGCACAATATTTTCGGGCCATTTTGCTTATACTGTTACTATACGTTAACCATCTTGATACCAGCAAGGCTCTCACAACTAGCTACTTGCAATTCTAGTCATGAATCGAAGCAGAAAGTAATGTGACCGAAGCGCAGTTTTCATCGATAAAGCACGCAAACTACTATAAGATGGAAGATACAATAGGAGCGACGATTGTTCAATAGAGTAAGGGCCAATTCTCCTGTACCTGTTTCTTTCATCTGTGTCATTTTCGTGATTAGTCAACACTCAAAAAGTACACCGATTCGCCTGAACAAGGTAATGTTGCGCACATTGGTGTAGCCATGAATAGAAAACTCCCCCCTCCCCCATCCCTCATAAGATCGAAGCGTTTAAAGCTGGAGATAAAACTCCCACCACCTGCAAAAAAAAACAACAGCACAGTTACATGCCATAACCACTGCGTCAGCAGGCCGCCAGGTCCCTTAAAAACGAACATTGATGTCATGTATTTTTAGCAGGCACGTTTTATTTATTTACTATAGCGAATGTTCCTTTTAATGTGTACTTAAGAGTGCGTCATGAAAATTAAGAAGAAAACACCGACCGTAAAGAAAAATGCCGAATAAGGACATTTCGGTGACCTTGACGCAGCCTTGCTCACAATGACGGGGGCCTTGTGGACTAAATTGCGAACAAAGCGGTCCATAGGGGAGCCGAAACGCATTCTTTAGTTCTCTCTCTCTCTCTTCGTTTTCCTTTTGTGGATCCCCTTCTTTTAATTTATGGAACTTCCCCAGCAGACGTGCTTCGATCACAGCCTCGACTTTGTAGGTAGTAAGAAAACACCATTGATGAAATATTCTCAGCCGTGGTCTTGTTCCAAGGACTGCAAGCTTAGTACTATTGTACTGCCGCAACGTTAACACATAAGTAGTAATTAACAGGTTGAGATAGTAGCAGCAGGTCAGTATTTTTATTTACTGCGTGCCAGAGCGTTCCTCTTCTTTCTTGTTATTGCTTGCTGCATAAAAGCGTGCAGATGCGCGTATGCGCTGTCGTCTTCGTCTTCCTAGCAGTACGCACGTGGCAATATGTTCTCAGCGAATAGTGTGATGGCCGATGCATGCGGTGTTGCAATGTCTTTACCGAAATGAAAGTGCTGATAAGATATCGCCTTCGTGACCTTGAATGTGCAGTCGCTAAAGATTGATTGATTTGTAGGGTTTAACGTCCCAAAACCACCATGTGATTATGAGAGACGCCGTAGTGGAGGGCTCCGGAAATTTCGACCACCTAAGGTTCTTTAACGTGCACCCAAATCTGAGCACACGGGCCTACGACATTTCCGCCTCCATCGGAAATGCAGCGGCCACAGCCGGAATTTGAACCCGCAAACCTCGAGTCAGCAGCCGAGTACCTTAGCCACTAGACTACCACGGCGGGGCTGCAGTCGCTAAAGACTTACAGAGCTAAGCAAAAAGCATCAGCATAGCTTTTTTTACCAAAATGCACTACGTTAGGTCGGTGAAGCTGCGCTAAACATTGCTCCTGAATATTAAAAATGCGCGTTTTGACTAGCAGCTCGTGCTTGCCGCACTGCACCGTCACAAAGTTCACTGCGATTCAGATGCACTGTTAAAGAACGAGTATAACGCAACAGATCGCTGCCACAAAAAAAAAAAGCAGTGCCCGCGCTATCAGCAGAGGGCCGGAGCTAGCGTTAAACCGCATCTAGCCGGTCTGAAAGCACGCCGACGCCAGTAAGTCTCGTCGCCTAGGCAATTTTGGCTGCCCGGTATTGCTGCATGCCAAGCGCAAAGCGCGGGAAAGGGACCGACATCGTCTTAAAATTCACTGCGTGCGCTGGTGAAAAACCGTCCTGTTTGTGTGCGTGTGGTGCGTGTGGCATCTCGATCGGTAGAGTTTATTAGTCGGTGTTTAGTTTGAAATGTGCCTGCGCTCTTTGCTCCATCAGTCTGTTCTGTCAGTGCTAATTATTGCGAAGGTGCACCATCCTGAAGACTGGACCTGTGGATTCATATTGTGGAGCACTCGAAGTGAAATAGCGAGTACCGCTCTCACGTTGTTCAGTTCAGCGCTTTGTTAATTGCGTGAGCACGAGAATAACGCCTTCAAACATATTTGTTTTCAACTTGTTGATGACAAATCAGCATTTGTTTACTTAGCGAGAATATTTGTCCGAACTGTTTCACGGGAAGATGGCGAAGTGTGATTGTGGGCAAGTTTTTTTGTTTGTTTAGATTGTTTAGAGTACAGAGTGAGCGTGCGCCGCTCAGTTCAGCGAAGAAATTGAACAGATTTTCGCGCTGCCCTTTGTTGGCAGCCGTTTTTAACGAGGCCCACTTATTTAATTAGTACCCACAGCGCCCATACAGGCATTATAGTGGGGGGGGGGTACAGAAAAGAACATGAAAATTGCAGGTTCACATAAGTTCACATAATTGCATTCACATAGGTAAAAAAGAGAAAAGAAGTAGATTTCCAAAATACAAAAACATACACAGTTGCACCGAGCACAGATGCGTCAGAAGAGTCATATGTATTAGAGAAAAAAACCACAAAAAAAATTGATGAAAATCTAATGTTAATTAAGACAAAGTGCAGCATTCGTTTAGCACAAGGGCAAATTAACACCAAAACAAAACAACATAGCTTACAACCAAGATACCGTATAGATCATGGCGACTGCCAGGCGCACACACGTAGTCTACAGGGCTTAGCGGTCCAAAGATTCAATCATTTTTATTGCAGAAAAGAACGCATCCGTTGAAGAAATTTCTACAATTGTGGGAGGAAGTCGATTCCACTGACTGATAGTTCTCGGAAAAAAAGAGTTGCTGAAGGACGATGTATTACATTTATATTCTCTTATCTTGTGTTCATGATCTTTGCGGGCTGAAATGTAGTGAGGCCGGCTTATGTATACGTCACAGGGAATTCGAGTATGAGAATAAAATATGCTGTGCAATAGCTTCAGTCGAAACGATGCCCTTCGGTGCTGCAGAGACTTCCATTTTAACTTCAGCTTAGCTTCCGTCGCACTGAATTGTCTGTCGTACATAGGTGCATTAAACACATATCTCGCCGCCATAGACTGAACTTTTTCTAATCTTTCTTTATTTGATGATGTTGCAGGGTCCCACACACAACATGCGTACTCCAGTACTGATCTCACGTATGTTTTGTATAGTACCTCTCGGGTTTGCTGTGGAAAAGCACGTGTGTTTCTTTTTAAGAATCCTAAGCTCCGACAAGCTTTATTTACAGTGTAATCCACATGCCGATTCCATGATAGAGAGGGGCAAAAGAAAACACCTAGGTATTTGTATTCGCGCACCATTTTTACCGGAGAGCTGTTTATTGTGTATTCAAATTCACCTGGGTTTCTTTTTCTGGAAAACCTCATGCATACAGTTTTCTTAAGGTTCAGTTTCATTTCCCATCGCTGGCACCACGCGTATATTGCACATAGGTCGTTTTGGATTACGGAACAGTCAGTTTCAGAGGTAATCTGACGATATAAAATGCAGTCGTCTGCAAATAGCCTAATATGGGATTGTACGTTTTCGTTAATGTCATTCATATATAATAAGAAAAGTAATGGTCCCAGAACTGATCCCTGAGGTACCCCTGACGTAACACTAGTTATTTCAGACTGTTCGCCGTTTACAACTACATATTGTCGCCTCTCATGTAGATATTCAGCAATCCATGCAATAACTTGGTGATTAATATTAAAGCTGGTTAGTTTTTTCAGCAATAAGAAGTGTGATACAGTGTCGAACGCTTTTTGAAAGTCGAGGAAAATACAGTCGACCGAAAATTTGTCGTCCAGTGCTGCTGCTAAAACATGGGTGAACTCTACCAGTTGTGTGACGCATGATAGCCCCTGCCTAAATCCATGCTGGTTAGAGTTGAATAGGGAATTACTATCTATGTGCTTTACAATCGCAGTATATAAAATATGTTCAAGAATTTTACTGCACACAGAAGTGAGTGAGATAGGGCGGTAATTATTCACAGCATTGCGCGGGCCAGATTTATGTATAGGAGCAACAGACGCCATTTTCCAATCAGTTGGGAGAGAACTCTGTTTTAACGATTTTTCAAAAATAACTTTCAAGTACATAGACACTGCATGGGAAGAAGACTTCAACATAAAATTAGGCAAGCAATCAGGACCCACTGCTTTCGCACAATCTAGATCTCTAAGTAGTAATTCAATGCCACGAGCGTCAAGTACTACATCAGGCATGGATGTGGATTTGTGTACCAACAATTTCAAGTCTTTTTGGGGGTCAGTAGCGGCTGAGAACACTGACGTAAAATATAAATTGAACAACTTAGCCTTTTCTGTCGTATCGCTCACGGTAATATCACCGCTGGTCAAAGCGGGAATTGAAATGTTGTCTTTCTTGTTTCGTTTGATATACCTCCAAAGTTCTTTCGGGTTTTGCGTTATTTTACGTTCAATTGTTTTAAAGTAGGCTACTTTCATTTCGACTGTAGCATTATTTACTTCACGCGTTGCCAGCTTCAGTTTGCAAGAGTTCTCTTCCGAGGGATTTCTTTTAAATGAACGGTAAATTCTCTGCCTACGCTTGACCAAAACGTCGAGTTCTCTACAAAACCATGGTTTACTTTTATTACGCCTTCTAGTTAGCACCCATGTCGGAACAAATCGGTTTCTCAGCTCTAGAATCTTGTCTTTAAACAAATTCCACAGCTCTTCTACTGAATAATCATCGGCAAGTGTTTCGAAAACAATGAAATATGCCTCCAATGCAGTGTTGATTCCTTGGACATTAGCCTTCGCGTAATTGTACATGCACCGACTCCTTTCACTGTAAGCACTCGTATGTTTCATATTTATCTCACTTAGCACAACCTCGTGGTCACTTATCCCTGGTAATACTTCAGTGTTTTCTACCATTTCTGGCATATTTGTGAAAAATAGATCAAGGATATGACCTCCTCGAGTTGGTTTCAACACTGTCTGTGTTAAAGACAAGAGGTTCATGAAATCAGCCATTTCAGATTTAAAACTAAGAGAACTTCCAGAAGCTATTGGTTGCTCATTCCAGTCGAGATCAGGCAGGTTAAAATCCCCACCTACAACGACGTAATCAGAGGCGATTTTTGTAGCTGTAGCAGTGAATTCACTAAATTCCTTAGTTGAACCAGTTGGCGGTCGATAAAAAGAGCAGACTGATAGTGATTTGCCATTCGAGAGCTTAAGTTGACACCAAACAGCTTCACTCGTATCGTCTGTAGTGCTTATGCCTATAGACGGAATGCGCTGATCTACCAAGATAAATACACCACCTCCATGATAGTTCCTGTCTTTCCTGTAACAAGTAAAGTTATCTGGAAATACCTCGGTGTTTGCCACGTCTTCATTCAGCCATGATTCAGTACCGATAACTACACTTGGTTTGGTCATGCGCACTAAGTCATCGAATATGTCAACTTTATTTTTAATGCTCCTACAGTTTACTAACAAAAAGGAAAGTGAAGAGCATAAGAACTTAGTCGGTCACTTGCACTGCACAACCTTGCCTGAGGTATCATCGTAAGTGTACCTGATGCCGTCCATGTGAAGGGTATCGTGTTTTAGCTGTACTCGTGCGTCCCCGCTTCTATTTTCTCTAGCAAACTGCCACAAAATTCGCCTTTTCTTTCGCACTGGTTCAGAAAAGTCTTCCGACATACCGATACCTGTATCTTTCAAATTCTTGGCCTTTCCTAAAATCAGGTGCTTTTCTTTCAATGACCCGAACCTTGCGATCACGGGCCGCGTTTTTCCCTCTCGAAATTTCCCGAGCCGATGAGCTTTTTCTATCGTTTCGGGGTTAACTTGTAATTTTGTCGAGCATACTTCTTTCACAAGCGATTCAGATTGTGACCAAGATTCGCGGACACTTGTATCAGGTATGCCATAGAATACCAAGTTATGCTGTCTACTACGATTTTCAAGATCATCAATCTTATTTTGAAGCAACTGTATCACCCCATGCTGGGTATTACAGCGCGCAGTACACTCAGTGATAGCGGCTTCTAATTTTGACAGCACTGACATTTTTCCTTCTATTGACGACACTCGTTCACTCAAGTCATTTATAGCAGCCTTATGTTCCGCTTGGTTCGCTTCAATGGTATTAAGCTTTCGAACAATCGCGTTTTGCCCATCCAAAATTTTCTGTAGCGTCGCATCAACGACAGGGCCAGGATTCGTTTCGATATCCCCGCAGAGAATTAATAACAAAAAATAAAAGCAAAAACGACGCAGCAGCAAAATCCGACGCTTTGAGTGGTTTCCAGCATCGGAATGCACGCGCACACAGTTATACAACATATGGGGTGGAACCGGCTGGATAACAAGAGCAAATTGTCTACAAAGGGAACATTCACTAACCTGCACAAGAAGCAGAACATGCGTGAACGGCACTGCCATTGCACTGCCGGTTCCACGCCCCAAAGATGCACTGCAGTCGATCGTCTTTTGTAGGGCGGTGATAGCGGTGAACCAAGGTTCGTAGACTGTTGCTGGACACATGTCGGATTCAGCTGCAGTGGGCGTCAACGGTTCCCCATTGAGCGCTTCGCAGATTTTCTCGCTGTTGCCTGTGAATCCTTCGGCGACGTCGACGATAATGCCGTAGTTGACAGCGTGGTCCGTTGAAAGCACCCCGGAACTATATGCAACCTGCACAAGAAGCAGAACATGCGTGAACGGCACTGCCATTGCACTGCCGGTTCCACGCCCCAAAGATGCACTGCAGTCGATCGTCTTTTGTAGGGCGGTGATAGCGGTGAACCAAGGTTCGTAGACTGTTGCTGGACACATGTCGGATTCAGCTGCAGTGGGCGTCAACGGTTCCCCATTGAGCGCTTCGCAGATTTTCTCGCTGTTGCCTGTGAATCCTTCGGCGACGTCGACGATAATGCCGTAGTTGACAGCGTGGTCCGTTGAAAGCACCCCGGAACTATATGCAACCTGCACAAGAAGCAGAACATGCGTGAACGGCACTGCCATTGCACTGCCGGTTCCACGCCCCACATATGCTGCACATCAATTTTAGTTTACTAATTATTACATGTGTGCGGACGGCGCTTGTTAGCTCTAAGCATCAACCGTATGTAGGACGCATATGCTTGGGCATGACGGTAGTTCATTTACTTTCTTTTTTTTCTTATTGCACAAAAAGACCGAAAACGGAAAACAAAGGCGGGGGGTCCATGTCATTCTTTTCGGTTCTTTTTCGTTTTGTGCGGTAACACTACCGTGATAACTCGGGTTGATGCATCGGGTGACAACACAGCATATTGCTTCGTGTTAGGTGCGCCTCGCGAAGTTTTCCTACTTGCTAATACATTCAGTTTTGTTAAATTTGTTTTCACAGGTATTTTTCGTTCACCCGCAACGTAGCGTGACACTGCCGACAGCCGTGCCTGTGTAGCGGATCGAGCACTGAAGCCTGACTTTTGTTTGAACAGACCTTTCGTCTGTGTGTGTGGTCGAACTGCCTACTTGAACAGCGCAAACGCTTGTTTGAACATAACTGCTAACGCTCGAGCACATTTTATTCAGATTGTTTCAATCATGTGTAACTTTCAAAATATTCTTGTTTTCAGAGTTTTATTGCCATTGCCTCGCTTTGGCGTTTAACTTCGCTAAGTACTTCAGATGTTAAAGGTATTTTCACTAGGTGAAGCGTATTATTTTTTTTTGGTGCACAAAAACACTTTAATGTTATACATACTGCACGGTATCTAAGCATGTGTTCCAGCCAAAATGTAAGACTGGGCAGCATATCTATCTGGGAACACAACACGCACAGCCACTGAATAGCCTACCCTGCATCGGGAAGGAGTTATGCTTTCTCACCCTGACAGCATGATTGAAAGAAATGGCCCTAATTTAGCAGTATGCAATGGTCATTGAGTGAAAGTGACAGGGTCACTTTATTTCAAATTTCCCAGCCAGTCTTGCGGCTATAGCAAATGTGTTTGAAAAAAAATCCTGCTGATTTTAGTGAACTGCTTGAATATTTTGGAGAGAAAAAAGTTTTTGGTTACGTGGTTGCCTTTCAAATTTCCAGACTGTTGTTTGAATGTGGTTTCTGAAAAAAAATATTTTACAAGTACCGCTCCTTTTATATATACCAAGTTTGGTACATTTTAAGTAAAGGGGCTTATGTAAGGTGCTTGAAACTCAGCAATACTAATACGAATTTTTGGCCACATACATCTGCAAGAATTTAGCCAAAGTGTGTTATGTTTGCATTTTCTCATTGCTATACTGCACTTTGTATGAATATCTGAGCTGTGACTACTTACTTCACAGAAAAGATATTTTGATGAAAAATTATTTTTAGACAACACAAACTGTTAACCTCTACGAGAAAAGATCACTCATTTCACAGAATTGTCAGTTTTGTCTTTATTGAGACGCAATTTGCACCATTTGGTGGTCCAATGAAAAATCACTTTTAACCTAAATTGAAAGCAAGGAAACAGCTCTCTGTATGTGACAAGTTTCATCATTACAATTTCTATTTCAAGGAATGAAATATTTTTTAAATCTTCCCATCCACGGCAATGGGGAACTTCGAGGCTTCGGCTGCTGTATGACCATATGGCGAATGGGGAACTTGGAACTTCAAAAATCATTTAGGGGCAGAGCTCTTGAGGCCGTGGGTCATTCCGTCCTCTGTAGTCGTACTAGTATTATGTAGCCACTTGATGAGTTGCACAATAGAAAGCGTTAGTAATTTTCACAGCATATACACGGACAGAATGATGATTCGTGGGGCGAATTGTTCGTCCGTACATTTGTGTTTCGTTCAATCGTCTGTGCATCCATTCGTCCGGGCTTCCGTGTGTCGGTCTGTTCGTGAGTCCGTCCGCCTTTCTGTTTGTCCATACTGGCGTCAGATTGTCTGTTCATTTGTTTCTGCATCCGGACGAACGAACGCTACGCCCCACTCGTCATTATTCACTCCGTGGATATGCTGTGATCTTTTTCTCAAACACACAATGCTATGCAATGAGCAGTTCGGCAGTGGTGCGAATACAGCACTCATCTAATCAGAGCTGTCTGCACTTGCAGGTATCTCTGATAGCAGCGACCAACGCATCCGGAGCGCAGAGGCGTCGTTTTTCGTTGTGGCGGTCACTACAATCTAAGAAGTGAGGGAAATCACCATATCCACGACACGTGACCGACTGCGTACGGAAACTGCGCCCACCGAGACGCTGCTTGAAATATGACGGACTGACTGACCCGTTCAACAGTTCGGCAGCGTTGCGAATACAACACGCATCTAATCTGAGCTGTCTGTACTTGCAGGTATCTCAGATAGCAGCGACCAACGCATCCGGAGCGCAGAGGCGTCGTTTTTGATGTGACAGCCACTACGACCCAAGAAGTGAGAGCAATCACCATATCCACGACACGTGACCGACTGCGGTCTGGAAACTACGCCCATAGAGACGCGGCTTCAAATATGATGGACTGACTGACCCGTTCAACAGTTCGGCAGCGGTGCGAATACAGCACGCATCTAGTCTGAGCTGTCTGCACTTGCAGGTGAGAATTACCTAAATATTTATTGTACTGCGTAGCTGTCTTTACCAAAACGCACTGCTGCCGAACAAAGTGTCTTTTTTTCTCTCTTGTTGTGCTGCCATTCTTGTTACTAGTCTTGGCACCATCTGATATTAAGGACATAAAAGAAGTTGGGAAGCTCATTGAAAATCTGAAGCGTGACTTGAGAACAGAAATGAGGGAATTGAAGGACACCATGAAGTATTGCTCGGACAGATGTGATGATGTGAAGGGCCTGAGCAAAGAGATTGCAGCACTCAGAGAGGAGTGAGGGAAATGACAACCCTAAACAGAAAATTGAAAACGGAAAATGAAAGACTGTCACAACGAATTGACGATTTTGAACAGTTTCAACGCATGAACAATCTGGAAAAAGAAGGAAATAACAGAACAGGCTGACCCCATAAAAGTTGTGGAACGGATAGGGCAGTGCATTGGTGCCACGATTAGTCCGACTGATATTGACACCTGCCACTGGGTGCAGACTCCAAAGGCAAGAACTAAGAATATAATTGTTCGTTTTGTTTAAAGAAGTAAGCGAGATGAGGTTTTCACACTGGCAAAGAAAAAGAGGTTGATTGCAGCAACACTGGGATATACGACTACAAATAATGTGTTCGTCAATGAGCACCTGACACAGGCAAACAAGAAGTTGCTTGCAGCCGCAAAACAAAGAAACAGAGAAGTAGCGTGGAAGTACGTTTGGACGTCGAGGTAAGGTATGCGCAAGAAGGGACGACAACACTTCTGTTCTGCGCATAACTAGTCTAGACGATCTGTCCAAAATGGCACCATTAAAATAGACGGGCAGTGTGTGAGAGGCATTTCCAAGTCGCAATCGAAAACAAAAAAAAAACGGATACTACACCTTGGGTAGACTTGCGAAAGAGTTGAATGAAGAGAATGCTTTGAGAGCCGTACATATTAATGCGAGAAGCAGGAGAAATAAAGTAGAAGTTCAAAGCATCTATTTCGAATCGACAGCAGTAAAATTTGGTATTATTTGTATAACCGAGACCTGGATGATGGTACATGATCAAACTTCATTTTTTCCTGCCTATCATTCTGAACACCTGGTGAGGAACAAAAAGAAAGGGGGCGGAGTGGCAATATATGTCACAGACACCCTTTCTTACTCTGTGGCTGAAGAACGCTCAGAAATTATTGAGGGTGGCGAGTGTTTAACGCTGCGAATAGGAAAAACAACAGTATCTGAAATTTACAGGCCCCCGAACGGGCAAAAAATTAATTTTAATAATTTTTAGAGCGGTTACTTCAACAACAATACCAAACAAGTGAACTCTCCATTATCATGGGTGATATTAACATAAACATGACCTCAAAAGACACATGGTCACAAGAGATAAGTAATCTTGTTCATTGTCATGCTTTCAAAAACTTTGTTGATTTGCCCACAAGAATAACAGCAACTTCTGGTACTTTAATAGACGTATGCCTATCAAACATATGCAGTAGTGACATCAAAGCAGGTGTTCTAGTTTCTGTATAAGCGATCATCTTCCGATTTTCTGAATTATCAAAATCAGCTACAGTATCGGAAATGCACGTCGCCCAGCTCATTTTCATCGCAAGAATAATGATCAAACATTGGAGAATTTTAGGCTGTTGATGTCAAAAGAACGATGGCAAGATGTTTATTGTGAATCCGAGGCTGGGAGGGCTTACAGTATCTTCTTGCAGCGTATGCGTGAATACTATGACATTGCTTTTCCATTGCAACAAGCTTATCACAGAAACAAAAAAGCAAGAAAGCCATGGGTAGATAAAAACCTATATAAACGTATAAAACATAAGAATTCAATATTTAACGAAATTCTTAGAAATCGTGATCCAGAAGTGCTAAAGGAGTATAAGAAATATAGAAATAAATTAAACAGCGATAATAAAAGGGCGAAAGACGCGTACTTTGAGGAACTTTTCTATCGGCTGTGAAATCAACCAAAAAAATTGTGGGAAGCAGTTAACAATTTAGCAGGAAGAACAAGAAGTGACCAATCCCACACAGCCCTGACGACAGCAGAAAACACAAAACTAGTTGACGATATGAACAGACATTTCATAAAAGCGGGGGCTTATCCACCTGGTGCAGAAAGCAGTAGAAATAATATTGAAGTTATAACCGATGTCAATGAAACTATTTTCTTGAGACCAACAGATCCCAATGAAGTAGTAGCAGTAACAAAAAAGCTAAAACGAAATGTAGCTGCGGGTATAGACGGAAATACTTCGAATGCAGCAATACATGTCGCGCATGAGATCAGCGAAGTGCTAGAATATTTACTAAATTTAACAATAAGTGGTGGGATTTTCCCGGAAGAAGTGAAGATAGCCCGAGTTACGCCAATACCCAAAGGGGGAATAATGGACAATTTAGTAATTACAGGCCAATATCTATCTTAACTGTGTTTTCAAAGATTTTCGAAGATATAATTTACGTCCGATTAGTTACATTTTTTAACGCACGCAAGGTAATTACAACGAGTCAGTATGGTTTCCAAAAGAATAAATCCACTGAACAAGCACTCTTGTAGACGAAAGATAAAATAAGTAATATTGAAGACAAAAATTAAACGCTTGGTCTATTTTTAGCTCTAAAGAAGGCATTTGATTGTATAGATCACAAAATTTTGTTACAGAATTTAGAGAAGTACAGAATTAGGGGTGTTGCAAGTCGGTTGCCGAAAAACTATTTAAATAATCGTCAACAGTTCGTACGTATGCAGGATGTTTCGTCTAGTTATCTAACGCTTGAACGAGGCGTCCCTCAGGGCTCTAAGCTAGGTCCGTTATTATTCATAATTTTCGTAAACGATATAGTTAATATACCTCATTCCCCAGAACTAATAATGTACGCCAACGACACCAATCTATTTTTTTAAATCACGGGGCCTGAATGAATTAGAATACAGTGTGAATCACTGCCTTGTATCACTAGCTTGCTGGATGAATTGAAATAAATTGCAATTAAACGCTGAAAAACAAAATACATTATATTCAGGTCGCGCAATACACCCATCGATAAGGAAATAACCAATATTTATGCAGGAATGAAACTGCAGCAAGTGACATACCAGAAGTTTCTTGGAGTGATGTTTAATGAAGAGTTAAGCTGGAACGCGCATATTAGCCAACTACGTGTAGACTTATCAAAAACCATTGGTATTATGTACAGAATTTCTAAACTGATTCCCCAGTGGCTGAAACAACAGCTATACAATTGCCTTTTTTATTCTAAGCTGTGCTATGGAGCTCTGGTGTGGGGAACAACTACCAAAACTAACTACAAGAAACTTGTACTTCTACAAAAAAGGGTTCTGCGCATATACTGCAAACACCAAGGAAATTACGCAAACTGGAGGACAGCACCTTTATTTCAAAAATATCATATGCTTCGGGCCGATCAAGCCTATTATATGAAAATATTGCAAATCATATACAGCAGAAAACTGTATGAGCCCAACGAAGGAGCTAGACAACACACTTATCCAATCCGCCAAATCTTACGCCGTCCACAACGAACAAGAACAAATAATAGTAAACAAACTTTTAACCATCAAAAAACTTGCATATTAAGCAAATTAGAACATAAGCTTAATTTTGACTGTACAGAAAAAAGCATTTAGGTAAAAGTTAACAAAGTGCTAATGCAGGAAAACATACTTTTTGATGGATCATAAAAAATACTAATGTTAGCAATGGTAGTAGTCGGGCGATGGAAATCTTGTACTGCATGTATTTTAATAACTATAAAATATAATGGTATGTATCACATGTCTCTAATGTTCTGGTCTCATTCCTTCCCGAGTGATTGTTATTTAGGTATGTTATGTAGTAAGTATGTTACAAGATTTGTATAATCAGTCAGATTCAATGTAACATGATATTTTTGTCAGCTATTCTTTGCTCTGTTGCTTCTTTTGTTTAAGAAGGTCTGGATGCCGCAAAAGCTGTTTTTTATTTCTATATTTTTGATGTACGAACTGTGTACAAGGGTGCTGGGTCCTCTGTCAGGCTATATGTCTTTAGCCCCAACATTCTTTTGTTTCTTGTGACTTGTACAAGAAAACAATAAAACAAATTTTGAAAATTCAAAATTGAATTGAAAAAATTGACAAAACTTTGCACATGAAAAGTACTGTTTATTTGCTTAAATTTTGGTACAAAGTCTATTTTAAATCAACCAGCACATGGTGCAAGTTGCGTCTCATTTTAGACAAAACAATTATTTTGTGAAATTTGCGATTTTGCTCGTAAAACTTACAGTTTGAGAGGTCTAAAATATTTTTTCCTCCAAATATACCTTATGTGGATTAAGCATTCACTCCTCAGATATTCGTTCACACTGCAGTATTGATATATAAAAATGCAGATATAACCCATTTCGGCTAAATTATATGAGGCGTATGTGGTCGAAAAATGGTAATTATATTACTGAGCTACAAACACTTTACGCAAGCCCTTCACTTAACTTGTGGACCAAATTTGGCACGGAGAAAGAGATACTTATGAAATACTTTTTTTTCACAAACACCCAGACGAGATTCCAGGAAGTTCAGGAGGCAGCCACGTGACCAATAAATTATTTGTCTGTGAAATATTCTAGCAGCTACCTTTTGGTGGTCACCAAAATGGCTGGGACGTTTGATGTGGAATGACCCAATAGCCAATTCTTCCATTATACAATCGTGTCATTGTGAGCCCGTTCGAAAACACTAGTATCATTCGCATTTTAATAAGTAACTGTACAGTACTTAATTTTACAAGTTACCTGCACTGAATACCTTCTAAATGCACATACCGTCATGGATTCTCAGTGGCATTGTGTTTTTTGCAATACAGATAGAATATGTATATGTTATTGCGCGTCGTACTGTATTCGTTTTAATAAACTAATCGAATACGTACCATGGTAGATCTGCAGAAATACACATGCAGCTGTGTTGATGCATACTTAAGCATAAAACTTGACATTCACTTAGATTGGTCATTGCATGCAGCTTATGGAGCATTATCAACTTGGAGCAGCATTTTTTTATTTGCCTGCGCGAGCAAGCTGAAAGGGTAAAGTAAGGTTCATATCTACGGCACGAAGGGTGTAATAATTCTGCCACAGCGCGCTTTTTATGGCGTTTATTGCTCAGCATACATTTTCTAGCATTTCTCACTGCAGTGGAGCCTGATGCCACTGAATATGCTTGCTATGCACTCAATTTATACTTACACATAAGAAAGCAGTTAGTTATGCATGGTGCACACTGTATGTTGCACTCTCTGTGAAATTTCAGTCATTGTTCTTTGTGTATCTATTTTATTTTTCCGGGATTGAATCTCCTTTACAGAAAGAACAGCTTCGCCCCACTTTTCTCGAAGGCGCCAGTCATCTCAGCAGCTGAAGATGATTGTGCAAGCAGCAGTGACGAGTGGTTTTGCAGTTAGAAGTATACCAACACTGACATTACATTAATACAACCACAATTACACTACCTTGTTGAATGTTCTCTTTTTTAATGTCGAAATTTATACTGCGAGATGTAACAGTTTGTAAATGTGACTCCAGAAACTCGCTCACTCTTTCTACGCGTTTTTTTCTATTGTATAGGTGTCAATCAAACGCCATGCGTCTCAGTCGTTTGCCCGACTAGCGCAAATTTTTTGAAAGTTGTGGGGATTTATTGTATTGAAAACAATGGATTTTTAGTAGAGAGAGAAAGAAACTTGGCCTGTTGACATATTTCAAAATTTTGCAGAAGGCCATCACAGTCCTATTTTTCAGATTTGCAGTTTTTTTATAATAAAGCCAGATGTTAAACTATGGGCTTAATTGTTTTTTGCTTCGGTGTTATGTTCGGTTGGACCTTACGCTACAGGTTACTGCTTGCACTACTGCATTGTGTGTGTGTGTGTGTGTGTGTGTGTGTGTGTGTGTGTGTGTGTGTGTGTGTGTGCGTGCGTGCGTGCGCGTGTGCGCGCGTGCATGTGTGTAAGTGACTTCCTCGTCTTTGTGGTTTACGGCCCAGTCTACGTACACATATACACACTGGTCTCATGCAGCTCATTCAAGACCATGGCAACTTATTTTATCAGCTGCATGCATGCAAGTATAAGTGCAGAGGGTGACACCAGTATCTTCCTTCTTCCCTGTCAGCCGCAGAGAAGGTTCATATATGCTTCTCCCTGAAAACAATTGAGGCTTGGGCCAGTTGGTGATGTATATTTGATAGAATGAAGCGCTGTGAACGGCTCTTCTCAGCACACAAGTCTACGCGTCACCTCCTGTGTCTCTGCTTTTGTTGCCCGTTAATTGCGCTTCCTTTGATCAAGTATGCTCATCAATATAACTGCCATCGTTTCAAGGGGGTTTTCAGAGAACACCCCACTCGCATGGGTGTAGCTTCATCTAACACCCATAGTTTAGGGGTGTTCATAAACACCTAATAAAGTAGGGTGTAACGTTTCTTTACACCCTGCGGTTTCAGGGTGTTTTTAAACACCTTATTGTTTAGGGTATTCCCAGACACCCTAAAAGGGTGTTGCCCATGGGACAAAACAAATACACCCTTATGGGTGTAAAAGTTTTAGAGCGTATCCTATTTGCATCGTTATCGATACTTCGGTGACGCAAATGATTTTTCGGTCACAACCAACGACGCCGAAGCCGAGACCTATGCCGGAATTTCTGCAAAACGAGCTATTTAACGCTGTTGCGCTAAAATGGGAGTTCATGAATAAAACAGAATGGTGAAACATTTTACAGGCGTGAGTTCATTGTTTTTTTATTTATTCGAAGTCACGGAGCCCTAATTGTAACATATCACACATTGAGGATGAAGCTGTCATTATCCTCGGTGTTCCAGGCCTAATGTGCACGGTTAAAGTCACACTTTATATTCATAAATATTTATGCCGCGCTTATTCATTGTCTGAGTGAATATGGTGCCATGACAGTGTCAACGTACCCAATCCCACCACGGCAGAAGCTGGATAGAAAGCGGGCGCCACTGGTGCATTGCTGACAACTCCTCGCCCTTGCGATCACTCTGGAGGTGCCTACAGTATTACATTTATTTTACCGTATCCACGTCCATGACGTAAGTGAAAAAATGACCTGCAGGTATAAAAGCAGCATTTCTACAAAGTAGAGCCTACTTACAGAACATTCGTTAGAATAACGGATGTGAAGCGGAGGTTTTTAAGTTAACTGCAATACCAGCTGCCGTGGCGAACAGGCTCACTTTGCTTCTATCTTTCCTGTACTCATTGAGGGTACCAAAAAAGGCAATTGCGTATGCGAATGTAGGACAAAACACATAATAACATTATTGGCAAAAACTAACGACCTACGGCGATTTCTACTATTCGAAAACGGTGGCAGTAACGATGTACATACACGTAGATTTGCCGCTCTGAGGCGTCAGAGATGGCGCGTTGCTGTGATGTACTCCTCACTTGTCAACATAAACGTATAGACAAAGGAGGGCGTGCTTGAACTCCTATGAATATTTGAAACTTTCCTATGTGTTGACAGGCACATATACAAATAAACGCACGAGCGTAAATAATATGTACAAATACCCTCCCCCTTTGCCTCGCTGCCTGGCGGAGGTCAGCTGCGACGGCGGCGAGGGCCTATGTGCCGGAACAGACCGCGAAACGGAAGGCAAGCTGACGCGGAAACGCGACAAAGTGTGAATGCACGTAGTTTATTCATTTTATTTGTTTATTATACCCTCAAGGTCATGGGCATTGAAGAGGGGAGTGGGAGTAACAAGATGTACAAACATAGAAAAAACAAAGCATGTGTTTAAATAGAAAAAACATAGATTATCCTGATTATACAATATTAGTTAAGGCTCGATGAAACAGGTGATTAACACGTATGGAAACAACATCGGCGGGAAGGTGGTTCCACTCTCGGGATGTTTTTGGAATGAAAGACTCAGCAAAATATTTAGTGTGAGATGAAACAAATCCAACTTTATGATTATGGTCAATTCGACATGATATGTACTGAGGTTGTGAAAGCAGTTCAGCATGGAGAGAAGCATGGTAATAAACCTTATGAAATAAAGTTAGGCGAAAAATGCGACGTCGTGATGCTAAAGATGGGAGGTCGATACTACTTTGCATTGCCATTACACTTGCCGTTCTATTGTAATTTGATAGAATGAAACGGGCTGAATTATTCTGAACAAGTTCAAGTGCGGTGAGTAAGTTGTTGTGGCAAGGATCCCATACTGGTGTTGCGTAATCTAGTTTTGATCTGATTAGTGTTTTGTATAGAAGAAGTTTTAAAGAAGACGGGGCTGAAAAAAAAGTTTCGACGTAAATAACCTAGCATGCGGTTTGCCTTGTTAATAATGTATTCGATGTGTTTCGTCCAAGTTCAATTGTTGGTTATATGAACACCTAAGTACTTGTAAGAGGAAACGATTTCTAGTGGTGTATTGTTCAGGTAATGTATAGGCATACAACTAGTAGTTCTCGATACACGCATTACTTTACATTTAGTGACATTAGGTTCCATTAACCATTCTTTGCACCAGTTGCTTACACTAGTTAGATCTGATTGGAGAGAGTAGGAGTCGTTGTCAGCAGTTATTTCCCGAAAAATTACGCAGTCGTCAGCAAACAAATGAACATTAGAGGATATAAGAGAAGGCAGATCGGTAATTTAAATAAGAAACAAAAGAGGTCCAAGAACAGATACCTGGGGGACACCAGAGGAAACCTGGCTGAGTGAAGAGTTATGATTATTAGCTGAAACAAATTGCGAGCGATTTTTAAGGAAACATACAATTCACTTCATTATGGTGTCATCAAGTTGGAGTTTGCTTAGTTTGTGTAGTAGCAGCTTGTGGCATACCTTGTCAAAGGCTTTGGAAAAGTCTAAATAAACACAGTCAGCTTTTGATGATTGGTCTAAAATGCGTTGTAGCTTGTGAGTAAAAGATATTAACTGTGTTTCGCATGAGAGCGATTTGCGAAAACCGTGCTGTGCAGATGTAAAAAACGAATTTGATTCAAGGAAATTGACTAGATGTGAGAATATGATATTGTCGTGACGTCAAGAGAGAGGTCGTACTCGAAGACGCTGAGAAAACAGCAGCGGGTCGGTCTTTTTGTTAACCGCGTGAGAGAGAGTTCCTCATCTTTCTCGTTGTTGCGTTCTGCATAAAAGCGTGCAGATGCGCGTATGCGCTGTCGCCTTCGTCTTTTTCGCGGGACGCATGTGACATTTGCCTCCCTCCAAAAATGGCATCGTCCCGATGCGCAGCCAAGGCACTCTACTTATAAAAACGCACATATGCACCGGCACGCACAGGACAAACGAGAGTTAGCTGGACAAGTAGGGTTTCATCCGGATGACATGCACGATTTCGGGTGAGCAGTTTCGGCGACTGGAACTGCGATCGCCGTCGGGAATAACTTCGTAGTTGATGTCGTTCAATCGTCGGGTGACTCGATATGGGCCAAAGTATCATCGTAATAGCTTTTCTGAAAGTCCGCGTCGACGTATTGGGATCCAGACCCATACCTTGTCGCCTGGTTTGTAGGTTACCAATTTATGTCGTAGGTCGTACCGTTTCGCTTCTTTGTGTTGCTGGTGACAAATACGCACGCGGGCTAGCTGTCGGGCTTCTTCGGCACGCTGACCAAATTCTTCGGCGTCAGCGTGAGTGTCGTCACACTCGTGCGGCAGCATAGCGTCCAACGTTGTAGTGACTTCGCGCCCGTGTATTAAACTAAACGGCGTCATTCCGGTGATTTCCTGCCGGGCAGTATTATAGGCGAAGGTCACATAAGGCAAGATTTCGTCCCAGTTCTTGTGTGCTGTGTCGACATACATGCAGAGCATGTCTGCGAGGGTCTTATTAAGCCGCTCTGTTCGTCCGTTCGTTTGTGGGTGGTACGCCGTTGTTCTCCGGTGAGCTGTACCACTGAGCCTGAGAACCGACTCCAAAAGTTCTGCCACGAACGCAGTTCCTCTATCCGTGATGAGAACTGTTGGAGCACCATGCCGAAGGACGACGTTTTCTATGAAGAAATGAGCCGCTTCTGCTGCTGTGGCCCTCGGCATGGCTTTAGTTTCTGCGTAGCGAGACAAGTAATCAGTGGCGACAATGATCCATCTGTTCCCTGTGGTAGAAGTTGGGAATGGGCCCAGGAAATCCATTCCGATTTGGGCGAATGGCTTTGCTGGCACTTGAACGAAATGTAATAAGCCTGCCGGCCTGCCGGGTGGTGCTTTGCGTCTTTGACAGTCGGCACATGTTTGGACATGATGTTTCACAGCAGGTAGGTTAGGCCAGTAGTAACTGTTTTGCAGACGGGACAATGTTCGAGTGTAACCGCGTTAGATGACCAGAGGTGACTTCATCATGGCAGGCTTCCAGAATTTCTTTTCGCAGTGATGCAGGGACGACGAGCAAGTATGGGCTGCCGGTGGGAGAAAAGTTTTTCTAGTATAGGACATCGTTCCTTAAACAAATAGATAGCACTCCTCGCGCAAAAATTCGCGGCACGTCTTCCCGTCGTCCTTCTAGGAAATCGATAAGCGAAAGCAGGTCAGGGTCACGGCGCTGCTCTTGTGAGATAGTGGCCGCGTTGATGACTCCCAAGAATGCGGCGTCCATAGACTCGTCATTAATAGCGGCAGGCTCAACGGGTGACCGCGAGAGACAGTCTGCGTCGGTGTGCTTCTTCCCTGATTTATAAATAATGGTCATATCAAACTCCTGAAGCCGAAGGCTCCAGCGTGCTAAATGGCCGGATGGGTCTTTCAAGTTAGTAAGCCAGCAAAGCGAGTGGTGATCACTGACGACCTTGAATGAGAGGCCGTACAGATACGGTCGAAATTTGAGAACCGCCCAAACCACGGCGAGGCACTCTTTCTCGGTAGTCGAGTAGTTCTCTTCCGTGCGAGAGAGAGCTCTGCTGGCATAGGCTATCACTTTCTCGGAGTTATCTTGCCATTGTATCAGTACGGCGCCCAGGCCTACATTGCTTGCGTCGGTGTGAAGTGCTGTTGGCGCTTCCTGGTCAAAGTGCGCCAGAACCGGAGGTGTTTGGAGGCGTTGGCGTAATTCGTTGAACGCTGTTTGTTCCTTTTCGCTCCAAAGAAAGGGGACATCCTCTCGTGTGAGCCGCGTCAGAGGCGCCGCAATAGACGAAAAGTTGGCGATGAATCGTCGGTAATAAGCGCAGAGGCCTAAGAAGCGTCTCACTGCTCTTTTGTGATGCGGTGCGGGAAACATTGCGATAGCGTCGATTTTGCCCGGGTCAGGTCGAACACCTTCGTGGCTGACCACGTGGCCTAAGAAGCGAAGTTCGTTGAAGCCGAAATGGCACTTCTCTGGCTTTAAAGTCAGGCCAGCCGAACGTATAGCGTCTAGAACTGCGAATAATCGACTTAGGTGTTCCTCGAATGTAGCTGAGAAGACGACAACGTCGTCTAGTTAAACCAAGCATGTCTGCCACTTAAGTCCTGATAGCACAGTGTCCATTAAACGCTGAAAAGTGGCTGGCGCTGAGCATAACCCGAATGGAAGCACTTTAAATTCATAAAGACCGTCGGGCGTCACGAAAGCAGTTTTCTCACGGTCTCTCTCGTCGACCTCTATTTGCCAATAGCCACTTCGCAGGTCCATCGATGAGAAATAGCGTGCATGCCGCAGCCGATCAAGAGAGTCATCTATACGTGGCAGTGGGTAGACGTCTTTCTTCGTTACTTGGTTTAACTTGCGGTAATCTATACAGAAACGCAAGCTGCCGTCTTTCTTTTTAACCAATACCACGGGGGATGCCCAGGGACTCTTGGAAGGCTGTATTACGTCATCTTGGAGCATCTTCTGAACTTGCTTTTGGATCTCCTCACGTTTTTTCGGAGCCACACGGTATGGGTTTTGACGGATCGGTCTCGTATTTTCTTCATTGATGATTCGGTGCCGGGTCAGTGGTGTTTGCTTGACTTTCGACGTGCACGAAAAACAATTTTTGAACTGGTGTATCAGCTCTAGTAGGCGCTGTTTTTCCGAGGCTGACAGGGTTGAGCAAATGTTGACAGACAAAGGTGTCGAGGCTGGGATGGTCGCCTCGTCCGGTTGCAAAGCGAAGCAATCTCTGGCTTGGTCCACGTCCTCGTAGTAGGCAATCGCGGTGCCCTTCTGGATGTGACGACGCTCGTTGCTGAAGTTGGTGATGAGGACTTCTGCCCGCCCATCAATTAGTGCCAGAATGCCTCTCGCTATTGAAACACCTTGCGTAAGCAATAGCGTGTCTATTCGCTCCACTATCACCTCATTACGGCATGGCCGTTCACACAACACCGACACAAGGCAGCAAGATCTCGGCGGGAGCATCACATCATCGGCTACACGTAAACGTTGCAGTTGTTCTTCAGTGGTGGCGTCGACGTAAGGATGGGCGGAAAAGGTGACGATACGTTCTGGGATGTTGATGACAGCACCGTACTCTCGCAGAAAATTCATACCCAAAATCAACTCTTTACAACAGTCCGGTGAAACGACAAAAGTGGCGACGAAGTTCGAATTATCGATTACGAGCCGAGCGGTGCATTTACCGGTTGGCGTCATTAGCTGCCCACCAGCACTCCTTATGCTCGGCCCACTCCACGGCGTCTTAACCTTCTTAAGGCGGTCGGCGAGCTCTTGTCGCATAATAGAGAAGTCAGCACCAGTGTCAACCAGTGCTGTTACGTGGTGTCCGTCTATAATAACGGTGAGGTCGGCACGTACAAATTCATTGGCAGTAGTACTCGTGGTTGTTGTCGTCTTCGTCATCACCATCGTCACGTCGTCTTTGTGTAGAGGCAAAGGGGTCTTTTTGGCGTCTCGGCAATTGGCAACCTTGCCCCCGG
Organism: Rhipicephalus microplus; assembly: GCF_043290135.1. Classification (NCBI taxonomy): domain Eukaryota; kingdom Metazoa; phylum Arthropoda; class Arachnida; order Ixodida; family Ixodidae; genus Rhipicephalus; species Rhipicephalus microplus. The sequence goes on from NC_134700.1 coordinate 41,070,542, forward strand.
AGGTCGCGGCAGTTAGTTTCCCTGGCACGGGCTTGGGGAGCGGTTTCTGATGGCGTCCGCGTATCTTTGGCGATTCGGAGAATTCTGACCTCGTGCAGGTGAGGGAGACCGCCAGCGACGACTTGGTGAAGACGCTTGGTTGGTCGGTAGGTGATCAGCACCATGGTCACGAGGGTCTCCAGAATAAAAAAAAAGCGGGCCGAGAAAAGTTTCCAAACCGGGTTTCTCGATGACGGCAGTAGCGCGAGATGTGGCCTGGTTCGCCGCAGTGGAAACAAAGGGGTCGACGGTCGGCGGTGCGCCACAAGTCGGTCCGACGTACTGGTGGTCGCCGCACAGGTTCACGCTGCCACCACGGCAAGGTAACGGGCCGTGGCTGAAAGGGTGGTTCTTCTGAGGCAGGCGGATGACGGCGGACGGCATCAGCATAGGTCAGTGGACGTGGTTCGGGTGGTGGCGCCGTTGAAGGAAAGGCTTGCCGTAGTTCCTGGCGCACGATTTCTGCAACAGAAGCAACTGGGGGATCGGTAGACGGAAGGCCGAGGGCCCGCAGCTCTTCCCGCAGGATTTGTCGAATCATTTGCCGTAAAGAGTTTTCAGAAACGGCGGCGTTTTGAGCGGAGGCACCAACAGGCGTTTGGTCGGGCAGGCGGTCAAAGTGGCGGCCTCGTTGCCGGAGCGCCCGCTCAATGGCAGTCGCCTCTTTGATGAATTCATCCACTGTTGTTGGCGGATTTCGTACAAGGCCGGCGAAAAGCGGTTCCTTAACTCCCTGCATCAGATGACGAACTTTCCTTGCCTCGGGCATGTCAGGGTCAGCGCGGCGAAATAGGCGGGCCATATCCTCAGCGAACATGGCCACGCTTTCGTTCGGCTTTTGCATGCGGGCTTCGATCATCTGCTTTGCGAGATCCCGTCGGTCCGCACTCAGGAACGTCTCGAGAAGCTTTTGGCGGAAATTGTCCCAGGTTTGGAAAGTAGACTCCCTGTTCTCGTACCATGTGCGAGCGCTATTTTCCATTGCGAAGTAGGCACGGCCAAGTTTTTCTTGCACGCTCCAACGATTCACCACAGCGGTCTGCTCGAACTGGTCGAGCCAGTCCTCGACATCTTCATACGGTTCTCCACGGAAGACTTCGGGAACACGATGAGTCTCAAAAGTTACCTGGTAAGGGTGAGTCGTCAGGGCCGGGGGAAGATTCGCAGACGCTGAAGGGGCCGCCATGTTGGTAACAGGAGATGCCGTCAAGAGTTCTGGGCTTAGGCCTAATAGGCGCCGGCTGAATCGATGTACTGGAGTCGCAACAAGACGTTGAGGCTCCGGACTGGGTGTACGGTCCCGAACAACGCTTTCTTGCATCAGGTTGCAGGCCCCAGCACCTCCACCAGTGTCGCGACGTCAAGAGAGAGGTCGTACTCGAAGACGCTGAGAAAACAGCAGCGCGTCGGTCTTTTTGTTAACCGCGTGAGAGAGAGTTCCTTATCTTTCTCGTTGTTGCGTTCTGCATAAAAGCGTGCAGATGCGCGTATGCGCTGTCGCCTTCGTCTTTTTCGCGGGACGCTTGTGACAATATGTTCCAGTAGTTTACAGCAGGTACTACTTAAAGATATAGGGCGGTAATTTGCGGGGGATGTTTTTTGGCCAGATTTGAAGAGTGGAACCATCTTACCTATTTTCCATTGTATGGGTAGCGTAGATGTGTCAAGTGATTGCTGGAATATTTTTGTTAAAATAATAGAACTAAATGAACTTGTATTTTTCAAAAACTTCGAGTCTATTAAATTGTAACCTGGAGAAGAATGGTATTTAAGTCCAGCAATCAACTTAGCCACACCTGGCGCTTCGATATAAATGGAGTACATTACAGGAAAATTATATGTCTGCACGCTAGGAGCATTGATTGTGGAAGGAACAGAAAAGTTTTTCGTGAATGTATCATTGAGCACAGCCGCACAATCACTCAAGAAAATGGAATTGCCCGATGCGTCATCTAAGTAAATACTGTTATCATGTGGCGGATTTATGACTTTCCAAAACTTTCTAACGTTATTATTAAGCATGGATGGCAAGGTTCGGGATAAAAATGAAGATTTAGCAGCTTTTAGTGCAGATATGTAAGCGTTCGATGCTAACCTGTAAGCTTCCCATCGGGAATCAGTTGGCGATTTCCTGGCAGAACGATAAAGGCGCTTCTTACAGTTAGACAGCCTTTTCAAGTGGGCGTTGTACCACGGGGCGCGATGATTACACGTGATAGTGCGTTTCGGTATGAATTTTTCTGTTAGATCGTAAACTTTACACGCAAATATGATTGATTGATTTATATGTGGGGTTTAACGTCCCAAAACCACTATATGATTATGAGAGACGCCGTAGTGGAGGGCTCTGGAAATTTAGACCACCTGGGGTTCTTTAACGTGCACCCAAATCTGAGCACACGGGCCTACAACATTTCCGCCTCCGACACGCAAATATGTCCCAGTTAGTTTGAACAGAATGATCATCGAAGTTTGCCAAAAAAGTATCAAGAAAGATGGATAACTCGTGATTAATAGCCTGAAAGTTCGCCTTTTTGTAGTCACGAATTACTTTTTTTTGTTTGAAACTTTTGGGAATGATGCATTAAAAGAAAAACTGAGAAGAGAATGATCGCCGATTCCGGGCAAGTACGTTATGTCGGAAGTAAAATCGGGCCGCGTAGTTAGGATTAAGTCAAGAGTGTTAGCTGCGTGAGATGATATTCTTGTTGAATAATCTACTAATTGCGTTAAAGAAAAGATAGAGCAAAAGGTAAAAAACTCAGAAGCTTGTGTCGAAAAAAGAGAAATGGAAGCTGGTTGTGTAGTCCAATTTATGTTCGGAAAGTTAAAGTCGCCGAGTAAAAATAAGGGATAACTGGGGAAATGTGTTACGATGTGGTTCATAACGTCATGGAGTTCGTTAACAAATGTTGAGGACGACAAAGGGGAACGATGGCATGCGCCTAGGACGATTTTTTGATGGCCTAAAGTGAGCAAAGCCCAGATAGTTTCAAGAGTGGTGGTAATGTGTATGCAAAAAGAAGATATGTTTTTGGATATCGCTAACAGAACACCACCACCCCGATGCGCAGTTCGATCACAACGATAAATTGCAAAATGATTCGCTTGATTAAAAATTTCTGAGTCCTGCACATGCGCATGGAGCCACGTTTTGGTTAGCACAATTATTTGAGCATCGCTGGTATCTATTGCGGAAGATAAAGAATCATATTTGTTAAGAAGGCTTCTTATGTTCGTGAACAGAACAGAAATCCTTGGGTTAGATTTAGGGCCACTACCCCTCGCGCGTTCCTAGGAAGGGACACGTGCCTGGATGTTACTTTCGAAACCTCGACCAGGCCGTTCTACTTCAATAACCTGTCCAGCGTTTGGATCAAACATGTAGCCTTTTTGTTAACATATAGCTTGTTGTAACGCGAGTTAAATTGGGGGGATTCTGACAGATTTTTTGCGAAAGCAGTGAGCTTTTTTCGGATGATGCGCGTAGCGGGCGAGAAGTCTTCGCTAATGCCTATGTCTTTTTTTTTAAATTGGGAGCGTGCAGACAATATTTTATCTTTAGTTTTAATGTCGCTAAACTTTACAATGATGGAATGGCATTGGTTTTACGAAAATGAGCCTAGTCGGTGTGCGCGATGAATCGAGTTCGGCGAAAATGCCCTCATGACGGACGTAATTTCAGTGACCACCTTTGCTTCAATTTCTTCCCAAGATTCTTTGACATCTGGAAACCCATGAAAAATTAAATTGTCACGTCGAGACCTATCTTCAAGCTCGGCCAGGCGAGCCTGTAACAAGCTGTTTTGAGCAGTAGTTTCTGATACCTTACTACGCATGCTTGATAGCTCACTTTTGAAGTTTTCGACAATCTTGGATTTGTTTTCTAGTTCATCTAGTCTTTTTAGTATTCCGGTTACTTTCGTCTTGACGTCCTTTTGACCGTTTTTTATGGTTTTTACGTCAGCAGCTAGATCAGCGTGATTCTTCGAACTTTAAACAGAACGCGCATGAACGTCTTTAAGGAGCTGAAATAGCACACTCATTTGTTCAGCGGGGTTCTCGGGTAGCGTTTCAAGTTGCAATAGCGCTTCAGAACGCGTTGTTGGCCCAGGATTAGCTTCAATATCCCCGCAACACAATAATAGGAAGGCAGTGGAAAAGCAGTCACAAATGGTATCAAACAAAACCCATGGGCACGGGAACAGCAAAAGGCAGGTATTATTCGATTTTTTAGCATAAATAGAATATTTTCTACACACCTGCATTGGAAAAACACGCAGATCAGGCATTATGCTTGATGCGCTGCTCCCGTGCCCACTGAGGAACAGGTTGGTCCGCAAGCTGCTTTTGTGGTTTCCGGGGAGCGATGTCATTGTCGATGCTGTTGGTAGATGATGGTCGAGCTTCGCCGATGAGGTTGCATTGAAGAATATGCCACTGCTTGTGGTTTTGACGCCAGAAGAATGCACCTGCGAGAGCAGATGCGAACACGCCGAGTCAGAAGAGACAGCCGGTAGCCAGACCACCAACAGCGCAAGCGCAGCCTGCATTGGAAAAACACGCAGATCAGGCATCATGCTTGATGCACTGCTCCCGTGCCCACTGAGGAACAGGTTGGTCCGCAAGCTGCTTTTGTGCTTTCCGGGGAGCGATGTCATTGTCGATGCTGTTGGTAGATGATGGTCGAGCTTCGCCGATGAGGTTGCATTGAAGAATATGCCACTGCTTGTGGTTTTGACGCCATAACAATGCACCTGCCAGAGCAGATGCGAACACGCCGAGTCAGAAGAGACAGCCGGTAGCCAGACCACCAACAGCGCAAGCGCAGCCTGCATTAGAAAAACACGCAGATCAGGCATCATGCTTGATGCGCTGCTCCCGTGCCCACTCACTAGTTGCCATAGTAACGACAAAAATATATTCCATCGGCTTCCTTGCTGCTGGCTTGTGTTACGTTCCTTGAATTCTCAGTGCTTGCCACTTTCCTATCAAACAAAGAAATTTTCTCGAGCTGATAACATGCTTGCCATTCGTGAGTTAAAGTAGTGGAAGTGCGTCAATATTACAATCGAGAGGCACGTAATATTTAAAGACTATTTTTGTGAGGCGGAGCAACACTCGTTGAACACGTTCTTTCTTTAGTCTACTTTGCTTTCCTGATCAGCATAATATTATCTGGGGTTTTACGTTCCGAAACCACTAGACCATTGTGAAAGATGCCTCAGTGGAGGGCTCTGGTAGTTTTGATCATCTGGTGTTCTTTATTGTGCACTGACATTGTACAGCTGACGGCCCACTACCATTTCGCTTTCATCGAAATGCGACCGCCCCAGACGGTATGAAACCCGGGACCTCTAGGTCAGAAGCCGAGCTGCACAACCACTGCTTCAATGCGGCGATCTCCTGATCAGCATATTTTCGTCGAGACTGTTAGCCGATGACACTCTAGTTTCGTTGCCGCAATGCCATTTTACGCCGTTCAAAGAGTAATCCCTATATAAGAGGCTGAGTTCAGGCAAGATCACATGCATCATATCTTCTGACTTACTCGGGACAGATACGTATGTCAGCACTATACAACAGAGTAAATGAGAACAACGAAAATGAAGGTTGAACACAACAAGCACTTTTCGCAATAATGTTCTGCCTATAGATTCAATAAGCCAAGTGTTCGATGCTCATTAGACCGCCCTCCACACAGTGTTCGTGAGCCAAACCAATAATGGTTCATCAGCTCAAGAACGCCGCGGTGGCGTAGTGGCTAAGGTTCTCGACTGCTGAACCGCAGGTCGCGGGATTGAATCCCGGCTGGAGCGGCTGCATTTCCGATGGAAATTGAAATGTTGTAGGCCCGTGTGCTCCGATTTGTGTGCACGTTAAAGAACCCCAGGTGGTCGAAATCGCCGGAGCCCTCCACTTCGGCGTCTCTCATAATCATAAGGTGGTTTTGGGTCATTAAGCCCCACAAATCAATCAATCAGCTCAGGAACAAATCAGCGCACATTGCTTGTCTGCCTCGAGTTCACCACCAACGTTCTGCTGCTTGCTAATTGCTGTAAAGAAAGAAAAAATGCCGGCGCTTTGTCAAATTCTGCCAGCGGTCTCTCATCACATACGCACGTGGCGGCCGCTTCTCCGTCGACGTTTTTGTTTCTTTCTTTATATCGTTACCATTCTGCCATCGCTTAACGTCCATTTTAGTCACCCATTGTCTGTTAAAACGACCTTCCTTCGTGAACAGTACTTTATGATTCCTTGAACCTATATTTGAGGACACTGAAAACGCAGTGCGCCAGACGGCAGTGATGTGATAATGTTTCAATTTCGGGAATTTTAAAACAAAGCTGGCGAAAGTTAGGCAGTGGAGTTGTCTTACCAAACAATGATAATTCTATTATTTCTGTTTAGGCATTACAAATTTTGGACATAAGATTTTTCTCTAGAGTTACTTTTACAATGTTCATTAGGCAATTTTTGTGAATGGCAAAGCTTGAAAGACTAAAAAAATATTCTGACATGCTCTATATGGCGCAGAAGCATACTGCACTAATTAGATACGTGTTGTGTTCTCGTGTAATTTAATATTACTTGGCGCTTTCGCTAAACACACTGTTTAAGTTGGAAGATGTAAGGCATAGGGAGCAGTGCGTGTTGGACACAACACTGCAATGGGAATCGCCATGGCACAAAAACCTTTAACCCGTTAGATAAAAAACCGTGCCTCTGTCCAAGGAGATACTGCCAGACATAGCACTTATTAGATTCATTGGTGTCGTGAAAAGCGTATACATAGCAAAGGACTGCTCTCTGCGAACAAAATCAGACAATGCACTACAACAAAAAGTAACACTTTTGTGACAAAATGATTGCCCACACAAACAGAGATAGTCTGTGGCAGCATGAAACTTTGCATGCACTGTATACTATTGATGTGTGGGGTTTAACGTCCCAGAACCACCTATGATTATGAGAGACACCGTAGTGGAGGGGTCTGAAAATTTCGACCACCTGCGGTTCTTTCACGTGCACCCAAATGTGAGCACACGGGCCTTCAACATTTCCACCTTCATCGGAAATGCAGCCACTGCAGATGCGATTCAATTCTGCGACCTGCACGTCAGCCGCCGAGTACTTTAGCCACTAGACCACCACGGTGGGGCAGCACTGAATACTATTGTCAAATTCAAGGAAGCGTTGCTGTATTATGCAAGCACGCTAGACAATTTACCAGCGTTTTCATTTAGGCTCCTAGAAGCCGCTTTCAACTTGTGAATTAAAATTTACTCATGCAGTTCATGCTTATATTGTGAAGTGATTCCCACTTGCATTACCGTCAGCCCAAAATAATTCTAATGTATGCCCTGTGGTAGGAACGACTCATGTATCGGCTAATAAAGCATAGAGAGCACATGCGCGTCGTGATTGAACCGGTACCAAAACGCATTGTTGGTTTCTCTAAATACTCTATACACCTGTGATCAAACTTTTTAGTGTAATCTCTGGTGTTCACGTAAGTTCGAGAACAAGATTTACTACTCGTGTCCTGCGTTCAATCTTATCCAGAACATTTTATAACAATCGCTAAAGTGGCAAAACATTCTGGTGCAGCCTGCGTCAAGCGGTGCTTACTCGTTTTCTAGTCTCCTCTTCTGGAGGTACGCTAATGTATACGGGACAAAGCCACTTTTATTTTTGCTATTGTTTGTTTCTCGTCATCGCTTTTCTTATTTTTTCCACCTAGAGCTGCTCCACTTTTTTATGATGATGATGATGATGGTGATGATGGTGATGATGATTACTGGTATATGGCTCGCGCCCATTCTTCTGGGCTGGCCAAGAAGTGAATTAATTATATTAAAAACTGTTCACGAAATATTTGTATGACTAAAAAACTATATGACAGCTAAGCCAACCTAATGAGGCCAACATAGATAGTTCAGGTCAACATCGCCCTGAATGATTCAAAAACTTTCACTGTAGAATGGAGGTCTACGGTGAAATGACGATGAGGGGCCCCTAAGGATAGAATATTTTAACTGACGATGTCCAATTCGCTTCGAATAAACGCTGTTTTGAATATGTTTCCCCTTAGTAAATTGAAGTTGATGCGTGATAAGAAATAATTTTCAGTTGTATCGTCCTTGTTACAACACTAGAAAATAGGGGAGGGAGCTAGACCACCTCTGTGCATATGTACTATAGTTAAATTTCGAAAACTGAGAGCATACATATTTTGGTAAAAGTAACTATACTACTTTTGCGTTGAACGGAAATTGCTACGCCAAGGGAACCATAGGTGTCAGTACTCGTATAGGTGAGTGATAAATGACTGCACAGGGTCAAGTTATCACTCGCCTTCTCAATATGTCACGAATCGTGAGGGCTCTTGTCAAAATCATTGAGAATACCGGAGCACTGAGAGCGCCTTTCGTCAGAGCGTCCGCTATTTCGTCATTTTCACTAATCTTTGTCATTTTGTGGCCCAGTACCATGGTTAACCTGATTAGACTTATATGGGTAAGAAACAGAAAATGAAAAGATCGTGATGTAATTAAGCATAAAATATTAATAACGTCCCAAAGCCACGTGATAAATGAAAAAACCTATTTTTATTGAGTGCCGAACACAGATATTGTATCTGTAACTATGGTCACACTTCAGATTGATGGGCTGAGCTTTCATAATGCCATTCCGCTGAAGAATTTGATAAAAAATTTGGAAGTCTTATTGAGAGTGTACAATTGAACATCGCAGAAAAAATACCAACGCCGGTTTCTTTCCCTAGTGTGACGCATCTGTAGTTGTGATATTTGTTTTTTTACATTTGTCCGCTATAAATGCCTCTGCAAATGCTAGAATAATATGTAGTAATGCAAACTGTTTGCAAGATTTGAATATATATCTTAAAAACCTTTTTAAATTTCTGTCTTTCATTGCCCGTGCAAGGAACTTCACTCAGTTTAACATCTAATGATTCAACAAATGCTTCTACGAAGCCCAACCATGCTGTATGAAACTGAAGTCAATAGGATGCATAAAGAGCACTCATTAGAATAATTTTTATTTTTATAGAATTCCTATAAATTTTAGGGAATGAATGCACAGTGAGTATCCTAAATCTGCACAAACGAGAGGACAACCTCGCTTCTAAGTAGAGTACCTTATTGAATGTGAATTTCGGTTCTCCAAAGAATAAATTTGGGCCTCCCTTTCCGGAATTTTTAAGCCAATGCGCCAGCATATAAAACACATCCGAATGCTAATACGGGGATAAACCACTGGTGTCCTGAAATGATACATGTTTGTAGACTTTGTAAAACATAATTACTGGTTCTCTCCGCATCCCTGATCGAAGACGGCACAGCCATCTTAAGATTCTCAGTACCCGTACTTCTTTCTTGGTCGCATGCTAAAGGAGGTGGTAATCTTAAGATGTTCTCCAATATTTTACCAATTTCAACTGTGATATATTTCGCAGGATGCAAGTTATTCTAGATAATAGTGACTGGATTATCTAAAGGTAAAATTTTAATTGCCGTTTTTGAAACATTAAGACCTAAATGAGTAGCCTGCAACCGGTTATTATTTGCTCACTTATACGTTTGTAAGCAATTATATATCGATTGTATATCACTTTCTGAAGCACAAAATGCTATATCATCTGCATATACATGTGGGTACACTTCATCATGACAGGGAGTTGTGCTTAGCAATATATTAAAAAGAAAAAGCAAGGTTACTGCTCCCTCAAGAACTCCTCGTAACCTGGAATGTATTTTTGAAGAATGACACTTTAGTAAACAATAAAACTCCCTCATTAGATAAAAACTCCCTCAAGTACCCTACTATATTAATGGAGGTTTTCAAAAATTGCGAATGATCCAATATAATTTTATGTTCTTCCTTTTTGTAAGCTTTTAACTAAGGCGATCATTGTTACTTTTTCTCTTTTTTTTTGCTCGTGTGGTTAGGAACTACAGTGTGTGGAGCACGCGGACCCAACAGCGTTGACTGGCTGACATGGCCACGCTTGATCGCAGGTTTGATCACGACATAGTCTGAGGTGATGTTTGTCAGGGTCAGAGCACTGCTGCTCCATGTTGTTATTCCCCTGACATGACGCAATGGTGACTTTCAATCACTGAGTGCCTAACTTCTTAACCGAACTCCATCCGTACCAGCCTTGATCGTGAGCGAAAATGCCCGTGTGGCACCGAGGTCATGGTGCGGTGTGAAAGCAAACCTGACTGCGTAAGTTCGAGCCACAGCCCCTTTGACGGCACCATACTGGAGGTATTAGCGTCATTTCGACAAGAGCTAATTGAAAACAAAAAACAGATATCTTACACTTCGTTTTCATACTCTCACTTCTGGCATTCTCATAGTTATCCAGTTTTACTTAACCGTAACGCAATGAGCAACCGAGCATAACTTAAGTAGCGCGCATAAAAAATTGGTTATTCAACAACCGCAATGTCCTGTTTGTACCCAAGCATAATGCCTCACGCTCAGTGAACACAAAACCCTGAAAGCAGCATGCTTCTCTAGTATGCCCACTGATACGGCAGCTCAGAAACTAAAAACAAGAAAAAAAACAAATACGCTTTTTCTGATACATCAAGGGTGCGTCTATGACGGCCAGATACTTCGCGCGGAATGTTGCGGGCTGTTTGGCACGGTAGGTCTAGAAAAAATGTCAAATCGTTGCCAGTCGTCGCCATCGAGATAACGCAGACACACCGCACTTTTATCTGCGCACTGAGGCGAAGCGACCGTCACAGGGTGTGTGTACCATTTTTTCATATTTTATTCCTTGCACGTCACTGCATACGTCATGGCGGGACTTTTGAATTTTTCAAGGTTGAAACGCCACGTGGTGCCGTTCACGCGAACTAAACCACTGGGGTCCAGAAAAGCTGGATATGTGCAACTTCTTTGTGAGTGCAGTGGTCTCGAAACATCTTGTTCGAAATACCTATTTCATTTCTTATTCCAGAACATTCCTTTGACGCTGTCTCGTGGGCGCCTGAACAGTTTGAACATTTAGCCGCAGATGTACGGTTATCATCAACACAAAATCCACCGCAATGCTTGCAGGTTACCACACTCTTGCAAACTTATCTGGGGTGCCCGAATTTCATGCATTCATGATATTTCAGAGGTTTCAGTATGTAAGAACGTACCAAATGCCTCACTTATTCAACTTTTGATAGAGATGATATCGAGCGAGCTGATTCTAATTGTCGCATATTATCGTTGTTGTATGTTGGCGAAAAATGGGTTCCCATACTAGTGCCAAAACATTGTCAGTAATAGGATAAATTAAATTCAAAACAATCAGGAATGAGTAATATTTCAAACAATAAGAGGTAACCTGTTGTTATTTCAAATAGTCATTAAACCTTATAAATTTGAATAAGCAGCCGACTGTATCCAAATTACACTAGTGCCCACCAGCGATACTGAAAACAAGGAAATTTTTGTCGGACAAGTGAGGCATACAATAAGAATCTGATGCGATGACGGTGGATACCTGCACCACTCACCTTACCTAAACAAAACGGGAGTTGAAAAAGTTTACGCAGAAGATCACCTGACCGAATTCTACAACGAAGCATGTAAACATGAATGGAAAGCAACAGTAGCAACAAAAGAAAATCCATAGCAGAACCAACCAACCACCAGCATTTATCACCCAATACTCAAATGAGCTCTAAGACAAATATATCCTTTGTAAGTATTATCCAATGCTGGCAAGCAACAAGCGCGTTAAAAAGCATTACCCGAAGTACCAAAGGTCGTTAATCGACATATTAAAATTTTAAGGACATGTAACTGCATGTAGAGTGACCTCTGATTCCAATGGCGCCAAATAACGTCTTGCTCCTGCCCAAGATGCAAGACTTGCAAACAACTTCAAGATGTCATCATACTTAAAAGCACCGGAAGTGATTAGGTCCACTATATATAAAATGTAGTTTTATACTAGCCAAATGTTTTGAACAAGTGAAAACGTTATCTAAATGACGAAAGGTCCATGCTCTGATAAACAGTACAGTTGCAAAACAAGACATCTTGTTAACATTATAATAAATGTTCATCGCGCGGACACGGCGAAGAAATGGCCGAAAGCAGTGGCACAAATATTTAAAGTAGTAGGACACAACTTTGACAACCGAAAACTCTGCATACTTCAGTGAAGCCTTTGGTTCGCAAGACAAAAAAAAATTCCAAAGTCGCACCTCATTCACAAGTTGATTACACTCCTGCCAGTAGATATTTCTACGGGGTGCCACAGATGAACATAATAGGGAAGTGGACAATTTTTAGTGCGAGCTCTCGCGCAGATTGGATTCCATCTTGTATGCCTGTTTGTTTTCTCGATAGTAAATATATTTCTCCGACGACTTTTCCCCGTAACATTCACCATTTACACGTCTCTAAGAACTCTTGAATCCTTTCGGTATTGTACATATTCAGAGAAAATTACCGTGAGTTAAGCATTAGGTGTAAACATTTTGAACATGTCATTGTTAACTTCTTCGAATCAGTTCGACAACTGGCACTCAGTGACACGTGTACACCTTACCTTCTCACGGCTTTCTTTTTTTTCTTTTTAATAACGTAATACCTATTTCTCCTCGACTCATACAGTTTGTCACAGCGCTGCCTCTCCCCGCCCCTCCCTTGCTATCGCACAGCCTCGTTTTCAATGTTTACCTTCCTCTTGTTTGTTAGGTTGGAAGAGAGAATATGAAGCATATCCACGCTAGCGCTAAAGGAATCACTTTTGTTCTAGCCTTGCGGAAGACAAGTCCGCTTGTCAAAACTTCGGCTTGACACAACTCCTGTTTGCGGATCTTTCATCCCAAGCTTCCATGTTCCCCTTTCCACTGTTTTTTTAGAACCAGTGAAGAGACGGACATTTGCGGATAAAAAAAGAAGGCATAAAAACTTATCTGCGCATGGATATTTAAAAAGTGAACCTTTAATTGTAGCATTTGTGGGGGTCTACGTGAAAGACAACTTTATTCAAGACAATAGATTTTTTCTTTATGCTAGTTAACCAAAGGTCGACGCTACTGCTGTTGTCAACATGTAATGCCTAAAGCTTTAGACGAGTTCGGTAAAATTCACAGCGGAGAGAGTTGGTTCATACAGCTACTGTAATATGGTGTGCGCAAGCAAAGACAAGGACACAGAACGACAGAACAGGGACAGGCTGGGCCTGCCTTTGTCCTTGTATGCACGCACCAGTTTAACTTGATTTAGACCAGTGTCTTCAAGCCTATGCCCATAAAAACTATTACTTTATCACATTTTGGTGCATAATTACGTTTTTGTATATATTATCATAGAATAGAAGGCTATCCACTTTTTAGGGATCCGCTATACTCTAGTAACCTCTGCTTAACGAAGTGACTTCTCTGTCGCAGGTAAAAGCGCCTGAAGCTAAAAGGAACCTTATGTACCGCACCTGCCGCTAATCAGTAAATTCAACGGTGTGCTTTAGAAAACATTGGTTAGTCCGCATGTTCTTTTTTATTAACTGCGCAATTTTTCTCTGCAGAGCAGCACAAGTATTGCCAAGTACTTGCCACGGCGACAACAGCGTGTCTAGACGGTAACGAATGGAAAACACAAGGCATGGGCGTTGACTAACAACAAAATTTTATTCCTTAAAAGCGTAAAAAATATTCAGCACGTATCGACAAGAAAAAACAAAGTCACAGCAACAGGAGCAAGTCTTGTAAGATGAACACTGAGAGCAGTTTACCCAGACAGACCACGATGGCCTAGCCCCTAATAAGCGAATTTAACTGTTCATTTCTTGACTGACGTGCTCGGCCTTGTGCGGTATGCCTCAAGTCCTACGCGGGGTGACAACGTTCTGCATTTGTTGTTTTGCAATACCCCTGACGTCGTTAATGAGACACGCGTTATTCGCGGTATTGGTGATCACAACGCTGTCTTTGCAAAGCTAACAAGATCTCGTGTAAATGCAAAGATATGTGAATCTAGGAAAATCTTCTTTTATAGTAAAGCAAACTATGAGCAAATATCACCGGGACTTGAGCATCAATTTCTGTCTTTTTAATGCAGTGTAGACGAAGCAACTGTTCAGCAGCTATGGCATGTGGTTAAGGAACGCATTACTGGGCTCTGTCGGTGCCATGTTTCGAGCGTCTCAAGCAATTAACTAACCAAAATAAAGAAATATGGGATTAAAGAACGTCTTATTAAGCTTATCAAAAAACGCAATAGGGCGTTTCCCCAATATAGCCATAATAAAACCACTGAAAACTTTAACAAAATAAAAGATCGGACATCACTCTATAAAATTAAACTGAAAGGAGCAAAAAGTATTTTAGAAGTTTGGCTGCTGAATTTCCTTATAAGAAAGGTTTTGAAAGTATATAAGACAATGCGGTAGTAAGAAGGTTAACCCACCAAATCTACGTAACGGTGGCAAGATTGTAACTGAAGATAGAGAAAAAGTCACACTTTTCAACAATTTTTAAACCGTTTTTCCGCCCAATTACACAAGTGATTGTCGAGAATAAAAAAGAACAATGTTTGCCTATGGGTGAGATAGAGTTTACATTCAACGGCATAGTGAGGTTGTTGCATCGCATTGACGAAAGTAAAGAAACTGGCCCAAATGGCATTTCATCAAGAGTTTTAAAACACTGCTCTCAGGCAGTGCTTGTTATCTTTGTGTTATCTACAAAAAATCCCTAAATGAAGGCAAGCTTCCTGGTGATTAGAAAATAGCTTATGTTAAGGCCATTTTCAAAAATGGTTCAAAGTCCGACGTACAAAATTACAGACCAATTTCTCTGACGCCGATTTGTTGTAAAGTACTTTAACATGTTCTTTTTCTGCTTTAATTAATCACCTGACTTCAAATAACTTTTTATTCCTAAACCACATGGAATTAAACAGGGTTTTTCATGTACAACGCAAATAGTTGAATTCTATTATTATATAGCATCAGTTTCAGATAATCTAGGACAGATTGATTGTTTATTTTTGACTTCAAAAAGGCCTTCAATACGGTATTACTCTCGATTCTGATTCAAAAACTGCAGAACTTGAACATTCAACAAACTTTTTGCCGATGGATTGCGGACTATTTAACTTAAAGAAAACTGAAGGTTGTGTAAGGTGGATAATGTTCATGTTTAGTTTCGGTGACATCAGGGGTACCTTAGGGTTCCGTACTCGGCCCACTTCTGTTTCCTGTGTTTAATAATGACACTACGGACTCACTTAAGTGTCGTAATATTATGCTTGCTGATGAATTTGTGTTGTACACTGAACTGACCGACCAAACGAATTTCGCCCAGCTTCAGAATGTCCCTAATTACGTGTAGATATAGTGTAAAAATAATGATATGGTACTAAATACTGATAAATGCGTTCACGCCAGTTTCACCAAATAGGTCAACATGTTTACAAATCAGTACATCTTAAACAATGAACTTATTAGGAAAGAACACCAATACAATTACTTGGGTGTCACATTTTCTGAAGATGTGGAATGGTCAGAACACATTGCCAGTGTTCTAAGCAGAGCTGGAAAAGCCCTAAATTTCTTGCAAAGAAATTTTAAACATGTAACCAAGGAGGTTAAACAGGCCGCAAATTACTCCTATGTCAGACCAATACTGGAATACACCTGTCCTGTGTTGGATTGGTTTCACAAAGTACACGTTCATGCACTAGAGCGCATTCAGTCGATAACAGCAAGATTTGTACTGGGAAAATATGACCAAACTGAAAGCTCACAATGTATGTAAAGAGAACCTATTTGGTAATACTAACAAGATCGAAGAAGTAATCTGAGATTGAAACTATTTTATTCAATCTATACCATTAAAACAGGCATTAATCCTTCAGAATATTTAAAACCAGCGCATTATCATTCCTCTCGTCATGACCACAAATTTAAAGTACGGCCATAGAACCACAGAACGGATCTGTTTAAGCATTCTTTTTTTCCGCAAGCCATTGTCAAATAAAATATTTTACCAGCTGATTTAGTTGGCCGTAGGACTGCGGATTCATTTTACGAGGCACTGTGCCCCCTGCAATAATACCTAAGGTGGCGTTGCGAGTCATCTTCCAAATAAAAAAAAACAAGCGTTCATCTTCTAGCAAACTGCGCAGTGGAAGGGACACAGGAAAAGAACATATGGGACAGACGACTCAACTACTATTTTTTTTTTAAATAGAGCCTTTCTACATTATAGCAAAAGAAGAAGCATGTGAGCCGCCTATAATTGTCCGCACGAGGTCACGGGGTCGTGACGTGAACGAAGAGAGCACCCTTCAGGTCGAAGAAGAAACTTTTTTTTGGCCGAATTTGTGGCCACGCAAAAGGAAAGTTAGATTACAGTGAGATACTGGCACTGATAGCGGTGAACAGAGTGTCGGCTGTCGACCAACTGAGAAGCGGTAAAGCGTGTCGGCATTTAAATAGTTGCCATCGAATATTCAATAATGTTATCGCTAGCAGCAAAGTAGGTTTGAGAACAAACCGGGATGTTCACAAAGTGGCTTTAATCTTACCAAACTGATTCACAATAATGGTTAACTTTCTAAAACAGTGAGGCGCAGATTGCGCTGAGCCTTCCAGGCAGGCTTTGGGGGCGAAAATCGAATGAGCATTAGTGTAAATGAGAAACGTGCGTGACATTGCCCCCCTCTAGTAAAGCATTGTCCCGATGCTTAAAAAAAAATTACACCGGGGTAAATACATGAATAATTAAAATAAAAACATTAATGAAGTAAAAAAGCACAATATATTCTTACAAACAATAAAGCACAATAGAAAAGGTAGCAGCTTTGCCGCAAAGGCGAAGCAATGAACACGAGAGCAACAATTTGAAAGGTCACGCGCAAAATGGAAAGCAGATCGAAATGTTCCCCGCGTTTCTCGCGCACAAATTACGCACAAACCGTATTGACAGGTACGGATGCACACGAATAAGCGTCTCATTTGTTTCTACGCTGAGCCCCGCCGCGGTGGTCTAGTGGCTAAGGTACTCGGCTGCTGACCCGCAGGGCGCGGGTTGAAATCCCGGCTGCGGCGGCTGCATTTCCGATGGAGGCGGAAATGTTTTAGGCCCGTGTGCTCAGATTTGGGTGCACGTTAAAGAACCCCAGGTGGTCAAAATTTCCGGAGCCCTCCACTACGGCGTCTCTCATAATCATATGGTGGTTTTGGGACGTTAAAACCCACATACCAGAGTTCCTCGAGCGTGTAGCGGAGGCGAACGAGCGCAATGAGGCACGTTAGACACATGCGTCATCTGGAAGTTATCTTTGAAAACGCAGGCGTGCAGCCCGCGGAAAAAGATGTGCTCCAGTCTGGGAGGTGATAAGGTGTGGAACGCAAAGCGACGGGTGGGTGACACCACCGTGGTGTCGTAGCAAAGTGTTGAAAACACCTTCAAGAGCATGTTGTAAGTGGTAGATATATTTAGATTGCCATGTCAACGGTGAACAACGTTTTCATGGGTGGCTCAGTGGTTTACACCTCGCGTTCTCGACGCAGAGGTCCAACGTTCGATTGCACTCGGTGGAGCGTTTTTTTTTCTAGATTTCTCTTTCTTGCGTATTCACATATATAGATGCGTATACATATACAGGGCATGACATCGACGTCAAAGCCGACGCTGGCGGTAAACTCCAACCGAGAGTGTCCATACAACTGCTGTCGCAATAAAAATAACTGCAAAGAGCACAGTCCGGGCATGAAACACCTTGAGGCACACGACATGAACGACTTCGGGTCGCGCACGCTGCCGTTGAGAGTTCGTAGTCGTAGTCGACTCGTAGTCTCGTAGTCGACTGAGCCGAGACGTCGACTGAGCCGAGACGTTGAACTACCTTGTGTGGTCCACAGCACCGTCACAGAAGCTTTAAAGACGATAGTATTTCTTGGGGACCTTCGCCGCAAAAATTTTTGTCTGTGTCTGTCTGTCTGTCGGTCTGTCTGTACGTTTGTCTTTTTGTCCACTCCTACTAGCATCGCGTACTAGAAACGGCCGACCCTATCAGCCGTGACCACCAATATTGCTCGAGGTTGAGCGTTCATGTTTGTGCAATTGTCAATTAAAAAGCAATTATTGCGCATGTCTGATGCACCATAACAACACGCATATATTCTGCATATGCATCTCTTACTAGAAAATGCATACATAAGTAATTTTAGGGACCGTAGCGCTTATCACGCTGAGCTTACCATGTTACGCTGGCACGGAATGGGGAGTGTTTCCAACGCTTTGCTAAGGTGAGATAGGGGTGGCACCTACCCGTCGCCTCACTTCTACACTTATAACCTCTGAGACGGGCGTGCAAGGCCACGCGCTTTCTTTTCCAAAATAAACTGCCAAATGACCCTCATGTCTCACGTGTAACGTGACTTGATACCTTCGTTCGCCTCCGCTGCACGCTCGAGGCACTAACGCAGCGCCTCCGGAATACCATTCAGCAATTTTCTTTCGTGGAACATCAAGTAAATGTTTTGTTCACTCTCCACACGCAAGGCTATTGGCTCTCGACGACATTTGCAGATTGCACGCAGATACGGGGCCAATTTTTTCACTGAGTCTTTACGTCGGCGTATCAGCGTCATACCCAAACACGTTCACTGCGCTGCTATTCAACAAAGCGTCGTCGAAGAATATAACGGCGGCTGTCAGTCGTCCGTTGTTTCTTTATGCGGAGGCGGGCGAGTGGTCGGGCTTCTTCGGTATGCTGAAGGTATTCACTCACATCGAGGTTTTCTTTGTCGGTAAAGTTGCGTAACATGACGTCGAGGGTGAATGCCAGGGCCCTTCCGTAAACCAATCCGTATGGTGTCATCTACGCCGTTTCTTGTATGGCAGTGTTGTATGTGACGGTAACGTACGGAAGGATGATATTTCACGTCTTGTGTTCGACGTCAACGTACATCACCAGCATGTCGGCGATGGTCTTGTTTAAGTGCACGGTGAGGCCATTGGTCTGTGGATGGTACGCGGTCACTCGGCAGTGGCTTATCTTGCTTTATGCCACGATTGCCTGAGTCAACTGCGCAGTGAAGGCCGTACCTCAGTTGGTAATAAAGACCTCAAGAGCACCATGAAAGAGGACGATGTTCTCGATGAAGAACCTTGCTACCTTGGTGGCAGTGCCTTTTGGCAGCGCGCTTGTCTGGGCGTAGCGCGTTATATAGTCAGTAGCTATGACGATTTTCTTGTTTCCAGAATTTGACTTCGGGAAAGGTCCCTTTATGTCCATGCCAGTTTGCAGGAGTGGCCGGTGAGGTGGTTCGATAGGCTGAAAAAGTCCAGCTCATCTAGTTCGCGGTGTCTGCCGTCACTGACAGTGTCGGCAGGTATTGACGTAGTGGGTGACGTCAGCGGGGAGGCAGGGCCAGTAATGCTTTATCTTTATCTTCACTATTGTGCGTGAAAATCCAAGTTGTCCAGCAGTCGGGTCGCCATGCTGAGATAATGCCGAAGGTACCTTGGTGAGGTAGTTGGCTCGTTGTGGCGAGAAGTATTTCTTGATGAGGATGCAGTTACACAACTAAAACCACCTTAGTCTTCGCTTGAAAACCTTTGGAACAACAGCAGCCTTGCCCTGGAGGTATTCTACAAGGCCTTTAATTTTTGGTAGGCTCGTTGTCGTTCTGCAAGGATATCGACACTTAGGGTTCCAAAAAAGCGTTGTCTTCTGGTGGTGGGTCACCGGGGGCGTGGGTCAGGCAGTGGGCATCGGAATGCCTTCGTCCCGACTTGTAAACGACGGTGATGTCA
Organism: Rhipicephalus microplus; assembly: GCF_043290135.1. NCBI lineage: Eukaryota > Metazoa > Arthropoda > Arachnida > Ixodida > Ixodidae > Rhipicephalus > Rhipicephalus microplus. The sequence continues at coordinate 41,090,398 of NC_134700.1, forward strand.
AATTTCTGTAGTCGCAGACTCCACCGTTCATTAAGTTAGCTAGCCAACTGAGGGCATGGTGGTGACTCACAACTTTGAAAGGCCTGTCATAGAGGTAGTGGCGAAACTTGGGGGTAGCCCAGATGATGGCAAAATGTCGACGTATTTTTCTTTTAGAATATTTGACTTCCACATCAGATAGTGACCGGCTCGCATAACAGGTGACCCTTTCAAGTCCACCAATCTTCTGCATCGGGTGGCTCCGAGTCCTACGCTGCTTGCGTCAGTGTGGATTTTCGTGTCGGCTTCTTCGTCGAAATGCGCAAGTATCGGCGGTGTCTACAGGCGTCGTTTTAGTTCTCGAATTGTTTTCTTCTGCGGCGTTCCCCAATTGAACTTCATGTTGGTCTTTGTATGGTTAGCGAGTGGCTCGGCGACGCGGGCGACATTTTATATAAAACCCCTGTATAATATGCACAGGACAAGAAATTGATGCACGACCTCCTTATCGGCGTGTGGCGGGAATTCAGTGATGGCTGTTGCCTTCTGTGGGTCGGGGCGTACTCCAAACTTTATTATAACATCTCCCAAGAACAACAGTTCTTAATATTTAAGCGGCACTTTTCTGGTTTCAGGGTGAGTCTGGAGGTCTTGATTCCTTGAAGGGCAGCTTCGAGACGCCTGATGTGCTCGCCGAAACTTAAGGGAAACACGATGACATCGTCCCAATTACAGTAGGCAACTTTGCCACTTCAATCTTGTCAGCATGGTGTTCAAACTTGCTGTGACGTCACAGGTGCCAAGCAAATACAAGAGGGTAGTCTTTTCGCTGTCTCTCTTGTCTACTGCCAAAGCCTGTCTTGAGGTTCATCAATGAAAAGTATTTTGCGTTGTGGGGTTGGTAAAAGGCATCATCTATTCAGGGAAGAGGGTATACGTCCTCATGTAAAACATCATTTGCGTAAATTTAAATGAAAACAAAAGACTTCTTTCAACACAGCTGTACACCACACCACAGAACACCACCAACACAGCTACATACCAACTAGCCCAAAAGAATATGTTACTGGGGTTTACATCCTTTTTCATAATCGTGTTGAGGCACCGAGAGTCAGCGCAAAAGCGTAGTGGTCTATCCCATTTCTTCTCCAACGCCACCGGTCACGCCCATAGACTCTTTGAATAATGGTAATGTCGTCCCGCAGCATTTAGTCCACTTGCTTCTTCATGACCTAACGCTTACGCGTCGGAACTCTGTACGTGCCGTGACTGAGTGGCCTGGCATTTTCTTTTGGTACGATTGGATGTTTTGCAACAGGAGTTTGTAGAATTCCTGATGGTGACTAAAATCAGTTCTTTTATAACAGGAGCCGGTTTTTGTGTTGTTCTTGTTTATGCATCGAAAAGCTCGAAATAACGTCGAAGGCCATTTCAAGGGCTTGAGTCGTCGGTGTACTTTCGGCAGAATCAGTGATCACGAAAACTTTGCTGATTTCCAGTTTCTCGTCATCCTTTTGCTCCCGTGCTTGAAGTCACTGCTGATGTTCAGAAGCATCACTCTGCGTTCCCTCTTCGCAGCTAGGCTATTGCTCCGGCGACGCAATTTTGGCGGCTTATGAATAGGTGCAGGTAGCCTTCAACGACGCCTTGCATGTCTGTTGATTCTTCACTGCCAACGTAAATGCTGACGCCGGAGCAAGGAGAAAAGGCGACTTGAGCTTCCAACAAATTTAAGGCGTGCCCTCTTGAAGGCGTGTGCGGCGGCAGTGCTCTTTCGGTAGATATTGTTATCAACTTTGCTCTCAGGTTAATGACAGCACCATGTAAGCTTAAGAAGTCAATATCAAGGTGGACATTTCTCGAGCATTTCTGTAGTACGACAAAGTTTGTGGGATAAATCTGGCTGTTAATAGTGACTCTGGCTGTGCAGATTCCTGCCGGCGTAACTAAGTATTCTCAATCTGTACGGAAGTCGAGGCCTTTCCAGGCTGTCATAACATTTGGGGGGTAAAGCTCCTTAGGACGTGACTGTGTATAGTCCATGGGGTTTGTTGTTGGTGATATACGCAGCTACCGGTGGCGCATACCCGCTGTAGAGCAGGTATGTGTCACCAACTTTGGTATTTGTTTGTGCAACTAGATGGAAGTACTTGCAGTTGATGACGCTTCCATTTGATAAAATTTAAACTAGCTGGCGATACTTGTAGCTGATGAGGATTTTAGTTCACGACAACTACTCATATACTGAGGGCGCCTTCTTTGTTGATGCAGCTGGACCAGTGAACGGCAAATGTACAGCAAGTGCCGCTCATTGTGGAAAACAAGTTGATTGCATATCAGTCCATGACACAGACACAACTAGTACGGAAGAAGCAGGAATCACCCTCACCCTCGCAAACCCAAGGTCTACCTTCGTTCTAACAGATTCAAAAGCAGCCTGCAAATATTTTTGTAAAGACTACATTGGCCCCATTGCGCATGAGCTTCTTACACAACTCTCGTCCTCACACTCAGAGCGCAAATTGAAACAGCTGATATACATACCCGGCCATTGCGAAGCTGGAGGCAATAAGCTCGCCCATGCCTCGGCGTGAAGATTACTCTTCCAGACCTCCGACTCCGGCATATTGCACCCACCCTTGGCTATGCGTATGGACCCGCTCCTTGATCGATATTTGGGGCTTAACGTCCCAAAACCACCATATCATCATGTGAGACGTCACAGTAGAGGGCTCCGGAAATTTTGACCACCTGGGGTTCTTTAACGTGCACCCAAATCTAAGCACACGGGCCTAAAACATTTCCGCCTCCATCGGAAATGCAGCTGCCGCAGCCGGGATTTGATCCCGCGACCTGCGGGTTAGCAGTGGAGTACTTTAGCCACTAAACCACTGAGGTGGGGCTATGGACCCGCTTCTAACATACACGGATATTCTAGAATATCAAAGGCTCGAAAGACGGAAACTTTCGCTTCGTGGCCAAAACTCATGAAAGAATATCAGGTAGCGTGGCATCGCCTCCAGACCTTGTCTTACCCCAATGCATAGATACTGTCCAAGATAGATCCCGACACATACTCACCACAGTGCAGGTTCTGCGTCAATAAAACAGCCACCCTGTACCACGTGGTATGGGAATAGCTGCACAATCGACCTCCACAACCCAGAGTACAACAAAACACTGCAGGGTGGTAGGCAGCTCTGTCCAGCTCAGACCCGAAGAAACAAGAGGCCCTCATCAGACGAGCGACAACAGCGGCCTGTGCCGATGGGATCCTGGACTAAAAATCCCACACACAGACGTTACTTCCTTGGTCACAAATAAATCTTTTGTTCTCTGTGTATTTGATAAAATTTAAACTAGATGGCGATTGTTGTATGTAGTGAGGATTGTGGTAGAAAAATTTAAAACTTGATAGGTTTAAAACAACATGGCGGTATCTAATTGTCGTTGATGATGAAAGACGCAGGATGTTATAATATTGTCACGACGCAGACGCTGCAGAAGTCCGATATAGTAGAGCTCACGTTAATTAAAATGAAAGGCACTCGTAAAGAGGACCGGGAAAGAATTTCATCTTTCTTTCTTGCTGCGCGAGCTCTTCTTTGCATGTGGAATGTGACATTTGCCTCCCTCCAGAAAGAGCATCGTCCCAATGCTCTGCTACAAAATCTGCGGTGTATTAACGTATTATGCAACTGGCTCACTACAATATGGGTTCATCCACAGAACGTGTACGATTTCTGATTTTTGCTGGCGAGTTCGCGAGGAACTACCAGGGATGACCTCATAATTCACGTCAATTAGGCACCGTACAACATTTTAGAGACCAAAGTACTTCTTCAGTAAATTCTCAGAAAGCCGTGTCAGCGAATAGGGCTCCAGAGCCACACTTTCTCGCCTGGTTGATAAGTGACGTATCGGTGTTGCAGGTTGGAACGTTGTGCGTCGTAACTCTGCTGCCTGGCGATTCGCACGCGTGTTAGCTTCCACGCCTCTTCAGCTCATTGGGTAAAGGCTTGAACATCCGTGTCTGTATCGTCGCAGTTGTGCAGCAACATGGTATCAAGCATTGACGTCACTTCACGGCCATAGAGAAGAGTAAATGGCGTACTTCGGGTAGTTTCCTGCTATGCCGTATTGTAGGCAAAGGTAACGTATGGCAGAACGCCATTCGAATTTTTATGATGAATGTCGATGTACATACTCAGCATATCGGCAATCGTCTTGTTGAGGCGTTCTGTTAAGCCGTTCGTTTGTGGGTGTTAGGAGGTACTTTTTGATGCGCTGTTCCACTCAGCTCAAGCACTGACTTAGGGAGCATGGCCGTAAAAGCGGTACCTCTGCCCAATATTATAATTCTAGAAGAACCATGCCTCGGAACGATATTTTAAAGAAAAATTGTGCTGCTTCTACTACGGTTCCGCTTGGTAACATCTTTGTTTCTGCATAGCGAGTAAGATAGTCGGTAGGAACAATTACCAACTTGTTTCCAGTATGCGAGGTCGCAAATGGTCCAAGGAAGTCCATTTCGATTTGTGGAAAAGGTATGGTGGGCACTTAAACTGGTTGCAACAATCTGGCTGGTTTTTAAGGTGGCGATTTTCGTCATTCACAATCGAGGCACGTGCGGATGTAATGCGTTAGAGTGCCTGGAAGCTTCGGCCAGTAGTACTCCTGTTGGATTCTGGCCAACGTGCACGTATATCCGAGGTGGCCGGAGGTTGGCTCATCGTGGCAAGCGCCCAGCATCTCATCGTGACTGGATGTCGGGACAACAAGTAAGTGAGCAATTCCGCTGGAGGAAAACTTCTTATACAGGACACCACTGCGCAAGCAGAATGATGGCAGGCTCCTTGCAAATGTCTTGGGAACGCTTGTAGACTTGCCGTTAAGAAAATTATTAAGAGGGAGCAACTCGCTGTCTTCTTTCTGCTAAGACGAAATGGTGACCGTGTCAACCACTCCTAAAAACACCATGTCATCCTCTTCTGAGACATTGTCTTGCTATATAGGTGACGGGTTTAAGCAATCAGCATCAGAGTGCTGCCGTGCCTACTTATAGGCGACTGTCATATCCAATTCTTGTAGGTTTAAGCTCCAGCACGCTAGCCGACTAGTTGAGTCCTCCAAGTTGAGAGTTGTGGTCGCTGACTACGCCGAAGGGACGGCTGTAGAGGTATGGGCGAAACTGCATAACCGCCCATACTTCAGCAAGACATTTCTTTTCCTTTGTGGAATATTGGGACGGTAAGGAAAAGCGTCCTACTTGCATATGCAATCACTCGCTCAGCTGAGTTTTGCCACTGGACGAGTACAGCGCCTAAACTTACGTTGCTGGCATCGGTGTGGATTATGGTAAAAGCGTCCTCGTCAAAGTGAGCAAGCACACGTGGTGTCTGCAGTCGCTGTCGTAGATCGTGAAATGCTACTTAATCCTCTTCACCCCATAAAAATGGAACATCATTTCTCGTTATGCATGTTAATGGCGACGCTATGTGCAGGAAATTGGCGATGAACCTGCAGTAGTAGGCGCAAAGGCCAAGAAAACGTCTCAACGCCTTCTTATCCATTGGCACCAAAAATTTTCGGACGGCATCAATCTTGTCGGGGTCCGGACAAAAACCTTCATGGTTCACCAAATTCCCTAAAGATCGGAGTTCCTTGGGACCGAAATGACATTTCTCCGGTTTCAGCATTAGGCCGGCAGACAGTATTGCTCGAAATACTAATTGCAGCTGTCTTAGATGTTCTTCGAATTTTGCTGAGAAAACAATGACATTCTCGAGGTATACCAGACACTTCTGCCACTTAAGGCCTGATAGGACGGTATCCATCAGTCTCTGAAATGTTGCTCGTGCTGCGCACAATCCGAAGGAAGAGACATTACACTAGTAAAGCCCGTCAGGCGTAACAAGAGCAGTTTTTCCTCTGTCTCGCTCATCAACCTCCATTTGCCAATTTTCGCTTGTCAGGTCCATCGACGAAAAGAAGCGTGCATGCCTCAGCCTGTCAAGCGAATCGTCCATACGCGGTAATAAGTATACGTATTTCTTTGTCACGTGGTTCAGCTTCCAGTAGTCCACACAGAAGCGTAAGCTGCCACCTTTCTTCTTAACTAGCACTACCGGTGATGCCCAAGTACTTTTTCACGGCTGAATGATATCATCGAGCATTTTCTGGACTCGTTCTTGGACTGCTTCGCGTTCTTTTGGTGCTACGCGGTATGGATTTTGTCGAATCGGTCTTGATGTCTCTACCGTTTAATTCGGTGCTTTGTCAGTGCCGTTTGAATAACCCTCGAGGTCAATGAAATACAATCTTCGAACTGGCCGAGATCATCTAGAAAACTCTGCCTCTGCGCTGGCGAAAATTCTGTGCTCATGTCGATAGGCGGTGCTGTTGAAGCGCCCGGAGTCTCAGCCTGTTGTATTGCGAAGCACGCACCGAATTCTACAATGTCTTCGAAGTAACTGTTGTACTCTCTGTAATGTGTCGACGCTCGTTGCTGAAGTTCGTCAACAGGACCTCTGCTTGCCCAGACACTACACTGACGAGACTTCTGGCAGTAGGAATTCCCCGAGAGAGTAAAAGCGTCGATACTTGTTCCACAACACCTTCTCCAGTATGCTTCGTGTTACAAGCGACAGAGACGAGGCGGCATGACAACAGTGGCATGGTCACGTAGTCTATGACGCACATGGGCTTGTGCTGCAGCGCTGCGCTATGGTCTGCTTAGAAGGTCAGTACACCGTCGGGTATATTTATGATGGCACCGTACTACCGCAAGAAATCCATACCCAAGATGGCCTGTTTACAACATTAAGAAAAAATAACGAAGGTTGCGACGAATGATGAATCCCCGATCTTGGTTCGTGCGGTGCACTTTCCGGTAGGCGTCAGCAGCTGACCTCCGGTTCCTCTAATTTGCGGCCCCGTCCATTCTATTTTCGCCTTCTGGAGTTTGTCAGCCAGATTTTTACTCATTATGGAAAAGTCCGCACCAGTGTCGACCAGTGCCGTCACGTCGTGAACGTCAATTGAAACTGTAATGTTGGCGGTGACAATCTAGTCTTTCGTCAATTCATTCGAAATGTATGGCGCTTCGTGCGGCGGTAATGGGGGATTTTCAACTCTTCGGCAATTCACAAGCTTCCCCCCTCAGGTCGCTGCTTTTAGTTTCCCCAGCGTGGACTGGGAAATCTTCTTCTCGGCATGTCCGTGCTACCTCTATAGGTTGAGGAAAATGACCAGGAGAAGGCAAGCGTGACCGGAACACAGAAGAAACGTTCCGCGGGATTATCGTGCTAGTATCAACGTTGCGTCTTCCGTCGAAATAGCGCTGAGGGTTAGTGGATAGAAATTCTTGGTACCCGGAGACGCGATGAGGACAATTCCGTGCGATGTGGCCTGCTTCTCCACAAAAAAAGGGCCTGTAGTCAGGGGTACGCCAGATGTCGGATTTGTGGAGTGGGGGTCGCATCGGCGTCAACGTTTCTCTGTAATACCAAAGCACTGTCGCCGGCTATTGCTGGTGGTCATGCTGACGTGGTGGTACGTTAGATGGCTGTCGACGGATAATATCTGCATATTGCCACATGGTTTGCTTGGGTGAGATCGAAGAGTGAAAGAAGACAAAGACGATCTCTCTGAGCCGCTGCTTCAGTAGTCGACTAAACGAGCCCATTTTTTATCAAGTTTGTCGAGAGTAACGTGACAAGACTGGTGGAGGAGCTGGGTACAACGTCTCGCAATCCACCCGATGCCCAAGACCCCGTCCAGCAGCCGGAACACAAGCCCTGCACCCGTGGACACTCCTGTTCATAGAGTAAGCCGCCGCCAACGAGGCCTACCGCCTGAGACACCAACCACTGACGCAGCGACTATGACTTCGACACAAGATCCCATGCAAGCTCCGACACCTTCCACGCCGATCTACTGCACCGTCCAGAACCCGCTCATGCCTAGCCCCTTTCACGGAGCGCAGCATGAAGATGTTGACGACTGGCTGAGTGAGTTCGAACGTGTCGCAGCGATCAATTACTGGGATGATGCCGCGAAGCTCCGGAACGTGTACACGTGCCTAAAAGACGGTGCCAAGACGTGGTTTTTGAACAGGATTGATGTTCTGACATCTTGGCGCGAGTTCCAGCGTCGCCTCCTGGAGACCTACAGGAGTCCCGACCGCCGCGAACGGGCGGAGCGTGCACTTCAATCACGCATCCAGATGCCCAACGAGACCGTCTCGATGTACGTCGAGGACATGACACAGCTTTTCAAGCGAGCGGATCCTGCTATGGCAGAAGAAAAAAAGTTGCGCCACCTCATGCGTGGTGTGAAGGAGCAACTTTTTGCTGGTTTGGTGCGTAGTCCCCCCAAAAGTGTTGCTGAGTTCCTTACTGAAGCGGCAACAATGGAGCGAGTACTGCACCAACGGTCTGCCCAGTTTGACCGTCAAGTGAATGCTGCCTCAACTCCCGAGATTTTCGCCACCCCTGGGAGCAAGAGCCCCGAATGGATTCGCGAGATCATTCGATCTGTCGTCCGGGAAGAAATGGAAAAGATGTACGGGACAAGACCAATCGATGTTGGTTCTATCACCAGTGTCATCCGTGACGAGGTCCAACAGGTGTTGCACGCCCATCGTTTTCCGCTGATGTCGGTTGATCCGGAAACGGCTCCTGTGTCTACTGACAGTCGCCGTCGTACGTACGCGGAAGCCTTGCGATCTGCCACTCCTCTTTCGGGTCAAGGAGTCCCGATCCAGCCAGTGCCGCACGTCCCGATCCAGACAGTGCCGCACGTCCCGATCCAGACAATGCCATACGTCCCAATCCAGACAATGATGCCGTCAGTCGCGATTCAGTCAGCGCACGCTGATTTGGACATCGATAGTCACCGTACACCGACGCGCAAGTCTGATCTCTGGCGTACGCCAGACAGACGACCCCTCTGCTATCATTGCGGTGAGGCTGGTCACATTTACCGCGAATGCCCATACCGGCAACTTGGACTGCGCGGATTTTCCGTCAATTCCCCTCGTCCCCGAATTGGTCAAAGGCCAAGGGATATCGAAGAATATCTCGCGCAACAGCGTGCACCCTTTACACGACGGCAATCGCGGTCACCATCTCCGAGGAGACCCGCAGCCACTGGGCCACGTTTCGGGGTGACGGCACGGGAACGCTCCCCGAGCCCTCGTCGGGAAAACTGAAGGCAGCGGCCTTCGGGGGCAAGGTCGCTGGGACTCAAAGTGCGGAAGACCTCCCATCGATGCTTGCACGCAATGCCGAAGGCATTTCGTCAGAGAATAATCGCAGTGCCGAAGAAACGCCGACATCCGCATCTGAACTTAGTGACCGCGTGTCGCTCGACATACCTGTGCTGGTTGACGGTCTTCAGGTCAGTGCATTGGCAGACACTGGTGCAGACTATTCGATCATCAGCGGGAGGCTAGCGAAAGATCTCAGAAAAGTGATCACGCCGTGGAATGGAACGCGAATTCGAACAGCTGGAGGACACGTTGTAACACCGCTGGGTCGCTGTACCGCAAGAGTGAAAATTCATGCGTCAACGTTTGTGCTCAGCTGCCTCGTTCTCCCCGACTGTTCGCGTCAGCTGATTATCGGCATGGACTTCCTTCGGGAATACGGTGCCATCATAAATCTCCGTGAGCGCATCGTGACCTTCTCGACTCAAGGCGCAACAGATCAAGACGCCGATAACTGCCGTAGACTTGCGCTGCGTGTTGCTGACGACAGTGTGACGCTGCCACCTCGAGCAACTGTTCCCATCGAAGTCACTTGTGAAGACTTCCAAGACGGCGACGTGGTGGCGGAAAGCAACTTATCACTTCTGCTGCTCCAAGGTGTATGCGCCGCCCGAAGTGTAGTGCGCGTCCGTGACGGACAGTCAACGATACTAGCTACGAACTTCAATTACGAGCACCGGCATCTTTTCCGTGGAACCACCCTAGCCTATGGAGAACCTGTCGCCGACGTCACGGAGTGCTTCGCGTCCGAGGAAACGCATGAGGATAAGGAATTTCTAGACCACATCGACATCAAGTCGACGCTGTCAGACGAGAGAAAGGCTGCACTTCATGACCTTTTAAGGGAGTTTAGATCTTGCTTCGCCTCTTCTTCTAAAGTCCGTCAAACTCACCTCACGAAGCATCGAATTATTACCGACGATGACGTCCGCCCCATCCGGCAGCAGCCTTATCGCGTTTCTGCCAAAGAACGCGAGGCTATTCAGACACAAGTAAAAGAGATGCTCAATGACGGGATTATTCAACCATCCAGCAGCGCTTGGTCCTCGCCAGTCGTTCTAGTAAAGAAAAAAGACGGAACGCTGCGATTCTGTATTGACTACAGGAAGCTTAATAGCGTCACAAAAAAGGACGTCTACCCGCTTCCACGAGTAGACGACTCCCTCGACAGGTTACGACGTGCGAAGTATTTTTCGTCCATCGATCTAAAGAGTGGCTATTGGCAAATTGAAGTGGATGAACGAGACCGAGAAAAAACCGCGTTTGTGACTCCAGACGGACTTTACGAATTCCGAGTTCTTCCCTTCGGCCTCTGTTCTGCACCAGCCACTTTTCAGAGGATGATGGACACAGTTCTTGCTGGCTTGAAGTGGCAAAGCTGCCTTGTCTACCTCGATGATGTGGTCATCTTTTCCGAGAGCTTTGAAGAACATCTGAAGCGTCTGAGAAAGGTTCTGGAAGCCATTCGCACAGCTGAACTTACGCTGAAACCCCAAAAATTCCATTTCGGCTATGAAGAGCTGAAATTTCTGGGACATGTCATTAGTGCAGACGGAGTGCGAGCTGATCCAGACAAAACTGCTGCTGTCGCCGCCTTCCCTGTCCCATCAGATAAAAGAGCAGTACGCCGTTTCCTCGGCTTGTGCGCGTATTATCGCCGATTTATCGCCAACTTCTCTAAGATAGTTGAACCTCTTACGCGACTCACCCGAGATGACGTACCCTTTAGTTGGGGCGTAGAACAAGATACAGCGTTCACAGAGTTACGACAGAGAATGCAAACAGCCCCTGTTCTTGCCCATTTTGATGAGGACGCTGCTACAGAAATTCATACAGATGCCAGCAACGTCGGACTTGGCGCTGTCCTTGTACAACGACACGGCGGCGTTGAGCATGTGATAGCTTACGCCAGTCGTACTCTTTCTCGAGCTGAGACCAACTATTCTACGTCAGAAAAAGAATGCCTCGCAGTCGTGTGGGCGACGACCAAATTTCGGCCTTACCTCTACGGTCGTCCCTTCAAAGTGGTGACTGACCACCACTCGCTCTGCTGGCTGGCAAATCTCAAAGATCCATCCGGCCGTCTCGTACGGTGGAGTTTGCGTTTGCAGGAGTTTGACATTACGATTGTGTACAGGTCAGGGCGCAAACACGAAGACGCCGACGCGCTTTCTCGAGCACCTGTGGGGAACGCTGTCAGGGGCTCCGAAGATGAAGATGCCTTTCTCGGAGCAGTTAGTGACTCCGAATTTATGTCAAAGCAGCGGGCAGACGATGAATTACGCCCAGTCATTGATTCCCTGGAAGGCCGCAGCTCTAAGGTCCCTCAACACATTGCTCGCGAACTGTCCTCTTTTTGCCTAAGAAGAGGCATTCTTTACAAGAAAAACGCCCGTGGTAGCGACAAGGCTTTCCTACTCGTTGTTCCTACCGACATGCGTGATGAAATCCTTCTGGCGTGCCACGACGAGCCCACGTCAGGACATTTGGGCTATTCGCGAACTCTCGCCCGAGTACGCCAACAGTATTACTGGCCGCCACTATCAACTAGTGTACATCGATATGTGAAAGGCTGCCGTGAGTGCCAGCGCCGCAAGACTCCGCCTGTGAGACCCGCGGGCCTGCTCCAGCCGATCGCACCACCACGGACACCGTTTGACCTCGTGGGAATGGACCTTCTCGGGCCCTTCCCTTTGTCGTCCTCTGGGAACAAGTGGATTATAGTTGCGACAGATTATCTCACGCGTTATGCTAAAACAAAAGCGTTACCCCGTGGCACGGCCTCTGAAGTCGCGCAGTTCTTCGTGCACCAAATCGTCCTACGGCATGGTGCCCCGTCATGCGTGATTACGGACAGAGGGACGTCGGTTACAGCCGGAATGATGGAGGACATTTTTAAACTGAGCTGCACAAGTCATCGGAAAACAACGGCTTATCATCCGCAATCCAATGGACTGACAGAGAGGCTTAACAAGACCATAGCGGACATGCTGTCAATGTACGTGGACGTACAACATAAAACCTGGGACGAGATTCTTCCATACATCACGTTTGCTTATAATACGGCAACGCAAGAAACAACGCGATTTCCGCCTTTCCGACTTCTTTACGGACGCAACGTGCGAACCATGCTCGATGCTGTGCTTCCGTGCGACGAAAGCAATGAACTTGCTCAAGATGCTGAGCAATACACTCAATACGCCGAAGAAGCTCGTCAGCTAGCTCGCATAAACACCAGGCACCAACAAGATGCAGACGCGCGACGTTACAACCTCCGCCATCGAAATGTCACCTATCACGCTGGGGACCGTGTGTGGGTGTGGATCCCTGTCCGGCGACCAGGCTTATCCGAAAAACTCCTAAGCCGTTATTTTGGACCGTACAAGGTTCTTAGACGAATCACAGATCTTACCTACGAGGTATATCCGGACGGCGCAGCGTCTTCTCGTCGACAGCTTCGGCCCGAAACCGTGCATGTCCTTCGGTTGAAGCCCTACTTCACACAGTAGCCCTTGTGGTTTCACATGCTACGACATGCCGTGACATTGCGTTGCCGCTGCTGTTTGTGTTCTCGTGTGTTTTTGTGCCCTTTCTTTTTGCGCTTGGCGGAAGCGTTGGCGAAACTTTCTCATTTGCGCTGCGAGTAGTGGCACTCTCCCTCTTTTGGTTCTCTATATCTGCGTGTGTATACCTTCATTTTTTTTATTTACGAGCATCGAGTCGATGCTTTCAAAGGGGGGGACTATTGCCACATGGTTTGCTTGGGTGAGATCGAAGAGTGAAAGAAGACAAAGACGATCTCTCTGAGCCGCTGCTTCAGTAGTCGACTAAACGAGCCCATTTTTTATCAAGTTTGTCGAGAGTAACGTGACAATATGTTGGCCTAACTATGCCAGTGTTCTACTCGGGAAGTGAAAGCGCTTGTGTTATCTCTTAGTTAACAATATCGGTGACCGAGCAATCGCGCCGTCATTAGGTGTGGTGGCGAGCTTCTTAATCTCTTCTCGCACAATTTCAAGTATCAGGTCACGCAAAGAAGGTTCGTCAGGTGTCGCAGTGGTCACGGCGGTTGCGCTGATTTGTCCACTGTTGTTTGGGCGGTCGTACTAGCGGTAGCGTAGCTGTAATGCGCGTTCGACTGCGGTCACCTCCTTCGGAAATTATTCGACGCTTGAAGGTGGGTTTTTTTATTTTTTTTATTTGCAATACCCTCAGGACCAAACGGCATTACAGAGGGGAGTGGTTGCGAAAGAAAAAACAAAAATTTTTACAAATGCAGCGGCGAATCTTCCATCGAGCAGAAATCTTATTTATACAGGTTAGCTAACAAGCTTTATAGCAAACAAAAACGCGGGAATGATGAGAATTACATCAAGACAGAAAAAACGACAAGAAAATAAATACTGTACAGAAACAATACAGCATTGGGTACTACAATACTTTGTTGGCTGTAATTACACATAACTAGCTAAGACACTTTTGAAATGAAGGTGATTTACAATGGTTGCCGCTGATGCGGGAAGCCGGTTCCAGTCCTCAGAGGTGCGAGGTATGAAAGACTGAGAAAAGGCGCGAGTCCTGCAAGAAGGCAACCCGACCTTATGGGAATGATCCAGCCGGGGTGAGATATAACTAGGAGTCAAGATAAGACCGTCCCGCAGCGATGTGTGATGAAACAGCTTGTGAAACTAGTGGAGACGAAACATTTTACGATGGGATGAAAGTGAAGGTAAGTTGAGGCTAGATTTCATGGCTGTTATGCTAGCTGTCCTGTTGTAATTAGAAAGTATAAAACGAATTGAGTTATTCTTTACCATTTCAAGAGAGTGTATTAGGTTGGCATGACTAGGATCCCATACTGCAGCGGAATATTCAAGTTTCGGTCGTATTAGTGTAGTGTAAAAAAGAAGTTTCAAGAAAAAAGGGGCCATTGAAAAGTTGCGGCGGAGGTAACCTAACATTCGGTTAGCATTTTTAATGACGTAATTACAGTAAACAGTCCAGGTCAGATCAGTTGTTATATGCACCCCAAGGTATTTATAGTTTGTCACGGATTGAAGAGAGGTGTTATCAAGGTAATAGTTTGGATGTTGATGGTTCGCTTTCGAAACACGTAAAAATTGGCCTTTCTTATTGTTTAATTCTATGAGCCATGTTTTACACCAAAGAGAAATGGAGTTAAGATCATGTTGAAGAGAGGTAATATCGCCATCACAAGTTATCTCTCGGAAGATTACGCAGTCATCCGCAAATAAATGAATATTGGAGGTAATGCAAGACGGTAAATCATTAATGTATATAAGGAAGAGCAGTGGGCCTAGTATGGAGCCTTGTGTTACGCCGGAATGAACGGCACTTGGTTCAGAGCTTACATTATTAACTGAAACAAATTGAGAACGATTTTTTAGAAAACATTTGAGCCATGTTAGAAGCCTGAGATCTATATTAAGTTCATTTAATTGTGCAACAGCAAGTTGTGACAGACTTTATCAAAAGCTTTGAAGAAATCTATGATTATGCAGTCGGCAGAGCTAGTTTGGTCGAGAATAACGTTTAATTTGTGTGTAAAGGCTACAAGCTGGGTTTCGCACGAGAATGTTTTTCTAAAGCCATGTTGGTGACGCGTAAACAACGAGTTAGACTCAAGAAAGGTTGCAAGGTTAAAGTACAAAATGTGCTCCAGTATTTTGCATGGAATGCTAGTAAGTGAGATGGGTCTATAGTTTAATGGGAAATGCTTGTCACCGGACTTGTGAAATGGCACAATTTTGCCAATATTCCATTCGATTGGCAATACGCCTTCGTGAAGAGACTGTTGAAAAATTTTAGTAGGAATAATGGATGAGTAAGCACAGGTACCTTTAAGAAACTTGGTGGTAATCAGGTCGCAGCCCGGGGCGGATGAAAGTTTGAGGGACTTAATTATGTTTTCTACACCAACAGAATCTATCATAATTGGTAACATGATTGGGTAGTTATAACATATCTTAGGTGGCAGAGGAACATTAATAGTGCCACAGAAATTGCCAGTGAAAGAGATGTTGAGAGATGAAGCGCACTGCTCAGGGGCTACAGCGTCTCCAGAGCCATTGATAAGGGTTATCGTTTGTTCACTACTTGGGTTTATGACGCGCCAAAACTTTTTAGGATCGTTGGATAGCATGGATGGAAGAGCTGTATTGATAAATGTGTCTTTAGCAGAGTGGATGACCCTGATGTACTCAGCAGACGCTGATTTGAAGGCATTCCATCGGGCAGCGTTGTTAGAACGCTTTGCTAATCTGTATAGACGCTTCTTTTTGTTGGATAGCCGTTTAATGTGGTTATTAAACCAGGGGGCGTGTAGGTTTGTAGTGATAAAGCGGACGGGAATGTATTTGTTGGTCAGTTCATCTACCTTACGTATAAACAGATTCCAATCAGTTTGGACTGTGCGTTCATCGAAACCCTCCAGAAAAGTGTCAAGAAAATTGCACAGGTCATTGTTAATGCCTTCAAAATTTGCTTTATTATAATCGCGAATTATTTTGGAGCTCTTAAGCGGCTTCGGACGCGGGAGCTTAATGTTGAACGACAATAAAGAATGATCACTAAGGCCTGGTACGTAGGTAATGTTCGAAACAACGTCAGGACTGGTTGTTAGTACGAGGTCAAGGGTATTGGCTGTTGAAAATGTTGTTCTTGTCAGTTCGTGAACTACTTGAGAGAAAGAAAATACAGAGCACAGGTCGACGAATTCTTTGGCTAATATTGATAGTGGAAGTACGGTAGGTGGCTCGGTAGCCCAATTAATATTAGGAATGTTGAAATCACCCAATAAAAATAAAGGCAGGCTAGGACAACGAGAAGAAACTGTATGTGTTATGTCATGAAGGTCATTTATGAAGTCGGAAGTGTGATCAGGGGGACGATAGCAAACGCCCACGATTATTTTCTGATAACCAAGTTCAATGATGGCCCATAAAATTTCCAAGTTGCTTGGGATATGAATATAGTGGGATTTGAGGTCTTCCGAAATTGCCAAAAGGACACCACTCCTTGACGGTTATTTCTGTCGCAGCGATAAATTGTGAAGTTACGAGTGGTTTGAAAAATTTCGTTGTTTTGTACCTGCGAGTGCAGCCAAGTTTCCGTTAATACGAAAACATCGGCGCAAGTCGTATCTATGGCAGAAGCCAAGGAATCGCGTTTGTTAATCACACTGCGAATGTTGGTGAAGAGAACTGATACGCAAGGAATGTGGCGACCACCGCCCCTCACGCCCCCTATGCGCTAGACGAATGCGCAGCACTCCCTTGGTGTTTTACTGGCGCTACAGGGGTAGCGGTTGCACTCACGGTATCAGTTACAGAATTGTAAATATAGTATTTTTTGTTAATTACGAGCTTCTTGTACCGAATCTGGAAGTCGTTTGTGTGAGTCTTGGCAAATTCGTACAATTTCTTTCTTGCGTGACGCGTGGAGGCGGAAAGTCCTCGCTTACTGAGACGTCTTTTTCCATCAGTTTTTTGCGCACGGAGAGTAGTTTGTTTTTAGTCTTAAAGTTCAAGAATCGCACAAAAATTGGGCGACATTTACCTGGATGATATTGCCCCAAGCGATGCGCACGCTCAATTGCAGTCTCGGGTAACGGGTCTAAAACGTCACGCAAGACTTCCCTTACGTGCACCTCGGTTTCCTCCCACGTTTCGCGGTCGTCCGGCATACCTCGTAGGACGATGTTATTGCGTCGCGACCTGTCCTCCAGTTCACACACGAGACCAGCAACACGAGACCAGCAAAGAGCTGCTCTTCACCACTGCGCATGAGGCGGTGGATCTTTCTGCTCTCGGACATATCGGGGTCTGCTCGATGGAAGAGATGAGACAAGTCTTCAACAAACATAGCAACAGATTATTTTGGCTTTTGAATACGTGATTCGAGGAGTTGTTGTGCATGCTCCCGCCTTTCGGTGTTTGCGAATGTGTTTAGGAACTTACGCTGGAACTCGTCTCACGTTGAGCACGCGCAATTCGTGAACCCTGTACGCACAGGGTTCACAGGGAAATACACGTCCCCCATTTTCTGTGCGGCGTTCCACCCAACAACGTTGGTTGTGCACTCGAACTCCTCAAGCCATTCATTTGCGTCCTCATATGTGTTTCCACAGAAATTTTAGGGGTGAAAACAGTCACCTGTGTCGTGCTTCGGCTGGTCATGGCGGGGAAATTGCTTTCGGGCGCGGTAATGTTTTCCGTCCAAGGACCGAACTCTAAGCTCAGGCCTTACAGGCAGTGGCTGACGCGGTGAACGAGTGTTTCGACGAGTGGTAGCCTTTGTGGACTTGATCCCGGGCTGTTGGGGGTGTCCTGGACATGTATCCAGCTCTTCCACCAGTGTCACAATGCAGACACAGCAGAAATCTGATGTAGAAGAGCTCACTTTTTTGAAAAAGAAAGGTGCTCGTAAAGAGAACTGGGCAAGAACTTCGTCTTTCTTTCTTGCTGCTCGAGCTCTTCTCTGTAGGTTGAATGTCGCAATATGAATTGCACCACATATGGCGCGTATAATTTGTAGAAGGCATTCGTTCAGCGACGTACGCTAGGGGAGCATTGTAATGAAATACGCTCGCTATAGGTGCGCAAACGGAGTTGTTGAGTGATTCTAAAGTGATTGTATGAAGAACTAGATGGCCGTACTTGTAGTTGATGATGCCACCACCCTAGGAAACCCAAGGTCCATCTTAATTCTGACAGAATCAAAAGCGGCATACCGAAATTTTTGTAAAGGCTACATTACACCTATTGCGCATCGTCTTCTTACACAACTTTCGTCCTCACGCTCAAACGGCGAATGGAAACAGCTGATATTGCCACGTTCCTTTCCTTAAGATTTGTTATCGCCTCGTTACACTACGTTCAGCGAAAACCACACCTACGCTGTTCGAGAAGCTGCGAGGACCTTGTAGATCGTTTTGTCAAGATTACGCCCCTTCGTGAACATTACAGATTATTCTAGATCCCACGTTGCCGCTGGCGATAATGCTAGAATATTCGATGGAGAGGGTACAAATGCTCCCGCGATTCGCCGCTTGTCAGTTCATCGACGGCCGACGCTCTGTTCGCCACTGTCAATGCCAGTGTCTTACTTTCCTTTTGCATAGCCACAAGTTCGGCCCGAATAAAGTTCTTTCTCCGGAGTGGAGTACGCTCCCTTTGTTTACGTCACAACCCCGTGACATCTGGTGGAGGTGCTGTTTTGTTCATGTACCAGACACCCTCGCCAAGCCGTGAACCCAGCCCACGGCGTTAAGAAGACACCGACACCAGCCAGGAGCACAGAATAAGCCACAGGTAGCAGGGTTTACCTCCCGAGTATGGGCCTCTACAAGACAAGGCTCGGAAGACCAAGGCCATGACCTCGACTGCGGCAACTATGACGACTGCAGCGCCACAGCCCACTATTGTGATGCAGCAGCCAAGGGAACCATCTCTTTATCATTAGTCATCGTTTGAAGTACTAGACATTTGGCTAGAGACCCATGACCAAGTGGCCACCCTCAACTACTCGGACAAATGAAGCTTTGTCGCGTCTTAGTTTATCTGGAAGACGCAGCAAGCACGTGGTTCGAGCATAGGAAGTATTTGCTTCAAACGTGGAATCTTTCGGGCGGCGCATTCCTGCGAACATTCACGACAGTCGCTCACTAAAAGAAGGCCGCTGCGTTGCTGGAGACTCGTATCCAGCTGCTCAGTGAAAACGTCACTATTTTCATGGAAGAAATCAACCGCCTTTACTGCCACGCTGACCTCGACGTGTGCGAGGAGAAAAACGTTCATCTGCTCATGCGAGGAGTCAAGCAAGAACTTTTCGCAAGGCTGATCAGGAACCTCCCCCCCCCCTTCCAAATCTGTCACCGAATTCATTTCGGAACATCTACAATAGAGAAGACGCTCGAGATGCAGGCGTGGCAACACAACTTCTTGTCTGCTTCTTGTCTGCGAACTACGCTGACATCCATGCGCTAGGAACCGCCGTCTTGCGTGAGATGATCCGAGTGATCGTGCAACAGCTGCGAAAATTGCTTCCCTTAGCGCAGCCTCGCGTGAACTCCATCGCGGACGTCGTACGCCAGGAGATCTAGCAAGCGCTGGGCGTTTCTTAGCCTCCAGAATCGCAGCTGCAAGTACTAAGCTACGCTTCTGCAGCCCGCGTTACGCCCCTCCTCTACGTCCACGCCAGGACGCCGCTCCGTCACACTTCCGTCACCAGACGCCACCGCCGCCACCGCCACCACCGACTTCCGACTATTCGCCACCGGGACATCGCAGCGCATCGAGGAAAATCGATGTTTGGCATGCACCTGACAACCGCCCGCTCTGCTACCACTGCGGTGGGGCCGGGCAGACCTACCGCCGTTGCCAGTATCAATAAATGGGCCGACGGAGCTTCAACTTCAACGCACCGTGCCCACAACGGGAAAAACGACCGCATGACGTTTCTGACTGCCTCGCGGGAGCGCAGTCAACACCTTTACGACCTTATCGTTCACCATTGCCAGGCCACTGCATGTCACCGTAATGCCGACAGTACACCAGTCCTACTCTGTGCCGTTCTCCGAGCCCATACTCGGAAAGCTAAGGGCACAACCGATGGGGGTGCGGTTGCTTTACGACGAACTACCGAAGATCCTCCACCACTGACGACGACGACGCCGCAACAAATTTGCAGCACCCTCGGAAGATGAAAAGGGTCTTGACGTCGAACTTTCACACCATGAAGACGGCTCGACGCAAGGTGGAAGCAGCGAAGCAAATAGATGTAGCCGTGACCCGACGCCACGACCCAACCGCAACGCACGATGACGAACCAGCGAACTCGACGTAATATTCGATGGCCACCTGGTCACTTCTGTCGTCGATACTGGAGCCAATTATTCCGTCGTCAAAGGGTCTTTTGCGACGATGTTGAAAAACGTGAGAACTGCATGGCAAGGCCTTGAAATATGGACCGCTAGAGGTCGCTTAATAATGCCGACTGAAGTAAGGAAGCCTCTAGGGAACACTGACATGCTAAGCAGTGGTGTGAACCGACAGATGATGTTAAAAGAAAATGGGAAACCTTTCTAAGCTGTAGAAAGGACGCATTCCTTCTAATCAATGAAAAAAATTAGAAGAAAGGGAGCTCAGTGGCTGGCAGAAGTACACAAAAAAGATAGAAAGGCAGCTACGAAATTTTCCAACAATCGAAACTCCCTAAGAAATGACACGAGCCTAGAGCACAGGTTCATAACTACAGCCCAAGGTGCGAGGCTAGAAGGGGACGAAGCTATTGATTATATAAGAACAAGGGTGACAGAAAAATTTCAACAAAGAAGTGCTTTATGCACCACAATAGACAAAGAAGAATCAAGTGGTGCAATGGCTCCATTTTCACAATGAGAGTGGGAAAGGGCTGAGAAAATGGTTCCTAGTAGTACATCAACAGGCCTAGATGGCATTCCAAATATGCTGATAAAGACATTAGGTCCGAAGTCTAAGCAGGCTTTGAGAGAGGCAGTGAGGAAACGAATAATTGATGGTGAAGTTCCCGATGGATGGAAACTTAGCAGGATGACCATGATCTATAAAGGAAAGGGGGACAAAGCTGACATAAACAACTACCGTCCTATAACAGTGACATCAGTGGTCTACAGACTGGCGATGCAGATTATAAAGGAAAGACTGCAGGCATGGATAGAGGATGAGGGGGTGCTGGGAAAACTGTAGAATGGGTTTCGGAAACACAGGAGGTTGGAAAACAATCTGTTCTCACTGACGCCGTGCATCGAAATAGCAGAAAAAGAACACAGGCCCCCTTGGCTATCATTTTTAGATATCAAGGAAGCGTACGATAGCGTGGTTTAAGAGGAATTGTGGTGAATACTGGACACACTAGGCGAGAAAAATGTAGTCACTAGTATTTAGAGGATATCTATAAAAGTAGCAAGGTAGTTATAAAGTAGGAAAAACCGGTATCCAAGCTTCCAGAGGTAAAACTGGGGCTTAGGCAGGGGTGTCCCCTGTCACTCTTAGTATTCACGATGTACCTACAAGGATTAGTGGCCAAATTAGAGCGAAGTGGACTGGGCTTCAATCTCTTCTTAGTCAAACAAGGAAAACTTATTGATCAGGCACTACCAGCATTAATGTACGCAGATGATATAGTGCTAATGGCCGACTACAAGAAATTTGCAGAGATTGATGGACATCTGCGGTGATGAGGGCGATAGGTTAGTTTTTATATTCAGTAAGAAAAATCAGCAGTCATGATTTTCAATGATAACGAAGGTAGTGAGCTTAGAATACAGGAGGTTACGCTAGAGATAACAGATAAATAAAAATATGTGGGCGTATGGATAAGCAATGGGACCGAGTACCTAAGGGAACACGAAATATGCGTGACGACTAATGGTAACAGGAATGCAGCAGTGGTGAAAAATAGGGCACTGTGGAATTACAATAGGTATGAGGTTGTGAGAGGAATACAGAAAGGGGTCATGGTTTCGGGCTGACGTTCGGCAATGCGGTCTTGTGCATGAGATAAAAAGTTCAAGCAAGATTAGAAATAAGCAACGTGGAATAGGTAGGATTGCTTTAGGAGCTCACGGGAATACACCAAATCAGGGAGTACAAGTGGATATGGGATGGACATCATTTGAGGGCAGGAAAGCTAGCAGCAAGATAAAATTTGCGAAGTGACTGAGAGAAATGGGGGAGGAGCGTTGGGCTAGGAAGGTTTTCAGCTACTTGTACATGAAGAATGTCGATACAAAATGAAGGAAGCGAACCAGGAAATTGACTGGTAAGTACTTAGAAAACAGCAGGTGGCCAAACTAAAAAGAACTATCGGTTAAGAAGAAAGTGAAGGAAATGGAGACTGACTTGTGCAGAATCGGCATGATTAAGAGGTCCGCACTAGAGATCTATCAAACTTTTAAGCAGTAAATCGCCAAGGAAAGGATCTATGATAATACTCGGGGTAGTTCTCTACTGTTTGAGGCCAGGACGGGAGTATCTCGAACCAAGACATATCGGGCCCAATACGAGGTGGTCGACACAGTATGCAGTGCGTGTGGAGCAGAAGAAGAAACTGCCGAAGACTTGATAATGTTCTGTAAAGGGCTTCACCCTATAGCTCAGGATGATGGCGCAGAGTTTTTCAAAGCACTGGGGTTTAGGGACAAGGAGGGCGAAATAGACTTTAAGCGGGTAGACTTAACTAGAAGGAGGTTATCGGGTTGGTGGCTAAAGTCAAGGCACGAGTGAAAATTAAACCCTTCACTGCAAAGTAGAAATCCTCAACATCACTATTTAAAGGGAAAATGAGATAAATCTAATGGGTAGTTTACTAAGTATTATGGTTAGGTGGCGTGAGCCTCCACCCGATGTAAAGGGTACAGCCACATCCATCTATCCATCCATCTATCCATCCATCTATTCATAGAGTGTGCACAGCTAGAATCACCATAAATAACCAGACTTATCCTGTGAGCGTTGTCATCTTACAAAATTGCTTTCTTGATGTTATACTTGGAATGAACTTTTGAAGTCAACACGTC
Organism: Rhipicephalus microplus; assembly: GCF_043290135.1. Taxonomy (NCBI): domain Eukaryota; kingdom Metazoa; phylum Arthropoda; class Arachnida; order Ixodida; family Ixodidae; genus Rhipicephalus; species Rhipicephalus microplus. The sequence continues at coordinate 41,113,227 of NC_134700.1, forward strand.
GCTGTCGTCGACCTGAGGTCTGAGTCAATCCCCCTAACCTCAAAAAACACGCTACCGACACCTACAACGCCCAGTAATTAGGCATTGAATGAGCTGGAAGAGCAGGTCACCGTGCCGCCTCTCCCGCGTCGTCATTTTTGTTGGCACTGAAAAAGCCGGAAACCTTGAAGGCCTTGACGAGCGTGATCAGCGCCATCATCTGGACCGTCAAATTTGCGTCGCAAGAGGCATAGCTGAGCTGCGTGATGGCAACGCAAAGGTGGTGTTGACAAAGTTCAGTCACATCGACCAGGGTAAGACGGTCACCTATATCGATATATTCGTGGAGGCCAGCAATTCACTCTCCCTCTTTCATGCTGCCGATGGTGCTTTGACGATTCGAGGTCCTTAACCAGATTTTTATGTCAACGCGAGCCTTTCGTAGTGCAAAAAAGACCAGCTAAAGTCCCTGCTCTTGCAATTCAAGGACTGATTCTTGTCATCATCACGAATTCGACAAGCCCCAGTCGCGAAACATCGCACCGTCGCAAAACAAAGTGCCCGACCAGTTCGACAAAGCCCGTACCAAGCCTCGACGCGCGAACGCAAGGCTTTGAGAAAACGAGTGGACGAAATACTACGCGACGACATCACTCAGCCGTCCAAGAGCCTGTGGGCCTCACCCGTGGTATTGGTGAAAAATAAAGACGGGAGTCTTTGTTTTTGCGTCGATTACCGCTGCCTGAACAATATTACAAAGAAGGACGTGTAGCCTCTTCTACGTATAGACCACGCCCTTGAGTGACTTCACAACGCGAAGTGCTTTTCCTCAATAGACCTCAAAATGGGCTATCGGCAAATTGAGGTTGACGAGAGAGATCGAGAGAAGACGGCCTTTATCGCCCCGAACGGCTTCTTCGAGTTTGAGGTCATTTGGTCTTTGCTCGGCGCATGCGACGCTGCAGCGCGTTATATACACCGTGCTGGCTGGATTTAAATGGCAGACTTGCCTCGTGCACGTGGATGACGCCGTGGTGTTCTCACCTCGCTTCGAAGATATTCTCTGGCGCCTTAAATCGTTACTTAAAGCTATCAACACCTCTGGACAAACCCTGAAGCCAGAAAAGTGGCGCTTCGCGTACGAGGAACTGTTATTCCCGGTACACGTTATTAGCAAGTCTGGAGTTTATCCCGACCCGCGAAAAATTGCCGCCATCGCCTATTTCCCGCAGCCCACTGACAAGAAGGCTATACGACGATTCCTCGTATTGTGCGCCTAATAACGACGCTTCGTCAAACGTTTTTAACAGATCGACCAGCCGCTAACTCACCTCAGGAAAAGCAACGTCGATCCAGGTGGGAAGCGGCACCGGAGGAAGCATTTCCGGAACTTAAACGACGCCTCCAGACACCACCGATACTTGCGCATTTCCACGAATACGCCAAAACAGTAGTATACACCAACGCAAGCAGCGGAGGACTCCTCACAGTTCTTGTGCTAAAGACTGATAGCGTGGAAAGGGTTATCATTTATGCGACCCGGTCGCTATAGAATGCTGAAGCCAACTAGTCCACAACAGAAAAGGAGTGCCTCGCCATCATCTGGGAAGCGTCAAAGTTTCACCCCTTCTTCTACGGCAGGTCTTCGAGTCGCCTCTTCGGGTCGCCTCGCACGGTACAGCCTTAGACTCAGAGAATTCAACGTGACCATCGCTTACCAGTCTACAAGAAAAGGGTCTAACGCCGACTGCTTCTCTTGTGCCCCCATCGAACCAACGCCGCCGATGACTTTGATGAGGACAACTTCGCAGGAACAATAACTACCGACAACTTGCCGAGCAACAGCAAGCTTACGCGGAACTCAGAAGCCTTGTAGAATACCTTGAGGGTAACAAATGTTCCGAATGTTTTTAAGAGGGCACTCAAGTCGTTCTCCTTGCGAAACAAATTTCTCTTAACGGAAAACTTCTCGCCACTTCGAGCCGTACACTTTCTCGTGGTTCCTTCAGCAGTGAGACCTGAAGTACTTGAAGCTCCACACGATGACTCGACGGCTAGGCACCTCGTTGTTTTCCGTACGCTCGCAAGAATACAAAAAAGTACTACTGGCCATGACATTCTGCTGACGTCACTCGTTACGTCAGGACCTGCCATGACTGTCAGTGACGAAAGACACCGCCGACTAGGGCAGCCGGACTTCTCCAACCCATCGACCCACGTCGCCGACCGTTCCAAAAATCGGCATGGACTTACGGCAGTTTCCGACATCGAATTTGGGGAACAAATGGGTCGTCGAAGCTTCTGACCACGTCACACACTACGCCGCGACAAAGCCCTGCCCAAAGGCAGTGTCTTCAAGGTAGCGTGTTTTTTCATCGAGAACACTATTCTGCTATACGGAGCTCCACAGGTCAACGTTACTGATAGAGGTATGGCTTTTACTGCGGACCGAGCTCAGGCGATCCTGGGGTATAGCCAGACAAGTCACTTCTGCTTACCATCCTCAGACCAACGGCCTCACCAAACGCCTTAATAGGACCATCGCTGATATCCTGGCCTTGTACGTCGACGTCGAGCACAAGACGTGGGATGAAAATCTTCCATACGGGACCTTCACGTACAACACGGCCGGTCAAGAAACGACGCAGATAACGCCGTACAAGTTGGTCAATGAAAGAAGCCCGGCAACGAGGCTCGACGCTCTGCTTCCAAACGTGAATGGCGAAGAGAACCTCCACGTCACCGCCTACCTTAAGCGCACTAAACAAGCTCGTCAGCTCGCCCACCTTTGCATCAAGTATAAGCAGGTAATCGACAGCCACCGCTACAATCTTCGACGAAGCTTCGTTGAGTCTGGATATGAACGCCGATACGCCAACGTGAGTGGGCTCAGTGAAATCCCTCTGCGACGGTACTTCCGACCGTACAGAGTAGTTCGATGTCTAAACCCACTCAACAACGAGGTTGTTCCTGTCGGCATTACAAACTCTCAATCGTGCCGTGCTTGACCAGACGTCGTCCATGTCGTGCGCCTCAAGCCATTTCATGCGCAAACCTGAGGACTGCACTTTGTTGTTGTTGTGCTTTATCGCCTGTACCTATTGTTTATTGTCTTTAAATGTACCGTCGTTTTTTAACGGATCAGGACGATGTCTTTTTCAGAGCGGGCCATGCCACGTTCCTTTTTTCAAGTTTCATTATCGCTTCATTACACTACGCTCAGTGCAAACCATGCCTACGACGTTCGAGAAGCATCGAGGACGTAGTAGATCGTTTCGTAAAGATTACGCTCACTTCGTGAACGATAGAGATTATTCTGAAATCTACGTCACCGCTAGCAATAACGCTAAAATATTCGATGACAAGGGTGTACATGCCGACCCGCTTCGCCGCTTGTCTGTTGATCGAAGGCCGATGGTCTGTTCGCCGCTATCAGTGCCAGTGTATTAATTTCCTTTTGTGTGGCCATAAATTCGGCCTGAATAAACAGTTTTTTATTCGACGAGGAGTCTGCTCCTTTTGTTCACGTCGCGACCACGTGACAATATGGATACCCGGCCACTGCGGAGTTAGAGGCAATGAGCTCACCCATGCCTCGGCCCGAGAATTACTCTGCGGCTTCTCTGACCTTGGCATATAGCTTCCACACTCGGCTATATGTATGGACCCACTCCTAACATACACAGATATTTTAAAACATCAGAGATTTGAAAGACGGAAACTTCTACCCTCAAGGCCAAAGCTCAGTAAAGAATCTCAGGTAGCGTGGCGTCACCAGCAGACCTTGTCGTACCCCAATCCATACATACTGTCTGAGATAGATGCCGACACATACGCACCACAGTACAGGTTCTGCGTCAACAAAACAGCCAATCTGTACCACGTGGTATGGAAATGCCCACACAATCCACCTCTACAGCCCAGAGCACAACTTAACACTGTAGGGTGGGAGGCAGCTGAGTCCAGCTCTGTTCCGAAGACCCAAGAGGCCCTCGTGAGACAAGCGAGGACAGCGGCCCGTGCCAATGGGATCCCGGTCTAAGGATCTCACTCACCGACATTCCTTCCTTCGTATACCAAGCCCAACTTTCGATTCTGTTGCAATTCCTTCCTTGGTCACAAATAAATGTTTTATTCTCTCCGTATTTAACAAACCTTAATCTAGATGGCGATACTTCTAGTTGATAAGGATTGTAGTTACGAAATTTAAAGCAACATACCGGTACCTAATTGTCGTTGATGATGAAAAAGGCGAGATGTTAAAATATGAATGACGTCACATATGGCGCGTATCGTAGGTAGAAGGCATTCATTCGGCGATGTATGCTAGAGGAAGCGTTGAATGTAAACATTCAACAGAAGTCTGTCAGGTTGGATATGAAACTGGAAGATGATTCAGATTCTAACCAAATGTTTTAAGATACCCGTCGTTTCGAAACTTTGTTTTTTCTCAGTAGTGACTGCGGAGACTACTTAGCAGCGGCGTCTTCAAAGCACTCGCGAGGCGGATGATGACCCCCTCCTCTCTCTCTCTCTCTCTCATTTTGCCGTGCAGCGCCGTCCATGTGTATACACTGGGGGAAGGGTTCCGCGAGAGTGGTACATGTTATGGGCTGTCCTCTGTATGTGCCACGACTCGAGTGATAACCTTCTCCTCCAATTCTGCTCGCTTTCAAGAATGGCGGTCACTTAAAAGTTTATCTGGTGATTTAATGTTTCCGCATGTTCGGCAACTGCACTGCGCTCTTCGTAGAACTTCCGTACATCGTTGGCGTTTTTCTTTAGTCTTTCCGGCAGGTTTTTTGTCTTGCCGATAAACAAAGAGGGGCACTCGGCGTACGGAATTTAGTAAATGACTATGGGGCTCCTGTCAATTGCTGGCCGGTCTTTCGGGCGGGAGAGGAGGCGGCCCAGCGTGCATGAAAGCACGTGCGCGATGCGAACTCATTCCTTCTTGAAGATCCACGCCAACATCTCGCTGGTTCCATGATCGTATGGAACCGGTATACGTTTCGGGGGGCTGCCAATTAAGTTTGATTGAGGTTTTCGTATCCTCTGTCGCTCTGCGTGGCAGGTGGCAGTTCGAATGAAGTTTTTTGGGTGTCTGCTTTTTCTGAGGTCCTCAATGATGCCGGTCTCTTCGTCTTTCTCTCTGTGTCATTGGAGCATAAGTTCTTAGCTCTCTTGAGTAGCGTAGTCACAACCAAGGACTTGTGGCAGGTGGTGTCGAAAGAATCATATCGAAAGTAGCGGCCAGTTTGCGTTGGCTTCCAATGAACAGAGAACTCCAGGCAGTTGCGCTTTCTTGCCACAGGGACGCCGAGAAAGGGCAGGCAGTGGTCGCTTTCACACTCGGTTGTGAATCGTATGACTGGGTGCACGAAATTGTATGGCTGCGAGCTAAGAGAACTGGCACCAGTTCCCTTAGCTGTCTCCTCTGCCCGTTCTGCACTTGAGGGGGATGCAAGCCTGAAGGAAAAGACTGGTTTGGCGGTTGACGAGCTCAGCCGTCTACTAGAGTTCTGCCTGTCCAGGATGTACTTCTCCTACAAAGGAACTATTTTCATGCAGAATATTGGAACCACGATGGCAGCTTCTATCTTCGTCACGATGGCAAACCTGACCATAGAGTACATAGATGAGAAAGCACTCAGCTCCTTATCGCCGTGACCCAATCCTTTTCTGCGTTATATGGACGATTGGTTTTGTGAAATTAAGACGTCTGAAGTTGAAAGCTTCAAACAACATCTAAATTTCGTGCACCCAGTCATAAAATTCACGACCGAGTGTGAAAGCAACCACTGCCTGCCCTTTCTCGGCGTCCAGGTGGGAAGAAACCGCAACGGCCTGAAGTTTCCATTCACAGGAAGCCAACGCACACTGGCCGCTACTCTCAATTTGATTCTTCCCACACCGCCTGTCACAAGACCTTAGTTGTAACCACGCTACTCGAGAGAGCTAAGAACGTATGCTCAAATGACACAGATCGAAAGAAAGAAGAGGCCGGCGTAATTGCGGGCCTCAGAAAAAGCGGATACCCAAAAATTTTGTTCGTGCCGCCACCCATGGCGCAGAGCAACAGAGGGTACGAAAATCCCAATCAACCTTAACTGGCAGCCTCCCGAAACGCGTACCGGTTCCATACGTTCAGAGAACCAGCTAGATGTTGGCAAGGATCTTCAAGTAGGAAGGGGTTTTAAATCGCGCACGTGCCTTCGTGTACGCTGTTCCGCCTCCTCCCCCGACCCGAAAGACCGGCCAACAATTGATAGGAGCCCCGGTGTCGTTTAGAAAATTTCGTGTGCCGAGTGCCTCTCTTTGTTTATCGGCAAGACAAAAAACCTGCCGCAACGACAGAAGCAACACGCCAACAAAGAGCGCAACGCAGTCGCCGAACATGCTGAGACGTCGTATCACCAGATAAATTTCGAAGCGACAGCCATACTTGAAAGCGAGGCAAACTGGAGGAGTCGGTTATCATCGAGTCGTGGCACATACAGAGGACAGCCCATAACATCAACCGCTCGCTCGGAACTCTTCCTCCAGTGTATACACATGGACTGCGCTCCATGGCAAAACAAGCGAGAGAGAGGGGGAGGGTAACTTTCCGCCCTGCTAGTGCTTTGAAGACGCCGCTGCTACGTAGTCTCCGCAGTCACCCCTGAGGAAAGAACCAAGTTGGTTTCGTAACGTCGGGTTTCTTTAAAACTTTTGGTTGGAGTCTAAATCATCTCCCATGGAGAGCGTTGTAGTAACATGCACTCGCTGCTGGCGTGCTTGGAGTTGTTGAGTGATTCTGAAGTGGTTGCATGAGGAACCAGGGGGTGGTACTTGTAGTTTATAAACCTTGTACTTGATAAAATTTAAACTAAATGATTATACTTGTGGTTAATGAGGATTCAAGAGGGCCTCTTGAGACGAGCGAGGACAGCGACCCGTGCAAATGAGGTCCCGGACTAAGGACCCCACTCACCGACATTTCTTCTTTGGTTCGAAATAAATATTTTATTTTATCTCTCTTGTAGTTGATAAGTTCAAAACGATAAATGTAAAACTACATGACCGAACTTGTCGATGATAAAAGATGCGAGATAATATAATATGAATGAGGTCACATATGTTGCGTATCATTGGTGGCTTATCATTGGCTTATCCAACAAGTGAGTTCTAGATATGCTCTCAGATGTTTATCATATGACCATAGAAACCAACCACGATGCAAGTAACATACCCACTGCAACCTACCCAGTAACCGCTCACCCTTCATTTCACGGATCATAAAGCTGTCGTAATGAATAGACATTGCGAGCCATTCATCGTCCCTTAGAACAAATAAAAGTTGATTTCTATATATACACACACATAGTGTTTCTCAAAATGTCTTTAAATTCTGATCGACTGGGGGATATACACACGGAAGATTCACGGTTGTATTGGTGATTTTCTCCGGAGCTTCGCCCACTCGTCATTATTCACCCCGTGGATATTCTGTGATATTTTTTAAACTTCGCGGTGAACGTCCCACTGATGTTGGAATAGCCGGTACTAGTGTCGACGAGAGCTGTATCCGTCGATGAGAATGCCTAGGTGGCTGGTTCATCGGTTCACGTTGCAGTTAGGTCATGGCTTCGGATCACGGCTACGACGGTTTGTACTGCTCCTTCGACGTTGTGTTAGCAAGTCGTCATCTGGCTATGACGTTTGAATATTGAGAATATAAACGTTGACGCTGCGGCGAGTTCTCGATGTTTCCTCGAGGCGTAGTCGTCGGCAGCGGATGACTGATTGATATGTGGGGTTTAACGTCCCAAAACCACTATATGATTATGAGAGACGCCGTAGTGGAGGGCTCCGGAAATTTAGACCACCGGGGGTTCTTTAACGTGCACCCAAATCTGAGCACACGGGCCTACAACATTTCCGCCTCCATCGGAAATGCAGCCGCCGCAGCCGGGATTCGAACCCGCGCCCTGCGGGTCAGCAGCCGAGTACCATAGCCACTAGACCACCGCGGCGGGGCGTCGGCAGCGGAGGATCTTTGGCAGTTCGTCGTACAGCAACCGCACTTCCAACCGTCGCTCCCTTTAGTTTTTCAAGTCTTGTCTTGAGAAGGCCCGTACTCCGGTGTTAAACCTTGCCGCCTGCGGCTTGTTCAGTGCTTGTGGCTGGCATCAGTGTCTTCGCGACGTGAGCTGGGTTCACGGCTTGACGGGGGTGTCAGGTACATGAACGAAAGAGCACTTTCACCAGATGTCATGGGGTGAGCCATCAAGAATGGTGTGTTTAGTTTTCGCTGAGCAGTCCAGATAGGCTTTGTGGGCGTTAAACAAATAAAAGATAAGTGTAAAAAGGTGCGCACGTGGCAATATCAGATATAGAGTATATTACCTCGTGCGTTCAGAACACCGAAGTGGACTAAACTATATTTTTTTTATTTGAATATGTATTCATTTGTTTGTTTATTTATCGAATACTGCGGAAACGTAGGCCAAGCAGGGAGGACAAATAAAGTGGTACAATAATGAAAACGCTGAAAAAAACACATGCCCCCCCCCCCTTCTCCTAAGGGAATCGTGACGAAATACGAGTGTATTGCATAGCGTTCATAACGGCGTTTTGAACGTGAGTACCCAGCATCGAAAGAATAATGCTTTCTTTTTTTTATAAACTATGCAGCCATTAGCGCCGTTTGCCGCACGTGGCGTTTTTTGTCGCCAGAAGCGCTATATGCGTTTTGAGCTCTAGTGGCCAGCGTGCACGGTTAAAAAGTACTACGAAGTGAAGAAAAAGATCGTTCTTGGCTTGGCGTTGGCGTTTGACAGTGGCCCCTCGAGCACACATTACCGGATATTCCTCATACGCACCCAGCCAGCGAATGGTCGAAAGTGAGGCGTGAGCAGACGGGAAAGTGGGGAGCAGGGAGGGGAGAAAGCAAACGGCAAAAGGAGGAATGGCGCAGCACAGCACCAACCCTCTCCTACACTCTCTCACAAGACATGCTCCGGTTGCTAGATTGGGGATAAGCGCTCGCACCTGTAGCTGTTGCTATGCGAGAGGGAGTGAGAGCAGAGAGATAACATCTCGTGGCGCAAGGAGACCGCTGCGGACATCGCCGGATAGCTTAGCAGCGCTGGACAACATAGCCCGACTAAGAAATTATTTCACATTTGAAAAGAAGAAATGAAAATAGAACACTAATAAAAATGCAGTTAATGGGTTTGGCAAAACACTATACGAACTAAGTAATAGTAATGAGCATTTTGGCGTTAATTCGATTACATAATTACATTTGGTTATTGTACGAGATGAAAAACAGTTCCCAGAAGTGTTCACCCTCGCGAAGTAGAGCGTTAAAACATCTTCTCTGTGGTGACGAGTGGTTCGGGTTAATAGGTGCGATAGATATAGGCATCAGTTTAGTGGTGAATTGTCCGTATAAACTAGTTTCAAGATACGGGTGTAAAAACCGCAATTTTTTTCAGAAATGTTGATTTTGTGTTTTCTTGTGTTTTTTATTCCTCCACGCCTTCTTAGTATAAAAAAAATCAAAGTTGGGAATCAACAAGAAGATATCGAAACATACAATAAAGCACCTATGGTAGCTCATGGAAGTGCGAAATTACCCAATTTTTGCGCACGTACATCGCCGGCATGTAGGCCTAACCCTTTTTCCCAGAGCCCACTTCAGCAGAGCAGCATTTACGCTAAAAATACAGCAAAAAATAGTTTTCTCACTGCATTGTAGCGTGGCGATTGGGCCTTTAAAGTCACGTGGTATGATCATTGCCCTGCCATTGGTTACGAGCATTCCGCAGCGCACTCGGATGCGAGCGCTCACTTCCTTCTGCTTTTGCCGAGACATCAACGAACACAACAATTTATTATTTCCGCGCCATGGTTGCCTTTGATAAACGCTACTTGCGTTCACGGAACTTCATTACGCCGCACCAGTACGAGAGAAGGCGCCCCTAACGCAAGCAGTGGGTGTCTTCGATTTTCGACTTCTGGCTACCCGCGGGCAGCCGGAGCCAGCCCGAGCACGTTCGTTTTCCTCGGTTTGCTGCCTCCCCCCGCGGTGCACTTCCGGTTGACGTTCGTTTTTCTTGGTTTGGGCGTTCTGGCGACCCGCGAGGAGCCCGAGGGTCACCGACGCTTCCAGGACCATTTAGTCGTGAAAGCTTTCTGGAAGCTTTTGGGCAGGTTTCGGGCTAGCAGACGCCGAAAAAGTACGATGCGCGTTCGGTGCCATCTTTGTGAGGACTCGATGGATTGTGATGTGGGCGCTTGAGTACTGCGCTTTTGCTTGTCATTACGCATGGCATTATCTTCTAAAGCCTGTTCCGCCTTGTGATAGGCGATTACGAGTGGCGGCGAGTGTTTGAAGCTATACTGTTCATCGCATTTGTTATGTTTCCCGTGAAGCTTCCTTCTGTGAACAGCGCGGTGAACTGTTGCCTGTTGACTGCATCGTGCACATGTCTCAATACGTTGTACACGTTCGTACGCACGCATGGAGACAACTTTGGAGTTAATTTTTTTCGCAGTAGCCGTTTGTGAAGCTGTGCATGCTTTCTGTGCACTTAGCGAAGACGATTGTGATCGAACTAGCTCACTCCGTCGTATGTTTGCGTACGTGAATCTCTTAGAACATCTGTCCTGACTACACGATTGATCTTCGATGGGGATAGAAGGCCCTAGATCGCGACTGTTGGTGATGCTCGCTGGTTGCGAACTGTGTGCGAACCCATTTCCATCTATGAGCCAGCATAGGTGGTATGATATGTTTACGAATAAATATAGCACCTGGTACTATATAAACTCTTTATTTAGGGCGAACTTGTGCCCGTAAACTCAAATCTAAAATGGGTCAGCCAAAATTGTCTCTTGCTCGCTGACTCCAATTTCGTTGGTCTCTTCCTCTGCCCCTCGAGTCTCGTGCCAGTCCCGTTGCGTAGCATCGTGGCGCGTGCGAGACGGCGTTCCATGGCGCGGCTTTCTTGCTACTTGCTTGGTGGCTATTACGAACGCGAATGGTGGCACGCGTCTTCTGCGATGGTCGCGCTGTGGCATTAGTCCCTCTCCTAGCACGCATCGCCCCGATGCGTAGAGCCGGCTGAAAGTTTCTAAACAATAGGCTTGTCCTAGTGTTAGACGACGTGAGTCAGTTTACTTGTTCAGTTCCTGTCATAGTACGGTTTCATCCGTACTACATGTACAACTTACGGGAGATTCCTGCGTCGTGTTGTGCATACTTGACCTTCAGGGATCACTTCGTAGTTTAATGGGCGTAGCTGACGAAGAAGTAAGGGCCAAAATAGCGCCGCATAAGCCTTTCTGATAGGCCACGTGCACGTACAGGCATCCAGACCCACACTTGGTCTCCATGGGAGTACTGAACGTCCCTTTTTCTTAGATTGTAACAGTGCCCGTCGACGTCCTTCTGTTGAATGATGCGATTCCGTGCTAGTTGTCGCGCCTTTCTGTCCTTTCTACATATTCGCTTATGTCAGGGTCCTCTTCATTCGTGCTGTTGAGAGGCAGCATCGCGTCTAATGTCGCTATTACTGTCCGACCATAAACAAGTTGAAATGGCGTGAAGTGGGTTGTCTCTTGTACTGCGGTATTGTATGCAAATGTAGCATACGGTAATATGGTGTCAATGTAGCATACGGTAATACAGCTCGACCATCGCCGAAGACGCGTGCCAATAATATTAGATACGGCGCGAGAAAAATAACGCAGAATGGAATCAGAAATGTATACATCCTTTCGTGGCCCGTTTCATCGTCGGCTTTGTCTTTTTCACCTCTTCGTAATAATGCCGCGCAGTACGTACTATGACCTGGTAGGTCGAATCAATGCTGATATACATGACATTCGTTAAGTGCCACTTAGGACAATAAAACAGGCCAAGGCAAGTTCTAAAAATGGGTCGAGAACGTGTCATGTAAATATTTATTTTATATACGATGTGCACTCGTGGTACCGATACCTGCGCATATCATAAACTTTAGACAAAAATGTAAGTTGGTCAACGTGTGTTTGCGACGTACGATACGCGATAGCTGAGCAGGTATATATCTTCAAGCTCTTTTCGGGACACGCTGGCTGTCCTGCGTTCGATTTTGCGACCTTCGGGCTGTCGCCGGGCGGGCGCGTAGCCAGCTTACGTCATTTCCTATAAGAGCCGGCTGCAGCGGTAGCTTTTGTGGAGCCCACGGGCAGCCCGCGGGTCTCCAGAACCAGCCCAGGAATCCGACAATCGAAGAGGCCCAGTGAGTGCCGACGAAAGGTTTGTCTGCTTCTAAGCCTAGCCGTGGCAGCAGCAACGCACCCGATTTAGATTGTTTGAGTTTCATTCCTAGCGCCAATGACTTCGTGTATAGTGCTTCAGAGTGAAAGATAAATACATTCGACGACAAAAGCAAGTGTCCGGACGAACGGGGAATTACATATATTTGTGAGACCGATGCCATGCAGAACCTCGTCAGCGGCGCAGTATGCCCCAACTGCGGGCAGTGCGAGCTGTCCCTTCGAGTAATGGCAAGTAGACGATAAGGGCTGGCATATTTTTCGGAACATGAGTGCTTAAATGACGCATGTGCTGCAACTGTTGTTTCATCTACGTACACGTCAAGTCGCGTGTATTTGTCATGCAGTGCACACGGTAACGAGGAGACGCCCGTCAGCGGCAGTGCCCCGGACAGCTTCGCTGTGAGCGTTAAGTCGGTGGTCGCAACGCGTGCGATCAGCGTCGGACACGAGCAGCTTGTGCGGTTTTGTGTAATCATTGGAGTTCAAAAACCAATGCGTCACACGAACTGCCATTCGCAAAAGAAAGTGCATACCGCCGCCGAAAAGCTCGCACGCGCCCGAGAGAGACAGCCCATCGCCACAGTACCGAAAAAAAAGCCCGTGGGGAGGAAGCAGCTTGCAGAGACTGTAAAGGTCCAATACATAGTGCTAGATTATTCTGAAACTCAACTTTTTCAAGATAGTTTTGCTTACATTCTCTGTGAATTTCATGCAGATTGGTGGAAGAGTATATTGTTAAACATGTTTTCGAACTTTCAAACCTCTTTTTCTCAGTTCCTCGTTGTCCGTATTTTTAGAGCTTGTGCACTATACATTGTACGCTTCACGTAGTCGGATTGCTATGAAACTTGGCATGCTTAAAGCTTAGCACGTCCTGAATTCAAATAAGCAACTTTCAGAAGTCTACAAAACATATTCAGCTAGATACTTTCGGAAGCTTGTTTCTTGAGTATGATAAAACTGAAATTCAGCATTAGTATTTTTTTATGCCAGCGCATAAATGTTACACAATGTTTCTTTGCTTTGTTGAATTCTGTAGTTCATTAGGAGCAACGTTTGCTAATTTTTAAAGCTTTCTTTTGCTTACTACTGTTGCCTAAGTTTAATTCATCTAAATACTTTCAGAAGCTTGTTTCTTGAATATGGTAAAACTGAAATTCAGCATGACAATTTTTTTCTAGGCCAGCGCACAAATGTTACACAATGTTTCTTTGCTTTGTCAAATTCTGCAATTTATTAGTAGCAACATTTGCTAATCTTTCGAGCTTTCTTGTGCTTACTACTGTTGCCTAAGCTCGCACAAAAATGCATTGTTTTTAAAAATGCATGGTCTGCGAAAAACTAGCTAAATGAGCCATAAAAATTAGAAGTAGATTTGAAAAGTGGAGCTTGAACTCTATAACTGGTGAAAGTTTCATGAAGCTGTTACGAATATCTCAAGAGAAAGTTTTTCGAGGAGCTTCTTTCCTTAAGAAATTCCAGTCTGTGCTTCCGTCTCCTCAACTCGAGTGGTTCAATGCGGTTAGCTTCTATGAGTTCTGTTGAAAAATTCTGCTTGAGAATTTGTTTAATACAAATTTAACTGCCTTTCGCTGCACTCTCTCGAGGTTGTTGAAATTTGTTTTAGTGTACAGATCCCAAGCGATACATGCATAATTTAATTTGGTTATCATTAAGGTATCAAGGCATAGCAGTTTTAGGTTGGATGGCGCTTTTTAAAGCTTGTGTTTCAGGATGCGCAATTTTTAAGTTTGCGCCACAGGAAGCATAATTAGCGCGTTTCTCCCCCGTGCCTCGCATGTCATCGAGCGTAGCCGCCATTATGATTCCCGAATATGTCGCGACGCAATCAATAGAGGAGGAATCCATGCGTCCGCTGGCGGGCAGTCTGGTATTCACGCCCCACTATGGTGGTTTAGTGGCTAAGGTACTCGGCTACTGACCCGCAGGTCGCGGGATCGAATGCCGGCTGCGGCCTTTGCATTTCCGATGGAGGCGGAAATGTTGTAGGCCCGTGTCCTCAGATTTGGGTTCACGTTAAAGTGCCCCAGTTGGTCGAAAATTCCGGAGCCCTCCACTACGGCTTCTCTCATAATCATATGGTGGTTTTGGGATGTTAATCCACCCCCCCCCCCCCATATCAAGCAATCAAGTCTGGTAGCCACCATTTGAGCACGCTGTTCTCTTTTCGTCATCGCCCAGAGGTGCGTGTTAATGGCCAACCACATGCATGCGATTTTCGTGTGATAGCGACTTGCGACAGCGACTAACTTGCTCCTTCCTGCTATCGCGTCCCGATGGCTACAACCACCTGTGGGCGATGAAGTGTGATTTTTCTTAGATTGAAAACTATCGCAAGCATAGCCAAGAATTGCGAGAAGTTTAACCCCGTATTCACAAACAATCCTCGACTCAACCTTTCACTCGAAACGCTCCTTACGTGGAGTTTTCCCATTCACAAACCGCCCTTCACTTGAAACGCTTCCTTCACTTGAGAAAATATCGAGCGTTTTCTCAAGATTGTCAACGAAGTGATTGAGCTACCTTGAATTGTCCCTCGAGTGAAGTTTCTGCGCCAATATCGTGTCCATAGCAAAGCCCGTCTCGCTTTGACGGCGTTTCTCGATAATTTAGGCTGCCACAGCCGCGTTCTTTCAACAGTGACGGTGCACGTTCACTACAGAGCTGTCTTGGAATGGTTCGACAACGGCTACTGCGGCGCCGGGACAGGCAGTCGTGTTGTCAAGTGGAGCGCTCACCAGTGCCGTGATATGCTGTGTTTCGTCGTGCGAGTGTTCGAAGGCTTACTGCGGATGCCAGTGCTTTCAAATGTTTTGATGTAGCTTCCACACCACACTAGTTCAAGCGTGGTGCGAAAGCTTGACAAACAAGCGGAGAGGAAGCGTAATAGCAAACCTTAGAATGCACTGCATTCACCTTACTCCTAAGCGGCTTCCTCTACGGTGAATCTTTGCTAACCTAGCCGAAATATACGGTGAAGCACATTTTCGTTAGATGATCGTCTGTATCTACAGAAGGTAAGTTCTCCTTTTCTTTTTTTTTGTTCTTCTTCCCCCCTGCTCACGTTAAATCACTATTAGAGACAGTTTAGGAAGAACAAAACACAATGCAATTGGGCCCAATGCGTGTGCTGTTGTTGGTGCTACGCGTGAAACATAGCTTCTACAGTGTCTATGCAGCTCACAATACTAATGAACAACCACACCCAGCTTTAGAGAATAAAGCAGAGGCTCGTGCTCTGTGAAACGTGCACGCACGCATGATTGATCGGAGTTTCGTATAAAAACGCAAGCATAAGAATTAGAAATACAGCAGATATAACATAAGGTTGTTTTTTTATGGTTGAACCCCCCTCCCCTTCCGAAGAGACATTGCTGACTACACCATAAATTCATGCAATTAGGTGATCGAATTACATAACCATATGCCTGATGAGCTGCCCAAGTGCCTGAGCCAAACTTGTGTCAAAATTGGCAAAGCTCACTAACTCAATCATGCTGGTTCTTAAACGCAAGAAATATAATGAATCAGTGCATCACGAGAAATAAAAAAATGCGGCTTTGGTGTTCTAGCTATTGCGTTTTTCTAATATTACGTCTTGCCTGTTTTGAGCAGGGGCCAGGCTGCCGACATAAGAACATGAAGGAAAGGTTTCCTAAAACGTGCCGTATTCGCAATGCATTGCAGAGTTTGCACGAGTGTGTACAAAAGGACAAAATCTGCAGCAAATGCGTGCAGCTGCACTACATAAGAGACACTATGTTGTCCATTACCTCGATCTTATTTATGATGTCGTACGATCTGGATATTTATTTCGACATTGTGTCGGCTGCATATGCTTGATTGATGCACACTTTACAGTTGCACGCTTGTGATTGTCACATGCCTCTTATCAGCCAAATGTAATAAAGTTTTATTTCGCCATTCGAGATTTCTACTTTGTTCGTTTTTGAATTCATAATTATCGTCATGTTCGTCTTTTGAAGATGAGACAGAATCCCGAAAACCTTTTATCTGATTTTATCGGAGAGCAGTTCTACAAAAATCCAGCTTGATTTATATGCACCAGCATTGCTCCCCTTCCACAAAAGTAAGATGGCGTGGTCCCAGCGTGTAGATATGCTAAATTTGCAACAATAGCGAATATTTTTTACAAGGGTTTGCTCAGATGTGTCCGCGAAGCCTGCGATACTCTTGAGCAATTTTACCACTTTGTTGCACTGGTCTTCGTGAAATCAGCCGAGTAAAATACTCTCCTTCTTGACGACGCTTTTTCCAAGTTTCAGGGAACCACCACGGTCGTTTTTAAAACATTACAGCGCCAAAAGTCAGAAGCGCCTTCAATTTTAAAATTTCCAAAAGAATAAAACATCTCCTATAAATTATGTACTGCCAAAGCTTTAGAATGCACCACTGAAAACATGGCGCGGCGATGGCGTAGTGGTTAGAGCATCCGCCTCGCATGCAAGAGGTCCGTGGTTCAAATCCCGGTGCCGCGCAGTTCCCAACCGGACTTTAAAAAAAAAATCCGCGTGTTGATGGAACTGCATTAAGAGGCCTGGGGTGCGGCCTCACCGGTAACCACCGCCGAAAACGCACTCCCTCACCAGAGAAGGATTGGCCACCCTGGTGCAGTATATGGCCACTACCTCCCACATGCATACGTCAAATAACTCACGGCCCTCAGTCCCCAGCAGCTGCGAAGCAACTGACCACGGCGGTGGTCAGATCTGCAACGCAGCAGAGGGTGCTAAGAATCTCTGGATCCGGACAGGCCGCCATTGGAACCTGAACTTGGCAACGTTTAACGCTAGAACCTTATCTAGTGAGGGAAGTCTAGCTGTACTATTCGAGGAACTAGAGGGTGTTAAATGGGATACAATAGGGCTCAGTGAGGTCAGGAGGACAGATGAGGCCTATACTGTACTACAGAATAAGCTGTCCTTTGGAGGAGTGTGGAGGAGCGTTCATGAAATGCAGCGGCTCCTTGAGTGGAGGAGCACGCTCAAGGGGCCGTTGCGCTTCACGAACACTCCTCCACACTTCCTTCGCCAAGGGAGGCCTTGGAAATGCTCCCTTCACTTGAGTGAACTGCATTCGCTGAGCAAAACGCCTGATAACGAGAGTATTCGTAGTTATAGTTAGGAATTGCCTATCTCTGTACAATAAACGAACGCTTTTTCTAGTTATTCTTTTTTATAAATTCACATTACAGCGAAACGCATCCATTTAGTGTGGTAGCGTGGTTTTCCAAAGCCTTCTGCTGGTAGAGTTAGCGAAACCCCCGCTTCAAGTCTGGCAACAGTCGCACCCAGGCAGCTGAACGAATAGCTGATGGCATTTTGTCTGCTGCTGAACGTGTCTACCTGCTTAGTTTATTTTGTCCCGTATGTGTCTATAAATTGCAGTTTATATTTATGGTAGTGTCTGCGTGTGTGTCGTTTGAGAGCTGACTTTCGCCGGGGTGACTAACGAACTACGTAAGTGATTACAGAAAGCGCAACCGATGGTTTGTTGCTTTGTTTACTTTCGCTTAAATGAGAGCCTTCTGATCACTAATGTAGCCACCAAATGTATAACGTGGTGGAGTGAATATTTTTTACTATATATCGTGCGCTTTAGAGTTCACCACCACAATATGTATAAGGACTACTCTTACGTAAGTTTGTTCTCGCAACAGGATTATGTACACAGTTCTTCATTTCAGGGGCCTGTGCAATGTTTATTTTTCTCATATACTGCGAATTTGAACGTGGAGTTTTCGTAGTTGTTCCTCTGCGTATAATAGGAAATTTGGAAGACAATGCTCGCAACTGCTATTCAAGGTTATACCAGGGTAGCTAAAAACAAGACATGTTTTACTCGTAGCAGAGCGTTCAAAATAGACTGTAACAGAAGTAAGAAAAGCGATCGTGTGCGTTTCTTGAACTTGGCTAAAAATGCATTTTAAGGTCGTTTTCTTCAAGTGTCAGCATATTTAGCTGGTTAACAGAGACTGGTGTGTGTATGTGTGTGTGTGTGCCAACTTTAACATTTTAGAGTTTCAAGGAATCACTTATTGTTTTTGCATTGTTCTTCTATTTGCCCTACAATTGTTGTGCGTCTGATTTGACAAATTGGCATAGGCGTAACCTTTAAATCTGTGTAGCTTTCGTCTCCAAGTTCACACAGTGGCAACGTCTTCAATTTTTTTCCCGTCTCCTTCATATGCAAGCTCAGAAGCATATTCAGTAGTGTACGAATAACCTTCGCACTAATGTTTTGCATTTTATTTGGTATATATAGTTACTGGAAAAACGTGTTGAAAAGGGTCGCGGTGTCTGTGCTGCATTCTAAAGCCCCGGCACAACACAATTTATAGAGGATGTTCTATTTATTTGGAAATTATAAAATTGAAGCCGCGTCTGACTTTTGCCGCTGCTCTGTTTAAAAAAAAATCTTGTGGGTTCTCTCAACCTTCGAGAAAGCGTTGTCAAGAAGCAGCGCATTTTACTTTGCTGATTTATTGAAGGCCAGTGCAACAAAGTGGTAAAAAATGCTCAAGAGTATTTCAGTCATCGCGGATACATCTGATAAGAACATTGTAAATAAAATATCCGCTATTGGTGCATCATTAGCACGTCTACCCGTTAGAACCACGCCATCTCAGTTCCGTGGAAGAGGAGTGGTGCTGCTTTATATATAACAAGTTTGGTTTTTCTATAACTGCTTTCCTGAAAAATCGGAGAAATGGTTGTTGCAGTCCTGCCTCATCATGAAAAGACAAACACGACGATAATTCTGTATTGATAAATGAACAAAACAAAAAATGTGAATGGCAAATGAACCTTTATCACATGTGGCTGATGAAGAGCAACGTGGCAAACATAAGAATGCAACTGCAAAGTGTTCATCAATCAAACGTAAGACACCTACCCACTGTAAAGATAAAGTACGAGCTCGGAGATTATCATAAATAAGATCGAGGAAGTAGCCACCATAGTGCGCTTAATGCAGTGTAGCTGCACGCATTCGCTGCAGTTTTTGTGCGTTTGTATACAGTCGTGAAAACCCTGCAATACATTGATAATACGGCACAATTAAAGAGATCTTTGCTTTGTGTGCTTCTGTCGGCAGCTGGTCCCCTGCAAAAAAGAGGCGAGAAATAATATTAGAAAAACGTAATAGCCCGAACACCAAAGCCGCATTTTTTTTATTTCTCGTGATGCAATCATTCATAATATTTCTTGCGTTAAAGAACCAACATGGTTGAGTTATTGAGCTTTGGCATTTTTGACACATGTTTGGCTCAGGCACTTGGGCAGCTCATCAGGCATATGGTTATGTAATTCGATCACCTAATTGCACGAATCTATGGCGTAGTCAGCAATGTCTCTTCGGAGGGGGGAGGGGGTTCAATCATAAAAAAACAACCTTATAATGTATCTGCTGTATTTCTATTTCGTATGCTTGCGTTTTTATACGACACCTCAAGCATGCGTGCGTGCTTGCACGTTTCACAGAGCACGAGCCTCTGTTTGATTCTCTAAAGCTGGGTGTGGTTGTTAATTCGTATTGTGAGCTGCATAGACACTGTATATTGAAGCTAAGTTTCACGTGTAGTACAAACAACAGCTTACGCATTGGGCCCAATTGCATTGTGTTTTGTTCTTCCTAAACTGTCTCTAATAGTGATCTAACCTGAGCAGGAGGGGGGGGGGTGAACAAAAAAAAGGAAAGCGAGAAGTTACCTTCTCGTAGATACAGACGATCATCTAACGAAAGTGTGCTTCGCCGTATATTTCGGCTAGAGTAGCAAAGATTCACTGGAGAGGAAGCCGCTCAGGACTATGGTGAATGCAGTGCTTCAAGAGTTTGCTATTACGTTTCCTCTCTGCTTGTTTGTCAAGCTTTCGCACCACGCTTGAACTGGTGTGGTGTGCAAGCTACATCAAAACACTTGAAAGCACTGGCATCCGCAGTAAGCCTTGGAGCACTCGCACGACGAGTATACGCACACCCGAAGGCCGGTAATCCTCTGGCTTATGCATGAAACACAACACATCACGGCACTGGTGAGCGCTCCACTTGACACCACGCCTGCCTGTCCCGGCGCCACAGTAGCCGTTGTCGAACCGTTTCAAGACAGCTCTGTGGCGAACGTGCACCGTCACTGTTGAAATAACGCGGCGGTGGCAGCCTAAATTATCAAGAAACGCCATCCATGCGAGACGGGCTCCACCATGGACGTGATGTTGGCGCAGAGACTTCACTCGAGGGACGATTCAAGGTAGCTCGATCGCTTCCTTGACAATCTGGAGGAAACGCTCGAGATTTTCTCAATTGAAGGAAGCGTTTCAAGTGAAGGACGGTTGGTGAATGGGAAAACGCTACTCAAGAAGCGCTTCGAGTCAAGGGTCGAGTCGAGGAGTGTTTGAGTATACGGGGGTAAGAGTCTCTCGATGACAGCATGCAAAGTCTATTGCTGTGTTTTGTGGCAAAAACAAGCCAAAGAAGCGTTTCACGGCCTCCTATTTTCGCAATTGTCAATTTTAGCGCCACAGGGTCGTGAGAAGCATACGCTATGACAGCTACGAAGCTTGCTTTTGCGCGACAGTCAGCCCAAATAAGTACTTCTATTTTATTGCAGTTGTAGTCTACCTTTTCCTAGTCAGTGCAACGGCCAGCTAGCCGTCACCTAGATGACAACATGCATATCTGAGGTATATATGCTTCCGTTGACATAATCGGCCTTACAATTGCACTTGTTTGTTATTATTATAAGTATTTTTGTGTGTGCGCGCTTTTTGCGGTACGCTGATCAATTTTGGCTGTGACACGTTGCTCTTTGCAAGATACTAGCGTGAACTTGGTTTCGAATAAGTAGAATCTGAAGTCTGCTCTCAACTTAGAAGTGTGGCAGCTTGAGCTAGCTGGCATGACGTGACGATAGTTATAGCGCGAGAGCAGAACAACAACACAGAGACAAGAAGGACACGAAAGACACGAGCGCTAACTTCAACCGAGTTAATTGCGCAGAGCGCGAAAACTTATAGAGGAGACGGTAAACCATGTGACAAAAACCATGTGGCAGAAAGAGCTATACATGAGTAAGGGAAAAAACCAAATCACAGAAAAAGGCAAAGAAAGATCTGCAAGGAAACAAAACAGAAAAAATAAGTCATATTACTTGCGAGCATAGAAACCTCGTGTTTCGGTGCGCTCGTGTCTTTCGTGTCCTTGTCTCTGTGTGGTCGTTTTGTTCTCGCGCCATAACTATCGTCATGTCATACCAACTAGCCCAAGCTGCCACACTTCGAGGAACCTTAGTTCCTTTTCGGACAGAGACACGGAGGGCTTGCTAATGCATGACACCTGTTCGCGTGCCATCTGCGCGGCCTCGACGATGACTCGGGTGCGCTCATTCCTGTGCTTGTACCGCATCGTTGTGTCCTTGAAAAGGCGCACACAGTTGCACTCAGTGTAGTGCTGGGCAAAGAAACAATCTTTCCCGCTTCTAACATTGGGGCTCTTCGATTTTCCACTTCTGGCTACCCGCTTCCTGCCGAAGCCAACCAAAGCGCGCTCGTTTTTCTCGGGCTGCCCGTCCCCCCCGCGGCGCACTTCCGGTTGGCGTTCGTTTTTCTCAGGTTGGACGGTTCTGGCGACCCGCGGGGAGCCCGAGGATCGCCAGACGCTTTCAGGAAAATTTAGTCGTGGAAGCTCTCTGGAAGGTTTTGGGCAGGTTTCGGGCTAGCAGACGCCGAATAGTTACGATATGCGCTCGGTTCCATCTTTGTGAGGACTCTATGGATTGCAATGTGGGCGCTTGAGAACTGCTCCTTCGCTTGTCATTACGCGTGGCGTTATCTTATAAAGCCTGTTCCGCCTTGGAATATGAGGCGATTACGAGTGCCGGCGAGTGTTTGAAGCTACTGTTCATCGCTTTTGTTACGTTTCTCGTGAAGATTCCTCCTGTGAACAACGCGGCGAACTGTTGCCTGCTGACTGCGCCGTGAAAATGCCTCAAAAGTTATGTACTACACGTTCGAATGCACGCATGAAAAAAACTTCGGAATCTTCTTTTTTTGTAGTAGTCGTTTGTGGAGCAGTGCCTGCTTTCTGTACACTTAGCGAAGACAACTGTGATCGAACTAGCTCGCCCCATTGTATGTTTGAGCACGTGAACCTCTTAAAACCCCTGTTTTCACTACTCGATTGATCTTCGAAGGTAATAGAAAGCCCTAGATTGCAACTGTTCGTGGTGCTCGCGGGTTGCGAGCTGTGTGCGAACCCATTTATTGTGGCATGATATTATACGATACGACAAGAAAAAAAGAAGATTGGATTCAGAATTGTATGCATCCTTTCGTTACCCACTTCATTGTTGGCTTTGTCTTTTTTCACCTCTTTGTAATAATGCCGCGCAGTATGTACTATGATTGATGTGTGGAGTTCCACGTCCCATACACTATATGATTATGAGAGACACCGTAGTGAATGGCTCCGGAAATTTCGACCACCTGAGGTTCCTTAACGTGGACCCAAATCTGAGCACACGGGCCCACATCCTTTCCGCCTCCATCGTAAATGCAGCCGCCGCAGCCGGGATTCGATCCCGCAACCGGCAGGTGAGCTTCAGAGTACCTTATCCACTAGACCACTGCGGCGGGGCACTATGTACTATGACCTAGTGGGTCAAATCAAAGCTGATACACATGACATTTGGTAATTGCCACTTAGAACTAAAAAACAGGCCAAAGCAAGTTCTAAAATGGGTTGAAATTGTGTTCTACAAATGTTCATTTTATATACGTCGCGCACTCGTGGTACGGATACCTGTGAATGTCTAAACTTTAGCCAAAAACCTACGTTGGTAAACACGTGCTTGGACGTATATTACAGGATAGCTGAGCAAGCATATATCCTCAAGCTCTTTTGGGGACACGATAACCTTCGCGTTGTTTTGTGACGTGACTGTTACAAGTATTGAAGAGACGTGAGCTTGTTAAGACGTCAGCATCACAGCAGCTCACCTTGCATCGTTCTCAAGGCGGCGTGCGCCAGCAGGCTGTTTTGTTCCGGGACGCGACGAGTGATCTTGCGAATGTACGAAGTGCATGCTCAAGGATATTATTTCAGCATTTTGGCTACCTTAGGCACCTATTTCCAAGCGGTCAAATCAGAAAAACACCAACACTCATGCAGCGCATTTTTTTCTTTTGCTTCAACAGCGGTAGAGTTTGTTGTTTACGCTGGCTGTGCCAGCGTTCCATTTTCTGATATTCGGGCAGCTTCGGGTTGTCTTGGGATCCCCACACACATGACCACGACGCCGTTTCCTGCCAAGACCGGAACTAGCTGACTGACCCGCTGGCTAGCTCTGACTGCAAGAGAGCTGCCAGAGGCCTAAAAGTCGAAGCACCCCATTGTTATCGTGTTCTCTCAGTAGATCGTTCAGACACCTTCCGGTCGATCCGACATAACAAGCACTGCATAAAAGGGGGGTCATATGTCACACAGGTCCCGTTAATTAGGGAGGCGATCGCCGGGCTAATTCCAAGGGCCGAAGTATCGGCAACCCGAACCGAACCACGAAAGCGTGAACAATTTAGAAGTGGTCTTTTTGGCGCGCCAGCGGACGCCGGCTGTGGCCCAAAGAACAAGTCAGAGCCGAGAGTTGATAGACAAAACAGAATAATATTGTCAATAATGGCAGATCATAACAATACACAAGTATGCACACTCCACAATAGTTGAATACAATATGTCTCCCAAACAACGTACTACACAGTACAATCAGTCACACTTGAAACAACGGACACAGACAACAATACGCACTACAATGCAGTCGCATGCATTGAACAACCAAGACCCTTAAAGACTAAAGAGATAGAAAACCTATTCAGTCCAAAGTTCTTGGAACAAAAGTCTTGATGATACTCTTCCGAGAATCACTCACTCCAAGTCCAGCGTTGTTGTCGTTCCGCGGCCCCCCAAGTTTCTCTTCCAGGAAACCTCACGCCTTCAATAGGCCACTCTCCAAGCTTCAAACTTCTTTGCCGGAAACACGTCGGCTTCGCACACGCAGCTGTTGCCACGCGTCTTCGCTCGATAGCGGTAAACACACACTCTTGCCTGTAGCTCGAGTCGTCACCCCTCAGGTGGAAATCATCTTCTTCTCCTGCTTTGTCTCCACGGACAAACCTTCGCCGACTACACGGCGGAATCCCTACGCGCTCTGGCGCTAACTTCCGTCTTCTCCTGATCTCTCACCTCGGCTGCTCCATTAAATACCTTCCGCGCGAGATTCCAGAAAGTTCTCGTCATTTCGTTGGCGCGATACGCAGCGAAGGCTGGGGAGAGGTCGAGACGGTTCGAATGCCGTCCGTGACGGATGACTCAACCCGGCATAAACCACGCGCCTCTCCATCTAGAAAACTCGAGTGCTTGCTCGGCCGCCATGGTGGGGTGAGGGGGTTCGTCGGCGAGCCTACGCTTCCGAGAGGAGAGGGTCGCGCGCCCGGGGAGTCTTTAGATGTTTGTTTTCTTTTTTTTATTTATCGTTGTCCTCGCGGCGCCACTGCGGCATTTCGTCGCGAGAATTTAACGGCACGCCCTTTTGGAGCGCTCGTTCTGTGACACTGCCCCCCGCGTTAAGAATATTATCCCATAATATTCAAAACCACACAAACGAGCGCGAACAGTAACCACACACTCTGAAAGACTGTAACATAGTCCGTCGCTCTTGACACGTCATATTCACAATATATCACTCAATACAACTGTACATTGCAATTCAATCTCATAACACATAGAGTATAGCCACAGGTACATGAATACAATGCTCCATCACATATTCCAGACAACACAAATGTACAAATTTCTTTCATTACAATCATTGCACAATTCTATACATCACATCACCGTAACAGAAATTTTGACTCACTCGACATACAGTTGTGACACAGGATAACAAAACACAACACATTGAGGCTTAACACAGACAAACGCATTCCAATTTGAGCTCGGCACCTATCCTGAGTACTTCGAGCTGCGCTTGCGCCCTTTTTTGCGGTGCTCGTTCGACCTCTTCTTGTTTTTCCTCGTTCTTTTTCGGCGAGCCCTTTCCAATGACGGTATCTGAGGCGGCGTCTCAGCCATCGTTGTCACTTCCGACACCGTTAACGGGTCATAACATTCGACGGAGCCTGTCTGTTTATTTACCAGCTTGTTCATGTCTCTACATTTGGCCCGGCTGGCCGACTCCGTCACCTTTACACTGCCTGTCGGTTGAGGTCGTGCCGACGTACGTCCAGCTGCCCAGCACGTGAACTCATTCAACACGATCATCTTATCATTCATGGTCCCTTGCATCGCGGCTTCACCTTGGGCTCGAGGGAGATCCATCACGGGATGCTCCTCCACTGTATCTCGCGATCGCTGGGTTGGCGAGGGCTCTATTTTCGAGTCTTCCCATAAACGTTTTGGATCATTCGGCCCTCGTGCCCCGTCGATGTTTCCGATGACAAGGTCGTACAGGGGGGTCGTCATGCATAAAGCAGTAACTTTCCCGCTGAAGTACGGGGTTTAGACCTCAGTTTCTGCTTCGGGAAGCATCCGAACCGTACGGTCAATTAGGCAAACCGGTTTCGTTTTGCCTGTTAACTCACTTTCCCGTACCAAATTTCTCCGCACGATAACCGTGGAGCTACCGGTGTCTCTTAACACCGTAGCCTTTTTGCCGCAACTTTTTCAGGCAGCGTTGGCATTCCTTTCGTAACACCGGTTGGCTGTTTTGCCATTAAAGCACCCACAATAGGAACTTTCTCCCCATTTTTCAACTCTACGAATCCATCTGTGACGGCATTATTACCGGATTTCGGTGCCGCTTGCACACAGGATACCTTGTGAGTTTGACCCGCTCCGTTTCGACATGCGTCTGCTTTGTGCCCAGTCTGACCACACTTAAAACATTTTACTACCGTAGGCCTCGTAAAGATCGTTCGACAGTTTTTCGCGCGATGACCCACTCGGTTACACAGAAAACAACGCGGAGTGCTCTCCAGTGCACGCTTCTTTTCTTCGGGAGCCGATTTCTTCGAATCTTCGGGACAATCCTTCTTGACCTTGGCCAAATTAGTGCAACCTTGCGCTTCCAAGAATTGATCAGCCAATTCAAGCATGCCTTCAAGTGACTCAGCCTTCCTCTCTTTCAAGTACAGCGACGCACTTGGGTGGCAACTAGTAAGAAATTGTTCTCTAATTAGGAGCTCTCTAAGTTCATTGTACTCCTGCGCTGTCCCTGAAGGTTCAATTCATCTGTCGAAATAACGGCAAAGTCGGGCGGCATACTGCGTAGCCGTCTCACCCTCAGCGGGCTTTCCTGTCCGAAATCTGTTCCGGAATCCTTCCACAGTAAATTTAAATCGCTTCAGCAAAGCAGCTTTCACCTTTGCATAGTTGGCTGCATCAGTCGGCGTCAGCCTACCGTAAACACTGAGCGCTTCACCACTCAAGCAAGTACTCAAGGCAGTTGCCCATTGATGTTCCGGCCAATTCTGGCTCCTTGCAATCGTCTCGAATCTGTGAAGGTACGCTTCAAGGTCGTTCTTCCTTTCATCAAACGCTACGAGCAGCTTGCTTGGGTTCAAGCGGAAGCCGTGGTCCTCCCGTTCGCTGCTTTCAACTCTAGCTTGGACCGGAGTTTCGATTCGCTGTTGCAAACGGAGCCGCTCGAGTTCTATCTCGTGCTGTCGCTGGCGTTCACTTTCCTTTCTTTCTTCTTTCGCCCTCTCAGCTGCCAGTCTTTCTTTCTCCAGCTGCAACTTTAATTGCTGCTCTCTTTCTTCTCTCAGCTGTCGCTCCTTTGCCTCTCTTTCTTCTCTCGCCCTTTCGGCTGCCAACTTCTCTCTCTCCAACTAGAACTTCAATTGCTCATATGTTTCTTCTTTCAGTTGTCGCTCGTTTGCCTCTCTTTCTTCTTTCGCCCTTTCAGCGGCCAGCCTTTCTCTCTCCAACTCATCTGCTTTTTTTCTTTCTTGGCCCTCTCAGCTGCCAACCTCTCTCGTTCCAACTCAGCTGCTTTTTCTTCCTTGGCCCTTTCAGCTGCCAACCTCTCTTTCTCCACCGCTTCTTTCTCCTTCTGGCTTACCCACTTCCGTAGTTCGGCGCCAGAAAGACCCATCTTCTCACCAAGAGCTACTAACTTTTCGAGATCCGTTGTGTCCCGCAAATGAAGTCTTGCCACGTGCAAAAAGTATCTGCCTAAATCAGTCTATTGGAACACTCCACTGCACTCGTTAACGAGAACACTGAGCAACACACAAAATCATTTCGATAGCAGTATACACAACTCGAGGCTCTTTCTCACTACTTTGGACACACTGTGCACCAAAAGGTCCTAGTCGCGGACGCCAGATTAATTGTCACACAGGCCCCGTTAATTAGGGGGGCGATCGCCGGGCTAATTCCAAGGGCCGAAATATCGGCAACCCGAACCGCACCACGAAAGCGTGGACAATTAGAAGTGGTCTTTTTTGGCGCGCCAGCGGACGCCGGCTGTGGCCCAAAGAACAAGTCAGAGCCGAGAGTTGATAGACAAAACGGAATTATATTTTCAATATTGGCAGACCAAAACAATACACAAGTATGCACACTCCACAATAGTTGAATACAATATGTCTCCCACCAAACAACGTACTACACAGTACAATCAGTCACACTCGAAACAACGGACACAGACAACAATACGCACTACAATGCAGTCGCATGCATTGAACAACCAAGACCCTTAAAGACTAAAGAGATAGAAAACCTATTCAGTCCAAAGTTCTTGGAACAAAAGTCTTGATGATACTCTTCCGAGAATCACTCACTCCAAGTCCAGCGTTGTTGTCGTTCCGCGGCCCCCCAAGTTTCTCTTCCAGGAAACCTCACGCCTTCAATAGGCCACTCTCCAAGCTTCAAACTTCTTTGCCGGAAACACGTCGGCTTCGCACATGCAGCTGTTGCCACGCGTTTTCGCTCGATAGCGGTAAACACACACTCTTGCCTGTAGCTCGAGTCGTCACTTCTCAGGTGGAAATCATCTTCTCCTGCTTTGGCTCCACGGACAAAACCTTCGCCGACTACACGGCGGAATCCCTACGCGCTCTGGCGCTAACTTCCGTCTTCTCTTGATCTCTCACCTCGGCTGCTTCATTAAATACCTTCCGCGCGAGATTCCAGAAAGTTCTCGTCATTTCGTCGGCGCGATACGCAGCGAAGGCTGGGGAGAGGGCGAGACGGTTCGAATGCCGTCCGTGACGGTTGACTCAACCTGGCATAAACCACGCGCCTTTCCATCTAGAAAATTTGAGTGCTTGCTCGGCCGCCGTGGTGGGGTGAGGAGGTCCGTCGGCGAGCCTACGCTTCCGAGAGGGGAGGGTCGCGCACCCGGGGAGTCTTTAGATGTTTGTTTTCTCTTTTTTTTCTTCATCGTTGTCCTCGCGGTGCCACTCCGGCATTTCGTCGCAAGAATTTGGCGGCGCGCCCTTTCTGAGCGCTCGTTCTGTGACATCATATAGGCAACTTCCCGGGAGCATGCCACATATCTGCTTCTATGCTGAACTGTACATTCAGTTGCTGACTGCGTTTTCAGGCGGTTTGTAGGTTTGGTGAGGAAGAATAATTTGAACGGTGTAGAGAACAGAACCTGAACTCCCGCTTGCTTTCCGATTTCCTTGAGGCTGTGAGTTACCTTGTGTTTGTATGGAACCGCAGATATTCTTTCACTCTCTGTATCCGTGTTGCTCAGATTCTGTCGCTGTCTCTGCTCTGCCCTATTAGTCCGCAAGATAGTCTCAGCAACATAACTGATAAAGGCCTCAAGAATACCCGAAGCCTTAAGCCGGGAAACGAGCTTTGAAGCTTGCTGAGATGTTGTGAACGCACGACCTATTTAAGGCATTTTAAACACAGGTTTGTGCTATGCCTTGCTAACTAAGTTGCTGTGAGCGGAAGAAAAAAGAAGTAAATGTTTCTGCGCACGTGGTTCATAACACAAACAAATGTAGTGTGAGCTAAATAAGAGTCTTAAATCCAGAAAGCGTAACTTGTCACTCTCGGGCATTTCTGGGTCAACACAAGAGACTTTAAACAATCTTCAAACACGCCTGTCATTTCAGCCACAATCGAGTGGAATGTAGAAGGGTTACAATTTAGGAGAGCCAAGAAGTCATCCTCGTGTCTGGATACTTATACGACATGTGTGCCCTCTAACTTTTTCAGCAGTTTATTGCCCATTTTCACCAACATTAGATCACCGAGAAGAGGTGCTATGCATGAGTCGATTGAAACACCTTTTTTCTTCAGATAATTGCAATCATTCTATTGAACAACAGTAGAGGTAACGTACAGCAAAACATGGTCAAGAAAATCTCGCGCACTGATGCCAATTTTTTATTGTAATTTCAATTCCCCTAAGACTTTTTGTTATCCCTTATTCATTCGAATACCTCCTCGTGAGGCAGTGAGTAGCGTAGGTCTTTATGTCAATTGAAAAACCGAATACATTAGATTGATTTGACTGTTTGAAAAATTCTATCAGTGCCTACTAGATTCTCGTCAGAAATGAGTCAATAATCAGTCTCACAAAATCTACAAACCCCCTAAAAACGCAGTAATCAAAGGAATGTAGAGTTCAGCATCGAAGCAGGTATGCGGCATGCTCCCGGGAAGCTGTCTATAGAAGCCCCCTTTCATGCGGTTTTGGTTAAGTCGGAACGACCGGAAGGTGCCTAAACGATCGACTGAGAGAACACGCTAACAATGTTAGAAACGGACAGGTGATTTTCTTGCTCAGCACTTAACTGAGTCACTGTGTGCCCCTTTTCAACGTCACAGTGATGCGGTACAAGCATAAGAATTAGCGCACCCGAGTCATCGTCGAGGCCGTGCAGATGGCACGCGAACAGGTGTCTTGCATTACCAAGCCCTCTGTGTCTCTGTCCGAGAAGGAACTGAGGTTCCTCGAAGATGACCATAGTTATAGCGTGAGAACAGAACGACGACACAGAGACAAGAAGAACACGAAGGACACCGTGTCTCTATGTCGTCGTTCTTTTCTCGCGCTGTAACTATCGTCATGTCATACCAACTAGCCCAAGCTGCCACACTTCTAAGTTCTTCGAAGGTTTCGGTGTGCGCAAGTAGTTATATTACTTTTCCTTTTCTGTTTTGTTTCTTTGTATACTTTTCTCGCCTTTTTCTTTGCTTTCGTTTTTTCCCTTACCAATGTACTGCTCTTTGTGCCACATGGATTTGTCACATTGCTTACTGTCTCTTCTATAAGTTTTCGTGCTCTGCGCAGTGAACTCAGTTGGAAGTTAGCGTTCGTGTCCATCGTGTCCTTTTTGTTTGTGTCGTGGTTCTGTTCTCGCGCTATAACTATCGTCACATCGTGCACTCACCTGTTTTGTTTCGCTTCTTTCATGTCTGCCAGCTGCTGCGCAGTTTTCTGGAACTTAATTTCTTGGTAAAGAGCTTGCAGTCTTCATCTATTGAGCTTTGCTTATTTGCTGTGGCTGTCACTTTTCCCCTTATGATCAGCGCACAAAAAAGAACAAAAAAATACAAAAGACTGCACTACACAAGTGCTGGGCTAGTTGGAACAGACTCGCCCCACTGCGGTGGTCTAGTGGCTAAGGTACTCGGCTGCTGACCCGCAGGTTGCAGAAGTGAACACCGGCTTCGGGGACTGCATTTTCGATGAAGGCGAAGCTGCCGTAGGCCCGTGCGTTCAGCAAACATTGCGTTGGGTTTAGTCGGTACATAGTACAATAGGTGAACTTCTTTATCACGAACAATACAGAAAAAGAGAAAAAAAAGAAGGTGACTAATTAGAGAGAGAAAAAAAGAAGGTGAGGAAAGAAACAGATTGACGCCGCTTTGTTTATTTCCTCAACTTTGTTTTTTTCATTTTCCGTGTTGTTAGCGTCAAAGAAGTTCACTTCTTGATGAGCTGTGCTTTGAGCCTTGGGTGCTCGTTGAAGATCCCTAGGTGGTAGAAATTACCGGAGCCCTTCACTACGGCATCTCTCATAATCATATTGCCGCATTGAATATGGTGCACCAAGAGAACAATGAAGAGCACGCGCAGCGAGAGAGAAAGACGAGGTTCTCATCTGATCAGTTTTTCAGTGTTTTGGTATAATAAAGTGAGTTGTTCTGTATTTAACTGCTGGTGTTTCTGCATTGTGATACTGGTGGAGGTGCTGGTTACACAGTCGGTACACATGACAACCGTCCCGCATCCAGCCCAGAAAGACTTCCACGCATCGACACTCCCGTTCACAGCAGCAGCCACCACCTGTTCGGCCTAAGCTCAGAGTTCGGTCCATTGCCGGAAAAGGTAACCATGACAGAAAGCATGACGGTGCCTTGAAGCACTGGTCTCAGCATGTCCAGCCCAAGCATGACACAGGTGACTGTTTTGAACCCTTGAACTCCGGTGGACTTCCACGGAAACATGACTGGCTCGAGGAATACGAGCACACAGCGAAAGCGAACGGGTAGACCACCACACAGAAATTGGGCTACGTGTATTTTCCGCTTGAAGACGGAGCCCGAACATGGTTTACGAATCGCGTGTGGTAGTCTTGGGACGAGTTCCGACAGACGTTCCTCGACGTGTTCGGCCACCACTTCATAAAACTGACATCTAGCGTACCCCTGACCATAGGCCCCGGTGATTTCATTGTGGAGAAGCAGGCCACATCGTTCGGTATTGCCCATATTGTGTCGAAGCGTACTAATGATTCCTTTCCACTATTTGTCGGCGCCATTTCAATGAAACGCCTGACGTCTACACGATTGTCATGACCTCTCGCGACGTTCCTCTTGGGTTTCGGTCGCGCTCACACTCTCCTGGGCGTTTTTCTCCATTCTCTACACGGAGCACCACTGACATGCCGAGAGGAAACTTTCCCAGTCCACGACGGGGAAAGTAAAAGCAGGAACCACAAAGGGGATGGTTGCGAATCGTCGAACTGATGAAAATCCCCAATACTGCTGAGCGAAGAGACATTAATTTTCAATGACTCGACGAAAGATTAGGTTGTTATTGTCGAAGTTGCAATTACGATTGACAGACATGATGTTATGGCATTGGTCGAGACTGGCGCGGACTTCTCAATAATGAGTGAGAGTCTGGCAGACAAGCTGAGGAAGGTTAGAATGAAATGGATGGGACCACAGACTAGAGGGGCTGGAGGGCAGCTACTCACATCTACCGGTAAGTGCAGCGCCAGAATAAGATAGGGGATGCATCCTTCGTCACAACTTTTGTTATTCTTTCCGAGTGTTGCAGACAGGCAATCTTAGGGATGGATTTTTTGCGTGAATATGGTGCCATCATCAATACACTGGACGGTTTACTGACCTTTTCAGCAGATCAAAGCGCAGCGCTACACCGAAAATCCGTGCGCGTCATTGACGACATGGCCGTACCTCCATAATCGTGCCACGTTGTTTCGGTCACGTGCAGCGCGGAGCATACTGGGGAAGGAATTGGTGAACAAGTATTGACGCTTCTACTCTCTCGCGGTGTTGCAATTGCCAGAAGTGTCGTCAATGTTGTGTGCGATGAAGCAAAGGTTCTTTTGATGAATTTCAGCAACGAGTGACGATACATTACACAAGGCACTACTGTTGCCTACTTCAACGAGATCACCGGAATGCGCGAGTGCTGCGTAGTAAAACAGGACGAGCCGCAAGCCACATCAGTCCCACCACCCATTAACGTAAGCATAAATTTATCACCAGCGCAGAGACAGCGTCTCCTAGATTTTCTTCAACAGTTCAAGTACTCTTTTTCATCCACCATGAGGGCCAGTCAAACGCCAATGACGAAGCGCCGGATAATAACGGAGGGGATGGCAAGACCAATACGACAGAACCCATACCGTGTAGCACCATAAGAGAGTGAAGTAATTCAGGAACATGTGAAGAAAATGCTCGACGATGACGTCATCCAGCCGTCAAGAAGCCTTTGGGCATAGCCGGTAGTGCTGGTCAAAATGAAAGACGGAAGCTTGTCATTTTGTGTCGACTACCGCTAGCTCAACCATGTAACAAAGAAAAACGTATACCCATTACCGCGCATCGATGATCCATTGTACAGGCAGAGGTATACACGGTACTTCTCGTCAATGGACTTAAAAAGCGAGTATTGAAAAATTGAGGTCGACGAGCGAGATAGAGAAAAAAACGGCTTATGTAACGCCTGACGGGCTTAATAAACTTAAAGTGTCGCCCTTCATATTGTGCTCAGCCCCCGCACGATTTCAGAGACTAATGGATACCGTTCTGTCAGGCCTTAAGTGACAGACATGTCTGGTCTATCTGGATGACGTCAGTATTTTTTGAAAAGCATTTGAGGAACACCTGAGCAGGCTGCTATCGGTATTCAGGGCAATAAGGTCTGCCTGTCTGATGATAAAACCCGAGAAGTATCATTTCGGTGTCAAGAAGCTCCATTATTTAGGACATGTTTTGAGCCACGATGGTGTTTGACCTAATCCTGATAACATTGCGGCCGTCAGAAAATTTCTGGCGCCAACAGATAAGAAAGCAGTCAGGCGTTTCCTTGGCATCTGCGCATACTACCTAACGTTTATTGCCAATTTCTCACGCATAGCCTCGCCGTTAACACGACTAACAAGAAAAGACATTTCGTTCATTTGGGGCGATGATCAACAAGGGGCATTTGACGATCTCTGACAACGCCTGCAGACACCGCCTGTGCTTGCTAAATTTGATGAGGACGCTCCTACTATGGTCCACACAGATGCCAGCAACGTGGGTTTAGGCGCTGTACTCGTCCAGTGGCAAGGATCAGCTGAGCGGATGATCGCATATGCTGGTAGGACGCTTTCCCGCGGCAAGTCCAACTACTCCCCTGTCATTCTTATAACACCCCTGTCATTCCTATTCACAAATATCTGTAGCTTGATACCCAAGCATTACTTGCTTCGTAGCCTAATTTCTTCATCCTCAAGCGATGTAGTCATGCAAACCGAAACGTGGCTTAACACGTCTATCCTTGATTCTGAGTTGTTACCAGCCTTTCCTAATTTTGATATATTTCGTAAAAATAGACCCGATGGTTCGCGTGGTGGTGGCGTTCTTATTGCTGCTAACCGATCTTTGCTCTGCACGTTAGTAAACGTATCATCAAATTTAGAATTCTTATGGATATGTTGTGATGCTATATTGCTGCATAGGCATATCAGTGTCTGTTATCGACCCCCTAATAGTGTCAGCTCGTTTATTGAAAACTTCCATGTATGCTTGCAAACCATAAATGAAGCCTATCCTAACTCTCCCATACATCTCAACTCACACGCGTCTCACACCTCAACAAGTCACGCTGCCAACACGTGTTTCATTTCATTCTTCAAACATTGCCGACCTACTTTTTACAACGCACGCCGACATCTGTTCCTCATTAACTTATCTCCCACCACTGAGTGATCACTGTGTAGTTTATGGCACCTTGACTAGGTATGTAATTAATACCAAGAAAACTATAAAACCTCGATTTTGTATGACAAAGGGGACTACGCTTCCACGACTGATGAGTTAGCTGTCCTTAGTGATGATTTCAAAAATCACTATCAATCACGCTCAATCAAAACTAACTGGTCTATGTTTAAAAATTAGATCTTGCGTGTAACCACATATTATAAACCCATTATTATTGCTAAAGAGCGAGCACAGTCCTCGCGGTTTAACGGTAAAATAAAAAAAACTCAACAATAGGAAAAAAAGATAATTCAGATCGGCTAAGATTTCCAATACTGAAACGGCTTGAGCTAAGTATTTCGCTGCAGCTAACGAGTATTTAACTTCCACCGCGCAGGTCAAAAGTCACTTTTACGGGACCACGCTACCTTCTTCACTGCACAACAATCATAAACAGTTCTGGAAAACTGTTTAACCCGAAAAAACGGAAGGTATTCCGCTAATAGATTCCGATGGCTGTCCCATTGCCGAAGAGGATGTCGCTGTTGTACTAAACAACACGTTTTGCTTGGTTTTCACCCGTGAGTTCACTCAGAAGCTTTCTTCATATTCGCCTTACGTGCATTCGCTCATGAATTGTATTACCTTTATTCGGAGTGGCATTGTGCACATCATCAACAACTTGAAAAACTCGTCCGCAGCTGGAACTGATGGTATCAATACCAAAGTGCTCAAAAACACCAAACATGTAATCAGTATCAATTGATCACTATTATTGCAGCAATCATTACATTCAGGTTCAGTTCCAGAGGACTGGTGGATCGGGAAGGTTGTTCCTGCATTCAAGAAAGGTAATCGGTCCTCTCCTAGCAATCACCGTCCAATATGTATGACTAGTGTCTCTTGCAAAATAATGGAGCATATAGTGTACTCTGAAGTAGCGCATTTTTTTTTGTCTACTAATAACTTTTTCCATCCCAATCAGCATGTTTTCGTCCCTGCCATTCTAGTGAAACCCAACGAGCCTTTTTTTTGCATAAAATTCATTCTCACCTTGATAAAAATATCCCGTTGATGCGGTATTCCTTGATTTTTAAAAAGCAATTGACAAGGTTTCCCATCGTCACTTACTGCTTAAACTTTTATGTCTTAACTTAAACTCGTCCGTGCTGAACCGAATTCTTGAATTTCTAACCAGTCACCGACAGTTTGTTATCGCTAACTCTTGCTAATCTCGCCTTTCTCCCGTTCACTCTGGCGTTTCACAAGGTACTGTACTGGTCCCCTTCGCTTTTCAATATACAATAATGACTTGCCACGTAACATCACCTCATTTATTAGACTATTCGCCGATGATTGCGTGTCGTATCACCCTGTAAATAATGCCTCACATTCTTCTGTTTTACAGTCAGATCTTTGCACTATACAACAATGGTGTGAAGATTGGTTAGTGTCGCTAACTGTCAACAAAACTTTCCTAATGACTATTCATCATCGTAATAACTACATCGCTAACACTTACTTTCTAAACAACTACTATTTAGCCGCTACGAACACTACCAAATACTCAGGTGTTCACATCTCATGTGATCTAACATGGACTTTACACATCGTTAGCATAACTATCTCACCTAATAAAGTTCTTGGATACCTACGTTGCAACCTTGCTTCGGCATCTGCTGCTACTAAACTAATAGCTTATAAAAAACTCACCAGGCCTGAACTGGAGTATGCTAATGCCAATTTTGATCCTCATCAAGCTAACCTTAACACTATGCTCGAATCAATTCAGAACCATGCTTCCAGATTTATTATCTCAAGTTATTCAAATAAAATAAGTGTGTCAGCAGTCAAACACCAGCTTGAGCTTCCTCATCTTGCCTCTCGCCATAAAATTTCACGCTTGTGCTTGTATCATAAGTTTTTTTATTCCTCGTCTCCTGGCAATACATTAATCAGGCCTGCTCATCAGACATCACGATATCATCTCCCCAAAGCAGTATATTCCGTACGCCCAAAAACAAAGACCTTCCAGAAGTTATTTTTCCTCTAGACAGCACATGAATGGAATTTCCTTCCCGCCCACAACGCCATGTCATCTCAGTTCAATCAATTTAAAAAAGCCGTAAAACACCATATTGTATCTTTATAATTTTTTTCTATATTTTGTTATTGTTTATGCCAACTTGCTCTTTTTTGTTTCATCTGTTAAAATTTTATTGCCCACCCATCATGTGATGTTTCTCAGGACCCTTGAGTTATGAATAAACGAATAAACGAATCCTTTCCATGGACCCCCACGCATGCCGTATTGATAGGTTCGCCTTCTGCATGAGCGTTCACAGATATGCCTCTCTACTTATCCATTGTTGTTAGTCGGTATTTGTGGCGCCTTCTCTTCTGCGTCCGTGTTTGCATCATGCCTTGTCTTTTCAGGCGAATCAAAGAGTTGTCGCTCCGTGTTTCTTGACGCAGAATATCATTACACAGGGTTCACTCCCAATACCACGATATGATTACGAGGGACGCTGTTGTCGAGAGTTGAGAAAAGTTTGGCCACCCGGTGTTTTTTAAGGTTCATTGACGTCACACGATACACAGCCCTCAACCATTTCGCCGGTCTTCACACATGGTGACAGGACGGAAAGCCTCCCGAAAAGCGCGCTTCGAACCAATCATGTCCGCGTAACCAAAGAACATATTTATTGACAAAAAATCCTAAAAAAATTCATGACAAAGGCATCAGTGCGGCCCATGCCGCCAGCAGAAAGTGCACGAGCCACACGCAGTACGCGTTTTCATGGCTCCAACGTCTTGCTGAAGCGCAAAACGTCCATTTCCGCGTTGCTGTTGTTTAAAAGTTTCGAAAAAGAATGCAGAATGCACCATATTCGTTATGCCTGCCTTTCTTGGTGAATCTGTTACAGAGAACTTTAGAACCTCAACTCATTTTATTACTTTGAAAGCCCAACAGGGGCATTGCATAAGGGGTAGGTTTATGTATGTTTATTATACTTGTTAGAAACACCATTTCAGTAAGCAATATTAAACAGAGTATGGGTGCACGCGTACGTGATTCTGTGATATACACGCGTACGTGATTCTGTGATATACACAAGCAGTTGGAATGATGAAAAGGACATACAGTAATTTTTCTTATGAAAAATGGTGAGATATCTCTTGTGTGCATGCGGGGGCGCTGCTTAGGGTAGCAATTCGGTGAGCCAGGCTGTTGCAATATGTAGCTGTGCGAAAAAAATAACTTGAAAAGGTAGTACGAGTGCGGGGGCGACCCACACGGTTATAGTAGCCAGTACGATGTGAAGTTCAACCAGCGGGAATAATATACGGTGGTTGATTAAGTGAACAATGATAAAACTTCTGAAAGAGAGATAAGGATTATACACGGCGACGAGAAGGAAGGGTCGGCAGACCCAAGTCTTTTCGCAATGATGACACGCTGACATGATATGAATATTGAAAGTGTATGAACTTCACAGCACGGTTTTGCGCGGTTTCGAGAGCGTTGCTTATATAAGTTTTTGGAGGGTTCCATACTGCGCTTGCGTATTCGAGTTTAGTGTGAGTTATGGTTTGATAGGCTGATAGTCTGACATGCTTTGAGGCTTGTTTTGTGGGGCGATTAAGGAAACCAAGTGCCTTATTAGAAGATGAGATGACGTTAGTAATCTGTGCGTTCCAAGATAAAAAAATTAGTTAAGGTAACACCGAGGTATCTTTATGAGGGCGAAGCTTCTAATGCTATGTTATTGACTGAATATGAATAGAACAAAAGGTTACGTCGTCGGGAGAATGTCCAAACTTTGCAATTAGCGGGGTTTAGTTTTGTTAGCCCACATTCACCCCATTGTTTCAGACAATTATTATTTGTGAGAAGAGAAATTTGGTCAAATGTATTAGTAATGGTTTTGTAATTGACGCAATCATCTGCAAACATACGGATAATACAAGTTATGTGAACGTTAATATATATTAAAAAGAGGAGAGGCCCAAGAACAGATCCTTCAGGAACTCCGGAAGTTACTCGTAGTGAATCAGAGGTGTTGTTGTTAATAAAGACAAACTGAGAGTGATTATCAAGAAATGATTCGATTCATCGTAAGATATTGAGGTGTAAATTTGCCAAAGATAGTTATAGTAGCAATCGTTGATGTGGTACCTTTCAAACGCTTTCACGAAGTCTAAAAATATGCCATCTGTCTATAGATTAGTACCGAGATTTGTGTGAAAATCATGCGGAAACGCCGCCAAGTGGGTTTCGCAAGAAAGTCCTTTGCGAAGTCCGTGTTGTTGAAGATAAAAAAATCATTCGAGTCTAAATTTTAATGATTTCTGTATGAATGACATGTTCTATAATTTTGAACGGTACGCTGGTAAGTGAGATGGGGCGATAGTTAAATGGGGAATTCTTGTTCCCTGATTTATAGATTGGAATAACCCTTCCCACCATCCAATCATGAGGTATGATGTCGGTGGAAAGTGACTGAGAAAACAATAGACATAATTAAGCAGCACTGATATCTTTAGTTTTTAACACTTTTGAGTTTATGTTAACGACTCTAGCTGAAGATGATAGTTTGAGATTGTCAATCAAAGAGAAGATACCATCGACATGAAAAGTTATCGCTGGCATGCAATTACGTGTGCTCGTCGCTGCATAAACAAACAGTAGGCTAGCTTCTTTGGTGAAAACTGACCCAAATACTGCTTTAAATTTGTTAGCACACTCTTCGTCGTTGACCGTTGTTAATAAAGACAAACCGTCTTTTTCGTCGTCTTTGTTAATTAGCGTGTTGCTTTTTTTTACCTCGAGGACTAATCACCTGCCAGAGTTTTTTCGGATTGTTGACCAGCATTTTGGGTAGGTCTTCATGAAAGAACGATTTTTTCCCTTGCCGGACAGCTGATAAGTATGCGCGTTCCGCTGTGTAATATTTATTCCATGCGCATGCATTTGTTGTATCCTTTGCTGCTTGGTATAAACGTTTTTTTTTGTTATCCAACCTTTTCAAAGAATTGCTGAACCATGGTTTTTCTGGTTGCGTTCGTAATGCTATCTTTGCAATATACCTGTCTGCTAGGCTGTTTAATGTTTCTGTAGCTATTTCGCAGTTTGTGTTGATAGTAAGTTCCTTGTAAAACGCCTAAAATGAGGCTTAAAAACTCACACAGGTTATTCGACATAGCTTCGTAGTTTCCTGTTTTGTAAACTTGTATAGTTTTTTGTACTTCATGTCAGGCACGGAATCGCCCCGAATTCGAAGGACGCGTGAATGACATTACGGTCACTGATTTCTTTAGGATAGATGATTGACGGTATTTTGGTTGGTTTGTTATTAATATATCTAATGTGTTAGCTGTGTCTTGTGTGATATGTGTATGTTGGGACACTAGTTGACAAGGATTAAAATCAAGACAAAGGTCAAGAAAGTTTTTTACCTCTGTCTGAGTTACTAAGTGGGGAGCTAAGTTATGCCAATCAATGTCGGGAAAATTAAAGTCTCATAAAAGCAGAAGGCTAGCCTTGGTGTGCTTTGATGTTATATCGCAGAGGGCATTGTTTAGTTCAATGGTGAAATCCGGGCTACCGCGAGGGAAAGGGGGTTGATAGCAAACACCCACTAGTAGTGATTGCGGAGCTGTGTGACAATGAATGAAAAGTAATTGTAAGTTTGACATGATACTTAAAATGGAACACGATAATTTTTGGCTGACATCTATGAGAACACCTCATCGTGTATCCAGACGGTCAGCACGAAACACGCTGAAGTTGGGCAAATAGGCCAGTACTTCCGAGTCTGCAATGTGGTCGCCAAGCCAAGTTTCGGTAGGAATTAACATGTTGCTATTAGAAGTCAGTGCAAGGTTTTAAACTTGTTCGGGTTTTGAAATGAAGCTGCGTATACTAGTGAAGATTACTGAGATAGGAAGACGTGACTTGCATGTTGGTTTGGGGCGACGGATTATTTTTGCTTTGCCTTGTGGTTGCTATGCTTTTTTGACTGTTTGAGAAGTTTCATCTTGTATGTGCCACTTTGGGCCCATGGAGAATGTTTTGAAACGGGAGGAATAGGGTGCACATTTATCTTTAGCAAAGACGACATGGTGTTTACCGACGTTCCTAACAGCTGGTGAAAAATTTTCCGCCACAATAATGGATTGGCTGTCAGGGTCTCTATTTGTTAAAGGGAAAGAAAGTGTGAGGGGAACATATTTGTTTCGTTGCAAGTGGTGCCTTTGTAGCGTTCCAGCCTAGCAAACATCGTTATGCGTAGTATAAATGCCCATTTATTTTTATTTTTGTTTATTTCAGATACCGACAACTCAGGCAAGGTGCCATTACAAACATCTAAAATGTATGAAAGTGAAGAAAGTGTCAACGATGAAATACTGGGCACATTGTTCCATCCAGAGCCAATCCGACCTGCCACAAAATCGTCTGTAGGAGTCACGTCTGAAGAACCTTCCATCGAGGCAACAAATGCGGAACAGGTGACGGGAAACCCAGTTGAAGAACTGTCAATTACAGCTGACAGTGTATTCCCCAGTACTGAAAGTAGCACAAGCAAAACTTCTAAGACGAGTCACATGCTTACAACAGTGCCACAAGCTCAGAAATCAACGAACTTAACTTGGGCAACGCCGAAGGGCACACACAGTCATTATTCAGAACAGACGAAACTGACACGAACTTCGATGAATTCAGCTGATCAAGAGGTCACTACTGAGACAACCACTCCAGCTGTTACCGATCACGTTTCCATTCAGGATACACAGGCCACCTTAGCTTCTACCACCACTGTTGCACCATCAGCAGTGTTTCGGAGAACCGATAATGTGGAAGTGAACAAATCTGTTCAATCATCTGTAGCTACGAACACCACTATTACATTAC
Source organism: Rhipicephalus microplus (assembly GCF_043290135.1). Classification (NCBI taxonomy): domain Eukaryota; kingdom Metazoa; phylum Arthropoda; class Arachnida; order Ixodida; family Ixodidae; genus Rhipicephalus; species Rhipicephalus microplus. The sequence goes on from NC_134700.1 coordinate 41,154,943, forward strand.
TCCAGAATATTAACTCGACAAAAGAGGATAAAGGCTACGTGTCAGCGCATATCTATAATGTAAACAACCAATACACTAAAAGCTACCGCGCAATACCCACTGAGGTCGGCACTGCTTTTGCAGCACAGTATTCTGTTACGCATGACAAAATACCATACAGTAGTCAGTACACAAAGACAACTCTTCCACTTTTTATTGAATCCATTTCAAAAACAACCCTACTTCCAACTGCTTCTAGTGGTGACGTAGACATGTTAGTGTCTACATCGCCGTCACCACAACTTGCTTCGGCACTACCAAGGCAGACTAGTGGAAACACTGAAGGCACTTCATTTCCTACTAGTGAACTGCAGGTGAACGGTGGAAGTGCACAACAAAAAAATGAGGCTCATGTCACTAAAACAGAAGTTATAATAAATCCGCAGATTGTGGCAACCGATTTCAGCAAAACATCTCCCGAAGGGCATAATGGTGCTAACAGTGTGTTTACCTGGACTGACGAAAAAACCGCAATGCCGGTTCTGACGCCAACACTAAAAGCTGGCAGTCTTCTCGCATCACTTCTAAACAGTGACTCACCAATGCATTCTCACACCAAAGCTGAAGTTAGAAGGGAAGGTGACGTAAGACAAGCAACTATTTTAAGCCCAAAAGGGCTGTCGCCAGTTCCTGTAAAACATTTTAAGGATGGCCGTAGTGATAGTCAAGATGGTGTCACTTTGTATCCCCGCCGCACACTGCTAAACGCTGCACTCAGCACACCAATGAGTACGAGAGGCCTGACTTTTAGCCCTTCTCGATCTAATTGTCACTCATATATAGTGACAATGCAAACTGCGAAACTACATAGGAACAATGGTGAAGTCATAACAGGTGCTCAGAGAAACACACAAAACGAACCACGGCTTTCTCAAACTGAGTCTGAAGAAGAGTTTGAAAATGAAGTAAATGTGGCAATCAATACAAAAAGTAATAACTTAGGAAACCTCTTAGCACTGTATTACCCAACCAAAGCATACTATCTGGACAACAATGAAAAATGGGAGAAGAAACGTTTAATCCCAAATTCGAGAGCAAGTGCGTCTGCTACCATGAAACCAATTAGCGGTTCAAATCTTCAATCGGCAGTTCAATGGTCAAGTTCTGAAAGCATTCCCACATCATCGCTGGAGCTTTCAGACGACTATAGCCATTCCCTGTCAAATAATGGTTCGCTAGAGCTAGCCACTATTGGTAATCGCAATCAGCTTGATATGCTGCCAACGTACAGAGCAACCCGAAGTTTCATGGATTCACCGACAACTGAAGTGGCTAATCTTTTTGTGAGTAAATGGTCAGATTTTGATTTCTTTGGCCCTGATAGCGGAACTAAAGAAGTGCCGCATATTGCGCGTAGCAACCCTACAACGAAAAGGCCATATTTTGCAGGAATGAGTAAGCAAAAGCCCTTCACAAGTGGGGCAACAGCAAATAAAACGAATAGCACCTATACGGCAATTTTACAGACTTTTCAAGAAGACAATCACAATGCTTCGCTATCCTTGTCTGAACTGCACCTCTTAAAATCTTCCGGGCAAAATCAAATCATTAAGCCCTCAGTCACTGTTCATCTGTCGGCACGCTTCCGAGAAAAAACAAGTTCCGAAACCGAGACGGCGACGAAAATTTCCACTGCCACTTCTGAAGAAAGGGTAACTGATCAATCAAAAGAACTACACTTTTTTTCAAAAAAAGCGCTCACTACCGGAGTCAAGGGCACGTCAACAAGCGCAAACATTCTCCTCGTAAAAAGTGCTAGAAAAACAGAATCAGATGTGAACGAAGAAACAAAACTACAGGTTTCTGAGTCATCTATAGCGTCACAGTTAACGTCACCCAGTAACCAAGAATGGGAAGATGAAGATCACCTAAAGCTAAGTGCGTCTTCTACCAGTGAATCTGCCACTTTGCTCTCGCCGGAACGTACCATTCGCAAGGGCGAGCGTACTGTCTCTCCCAAGAGCGAAAACATATTTATTACAACGGGTGATCAAGCCAAGATTCAGTTAACAACGCAAAGAGAAAAGTACAGTGGAAAGGCAGTGCTGGAACCTCGAGGTCCTACTACGTCAGAAATGACTGTTACATATGCCGCTACGACTCAAACACCCCAAACTTGGTCAACATTGCAGGGGACGATGCTGCTGAAAACAAGGGCTCCTTTGTGCAAATCCACATTTGGACTTTTTCGCCACCCCACTGACTGTAACCTCTTTGTTCATTGTTCTAATTTTGTGCCATTCATCAAGAAATGCCCGGCAAACTTGCATTTTAACGAAAAAATTATGGTTTGTGACTGGCCTTACAGAGCTGGCTGCCTTAGCATTGCTGGAAACTAAGTTCACTGAGTTATACGAGGAGCTTTTTCAGCAAGACGAGTGCCCATTTAAAAACTTCGCAACGCCTTGGTAATAAAAATGACGATAGCGTGTATAATCTTTTCAACTTAGATAAAACTTGTGCGTCCTTCTATTATTTGACACTGCAGGAGAATACATATTTCTGTATACGCGACTCTCATTTTCGGTGTCTAGCATCGGTAGTCACGTTTGTGTATCCTGGTGTACGTCTATAGTTTGTGTTTCACGCACATCTGCGTAGAAGGTTGAGCGTAGTGGAGATCTGCTTGGTCAGGTTCACTGCTCAAACCTTTCAAAATTTTATATTTTCACATTGAATTTCAGGGATTTCTTTACCTAATGGAGGCACTTTTGGCGTCTATCTATCTATCTATCTAGCTATATATCTATCTATCTTGCCGCCTATGACGTTTAGCTGTCTTGGCCATTAAGATAATGGTATCGACACCGCAATTGGTATGGCCTAACATGACTGTTTGACGAGCATAAGTTACTATTCACAACAAGAAAAAAGGGAAGATACCACGTACCTGGGAATAGACGTTATGCGAAGCATGTGTAAGGAAGGGGACCATGTAGCAATTTTGTATTGCGCGACACGTCATGAATGGACACTAAATATATGTACAAACGCTGCACGCACAGACTTATGTTGAACAGTTACAGAAGTCTATATAACCAGTTTTTTTTGCCCATGGAACAACGGTGCCAACTGTGACATATCAACTGCGACATGTCAAATGCGATATCGAATATTCTTTTAAGCGATTCGCGACAACTAGCTGCGTGAGTTCTTCGAACGTGCCTACCTTTGAACTCTGGACATATTACTCGAAATAATCTCCAAGGTGCACGGCAAACTGATCCCAGGACTTCTTTGTCTCCCTTTTTTAACCTGCAAATAGTCTCTTGTATCCACCGCCAAAAACCTCAGACCCTCCAAAATGATCGACTTAAGCTTAACGTAAACTTTTCACTCACCTGCAGTCAACCTTCCCACGTGTCCTTTCACTCAACTGTGATAAAACTAGCCCAGCCTACCATTCGTTCGGGGCTTCATACGAATCGGTATACAATGCCTTGCCTCAACATCCTTGAACCACATTGGCGCAAGTGCCATTTGGTTCGCCATTGGTACCAGTACACCCTTTAGGAAGCTTGCACATTTCAGTCACCTGTCTTCCTGTAGCCTTCTTCCAAGTGATACGCTGTCCCCAACCTCGTTGAATTCTGTCCCTAGTGGGCTCATAGCTGATGGCTTTCTAGCATCAAGCGCTGCTACTTCGTTTCCGCTTTAGAAAGCTTCAATTGCAGCTGAAGCAGTGCTAGCTGCTGTTCCGACGCCGTATGTGACGCACTACCGTGACCCTCCAAGCTGGTGTCGCCAACTGCCAACGCTTTCCAGTTTTCTGCCCCATCGCCGTCCATTTCCGAGTTAGCCTGCCCCCAACAGAAAATCAAGAGGTTCCAGCCTGAAGCAGCCATGCAGTGCATTATTCCTCCTCGGAATCCAGTGCACTAGCCTTGCTTTGTTGATACCGCAGCGTAGTTGTCAGTTAAAGTGACTGTAGCCAGTCTCGGTCAATGCCGCTCGTCACCGTCCTCGTCAGTTCAGCCACGTAGATCCTGCTCGACTGTGCAAGTTCCGTTTTATAGTTCTTCCACTCGCCTCGCTGGTTTTGCGACATTTACTGCTGCTGCCAAGAAAGCTGAAGACGAGATGTTTCATCTGCTGGCACCTTGAGGAAAGCACTGCTCGGACATCATTTCTATAGAGACGTTAATTCGTTTCTGGTCTGTCCCCTGCACCCCTGGTTTTATCCCATAACTCCCCATTCAAACACTCTTACAATCTAATAGGAACACAGGACTGTCTCTCTCTTTGACTCTTGGTTGGCAGCCGTCGAAAGTGTCAGGCAGTGTCCTACCTCCTCGGATCTTCCTTTAAGAACCACTGCCTCTCACCCACTCGACTCTTCGCCGCCGCTGCCGTTCAGCTTCCTTCAATTCGGTTCCCAGAACTATCGGCGTCCGGCGTCGACGGGCCATGAGAACGCACCTCCCAGGTACGCGCCTGCAATGCTGGGCTGACAGGCCATCAGTATAACTGGCCCTTGTATCAATGCCACCACTGCCGCTTGTTTCGGTTGCCACCTTCCAAGTACACTTTCCTCCCTTGCAGCCGGACTCGGCTCTTGTCTCCAGTAAGGCGCTACCACTAAGCCCCTTGGGAGACGTGAGTCTTCGCATCTTTTATGATGAACAGACAGCCGTCGTTCCGCTAATTCAGTGTTACCACTTCCGTCACGGCGTGGGCTCATAATCAGCGGGGCGGGTAACGCACCAAGCTCGAACCCAACAGAGTTCATATGTAATGGTTATAAAATTGCGTAGGCAGCACTGCAACCACTATTGACATTTCACAAGAATTAGCGTCTATTTGAAAAGTAGTCCCGAGACCTGGTGTGGCTCTATGGTAAAATGCTACATTGTCATGCAGAACAGTGTAAAAAGTTTTGTCAAATTGACGGTGAATATACCAGCAGCTCTGTTTCCAAGCTTATGGTCATCAAAATTGCGACAGGCCGTCATTTTCAAATGAAAGCGCAGTTTTATCATTTTAATGTGTTTCCCGTCATTTTAAAATACAAACACACCATCAAACTGATAACATAAACATCAAAATAACCACAGGCCACTATTTTCAAATGACTACACAATTTTGTCATTTTGATGTGTTTCCCGTCATTTTAAAATATAAGCAAACCGTCAAGCAGATAACATTTACGTGAAAATACCTAAAGGTCATCATTTGCAAATGACGGTATTCTTTCATCATATTGATGTTTTTTAGTGAACTTCATACACAACTGAACTGTCCGATTGACAACCTTTGACCGTCAAAAATTACATTTTAGAGGAAAGTGATTACTAATTAGTGTCATTTAACATCGCCTTGTCAATTAAAGCTATTATTAGACCATCAATGTAGCATTTTCTTCGTAAGGTGACAGCAGGCTCTCAATGCACTGTCAATAATGGCTCATGAGAACAATTGTATTCTGTGTCATTATGAATTGTAGAGTAGTTCACTTCGCCATGCCACTGTCATTGGACGTGGGTAGCATTGCTTAAAATATGCAACAAAAGCTTTTGTGAATACTCGCACATTTATTCTTCAAAGTATTTTGAGAAGGCTGAGCACCCTTCGAGCCACTCCACTGACTCTGCCTTTACCACAGCATTTAGTCGGGATGATCTGCCCATTGTACCTGGGAACAAAAATAGAATGACAAAATAAATCCATGCCTTATAAACTGTGGCAATCACATATTTGGGCTTCAGAAGTGAAACGCCGGAAATGTGTCATCTTAACTAACTTGTGTGATACAGACACTGCATTACGAAATTAAAGAACACCAGACAGAAATTTTGTGCAGTAAATGTAATGGTTTTTGTCGTAAGCTGAAAATATAGGAACATATAAAACAGAAAACAATAATAAATTGCAGAATTGCGAACAAGTTGTGCTTTTTATAGGAATGCTAAACAAGCAGCATATTGCAACTTTTTGCCAAAGCAAAAAAAAAGATAAAATCAGTAACCTATCAGAGTCTTGAAAGAGCAACACCTAGGCACTAACGAAAACACTGTATCATTATAAGGGATCAAACCAGCAATATTATATGAATTATTTAGTGTGACACAGTTTCACTTAGGTGCCTAAAAGCTAAAGTGCCATCTACCTAGGCAACACAAAATTATTTCGCAAAATATATTGTATCAACAACTACTACTCACGTTTACATATACCTGCACATTTCTTGTTTTTTTAGCATAATCGGAGATGGTCAAAAATCAACCAGGTACGCTTGATATGACATACATTTGACATGGCCACCAAAATGGTTGGAACACTTGGCTTAGAATGACTCAGGTGTTACCCTTAGATAAACACATAACACCTGTCAGTGGAAATAGCTTTACAAACACATATTGCATGAAAAATAAAAAGAAAACAACGATGAGCAGCAAAAAACTATCATAGGCTTCTTGAAAAAGCCATCTTTATTAGAAATGCAGAATGTAGTTCCAGTTTGCTGACATAGGCACAGTGTTATGGGACAAGTCATTCATGAGTTAAGTGACACAATTTAAAGGTAAATGTATTCGACAGAAATCTGTGTGGCTGGGTCTTTTGACCAAAAGTGGCTGGTGAACCTAATTATTCATATATATGGAAAAACACTGAATTTTTTATATTTCGAGGTAGCCTCATTCTTAAACTTTAGGTGCATCTTACCTGTGATACATTAGTAGAGCACATTGAAACTGCCAAAAATCCCTATCACCATCTGCATATAACACAGCTTACAGATAAAGTCAGGCTAAAGAAAAACAACATTTCTGTTGGAAAATTCATGATTATGCATTGTCGCTTGACACGAGATTTCCACAACCTTATTTGTCTTTTTGAAAGCTGCAGCCTTGAAGAAGAGAAGTAGTCGACGCCAGCGATGTCGTGTATTTTTTAACAATTGCGCGTTAATATTGTCCATGAGTGCTCTCGTCGTTCCTGCGTAGATACTGTCAATCACCTGTGGCACATATCCGCATAACAACGGCACATATTTCCCCATGGATATGTGCTACTGTCTGGCGGTAAGTGTCTGACAACGTATGCGATGGGATTGTGCATTATTCATGTCTTGACCAGAGCGTAATATTTGTCAAACTAAGCTAATTCTGGTTCACGCTAAGGAGGTGACCACGAGAGCACGAAAACGTAAGCGGCTAAGCTAGCTAGCTAGCTAGCTAGCTAGCTAGCTAGCTAGATAGATAGATAGATAGATAGATAGATAGATAGATAGATAGATAGATAGATAGATAGATAGATAGATAGATAGATAGATAGATAGATAGATAGATAGATAGATAGATAGATAGATAGATAGATAGATAGATAGATAGATAGATAGATAGATAGATAGATAGATAGATAGATAGATAGATAGATAGATAGATAGATAGATAGATAGATAGATAGATGGACGGACTCGACGTCGCCGAATTTCGCTAAGGAATGTCGCATTTAAAAATCCTTACGTGTATGTCGTGAATGTCCTGATGTACAAATAATGGTCTTCCTGCTCTTGCAGTAGTTTCGTTCACAAGACATATTTCAATACTGATAATGTGTGGCATGACTGCATGACGAACATAAGTGAGAGACCCTAATGTAGAAATCAATTGATTGATTTGTGGGGTTTAACGTCCCAAAACCACCATTTCATTATGAGAGACGCCGTAGTGGAGGACTCCGGAAATTTTGACCACCTGGGGTTCTTTAACGTGCACCCAAATCTGAGTACACGGGCCTACAACATTTCCGCCTCCATCGGAAATGCAGCCGCCGCAGCCGCGAATCGAACCCGCGACCTGCGGGTCAGCAGCCGAGTACCCTAGCCACTAGACCACCGAATGTAGAAATCATGACATGCATGTCATGTAAGTCATGACAACACGCCACGTACATGGTGCACCCACCGTCGATTCACTGGCTTCACTTATACTGCCACGTGAAGTTTTTTGGTTTGTCGCAGTGGAAGTTCACGCTTATCATTTCTGTCCATCATCTTTAAGTGCGCCAAAGTAGACGCCTGATAAAATAGCGTGATAGCATGATAGTTGAGGAGTCGCTCCCTGGCACCTCGAATCGAAAGCAGGTCACTGTGAGTCCGGTTGGTGAGTGCTCGGGCTTCGGTGCGAATGGCCGTGTTGCTTGGGCGTCCACTGTGCGCATGGACATAGAGGAGGGTGATGAGGCGATCAGGCGGAGAAGGTGATTCAAGAATTATAGCAGCCGGAGAATGAATTTTTAATGTGGCGAAGTTCTGTATTGCAGTTCTTGAATCGGAAAAAAATATACTCAGCGGAGCAGTGAACAATGCCTAAAGCAATTGCCGCGTCCTCTGCTTCTAGGGATTCTCTCGAATTTGGAAGGGACGCACTAGCGACCAGCTTTTGAAATCAGTTTACAACGGCTATCCTGAAAGCTCGATGATCAGCATGTTCGGCCACGTCCTCATAGAGTGCGGGGAAACTAGGAGGGAAGCGCTTGTGAAGGGACTTGGCTCGAGCTTCCGGTCGCACCCGATTATGATCTTGGTGAGTATTTTTGAGGAGAAGGCAGGATTAATAAGTTTCTGCCAACAAAGACGGCAACTGCGTGCGTGGCCATGGTGTGACCAGGAACGTCGATTCTAACTCGGTGCAGGAGTGCTTGTGCTGTTTCTGTGAGTGATAGTCTTTGATACTGGCTTAAAAGATGCGCCTCTAAAAGCTCTCCCAGATACTGTGCACCCAAAGTTGAAGTAATTTATTCGTGGCTGTTCATTTAGGGCGATGGAGATCAGTTTTATAGGCAGTGCAAATGAATTTGTTAGGTTGCTCAGTCTCCATTGGTGTGAGATAGAGGTAGGTGTTGAAATAGGTAATTCTGCATGGGTAAGTTGCCTGAATGAGGCGGCGTGTGCTTGCTTTCCTCATGCCGCGATGACGATTGGAAATGCGCTTAATGAGAGAAGCTGTATTATAACGGAAGTGCTAATTAACTTTATGGTGTCAGCGTTCGAACCATTGTCAGAATAGTTAAGACCTCAAGTTTGATTTTATTGATGCTGAGATTAGGGGTGTCATCAAGCATGACTTCAATGTGACGTGTATCTTGTTTTTTAAAGTGAATTACTAGAAGTTTCGATTTAGCTGCCGAGCAGGTGGGCAATACTGTTGGCAAGTTAAACAACAGCGTCAGAGGCCAACTGAAGCTTCGATTCAATTTCGCAATGGTTGCCAGCATTGACCCAGATGGTGATGTTATCCACGTAGAAGGAGTGCTTGATGAAAGAAAGTTTGGCAAGTTCTCACGCTAGTGGCATGAGAGTAACGTTAAAAAGGAACGTGGACAAAACCGATCTCTGGGGCGTTCCCATGCTACCTAGCGTGAAGGGATCGGTTTTGAAAGTGCCTAATTGTAGGCGGAGGAACTTGTTGCTGAGGATGGCAGCGACATACCTGTGCGTGCAAGAGCCTACGTTTAGTTCGCTAAGAGATTGTAAAATTGAAAAGTGAGACACAATCATCGAAAGCCTTAGTCAGGTCCAATTCAAGGATGGCTCTGATGATGCGTTGGAAAGTAGGATTTCGCACGTCCTCCTTAAGATGCAGCATGACATCCTGAGTGGAAAGTCCCGGTCGGAAGCCATACATGGTGGAGGGAAAGAGTTCTTCTTGTTCCATGTAGAGAAAAAGGTGATTGAGAATTACAAGCTCCATCAGTTTTCCTGTAGATGATGTAAGAGAGATCGGTCTCAAAATATTAAGGTATAACGGCTTATTATGTTTGGGTATGAAAGTCACCTTAGCTGATTTCCATTCCTCGTGCAGCGTGCCCTGCTTCCATTGTTGATTCATGTATCGGTTAGAGCGGCCGCTGACTTGCAGTCTAAATTTCGGAGTGTCTTATCCATCATTCAATCTAGTCCTCGAGCGGATGTGTTGCGAAGTTTGCTTAGTGCAGCCCAAACTTCCGACTCTGCAATCTGTGCGTGCAAGTCTGGATTGGGAGCTCCATTGTAGGTAGATAACGATTGTCACCTTGGGCCAGAGAAATACGTAGTTTCAAGGGCTGTTTCAACATCTTGCCCTTGTTTTTCTGCTTCAAACAAGTGTTTAGTAATTTATTATTACTTCCAGATCGCGAGGAGCATGGGTATAACGTATGGTGAAGCAAGGACCAAGACGTCTTCATATGAATAGTGCCGTTGAGTCGGTTACATATCTGGTTCCATTGCTGCAATGAAAGCTTGGTTGCGTGTTCAGTTATATATCTGGTTCTATTGCTGCAATGAAAGCTCGGCCGCGTGTTCAGTTGTATATCTGGTTCCATTGCTGCAATGAAAGCTCGGCCGCGTGTTCAGTTACATATCTGGTTCCATTGCTGCAATGAAATCTCGGCCGCGTGTTCAGTTACGTATCTGGTTCCATTGCTGCAATTAAAGCTCGGTCACGTGTTCAGTTACATATCTGTACTATTGTTGCAATGAAAGCTCAGCCACGTGTTCAGTTACATATCTGGTTCCATTGCTGCAATCAAAGGTCGGCCGCGTATTCAGTTACATATCTGGTTCCATTGCTGCATTGAAAGCTCGGTCACGTGTTGAGTTACATATCTGGTTCTATTGTTGCAATGAAAGCTCAGCCACGTGTTCAGTTACATATCTGGTTCTAGTGTTGCAAAGAAAGCTCGGCCGCGTGTTCGGTTACTAGCGGGCTGGGCTGGGCTGGGCTGGGCTGGACTGCTGGCTAGCCGGCCGAGTTATAATTTATTTGCCAAGCTCCGGCTTGATCCTGCAGCACCTCATGTCAGCTGTGTGTGCACGATGATCCTGGGGTTAGACTCGCTAGTAGCAGAATACACACGCACGGCGCGTCTTCTTAGAAGTGGGCGAAAACGGGAGGCGTTTGCCTGCACTGTAAAAATTTATGAAAAACCTCTAATTGGTCGTCGCCTCGTGAGAAGAAGATATTTTCCCTAGTCTATTGTGTCACAGGCCATGCGATGCGTAAAAATTGTCAATAAATCACCGAAAATAGACACGGAGTCCCAAGAAACGCCATTTTTTGTCGGGCGGGGTTTCGAAATTCACCAGGACAGCAAGTTTATCTGGATCGGGTTGGATCTCTTGGCTGCTGAGGACGTGACCGAAGAGTTGCAGTTCATGAAAGCAACAGTGACATTTTCCGGTATTCAGGGTAATGCCGGCCAAACCAAATGCGCCAAAAACTGCTTCTAGCCTTTTTAAGAGATCCTCGAACATCCCAGAAAAGAAATCACGTCATCAGAGTACACCAGACAGGCCTGCAACTTAAGTCCTGAAAGTACTGTGTCCATTAGACACTGAAACGTAGCTGGTGCCTAGCACAAACCGAAGGAAAGCATCTGAAATTTGTAAAGCTTATCGGGCGTCACAAAGGTGGTCTTCTCACGTTCTCTTTCATCCAGTTCAATTTGCCAATAGCCGATTATCAAGTCCATGTGCGAAAAGTAGTGCGCCTTTCGTAACCTATTTCAGGATTTATCAATATGCGGCATCGGATAAACGCCCTTTTAAGTGCGAAGCATTTCTTAGCGAACTTCGGCGACTTTAAGCGTATCTATCTATCTATCTATCTATCTATCTATCTATCTATCTATCTATCTATCTATCTATCTATCTATCTTTCTATCTATCTATCTATCTATCTATCTATCTATCTATCTATCTATCTATCTATCTGTCTATCTATCTATCTATCTATCTATCTATCTGTCTAGCCAGCTGCCTACGACTTATCGCTCTTTTGTCCGTTTGAATAAAGAGACATGTGCCAAAATTGATAAGCCATAACATGACTGGGTGAGGAACATATTTGAGTATTTATAACATCAAAATCATGACGTGTATGTCACGAATGTCATGATTTACATTTCATGCTTCTGCAGCTCTTGTGGTAGTTTTGTACACATGGCATGTTGCAAAAACTTGTATGGTATGGCATGATTGCATGGCAAACACAAGCGACAAACCCTAACATGAAAATCATAACATGCGTGTCATGTAAAAACATGAATACATGCCACGCTCATGATGCGCTCGCAGCCATTTGCAAGCGTCACGTATAGGCACCCGACACTGGCATAGAGGGCACGACAAAGCTCTTCGGGCCCTCTCAGCATTGTCGGTACCGACAGCCAGGGATACTAAGAAAATGGAACATGGGCTGAACACAGCAACACGCTGAAGTGTCAGTGATCTTTTTCGCACGGTTTTAAAGAACGCTTCCTGGGCGCTTACATAATCAGCCGTGACCCCCTTGCTCACAATTAGAAAAGAAAATGATAGGCACGTGCAAGTTCAGTTTAGCTGCGTCTTCTCGCTAGGCTATGCATTGGGAAACTCGGTTTTACTGTGCCTACTCGCTATAGGCTGTGTTTTGGCGCTACCATCAGATCTCTTATACTGCATTGCCGGGTGCCTATACCAAATTTGGTTTTACTGTACGTGAATGGATAACGAAGGTATGCGACTGCTGCAAACATGATAATCATGAGATGCGTGTCATGTAACAACATGACTACAAGCCACGCTTATGATGCGCTGGTGGCCGTTTCGCTAGCTTCACAAGTACAAAACTCGGTATTACGTGACGTGAACGGACGACATAGGTAAATAACACATCCAAACATGATAATCATGACATGGGTGTCATGTAACAACATACCTACATGCCACACTGATTATGGGCTCGCGGCCGTTTTGCTAGTTTCACATATGCCAAATTTGTTATGACGGGACGCCAATAAATGACGAAAGTATGTGCCTGGTGAAAACATAAAAACTATGAGACGCGTGTCATGTGAGAACATGACCGCATGCCACAGTAAAGGCGGTAATACACTTCGACGTGACCCGGTGCGCGTGCTTGCCGGCGTTCATTTCGTTGCATCACGCCGGTCCTGCCATATACTCGCAGCCACGTGCCGCGCTGCGTTGCTTTGACGCATGCGCCTTTCAGCGCATCCGGCGTCCCTCCGTCATGAAAAGAGGGAGACGCATTGTGGCCTGGGTAACGCATCGGCGCGAAGTGCAGCATGTCGCACTTCGCGCCAGTTGCCATCGGGCCGCGCTGACGGACGCTGGTCACGCCGGGCGTCAGACTATTAGAAAAAGTGCTCACGTTTTGCTAACGTACTGTCGCTGTGCCCAGCGTGCGTGCGCATCGACGCTACATTGGAGCATAATGGGACTTTCACAATGCGCTCGCGGCTGTTTCGCTAGCTCCACATATTTCGTGTTACGTGACGTCAATGGATGACGAAATTAATGACTGGTGCACACATGATAATCCTGAAACTCGTGTCATGTAAGAACATGACAACATACCACGCTCATAGCGTGCTCACGGCTGTTCGATAGCTCCACATATGCTAAATATGGTATCATGTGAAGTAAATAGATGACAAATGTAAACGACATATCTAAGCATCGTAATCATGACACGGAAGTTAGGTACGACATCATTTACCTCCACCTCGAAACGTAGTGCTGATAATAAAGTGACATACCAACATTTCTCATTCTGGCTTCGCATATCATGGATTCCCACTGCACATGGGATCTGCCAATTTTTTGTGATCTGGATTATCTTTCAACAGTCGACAATGATACACAAGCTGGCATGCTTCTTTTTAACAAGTATTACGGGCGATACTTCAAGGATGGCTAAATAACGCCGTGTTCCAGCATCATTTTCAAACCTGTTTTAGAGGCGAAAGAAATTAGGGTGTGGGTCGTTGGCTTATCCGTATGAATGTAGTCCGTTTTCATGTAGTATGTATGTGGCCACATCTAGGTTATGAATAGCTCAATAGGTAGCGTTGTGTGTATATGCCAATGAAAATAATATCATTAGATGAGGTTGGTAGTTTTCCTATATTGTACGAATAAAGAGAATGGTTGGCGCTGTAAAGAAGGAATTCCCGGCCTACCCACGGAGTGAATGGTGGTGAGTGGGGCGAAGTTCCGCCCATGCGTCCGTCCAAGTGTGCTCAACTGGGAAGGGAGTGGACGAACAGACAGATAGACATACAGACAGATGAACGGATGGGCGGATGGACGAACACTTTGCAACACTCATCATTTACTCCGTAGATATGTTGTGAATTTTTTTTAATTACTTCGCGCTCCCTTAGTGCAACGTGAAAAGGAATTGGCCGGATGGGTTTGGCCTCAGATTCTGTTAAAAAGCGGGGTTTCGTGAGCGGTGTTTAGCTAACTCTGAAAGTTCAGGAGAAGTGGACACGGAAATAGACCTCTAACGGGCTATGTCACAGCGTGATGTCACCGGTGCACGTGCAAGGCGGTGGTTGGCAAAACACTCTTGCTGGTGGCTGAGTGGAGTGCAGTCGATTGGTGCTTGGTACGACGTTTGTTGGCTTGGGAGAAGTTTTTTTTTTTCAATTTGAACGCTTAATATTGATCTCACAGTGGCAATATTTGCTGTGGTATGTGTCAGAGAACATCTACGTGTGCGGTGAAGTGCGTGAATAATTATTTGCTACACTGGCTGGCTGTTTATCTCGAAGGAGTGAATACACCCGGCGGCCTGTGCTAGCAACTTTGGCATGGTCTTCGAAAATGTGCTGTGTTAACTGTGGCGTGTAATGTGCGTTGAAAGGCATCGACATTATTGGTACACCTTTACAAATGGGGAAACTGGGAAAATTGTGCGTGGTTTGTGCAGTGTGAATAACGCAATGCGTCCTGTTTGCGCAAACACTGATATTCGTTGTGAGCTGGTTACAGTAACTGGTTGTCAATGGAACTTTAAAATACGACGTTTTAGTCAAGGTAAATTGCATTTTACCCACTCATCTGCCAGTGGGTACATCTCAGAATATGCGCGGTGTGCAGAAAAATAGAAGTGCATGATCTTCGGGTGATATGTACGACTACTCAAGAGCTATAAGAGTATTGTAGCGTTGCTGAATCTGTGCTTCAACATGGCTTAAACGCATATTATTGGATACCTGATACGTGTTAATAGAAACGGCGAAAATTTTAGTTTTTTATCTACTTTGTGCTTTTACGACTCGATCCTTGTAACGTCCCAACGCACATAAGAAGTTCGTGTATCAGGCCTAAAGGAGCAATATGAGTATGAAAACACGTTATAGGTGTCAAACGCAGCAAGGCAACTGTACCAGAAAATACTATATATGATTGAGATGTCGGGTGTTACATCACATGAATTTTCGCTGGGTGATTGGGAAACGCCGCTCCAGAATTTTACTTTATTCTCATGAGGATATGTTGACCTTAACCTAACGCACGGCGAGAAGTGCTTCTTTTTGTTTTCATTCATCTCCGATGAGACCTTTGCGCAAAGAGTAAGAATGTTATCCGTGACGTCGCGCACAGAAGCTCAGAACAACGCTGCCGCCAGGGCTGTATTTCGTTAAAAACTGCATCGCGCATGCAACGAAGGAAATTGAATAAGTTTACACCCATGCAATGTAAATATTTCTCAAAGTGCCAGTCCCCGTGTACATTCAAAACATTCGCTTTCAAAAAAGATGAAGATTTTTTTATGACTGCCATCTATGTGGGTGAAGCCAAATGCGTGCTAGTCGCGTCTCTCAATACACTCAATAAAGTTTCTTCACCAATCCATCTACGACGATCAAGTTTCCACACCATGAACAGTTACCCTTTCGCGACCCTTTTCTTTCAAAAGCTGTGACTTTAGACATAGAAATGTAGAAATTTCTGTCGCAGAAATGCAGACACGCAGCTTTGCTATGCAGAAAGATGCCGCTGGTGGAGCTTTCTTGCCAACCAGCACCTGCTGTAAGAGAGGGTATGGTGGGCGGGGTGCCCGCAGTGACGTCACACTGTTTACAAACAGGAAGAGGTCTATTGTTGATCAACTGAGTAATACGGTCTTGCTTTGTGGTTGATAAAGTCGGACTAAAGTGAGCTCGTATTGATGTTGAGATAGCAGATGGTGCCACCTCCTCTGCGAGATGGCAATTTTTGATTTGCGCAACTTCATCGAAATACGTAATTGCAATGGCTCCACAGTGTGTCAGCGTGACTTGCTGAAATCTGTCAACAAAACCGAGGTGCACCCATCGACGGCAATAATGACAGCCCTGACGATAGAAGTGCCACAAGTGAACGCTAGGTCATTGAAGCGTTCAGCAACGCCTGTTTGGCTCTGTAGGCTGTCGCAATGCACGGGTACGAGGTAACAATTTCGTTGCAGAGATATGACGTCGTCATTAGTGATACTTAAACGAGGTGGCTGATTTTCCTCACGGTCAGGTGTGCCCGAGTTGGTAGGAAACGTTACGCCCCTTGCACGGACGTTAATTACTTCTCCGTATTCTCGCAAAAAATATATTGCCAATGCGTCCTCTGTACAGCATTTATGAAGAATGACGAAGTTGGCGTGACGGTTCAACAGCGCTATGAGTCCAGCCACAGGTGTTATGAACTGGCCTACGGTGGTTGTTATGTTGGGCCCGTACCATGGCATCATTACCTTCCTTAACCTGTCGGCCAGTTGCTGCCATATTATCGAAAAGTGGGAGCCGGTGTCAACAAGAGTCGTCATTTGATGGCGCTCGAGACTAAGTATATCTACAGTTGTCGTGTTCCTCGTTGTAATCATCATCTTCAGGTTCAGTGTCTTCGCTTGGTCGTTCGTCTGTAACGGGTCGCTGCGTCTAGTTTTACTGCTAGATAGGGGACCGGTGCTGAGTGATGACAGCGAAACTGCAACAATACGGTAGACTGTACCGCACTGCAGATGGAGACCATGATAAATGTGTGGTTTTATTTCGCGGTGCGCAATTCGGAGCAGCGTCATGGTCTGTACGCCGAGCGTCAAACGTAGCGTCGTTGTTGTATATGCGCCGACTGTCACACGCAGCGTCATCGTCTCATGCAGCACAAAACATTGGCCCAATGTTGGGGATAGATTGACAGTTCATGGCCCGAGAATGGCCTATTGACAACGTACCGCAACCATAGCTGAGCCAGCCGAAGAGAACGGCGATGTAGGACCAGCATGGACAACGTAACGCTAGTAATGGATGTGCCAGCCTAATAGAACGGCGATGTTCGACCAGCATTGACAACGTTTCGTCAATAATGGCTGTGCCAGCCGAATAGAACGGTAATGTTGGACCAGCATTCAGAACTTCCTACCATTATTACCCGTGCCAGCGTATTAGAACGGCCACATTAGACCGAGTTGTACAACCAGCAGCCAATATGGGCGGAGCCATGCAAATACGGTGGCATTATTGGCCCGTCGCTCGAACGTTATTGCCGGTAACGGCTAAAGAATCGACTTCTTTGGCATAATAATGGACCGGTATGAACTAATTTCTCCGTCTGCTGCTTTTGGCGCTGTTCTGGTCTCACTCACGTGTCGATTTTTCAAGTTCGAGAGAGTAATACGCCGGGCGCATGAGTAATATATATGTGTCATTAAACCATGCACACCTAGTTGATATGCATGATTGTTCATTGAAGTTGCGCAAGGTAGACTCTTTTACTGATAAACAATAATCGAGTTTGTCGCCTGTTAGACGCCCGATCACGTGCTTTCCCAGATGAAAATCGTGCAGATCTGTGCGATGAAGCAACCGCGAATGCCACTACTGCGGTACGTGACCCACATCGACGTGACCCGGCGCGCGCGTACGCCGGCGTTCGTTCCGTCGCATCACGCCGGCGATGCCACGCCAAGCGCTTTCGATTTCTTGCATAACGGACGCAAAGCTCATCGTGTAGTGTGTGCTGCTATGCTATCACCACGACCAATTTAGTTTTTTTTTTTTCGTGGTCACAGCGCTGTACCAGTTTACGGCAAAAAAGTTCTTGACGTGTGGGAACTGGAGTTATCAGCAGCGTTACGGTGAATGAATCGTAGAACACACGCATTTGCCGTAGTCTGACACACGCACTGAAGCTCGCATCCTGTATCGAAATGACCACACGAATTACCTACAACATTGCTGCGAGCGGTTGGTAAAGTGCGGTGGAGTGCGTTGGCGTCGGGTACCTTGTCTCCGTGGGTCGTCGCGAGTAACAATTTTGTTGTGGAACGTTATTTGTTGAATATTTTGATATATATACATTGCCCTACTGTAGCCAAAACATCATCTCTAGCTTACTCAGTATGTAGACGTAATTGAACCCGCAGTACGACGCGCGAAAAAAAAACGTTTCCGTGAGTTCTTATGTGCTGATGCACAGAACACATAACACGTAGGCTAAATCGTTTATAAACAAGAAACACGCACGCTTACGGCGTCGTGTTGTTTTATCAAATACAGAACCACGGACCCCTCTCCGCTCTCCTTCCTCCTGCTTTTTTTATGTCTGTGGAAAGAAAAGTGCTCTGCACAGATCTGGCAATCTGGTTCCTGTAAAGTAGAGAGTTTTATTTCAAACTCGCTGTCCTTTATTATTATTTCGTTTAGAGGGGTGGCTAAGGCCAGCTGGCTGTCTTTTGTGAAATCAATGGACGTACACGTTACAAACCGGAAAATGTATCAAAAATTGCTGTAATTTTCAGAACATGAGGAGGATCATTTGACAGCTGCTGTCAGGACTGGTCCTCACAACAAAAAGGCAATATCATTGAATAAATCTTAAGATACAAGTGAGAGACTGTTTGTAGTACTGAAGACTGTTGCCTGTGTTGTCAGCAGCTGTGCATTTTTCGTATATTTGGCATGTGAGATCTCGTAATTTCTTTCTCACAGTGTTTCTCAATCTAGCTCAGTCATACTTTTTTAGTTTCCTTTCTCCAGACTCAGTGCACAAGAGCAAACAGGATTGTTGTGATCAACGAATAACTAGTTCATTTGTCTTAATTATCACATACTCAATGTTCGATTTTCTGGTGTATGTCTCTTCAGGACGTTCTATAATCAGTGGGAGAGTGAAACAGAACTAAAAGCAAGGAACGGCTCAGTTGACCAAAGTGGCTGGCGCATATCACTCTTCCCATATTTTATATCTTTTTGACTTATATTGCCCTACGCACACGAAGTTCTGATTGGTTTTTATATTCATGTGACATATGATTATGTTTTCTCAAGGCTTTTCAATCTGAAACGACCCTTTTCACTTTCAGTTTGACATACAGATCAAGATATTTAGCTTATCTGTATTATCAACGGCTGGAATGGTCACGTCCACCAGAGAGTCAGTTTAATTGGTGAGTCACTGAAGGCACAAAAGTGCAAGATGAGCATTTCGTAGTTAATGCAGTGGAGTAGCCAAGAAATGAGACACTGGGCAATGGTTCACCCCTGAAGTTTTCAGCAATGAGATACCGAGAACCAAATAACACGTACTCGACTTGCCTGCGCTGAAGACCAAGCACGTCATCCCCCCATACCTCCACCACACAAAGTTTCACCTATATCACAGGTTATAAGTCCATGGCACATGTACAAGCAATTTGTAAAGGTTTATGCGTCCTTATGATTTCAAATGAAAACGTTTTTCTAGGAGAAAAAAATATAATCCTTTAGCATCAGTGGCCACATTTGTGTAAGCAATATGTTTATGCTAGCATTGTCAACTTGAGGCCAGCATCGAGTGTAATACATAGTTCGTTAGATGAAATGAACCTTCCCGCTAGTCAGTGTGTTCTGACTTGACCTCAGTCTATTGCGCACAACCGTAGCTGATCACTCTAGTGAAAAAACTGTTATTTTTGATGGGTTGTTCAAATCATGTTCTAAAACAAACGTCGACTGTTGCTTTTATTCTTCCGAAATTAATGCAATGAAAAACAAATTGCACACATCAGGAGCTTATGATTTCACTCTTTTTTACATTACAATTAAAGATAACTTACAGCAGAATGATGAAGTATTTAATTTCATAAAAATTGTAATGGCTTGCTGAAGCTCACGCAGAAGAACACATCATTTTCTTCCTTGGAATGAAATATTGAGTGCCTTGTGATTGTGCTATCTGATTTCGCCATAATTGTTGACAGTGCCTCATAATTCACAAAAAAGGGGCTATAATCTTAGAAAGTGTTAACAGTACTCATTGCACGTGATTTGCAGCTAACTAAAAGAAGAGGCTATGTCAGCCGAGCTAGTAATACATACTGAGGACATCCCCACTGCAAAGATATACCAGCCGAAACCAATAAAGGGCACACCTGCAGTGCTTGGTCCACACTTTTCATGTCTTCTGCTGTGCCAATAAGGCTGGCTGAGTGAGCACTGCATCCAGTACCAGGAGGCTGAAGCGAAAAAATCCTACTTACAAAACACTCACCAGCTGATAGGAGAAGTACCGACGTGCCAACCATTCAAAACAAAATGCCAGAGAAAAAAGCGGCGACTAATTTTAGAGTCCATAAAAACATGCTAAGAGTTCAAATTTGTAACGTTGCTGATCTTCCAGCCAAGTAAAATAAGGGTACACTGAAAAAAGATGCTGACGATACGCCATCAGGTAATGACAAAACAAGAACCGACGGAGGTTAGTCTTCATCACATGAACAGCTTTCAACTGATAAGGCGAGAAAGTAAACTGACAAACAATGAGTGCGCGAGGGAGAGCTGTCACACAAGGTCGTGAGCAGTCAAATGACACAGGCTGGAATCGGGGGTGGTGCCAAAGTAGGCACAAGGAGGCTGGTCTGGAGCCCCTCCCCCCTCCTTCAACTTTTTCCTGACCCCTGTGTTGTGTTATGGCTATGTGCTACGACAATGTTCCCAAGAAAAAACATTTTCGTAACACAATGGCCAAGTTCCCCACCTCTCTGCTCCTCCTAAGGACCTCGCTTATCATTAGTGCACCCCCGGTATGGACCAATCCTGGCACCGACCCTGACTAAAATACAATAAGAAGAACAGAAAACTCAAAGCAAATGTTACTACCATACTTTGACTTCTTGCTTTGTGTGTAAATAAATCAAGCGAGAAGCATGTGGAACACCAATTAAAAGCACTACAGTCAACACCTGCTAGTACCTGCTTTCTTAATAGTACAAAGTATTGAAGAAGCATGCAAACAGCAATTCTACGAAGTGAAATATAATGAAGCAACAGGAGGCTGTGCGGCCCTGACTGAGACAACAACAGAACAAAAAGAAAAACCTTTCAGACATGTCAGCAATTCATGCACAGCACTGAAAAGTCATTAAATCTAACCTCCAATGCATTTCTTGCACAAGAACAATAAAAGGAATACACACTGATGGAGAAGAAAGCCATTACTCAAATCCGGCTCTTATCCACTGATGGAAGATACTCGGACCTGGCTTCCTAACAATGACTTCAGTACAACTTTTGAACATACCTTTAAAGTGCTGACTGCAAGTGGACAAGACATGAAGGTAGACTACAATGCGGCACAAGGAACACGTCAACCACCAAGCATGCACTTAAGCTAGAGTGGATGCCGCAAGAAATCTTGAACACTGGGAACGCTCAATGTTCCCAACCGAAATGTTGGCCTCACAAACACGATAAGAATGTTACGATGACCTGTTGCCCATTTCCATGATGTGAAACAGGGGCATATACACACACACAACTCATCTTTTGATGTATAAAATACTCTTGCTTCCAGATTTTTAGAAACCGTCTCACCAAATTTCTCTATAATAAGCTCACCACCATCATCGTTGCTGGGAGTGTGTTCAAATTAAAGGAGACACAAGGCACTTGTGGGGCTGCATGCAGATGGCGTTCTTCGAATAAATGAGCAATGGCCTTCATGGTAATTTTTGACCACCTTTCACGTCTGAGCCATTTGTTATATTCACGTTGACATGTTAGTGTGGTAGTTGTGCCTAATGAATGGCATGAAAGACATAATGATCAGTAAGAGAGGCATGTAGACTTTGAAAAATCTTTTAGTTATTGCAAATTGAAACTGTGTTAGAAATGAAAAAACCACATTGTTGCTATAAGGACACTGTGTATATGATAAAGAAATATTTGTACTGTGTTTCTACTATTTTCTACAAGGAATGAGTGGATAAAGCCTGGCTTGCTTAAGCTAAAGTGAGGCTTGGAAGATGATCAGAGAATGACAATCATCGTGTTTTCTTGTATAGCCTCTGTCAGACTCGGCTTTCATGTTCATAATGAATATTATTATTAATTGTATAAAGATAGGGCTCCCATGTTCCTCAATTTATATGGCCTTTCTTAAAATCTAATGCTGTGCCTTCCTCCAAAAACTTTTTCGATTTGATAAATGCCATCACTAGCTGTCCTCTTACTTGATTTGCCGTGAATGTATGTTTGATTCAGTGAACTGTAGGAAAATTTGCTGCATTGCCTTACTGTCAGGGACAAATTCAGCTCATTGCACTAAAGCTGCCGGAATTCTAAATATTAGCTTAATTTCAGTGTGATAGAGTTGACTCAAAAAAGAACTACTCATGCAGAAGATACACAGCAATTATGGCAACAATGGAGTGGAAAAGAGCTCATACTAGTAGATTTTCACATAAACAAGTAGGGAAAGAACTACTATAACTAATCTTGAGATCCAATAAGCTTTCTGGTTTTCAGATTGGCACGACAAAGAAGGAAAAAAAGACCTTTGAGTAACGTGCGCGAGCACAGGCTTTCCGAGTTTTAAAAAAAAGGAACTACTTGAGAAGGTACAGTCGAAATGAAAAACAATCATGCATCAGCTTTTTTTCGAGTATACTGCAGGGTAAACCAATCTTTCAGTATTTTATACAACTTGTTTTTATTTTTTGGTATTGCTGGTGAATTTTGCGTATTTTCATGCGGGTGTAGCATATATCTTTTCTGTAATTTTGAATAAACTCCAGCCGTGAATCGGCGCTTGTGTTCCTGTGGCTAATTTGTTTTTAAACTTCTTCGTTGTACTGTTCTATTATCATGAGTTCCTACCAACTTAATCTGTCAGTCATATTTAAGCTTTCTGGCTCCTATAGTTGTATTACTAAACCATGTCAGAGTTATGACCAAGCATACCTTCCCAAAATGTTCAGAGGGCCGTTTGATGTACGACAGACTTCACAGCATTCATCACAATGGGTACGTGAACAATACTTGTTGCTCTTCACGAGCACATGCATGGTCCTATTCTTTATTTTTGCATATGTGGCTTGAGTGCTTTTATGATGTGAATGAGTTAGGAAAGACAATTAAGCATGACCTACGACCACGAGCTTGTTGATCTACAAATGAAACAAAGCTCAAGATACAACACTACGCCATCTTTTAATCCAACTGAATAAAAATTCAGGTATTTAGAATAGTGCCTCAACCTTTTTTAAGTGAGGCCTGGTTGCGGGGGTCAAGCTTACAGCAAACATGAAGATACACTTTATTCTTCATAGCACTTGAGCGTAAGTACCAGGCAATAAAAAATTGAAATTACATTCTTACTTTCTATTTGTGGCACTCAAGATTTAGCACATTTGCAAACCCTTGCAAAAGATATATTTACTGAATCATATGATAACATTACAGCTTTTAATCAAAAATTTTTGTAGCCATCATAACTCAGGTGTCACAAATTCAATGGGGCATGGGTTTCGCACATAAATTATAACTTCAAATATAACAAATATATAAAACACAGAAAAATATTTTCACTTTGCCTGAAGAAATGTTGCTGGTATAGCTTTTATTAGCTATTTTGACTTGACAACCAGTTAACATGTACTTTTATGCATGCCAATGTGGGAAATGTTTATTGACGTTATGTAACTGGGATATTTTTGCTGATTCAGACCATTTGTGCTCTGATCATAGCTTCTGCATAGGAAGTGAATCATCTGCCCTGTTTTAATGAAACTTCAGTAAAAGTTACTTGAGAGAAAGGTTTTTTTTATAATTGGCACCTTGACACCAATGAGGGATGGTTAGCTCATATCATTTCATTATGCATGCGTGTACAAGAGTCAAGTTCACTTCTAACATATGTGCCTTCTAATGCGCTGTCACACAGCTATAGGTCGAGCTTCTTTATGATGTAACATAGACGAGATGTGTAGTCACTGGCAGGAAGGTATGCTTCTTTTCGATCAGAGTAAAAGAACACGGTCACTGGGTAGACCTACAGCCATGCCTAAAGCAAGTTTTACAGTGCTGCAACAAATGTCTGCCTTGAATGTCATGCATATACGTTTATATAATTCCATTTCTCATTGGGAGGTAGGGCTTGGTGGAATACTGTTGCTCCATATTGCCTTTTTTTATCTGTTGGGACCAAGGATGACATCAGTGATGCAGCCAGCAGCTACAAAAGCAGGAGCAACCTTGCGTTACCTAGAAATGTCTGGAGTAAGAATATATTCTACCCAACGCTGAACCAAGCAATCAACACAAGTCTACGAGTTTGTCTTTTAGGAGGCATCAGTATAGTCAATGGCACAATAAGATCCTCA
Source organism: Rhipicephalus microplus (assembly GCF_043290135.1). Classification (NCBI taxonomy): domain Eukaryota; kingdom Metazoa; phylum Arthropoda; class Arachnida; order Ixodida; family Ixodidae; genus Rhipicephalus; species Rhipicephalus microplus. The sequence continues at coordinate 41,179,377 of NC_134700.1, forward strand.
GAAACGTCGCTGAATCATGTGGTTAGGCCTACAAACATATCCAGCAATGTCACGATGTGACTGAATCTTGAAGTTCTGCAAAGCATTCAACACAGGTGGTACGTAAACCCACGCAATGCCATACACCTTACGTTACCTGCCAGGGGAAGCCTTTGATTTCCCGCGGATTTGGGCATGAAGGACAGTCTAGTAATATGCCTAATTTTGCTTGCAAGTGGGCATAAATGGTCAGTTCTTGGGTTACAGCATGTTTTGAAGCTACTATGTCTCCTGTGACTGGCAAACGACCCTGCACCTCTTAATGTCTAGCAGCGTCGAAGCTTATATTTCTTGCAGATGGCAGAATTTGTTGTCTTGTCAACCAGTCCCCACTTTTTTAAGGTGTAGATTTCTCTGGGACAGGCTAACATGTTGTTTGGGCTATGTGACAGGGCATCAACGACAATGTGTACAGCTACTATTATATGTTGCGGATATGTTTGGTCTGCTGCAGTTCATGAAAATATGAATGCAACGATTGTAACTAAGGGAGTGTAACATGTGGTGATAAGAGATGTACTCACGTAGTCTATGAAAAAGAAATCACGTAACTTCTTTCATGTAATAATGTAATGACATAAGCACTTACCATTGATGCCCACTTGTAAGCACAATTAGGTGTACCACAATTAGAGAGTCTTTCACATACACCCAAGAAAACGGGAAATCCAAAGACTTTCCCAGGCAAACAGCATAAGGTGTCTTGCAGAACACAAGAACACCAACACACAGCACACATTGGGCTTAGTGAAGTTGGCGAAATCTGTAAATATATGCTTAAATTTGTATGGCTGCCTCAAAAATTCTTTTGAATTGCAGCCCAATCGAGATAGTGCTTCTAATATAATTTATGTAGCACACCAATTTCATGGTTGAGTTGTCATATGCAAAATTATTTCTTCTTTGTTTCTCTGTCATCAGATCTTGAGACTGGGGTTCTTTCTCAAAGAACCATCCCATACTGTTGTAGTGGCTCCGCGGCTTAATATATGAAACAGTGATGATGTAGTATGCTATATTATCGTTGCAACAAAAAGAAGCAGGTAAAATTGCTATGCCCTGAAACACAAGTAATATTTTGACCGATCGCTTCACACCGATGCATAGCTTTCCTTGGTGGTTAAGCTGTCAATAATGTTTAAAATAGCGCTCGTGTTTTGCACACTCTAACATAGTCCTCGTTACTTTTGCGATGTTTTGCTTATATTCTCGCTGGTAGCATAGTAACGTATTTTTCTAGAGCGTATAAATATAATAATGGTAGGACGAAGTTAATAACGGACAGGCGTAGGTGGGCTCTTGTGGCTTTGCGCATTTCTTACTAATAAACTATGCACGTACATACGCTTAGTATTGTATTTTACCAGCTGCCGTATTGTGTTCACGCGGTCTGGCGTACATCGCATTCAGAGTGAGGTGTATCTGAGATTGAAAGTACCCACACATGCAACCAGTTTGGTATTGTATTTTATCAGCTGCCGTATTGTGTTCACGCGGTCTGGCGTACATCGCAGTCAGAGCGAGGTGTATCTGAGATTGAAAGTACACACACATGCGACCATGCTAGGTTAGGTTTCAAGGGTTTCCAGTGTTTATATCTGGGTGAGGCGTCGAACCCACGGTGTGGCTGAACCGGTATTATTGTATTTACTTGTATAGCTTGAACCCAAATTTGTGGTAACGACTAGCACCCTATAGTACCACCTAATTTAATTAGGACGAAAATTGTGCGCTTCTTCGCCTTTTACACTCTAAGGCAAAATTACCCGAAAAAGGAGTAACGGAGCCCAATAGGCGCGCGCGATGAACGGATAGACCGTTGAGGAGCAACCACAGAGGGAAGCGTGCGGCGCAAAACCACTTACTCTCCACTAGAAATGAACCGCCCGGCCATTCCATGCAGCGCGAAAAGCTTTGCCAAGCTGATCAACCCTCCTTCTCCACAGAACACATGTCATTCTCCTCTTCTGTGGGCTCAGTCTTTCCCCGTATTTGGCCGGCGCCGGTTGCGTAGTGTCGCACTCGGGGTGCTCGATCACGGCGGCCTGGATTCAACGATTGAAGAGTTACGACGTGGTGCTTGTGTGTACGCCTGGATGAGCGTGGGTTGCTGCTTTAGCGTTTCGTTGCACCCATGAAGTCTGGAGCAAGGCTCGACAGGTCACCACGCCACACTGTATATCTCTGGCTTCAAGATAGTCACGGCTAACACACGACAGAAACAGTTGGGAAGGCCAATATGGCGGCCGAGAAGAACAGGCCTGTCGGATATATACGTCAGTCCGACTAATGGCAGAAAAAAGCGGTGGATTCTAAGGCAAGTAGGTTATCATTCTTTATTTTACTCGTCGCGTGTGCGATACGGATCGCGCTTGCCGGAAACGGAATCGGTCGTGTTTTAATATCGCACGCACGAAATGCATCGCGAAGGTCAGCTTCGGCGTCTGCAGTTCGCCTGTGCTTTGCGACCACCTGGCAATTGGCCGCCAAAGCCGTCGGCCTCCCGTACGCTCGCTCACCGAGTGCTCACCTGTCTTCGCCGCCGCGATGAGCTCCGCGCTGACGATATAGGGTGGGGGCCTCGTCAATGTGTTGGGAGTCGTCGAAAACACGTTGCGGGTTCTCGTAAAGAGCTTGGTTGTAGTATGTCGCGCGCTGTTAGTGCATCAGCATGGGCTAGCGGCGCTTTAACTGGCGTCGGAACTCACAGAAAATTGGTCGCCATTACAGTTGGCTTCCCCGTGAGTCGGTCGCAAGCAGCTCGGCGCAGTCCGTTGGCAGCGGCGGCAGACTCGCGTTTGCGCGCTGCACTCGCTCGGGTTTGTGGGAAAGGGCCGCATTACCGTCGATTTCTTCGGCGCTAGCTCCAAACTAGCTCGGCGCTGTTCGTGGCGGCGGCGAAGCGTATGATCGCTTTTGTGTTCGAAGTTCGCTGGCGGTAGACACTCCGCGTGCCGTGCCGTGTTTGGTCTCACGTTCGCTTGCTCGAGCTGAATGACGTCGCTCGCTTAGGACTCGCCGACTTGTTAGCGGCACGGCGGTTCGCGGAGTTGTGACTGCGGCTGCCGCTCCTAAGCTGTTGGGCTACGGGGATCGAATTGAGTCTTTGACGATGTGCGATATCACGATTAAATTTATAGCACGTCTTCTAAGAGAACTTTTTGTTGGGCGTACTGGTAGAGCATTTCGAAAAGTTAATTCGAGCGTGAAAACTTGACCCGATCACTCACACACGCACACATCCATGCATCAAACACACAACGCTCACTTCCAACTGATTTATTCATAGCTCGAAGGCTTGAATATATACAGGACACATTGTGCGCGCACACACCAAGGAAGGCCAACAGCATACATTATCAAAACGTACAGTTAATCAATGTCATAGCCTTATAGCGATTAACTGAAGTTCGCTTGGTAACAACGAAATTGAAGGGGCGCTTACACAGTGATCTTTATTTTTTTCAATGAAAAAGTCGTCTAACACTTCACGTGCAGTTTTACTTGCGCTTCTGCCTAGAGTCTTCGTCTCAGAAAATTGTGCGTCGCAACCACACGAGATGACATGGGCAACCAGGTGCGCATACTTGTCATCTCTTTGAACATTGGCCAAACCGAACGATTTATTAATGACCGAATAAGGGAACACGTCCAAAATTTAACGAAAAGAGATCGAGTATGCACACGCGCATGTCATCTCTTGTGGTTGTGACGCACGATTTTCTGAGACGAACATTCTAGGCAGAAGCACAAGCAAAACTGCACGTGAAGTGTTAGAGGCTTTTTTCATTGAAAAAAAATAAAGATCACTGTGTAAGCGCCCCTTCAATTTCGTTGTTACCAAGCGAACTTCAGTTTATCGCTCTAAGGCTATGACATTGAATAACTGTACGTTTTGATAATGTATGCTGTTGGCCTTCTTTGGTGTGTGTGTGTGTGCACAATGTGTCCTGTATATATTCAAGCCTTCGAGCTATGAATAAATCAGTTGGAAGTGAGCACTGTGTCTTTGATGCAGGGGTGTGTGCGTGTATGAGTGATCATGTCAAGTTTTCGTGCTCGAATTAACTTTTCGAAATGCTCTACCAACTAGCCCAACAACAAGTTCTCTTAGAATACGTTTCTCGTACAGTGGGCGTCTGTTTCAACTCGTTAGACCTTGTGGCAATTATTGATGGACTTGTGCGCAACATCATCGAGGCCACATTCCAAGCTAGAAAGTGTGCCTTCTGCATACGCAAGGGTTTTCCAGCTGAGAAAGTTTGTGCCTTATTCGGAGGTGTTCAACCATCCTGGAGAGATGTCAAAAGAGTCTTCAAGATTCTCAAAGCGGAACTTTGACGTCAGGTGCGTTTGTTTCAAGACTCGCTCCACGTGGTCCACTACAGTCTTCTTCCGCAATGGCAGGCTGCTCAACACCTTCGATGGCTGGGGCAGCAACTGGGCGCACTCACGGAAGTGAGGTGGAAGCAGGTCTTGAACCCGCTGCTCAAGGTGTTTGACAAGCAAAGAAGGGAAGAAGAGAAGCGCATTTTGGTGCTACAGGACGCATACATTCCAGCAGAAATCGAGGGATGGCTTCGGAAGGGACCAAAGTTTGCCGTCTCGCCTCGCATTTCTGCCCATGAACTTGTAGGACTAAACAGGGACTTGTCTGTGAAGGCCAACCAAGACCGGAACAGATGCCTACAAGATGGTATGAACTGTGTATCAAAATGTTTACCGCAGAATCAAGATAGACCTAAAGTTAAAGGCTTGAATAACATCGTGTCGTTCTTTAAAAACCACAAATTAACGTTATTGCAAGCCGACAAAGAAGGTTGCTTTGTGGTCATGCCTGAAGGAGTTTACAAAGAAAAGGCTTTAGCTGCTATCAAGAAGAACTTCCGCCCAGTTAGGTAGGGAGCGACTCGCGTTAGTTCCATGTTTGCTCATTTTTGCAAGAATGCTGGGCTTACAATGTTAGCTAATGACATAAAGAACAGCAAAGGCAGCAACCTGAACGTTTTTTTCTCCGCCAAGACACACAAACCGGATGTACCTTTTCGCACTATTGTTAGTGAGGGAGGGTCTTGGCAGATTAACGTTAGCAGATTTCTTCAGAGCAAGCTAAAGAATCTCGCGGTGAATGACCCTTGCCTTACAAAGGGCTCAAGTGATGTGTGCGACTTTTTGTGGTCTCGCGTTACCACAGACAACGCCTTTTCAGTGAATGTTGTAGATCTGTTTTATTCCGTGCCGCATGACAAGCTTCCAGCCTCTGTACAATCCTGCATAGAAGAGAATGGGGACGTCGATTTTATCAATGACGCGAGCGTTAATGTAGACAATTTTTTATCGCTTTTAGAATTTTATCTCAATTCAAACTTTTATTATGTTTGACGAAAAGCCCTTTCTTCAGCGGCAAGGAATCTGCATTGGTTCCTGTGTCACACCAGTCCTTTGCGATGTTTTTTTAGCGGATGTAGATAGGGACTTGGACAATTCTTTCAAAGGGGTGGGGGGGAGGTTTTAAAGGTTTTTAGGTACGTCGACGATTTTTTAATTCTTTTAGATAAACAGGGTGACCTTACATCCGCTGATTTTATTTTAAACGTTTTCATAAGACTAGCACGAGGGCTTTCCTTTACTGTTGAATTGCCTCAAGAAGCTCGTTTGCAGTTTTTAGACTTAAGCCTCACGTGGAACGATGAGCATCTTTGCTGGTCTTATCATCCTCGTGTTGAGAAGCAGCTGTTGCCGTACGATTCTGCCCACTCAAAGATTGTGCAGAGGGGCGTTGCGTCTCTTTGTTTAGAATCAGCGCTAAAAATGTCTAGCCCACACAGCATGAAACTTCGTTTACTTAAACAGGTGAGCCGACTAGAGGCTGCTGGGTTCCCTCGATCGGTCATTACGGCCGTTGCTGAGTCACTTCCGCAGAAGTCTAAACTTGCAACACGGGAAGCGATGTCTGCTACCCAGCCCTTAAGGATTAGGCCACAAGTTGTGCCATATATCCATAAGATCTCGCACAACCTTAAGAAAGTCGCGGCCAGGCACGGCGTACCGATGGTGTTTTCCGCAGCAGAAAAAATTGGAAGACTGTGCCAACGTGTGTGCGATAGAAAGAAGCGCGGCTGTCAGAAGAAATATGAGAGGGCCTTTGTTAAGCGTTCCATGAGGTTGTGCACTCCATACCCTTATCCTGCGAAAAAGTGAACATTAGACAAACCGAACGGTGTATTAATGACCGATTAAGGGAACACGCCCAAAAATTAACGAAAAGAGACAAGTATGCGCACCTGGTTGCGCATGTCATCTCGTCTGGTTGTGACGCACGATTTTCTGAGACGAAGATTCTAGGCAGAAGCGCAAGTAAAACTGCACGTGAAGTGTTAGAGGCCTTTTTCATTGAAAAAAAAAATAAAGATCACTGTGTAAGCGCCCCTTCCATTTCGTTGTTACCAAGCGAGCTTCAGTTTATCGCTCTAAGGCTATGACATTGATTAACTGTACGTTTTGATAATGTAATCTGTTGGCCTTCTTTGGTTTGTGTGCGCGCAATGTGTCCTGTATATATTCAAGCCTTCGAGCTATGACTAAATCAGTTGGAAGTGAGCGCTGTGTGTTTGATGCATGGGTGTGTGCGTATGTGAGTGATCGTGTCAAGTTTTCGCGCTCGAATCAGCTTTTAGAAATATAGCATGTCATATCTCTCTTATCTTTTTATTTCATCTTGCGCGTATTTCTCATATGCATTTGTATTCATCCTCCGTCACGTGTGACTCACTATTTTGCAAACTTATTGTGCAGCCGTTGGCACACACCGTGCTGTAGACTGTGCGCTGGCGTCTGCGATGCCCGTCATCCATCTCTTTCGTCAGAGCAGCTTCAAAAAAATTGTGCGAGATGTGAAGTTAAAGTTATTTGTGCGTCATGATTTAACGCTTGTTTTTATATTAACGTGCGCATACTAGTCGTATCCGTGCATCTTCATCTTTTGTGACGTGTGTGACGTGTGCCTAACTATTTTTACTATATAATTGTACGTGCAGCCGTGGGAACATAACAGACAGAAGGCTGCGTGCGCTGGCGCCTGCATCGCTTCCGTCGGAGGAGCTGTCCAAGGAGCGAACAAGAGATGGCAACGAGACTATACTTGTACACTTCATCATGAACTCACTTAAAAGAATGGGGAAACTTCCTGTGTATGTAGAAAAATAAAAGATTTCGATGTCTCACTTTTGCCTTTCGTTGTTGCCGTGACTGTGAAAGCAGTTACACATAGGTGGCTAACTACTTTTTGGCGTGTTTTTTTCTGCGGAATTTGTTGCCCACTGCGCAGAAAAACAGGCGAAAAATGTTTTGAGTCTGGCGGAAAAGAAACAAAAAACAATGTTTGAACTGGGGACAAAAAGTTCACCCGATAGGAGTATAAGAGTGGATCAACCGTTCGTCCGGCAAGGTGTAGCTGTGAGGACTAACGGTTGCCCGGTAAGGTGTAAATGTGGGGATTAACAGTTGCTGTATAAGGTGCAAGTGTGAGGAATAATTATTAGTTCTTTGGGGTGAACAGTGGGACTAACGGTTACTCATCAAAGTGTAATCGTGAGGACTAAATGTTATACCCTTGAGGGGACTAACTGCTAGACCCGGTGCCGTTAGTTCTTGAATGGATTCATGGTTGTAGCAGCCCCATTAGTCACCAAAAGGACGAACAACACAACCTTTTAACACTATTTTGCCTTAGAATGTACGGCCATCGTTCTCGCTTGGTATTTACGCGTCATTCTCGCACGTACAGTGGTCAACACGGTCAGGGTGAACACCCGAGCGCGTCGCCGACGGCACTATCAGCGTCACGTAACAGCCATCGTTGAAAACATTGCAGATGTGCAGCATGTGCTTTGCGAAACACACTTTCCCCCGCGCGCATCACGTCATCGATACGCTTGTTCGTCGTCTGCTAGCCGCATTTTTGTTCGCTGAGCTGATACCTTCTGCATTTCAAGGTCCATCTGGATTGAAGATTGGCGCGTGAAGGAAAAAAGTGAGTGTAAGAGAGATAATTATTAAACCTTTTATTCAAGAAAATTGTACTGCAGCAATTCAAGTTAAACAAGACCATGAGAACAAATATAAGAACATGAGAAAATCTAATAGCGAGTCATGTGACCACTTACAGCAACGACTGCAGCTATTCTGGACGGTAACAAGTCGTTAAGTGATCGAGCATATTCCCGATCGGCTTTCAGCTTTTCGCACTCGTTGCTGGCTTGCGCCCACAGCTGGTCCGAAGTCGGGGAATAAAGGGGCTTTCTTGCAAAAGAAGCTTTCAGACGGCCCCACACGTTTCCTATCAAATTCAGGTCCGCTACTTTCTGAGGCCATCCCAGTAGCTGCATGTGCTGCTTCGCCTGTAACTCCTTGACAGCCCGCGCCATGTGTAACGGGGACCGGTCCTGTTAGATCAGGTAATCACCGTCTGGGAATAAACTGCTCGCATATGGCAACAGCACATTGTTCAAAATGTTGCAGTAAGTTTTGACGATAAGTGTCCAGGTATAAGTTACAGGGGCTCAAAACCATATCTTGAAACAGCACACCACACGCTCACACTCAATCTCCCACTGGCACAAACACCATGCACGTTGTCTGGGTCGTTCCTGCGTGGCATTTGGACGTTGACTAAAGAAATTGCTTTTCAAAGCAGGAAGTTTTCCTCACCGTGTGCGTGGTAGTCTCCAAACACGCAATCTTTGGTGTTGTCGCGCCGAAAACATCGACTCATTCGAAAAGATGATGCGACCCCACTCTTCTGATGTCCATGCTTTGTTCAACTCAGCGAACTTCCGTCGTGCGTCCTTGTGTGCCGCCGTTAGTAATGGCTTCTGCGCTGCGACGCGACTGCGAAGGCCCGCAGTCAGGCGAAGTCGAACAGTAGTGTCCGAAACGTCAAAATCCAAGCCCTCACGTATTGCTGGGGCTGGCAAGAAAGGGTTACGAACAGCAGCTGCAACTATGAGGGCGTCTTCGTAGTCTGTGGTAGCTTTAGAGCGGGGCGCGCGGCGTGCATCCTGAATGCGACCTTCATACTTGTGTGCTTGAATTATCCTGTTCACAGTCTTCAGGGGCCTATTAACTAAAGTGCCAATATACCGCGGGGAATAACCTTTCAGGGAAAGATCGACAATTGAGCACCGTTCATCATCAGAAACCCTAGCCATAACACGATCTGGCGACAGAATGAACGGCTGAAAAAGATGTTTGGTTGTTTTATATACGGCGTTGCATGCACAACAACTTTGAAGGAAATGCATGGACACCACGCATAGATATACAAGTTTTTCTGTCTTGTTCTGTTCAAGCACAGATGTTTAAAGAAATCTTAAAATGCAGGATGCATGGGCTTGGAAAACAAAAATGCGGCTAGCAGACGACGAACAAGTGCATTCTTGACGTCATGCGCGCGGTGGAACAATTATTTCACGGAAGGCGTGATGCGCATGCGCAATATTTTCAGTGATGACCGTAACGGGCGCTGACAGTGCCATCGGCCACGCGCTCGCGTGTTCACCCCAACAGTGCTCACCGCTGTACAACCGTGGCTTTTCACGCATGTCGAGTTCAAAACTACTGCAGCTGCGTATCGTCCGTAACTCCGGCACAATTAAATAAAATATATGCTGCAATCGAATCAGCTGATGCTGGTTTTTGCGATTTTGCGAGGATCACCTGATTTTCTTGTCGATTTTTTCTAACGGAGTCTTTAGATCATGATCAGACCCTTAGGTTGTGTTTGGCGCAAAATAAAGCAAATTTTTGGCAAATACGTTCGCTGAATCATGGCGTGAAAGTCAGAACTTGCGATGCGCAGATTGCGACCACCTTATTCCCTCCGCTGTAATAGGTGTCCGTGTGACCCGCAACGCAAGCTTAGCGCAGTCGTAAAAAGTACTACACAAGTACGCTTGTTTAGTTGGTTTTAAATACAGCTGGTGCTGTATAAAAAGCTATTACCTACATGCTACTTCATTGAAAAAATTTCGTTTCACAGTCTTTTGCGCCAACCACGACCTCGGTCGTGATACCAGCTCGCCAAGCTGAGCGACAGTAAATTTTGACATTTGCTGGTTGACTACACCGTCGCTGCCTTTCTGAGTGCTAAATATCACTTTTGTTAACGAGGCTTTAACTCATCTTTAGTTTTATTGTGAGAAAATACTTTCCTGGCCACATTTCGGGCGATTTTGTCCGATTACGTCGACGCTCTCTTACCAAGAACTGGCAACACTGATTTTGTCATCCAGGTTCTGGCTAGAGAAAAGAAAATATCTGCTGCCTCAGCAACGCCAGCGGCGAGCAGGATTACATTTGTAAGTATAAGTTACTGTTCTGTAGTACGAGTGCCTTCTTGTTCATACCTGTCAAATGCACCTTAATTAACCACTCTCCGTAGTCTGTGGGTATTTGGTGAGTAAGCAGGACGAACAGCTGCGGCTAGTCGCGTACGTGGGACCCGAGAGATCAATCTTTTTTCTTTCGATTCGAGGCTACATTGTAGAGTACAGGTAATCTTTAATTTGCAATTTGTCTAAGCATACCGCAACATGACGGGAGCCTATGTCATCTGCCTATATTGTGGGTATCTTTTAGAAAAGTGCCTGCCTGTCACCAATGGTAATTTTATGTGCCTGGGTGTCAAACTTGTGCAGTGGATCGGCAGTGTGAGCTAAATGGTGCATACACGTGGCGCATGTCGCACCATTTTGCGTAACCGCGTCTTTACAATGCAATTAACAGAAGGCCAACTACTGCAGTTTGCCGTGGGTTCAGCGTGGCCATTAAGTGGAGCGTGGCCCATTGCAACTAGAGGCAGTTCTCTGTGTGGGAGGTCAGTACGCTAGACAAGGCTTATGAAACTTGCTAGCTACATTAGATATAATGAGCAGAGACGTTTAAAAGCTTCGTGATATCAATAAGAGTAAATAAAAGTGGCATCATCATTTAGGCCAGTTACTTCGCAGCAAAGAAAGTTGTGGTGGTGATTATGTTGCTTTTAGCGGGGTTAGCTTGGCAGACAACAAAAAGAGGTCTGGGTTACTTTCCCGTTTTTTTTACTTTGCAAGACCAACAAGACCTCTCGGTTTGTTTTGAAAATTCACTTGTGGCGAGTAAAAAAGAAAATATGAAATTGCAAGTAATAATTCATCTGAATTCCTATGTTTGCCTTGTTTGTTAACTTCGTGTGGTTTTAATAATGTAAACGCCCCCCATTCCTCATAGAGTGATGCTGCTTCTGCGCTCAAATGAGCCAAAATAAGTTTTCTGCACCATCCTAATAAAATCAATGTAGATTATGTCATGCTGCACCACAGTCTCACGTTTGACAGTGTGTATCAGTGGAAATAGCATTGCTGGTATAAACATTTGCCGCTTGATTTTGAAGCCACCAATCTCACAGCCATACACCAAGGATTATTTTATTACCTGAACAGTGCTGGCACGCAATACGTGCTATACTGCATGCAGCCAGAAACCATATGCATTATTTAACCACCCAGAGGTGGAAATTTAGTTGTGGTGAAGAAGTTGTGCGCAAGTGCACAACAACCATAAAGCCGTAAACTTTTTTTAAAACGGTGCTGTAATAGCGGAGTTAAATGCGTTTGATTATCTAAGCACAGTAATCACTTTTTTCATTCTTCTTTTCACTACCCTCCGTTGGTACCTTTCCAGAAGCCGCTGTGCACTCGTGCCGAGCACCTCTCTCATTCTTGCGCGGCATACATCATCGATGACATATTGCTCCAAACACTGCCTTGTTACGGTTGCCGCGACTCCACCCTCTGTCAACTGTGTGCTTGTTGGCGAATCGCTGTTGCTGTGCCAGCCAGTGCTTATACGAATAGTGCCGGTATGAACCCTGTGCTATGGACCGCAGTACTCATTTGCAAGCACGTGCATGCATGTGGGCATCACGACAAACGATGAGTGGCGTGGACAGCTTCTTGCAAGCTAACAGGAAGTCATAGGTACTTGCTTTACCAATAGCAGCATATTTATTCTGCACGTCAGATTCAACTTATTGATGTCACGTGCCAGCCTGAAAGGCATGGGGGATTGTTTCTCGGAATTTGTGGAGCACTGGCGGTTTGTTGCGCTGCCACGTGGAGAATCATTGATCATGCAGCATTTTGCAGACATGTGGTCAGAAACACCGAAGCTCTTCCATTCCTTGTGTTACAGGAGTAGTGTACAAGATTCCTCAGTCATGCGAGACTGGTAGGTGCATGTTAGGTTACGGGGGCACCAGAAAAGATGCGAAAAGAATGTCCAAATATCAAACTTGTTTGCTTATTGAACACAGCGTCACTGAAAGCTACTGTTTAACAAAATCAGGGGTGCAACTGCCGAAATACAACTTGGAGCAATTTTAGGAGCAGCAAAATATTACTTTTGGAGCACTAAATCTCGAGCAGGTTACAGGAACAAAATATGCGATTTTCATCACTAGATACCAAGTTTTGAGCAGTATAAAAAAGAAGGCTTACATTTAGAAACAAAATATGTATAAACCATTCGACATTACCTAAATGGCGCACTGTGAACATGAGCACTGCTACTTCAATGAAAGTGGTATTTTTAATCACCCCACTGAGCCAACAATGATAAAGTTCATATTAGCATTTGCAGTGCCTGTAAAATCATTTCACAGACACCACGAATTTAAATACGGATCTGTCAAGCTTGCGACCGTGAAATTTGGGAGATTCCTGAAACGGAAGAGCACAGGTGGTGAGAAAAAAACAAAAAAACTTGTGCGAAATTCAGGTTGTTTTTAAGGGAAGCAGAAATGTCATACACTGCTTCAAATTAACTCCAGTAGCATATTTAAACATTAGTGATTGCGCTGATACTCATAATTAGGCAGCGTACAAATGCATTAGTAAGTGAACATTATGGGCAGTGTCGCGTGACTATGGGTAATAGTCCCTTCCAAATCCTAATACGCTTTTCCGAAAAGCACCGTTATAAAATTGCAAAGGTGGCCTATTCACGTTTCCCTGCATGGGTTAGAATCCCAAGTCAAGAAATTTTCTATTCACTACACTTCCCCTTCCCCAACTTTCCACCTTGTTTTTTGCTTTGTTTTTTCTAACGTGGGGTTAGGTACCGCTTCTGCTCTCCCTTGAAGGCGCATTCGACCAGGTAAAGTAACAAAGGCGTGCACCTGTTGACCTAGCGATAGTACCACAGTTTTCGAGCGCCAGAACCATAGCCGGCCCGACGCAACTGCAAGTCAATAAAAAAAAGGGGGGGGGATCAGAGCTTTCAATTAAATAGTAAATATCCAGTTTTTTTAAAGCTTTATTCACAAACTGGGCGATATTTTACGGCAGCTCTGAGAAGATGAGTCAGTTTTCGAAGCTTACCAAGTTCTCGCCTGTAGATCAAAACAGCATTGAGAGGAAGTGACAGTGGCTATGAGCCCATCCTACAGACGTCATCTATAAGCAAAGAACCCTGTCAGCTAAGGTCACAGATGGCAGAGGCATTGCCAAAAAGTTTTTTCGAAGGGGGCGCAACCCTGATTAGAATGGGTCCTAGCTAGGCAAGTAGATGTGTAAGACCGTTATTTTCTGCGCCCCTATATACCATAGAAAAATATAGGGAGGACAGAGGCACGGGCCTGGTGTGCCACCACCTGGCTACGCTACTGGTGGATGGAAACCAGTGTGGTCGAGTACACACATAGAAGGAGAGCCGGGAAGGAGGGTCGTAGTGGCACAGGCTACTTTTAGGTTACCTTGGCGAAAGAAGTAGCTGTAACTGGAGCGGAACATGTATGATTTAAGAAAGAAGGTTTCATCCAACGTACTGGCCGAACACACAGAAGCAACTGATAACAAAATCGACTGCAATAAGGTGAAATTACTAAAATAATGGGAAAAGAATTGGTCTTCTGGGCTATATCTAGACTCTCTGACAATTCGGACAACAACGGGGCACATTCTTGTGTGTAATGGAAATGACAGCAACTTCCCCGAGATATACACACCTACATCCTATTTTGAAATATACATAATTGAACTGTTCGCACATTTATTTTTAGGTGTGAGCGTGGCTCCCATGCGGACACCTAAATGTTCCGCTTTTATGCGAGCATTCATGGTCGGTGCTCATGTTAACCCCATAGTTGAATATCAACCACAACACAAAAAGAGAGAGGTGACAGTGGCACTGCAAGCCGCCGTCACAGTACCGTCACGTATGTAGCGCAGTGTGGCATGCCACTAGTAACTTTTGCTGTCTTTCCGGATTGTGTAGTCTGCAGAAGTCCGCACACATGAAGCCACAGCAAAACAACGCTGTTCGAAAATGAAGACACTGCAAAGACACGGTAAATTCACATATGCAACTGCCGGCTTTCCTTTGCCAGCGCGAGGCGAGATCACGTGATCCGACCCTGCACGTCACAGCGATTGCAGCACTCGTGCCTCCGGTGATGAGCCTCACGCCCAATGTGTTAGGGAAACTGCATGACCGACCCTTTGTACACTGGACGGTGCAGCAAGCAATAGAGGAAGACAAGAGTGGTCGGTGCAGGGTGAATCAGTGGTCGAAAAGACAGTGACAAGAGGCTTTTCGAAAACAGTCAATCAAAGATTCTTGGCTGTCTAAAGCATTTGTACGTACTGTAAATAAACATTTTGTATATTATACAAACCAAATGTCAGTGCATTGCTGAATCAAACCGTTTTCTAAGATATTCTGTCCTGTCATGCAAGTTTTAGTTCACGTCAAACATTAGTTGCAAAAAATTAATGCTCACTCAAACTCACTTATACATACTTGGCGCCTGGGGCTCATTCTGACCCACCAAAATTTTCATAAACCAGACTCGCTTGGCCTCAAGCTCGCTAAAATATTACTGACTCTACTCACTGAAGCACATTGCCTAATTTGAGTATGAGGGAGTCCCGACCAAGTAAACTCATAAGTAAGTTGCTGACCTAAGGTGTCAAGTTAAGGAGACGATCACAGAGCACCCAAACTCATTATGCTAGATTAAATCGATCGATCAGATAGATACTACACAGACCGACTGACAGACAGATATGAATAGGGGCTTTTAGTTCGCTAAAAATGCTCTGCTTTAAAGAGAAAGCGACTACCAGGAGCTCAGCTCTTAAAGGAAGCGTCACTTTAAGACTTCAGCTTTTCTGGTTTCTGTGAATAGAAAGCACTTACGAGACATTTTGAAACTTGCCACTCTGTACTAGCATTGGTGTCCAAGCGATAGCCGACACACTGCACTAAACAAGCCTTGCAATGCGAACCACAGGCCAACTGTACGAGAAAAAAGGAATTCCTTGTTATCATGGCAGGACGACAATACTTGCTAGGCTAAAAAAGAATAATTTGATAACTGATGTGTTTTTGAAACACCCGACAGCGTTGTCCAGACCTTGTGTAGAATCTGCTGCCATCTAGCAGACACCGAGCGCATTTCTGCAATGTTGAAGGCTGGGCGCGCTCCACCTGTGCAGGCACGGAATGTCCATATTAACGTGTGGTGGCAGATAGGGGCGGCAGTGCTAACAAATTTTCGTGTGCCATGTTGCTCAGACTGAGGAGATTGGGATGGTAAAATTTTTACAGGAAATTATTCTCTAAGTTATTTGACTTCCTCGTGGCTGACGCGAAGGGCCAGATCTGTTGCTCATTTTGCTGCTTACAATTAAATGCCTATATATGTTCCCCGTTCTATCCAGATGTGGGACAGCATAGGCACTCATCACAGTACGCTCTTTCATGCCATGCCCGAAAGAAACAGTTTTTGCATCGTGTGAATGCAGGCACACACAAACCGGCCTTGTGCACAAGCTTCAAAGCTGCATCACGGGCACTAGTGCTTACCTATGGTGCTGTTTACAGCATAACCTTGTTGATTACATTGCGATAACAATTATATCTTAGCCGCGTAACTTCTGCATGTCATCGATTCTCATCTAATGGACTGGTTGTGCTCGAACATGTTGTTTGTTGTTACTTGTTCATTGTGGAGATTAATAAGGTAACATTTGGTGGTGTGGTTTGCACGCGTATTACTTCACTATGTGTGCTTTTCAAGCATTCTATGTGCTCATTCAGAGGGGCAGCTAATTCAATAAGGGCAAACCTAATGCTGTGACCCTCCCTCTGTTATTATTATGTTTTACCGCCCAAGAAGAGCAAATATGTTATTCCAAATGACGATCCTTCTTCATAAGAAATTTTGTATCCACCTTCGTGTGCCCTAAATCGGTAATATGTGTCTCAAGTGTGTTAACATTGTTCAAAACTGAAAAAATGCTGTTCTGGCTAATTTGTTACCCTTAACTCTGGGTGTGCTCCAACTGTTTACGCACAAAGGTGGTTTTGCAAATGTTCAGTAGGCGATACACAACTGCCCTGCTGCAAACGGCGTGAGATTTTAAGGTGCAAATAAGCCCCGAAAATTATGACGTTAACCCAAATATTTTACATCTACTGTGCTGTTTGCGGGCACATGCCTCCACTGCCCCCCCACCCCCCCAAAAAAGGGTATTCATAGAAATATCAGCTACTCAGCACCTACTTTATTGATATGCTTTCCATTTTTCTTTTACACGCACAGAAGACTAAAAGTTAAAAAAAATTACTTGTGCGGTAATGCTATATATAGCGTACGTTGATTACTACAGCAGCAAAGCATTATTTATTTGAAATATAAACAAGTAGTAAAAAGTTTCATTTCAAGTTCGATGTGTGATATATCGGAGGGGCTATTTTGTAAGTATTCTATCTAGAACAGGGCAGACACGAAACAAAACAATGAAATGGAGCCACACTAGATTGGTCAAGGCTATTCTCATGGTCAAGACATGAGAACAGCCACGGAAGGTGCATAGAGCGGGTGGAGGCCACATTGCGTCAATAAAATGGAGACAAAATGGCATCCGAACAACACGTATTCGATTGAAATGAAGCGCTTGCGCCCAAAGAATCCAATTAGCCTGTTTTGCACCTTACTTACCACAATCCTGCTGCGAAAATCACAACAAGATGACTCCTCCTAATTGCAACACCACCTAGCATCTACTTAAGACACAAATAAATGGCCGAAGCCATCCCAGTCACTATCTCAAGCTTTGAAAAACAATACGTGCCAATATTGATGATGATGTGCTGTATTCATTTATATTTTTGCGTGTGTTGAAAGCAATTCCAAATTCTCTTAGCTTGCCTACAAGCTTTTTGATTCCTCTTGTTCTTTCAATCTGTCTCCTCCTATTCCGAATAAAACGCTTACAAATTAACCCCCACGTAGACATAGGCCGTTTCTAGTAAAAATACGCTTTGCGATGGTGTAACACAGCTTCCTTAGTCTCCAGCAGAGTCTCGCTATAGCCTCTTCTCAGCCGCCCTTCATTGTTTCCCATTATTAGCAAATAACTAAAGCAATCCTAATTTTAAAATCCAGTGACCGCTCCAGTCCATTTAAAGGGCCCCTTAACTACCTCCAATAATTTTTTTCAAACATTTGAACTAAACACGTATTTTTGGTTTTGCCTTTGTCCTCGAGCTTAACAAGTGTGTTTTCATGTCGACGCTGCTGCATGCGGTCACCTATGAGTACGTGTTTGCTGTGAGTGAATAACTGTAAATTTTTCCCTGCATCTGACGCGTCCCTCGGATGCTCTGGCACGTGCACATGGGCTCTCAAAATGTGTTCCGTGAGTGGCAGATTGTGTGCAACCTATTCCCGGTTTACACCCTTTAGCTACTACTTTATTTAGACAGGTGAGTTCTCATTGCATTTTGCATTTAAAAAAGCCATTGCAAGTGCAATCCGCACATCAGTGTCTGCAGGTATAGAGAAACACTTGGTTACATGCGAAGTCGCAGTGACAAAACGAATGTTCAAACCATTGTAAATGATATTAACGGGCCCCTCTGTGTTTTATTCGTGACTCATTACGCATCGGCAATCACTTGGCACAATTTTCATTATTGGCGATATGCCACTGCTTCTTTTTGTAATTGAAACTCGCAAAAAGTGCCTAAACAGGTGTCGCTGCTTGCATGCCGGCCCAGGGCTGCACGAGCTTTTGGCTTAACTCAACCGGTGTTTCTGTCAGTGGCAGAGTGACTTCGTTTTCTTTCTTTTCTTCTTTTTTTGCAATAAAACCTGCCTCTCTAGGATCAGCGGTTTGTTTGCGTGGACAGGAATTTTTTCGCCATGGTGCGCGAGCACTTTACGCGAGTCATGGAGCGGCGCGGGCAGCAAACTCAAGTCGATGAATTATTGGGAGTTCTTCATCGACGGTGATGACCTATACATATTGAAAAAATATAAAAGTGGCCAACTAGGGTTATAATAATAGCACGTGGTTGCTCATGTAGAGAAGCCTTATCAGTAGCACTCGCTTATCACTTAGTTCCATATGCACGTGCTTTGCGAGATAGTCTTGGCGGCGAAATTTCTTGGCTCACCCGCTGCACTCTTGGAGGTCGTCCTGCATGAGGTAGGCCGCAAACGGCAGTGCAGCATGCTTTTGTTTGTCAAAAGCTCTTGACGCGATCACGTAAGGCTTTTTTTAAGCGAACGACTAAGATTCTTGTGCAATCACAATTTTTTAATTTTTTGGGGGGTGATGTGTTTTTTATGTTTCCACGGAACCTAGCTTTCAACAAAACCTTTTTTAGATATTATTTCACGTGTTACGAGGGCTAGATAGGTCACGTTTGTGGTATGTGAAAAAAGTAGTGCTGTTCATACCTAGCAATAATCTGCTCAAAAACTTCCTTCCAAATCTGTTTCAGTGGAATGTGTATTATAGGACCATTAAAATATGCACTGGTGTCCCCACGTGGCTAAACATTGGTATGTTTAAGCTCCTGGGACAAATTAGTAAAGGCTGCTAACTGGTCCAAAATCGAAACTTTGCTGCTCCAAAAACTGCTCCCAATTTAGTTTCAGCCGTCTCACCTCAGTTTGAGTAAATCGCTAGCCTTGGGTCTAAAAATTGAAGGTTTACTTCCTGCGGCAGTTCTGTCCTAAAGTGAAGTACGCTTTCATTCTATTCAAAGAGACACTAAAGAGCAAAACAATTTTTCGCATATAAGTAACTGTAATTTTACTATCCCAAAAACACCTCTCTTGCCGCGACATCATGCTCGGCAACGGAGAAAACATGCAAGAAGAAAATTTGGGTGGAGATTCCACTGAGATTGCCGTGCCAAACACATAGACGTACGAAATATTGAAGGTGTCTACAGGGGGAGTTCCACATAGCTTCTACTCAATAAAAATGAAGTACATTGTGTTTAGTGGGTGCTAGACCTAGCATACGATGGTTTGTAAAATTTCATTGAGGCAATGTCGTGAAAATACAAAAAAGCCAATTTGAAATTTGCTACGTGATGCTCAAAGGCAGGGGTGCAACAGCTGTGCTGCTTGCGCCAATTTAATAAAGTTCCTCATTTGTGCGCCGAGCTGTGCGAAAACCATGAAATTTGCCTAAATTGCACCACGCTGTGCCAAAATGCCCGACCAGCCTCCAAATTTTGTCATTTGTCTTAATTTGAGCGAGAAATGAAGACCACTTTAGCCACTTGTAGTTTGCATCATGAATCTATGCTGGCAGACCCTAACCTTAAACCGCAGTGTAAGATAGCTCCTCATTAGGTCAAGACACTCGCGAAACTCGATCGACGAAATGAAGTCACAACGCCGCGTGCCTGTCGGTCTGCTGACCACAGCAGGTATTTACCGACGGGACGATGCAACTACAACACAAGAGATGTGTTGCCGTAGCCAGCAACACTTAGTTGGAAATATAAATTTTCTTGTCAGCAAGTGCGGCCATGGCATGTTAGGAATCACAAGGAACTAAAGGTGGAAGTTTACAAACTCTCAGCATATCGATCTTGTACACTACCAGCTTTAGTTCATGCTGTGACCACGTCAGTTGCCATAGCAACGCCACATGCGATATATATCCGGTGCCACTGCGAGGCCAACTGGCACGTGCCATAATTACTTTATTTGGTCAAACGCGCCTTGCAAGCAAGCCAAAAAGTTGTGCCCTAAACCTAACCTCTTCATGGAAAAAATTGAGGGGGGTTAAGGGTTGTGGCTCGAAAATGTTTTGGCTTTCTTCTAACCTGTGTAGAAACACCGCTAAAGCCACTTTCGCCATTGTACATGGGCGGCCTGCGGAAAAGCGTTATAATATTTAGAAAGTCCTGATAGTTGTAGTCTCTAGACACTGCACAGTTTGTACAATGACTGATGTATGTATATGTCACATATTTGTGAGAACTAATATGCTCACTGATGTATAAAAACGTTACTGGCAAAATTATTTTGAGTACAATATGACATTTTTGCAGCTCTAAAAAGTCAAACAGTTTTTTTTTCAGTTTTACGAATCTCATGTTCACCATATTGGAAAATCCACATTTGAATTCCCAAACAATTTGACAGGGCTGGTGACTTCTAATCTGGACCTCATCATTGCTTGCTGAGTTGGGTGATTAAGGAACATAATATTTCGATGAAATATCAGTGCTCATATTCAGTGTGCATGATTTAGGGAATATTGAATGGCTTGCGCGCACACACACACACACATACACACAAACATATATATATATATATATATATATATATATATATATATATATATATATATATACATATATATATATATATATATATATATATATATAGTCCGTAAGTATGATTTGATTGATTTGTGGGGTTTAACGTCCCAAAACCACCATATGATTATGAGAGACACCGCAGTGGAGGGCTCCGGAAATTTCGACCACCTGGGGTTCTTTAACGTGCACCCAAATCTGAGCACACGGGCCTCAACATTTCCGCCTCCATCGGAAATGCAGCCGCCGCAGCCGAGTCCATAAGTATACAGTATATATATATGACCAAATCTGAAAAAATAAGTATGCAAAATTTGGCATCTAGGACAGACATAACAATAAAACCCGCTGACAAAGGAGAAGCGATTGTAGTCCTTAATACAGCCAACTACTTACAAGAAGCATACCGCCAACTAGACGACTCAAGATTTTACGAACGCCTTCCAGGTGATCCGACAGACGAATACAAACGTATCGTATCAACAGAACTAAAGAAACTGTTGGATGCAGAAAAGATGACCAACACTGACCACAAACTGATGCAAGCAGCATACCCTCGTCCAGGTTACTTCTACATCCTCCAGAAAATTCATAAACCCGGTAACCCAGGTCGACCAATCATATCAGGCATCAGTACAATAACTGAACCCATATCAGGGTACGTGGACAAACTAATAAGCCACATTCCATGCACCCTCGCGTCGTACATAAAAGACACCACAGATTTTCTTCGAGACATTGCGGGTATCTGTGTACCGAAAAACTCGTTCTTGGTTACTCTTGATGTCTCTTCATTATATACAAATATTCCTCACGATGACGGCATAGCTGCATTACAAAACATGTACACAAACCATAGACAATCTAACGCCCCAGATTTTTCTGCCATTGCAACATTGACGAGGATGGTCCTCGAATTAAATTCATTCGAATTTAACCAAGAGTGTTTTCGACAAATCAGCGGGACCGCTATGGGCACCGAAATGGCACATAATTGTGCCAAAATATTTATGGGAAAGCTAGAATCTGAATTTCTTGCACAAAGTTCCTTGAAACCAATGGTATACAGAAGATACATAGACGACATCTTTCTTATTTGGACCCACAGCGAGGACGAACTTCTCAGCTTTATCGACACTTACAATGCTGTACATCCGAACATACACTTCACACACACATACTCGCAAGTTACCGTAAATTTTCTTGATGTGACCATAACGATAGAAGAAGAGAAGCTCTCTACAACCCTATATCTCAAACCAACGGATCGACAACAATACCTTCAATACCAAAGCGATCACCCACGCCACTGTAAAAACAGTATTCCATACAGCCAGGCTCACCGGTTTAAGCGAATCTGCTCTAGAGACGCTGACTTTGACACGAGCTCACAAAGGCTAAAACTTATGCTCGAGAAACAGAAATACCCCGCACATGTAATTATTGACGCTGTTCAAAAAGCTTGAAAAACTAAAGCGTGAAGACTTACTTATGAAGCGACCACCACGAGAAGACCCACGACGAACAAACCTCTGCTTGACTTACAGCACAAACTTCCCCAATGTAAACAAAATCCTTAAACGAAATTACAACATTCTGGAACAAAGTGAACGTCTGAAACGCGCATTCCCATCCGCTCCAGGCGTCGTTTACCGACGACCACGTAACCTCAAAGACACCCTTGTCCACTCCCAAATTAACACATCACCTCCCAATAATTCATGCCGCCCTTGCTTAAAGCCACGATGTCTTGTATGTAAGGCGATGCGAAAAAAAGACAAAGCAACCAGCACGCAATCCAAGTTTTCGATTAACATACGAGGAAACCTAACATGCGATTCCTCTATTGTGGTGTACCTACTCGAATGCAACGTGTGTGGTATGCATTACATCGGACAAACAGAAACACCATTTAGGATTTGCTTTCAATAATCACAGAGCCCATGCGAAATCAGCCCCAAGTCTACCTCTATCAAAACATCTCAATCTTCCCGACCATGCATTCAACAAACTATCAGTAACACTCTTAGAGACGGGATTTAAATCAAATCGAGAACGTGAACAACGAAAGTCATACCTTGTCCACCGATTTAACACCCTCGATAGAGGAATAAATGAGAATCCTGGTACACTTGCAGCAAATTATGCATTAGAAAACAATAACGGCAACAATGAAAATAGCAACTGAGTTCACGGCACTGCAGCTGCGAAGGGCACTGGACAACCCAAAACAATTCCAAGTGTAACTACTCTTCATAAGTGCAGCTGTCGTCTGTTTTCTGTTTTATTTTATTTTACTACCCAATTAATTGTGCCATGCACGACATGCCCAACAGCAACCCTGTGCACAGCCGGGAGGCCCCCACTACACGCGTAATTTAGAAGCGCGCAAGGAATTCGCATTGCACCCGCTTGCACAGCCTACCGCAATACGGGGCACCCCTATTTTTACGACGAAATGTTGACAGGGCGCGGAGTAGTTAAAGGCTTAGAACTTCCTAAAATGCCCGCTTACCAGCCTCTGCCACAATACGCGGCCCCCGTCCTTCTACGACGAATTGTTTACGGGACCCCGAGTAGTTTAAGGCTTAGGACTTCCTGAAAAGCTCTTTTTTGCCCCACACCGAACCGCCAGTGCCAGGAGGGGCCGTCTGATCGGGAGGAATGCGTTAGTGAACGGAAACATACACAGACTGTTATCAGAAAGGTGAAGGGGAGAGGAGGGAGAGAGATGAGGGGGGAAGTGGAAGGAAGAGTGGAAGAGGGGCACCCGAGGGGCGTCCACCGTGTATTCTTTTTCTCTTTTTTGTTTTTTTCTTTCATTTTCTTTTTTTCTTTTTTTCTGTCTTTTTCCCCTCTTTTCTTGCCCTCTGATATGAGATTGTATAATGCTCAGCACCAACAAACTGTATCTTTAATCCTGATGAAGGCCAGACTCTAGGCCGAAACATCGAAATAAACCACGTTGTGACCGCTCACGGAGGATCTACTGGACTATATGCAACGCTACGGCCACTCAACCACCATGCCTGCCTATATATATATATATATATATATATATATATATATATATATATATATATATATATATATATAAGGTATGGGATTTGGCACAACGGGAGCGTTGTCAACAAGGATAAATATATTTATTTCCCAACAGTTTCGGGAGGGGTCCTCCCTTCATCAGGGGATATATATACATATAAAAGCCTTCTTACTAAGCTGCTCGAAATTCGATCTTTCGTGGTAAAAAAAATGAATGTTTTTTCGCTTGTAGCCTGCTCCGAATTTCAGTTTTAGTGATGCAAAAGTATTATTTTGCTGCTCCTAAAATTGCTCCAAATTCTAGTTCGGCTGTTGCACCCCTGGCAAATGTTTAAGCACGAAGTTTAACATTGAAATTTTGACCTTCATTTTCATCATTATTACCGAAATGATAGTGAAACTTGTAGCATTAGTATTTCTCAGAACACGGTTTGTTAATCTAAGTCAAATCATTCTTTCTCTTTATTGTCCCGAGCATATCTACCTGCGGTCGGTCTGGAGGAGCACGCTCGCTTTCTCTACGGCCTGCGTACAGGAAGGAGGCTGTGCTTCTACCTATCGCCACAATCTCGTTCCAAACTAACTCACCACCGTCGATTGAAAAAAAAGGCTGGCGCACTCAAATAATGCTCTGGTTCATTTCCACTGTCACACTTCCTGGTGGTACCAATGCAATAGACACATGGTAGGAAGCTTATATGACAACTCTTTATGATACTTCAAGACAAGAGTAAATTGATAAATATTCCATTCCGCACGCATGTGCAATTGTGCGTCGCGTTCAGAAGGCTGGGCCACATGATCCGTCACTGCCTGGCAGACGAATCGACAAACAACGTAATCTTTTTTTTCTGAGAAAAATAGTTTTGGGAACGTTTATTTCTAATCCACATGCCGTCCACCAGTGCCCATGAAAATGATAATTTTTTGCACATTTTTGTTTCAGGTATCACTTTTCGTGTTTATTGAAATAAGTACTCCAAAAAGGTGAAAGTGAAGCATAATAGGGATGGTCACTATTTTTCACAAGTAGGTGTGAATAGCACACACAATAGCAGGAGTAATAGGAATAGTAATAAGATTGTCAATGAAAATAATAATTGCTCAAAATGAAACAAAAAAGTTCAAAAACATGAAAGAGCATGTAGTGATACAGTTTTGAGTAGTAGTTGTAGTAAGAAAAAAACCCCAAGCCCACACAATCCCAGATGCAATCTTCAGTGCCGATGAAAAATTGTTAAACATTTTATTTTGCAATAAGGTTGCCAGAGACGCAGGGGAACAATACAATTTCAGAGAATCTGAAAATGTTCTCATTAGTACTAATATATTTTCATTGCAGCTGAAGGAAAAAAAACACTGTTGGCAAAACTTTGTCGTGATGCTTTTAGCTGAAGTAGCGACATTGTTTCTAACCAGAAATGCTTTTGTGTGGGCTTGTAAACAAAGCCAGACGACATGTCGTTTGGATTCGTTTCACTTTTATCCGGAGAAACGTTTCAGAAGCAATTAGCGCGGACGCTTCTGCGTGACTCTCGTTCACACTATACGGACAGGCCAGTAGCAGTGAATTTTCAATGTATGGCTCGAAAATCAACTGTGATTGTCAAGGATTTTTCTTCGAAGAAGGTATTTCACCGATATGTTTATGAAAGACGCCATAGTGGAAGGCTTTGGGACTTTCCACCATGTGAAGTTTTTTAACGTGCACCTAAATGATAAATCCAACCACACGAGCCTCAAACGTTTTCGAATTCCTTAAATAGAATGTGTTTGAGCCTTAAAAAAGATTTTGTGCAGTTGCGTGTGCGTATTCATTACCCAGCGAATAAATTCCGAAAAATGCAGGCTGTGCCCACACACCTCTACTACTCTCACTGCTTCCTACAAATTGAAAAGTAATTGGCACACAAAATTGGCCGGAGACAGCTGATTTACAATGCAATGCGTATGCGGCAAAATGCGTTTTGAAGAGTAGGCTCTCGACGCCCTCATGCTGAGTGCACTGTCACTGTATAAAAACAACTATATTTTACTCCCGGCTGCTTCCTAGGCCGTAAAAACAGGGAGCGAGCGAGCGCCTATAGACTGGCCGTAATCTGTTTCAGTTTTATTTAGCATTTTCTTCACAGAGTTACGGTAAGAAAAAGCAAAGATAAGAGCAAAAAGCTGCTATGTGAGCAGAATGACCAGGCTCCTACCCCTTTTCACTTGGCGTTACAAATCCGCAGAGCACAAACATGAAAAAGCAATTTGACGTCGATTTTCAAACTTCAAGAAGTTAGGAAATAAAAAGAAAATGCATCAAATTACATCAGTTTCAGGTTTACATAAAATAAGCAAACCATAAAAAGAAAAAAAAAGAAATAAAGCAAGAAAACAGCGTACGGTCAATTACAAAACAATGCACACGTTGCTAAATGGATAAAAAAGTATTACAAAATAATTATAAAATGTCTACAACACTGGGTATCCGAAAAGCACTAGTTTTGATGTACAAGAGAAACACTGATGAGTGAAATGTTACATGTTTTACTTGTAAAAAAATGGCAAAGAAAGCAAACATGATAGGATACCATGTTACACACGAGCACTACTATAGGGTGTTTCTCTTAGATATAGTATTTTAGCCGGACAATTAAGAGAAGCTAAACTACACGCCACCATTCTAGATGAGAAGCTTCCTAAGTTATTTTTTATGTATATTAAAGATGACGATGTTCTTATTTTCAAACATATTAGAACAAGCAGGAATACCGTGTTCAAGTCTTCTCAAATTATTGTTAGTTCGCGAATAAGAAACGAACCAGGAAGGCCTTTTCCGAATGTCATAATGAGATCGTGTAGTTTTCCTGAGGTTACACACGTGAAGGAAACAATTGTTGTCTGGTAGCAAGCTTTGTTCGTATTTCATAATAAGGTTAAAATTGTGTATATGATCGATCGGTAAACTGCTATATTCTCTGAATAAATTACTCGTATGTGCGTCGTATGGTACGTTTACAATATGATGAATCCCTTTTTTCTGCAGCAAAAATATTTTGTTCTGATTTTCTTTAGATGTATCTGCCCACACAAGACTACAATAGTTTATGTGAGATGAAAACAACATAATATAGAGTAAAAGCTTATTATTTACTGGAAGCATCTGTTGAAGTTCAGAGAGTGTACCACACGTACTAGCTATCATTCTAGTTGCTTTGTTAACGTGTTCGTGCTAACTAAGATTTTTATAAAAATTACCCCTAATGATGAAACTTTCTTGAAAACCTCAATTGTTTCAGGCCCAAGGTGTATATTCAAACCACGACAGACAGCCTTCTGAACTGGTGCGAATACCGCAGCTTCGGATTTTTTTGTGTTGATCATTAAATAATTTGCAGTGCTCTATATGAAGATGTCGGTAAGAAGGTTTTTTGCAGTGTCTTCAATCTTACCCTAATCATTACCACGAAAAATTATACTAGTGTCATCTGCATAAAATATAGAGTCCACACATTTGCTGACACTTGTTATGTCGTTTATATAAATATTAAACAGTAGGGGCGCTAATACGCTGCCCTGAGGTACACCTCAGGTTATTGTTAGTAAGGAGGATTGGCTTTCATTTTTATCTACAGATTCCCTTTTGTGTAATAAACACGATTTCAAAAAGTCAAGTGGGGTTCCGCGAAAACCATAATGACGCAATTTTGCATAGAGTATTTCGTGGTTGATTCTGTCGAATGCTTTGGGATAGTCAATGAAAACACCCAGTGTTAACAGCTTCTTTTCAGATGAGTTAAGTATGAGTTTTTTTTGTGTGTGTGTGAGGAGAGCCAGTTCCGTGGACATGCCCCGTCGGAAGACAAATCGATGCGGTGATATTATAGAGTATTCTTCACAAAAAGACATGACACGTTGATATATGATTTTGTCTAGCCCTTTAGACATAACAGGAACTATGGAGATTGGACGATAGTTAGAAAAGATGTTCGGTCACCAGATTTGTACAAGACACTAACTCTCGCACGCTTCATTCTTTCTGGGGAAACTCCCGTAGATAAGCAGGTATTAAACAGATGGGTAAGAACGGGTAAAAAAAGATAAAGTGCTGCTTTAGTAGGCTTGATTTGTAGGTCATCTATGTCCCGAGCAGTAGTGTCTATAGTGATATAAGTAGAGAGAATACTTCTTCAGGAGTTGTGTTTAAAAAATATGCCGTGCTCAAGTTCGGCACACCTAAAACATCCCTGTAGTCGCTATTACAAGCAAGAGAAGAGTTTGATATATCGGAGGACACCAGCATTGTGAAGTATTCGTTAAATTTATTAGCAAGTTCATCACTTTTACCATTTTATTAACTATGCTGAACTCAAGTGCGTTTTCTTGAGAGCAACGACTATTTAGAAGCTTTTTATTTCTCGCCAAAGCAAGTCGCCACGAGTGCTATTCCTCTTGAAGTGAGCTTCATAGTACGCATCCTTAGTTTTTATCAGGTTCTGCGTAACGAAATTTCTGTACCGCTTGAATCCGAAAGATCTTTATAAAGTCTTGTTGTAACGAATTTCGCGTACAGTAGATTTTTTTCTCAATCATTTCTAGACATTTTCACGTCATCTATTGTTTCCGACCTTTCTTGAGGGTTTTGACCGTTTTAGATTTAGAGCACTTATGGTAAGTCTTTGCTAACAGGCACATGAATATTTCATACGCCTCATTAGCGTTAACTGATTTACAGACAGGATCCCAACTAATCTGGGTAGTTTCACGCCTAAATGTGTCTAATGTTTTGTTACTAATTTCCTGTATTTTGTAAAATTCTGGAGTTGATACTTTTCCACGATTAAAATACTCGTTGTGATTTTGAAGCATGTATATAGTGCCGCAAAGCATGCATTGGGTTGGTTTATTTGTGTTTTGCTTTTTCGTCCTGGCTGGGCCAGCCTGTGCTATCACTGTTGGCTGTGTGTCAAGCACGTATTCTGTTCTTTGTGCGCGGCATGTATTATCTCTTGTGATAGGGATAGCGTTTCGAACAAACCTGAACCGTTTAGCATAATCTCAGTTCTTCTAAAGTGTTCTCAATACAATTCGACTATTCGAGAAACCTTCGCGCCGAGGAATATAAATTCCCGCACAGCCGATGTCGCGACATTCGATCGCCGGCGCTCACTAGCATGCACGTCGTTTTGCCGACCGCTGCTTCGCCGCCTGTGTATTTTTTCAGTTGTTAGGGGAGCACAAGTTCGCTCCAATAAACTTGTTTTCCTTATAGACAACTGCGTCGTCCTTTGCTGCGTGACAATAGGGTAGTGATCACTAATATCGGCAATAACTGTTCCAGATACGGTTCCATTCCTTATGTAGTTTGTAATAAGTAAGTCGATAAGGCTTTCAGTACCTGAAGTGACACGTGTATGCTTAGTAATAATATTAGCACACGCAAAAAATCAAGTAGTAGTATGAAGTTACCAGATCTTTTAGTTTGCTGTAGAAGGTTATTGTTGCAGTCGCCCCCTACGATATTGTGCAACTCGTTAGAGCACGCATACGTAAGCATATTATCAATAAATAAAAAAAACTTTTGTTTTTCTGTCAGGTGGATGATAAGCTACCATATATCTTGTTACTTGCTAGCGATATTGCTTCATAGTCTGGTGTAATCACTCAAAAGTCTGAGAGAAGGCTGCAAACTAAAAGGCTGCAAACTAAATGGTCAGCAATTAGCTGCAACACACCTCCTCTTGTTGAGAGGGCCTGTTAAGAAAGAACGATCTGTACGTTGGCAAGCGTAGTACCTCGTTATTGAACGTGTACCTGGTTTCAGAAATCATGATGATGTCGAATTGAAACGAGAATTCGTCGAGAAACGTAGTTATATCCCCGTGCTTGTTGCGAGCTGATGAAGCATTTAAGTGCATGATACTGCAATATTCACTAGCGTTAGGTATACGGATATCACGTGGTAATATCGTAATATTCACAAAAGGAAAAAGAAGGAAGAAAACAAAGTAAAAATAAAATGGTCGCGCCGAAAAAACGAAAGCGCTAATCAGATATGCCTGCGGCATGCTAGACGTCCCGCGGCTGCTTGAAGCGGCCGTGCGCATCTTATGCAAGTCGGCTTGACATGTGATTTGAACTCCACGAGATGTTTCTGTTTCACGCGCAAATATTTTGCAACCACATGCCCATGCGAAGCGCCAGTTCATTTCCCGTTTCCGAGCCATCGTCATGCCAAGCAATTTTTCAGTTGGGGACAAAGGTGCTCATTTACGAAAACAAACTGTTTACTTGTGAATCCCAGTTCCTCAGCTGTGAGTTGAGTTCTCCATGCTTTCCTAACAATGACCTCCCTTTTAGCTCGGCGAGTGAAAACAACCACGATGTTTTCGTTCAAGGGGGCGTCTCTGCCTGCTCTGCTACCCCGATCGGGAACAGCGCTTGCACGATGGCGTACCTCGTTGCTCTTTGCAACACCTGTGTCTGGTGCAATGTTACTTTGTGATGCGGCACTCCTCGCTGGCAAACGGTGGCTTATTTTTATGTCCTGTTCACTTATTGGCTCCCCCAAGGCATCCCCATTTTTGGCAAGCAATTGCACAAGGTTTTCATTAGGGGCACGTGGAATCCCTTTGATTTCTATATTTTTGTTTCGAGAGTGTTGATCCTGAGAAGATAGGTGCGTGGAATTTTCGTGCACCAACTTTCTCAAACTATCTCACTTTGCATTGCCTCTTCGGACGCACTGAGAGCAGCGTTTTCCTTCCTAATTTCAGCACACAGTTGTTTCATATTTTCATAGTCTTTGTTCATGTTGTCAGGGCTTTTATTTAAGTCTCTGATTACTTTCTGAATGTCGCGTTTTATGTCCAAGAACTCAGTACCCTTGATTAAAGGCCAGTTTACAGATTCAAGTACGAACTTTCAATTAGGCAACAGAGAGAGAACCAGGATAGCGGATGAACTATACAAAACAGGAGGGCAAATGCCTAACCTGGGAAAACAACAGCAATGAACGTCCCTGTCGCACGCTGTCCCTGCTGCCAAGTGATCGAGGGAGGCATTGCCGCGGTATTTTGAAGAGCCAGGTGTGGCTGATGTCACGTGGTAGGGTGCCGGGCGCAAAAACATAGCTGGTGTGTCAGTGCAGCACTCTTGCGAGGCGCTGGATGCAGCACGCTCTGCTGTCAATTTTGAGAGTCGGCCACTGTACGCTTCGAACACCTGGGAAAACAACAGGAATGAGCGTCCTCGTCGTATGCTGTCCCTGCTGCGAAGTCATCGAGGGAGGCGTTGCCACTGTCTTTTTGAAGGGCCGGGGGAGGTTGTTGTCACGTGGTAAGGTGCCGGGCGCAAAAACGTAGCTGGTCGGCCAGTGCAGCACTCTTGCAAGGCGCTGGGTGCAGCCAGCTTCACTGTCAATGTTGATATTCAGCCACGGTACGCTTCGAACAGGTGGGAAAACAACAGCAATGAGATTCCCCATCGTATGCTGTCCCTCCTACCATCCTTTCGTTAATAGTGTTCCCTTCACAATTTATCAGGTAATTGTGCATGTACCGAAATACATACTGCCAAACCATCTAATATTACTGTCCCAATTCATCTTGCTGGCATCACTTAAAAGATTACGGAGACGAATTTTCAATATTTAGGAATTGTTGTTCTATAGAAGACGATTGGTTTCAAAAAGAGAGTTTGTGTTGCGTGGAAAAGCATTGCATATGTTTTTAATACTTCTACCTTTAAAAAACACTTTCAGTTTCGATATCAAGTGGGTGGCTTCTACATGACAAGACAAGGCAGTGTGACGTTGCAGAAACTTCGGAATTCGCTACGTAGTAATGGCAGATAAGTGATCTGCTCGTGGTACATATCAACCATGAGTGCATTGTCCTATGACCATGAAAGCAATTTCTGTGATTCAGGCTGCATGGAAACTCCATTTGCAAACTCGGAGGAACCTTGTTGACTTTTCATGATAATGTCCACTCCATTGCTTGCCGATACTCTGGAACAAAAACTTTGAAATCAAAGTAACTATCTTATGTATGCTGCCTGAACATTGTGTACTAAGTGCTAATACTACTTGAATACCGAAGGAACTAAAAATGTCCCTTTTGCGATGTCTCAGAATTGTCTCGATACACCTTTAAAACGTTAAAACCAAAAATGTTTTTCGCGTATTAGTCAAGTACAATTTCTCAATCCAGGAAATACCACTTTTACCGCGAAACGTCGCTTGGTGAACAAAATAACGCGCGAAAAAGAAATGTGGGTTGAGATGCCGCCTTGATCTTCTCGCACGAAACCACATGACATCATAAAATTCAAATGCGTGTACTGGATTTTACGTAAATATTATTTCATCAAAATTAAGTACACTGTCATCTGGTGGAGTAATGGACCTAAGATACGAAGTTTCAGAAATATTCATTAAGCCAATGTTGCAAAAATACAATACATTTTCAAAATTTCAGCATCACAAAATTAAAAGATACAGTTCAACCCTAATTTTCTCCGCTGATAATGAACTTGTGGCATGAGAGGTCTCAGTGTGCAGCATGCCAGTCTAAACTGAGACATTGGTTCTCTTAAGTGTACCTTTAAGAAAATATTGCCAACTGTTGGTGCAACACCAGTCCCTGCAAACACTGCTTTGAAGCAATATTTGATTTTATTCAAGTAAAACATCAGAGGTTCACTGACATTTTAGTCCTATCACTTCGTTGAACATGGCCTTGTCGTTGACTTCATGCTGTAGCGCCTTAACAGCATTCATGAGTTCTTTTTGGGGCATGGCATAGCGTTATTATGATCCCTCTCTTCTGCCCGATTCAGGGGCGATTGAGATATTTCTGCGGCAGAATGATCCGAAGACATGCAGTGAATTTAGCTTAGATGTCAAAGACCTGTACTACTGTGAAATGGGGTGCTTTGTGACAGATTTTTGATGTTTTGTTTCTCTTGCTGAAGAATCGTCAACATAAAGGCAAATAATTAATGGCAGAACTTTTATAAAACCTTTGCTCGCACTACGGAGGGTTCTACTGATCCACATTTTAATATAACAAATGGCTCCATTGAAGTGGGGAGGTGAGGTGGGGCGAATGACTCTACATCGTGTGGGGCAGCTTTGTGATAAAGTTGTTTTGGTTGAATATGTTCGGAAAATAAAGGCTAGCACAAAGTTACACAATGAAAAGCTCGTTTGAGTTATCTACAACTGGTTTTTGTTCTAGAGCTTCAAAGATGTATGAAAATTTATACATACATATACCTCCTCAATCAAGATGTTTTACCTCAAAGATACCTTGTTTGCCTAGTGAATTCAATCGAGTGCAAAATTGCGTCATCACAGTCCGGTCATCTCCAGTTCTTTAGGGTCCTCTCTATAGTGCTGATGATGTGTCCATTACATACAACTTGTGTCGCTCTTCCCAGATAAAGGGGTCGTTCAATGTTTGCTATGTTGAAGTTGTCCTTCTCGAAGGTTTTTTTCTCCGTAACCCACACCATCGAATCCTATACGTTGCTAGTATAGAAAACCAGCGCTGGAGTTGCCACGCCCACCCTGGCGGTTAGAGCGCGCACTTTTCAGCTGCTCCCGCAGACGAGAGGGGTGGCTGGTAGAGATGGTGCGTGCGCGCATCGTCGTAACAGAACCAAACAAGTGGCTTCTTGGGCTGGATGGTATTGCATTTTTTTTTAGAGAAATGTACTTCCTTAATGTGCAGAGAATGTTTTAGAGGAAAGATATAGCAGAGAGATAGGACAGAGCGCGCACTTACAACTAAATTTATTGCACAGATGGCGGGAAAAATTATACAGCCAAGAGGGGGAGAATATCACACACAGAAGAAAGAACAAATAATGTCACATGCGTCAGACCACCTTATTTCAATCTTAAAATGACAACTTAGCTGAAAAGATACCTGCCAATCTGTCGAACAATGAATACAGGTATCTTTTCAGTTAAGTTGTCATTTTAAGACTGAAATAAGGTGGTTTGGTGCATGCGCCATCATTTGTCTTTTTTTCTGTGCGTGATCACCTCGCCCTCTTGATCGTGTATATATTCCCGCCATCTGTGTAATAAAATTTGCTGTAAGTGTGCGCTCTGTCCTATATCTCTGCTATATATTCCTTTTCCGATGGAGGCAAAAATGGTATAAACTCGTGGGATCAGATTTGGGTGCACGTTATAGAACCCAAGGTGGCCGAAATTTCCGGAGCCCTCCACTTCGGCGTCTCTCATAATGAAGGTGGTTTTGGGATGTTAAATCCCACATATCAATCAATACTATATCTTCTTTCTGAAACGTTCCCTGCACACTAAGCAAATATATTTCTCTCAAGAAAAAGAAACAAAGGGCGCTGGCGGTACTGCTGCGTATTCAAGAGCAACAGTATGTAAAAAGGAGGACGTATAGAGGAAAGAGAGAATGTAGAAAGAGGAGGCAGCGTTGCATCCAAGCGGTCAGCCGAGCAAAATTATGCTCTCGCTTTCCTTTATAGTGCTGTCGGGCTCGTTTTTAAATAGGATGGCACGTGTCTGCTATACTTTTTTGATAGTGAAGACAGCCATCAGTGGAAACCAGGGCCGAACAGTGGAGTTTAAATGTTGTTTTGTAGGAAATGAAAGGAGCATAGTATGCAACAAACGGCACTGTAAACTTTTTTTATTTCGCCCACTGAGCGTTGAGTAGTGAACTTCAAGACTAACAAAGTTTTCAAGCGTTCGTACATTTCACCATCACCACAAAACTATTTGATGCTACTGCGTGTAGTGAACGAAACGTTAGGAAGGTAGTCTTTTTTTTGTAAACAGTTGCTTGTAAAGGAAAGCTGCGTTGCCCACAACACTTGTGCAGGGCCACGTTCATGCGCATATGAACTGTAATAAAAGATACTCTAGCGGTGAAAAATCAATGCCGAAGTGCCTCTGTTTAACTTAATTTTTGCTAAAAACAGGGTTCTTGTTACGAACGAAGAAGTCGACTACTCAGAGCTTAGCTTTATGGAGCCAGCCAATTCGGTAAGCGTTTTCTCACTTGGTGCCGTGGCTAAGTAACATCGGAATTTATGCGTTGCTAGAGAAGTAGCAAATGTGTTCTATGTTCACTTGTTGTTTAGTTCACCTAACACACAGTTTCAGTTTTTTCCGCTTGCCTGTGTCGGCCTAAAATGAACATGTCTGTTCAACCTCGATTCTTGCTAGGCTTTATTGCGCCAACAAGATATCATTCTGAGGTATGCTGTAGGGTGCGTACCAAGATTGTGACCGCTTGGGGTTCTCCAATGCGCACATATTTTTTAGTTCACGGGTGTTCTTTTTATATTTTGTCCCCATCTGAATGCAGCCATTGTGGTCGGAGACCCATCCCGCGCTACCAAGCATTAGACCGCGACAGCACCCGTGCTATGCTGTCACAGTGGTTTGCTTGATCAACGTCTACGTACTGCAGACAGGGTGTGCATATTGTCACGCATCAAGAGCCGTGAAGACAAGACACGAACAGCGGGGCAGAAATACACGAGCGTGTATCTTTTTAATGAAGCCCTAACACACACTAATTCGTTCTCTTTGCCTTTTTGGTTCGCTAGGGCTTGCCGGCTCACAACTCTAGGTGGCGTTATTCCCCCTCTCACTAGAGTATCAACTCCATGCTCATACATAAGGGAAGAGCAGGGCCCATAAAGAAAAAATAAAGAAAGAGAGAAACGATACTTACAGTGCACAGGGCATATGCAGGCGCGCAAAGAAGTCTGTGGTTGAACATAAAGAAAAAAAAACATTAACACAGTTCAAAGTTCGTTCGAGACCCTACGGACAACGTACCAAAAAAGAAAATGTTTGCTGCCCGGGCACAATAAGGCGAGTATTACCGCGTAAGATAAAGCTTTAGGTGGGCGATATCACAGTCTCTGTTGCTGGTGAGCGGCGCTGGGTCATTGCCGAGCCCCCGTCTGGAATGACTTCATAGTTGACCTCGTTCAACCGTCGTAGTAAATTGTACACTCTAAAAAGTTTTACACCCTGAAAGGTGCAAAATGGTTGTACGCTATAAAACACCTGTATGAACAACCTTTTTACACTCTATTTTTTATTCTGAGGTGTTCGTGAATAAAACATCCTAAAAACACCCAATGTAACCCTTATATTTGGGGTGTTATGAAGAAGGCTACAAATGATTGATTGATATGTGGGGTTTAAAGTCCCAAAACCACCATATGATTATGAGAGCCGCTGCATAGCGGAGTGCTCCGGAACCTTCGACCAACTGGGGTTTTTTAACGTGCACACAAATTTGAGCACACGTGCCTACAAGGCTACAAATGCACGACATTTTCGGGCACTTTGGCTTATACTGTCAGTAAACATGAACGATCTTGATAGCAGCAAGGCTACTACTACTAGCTGCTTGCGGGTCTAGTAATGATTCGAAGCAGGAAGTATTGTGACGAAAACGCAGTTTTCATCGATAAAGCACGCAAACTACTATAAGACGGAAGATACAATAGAAGCGCCGCTTGTTCAGTAGAGCAAGGGTCAATTCTCCTGTATCTGTTTCTTTCATCTGTGTCATTTACGTGATTAGTCAACACTCACAAAAGGCACAGATTTGCCTGAACAAAGTGAAGTTGCCCACATTAGTGTAGAAATGCTTAAAACACTCCCCTTCCCTCCGTTATTCATAAGATCTCAGGTTGTAAAGCTGGGGATAAAACGTACGCCACCTGCCAAAAAAAAAACAGCACAGTTGTTTAGCCTTAACCACAACGTCAGAAGGCCATCCGGTCCCTTAGAAATGAACATTGACGTCATGTATTTTTAGCAGGCACGTTTTATTTAATTACTGTAGCGAATGTTCGTCTTCATGTGTCCTTAAAAGTGCGTCATAGAAATTGGGAAGAGGACACCGACCGTAAAAAAAAATGTAGAATAAAAATATCTTGGTGACCTTGACGCAGCCTTCGTCACAATGGCGGGAACCTTGTTGACTAAATTGCGAACGAAGCTCCCCTCAGGGGAGCCGAAACGCATTCTCTAGTTCTCTCTCTCACAGTTTTATTTTGTGGATCCCCTTCTTTTAATTTGTGTAACTTCCCCAGCAGACGTGCTTTGGTCAAAGCCTCAACTTTGTAGGTAGTGAGAAAACAACATTGATGAAATATTTTAGGCGTGGTCTTGTTCCAAGGACTAACAAGCTAAGTACAAATGTATTGTCGCAACGTGAAGACAGAAGTAGCAATTAACCGGTTCAGAAAGTAGCAGCAGGTCAGTATTTTTATTTACTGCGCGCGAGGGCGTTCCTCTTCTTTCTTGTTATTGCTTGCTGCATAAAAGCGTGCAGACGCGCGTATGCGCTGTCCTCTTCGTCTTCCTAGCAGTATGGTCGTGGCAATATGTTCTCATCAAATAGTGTGACGGCCGATGCATGCAAGATTGCAATGTCTTTAACGAAATGAAAGTGCTGAATAAATATCGCCTGCTTGACCCTGAGTGTGCAGTCCTTAAAGACCCATAAAGCTAAACAAAAGCGGAGCTAAACTGCATAGCGGAGAGCTCCGGAAACTCTGGCTGCCAGCAAGTCCTCTCGGAAGACGAGGAAAAAGCGATTAAGGCATTGCACAAAAACAAGAAGATTGCCGTACTTCCTGCGGACAAAGGCAACGTGACGGTTGTGCTTGACCGGTCGACGTATGAGTCGAAGATGACGGAGATAGTGGGGGACTGTACAACGTACGCCAAGATTAACAAGGATCCTACCTCAAAAGTCCAAACGGGCCTGCAAAAGATGCTCTCTAGTATTTTTCAGACGCTTCCTGCATCAGCAAAAAGGTTATACTTCCAGCTGCTGTGCACCAGTGGTTCTGCTCCAGCGATATAGGGTTTACCGAAGATTCACAAAAACGGGACGCCTCTAAGGCCCATAGTAGATTTCACTAGGTCACCCCTATAGAGCCTCTCAAAGTATCTTCACGGCATTCTGGCTCCCCTTGCAGGCAAGACTGAAACTAACCTCCGGAACACAAATGACTTCATAAGCAAAATGAAGAGTATCAGTGTGGATGTCGACGAAGTACTGGTTTCATTTGATGTCTGCTCCCTCTTCACAAGTGTTCCCGTCGACCTTGCTGTAGACACTTCCAGACAATTGCTTCACAAGGACACGACATTGGCCGATCGCACACCGTTCGACGTCACCGAGCTATGCACCTTGTTACGGTTTCGACTATCCAACACTTACTTCTCGTACAAGTGTGAATTTACAGGCAAGTTTTCGGTACCGCAATGGGAGCTTCGATTTCGGTCACAACTGCGAATATCACAATGGAAGCAATTGAGCAGAAAGCATTGGGAACATTTCAGCCGAGACCCAAGGTTTTTCTGAGATACGTCGACGACTGCTTCTGCGTGATAAAGAAGAAAGACGTCCAAGCTTTCCTTGACTGCCTAAATGGCGTCGAGACTTCCATCAAGTTTACTGTGGAAGAAGAAAAAGACGGTTGCCTCCCTTTCTTGGATGCAGTTGTAAAACGTACTCCCACAGGCCTCGCCTTCGCTGTGTACCGAAAGCCAACGCACTCCGGTAGATACCTCGACTTTGAGTCAGTCCACCCGGTAGCCCACAAACGCTCAGTGATTCGGTCTTTAGTTCAACGTGCGATTCGCATTTGTTCCGATGAAGAAAGCCTGCAGGAGGAGCTCCGGATCATTGAAGATGACCTGATCAAGAATGGATACCCCAAGATTTTTATTAGGAAAACAACTAAATCCGTCATGCATAAACTGCAGTCAACTAGTCAAGCCATGCATAACACATCGTCTACAAAAAAGCGTGCATCGATTCCTTATATTCGAAATATAAGCGAAGCCCTAGCCCGTCTATTCAGAAAATGTGGTGTACAGATCGCGCATGTTCCAGCAAGCAAGCTTAAGGCTGAGTTGCTAAATGTGAAGGATCCTCTCTCTCGGCAACACTTTCCTGGTGTGGTCTACAAGATACCATGCGCCGATTGCGAATCGGTTTACATCGGCACGAGTGGAAATTACTGCAAACGTCTGATGCAACACAAGAATGACGTCGCCAAGGGCCACACAGTGACAAATGCACTCGCAGAGCATGCCGAGAAGACGGGCCACGAGATAAGCTGGGACAACGCACGCATCGTGGCCACGGAGAAGAATTTTACAACCAGACTGAACCTCGAATCACTAATCATTCAGACGACAAGTAACACAATCAATAGATCATCTGGCACACTAAACCACGTGTACTCCCGGACTTTGCGTCATGCGCTCAACGTTACATAAAAACCTGTTGCTCAGCCGTCGTTCCATTGTGAACCAGGGACCCGTACGGGTCCCGAAACGTCATTGTTTTGTTTGACATTGGTCAGTGACCTGTTTTTTTCAACAATGCCTTTACCTGACCAGACGGCATTCCGTCGAACTATCGACTACGTAGCTAAACAAAAAGCATCAGCTTAGCTTTTTCACCAGTATTCACTACATTAGGTCGGTGAAGGTGCGCTAAATATTGCTCCTGAATATCACAAATGCGCGTTCTGACTAGTAGCTCGTGCTGGTCGCACTACCCCGTCACAATGTTCACTGCGATTCAGATGTACTGTTAAAGAACGAGTATAACGCATCAGATCACTGCCGCAAAAATTGAAGAAAAAATCAGCA
The DNA here is from genome assembly GCF_043290135.1 of Rhipicephalus microplus. Lineage (NCBI taxonomy): Eukaryota > Metazoa > Arthropoda > Arachnida > Ixodida > Ixodidae > Rhipicephalus > Rhipicephalus microplus. Next base: position 41,218,822 of record NC_134700.1, read on the forward strand.
CCCGCGCTATCAGTAGCGGGCCGGAGCTAGCGTTAAACCGTATCTAGCCGGTCTGAGAGCGCACCGACGCCATGAAGTCTCGTCGCCTAGACAACGTTGGCTGCCCGGTACTGCTGCGCGCCCGGCGCAGAGCGCGGGAAAGGGAGCGGCATCGTCTTACATGTCACTGCGTGCACTGGCGAAAAACCCTCCCGTTTGTGTGCGTGTGGTGCGCGTCGCTTCTCGATCGGTAGAGTTTATTATTCGGTGTTTAGTTTGAAATGTGCCAGTGCTCTGTGCTCGACCTGTGTGTTCTGTCAGTGCTGATTATTGCGAAGGTGCACCATCCTGAAGACTGGACCTGTGAATCCATATTGTAGAGCACTCGAAGTGAAAGAGTGACTACTGCTCTCACGTTGTTCCGTTCAGCGCTTTGTTAACTGCGTGAGCACGAGAATAACGCTTTCAAACAATTTTGTTTCCAACTAGTTGATGACAAATCAGCATTTCTTTACTTAGCGAGAATATTTGTTCGAACTGTTTTACGCAGATGACGGTGAAGTTTGATTGTGGGCAAGTTTTTTTGTTAGTTTGTTTAAGTTGTTGGAAGTACAAAGCAGAGTGAGCGTGCGCAGCTGAGGTTTAGCAAAGAAATTGAACAGATTTTTTCGGTGCCCTTTGTTGGCAGCCGTTTTTAACGGGGCTCGCTCGGGGGACAGATCAATTTTAGTTTACTAATTAATGCATGTGTGGAGACGGCGCTTTTTATATCTAAGCATCAACCGTATCTAAGATGCATATGCTTGGGCATGTTGTTAGTTCATTTGCTCTCTTTTATTACTTATGGCACAAAAAGACCGGGAAAGGAAAACAAGGGCGTGGTGTCCATGTCGTTCTTTTTGTTTATTTTTTGTTTTGTGCGGTAACACTACCATAATAACTCGGATTGATGCATCGGGTGCCAACACAGCATATTGCTTCGCGTTAGGTGCGCCTCGCGAAGTTTGTCTATTTGCTAATACATTCAATTTTGTTATATTGCTCTTCAATTCAAATGGTCTTTGTTAAATTGGTCTGTTAAATTGGTTTAGCGTATCGAACACTAAAGCTTGACTTTTGTTTGAACAGACCTTTCGTCTGTGTGTGTGGCCTTATCACCTTTTTGAAAAGTGCAAAAGGTTGTTTGAACTTAACTGCTGAAGTCCAAGCACGTTTTATTCAGATAGTTTCCATCATGTGTAACTTTCAAAATATTTTTATTATTTACAGTTTTAGTGCCTTCGCCTCGCTTTGGCATTTAACTTCGCTAAGTATTTCAGATGTTAAAGGTATTTCGGCTATGTGAAGCGTAATATTAGTTTTCTTTTGCTGCACAAAAACACTTTTATATTATACACACTGCATGGTATCTAAGCATGTGTTGAAGCCAAATTGTAAGACTTGGCAGCATATTTACATGGAAGCACAACACGCATAGCCACTGGACAGCCTACGCTGCATCGGGAAGGAGTTATGCTTTCTCAGCCTGCCAGCATGATTGAAACAAATGGCCCTAATTTAGCAGTATGCGATGATCATTGAGTGAAAGTAACAGGGTCACTTTATTCCAAATTTCCCCGCCAATTTTGCGGATATGGCAAATGTGTTTGAAAAAAATTTCTGCTGATTTAATGAACTGAAAACAGCGAACTGCTTGAATACTTCAGAGAGAAAAAAATTTTGGACACGTGCTTGCTTTTTAAACTTTCCAGAATGTTATTTGAGTGTTGTTTGTGAAAAATAAATAATTTTACAGGTACTGCTCTTTTTTATACCAAGTTTGTTACATGTTAGGTAAAGTGGCTATGTAAGGTGTTTGAAACCCAGTAATAATAATACAAATTTACGGCCACATACGTCTGCAAGAATTTAGCCAAAAAGTATTATGTTTGCATTTTCTCATTGCGATACTGCACTTTGTATGAATATCGCAGCTGTGACTACTTACTTCGCAGAAAAGATATTTTGATAGAAAATTCTTCTTGGACATTTTAAGCTGTTAACCTCTACGAGAAAAGATGACTCATTCCACGGAATTGTGATTTTTGTCCGTATTGAGACGCAATTTGCTCCATGTGGTGATTCAATTAAAAATCACCTTTTACTTAAATTGAAAGCAAATAAACAGTTCTTTGTAGGTAACATTTTTTGAACTTTCCCACCAACCGCGTTGGGGAACTTTGAGGCGTCGGCTGCCGTATGACCAAAGAATAAATGGGTAACTTGGAACTTCAAAAATTATTTAGGGGCAAAGCTCATGAGGCCGTGGGTCGTTCCCTTCTCTGTAGTCGTACTAGTAATATGTATCCACATTATGAGTTGCACAATAGATTGCGTTTGGGGTTTTCACAGCTTATACACAGACAAAATGATCATTTGTGGGGTGAATCGTTCGTCCGTACGTTTGTGCTTTCGCCCGTTTGTCTGTGCATCTATCCGTCTGGGCTTCCGTGTGTCGGTCTGTCCGTGAGTCCGTCCGTCTTTCTGTCCGTCCATACTAGCGTCAGACTGTCTGACCATCCGTTTTTGCGTCCGGACGGACCACCGCTACGCTCCACTCATCATCATTCACTCCGTGGATATGCTGTGATCTTTTTCTCAAAACATAAATTCCTATGACAAAATTTGGTGCATGAAAAGCACTGTTTATTTGCTTTCGACTTAGGTACAGTCTATTTTATTTCAACCACCAAATGGTGCAAGTTGCGTCTCATTATAGACAGAACAACTTTTTTATGAAATTCGCGATATGTTTTGTAAAGTTTGACAGATTGAGAGGTCTAAAACGTTTTTTCCTCCAAACATACCTAATGTTGATTAAGTATTCACTCCTCAGATATTTGCCTGCGCGAGAAAACTGAAAGGGTAAAGTAAGGTTCATATCTACGGCACGAAAGGTATAATGATTCTGCCACAGCGCGCTTTTTATCACGTTTATTGCTCAGCCTACCTTTTCTAGCATTTCTCACTACAGCGGAGCCCGATGCCACTGCGTATGCTTCCTATGTACTCAATTTATTCTTACACATAAGAAAGCAGTTAGTTATGCAGGGTGCATACTGTATGTTGCACCACTCTTTGTGAAATTTCGGTCATTCTTCCTTGTGTATTTATTTAGGTTTCCGGGATTGAATTTCCTGTACAGAAAGAACAGCTTCGTACCACTTCTCTCGAAGGCACCAGTCATCTCAGCAGCTGAAGATGATTGTGCCAGCCGCATTGATAAGTGGTTTTGCAGTTAGATATATACCAAGGACATTACAATGATACAACCTCATTTACACTACCTAGTCGAATGTTCTCAATTTTTAATGTCGAAATTTGTACTGCGAGATATAATAGGTTGTAAATGGGACTGCAGAAACTCGCTTACTCTTTCTACATGTTTTTCTATTGTATAGGTGTCAATCAACGCCATACATCTCAGTCGTTTGTCCGACTAGCGCAAATGTTTTCGAAAGTTGTGGGGATTTATTGTATTGAAAACAATGAATTTCTTGTATATAGAGAAAAAAACTTGGTCACGTGAGATATTTCAAATTTTTGCAGAATGCTAATAAAGCCCTGTTTGTCAGACTTGCAGTTTTTTATAATAAATAAGATGTGAATACAAGGGCTTAATTGTTTTTTGCTTCGGCGTTATCTTCGGTTGAACCTTAAGCTACAGGTTACTGCTTCCAATACTATGGTGTGGTGCGTGTGTTTGTGTGTGTGTGTGCGTCTGTATGTGTAAGTGCCTTCCGTGTCCTACTTTGTCGTTTTCGGCCCGGTCTACCTACATATATATATACACTGGTCTTATGCAGCTCATTCAAGACCACGACACTTTATTTTATCAGCTGCATGCATGCAGGTATAATTGCCGCGGGTGACACCAGTATCTTCATTCTTCCCTTTCAGCCGTGAAGAAGGTTCATATATGCTTCTCCCTGAGACAAATTGAGGCTTGGGCCAGTTGGTGATGCATATTTGATGAAATGAAGTGTTATGAACGGCTCTCCTTAACACACAAGACTAAGCGTCGCCTTCTGTGTCTCTGCTTTTGTTGTCCCGTTATTTGCGCTTCTTTGATCAAGTATGCTTATACATATAACTGCCATCGTTTCAAGGGGGTTTTTAGTGTTACACCTATCTCGCATGGGTGTAGCTTCATCCAAGACCCATAGTTTAAGGGTGTTCATAAACACCTATTAAAGTAGGGTGTAATGTTTCCTTACACTCTACGGTTTCAGGGTGTTTCGGAACCCCTTATTGTTAGGGGGTTTCTAGACACCCTGACAGGGTGTTGCCCATGGGACAAAACAAATACACCCTTACGGGTGTAAAAATTTTTAGAGTGGAGGGTCCAAAATACTTGCTCAGGAGTTTCTCGCTGAGACCTCGCCGTCTAACAGAAGTCCAAACCCAGACTTGGTCGCCAGGTTGATAGGTGACTGATCGTTGGTGGATATTGTACCTTCGGGCGTCTTCGCATTGCTGTGATCTTATGTGCACGCGAGCTAATTGACCTTCTTCCACTGCACGCTAAATGTAATCCTTGACATCAGGAGTTAGCAGCTCGTGCTGGTCGATGTCACAAGGAATCATGGCATCAACATGGTTTGCACGGTGGTTCGGTCTTACGGTGGTTCGTGTAACTGAGCTTGAAAATGTCGTCCAACAGTTTTGCTGTAAACGCTGTCCCTTGATTGATTGATTTGTGGGGTTTACCGTCCTAAAACCACTATTTGATTATGGGAGACGCCGTAGTGGAGGGCTCCGGAAATTTCGACCACCTGGGGTTCTTTAACGTGCACCCAAATCTGAGCACACGGGCTTACAACATTTCCGCCTCCATCGGAAATGCAGCCGCCGCAGCCGGGAATCAAACCCGCGACCTGCGGGTCAGCAGCCGAGTACCTTAGCCACTAGACCACCGCGGCGGGGCTAAACGCTGTCCCTTAGTCAGTGATAATGAATGAAGGGACGTCTTGACGAAGCACTATGTGGTGCATGAAAAACTTGGCGACTTCAGATGCTGTACCACGTGGCAGTGGCTTCGTTTCAGCGTAACGCATCAAGTAATCAGTTGCGTCGATGATCCACTTGTTTCCAGCGTGAAACAAAGGAAATGGTCCAAGGAGGTCCATCCTAACTTTGTCAAACGGCGTGCGTGGTGGCTCAATGGGTAGGAAGAGGTCGGCAGGCTTTACAAGTGGTGACTTGCGACGCTTACACCCGCATCATCCTTTCACGTAGCGTTTGACACAAGCTGCGAGTTTTGGTCAGAAATATAGCTGTCGTACCGGTCGAGCGTCCGTGAGTACCGAAGATGGCCGAATGTCAGCTCATCGAGGCAGGCTAATAGGATGTCATCACGAAGGTCCTGTGGAACGACTACAAGATAAGATCTGCTGCCGACAATGGCGTTGTTCTTGTATAATATGCCGTGTCGTAAGCAAAATTATGGCAACGTACGGGAAAGTTGACGAGGAACAGGCGCGGTGCTGCCTTCTAAATTTATTCATTTATTGATTTATTTTCAAATACTGCAGCCCAATGCAGGAGGGGGTGCATTTACATGAACAAAATACACAGATTACAAGGTTCACATAAAAAAAATATTATAACAGTGCGTCTACAAATTCTGACAAAAATAATTCACAAATACTACCGCGTAAGTCATTCCTTATTTCAATAACTCTAAGAAAAAACTGTTCTTGAAAATGTTCGTGTGTGTAAAAAAGGCTTTGAGTTGAGGCTGTGGTAACGTATAGTTGAAAGAGTATCAGCATATTAGATGTAATCATCTAAAGATAGTCGACAAGATGAGTGAAGAAATGAATGCAATAGCTTCAAAGAATCGGTGTCCTGTCTGGTGGATAGGAAAGGGAAGTTCAAGGAAGTCATTGCTGAACAAGGTGAAAAGTTATGATCGTAGCTATGGCAAATGAAACGAACCGCCTTCCTTTGAACAGATTCAATTTTGTTGATCGCTTTTTATATACGGGTTTCAGACACATGAAGCATATTCAGTCATAGGGCGTATGAGCGTTTTATACAACAGTAACTTGGTGCATTTTGGACATTTAGATGACGTACGACGCAGGTAACCTAATTATTTCAGCGCTTTGGATGTGATGTAACCAATATGCCGCGACTAATGTAAGTTGTGTGATAAGTTAATCCTAAGGTATTTATACTCTTGTGCCCGGGGAATTATTTTGTTCTCGGAAGTGTAATCACGCAGCTACGGAGAATGGCTGTTAGAGAATGATACCACTACAGTTTTCTGAAAGTTAATGCGCATCTGCCAAAGCCTTCACCATGTGCAAAAGCTGGTGAAGGAATCCTCAAGTAAGGCATGATCGCTAGGAGAAGAAATTACTTGATATAAGACGCAGTCGTCGGCATAAAGACGGAACTGAGACTTCAAACTGTTCGAAAGGTCAATTATAAATATTAAAAATAATAAAGGTCCTAGAACGGATCCCTGTGGAACACCCGAAGTTACATCGACAGTTGAGGGCGAAGAGGAGTGGAATGACACATATTGAGATCGAGATTTATAAAAGCTAGCTATTCAGTTGGTTAATCGAGGAAAGTTTAAAATAGCATCAATTTTACTTAGCAGCTCATTGTGTGAAACGGTGTTGAAGGCCTTGGAAAAGTCTATAAATAACGCGTCAATCCGATTGCCAATGTCAAGATTGCTGGATATGTCATGCGCGAATTCGACCAGTTGTGTTTGTGTGCTGAAACCACGACGAAAGCCATGTTGAATGTTCGAGAGTAGGCTATTTTACTCAAGATATTCCGTTATATGATTGTGAATGACATGCTCAAGCAGTTTACCGGAATTTGAAGTAGGTGATATCGGTCTGTAGTTGGACAGGACTTGCTTGTTACTAGACTTATGCAAGGGCAAGACTTTCGCTAGTTTCCAGGACTGGGGGACAGTGCTTGAAAATACAGATTTTCAAAAAATGATTGACAAAAAACTTGCACACCACAAAGAGTATCGTACGAGAAAGCTGTTCGGAATGTCGTCGGGACCGGTGCTCTTTTTTGTGTCTTACTTAAGTATCATGTTAAGTATGCCATTCTCAAGACAACATCAATAGCCAGCTCAGGATTAGGACTTCTGATTACTGGGAGAGAACTGTTGTCATGCGTGAATACAGGCTGAAAGTAGACATTGAAAGCATTAGCTATTTCAAGTGAGTCTGAAATAGCCTTACCGTCTAGCATAATCGATATGGTATCAGTTTTAGTTGGTGATATGGAAGTCCAAAATTTGCGTGGGTTCGATTGAAGTAATCTTGGAAGCTCAACTTGAAAATAAAAGTCTTTAGCTTTTTGCAATTCGGTACGTAGTTGCAGCACGGTATTATTAAATCAAACGATACCGTCAGAATCTTGCGTATTTTTTTGGCGCCGCAAACGACGAACGCGACATAATGTATGCAGTAGAGTGCGATTCATCCAAAGGACTTTGGGATTTCTTTTTTTAGACTTAAGGGGGACAAAGTTATTAATGCATAGTTCAGCGATGCGCTCAAATTCTACAACCATTTTATCAACGTTTTCGTTTTCGAGAACACGAAGCGCTTGAAAAGAATCAAAACTAAATGCAAGGGTGTCCGTTATTGACGCGTCATCAGCACGAGAAATGTCAGGGAATTGAGTAATAATGCGCTGTACTTTAGTCATTGGAGAGGGAATTGAAACGAACACAGCTTTGTGATCAGAAATACCATTGATTACTTCGTACTGAAAACCAGTTTCCTTTAGATGAGAACTTAAGAAGACCAGATCAAGGACAGATGTGTTTCGGATAGGTGATAGCACGATTTGAGTAAGACCAAGCGATAATTAAAGAGATAAAAGTTCTCTACAAATGGCCGGATCATGGCCGGAGCAACACAAAGTTTGCCAATTAATACCTGGAGCATTGAAATCTCCCACGAACACAATCTCCGAAGTGCCGAAGCCCTGTTCGTGCATGAACAAGGTAAGCTTTTCTAAAGTTTTTATTGGAGAACCAGGTGCTCTATAGCACAAAGCAACAATTATAGACAGCCCTTTTAAACATAGCTTACACCAAGTAATTTCGATATTAGGCGTATCAGGGAGCACAGAAAATTTTATGTCCGATCGAAGACGAAGAGCAACACCACCCCCTTTACCACAAGATTGCTACGTATGTATACTAAGTAAGCTATGTATACGTATCTTGAGGACACAAAAACATTTTTTCCTCATCAGTGTGGTTTTCGGCAGAATTTATCCACTGTAACCTAATTAATAAAAACAGTCAATGACTTCACGTGTGCCCTAATTAAAAGGGTTCAGATTGACGCAATATGTCTCGACTTCTCCAAAGCCTTTGACAAGGTTCCACACAGGGAGTTAATCAATACGTTAGCACACCTAGGCATAAATTATAACTTAATACAGTGGATAAGTGCGTACTTGACAGGCAGAACACAATATGTAGAAATAAACGGCTTCAAATATGAGTTATTAAGTGTTACCTCAGGGGTACCGCGAGGTTCCGTTTTAGAACCAATATTATTTATAACACACATAAATAACATTTCATGCGGCATAGATAGAAGTACTACAGTGCGACTTTTTACAGACGACTGCCTAATTTATAAAGAAATACACAGTGAAGCTGACCAAAAAACATTTAATGATAATCTTGATGCTGTCTGTAATTGGTGCACTGAATCTAAAACGGAAATAAATAAAACGAAAACAGTTCCTTTGCGCGTCACAAACAAAAGTAATCGTGTCTCCTATTCCAATTACACTCTATGTTCTACCCGCCTGTCTACGGTCAATGAAATAAAATATTTAGGTGTAACAATATCCAGTAATCTAAATTGGGGGACCCATTTGGAAAACATTTGTGCGGTGGCGGAGAGAAAACTACGGTACTTGCGAAGAAAATTGAGACTTGCTACGGCTCCCGTTAAGCTAGCAGCATATCTTACGTATATTCGGTCAACATTGGAATATGCCAGCATTGTGTGGGATCCCTCGGAAATCAGCCTCATTAATATGCTAGAAAGAGTACAAAGGCCAGCTGCCAAGTTTATTCTTTCAAAGTACTCCTCAACTGAGTCAGTAGCAGAAATGCTACCCACTCTTCAACTGCCCACTTTAACTGAACGACGGCAATTAGCAAAGATGAAGTTCTTGTTTTTATTGTCAAAAATAAATTAAACATAAACACAACAAAATACTCAACGCCACGCCGCGGAATAAACCTAAGAAGAGTAAATGATTACACATACAAAGTGCCACAACAGCGTGTCAATGTATATGTGAATTAATTTTTTCCAAAAACAATTCGTCAGTGGAATGCTTTGCCATTACCACTGGTTCATTCTGATTCACTGGAAAAATTTGAGAACGGGCTGAAAGATATTTTTCTGTAAGCATGGTCTACTATGTTCATTTATTGCAATTCATTTGTATGCTTACTACGACAGCACTGCTTTTCCTTCAGCCTCAATGCTGGTGTTTCCAATGTATGTCTTGTAACATTTCCAAGTTCTAGTGTTGCTGTTTAACTTGCTGTATGATTTGAATGTATTAATGTTTGTCATTCTTAGTATGTCCCACCCCTGTAACAACCGAAAGGCTAACAGTATTTGGAAATTATTAAATAAAATAAATAATAAGATCGGTCGTTCCGTATTGCTACATAGCCTGGGGGTTTAAATTTGCAATCGTACACGTCGCTGTGTAACCAAGTATCTGTTTTCGCAATTACATGGAGTGAATCTGATGATACAAGAGCGAGTAAAGGTGTAAACTTGTTCACAATGCTTCTTGCATTCAAACACAAAAAACTTATACTGCTTTTACATGGCTGCAGTCAACAAGAACTTGCTCCAGCCGTAGAAGTAGAAGTGTTTTAAGCAACTTTGTTGGTAACGCGCTTTAGCGTGTCTGTATCAGTGTCCCACATGTAGCGTACGTACATCATCAAAATAAGCATGATCATAGCGTAGTTTAACTCTGCATCCCTTATCACGAAAACTTGCCGTAGCGTCCCCCAGTTTCTTACGTAAGGCGCGCACGTTTGGTGATAAGTCCTCAGTGATATGAAAACCATAACCTTTCAGTTTTGTAACGTTTTTCATAACCCGCATTTTTTCCCTGAAGTCAAAAATTTTCAGTATAAGAGGACGTGGTCTCCCATCCCGTGGTCGGCCCACACGGTCACAGCGCTCAATATCTGAACATGTTAGTTTAAGATGCTCTGTTATTATTTGCGAATCAGTATGCAATAAAGAATCAGTATTGTCGTCGTGAGTTTCTGGTAAACCATGCAAAAGGATGTTTTTCCGGCGCGAACGGTCTTCTAAACCATGGGATTTCAAAGCGCTTTTACAGACTGATTGCCTAAGAGAGACAATTTCAGAGTTAAGCTCGTCGTACACTGCACTGCAGTCAACAGCAGCTGTAGAAGATTCCAGTGAAGATACGCGCGCTTCATGGGCATCAAAGCGAGAATTAAAAGACTCTATTATATCAGTTGTGTCACTAGCAATTTGCTTTTGACCAGCCAACAACTGCGCGAGGAGATTAGCCGTTTCTGGAGTGGGATTGTCTGAGCAGTGATTGACACTCGTATTATTGGCATTAGCCCCCTGTGCCTTTGATGTATTTGTTGAAGGCATCCCACTAGGCCAAGAGTTGAGCTCAACGTCCCCACTCAAGAGAAGGTCATCGTAGCAATGCAACATACGAAAACAGAAATCAACAAGACTGCTCGAGGAGAACAGCAGTAACAAAAAGCGGTCATCTGATCGATTACAATAGGCATGCTTGATGCACGATATCTGCACGAAGAACAAGCAGTGATTAGGCATCGTTCCGGCGTCACCGCTGTTCTGCCCACTGAAGGAATGTGCTGACGGGATGTCCTTTATAGTCTACCATGTAGACGTCGCTGTCCGCAGGTGACCGGTGATTGGCCCAACAACAATGGCCTCAATCAATAGTTCAGCACGTGGCAGGCCGTTCGAGAAGCCGCAGAACACGCCATGGCCATCACCGAGACGAGTGACGGGGCAGTCCGGAGGCACTCTATCGGCAGGTTCCACGTGTCACGAAAAAGGCACCATAGACGATGAGGCAGCGCCGTCACAGAAGAAGCCATGGAAAAATCCGAGGAGTTGCACGAAGAACAAGCAGTGATTAGGCATCGTTCCGGCGTCACCGCTTTTCTGTCCACTGAAGGAGTGTGCTGACGGGATGTCCTTTATAGTCTCTCATGTAGACGTCGCTGTCCGCATGTGACCGGTGATTGGCTGAACAACAATGACCTCAATCAGTAGTTCAGCACGTGGCAGGCCATTCGAAAATCCGCTGAATACGCCATGGCCATCACCGAGACGAGTGACGGGGCAGTCCGGAGGCACTCTATTGGCAGGTTCCACGTGTCGCAAAAAAGGCACCATGGGCCATGAGGCAGCGCTTATGAGCCTTAGATTGTGGTCCGCTCGTCGCTTACTGAGGGGGTGTGCCCCACTGAGAGTCCCCAGGAAAAAACTGTTATCTTCTACAGCTTTATGGTCGTATTCCGGAGGTGCTCGTGGTAGCGTGTCGGCGGGTTTATGCTTTCTACCCGACTTGTAACGATGGTGACATCCAACTCCTGAAGTCGCAGACTCCATCGTGCTAATCGCCCAGAGGGGTCTCGGAGGTTAGCCAACCAAAATAAGCGTTGTGATCAGTCACAACTTTAAATGGGCGCCAATAGAGATAAGGCCTGAACATTGTAATCGCCCATATTACCGCCAGACTTTCTTTCTCTGACGTGGAATAGTTGGTTTCGGCACGTGACAGAGTGCGGCTCGCGTAGGCAATCACACGTTCGGTCCCATCTTGTCTTTGCACCAAGATAGCTCCGAGAGCATTGTTGCTTGCGTCAGTGGGAACCTCTGTGTCAGCATCCTCATCGGAATGACCAAATACAGGAGGGGATGACAATCGTTGTTGCAGTTCCGCAAAGGCAGTCGTTTGTTCGTCAGTCCACAGAAATGGGGTGTCATCACGCGTAAGTCTGATGTGTGGCTCGGCAATCTTAGAGAAGTTTTCAATAAAGCGACAATAATATGCGCAGAGCCCCAGAAATCAAAAACCTTTCTTGTCTGTCGGAGGTGGAAGAGCGGCCACAACGGCAGTCTTCTCGGGATCGGGCCGAACGCCTGCAGCGCTCACAATGTGACCCAGGAACTGCAGTTCTTTATAGCTGAAATGGCACTTCTCAGGCTTGAGGGTAAGGTAAGCGGATCGTATAGCTTCAAGAACACTCCGAAGGTGACGAAGGTACTCGTCAAACGTTCTTGAAAAGACAACGACATCATCTAGATAGACTAGTCAACTCTTCCACTTGAGGTCAGCGAGAACGGTATCCATCATTCGTTTCAATGTGGCTGGAGCGGAACAGAGACCGAATGGGAGCACTTGGAATTCATACAGACCGTCAGGAGTTACAAAATCAGTTTTTTTGCAGTCAGGTTCATCGACTTCGATTTGCCAGTAACCACTTTTGAGATCGATTGAGGGAAAATACTTTGCTCACCTCAGCTTGACAAAAAAATCACTCACTGAAGGTAACGGGTACACGTCTTTCTTTGTGACGTTATTTAGCTTCCTATAATCGGCATTAGAGCGAAGTGTACCATTCTTCTTCTTTACAAGGACCACTGGCGATGACCAAGGACTGCTTGATGGCTGTAATACACCGTCTTGAAGCATTTCCTTCACTTGATTTTGAATCACGCATCGTTGGGTTGGTGAAACGTTGTAAGGCTGTTATGTATAGGGTGCGCGTCACCGTAAGTGATAATACGTTGTCTGGTAATTGATGTCTGACGGATTCTCGATGAACGTGCAAAACAGGCGTGGAATTGTATCAGCAGGTTGTTAAGCCACCTTCTGTTTTCGTCAGAAAGCGTTGGATTTATGTGGACAAACCAGAGAGGTGTTTCGGCATTATCGGTTGCCTCGGAAGCAAAACACTCAGTCACATTGGTTACTGGGTAGGCATAGGCGATGACAGTACCAGGGAAAAGTGTTGGCACTCGTAGCTGAAGTTTGTAACAAGAACCTCGCAGTGGCCAGCCTGGAGGTCTACTAGGCTTCATGCTACGCAGACACCTTGTGAAAAGAGTAGGTATCATTGCTTTCCACCATCAATTCACCGTGTGCTGATTTGTTACACGCCGCATGAACCATAACACTTGAGCGCAGTGATATCGTCACAGCATCGTCCATTACACACAGACATACTCAATCGGGGCTGGGATTATATTCTGGTGTGGTGCTTTTTTTGAGAACGTGACGAGGCGTTGTCGGATGTCGATCATAGCACCGTGTTTCCTCAGGAAGTCCATGCCAATTATCAGGTCTCGAGAACACTGACGAAAAACGCTCAAGCTGACAACAAAGGTAGAACCCCGAATCTGTATTCGTGCAGTGCAAACGCCAAGTGGCGTGACGATATGCCCGCCAGCAGTATGAATTGGCCTGAGGTTTCAAGGCATCGTCATTTTCTTCAGGAGAGCAGCCTGTTTTCCCCTTATTACAAAAAATCCACGCCCGTACGTGTCAACTAAAGCACTGATTTTGCAACCGTAAAGCAGCACTGGACTGTCTAATGAAATATTTGCGGAACCAGATGGTGTCGTCGTAGGGGGGGTATCGTCAGTTTGCGGAAGCGTTGGTAGGAGGTCTTGAGCTTCTCCAGTATGAGCGGCTTCGACCCGAAGGTCGCTGTGGTTAGTTTCCCCGGCGTACACTGGGTGACCGACTCGGCGCCACGCTTGAATAGGTACGGCGACTAAAAGAAAGTCGCCGCGGTGACGAGGAGCGTGACTGCTGCAAGGATAATGAAGTTCCGAGCTGCTGAGCCACATACTCTTGAATTTCAAGGGACCGCTGACCGAACCTTGGTGGCAGTGAGTTTGTCAAAAATCCGGGTAGTCGAAGTTGTCGGTAAGAACAGTGTTGGTAAAGATGCCCAGCTTCGCCACAGTGGAAACCTAGAGGACGTCTATCTGGCGCACGCCAGACGTCTGATTTCCGCGAGATCAGGCGAGGTGTGCTGTAATATGACGCCGTTTGTACCGTCTGCAGCATAGCTGGAGCCACGATGGGAGGCGCAATTGCAGTTGTAATTGCTTGCCGCAAAGCTTGAGCATACGATATGCGGGGGAAGTCACTGGGTAGTTGATAATCCCGCATCAAAGGCACTTCTCTTAAGGCATGCTGAACTTCATCTTGGACAACACTGGACAACGAGGAGATAGTGGGCTTCGAGGGCACTGACAGCTTCTGGAGTTCTTCGCGGATGACTGAACATATGAGCTCTAAGAAGAAATCTATTTGGCCACTGAAAGTTCACAAGTAGTGCGTAGTTGAAGCGCTGACGTGCCGTTTGTATGACGGGGCCCGGTGCCTGAGAGTGCTTTCGAAGGTGATGGCTTCTGTGAGAAATTATGATACAGCCTTTCGCGGACTGCGCACAAGCCCAACAAAAAGCTGCGCTTTCACCCCGCGCATGAGGCACCGTACCTTCTTTACTTCTGGCTTGCCGGGGTCAGCTCGGTGGAAAAGACGCGTCATGTCTTCGGCATACATCGCAATCTCTTCACTCGGCAGTTGTATGCGGACTGCAGATCGCGCTCAGCTCTCTCCCGACGGTATGGGCTGGCATAAGTCCCAAGAAGTTGGCGTTTGAAGTCTTCCCATGATGTACCATACACGTGCGGCGTCCAAAAGACTGAAATAGACGTGCCGCCGTTTGTCTGCGTAGTCCCTCTGGTTGTGCACTGTAACGAACCCGTAAGGAACAAGTCAGTCTTCGACATCCTCCAGTGCAGTGCCATGAAAAGGATATGGCGTTCGCGGTGTGAGTAAGGTGCAATGAAGCGGTGTTGTGCCGTTCATACCATTTGGGTTGTTGTCAGTAGAGCTGGTTGCAGCTGTCATGTTGTTTGCGAGCAGCCCAAATTCAGGAGATTACCCTCGAATTCCTCTGCTGGCGTGGTGCACAGGAGTGACCACCGGTACGACGCTCTACTTCTAGCTATGTGGAGGGATATGGTGCATAGATTACCCAGCCTGTCCACTAGTTTGTCATGCACCAAAGACCATGAAGACAAGACAGAAACAGCGGGGCCGAAAGACACGAGCGTGTATCTTTTTAACGAAGCCATAACAATCACTTGTTCGTTCTCTTTGCCCTTTTCGGTTCGCTAGGGCTTGCCAGCTCCAGGTAGCAATATGCCGCCAGAAAAAAAAAGTGATGCCACAGCCACTACTTATTCATTTTTTTTACTACAGAAGTGCGCAGTGTAGTACCCTCGCCGCACGGGCATATAAGCCGGTACTACCATAACACGAAATTCAAACCAGAAAATGATCGCGAGGGAGTTGCCATCACTGCACAACACTATCTCTTTAATGCCACATGCATAGATGCAGACCGCTTTGCAGAGCTTCTTTTTGTTTTCAAGTGCTATTTATGTGAGAGTAGCCTTCAAACAGTTTTTTTAAACCACAGTGCAACATTACTGGCGCAATGGTTTTTAGAGTTGTTTGTTCCAAAATTGAAGCACGGCAGAGCCACAATGCGTGTTCTTCCTGCAGCCGGTGGTCTGGGCGCGAATGGCCGAGTTGCATAGCGACACTCTGCCAAGTGCTGTTTTTTGGTGAGCCACCTATCCAGTCCTGGTCTCCTATGAAACCAAGACTTCGGATCAAAGCAAGTCTCAAAGAGCATGTGAAATTTCGGACTTCTATTTAATGCGAAAAGAACAACTTTGAAAACCACATCAGCGCATCTTTCATTGCATTTGGAGATACCGTTTTAAAATTGATACCGGAGTCTTGCAATAATCCACTAGTGTCAGTGCTGGAATCGGGTTTTCATAGATTCTTTCATCTTGTGTTGTCTATCTGGTGGTCAGTCATGCTCTTGTGCAGTATAAGCTGATGTGTGCTCGAGAATAATTCAAAGTTGAAAGTTTGTGCAGTCGTGTATCTTGTTATAAATTTATATGCGTAGGCTATAGCTGCAGACGAGTTCACCTGGCTTGCAACCTTGTAAGTCATGTTTATGTAACGGCGTTTATTTACAGAGCAGAACGCAGAAGGCAAAGCACTGAGCAGCGTCCGGCCAAGTGCAGCAAGCGCGAGCTTATGCTGATGACGATGCCCCTGAGGCACCTCTTCTTCACTACAATCCCCCTCCGCAGAAAATGGCACCATTCTGGCGGATTAGGGAGAAGAAACGACTAGTGATCATAGTATGGCTTGAGGCGAGAGATGTGGACAGTGTCGCGGCTGTGGTAGCGTAGGTCTGTGGATTGGATGATGGGCTGCGCGATATAGTTGACGAGTGACGTTTGCTTTACAACGCGGTATGGCCCGAGGCATCTGGGAAGAAGTTTTCCGGAGCGGCCAGGTGCGTTAGCAGGTGCCCGAAGCCATATCATTGAACCAAGTGGAAAGTTTGGAGCCGAACGGTCTCCAGTCTGGCGGGATTGCTGCTGCCACTGGTCCTGGGTAGAAAAAGAGCGGGCAAGCTGGCGGCATTATTCAGCATGTCGGGCAGCTTCAGACAGAGTTGTACTTTCGTACTCATAAGGGTTATATGGAAGAATAGTGTCTACTGTATTTGAAGGTTCTCGTCCGTATAGAAAAAAGTACGGCAAAACCCAGTAGTAGCATGTACGGCATTATTATAGGGGTAAGTGACGAATGGGAAAACTTGGTCCCAATTTGAATGATAAGAGGCGACGTACATCGACAGCATATTGCCAAGAGTACGGTTGAAGCGCTCCATCATGCCATCCGTTTGAGGGTGCTACGCTGTACTTGTGCGGAGCACGATTAGGCATTTTTTGAGTAATGCCTTCAAAGCGTCAGGAAGGAAGGCACGGCCTCTGTCACTTGAGAGCTCGCGAGGGGCACTATGACGTAGAATGAAACGTTGCAACAGAAACGTTCCAACGTCACGGGCTGTGGCAGTCGGCAGCGCGGCTGTTTTGGCATAGCGTGTCAGATGGTCTATCGCAACATTAATCCAGCGATTACCAGCTAGAGTTGAAGGCTGTGGTCCGTAAATGTCAATGCCGACGTGATCAAAAGGTCGACTAGGTGACGGGTAGACTTGGTGACGGGTACAATTGCCAGGGAGGTGACTTTGGTCGTTGGCACTGAGCACACGCGCAAATGAATTTCCGCACGTAGTTATACATGGCACGCCAATAAAATCTGAGTCGAAGCCTAGCGTACGTTTTGAAGAGGCCTGCGTGTGCGCACTGTGGGTCTGCGTGAAAACCTTCGCAGATAACAGCTCGAAGATGGCGGGGTGTCACAAAGAGACACTTGCGACCATGGGAAAGGTAGATGCGTCGATAAAGAAGATCATCCCTTGGGCAAAAGTTGGTAGCCTGGCGGCGGAGAGCGCGAGACGGCGAAAGAGTGAGAGGATCAGAAATCATGCTTACGAGGCCACTGATACAGGGATCCTTTCGTTATTCCACTGCCATGTTGCACAAAGCAGATGACGCCAGTGCAGGCTCGAGGAAAGTGAGGCAAACACCTTCATTCAATATTGGTGAGCGAGAAAGGGCCTCGGCGTCCGTGTGATCACGACCGCAAATAACGCGGATGTCGTACTCCTGAAGTTTGAGCGCCGAGCGAGCAAGTCGTCCGGAAGGGTCTTTAGGTGTGGATAGCCAACAAAGGGCGTGGTCGTGAGTGATGACGTCAAGTGCGTGACCATACAGGTAGGGAAAAATTTTCCAAGGGCCCAAATAATAGCTAAACACTCTTTCTCGGTCACGGAGTAGTTAGCCTCGGCTTTCGTCAAAGTTCGGCTTGCGTAGACGACGACATATCCATCAAACCCTGCCTTTCGTTGCGCGAGCACAGCGCCAAGTCCAACACCGCTGGAATCAGTGTGAACCTGCGTGGGAGCGGCAGGATAGTTGTGGCGGAGAATAAGTGGTGAAGTAAGCAGGCGGCGTAGTTTGGTGATTTCATCGTCGCATGCAGGTGACCAGGTGGAGAGGTCCTTGTCACCGCTAACAAGGCCCGTAAAGGACGCACATACGGAAGCGAAATTTCGAATAAAGCGTCGGAAGTATGACGACAAGCCGACGAAACTTCCAAGTTCCTTTACGTTCTTTGGCTTCGGAAAATCGGCGACTGCTCAAAGCTTCGTGGGGTCGGGCAGTATGCCGTCTCGCGATACGACGTCGCCAAGATTGGTGAGCTGCCGGGCACCATAACGACACTTCTTGATATCGAGTTGAAGGCCGGCGTCGGTGAGGCGTGTGAGGACGTGCTCGAGACAACTTAAATGGGTTTCAGAATCCATGGAAAAGACAACTACGTCATCGAGGTAGCATAAACATGCGTTCCGATTGAAGCTTCGTAAAATAGTGTCCATCATTCTTTCAAATGTGGCTCGAGCATTACAAAGGCCGAAAGGCATAATAACTGTAAATTCGTATAATCCATCAGGCGGGACAAATGCCGTGTTCGCTCGGTCAGATGCTTCTATAGGAACTTGCCAGTATCCAGACCGTAAATCCAGTGAAGAAATGTATTCTGCTGCCTGCAAACAGTCAAGGGCGTTGTCTATTCCGCGGTAACGGGTAAACGTCCTTACGGGTGATCTTGTTGAAACGTCGGTAGTCCACACAGAACTGAATGAAGCCGTCCTTCGTCTTAACAAGAACGACCGGTGACGCCCAGAGACTGTTAGAAGGCTGTACAATACCCCACTGGAGCATGTCAGCAACCTGGTCGTCAATAACACGGCGCTGCGACGCTGGGACTCGGTAGGG
The DNA here is from genome assembly GCF_043290135.1 of Rhipicephalus microplus. Lineage (NCBI taxonomy): Eukaryota > Metazoa > Arthropoda > Arachnida > Ixodida > Ixodidae > Rhipicephalus > Rhipicephalus microplus. The sequence goes on from NC_134700.1 coordinate 41,237,712, forward strand.
ACACTGTCGAAGAGGCGTATGGCTTCCTGCGTCAATCTTGTGAGATATGTTTGATGTGCAACCGAGGCCAGAAGCGTAGCTGTCGAAACAGTACGAAACTTTTGCAGCAGGTTGAACAACTGGCTTCGTTCTGAAGAAGACGTTGCGACATTGATGGAGCGGCGGAAACCGTCAAGGAGTGACTGGTCAACAACAGAGTCAGAAATTAGCGTGCTGAGGTCCATAGAAAGTGAACTAGACGGAGCGTCAAAAATGTGACGGGCGTCGATCGGATGCACGTGACCAAGACATTCTCCTTGGAATAAAGGTAAAGACCCTTCTAGCATTTTGTACACGAGCGTCTTCGTGACGCCATGGTGGAGAGTAAGGAGAGCAACAGGCAGTGGAGAACGTTTCCGTTGAATGAACAGGGCAGAGGGCGTAAATAGAACATGACCGTTGGAAATAGCATCACACGACACAGTCACCAGCAGAGAAGAGCGCAGTGGTACAGTAGTGTCGTCGGAAACAGAGATTTTATAATACTGCAGGGAGGCTTCAACAGCACCAACATCGGGAAGTGCAGATAGCTCACGTTCAGCGCGACAGCCGTCACTGATGGCATTATTATTCACAAGGAAGTCCTAGCCGAGTATCATGTCATGGGAACACGAGGACAGCACTACGAATTCGAGGATATACACAATCCCTTCGATGACGACTCGTGTGGTACAAGCTGCGAGAGGTGTTAACTTTGTACGTTAACCGTTCTAAGAGAGAGGCTGGATAATTGCGTCAGAACTTAGCGGAATTTGCGGCACAGGTTGATGAAAAGGACGGATAGAGCGGCTCCGGTGTCGACAAGCGCCACGACGACGATACCATCGACTGACACTTCATTGACGTTAGCTGGACAGGGGCGAGGACTTGTGCATGGCAACGGGGACGCAGTTCGTGTCTCGGAAAATGCGGCGTTAGTTTTCCTGGTCGGTGGGTCTGGATTGGCGACGCATAGGGGAAAGCGAACGTCGACGTGGAGATGGGAAGCGGTGGGTGGGGCCGAGTGGACGATCAGGAAGAAAGGAAGAGGAAGGAGGGCTTGAAGGCGTAGAAGAAAACTGAGGGTCGAAAGAGGGCATTCGTCGAATGTTCTGAACAGCCTGGCGACGACGACATTAAAGTGCCCCGTGGCCAACACCGCCACTAGCAAAACATATCGGACGGTTGTCGTAGGTCCGAGATTGGTCGGAGTAGATGCCGACTTGCGGCTAGGGGGCAGAAAACTTTGGCCGAGGTGGTATTGACATAGGCGGCGGTGAATAGGTCGGCGGCGAAAAGGGTGGCGGTGAATACATAGACGCTGGCTGGAACGCAGGCTGTCGAGGTCGAGCAACGGCCTCAGCATACGTGAGAGGTGCGGCAACTGGCGGCGGTTCACGGGCGGGAGGAAGAACTTGTACGACTTGGTCTTGAATGAAGTCGCGGAATGTGGGCGTCAATCTGCGTAGTTGATCGGGTACGCAGGACTTCAAAGCGAGTTTACGAGTGACCTCAGCTCGGATGAACTCTTGGATCTTAGAGAGAAGAGGAGCATGGTCTTCTGATATGCCAAGGGTTGTTGGGCTGGACAAAGAGTCGTCGAGCACCGAGGGAGGTCGGGTGGAAAGACGTTGCCTGCGCAACTCTTCAAAACTCCGGCATAACTCTGTCAGTTCTACGACAGTGTGAGGACTCTTAGAAAGCAACATTTTGAAAGCGTCGTCCTCAATGCCCTTCATGATGTGCTTGATCTTAAGCTCTTCGGAAATCAACTCGGTGACTCGCTCGCAAAGGTCCTGAACGTCTTCAGTATAGCTTGCGAAATTCTCACCAAGCTGCTGGGACCGAGTATGCAAGCGTTGTTTGGCACGGCGTTCGCGTACCTCAGGCCGTCCAAAAACTTGTGTGAGGCTCGTTTTGAAGACAGACCATGTAGGGAGTTCCACTTCGTGGTTTGTGAACCACAGCTTGACCACGTCCGACAGGTAGAAGAAGACGTAGGCCAACTTGGTGGTGCCATCCCATCTGTGGTGAGTACTTACTCGCTCGTACATTTAAATCCAGTCTTCAACGTCCTTGTCTTCTGTGCCTGAGAAAACAGGGGGATCTCGCAGACGCAGAGAACCGGCGTGGAGAATAGTAGGCGGTGCCGGTGGAGGAGTTGGAGCGGCGCTTGCGTTGGTAGGCATAATGGATGGTAAAATGCGATTTCGAAGCTCCAGGGTGATCGAAACCTAGCAGACTCCACCACTTTTAACGGGGTTTATTTGCAGAGCAGAACGCAGAAAGCGAAGCAGTCAGCAGCGTCCGGCCAAGCGCAGCAAGCACGAGCTTATGCTGATGGCGATGCCCCTGAGGCGCCGAGAATTGCCACTGAAGCTCCTCTTCTTCACTACATTTATAAATCATGAAATACCTTGTGTTTATTTGTAAATTAGTCAAACAAGCTTGTTTTAATCAAGTTTCATTGAAACCTATTCCTAAACATTTTTGTCTGTGGCAGATTTTTTTTTGCACAGTGACTGTTGAAGTATTTGTTCATTTCTTTTCATAATGGCCACATGGCATTTGATTTTGATAGTTCATTATAACGCCTGCTGTCATTGTTCTCTATTGTTTTTTATTGTTTTAGCTTGCATTTATGCTATACTGCAATGCTTAGAGCTTATTTCAAGGTGTTTATTCCTATTTACGTATGCAGGTGTGTGAAAAAAATTAGCGTTTCATCAAGACGTGGCCGTTGAAGTTTGTTGGCCTCGAAGGAGGTTAGGAAAGGCACTTCACACGTGTGTTCATAGATTTGCAGCCCGATTGCTGATGCCCCTCAGAGCATGATCTGCGGCAGCCTGTGACGGTTGGTTTCCTGCCCAATCGCTGCTTGCAGGACCCTGGGTAGCCCACCGTCATTGCCTCATCTCCTGCTGCAGCCTCTAAATCGTCGCCCCACCTCTGCTGCCCTGGCCAGCCCTATGCCCATAAAGTCTTGCTCAACTCACCTCCTAGTTTGGGCTGCATAACTGAACAGCATTAACTTGAAAAACTGAACTAAAAAATAAATGGTTTGACTTGGTATGTTCAGGTATAAAGTTACAAAAATTGTGTTCTTGTATTCTTATTTATATATTGCTTGTGTGTGGAATATTTGCACCAAGCAGTTATTTTAGTTATGGTTTTCTAGCTAATACTTGATAGAACAGCCTGTTACAATTTCTCGCGAAACCGAAGAGGAGTGTGAGGAGAAAACTAGACAGTAAATAGACTTGTGCAGTCTTATGCTCTACATTTGGGGAGGGTAATAGATAATGCAAAAAAATCGAAAAATGCACAATTTAGAGAAATGGTGTAGTGTTTCTAGACTAGTCATTCAGTGGCCAATCGCCTTGAAGTATACTACACCGTGAAACTCGTACGGGGCTGCTATAAGTTGCTAGGGGAAGTTATGGGGGCATAATGTGAAGCTTACCTGCTAAGGAATGCCAGTGGTAAAAAGCCCATAATAATAACAGTGGACTACTGGTAAGCCAATGGTAGCCGGCATTCGTCGTAAAGGGAATGCTGGCGTAATCATGGCGTTTCATTGGCAACAAAGTGGCCCGAAAATGGTCCTATGCTTGATGTATGTTGGCATTTACGTCGGTGAAAGGAGGGGCCTTCATTGGCATGTGTAGAGTGGGCCGGTGTCGGCGGATATTGGCAAATGCAACGGCAGAACGTCGGCCCCAGTTCGGATTGAACATCGTTCCTGCATGGGAAGAAGCTGCTCTTGGCCGAGTTGAAAATCTTGGGCCAATATTGCGGCCGACATTAGCTGACACGGGTCCAAGATTGATCCAACGCCGGTGTGCTGCCTGGGGTTGTATGTATGCAGACTGTCATACGCAGCGTGATTCGCCTGAGGAGAAAATCGCCAGTGTTTAGTGTCACGATAGCGGCAAACTTGGTAAACGTGCCCCGCTTCGCCACAATGACAGCACACCAATAGACGGGCAGCGGTGCACCACAACTCGGTTTTCCGGCACTCCTGATTCAATGGAGGGTTCTCCATTGAATCACCTTGCAATGGTCAGGTGTCGACCATACGGCAGTGTTCGTGTCGGTGAGATGAAAACCAGTGGCGGCGACGATGCATAAGTGGTAGCCGTGTCGCTGGAGGCGGCATCGACCGAGCAGCGACGACTGAAAATCGGAAAGCATCAGCATAGGTAAGGTGCCATCGCATGTGGCGACAGCCCGGTGAACAAAGAACTTCACGAACCTCTTCTTGGTCAGTGTCAGCGACAGACGACAATGCTAGCTTCGGTTCTATTGGTGGTATAAACCGAGCTGAAAAAGTTGCTCTCACAGAATGTCAGATAAATTCAGGTAGAGGCTTGTCGTTTCCCCAGAGGCTTGTCGCAGTCCCAGGAGAGGTATTCGTGTAGAAGTCGTCCGTCTTAATTGTCATGCTGACAGTAACGTTGCTGTAGGGCCCGTTCAACCGCTGGGGCTTTTTAGGGGCGAAGCTCCTGAAGGTGGACGTCTGGCCATTCCTTGTATGTATGTATGTATGTATGTATGTATGTATGTATGTATGTATGTACGTATGTATGTATGTATGTATGTATGTATGTATGTATGTATGTATGTATGTATGTATGTATGTATGTATGTATGCATGTATGTATGTCTGTATGTATGTAAAGCGACCACCTGCCTACAGTTCTACATTTGCCATCTCTCCAATGCTTCGTCCTTGCAAACATCCCACAACGCCCCATCAACAGTCCACCACTTAACCGACCATAAAGCAAATACTGTTGAAAAATAGACAATATGAAATGTACGATAGTCGTGTACTTGTATCCAGGTGCGCGGTAAAGAACCATAGAAAGTGCTATTGTGTCTATTCCTTGTTTGTAACCACCTATAGCTCCATCTTTGAACCGTGCGCACTACTTTGTCCTTGCAAACATTCTACTGCGCCCTCTCATCGAACAATCACTTCACCTACCATAAAGCAGTTATAATGTAGGGGGAACGCAAGCGAAGTATAGTTACCACTTACGAATAATAAAATTTCTTTTGTAAATATATAGAGTGCTTGTCACGTCTTTGATCATGTAGTGGGTGATATTCGTGGATGGTTCACGGTTTAGCGATGCAACCCTCCAGCGTTTCGCCCCACTAATCATCCTTCACTTTGCGGATATGCTGTTTTTTCTGTTTTTGTGAACTTGGCTACAATTGTCACTGGTTTTCTCATTAGCCTAGCAAATGACTCCTCTTTCACTGCTCGCACAAGATACTGCAACTATCTTCATTCTGGCATTTCGGGATCTGCCCTGAAGTAAAGACGGCCTATGTTGTCGGCGAACATAGCAACGCTCTTATTTGGTTTTCGCAATCTAGGAGACTTTAGGAGACGTTGCGGATTGACCTTTCTAATGGCACTAGTAAAGGTGTTGAGCAGCTGAATGCAGAAATCGTCTCACGTAGCCAAGCTTCTCTCCCGGTTGATGCGTCATGTCTAGGCATTGTCTTTGAGATAACGTAGGCATTCGAAAACTTGCCTTCTCGGGTGGCACACTGGTTGTACTTCGCGCAGCCTTCGAACTGGTCCAGCCAGTCTTTGGCGTCTTCATAGGCTTCATCCATCAAACAATGCGGGATTCATAGGATTTGGCAGGCTCAAGTGCGTCGGAACTGAAATGTTCATGGTGTTTGGCAGACAATTGCTGGAAGCTTCCGGTACAAAATTAAGCTCGGGTGCAAAGCCTAGTAGATGTCTATTCAAACAGTGCACCGGTGTTTCAACACTTCAGGGTGATTTCTGGCTTGATGGTCGGCCCCGCGAAGAAACGCCAAGCATGAAGCTCACCCTGCACCTCCACCAGTGTGTCGGCGTGGGACTGATGATCACACGGAAGATGAAAAACAAATAGGCTTTATCATAATCTGCAAAAAGAGCAGTGACAATTGCTAGATCCTTGATTGGCACACAGTTTTCTCGCACTTATAGTTTGTCCTCCCCACTGGCACATATGAGCGGCAATATGTAATGTTTACGAAACTGCGGATAGCCATCACTGCATTAAGAAAAGCTTGTGTTAGGGCTAGTTGAAACATACTGCAGGAAAAGGATGCACTGTGAAGGCACTTCGGCTCTTGACCCCCCCTGCCTTTTATTGGTGAACGAGATTGTAAATAGTGCGACTTAGCAGTGTTCGCACTCTTCAAGCTAACCAACATACCTACTTGCAGGCATCGAGTTCACGTAGGATGCCAGCTTGATGGCTCATTGCTGTATTCCAACCCAACGCTGTACAACGTGACTACCCCTGAACCTCAACACTTGGGAAACCCAGCTCCAAGTGTGACAACACAAAAGCGTGTAGACTCAATGGTCCCTGTCCAGCCAGAAGAGCCGAAATCATCCCCCTCTGTGCTGCTCTCTGTGATGATGATCATGAGAAACACCACCTTTGCCGCATATCGATAACATCGAGCCTCAAAACAAAGACGTCTCCTCGCCGCCCTACGAAACCGCCCCACTGCTCGTCGCAATCGCACACTGGCATCCGACATCACGCCGGACCGAGAGAGCTATACTACTCCTCAGCCAAAGAAATTAAGGTGAACTTCAGAGTCACCTTTGTGTTTACACGAGCAGCTGTCAGTTCCTGTTGTGTTCGGCACGCCTACAGACGAGGCCACAAATGAACCAGTGGCTTTCATTGCTGTGCTTACCGACAAACTGGAGCAGCTTCAGCAGTTTCGAGAGTCATCTGCAAAACTGTCGATGGCACATGATCAAGCTCCACTGAGCATAGCAGATCAGTCTGGTAAGTGCAAGGAAGCTTCAGAATCACTACAACTACTGCGAACTGACTAGCCTATGAGCACTTTGTTTATTAGCGTGCATATTGAGAATGCAGAAAACGCTTCCTCGTCTACCCCAAAGCCATGACTGATTAATTTTTTGGATCAAGTTCCTGATATTCCTCCTACCGCTTGTTACAGTGGTGCGGATGTGATTGAATTCATAAACGTGGAAAAGAAGCATCGACAAGCCACATAGACACTCATACCTCCTAGGATGCAGTTTGGGCAGCTTCTTCCGAGCATGCCGCCTTTAATGTTGTTTTCAAGGCACAGCCAAGGCCGACCACCAGAAGCTTGTTTCGCATCTCATCCAGTCAAGTCCCTGCGTATTTCAGTGTAGTACCGTGCGTCAGACGCGACGCACAGAAAACATTGGGCACGACGCTGAAGCGCCGGCCGACAAGATGTACGCAGCAGTCGATAGCCAAGCAGGAACTGTTTTATTATATACAATACCGCGCATAGATACACAGGGTAGCGCCTCCTAAAGGCGAAAATACTCTACATTAAACTGAAGCTAGCTTTTCCTGAAACCGAAATACACCACATCGTACGTATGGCGCAGGCTCCAACGTACAAGTAAGAAGACAACTTTAGGACACGAAGCCCTTAAATTTGGATGGTTTGTTACGTGAACGCTTAAAACACCGAAGCACCATTCGCTCTGAAATGGCCCGCCGCGGTGGTCTAGTGGCTAAGGTACTCGGTTGCTGACCTGCAGGTCGTGGGCTCGAATCCCGGCTGCGGCTGCTGCATTTCCGTTGGAGGCGGAAATGTAGGCTCGTGGGCTCAGATTTAGGTGCACGTTAAAGAACCCCAGGTGGTCGAAATTTCCGGAGCCCTCTACTACGGTGTCTCTCATAATCATATGGTGGCTTTGGGACGTTAAACCCCACATATCAATCAATCAATCGCTCTGAAATGCTCCCCTGTGGAGCAGCAAGTTCAGTATGTGAGGATGAGCCTACTGGCTTGCTTAGGCACTGCTCAGGCACAGCCGAGAGCGTGAAGTAAATACTGGAATCCGACGAGTCGCTTAAACGTCCCTGAGTTGCAGCTGAGGACGAAGAACCCTGGCGCAAAACATGGGAAGCTTAAGGTCCAGATGCATGTTCATTAGTGTTAGGAAGGGCACTGACATGGAGACCAGGCTCGTCATTGAAGTATTTATACAGAGCCTGAGAAAAGTCCGAGGACGTTGAAGCATACTCGGTGAACGGTTAAACTTCCTGGTGGCTGAGCACCATATCTGGACTTGCAACCGGTGCCTGAATACCATTTTCTCTCGCGAAAAATAGTGATGCTGCAAGAATAGGGATAAAAACCATTGGAAGAACCAAGGCAGAGTATTGCGGCTGGTTCTGCAAAGGTATCGAAGGGTGCAAGCGTGAAGGGGGTTCCCGTTCGGAATGAATAATTACATGTTTAGAAGCATTCCAAAGCGACCCATAAATGAGCTTAAATGCTTGAAATACCACTACAGACCTAACAGTAAAAGGACCTCTAAACTTGTGTTTCCCCCTGGAACACGTACTTTGAATCTTTGACCAACCTGAATGACTGAAAGTTTGGATCCTCACTTCTGATTCCCATAAATCTTCATTTACTCTTGCCTATAAAAAACTCGCGTCCTTATGGTATTGTTCGAAAATGACTGCAAAGTAGAAGGTAACGGCAGATCAGTTATGTTGACCGCAGTGCGAGGTTGACGCTCATTAAGCAACACCGTGGGAGACGATTCCGTAGTTGCCTGAGCAAAAAAACGGCATGTACCCAATTACTCCATATTTGCAATCTTTGGAGGACTTTGTTATGGTTTGGCTATTTGAGTGTCTAATTCAGGACCCTGTTGAATCAGTCAACCTGCACATTCGATTGAGGACAGTAGTTGGAAATACAGGGGTGCTATATCTCGTTTGGAAAGAAAAGTTTCAAACTAACGAGACTTAAACTGGGGACCGTTGTCTGTTGCTAAGCATGCTGGAAAACCTTCACGGCAGAAGACTGAAGTCAAGAAGGTGATGACTTCATCAGATATAGCGCCTCGAACAAAACAAACCTCAGGCCATTGGAGTAATAGTCAATCTAAGTGACTGCAAAGCGACAATCTGAGGGAACATTTGAAAGAGGACCGATATTGTCCATGCCTAACTTCTCCCATGGTTTTTCAGGAAAAGACACTGGTTGTAGGGGTAGAAAGACAAGTTCATCGATTTGTTGGCAGCCTGATATAAGTAACAGTTCCGAACTGCACTTTCCACTTGTTTGTTAAGGCATGGCCAACAATACATGTTACGAAGCAGCTGATCTGTACGAATTATGCCTAGATAATTTTCGTGGAATAACTGAAATACTTGCCCCCTGCAAGTTTCTGGAACAGCAACACGTTGTCCGCGAAAAATGAGCCCATCAGCATAAGACAGTTCGTCTTTCACTGCAAAGTAAGGTACAAGTACTGAAGTCAAATGATTCTTTGGAGGCCAACTCTCAGCAATGTACTGAATAGCATGCAGGGAGGTACCATCAACAGCAGTTGCCGCCTGTAACTCGTCCCTACTTAAGCAAGGAGCAACTAAAGAATCTTTCTCTTTTTCCTGCACCTCTGCTGGTGGAACGTGGACTGGCAGCCGGGATAAAAGCACCCGCTACGACATTATCGGCACCAATGCAATATTGTACAGAAAAGTTATATATAACAACGTGAGGCACCATCGAGAAATTCGCAAGAGGCAACGCCACCCCACGCCAGCTGACAGCAAAGGAGTTAAAGCCTGGTGCTCAGTCCGTATTGTAAAATACAGACACTAAAGATACACATGCCATTTTTCTACGCGAACATACAAAAGCTTCGCGTTCTCCTGCTGAATACCGGTGTTCCGCCGAGGACAATGTTCTAGATGCAAAAGCAACAGTCAGAAGCTGATCTTCTCTCTGCTGTTGAAGGACTGCTTTGATGCCGACATTGAATGCATCGGTGGTAACCACCAGCGGAAGATGGTTATCAAAATATTTTTGACCGGGTGGTCGGCAAGTAGTTCTTTAACCTGGCTGAAACTGTTATTGGCCTCAGCGGAATATTTAAAACTCTGACCTTGCCGGAGCATGTGGCGCAGAGGCTCAACAACATTAGCATGTTGTGGTAGGAACTTTGCATAATATCCAACAAACTCCAAGAAAGAATAAAGTGCTTTAGCATGAGTAGGAACACGGGCATCAGGAATGGCAGTGACCTTAGGCTCAACTGGTTATAAACGGCCAGCTCTTTATTTATGTCATAACAACGCGATTTCAGCAGCAGCAAATACACACTTGTCATTAAGCTTCATGCCGCAGAAATTCATTTTAGGCAACACATTTTTCAAGTGAACATTATGCTTTTCCCGTATAGGGCTCCAGACGAAAATGTCGTCTAAGTAACAGACGACACCTGGGCACCCCTTCAGTACATCGCTCGTCATTTTTTTGAATATAGCTGCAGCAGATGCGAGCCCGAAGCACACACTACGATGTCTGTAAAGTCTTTGATGTGTTACAGAAGTAGTAAGATCAGACTCTTTTCCACTAACTTGACCTGGTGGTATGCGGTTGAAAGATGAAGTTTAGAAAAAAAATTAGCGCCTGTTACCTGTTGTAATAGTTCCTCGATGTAAGGCAGAGAGAACCCATCCACCACAATGGCTTTGTTCGGCTCACGGAGATCAACACGCAGTCGGATGAAATTGTCCTTTTTGCTGACGACGATGGAAGGAGACACCCAGTTCGAAGCATCTACCCTCTCAATAATGCCAGTCCACTATAGTCGTTGCAGCTCGCTGGGAAATTGTTGCCTCAGCAAGAAGGGAAGACGACTCAGTTTCGCCGCTACTGGCTGCACACCAGGTCGACGCTGGACGCGGTGAATATGATTCCGGACGGTGGCGTTGTCCAACGAAAACAAGTGGTGATACTCCGGTGGCGCGTTCGCCGGGGCCACCGAGGAGTCGACGAGAGAACAAGTGAGGGTCCCACCCCTGATGATTATTTTCAGAGCTCGGATGACATCTAATCCTAGAAGCGAGGTGCCTTTTTCCGTGACGCAGAAGATAATCGTGGCACCGTTGCCGTTGTACAAGACCGTTGCCTTGAAATAGCCATGCTATTCTGTAGAACAAGGTGCGAAAGTACCAGCCCGATATGTGAAGGGTTCCTTTTCTAATCTCGGACGTCGAGCAATAAAACAGCTGCCCCAGTGTCAATGAGCATTACTGGTAGACTCCGTAGCAGTGAGGTAGATCCACGCGAAGTGATCACGACGTCTGCACCGCGAACACGTCTGGCTCCTGGCAGGGCAAGTGGTTGAGTTGGCCCAATGCCGCGTCGAGCCGCAGCGGCAACAGGCACCCGCGCGAGCCGGTGGCGAAGCTGGAGAGGAGGTTCCGCAGCAGCGAAGGGCGAGGAGGTGCACACAGGAGAAGTCCAGCCGGCGCCATCTTGCACCGGAGCTTGTGGAGGACGGCCGCCATTTGGCCTGGCATCTCGAAGAATTCGGCGAGCTGAGCCGCCAGCTTGAACTGGACGTGATGACACGGCGTCGACTTGTACTCCCGATAACGGTAGCAACGCACGGTCAACGTGCTCATCCTCTCTCGCTATGTCAAGCACCTTCTGTTGGGTGAAGTCCTTGCCCATCTTGAAAAAAGTTGTTTGAAGGTGTGGCGACGTGATGCCAGAGATGATCTTGTCGAATGCGAGGATATTGCCCGCCACGCCGAATCCACACAGCTTGGTTACTCGGCGTGCTTCCTGAATAAATTCTTCTACCGACTGGTCTGGGCTCTGACACAAGGCTTTGAAGTGGGCGTACAGACAAGCCACGTCCAGTTAAAGGTCAAAGTGTTCATTAGGCAGTGGAAGGGCTACGGCGAACACGTCCGGTATCGTCTCCTGAGTTCGCTGGTAAGCTCCCGGCTGCTGCTCTTCTTTGGCCGTACGCAGGTAAGTGTTGAGTCCCTCGACGCCCAAGGCGTTCAGGAGCAGCGCTTTTTTGTGCTCCGGCGTGGCGTCCCTCGCAATGGCGTCGATGTACCCCTATAACACAGGACGATACTGCCTCCATGGAATAAGTGGTACACCGGGGCACTGAAGAAACGGAGGCGAAGGAATAGCCGCATTCATGATTTCCGAAGAGAGCGTTGAGAACGCAGTTCAGGAGAGACACGCGCGTCGTTAGGCCTCGTGACCGGACTGGCACGGAAGGTGTAGAAAAGTAGAATTGGATGCAGGCAATACAGTACCGGTGGGACAACTTGAAGGCGTGCTGAGTTAACAGCCCGAGGAAGAAGGCTGAATGTCCACGTGATCTCTGATGCTCGTGAATTGAAGATCCTCGTCGCCAAATTGTAGTATCGTGCGTCGGACATGACGCATGGAGAACACAGGGCGCGGCGCTGAAGCACCACCGACAAGACTTACGGAGTAGCCGGTAGCCACGCAGGAACTGTTATATTATATACAATGGCGCGCATATATACCCAAGGTAGTGCCACCTAAAGGCGGAAATATTTAACGTGAAACAGAAACTAGCTTTTCCTAAAATCGAAGCACATCACAACCAGCCCATCTAGCAGGCAACAACCAAGGCTACCCTAATTTCAGTGATCCATAACGCTTGACAACACGGACACGTGTTGTCGAGCGTCTTGCGTGAACACGTGTTGCCAAGCCGACCCGAAAATGCGTACTTTAGGCTCCAGAGACCACTAAGCGTGCTTCCTGTGCAGTGTCGCAGCGCGCCAAGTGTAATGTAGGAGAAGCAGGGCTCGGGTGCATGCGATTCCTTGGCCATAGCACATACTGGAAGAGAAAGACAATGATCAGAATAAGAAGAGCTGGCTCGCAGCGAGGGCGTTATCTCTTTTTTTTGACTGTTTACATTATATTGTCTTGTTACAACAAATATAATTTGTAGCATTCATAAATGACACAGGCAGGAGTACCAGCGAGGAAAAAGAAGGAAGAGTGTTGTTGCTGCTCGCGCTCGTTGCGCTTGACGGCTGGTCGGTTGCCTCTGCGTTCTCCCCAATAAACGTGTCTCCGGCTAAAGACGCATTAACACACACACACACACACACACACACAGATATATATATATATATATATATATATATATATATAAAATAAGGGAAAGAAGTGTATACCTAAGGGCTCGTTTTTCCGTGTTTTTAACACAATAATAATGAGATATAACAGACAGTAATGCCAAGGAATGTACAGGGGAAGTTATTAACATTAATGGAATGTAAAATAAGAAGAAAGAAAAGTGGATGCAAAAATTACCAACTGTAAGCAGGAATCGAACCTACGACCTTCGAATTACGCGTTCGATGCTCTAACCACTGAGCTATTACAGCGGCACTCCCTCCATCCACTTTTTTTGGGTTTATCTGTGAATTTAGAAGTAGGAGCGACAGTCAGCGCCATCTATAAGCCAAACAACGAGTGTGAAAACACTCTTATGCGCATGTTTGGCGTCACGTAGCACGTGAACTTATTATGAGCGGGCAGCTGATTAATTGTCCCTCTTATACAACCTAAACACACCAAGTCTGCCAGTACGAGACCCTCGTTCAATGAAATAAGGGAAAGAAGTGTATACCTAAGGGCTCGTTTTTCCGTGTTTTTAACACAATAATAATGAGATATAACAGACAGTAATGCCAAGGAATGTACAGGGGAAGTTATTAACATTAATGGAATGCAAAATAAGAAGAAAGAAAAGTGGATGAAAAAATTACCAACTGTAAGCAGGAATCGAACCTACGACCTTCGAATTACGCGTTCGATGCTCTAACCACTGAGCTATTACAGCGGCACTCCCTCCATCCACTTTTTTTGGGTTTATCTGTGAATTTAGAAGTAGGAGCGACAGTCAGCGCCATCTATAAGCCAAACAACGAGTGTGAAAACACTCTTATGCGCATGTTTGGCGTCACGTAGCACGTGAACTTATTATGAGCGGGCAGCTGATTAATTGTCCCTCTTATACAACCTAAACACACCAAGTCTGCCAGTACGAGACCCTCGTTCAATGAAATAAGGGAAAGAAGTGTATACCTAAGGGCTCGTTTTTCCGTGTTTTTAACACAATAATAATGAGATATAACAGACAGTAATGCCAAGGAATGTACAGGGGAAGTTATTAACATTAATGGAATGTAAAATAAGAAGAAAGAAAAGTGGATGAAAAAATTACCAACTGTAAGCAGGAATCGAACCTACGACCTTCGAATTACGCGTTCGATGCTCTAACCACTGAGCTATTACAGCGGCACTCCCTCCATCCACTTTTTTTGGGTTTATCTGTGAATTTAGAAGTAGGAGCGACAGTCAGCGCCATCTATAAGCCAAACAACGAGTGTGAAAACACTCTTATGCGCATGTTTGGCGTCACGTAGCACGTGAACTTATTATGAGCGGGCAGCTGATTAATTGTCCCTCTTATACAACCTAAACACACCAAGTCTGCCAGTACGAGACCCTCGTTCAATGAAATAAGGGAAAGAAGTGTATACCTAAGGGCTCGTTTTTCCGTGTTTTTAACACAATAATAATGAGATATAACAGACAGTAATGCCAAGGAATGTACAGGGGAAGTTATTAACATTAATGGAATGTAAAATAAGAAGAAATAAAAGTGGATGAAAAAATTACCAACTGTAAGCAGGAATCGAACCTACGACCTTCGAATTACGCGTTCGACGCTCTAACCACTGAGCTATTACAGCGGCACTCCCTCCATCCACTTTTTTTGGGTTTATCTGTGAATTTAGAAGTAGGAGCGACAGTCAGCGCCATCTATAAGCCAAACAACGAGTGTGAAAACACTCTTATGCGCATGTTTGGCGTCACGTAGCACGTGAACTTATTATGAGCGGGCAGCTGATTAATTGTCCCTCTTATACAACCTAAACACACCAAGTCTGCCAGTACGAGACCCTCGTTCAATGAAATAAGGGAAAGAAGTGTATACCTAAGGGCTCGTTTTTCCGTGTTTTTAACACAATAATAATGAGATATAACAGACAGTAATGCCAAGGAATGTACAGGGGAAGTTATTAACATTAATGGAATGTAAAATAAGAAGAAAGAAAAGTGGATGAAAAAATTACCAACTGTAAGCAGGAATCGAACCTACGACCTTCGAATTACGCGTTCGATGCTCTAACCACTGAGCTATTACAGCGGCACTCCCTCCATCCACTTTTTTTGGGTTTATCTGTGAATTTAGAAGTAGGAGCGACAGTCAGCGCCATCTATAAGCCGAACAACGAGTGTGAAAACACTCTTATGCGCATGTTTGGCGTCACGTAGCACGTGAACTTATTATGAGCGGGCAGCTGATTAATTGTCCCTCTTATACAACCTAAACACTGTCGCTCCTACTTCTAAATTCACAGATAAACCCAAAAAAAGTGGATGGAGGGAGTGCCGCTGTAATAGCTCAGTGGTTAGAGCATCGAACGCGTAATTCGAAGGTCGTAGGTTCGATTCCTGCTTACAGTTGGTAATTTTTTCATCCACTTTTCTTTCTTCTTATTTTACATTCCATTAATGTTAATAACTTCCCCTGTACATTCCTTGGCATTACTGTCTGTTATATCTCATTATTATTGTGTTAAAAACACGGAAAAACGAGCCCTTAGGTATACACTTCTTTCCCTTATTTCATTGAACGAGGGTCTCGTACTGGCAGACTTGGTGTGTTTAGGTTGTATAAGAGGGACAATTAATCAGCTGCCCGCTCATAATAAGTTCACGTGCTACGTGACGCCAAACATGCGCATAAGAGTGTTTTCACACTCGTTGTTTGGCTTATAGATGGCGCTGACTGTCGCTCCTACTTCTAAATTCACAGATAAACCCAAAAAAAGTGGATGGAGGGAGTGCCGCTGTAATAGCTCAGTGGTTAGAGAATCGAACGCGTAATTCGAAGGTCGTAGGTTCGATTCCTGCTTACAGTTGGTAATTTTTTCATCCACTTTTCTTTCTTCTTATTTTACATTCCATTAATGTTAATAACTTCCCCTGTACATTCCTTGGCATTACTGTCTGTTATATCTCATTATTATTGTGTTAAAAACACAGAAAAACGAGCCCTTAGGTATACACTTCTTTCCCTTATTTCATTGAACGAGGGTCTCGTACTGGCAGACTTGGTGTGTTTAGGTTGTATAAGAGGGACAATTAATCAGCTGCCCGCTCATAATAAGTTCACGTGCTACGTGACGCCAAACATGCGCATAAGAGTGTTTTCACACTCGTTGTTTGGCTTATAGATGGCGCTGACTGTCGCTCCTACTTCTAAATTCACAGATAAACCCAAAAAAAGTGGATGGAGGGAGTGCCGCTGTAATAGCTCAGTGGTTAGAGCATCGAACGCGTAATTCGAAGGTCGTAGGTTCGATTCCTGCTTACAGTTGGTAATTTTTTCATCCACTTTTCTTTCTTCTTATTTTACATTCCATTAATGTTAATAACTTCCCCTGTACATTCCTTGGCATTACTGTCTGTTATATCTCATTATTATTGTGTTAAAAACACGGAAAAACGAGCCCTTAGGTATACACTTCTTTCCCTTATTTCATTGAACGAGGGTCTCGTACAGGCAGACTTGGTGTGTTTAGGTTGTATAAGAGGGACAATTAATCAGCTGCCCGCTCATAATAAGTTCACGTGCTACGTGACGCCAAACATGCGCATAAGAGTGTTTTCACACTCGTTGTTTGGCTTATAGATGGCGCTGACTGTCGCTCCTACTTCTAAATTCACAGATAAACCCAAAAAAAGTGGATGGAGGGAGTGCCGCTGTAATAGCTCAGTGGTTAGAGCATCGAACGCGTAATTCGAAGGTCGTAGGTTCGATTCCTGCTTACAGTTGGTAATTTTTTCATCCACTTTTCTTTCTTCTTATTTTACATTCCATTAATGTTAATAACTTCCCCTGTACATTCCTTGGCATTACTGTCTGTTATATCTCATTATTATTGTGTTAAAAACACGGAAAAACGAGCCCTTAGGTATACACTTCTTTCCCTTATTTCATTGAACGAGGGTCTCGTACTGGCAGACTTGGTGTGTTTAGGTTGTATAAGAGGGACAATTAATCAGCTGCCCGCTCATAATAAGTTCACGTGCTACGTGACGCCAAACATGCGCATAAGAGTGTTTTCACACTCGTTGTTTGGCTTATAGATGGCGCTGACTGTCGCTCCTACTTCTAAATTCACAGATAAACCCAAAAAAAGTGGATGGAGGGAGTGCCGCTGTAATAGCTCAGTGGTTAGAGCATCGAACGCGTAATTCGAAGGTCGTAGGTTCGATTCCTGCTTACAGTTGGTGATTTTTTCATCCACTTTTCTTTCTTCTTATTTTACATTCCATTAATGTTAATAACTTCCCCTGTACATTCCTTGGCATTACTGTCTGTTATATCTCATTATTATTGTGTTAAAAACACGGAAAAACGAGCCCTTAGGTATACACTTCTTTCCCTTATTTCATTGAACGAGGGTCTCGTACTGGCAGACTTGGTGTATTTAGGTTGTATAAGAGAGACAATTAATCAGCTGCCCGCTCATAATAAGTTCACGTGCTACGTGACGCCAAACATGCGCATAAGAGTGTTTTCACACTCGTTGTTTGGCTTATAGATGGCGCTGACTGTCGCTCCTACTTCTAAATTCACAGATAAACCCAAAAAAAGTGGATGGAGGGAGTGCCGCTGTAATAGCTCAGTGGTTAGAGCATCGAACGCGTAATTCGAAGGTCGTAGGTTCGATTCCTGCTTACAGTTGGTAATTTTTTCATCCACTTTTCTTTCTTCTTATTTTACATTCCATTAATGTTAATAACTTCCCCTGTACATTCCTTGGCATTACTGTCTGTTATATCTCATTATATATATATATATATATATATATATATACATATATATATATATTGTGGGCATTTAGTATACGCATCCTCTTTACCGGTACATTATCATCATTATCATGTATGGCTCATGCATCCTCATCGTTGTCGCGTAGCATCATCATCTTGGCTCATTCATCGTAGCTGTCGGCTGCCGGTTCCTCGGTCCTAATAAAAGGTAATCCAAACCAAGACTTCATACGTGGTGGAGAGTGCTGTTAGATCCTCGCCATCCTCTCGACCACTCTACCCCCTGGAGCTACGTTCAGGTCGCCGCTTGGGCCAGGTGTCCGGAAATATGTCGCACCAAGATGAGGCCGGTGCTGCAGCCGTTCCCACACAACCACCGCGTGCCGCGCCTTCTCACGTCATCAACAGCCTCCAGCGTGAGCCCGATCCCTTCGCTGGTATGCGCGGGGAAGATGTGGAAGAATGGCTGGACGATTTCGAACGTGTCGGCGCTGCTAACCGGTGGGATAACACCTACAAACTCGCTCACGTGTCGTTCTACCTCATGGGTGTCGCGAAGACGTGGTTCCTCAACCACTTCATTGACATCCCCGACTGGTCAGCCTTCAAAGATCAGCTTCGTCATGTCTTTGGCACACCGGCTGTTCGTTCGGCTCTCGCAAAGAAAGCTCTCGCGACTCGGAAACAGCACATCGGGGAGTCGTGCACATCCTACATCGAGGATGTTCTTTCACTTTGCCGTCGGGTTGACACACCAATGACTGAATCAGACAAGGTGCGCCAGCTTCTTAAGGGGATTGCACCCGCCGCATTCAATGCCCTAGCGATCCAGAATCCGGCTACCGTTGCTGACGTTGCGACAACCTGTCAGCGCCTCGAAGAACTTGAGTCTATGCGCCTACAATCAGACAGTGACGCGACCCGTATTACGACTGATCCAAACCTGCGAGACACGATAAGGGCGATTATACGTGAAGAATTAGAATCAATGGGATTCACGCTACCTTCAGTGTGTCCCGTTCAGTCCTCTTCAACGTCATTGCGGGATGTCATCAGGGAGGAGCTCACGTCCATGACCCACATGGCCAACCTGCAGCCCATTGTCTCCCGTACTCTACCATCGTTCCCGCACACCGCCGCCGCACCACCAGGCACCGTCAACTCGACGTCCCCGCCACGAACGTACGCGTCGGTTGCTGCCGCACCTCCCACAAGCTTTCCCACGGGCTTTTAATCACCACCGCGTGAGCCGTCACCTGTCCCTCTGACTTCTCTCTCTCCTGGTGCAGTTAGCGCAAGCTACTACCCTCCTCATCGATCGACTAAGCCTACGTGCTATTATTGCGGCTATCGTGGTCACATTGCACGCTTTTGCCGCAAGCGCCAGCAAGACGACCGCCGAGGGTATGACATACGCGAACGGGACTATACCGCAGGAGCCTTGTACCAGGGTCGCCGTTATTCGTCACCACCGCGTCGGTCTCCATCTCCGCCAGCATCGGGTGAACTGCGCAGTAGTCATCGATCAACCAGACGCCGTTCACCGTCGCCTTATCGGCGCTCTTCTTCTCCTCTTCAGCCTGCTTCCCTTACTTCTGATCGGCGTCCGGAAAACTAAGCGATGCAGTTTTTGGAGGACAAACTGCATTCCAACACAGGACTCCAATTCCTCCAGCGCGCCCCTACAATATGATTGCGGTCACAGTTGAGGGAGTGGACGTTGATGCTTTGGTGGACACTGGGGCTGCGTTTTCTGTTATTCGTGCTGATTTGTGTGCCCGTCTCCGAAAAGTCACAACGCCTTATGATGGACCGACACTGGTTACAGCCCAGGGAACAATGATTCACCCTTCCGCTCTCTGTACTGCCCGTGTACTAATCGACGAAATTCTTCATCATATAGAATTTGCTGTGCTATCCCCGTGCTCCCATGAACTCATTTTAGGCTGGGACTTTCTTTCCTCTGCTTCTGCGGCTATTTGCTGTGCACAACGTGTCGTCCATCTTACTGACACGGACCACTTGCTCAACGACGAAACCTACAGGCCACTTCGACTCATCGCTGCAGTACACATTGAGTTACCACCAAACGAACATCAATTAGTGACAGTTTTGTCCAACGACGTCGACTCTGGTGACATTTTGGTCACTCCGTCACCGTGTTGCCTTAATAAAGGCATAGCTCTCGCATCAGGTGTGGCTCGGTTCAACAATGGATCAACTGTTCTCGCTGCTACCAACACCACACAAGATAAACTTTTACTACCACGGGGCACTACTGTCGCCTGCGTTGCCGATCTGCAGCCTGTGTGCGTTGTGCCTCTTACCCCTGTCTCCTCTAAAGGCCATCCTGCAGATCATGCTAGCTCCTCGGCCTTTACAGCAGCCATCAACAAAGACTTGAATGACTCACAGAAGCAGCAGCTGCTTGATTTGTTGGAAAAGCATGCAAACTCCTTTGACGTTCATTCATCCACCCTGGGCCAGACAACTGCTACAGCACATCGTATTCAGACCGACAGAACATCCATTGTGCATCATCGTCCATACCGCGTCTCCCTAGCCGAACGGAAAATCATTGAGGAAAACGTAGAAGATATGCTGCAACGGGAGATAATCCGACCCTCAACCAGTCCTTGGTCGTCTCCAGTGGTTCTGGTGCGTAAAAAAGACGGTTCCGTACGATTTTGCGTCGATTACCGAGCACTCAATAAGATCACTAGAAAGGACGTATACCCCATGCCACGCATCGACGACGCCCTAGATTCCTTACAGGGTGCTGAATACTTTTCCAGCCTCGACTTGCGTTCCGGCTATTGGCAAATCCCCATGCACGAAGATGATAAAGAAAAAACTGCGATTGCAACCCCGGACGGCCTATACGAATTCAATGTTATGCCGTTCGGTCTATGCAATGCGCCCGCAACTTTTGAGCGCATGATTGACACCGTGCTGCGTGGCCTGAAATGGAAGACTTGCCTATGTTACCTCGATGACATTGTTGTCTTTTCATCGACGTTTCATCAACATCTGCAACGCTTGGACGAGGTCCTGACTTGTCTTGCGGGCGCTGGTCTTCAAATTAACACCAAGAAGTGCCATTTCGCCAGCAGATCTATCAAGGTACTCGGTCATGTTGTGAGCAAGGACGGAATTCGCCCAGACCCTGATAAAACTGCTGCAGTGCTTCGATTCCCTCGCCCTGACAAACCAAAAGATTTGCGAAGTTTCCTTGGTCTCGCCTCTTACTTTCGGCGATTCATACAAAACTTTGCCTCCATAGCGGCACCACTTCATAAGCTACTTGCTTCCGGTATGCCCTTTCAGTGGTCTCAGGAATGTGAATCGGCTTTCGACAGGTTGAAGAGTGCCCTTACGACCGACCCTGCACTTGCTCATTTTCACGATGATGCACCGACCTTCCTGCACACAGACGCTAGCGGCCGCGGTTTAGGAGCCGTGCTCCTGCAACGCGACAACTCTTCGCGAGAGCGAGTCGTTGCATACGCCAGCCGCGTCCTCTCCGTAGCCGAGAGGAACTACACGATCACCAAGCAGGAGTGCCTCGCCATCATTTGGTCAGTACAGAAATTTCGTCCATATCTGCATGGCCGCCATTTCACCATTGTGACCGACCACCATGCTTTATGTTGGCTTTCGACACTCAAGAACTTGTCGGGACGCCTCGGACGCTGGATTCTACGCCTCCAAGAATATGATTTTGAGATTTTGTACAAGTGTGGCAGGAAGCTAAGCGACGCCGATGCTCTTTCTCGCTGCCCACTACCAGCGACTCCACTCGGGGTTTCCGCAATCAATTTGCACAACACGCCCTCGGAGTCCACGTCTACGGCGGTTTCCTCTCTCGCCTCTATGGACCAGCTGCCTTCGGATGACCCGCACGATTTTCCTTCTCGACAGTTGGCTGACCCATACTGTCGACGTATTATAGACTACCTCACTGGCAGTTCCCGTCCACCTAATGCAAGGCTCCGTCGCCAACTCTCGCAATTTAGGCTGGACAACTCGGTACTGTACCGCAAAATTTACCATCCTGACGTTCAGCGCTGGGTTCCCGTTCTACCCCGATCGCTTCGGTCCGAAGTCCTCAGGGCACTTCATGACCATCCGACTGCTAGTCAACTTGGTTACCATAAAACCTACGATCGCCTTCGAAGTCGGTTTTATTGGCCAGGCATTACCACTAGTGTAGCTCGGTACGTCGGGTCCTGCACTACCTGCCAATGTAGAAAACTACCAACATCTGCTCCCGCTGGTAAACTACAGCCTCTTCCGTGCCCAGCCACACCATTCGAAAATGTAGGCGTCGATCTTTATGGCCCCCTCCCAGTCAGTGCTGGTGGAAACCGGTGGATAGTAACAGCCATTGACCATTTGACGCGCTACGCCGAGACGGCATCCGTTACTACAGGTTCAGCTTCTGAGATTGCTGATTTCATCCTCCGAGCCAATATACTGCGTCATGGTGCTCCACGTGTGTTGCTCAGTGACCGTGGAAGGGCCTTTCTTTCACAACTAGTGAACGAACTTCTTCAGGCCTCCGGCACAACTCACAAGACTGCCTCTAGTTATCATCCCCAGACTAACGGCCTCACTGAGCGATTCCACGGCACTCTTGCTGATATGATCGCCGCCTATATTCAACCAGACCACAAAAACTGGGACGTTGTTCTACCATTCGTCACTTTCGCCTACAATACGGCCATTCAGCGAACAACCGGCTACTCGCCATTTTACCTAGTTTATGGACGCTCCCCTACTTCTTTCCTGGACGTCTCCTTCTTTACCTGCCAAGCGAATTTATCTCCATCCTTTCAGAGGAATACGTTTCACGACTCGCACAGTGCCGCCAACGAGCTCGTATAAACACTGAAGCCCGCCAGCAAGACAGAAAGCTAGTTTATGATGGATCGCATCGTGATATATCCTTCCAACCTGGAGACGAAGTGCTCCTTTTGACGCCTGTTCGCACACCTGGTTTGTGCGACAAATGTCAGCCTCGGTTTATTAGGCCGTACACAGTTCTTGAAGAGACTTCACCAGTGAATTATCGCGTGACGCCACTTGTAGCCCCAGCAGATCGCCGTTATCGAACTACAGAGGTCGTCCATGTCTCCCGTATGAAGCCCTTCATGCGACGTTCTTTGTCCCCTTGACTTGCCGCGGCCAGGCTGGCCGCTTTCACGTGGGGGGAATTGATGTGGGCATTTAGTATACGCATCCTCTTCACCGGTACATTATCATCATTATCATGTATGGCTCATGCATCCTCATCGTTGTCGCGTAGCATCATCATCTTGGCTCATTCATCGTAGCTGTCGCCTGCCGGTTCCTCGGTCCTAATAAAAGGTAATCCAAACCAAGACTTCATAATATATATATATATATATATATAATATATATATATATATATATATGTGTGTGTGTGTGTGTGTCTGTGTAAGTGTGTGTGTGTTTCATGATGATGACTGAGAGACGTGGCCAGGCTCGTACGCCATGTTTATTCTATTTTCACTTCTTCCTCATCTGCTTCTACAAACCATCCATTCCATACCACGTCACATGATTCCACTTTCCCCGAAAGAAGGTATGAGTTACAACTTACAAACAAGATAAAGTAAATGAGGAGTGGCTTAGAAGATACAAACGCCAAAAGCAATAGATAATTCATAAAATTTTAAAATGCACGCGTCATAACCTTCGTCCCAGAAACTTGATGAAAGAGTGCAGCAGTCTGGTGATATCAATAAGAGATCATGCGGGCGAATCTGGTGGTTGCGGTTTAGGCAACAGAAGAGTGCTTTGGACGTAGAGATAGGGAAATCACTGCGGGCATTTTGTGAAAATCGAACGAAGCTTGCGTGCGCGTTGATTGAGGTTATTG
This sequence comes from Rhipicephalus microplus, assembly GCF_043290135.1. Classification (NCBI taxonomy): domain Eukaryota; kingdom Metazoa; phylum Arthropoda; class Arachnida; order Ixodida; family Ixodidae; genus Rhipicephalus; species Rhipicephalus microplus. Next base: position 41,261,416 of record NC_134700.1, read on the forward strand.
GGCGCCGCCTGTGTTTCTGCCGAGTACAAGGAGTGGTTTTAACGCGATATCGTTAAAGAGCTCGTGTCGCAGAAAACCAACCGCCAGCGTCGGCCCCGTTTGTTGTTAGCGAAAAATCGTCTGTGCGTCTGTGACCGAAAACTCAATTTACCGAGATAGCCGCGGCAGTCCGCTACTTGTCCACGCATGCGCGCGCGACCACTCTGAGAAAGCCGCGCAATCAAAGAAAAAAAGGGCTCTATGTCACCAGGCCCTCATAGTAATGCCACCCCTCCCTGCTTAGCTTCTAGCGCTGTCGTCGTGGCAAAAAAAGAGATAATGTGATTGCAGCATGAGATAAACCTTGGTAACTTCACTCGAACTGGACGGATTCTTAAAACTTTTGCGAAGTTAAATTTAAGAGACAATGAGCTCTTCTAGTCAAATTATTCCGTGGTTAGTTGAAAAAGTGTTTCATGGCCCCTTCAACCCATTGTATTCGGCAGGTGTCAAGACAAGAACGAGCCCTTCTGGCAATAATAGCGCGCTCTCGTCCGATCTACTGTGTGCATGTTTTTGTTCGTGTGTGTATGTAATAAACATATGAATAAGTATTGAAGTTGGTTGAAGGTTGGACTAGGGGCCGGGTTTCGCTATCGCGTTCAACTCTTGAAGGCGAACCTTAAGGGTCTCCCAATGTTTTGTGGCTTTTTGGGATTTTCTTATGGCGATGTCGCAGATCTTTTGATCGAAGGCGCGATCTTGATCTTTGGTGAAGAATATAGCCACCACTATCTGTCTTTGTGCAATGCTAAATCCTTAAGGTTAGAAGTGTGACAGTTCAGGCTAGTTGGTATGACATGACGATAGTGATAGCACGAGAACACAACGGTGACAAATGGGTTAGCGCTCGTCTCCTTTTCGTTTCCTTCTTGTACCTTTGTCGTCGTTGTGGTCTCACGCTATAATTATCGTCAGCTCTTTAAGCCTCAAGAGTGGTTTCAATGAAGTTTTCTTTCGTCATTTACAGTGTTGATGTAAACGTTGACGTTGTAGTTTCTTGGTTTCCTCGTTTTGCTTGTGGTGTGACATTGATCTTGTTGTACCAGCCTTCCTAGCAAGTCCTCCGCAGGCTTCTACGACGCCAACCAATGCAGCTGTTTCTTGGGCAAGGCGATGTTGGAGGTTTTGTGCACTTGAATTTTCTGTATTTATAAAGCACTCATCGTTGGCGGTTGCATGAAGGGTATTTTTGTCGCCAGAACTTGCACCTGTGCTTTTGTTTACATTGTTGGCAGTGGGGCTCTATACTAAATTTATGTAGCTTCGATCTTGTGATTGATTAACACTGGATGCTTCTGCAGAAGACTTTTTCTCACGATGTGCTGATTGAGAATTCTTATGTGGTTTAGGAACTGCTGAGCTGAATACTTTGAACAAATGAGATTTGTGTGAACATGCGTTGTCTGGTTTGGTTTCGTGCTGATTTAGTACCTCGTCATGCGCAAATGCAACGATCTGATGAGGTGCTTCATCAGGTTTGTCAGTAATGTTGATGACAGGTAATGTCAAGTCAGTTTGCAAAGTACGCATGCGGCACAAAGTAATAGATGAATCTGAGTCATCCATAGTGGATTCAATTCTTGGGAAATGATTTAGACCACGACCAAAACTTTTGAAGAAACCCGACGTTTAGAAACCGACTTGGTTCCTTCTTCAGGGGTGATCGCGGGACTACGTAGCAGCGGCGTCTTCAAAGCACTCGCGGGGCGGATATGACCCCCCACCCCCGCTCTCTCTCTTGTTTTGCCATTGAGCGTAGTCCATGTGTATACACTGGGGGAAGGGTTCCGAGAGAGCGGTTGATGTTATGGGCTGTCCTTTGTATGTACCACGACTCGAGTAATAACCTTTTCCTCCAGTACTGCTTGCTTTCAAGGGTGGCCGTCGCTTCGAAAAAATCCGGTGATCCAACGTCTCTTCTATGCACTGAAGCTTTAAGCATTGGCGATATTTGCGCAGATGTGAAACAATGTGGAAGGTTGGGAAAACGACCACGTTGTCTTTTCGTGAGCATGTGGCCAACCTGACCTGGCGGGAATTTTAAATTCATGTTCTGTGCTCGAATGCGTGAAGGCTGCCTAAGACTGCGATGAATGAGTTGTAATGCACTCAGAGTGCGTGTTGTAATCGAATACTGATTGTATTCTTGAAACCAGGTGATCGTTTCCTCTTTTATCTTTTACCACAATTCATTGATTTCGAAGGTGTGGGTGAGGTAAAATTTGAAGGTCTCACCGGTGACGTAGTCACTGATGTTGGTGTCCACCTCCCGTTCCGACCAGGAGGCAACAGTGGCGTGGAGCTCGAACAAGTTGACATAGTCCTGTACGAGTCCATCGTGCGCTGATCTGGTGTACTTGCGGATGTCAAAGCCTAGACGATTAATCAGTCATAATGTTGGTCACTGTTTGCTGCTAGGAGCTGTTTTGGTAGTCCACTTACAGTGAGAGAGCCTTGTAGAGGACTTCGTCGATAATGTGCGACAGATGAAGGGGCTGCCAGGTCTTCATCCTGTCAACTTGTGTGACGCTATGTTGACTGGAAGACGTTTGTTTGTTTGTTTGTAGCCTCCAATTCATGGTGATGATAATGACGATACCTCCACTATGGCTCTTGCCCACTCAGGGGGATCGGCCAAGAATGGAAGATATAAAAGTTAGGGCCTTTCTAATGACACTTAATCCTGAAAGAAAAGGGATAAGCACACGTAAATACAGAAAGAGTGCAATATTTTTTGCAATTTCGACCAGACAAAATAATATACATCTCGAATTGAAATTTCAGTAATTTTGAAAACGTTTAAAATTGAAGTTTAGAATTTGCTTAATAGTATTAAAATAAGAAATGTGCAAATTGAAATTTTGAAGCGCATTCGTATTGTTTCACAAAGATAACTGCAAACGGCATTAAAGGCATTCCTTCGGCTGTGGCCCAGAACAGAAGCACCAAAGGAGAGTATATTCTCAATGATGAAGGGCAGCCCAAGGTTAGCAATTGGGATGACAAGGTGACGTTTTCTTAATAGACTGTAACGACGACATGACAAAAAATAATGGTCTATTGATTCCTGATCTGTACAAAAGCTGGATAAGGGAGATGGCTCGGCCTGACTTCTTCTTCTTCTTCTTCTTCTTCTTCTCATGGATCTTACCCAATGAAGGGGATTGGCCGAGTGCTAGTGATTTTTTGTTTCTTCGCAATACTACTCGTATACGGTAGCAATAGGTTTCACGAGAAATAATTACTCAATAATAATAGTTAAATGTTTAAAAGAACGAAGAATTTAGCCCTATATTTTTTGATTTATATTTGGGGCTTAACGTCCCAAAACCACCATATGACTATGAGAGACGCCGTAGTGGAGCGCTCCGGAAATTTCGACCACCTGGGGTTCTTTAACGTGCACCCAAATCTGAACACATGGGCCTACAACACTTCCGCCTCCATCGGAAATGCAGCCGCCGCAGCCGGGATTCGAACCCGCGACCTGCGGGTCAGCAGCCGAGTACATTAACCACTAGACTACCGCGGCAGGGCCTCTATATTCTTTTAGTCTGACTGATAAAGTCCTCTGTGGCGTAGTAAACACTGCTGTGACTGTAGCCCAGAGTAAAGGCACCGCATGATAGAACAATTGATTCAGATATTTCCAGACCCAAGCTTCGAAGTGGTGGTGCTATGTATCTTTTTCTAATTGACGTATACCGGCGACAGAATAGAAACCAAAGACTGATTGTTTCCTCCTCCTTACAGAAGATACACAGAGCCTGGCTTGTACGCCATGTTTATTTTAGTATCACTTTTTCCTCATCTGCTTTTACGAAGCATTCATTCACTCCATCATACGTTATATATATATATATATATATATATATATATATATATATATATATATATATATATATATATATATATATATATATATATATATATATATGTGTGTTAACAGACAATAAATACAAGAAAAATATACAGGAAGTTAGTAGACCAAATGGTAATACTATTGCGGAAAAAGTGGGCGAAAAGATAACTTGCAGTGAGCAGGAACTGAACGTGCGACCTTCCAAAAACGCGTTCGATGCTCTACCACTGAGCTACCATGGCAGCTGTCCCCCCAACGACTTTATTGGTATACGTTATTGGGTATACTTGTGAATTTAAACGTGGGAGTGTCAGTCTGCGCTACCAGTAGCCATAACGGCGAGTGTGGCACACTTTTTACGAGCCTGCTTTGGCGTCACGTTGCACGTGATTTCATTTTGAGCTGGTAGCTGACCAATAGGCCCTCGTATACAACCTATAGGCACCATGTCTTCCAGTACGAGAGCCTCGTGAATGAATAAGGGAAAGAAGTGTATACTTATGTTTCGTTTTCACTTGTTTTGACGCAATAATAAGGGGATATAACAGACAATAATGCCAAAGAAACTACACGGGAAGTTATTAGACCAATTTGTAATGTTAATGGGGAGAACAAAAAGTGGGTGAAAAGATAATTTGCCGTGAGCAGGAACCGAACCTGTGACCTTCGAATAGCGCGTTCAATGTTATACCACTGAGCTACCACGGCGGCTATCCCCCCAGCCTCTTTATTGGGCATATGTGAGACAAAGGTCTTTGTGAAAAAAATATGTTTAAATATGTCTTGCTGGTTCTTTCTGTCTTTCGGTCATTTAAAGCAGCTTTTTCTAAAAGAATACGCACTTGCGAAAAGTATAAATCATGTCGTTAAACCCAGCCTCCGTTAAATAGTGTGTGCAGTAGCAGAGGGAAGACAAAGAAGAAATGATGCAGAGTCCGCAGTTGCTGCCGCGGCTTGCTCCATCTAAAGGTGAAGTTATTATTCTACACTTGTGCTTGAAACACATTGCGCGAGTGTTCTTGCAGTGTGCATCAGCTGTTAGCAATTGTTCCGCAAGGGCTCTACAGCTGTCTTGCGCCATGAAGTCGTCTCAGTGCGCGAATACAGTATGGGCCATAGAGGTATTTCACTCCCGTGCGCGTACCGTTCAAGTTGAGACGGCTACAGCCAGCCTAGTCTTTAGCTGACGTCTAGCCCCATCCCGTAATCTGTCCTTATATCCAGCACCCTGTGAACCAACGTTACTAGAACCAGGACAGTTTCGCAGTTCCCCGTAGGTGCGCGCTCTCTGAAGTGGCCGCGGTGGCTGACACGAGAACTAGTGGCGCTGCTGTGCCTTATTGCTTCAAGCCCCGCGCGTCGTCTCCTGCTGCGCGAATGGTTCGCGTTATTGTCGCAGCTCTAGGCAGTCGTGAGAACCGAGATTCGTCATGGACACTTGCGCAGTGAACTCAGCGGCTTCAAAAACTAAAATTTGTAAAACATTTCCTCCATAATCACCACTAACATTCAGGAACCGTTCTTAAACGGTGAACTTATTTTTATTTATTTTTTACTTACGTATTTTTCGACAGTCCCCGGAACGCTTTTTTAGGCGAAATTGGCTGGGCCCGAGAACCTTGCGTTACGTGCTAGTTAGTAAGACATAATTAGAAAAATATACTGCGCCAAAGACGAGACACAAGAATAGAAGTACATTGAACGAGTTGTTAGTCCGCGGTCGTTCTTATTCTGGTCACTCATCTTAAGCGTGGTTTATATTTTTTCCAATTAGCTGGACATCTTTCATGTCTTCTCTGGTGTTTTTGAGCCTGTAAAATTCCTCAAAAAATGACCGCTGTGCTATCATGGAAGCACTTTTTAAATCCAGTTTTCTAGTAGTAACATTTTTTTTGCAACGCATAGCGATTGGCCCTCTTTGCCGAGCAAGAATTACTTCATGAGATTAATTAGAGAGCGCAGTTATCTGCCATAACTCGTGAGAGAGATTGCGAAAATATTAGCCATCTCTTTCGCATACTTCAGCTTGTTTATTACCCGTCACTCATTACTTCAGACGCGTCATAAATGATAGCCTTAACAAAGGAGAAAGCTCAGTGAGGGCAATTTTTATTTCGTCATTTGAAACTGCGGAAAGCTGTCGCTTAAGAGTCACGATCTCCTCATTCTTTTTTGCAGCAGCCGCACGCGTGCATACCTCAGAAGTTGCGAACCTTTGTATTCTGGTTTTCACCACCTTTGGAGCTTCGCGATCGTCTCTGTACACGCAGCAGAGAAAGCAAGTGGGCCACTTTGTAAACACTGTGTAGTGTTTATGATGAGCAGTAACGGTTGTGCTCACATTCTCGGCTCGTGGTATGCCTCCACAGATGTTCAGCAAGTCTACCTAAACATCGCGAATGGGCGATAGTAGTCACAGTGAGCAATGGCTGCTTGTGCACTTTGTTGTAGCCGTTATTAGTGCAGCTGCCACCTCATTCAACAATAATAGTTTTTTGTACGAGAAGTTCTCCAGGAACAAGAGTTTCGCAGTATAAAACACCTCACGTCATCCCAGACACGGCGTAACCGGTGAAATCTTGGCGTCAAAACGCGGAAAGCAACGAGACATTGACCATTGAATTCATTGAACGCGAACGGTGTAGCTCACGTGACGTCTGAGACGCCTGAACAATCGTCGTCGCAAGAATTACTCAACCGACTCGATCACAGCCCTATTTCATTTTCTGTCATCAAGTCATCCTCGCACTTTTTTGGCGACCTCTTTGTCATTGTCATCATTTGTGGGTATGTGCTCTGGCGACCGGGATAAAGGTGACGCAATGCCTCTCGCACCCCTTTTCCTCGAAGCAAAAATATTTATGTTGTATTTATAATGTGCTATAATATTTTACAATATCGTGCACCTCAATATACTCTTCACATACTTTGGACTTGTGAATGAGCTGCCTTTTCTTGCGGCTCAGCATCCGTGCCCACTGTTAACGCGACAACGTTAAAAAGCTCGTTTAGCAGGAATTCTGGCGTCGGCGTAGTTGGTTATTAATGAAACATTATCATACTGTACGTGACGTGAAAATTGAGAAATATTCAAATGAAACGAAAGGTATAAACTTTGGATCACAGTTGGAAATCCACCCGGGGTGTTTGCACAGAAAGCTGGTGTTACACTACACAGGCACGCACCTCTTTGTTATAGCATCTTAATTTCAAAATTACGAAATTTATCTTCATAAAAACCACATATTGGTCCATTCCACCACTGTGATGACTTAAAAATACTTCATTCTCACTAATTTATCCAACACCTCAATACAATCTGGAGGTTCATTCAACGGTTGATATATCTCGCGCAAATGTGTTACACATTCAGGAAAGTTTCCCCTGCTGACTTTGCTTTAAAATTCATAGGCCTTATAGTCATGCATATTATCTATAGACAGCAAAGGCGCAGTAACAATGCCATATTATATAGAACACCACGCTGATTCTGTAAATATATACAACGTAATCCATGAGGTGTTATTGGCATATCTAGCTGCAAGATTCTTTGTAACATACGCTAAAAAGATTGAATCCCAGAAGTTCATGCGTCGTGTTCGATCATTTTCCATTTGTTACACAGAGTGCAGTTTGCGTTCATGCAGGAGCGTAGCCAGTGGGTGGAACGCCGGTCCCATGCCCCCCCCCTCCTCCCGAATTTTTTTCGCCGGGGCATAGAGAGCAAGAAATGACCAATTCAAGCGGATGCCTTCCCCTAAATGAAGAAGCTTAGATCCCCTGTCAGTCTCTTCCCTCTCTTTCGCACGACTTGCCCGGGGAAGTTATTCTTTAGTTATTTCTATACAGCTGCTGGCATCAATACAATAATCAATTCTTTGTACAGTCTTTTTCTTGGTACAAGGCACGCGTAGGCTTCCGAATACACTGAAACTGAACTGCTCTGTTTAGAAATGCAGTGAAAGTAACTTTCATGCCTTACAAACACACGCGGCCTGAATAGGTGCTTCACAATAAAACATGAATTGTTGCAGTAATAATGCGAGGTACAAGCGTACATTGACACCGGGTGTCCGAATATGCGATTATTTTAATGGTTTGATGGTATAATGTCGGCCAACCAGTACAAGAGGCACACACGTTACTGTACCTGTTCAGTTAAGGCCGCTTATTGGGTGCATAGAGAGTTCGAAAATATTTCATGCTTTAAGAGCTTAGAGTATGCACTTGGTACAGGATATCGGTATCGCGTTCTACTTTTTTAAGTGCCCCGACGCGGTGGTCTAGTGGCTAAGGTACTCGGCTGCTGACCCGCACGTCAGGGGATCAAATCCCGGCTGCGGCGGCTGCATTTCTGATGGAGGCAGAAATGTTGCAGGCCCGTGTGCTCAGTTCGGGGTGCACTGTAAAGAACCTTTGGTGGTCGAAGTTTCTCCTAGGGTCAATATAATCTCAGGGAAATAAAAGCTTGAGGTGCAGATTCAAATCATTTAGGTGAGCGTTTAGGAAATCAAAGAAGTGTCGCTGTGCCAGCTTTAGGTAAGCGCCACCAAACAAAGCTTTGTAGCTGTTTCGGTTCTTGCAAACGGTATGACAGAGTATTGCTTTTCAAGGTGCCCCACCACGGTGCTCTAGTGGCTAAGGTACTCGGCTGCTGACCCGCACGTCGCGGGATCAAATCCCGGCTGCGGCGGCAGCATTTCCGATGGAGGCGGAAATGTTGTAGGCCCGTGTGCTCAGTTTAGGGTGCTCTTTCAAAAACCGTTGGTGGTCGAAGTTTTTCCTAGGGTCAATATATTCTGAGGGAAATAAAAGCTTGAGGTTCAGATTCAAATTTTAGGTGAGCGTTTGGAATTTAAACAAATTTCACTGTGCCAGTTTGAGGTCAGGCGACAGCAAACAAAGCTTTGTAGCTGTTCTGGTTCTTTCAAACGGTATGACAGAGTATTGCATACCGTCATGGTCATATATAGTGGCTTGATCTGCGTGGTAATTGTCATATACATATGATGCAATAACCTGTAATCGTTTGATACGTGACGCAGTGTTGTTTTTTGAGTTCTAGGTGGTGGTGAAGCCTTATATAGGCTACTAACAGCTCATTCGGTTCATGGCAAAAGGGTGGCATGACACTATAAAAAGATGCTTTAGAGTCCGAGTAGATAAACCAAACTTTCGAAGGTTATTTAACAAAAAAACTCTAGTGCTGCATGTATGATGGTGAGTTCTGCGGTCATCGATGACGTCAAGTTTGACGCTTTGAATTTCACTGTAACATACTTCAAGAGAATTATCACGGCCTTTATTGAGCTTAACGGAAGAGTCAGAACCATGCGTTTAAAGGTGAAAATTTCCGTTATGATTTTTGCGCAGAAACTGTAGTGGGGCCCGTTTCATGGCTATATGCGACGACGTTTTTGGCTACATACGCCTCTTTGATTCATTTGTTAAAAGTACACTGGAATACCTAAAGGCAGAGCTTCGGGGGAGATGGCAGCGTGCCCTTGGCGCATGCGCTGCTGCTCGGCGTTCTGGTGGTGGTCTACTGGCGGTGGAATCTCGTGTGGCCTGAACAGACTCGCACACAACACTGAACCAGAGAAATTATTACCGTTTATTTGAAACTATATCAATAAAGACAAAACTCTTCAGTGTTATGTTCAATTAGTGTAATCAAAATTAACACAGAGCTCATGCAGTCTTAACTTCATAGCGGATGAAGCAGATGAGTAGACGACTGACTTAAAAAGCTGGAAGAAGGTAAATTATCTTTTATCACAATCTTTCCTATGGCTCCAGCCTTGCACAAGTAGTCCAACATGACCAAACTATTTTATATACTGTTATGAAGTCGGGTTTGATGCATCCCACCACTGCCACTACTGTTAGGAACTCGCTGTGTTAGGAGGGTAGCGGTAGCCGAAAGCGGCGAGCAGTCAAACGGACTTCGCTGAAGCCTTCGCCCAAAGACGGAGTGGAGAGGCAATTGGTTTTGAAAACAGCAACAGGTAGGAACGTTTTTATAGCAGGTAATAATTCATACAGAGCCGGCCAGCTCAACAACGTCGGCTGGGGCAAAACCCCTTAAACACGGGGCCGACACGGCCTTAAATAACGTTTTGGTCTCTTCTACGCGACCAGTTCGCCGGTGCCTGGCGGAGAAGGTTAACCCGGAACAGCATCGTGGCTTGGCCGAGAAGGCGACGCTTTGCCCGAAACTTCATGGTGGCTTGCCGCCATCTGCGTGGAAGGTGGCTCTGGGAGGGAGGAGAGTTCACCGGGACTGCGCTGGTTCTCGTGGGAATAAGCGCTTCCGAACGAGGGCCATGATTGTGGCATAACAGCACCCCCGCCGCCAGACAATGCATCCGACGTTTAGAGCTGTCTAGCGCGGCTCAGAAGGAGCTGGTTGCCCATTGATAATTGTAGCTGTTCTGCTCTTTCCACCCATGGTGACTTTCAAAGCCTTGCAGGGGATCGCTGCAACGACGGAGTCGATCACAAAGCCAAACAATTCTGGCCAAAGCAAGTGCCCTCCATATGCTGATCAAATCGCAAACCAGCAGAAACAAAAACATTTCGTCGAGATAGAGCTTAGATAAAAATACCATCACGAGAAACGTATCTCAGGGGTAATACACAATGCCAACACTCCTTTACAGTGTAGGACACTGCTTAACCAAACAGATTTTTTTCGGTGACCGATTCTTGATTGTGACTCAGGCAGATTAGGGACCATAGAATCTGCTGAGGTTAACTCAATTTTCCGCTGAAACTACAATTTAGAAATCAAGCACTTTTCAATCACGCACATGGGCGTCGCTTCAAAGCGTCAGAGTGTTTAATCATAACAAATTTAGCCCTCCGACAAGCTCTCATTCAATGCGCGTAGCCAATGATCCTCACAACAAGAGAAAACACGCTTGAAAAAAAACACAAGAAAATAAGACTGTATATCTAACTTGCAGCGTTCAAAGCAAAGTAAAAATTAATTTACACTGACGCGCATAATAAGACGTAATGCCAAACACAAAAGGTATTTTTGACATGGGCTCTTACACAGCCTCCTCTGTTAAAGTAAAACACACTAACTGTTGCCTTTCGAAATATTATGAAAACAAAATTAGTCAAACAAACATATCAATGTCAGCGTCTTCGATGAGAAGGAAGGTAAAACTTCAGATGCATTCCTTGCTCAGCGTCTGATGACAAAATTAGAAAAATAATTCTTAAAACCTAATACAAGATCTGCTTTTAGTGATAGCAAGATGGGCGCCTGTCAGACGAACTCTGGGGAGTCGCGCACTTTATAGCTTTCGAGCGCTGCGGTCTGGACAAAGGGACGACGAACGAAATTGTTCGCTGAACTTAGTAGGAGCGACTTTAGACGTACAGCCGCTTAACTCGAACAAGGGGGCATCTGTACTGCATCGTTTACTCCTCCCTGTAAACCAGTGACCTTTGACTCCCAGTAACCCAGTGACCAGTGAATTTGTCTTATGTTTTCGCCGACGACTATTCCTAACGAAACCGTTAGCCGTGCTCAGAACAATGGTGGTCATACTCGCATGTATGCTGCCTTCACTTTGTGGAGTCAAAGCTCCAGACTGGTCAGCTAGCTTTTTTTCGAGCCTGTTGCTAGCTGTCTCTGTTTGCAACAGAACGGGATTCCCGATGCCTTTGAGGCTAACCATCTTGCCTGAAGGTGTCTCTTCAGTTCGTAAGGCTTCTCTTTCCCTTTCAGAAATAACCCTTGTTCACAGGTCTTCGTAGTCGGCCTCACGCTCTCTTTGACGTGATTCATCCTGATCACGTGCTCAGCGAAGCGCCTCCACTTCTAGCGCTTTACGATGCGCCCCTGCATCCCAAGGATTTCGATGGGCCTCCGCCCCTAACTCCTCGTGATGCTCCTCAGTGTTCGGCTCTGTCCGAGGCACTTCAGCGGCTTGTGCGTAGCGATGGGACTCAGTCTCCTGCGCTCTCCGTCTCTCTTTATCATCTAACGCTTTTCGGCGAGCGTCTTCTTCAAGTGCTACGCGACGGTCCTCAGCCTCGATCGCTCTACACCGCGCGTAGTTCTGCAGTGCTCTACAATGCACCTCATTGTTTCGCTCTTTTCGGCGAGCGTCTACCTCTGGCGCTTTACGACGCGCTTAAGCACAGTCTCTATAGCTCGGACTTTCCCAGTCAGCAAGACTTGAAAGAAAAAAAATCTTATCAAAGCAAATCTAGCATGACTAAATTTTCCTGCTTCGTCAGAGGGTAACCAATGCAAAATGTGCTCAATCTTGCGCGGACACAACGTGACGAGCCTCTCCACCCAAACGTCGCGGTAAAGACCAACCATACCGCAGACATCTTCAAAAGCAACAAGAGAACCAGCGATATTCTCGCCTATCTCAAAGCTGTGGAGCTGGTGTTTCGCTTGCTGCCACTTAAGTACATGAGTTTCACAATTAAGCTTTTCTATTTTGAGAGAATGTTCTGTCTTTTTTTGACTCTCCTCGGCCTTCCACTGTTTGTGACTTCTAGCCTCTCGCTCTTCGGCCTTCTGCTTCCCCTCACAAATGAGCTTCCAAAACTTTCTAGCTTCCTCGGCCATCACCTTACTTGCCCGCATCATCTCGAGAATTACTTCCGGACCCCGCGAAAATCCCCATGCCTCCACGAATTTCAAGGAGGTCTTGCGCAAGGTACTGCTCTATCGCGATCTCGTACATCGTGATGCTCTACTACTGATGTTCACCGTACTCTAAAACTAATCGCATGGTTTAAAGCAGGTGAATATTAAATTACAACCAACAAAACTCAAAACATTGTCTTAACAGCTGCCTGTGCTAGAGAGGTCTGGTAAACGTTGGGCACTCGCTCCACCAAAGTAGCCGACAATGAGATACAACTGATGGCTGCCTTCGAACAGTGTCGTGGGTGTCCTCGGGCCAGCAGGAATCCGCTCCAACTTCGAGCCGTTAAGATTGGGGTGGCGGGTTCCACAGCAGGGAATTGTTGAAGATATGGGTAGCGTACTCAATCATATCCAAACGCTGATATCAGGCTGGTCGTCCTCAGGCTTTCAGGGATCTGATCCCACTTTTCAGCCGTTGAGTTCGGGGTAGCGAGTCCCAGAGCAGCAAAACATTGAGTACAGGGGTAGCGTATCCCAGCTTATCCAAACGCTGATTTCAGGTCGGTCGTGCTCGAGTTTTAAGGGGCTCGATACAGTGTACCAAACGTAGCGTAGCGTATCCCGAAGCTGCGAGTTACTGTTATAAAGTCGGATTCAATGATATCCAACAGCTAACGCCTCTTTTAAACATTCGCTGTGTTGCAATGATAGCGGTAGGCGAAACCAGTTAGCAGTCGAACGAACTTGGCTGAATCCTTCGCCCAGATGCGGAATAGGGAGGCAATCGGTTTTGAAAACAGCAACACGTAGAAACGTTTAATATAGCAGGTTATAGTTCGTACAGAGCTGGCCAGCACAACAACGTCGGCTGCAGCAAAATCCCTTAAAAATGTGGCCGGCACGGCCTTAAAAAATGTTTTGGTCTCTTCTACGAGACCAGTTTTCCGGTGCCTGGCGGAGAAGGTTAAGCTTTCTCTGGAACGGCATCGTGGCTCGGCCGAGGAGGCGACGCTTTGCCCAAAACTGCACGATAGCTCACCGCCATCTGCGTGGAAGGGGCGCTGGGAGAGGGGAGAGTTCGTCGGAACTGCGCTGGTTCTAGTGAAATCAAACGTTTTCGATCGAAGACAGCGGTTATGGAATAACAATAAAAAGAAGCTGCTGCTAAGCGTCCATGAAATCAAACGCTTGAGAGTCACGCCGTCGTAATGGCAGTCATGAATAAAACTTGGGCCTTTCAGAAGCAACGAGTTTAAGAATCAACGAGCTTTATCACGCAGACGGTGGACACACGTGCGCAGAAGTAAATGTTATATTGTCACGTGAATACGATTCCTTGCATTCAAATTCACCACTGTCACACCTGTCCCGTTTATTAGGGAGGCGATCGCCGGGCTAATTCCAAGAGCCGAAGTATCGGCCCCCCGAACCGCACCACGAAAGCGTGGACAATTTAGAAGTGGTCCTTATTGGTGCGCCAGCGGACGCCGGCTGTGGCCCAAAGAACAAGACAGAGCCGAGAGTTGATAAACAAACAAAATTATATTCAATAATGGCAGATCGAAAATAATACACAAAAATGCACACTCCACAATAGTTACATACAATACGTCACCAATCAGACAACGTACTACACAGCACAATCAGCCACACTCAAAACAACGGACACAGACAACCATACGCACTACAATGCAGTCGCATGCATTGAACAACCAAGACACTTAAGGACTAAAGAGATAGAAAACCTATTCAGTCCAAAGTCCTTGGAACAAAAGTCTGAATGATACTCTTCCGAGAATCACTCACTCAAAGTCCAGTGTTGTTGTCGTTCCGTAGTTCTCGAAGTTTCTCTTCCAGGAAACCTCGCGTCCTCAAATGGCCACTCTCCAAGCTTCAAACTTCTTCGCCGGAAATCCGTCGGCTTCACACACGCAGCTGTTGCCCGCGTCTTCGCTCGATAGCGGTAAACCCACGCTCTTGCCTGTAGCTCGAGCCGTCCCTACGGACCAAAAACTTCGCCGACTACACGGCGGACTCTCTACGCACTCTGGCGCTCACTTCCGTCTCCTCCTGTTCTGTCACTACGGGCAGAACCTTCGCCGACTACACGGCGGAATTCCTACGCGCTCCGGCGCTAACTTTCCGTCTCCTCCTCATTTCTCGTCTCGGCTGCTCGGTTAAATACCTTGCGCGCGACTTTCCAGATGTTTCTCGTCATTTCGTCGGCGCGATACGCCGCGAAGGCTGGGGAGAGGCACGAGACGGTTCGACTGCCCTCTCCCGAGGATGATTCACTCGGTCTGACCCCGCCTCCTTCGTTCGAGAAAAATCGCGGTCTTGCTGGGCCGCCGATGTGGGGTGAGGAGGATCGTCTGCGAAGCCGTGCTTCTGCGGGGAGAGCGCGCGCCCGGGAGCCCTGGATGTTGGCTTTCTTTTTTTTTTCTTTTTACCTCGCGGCGTTTCTGCCGCCCGTTGTCGCAAGGATTTGGCGGCGCGCTCTTGTTTAGCGCTCGTTCTGTGACACTGCCCCCCACTTTAAGAATATTATCTCATAATATTCAAAACCACACAAACGAGCGCGAAAAGTCACCACACACTCTCACAGACTGTAACACCATCAGTCGCTCATGACACTTCACATTCACAATAGATCACTTAATACAATTGTACATTGTAATTCAATTAAACAACACGTGAAAACACCACCACAAGCACATGAGTACAACATTGCACCACACATTCCAAACAATACGAATGCATAAAGTTCTCTCATTACCACAATTATACAATACTATACATCACATCACAGCACAGACACTTCGACACTTGTGACACAGGATAACACAACATTAACGCAACATATGGCACTCAGCACTGCCAAACATATTCTGATTCGACCTCGGCACTTATCCTGAGTACTTCGAGCAGCGCTTGCGCCCCTTTTTGCGGTGCTCGCTCGATCTCTTCTTGTGTTTCCACGTTCCTTTTCGGCGAGCCCTTTCCAACGACGATATCTGAGGCGTCGTCTCAGCCATCGTTGTCTCTTCCGACACCGTTAACGCGTCATTACATTCGACGGGTCCTGTCTGTTTATTTACCCGCTTGATCATGCCTCTACATTTTTCCCGGCTGGCCGACTCCGTCTCCCTTACACTGTCGGTCGGTTGAGGTCGTGCCGACGTAAGTCCGGTTGCTCGGCCCGTGAACTTATTCGACACGATCGTCTTCTCCTTCGCTGTCTCTTGCGCCGCAGCTTCACCTTGGGCTCTAGTGAGATCCGTCACGGGATGCTCCTCCACTTTATCTCGCGGCCGCTGTGTTGGCGAGGGCTCTATCTTCGGGTCTTCTCCCAAACATTCTGGATCACTTGGCCCTCGCGCCCCGTCGATGTTTCCGATGACAAGGTCATACAGGGGGGTCGCCATGCATAAAGCAGTAACCTTCCCGCTGAAGAACGGGGTTTCCACCTCAATCTCTGCTTCGGGAAGCATCCGGACCGTACGGTCAATTAGGCAAACCGGTTTCGTTCTGCCTGTCAACTCTCTTTCCCGTACCAAATTTCTCCTCACGATAACCGTGGAGCTACCGGTGTCTCTTAGAACCGTAATCTTCTTGCCAGCAATCTTTCCAGGAAGTGTTGGCATTCCCTTCGTAACACCGGTTGGCTGTTTTGACACTACAGCCCCCACAATAGGAATTTTCTCCCCATTCTTCAACTCTACGAATCCATCAGTGACGGCATTATTATCAGATTTCGGTGCTGCTTGCACACAGGATACCTGGTGAGTTTGACTCACTCCGTTCCGACATGCATCTGCTTTGTGCCCAGTCTGACCACACTTGAAACATTTTACAGCCGTAGGGCTCGTAAAGATCATTCGACAGTTTTTCGCGCGATGACCCACTCGGTTGCACAGAAAACATCGCGGAATGCTCTCTGGTGCACGCTTCTTTTCTTCAGGAGCCAATTTCTTCGGATCATCGGGACAATCCTTCTTGACCTTGGCCAAATTAGTTCCTCCTTGCGCTTCTAAGAATTGATCAGCCAATTCAAGCATTCCTTCAAATGACTCCGCCTTCCTCTTTTTCAAATACAGCGACAGGCTCGGGTGGCAACTAGTAAGAAATTGTTCTCTAATTAGGAGCTCTCTAAGCTCATCGTACTCCTGCGCTGTCCCTGAAAGTTCAATCCATCGGTCGAAATAATGGCAAAGTCGGGCGGCATACTGCGTAGCCGTCTCACCATCAGCTGGCTTTCCTGTCCGAAATCTGTCCCGGAATCCTTCCACAGTGAATCTAAAACGCTTCAACAAAGCAGCTTTCACCCTTGCGTAGTTGGCTGCATCGGTCGGCGTCAGCCTACCGTACACACTGAGCGCTTCACCACTCAAGCAAGTACTCAAAGCAGTTGCCCATTGATGTTCCGGCCAATTCTGGCTCTTCGCAATCGTCTCAAATCGGTGAAGGTACGCGTCAAGGCCGTCCTTCCTTTCATCAAACGCTACGAGCAGCTTGCTTGGGTTCAAGCGGAAGCCGTGATCTTCCCGTTCGCTGCTTTCAACTCTAGCTTGGACGGGAGTTTCGCTTCGCTGTTGCAAACGGAGCCGCTCGAGTTCCATCTCGTGCTGCCGCTGCCGCTCCCTTTCCTCTCTTTCTTCTTTCAGCTGGCGCTCTTTTGCCTCTCTTTCTTCTCTCGCCCTTTCGGCTGCCAACTTTTCTCGCTCCAGCTCCAACTTGAATTGCTGCTCTCTTTCTTCTTTAGCCCTTTCAGCTGCAAGCTTTTCTCTCTCTAACTCCAGATTCAATTGTTGCTCTCTTTCTTCCTTCGCCTTTCCAGCTGCCAACCTCTCTCGTTCCAACTCAGCTGCTTTTTCTTCCTTGGCCCTCTCAGCTGCCAACCTCTCTCGTTCTAACTCAGTGGCTTTTTCTTCCTTGGCTCTCTCCGCTGCCAACCTCTCTCGTTCTAACTCAGCGGCTTTTTCTTCCTTGGCTCTCTCCGCTGCCAACCTCTCTCTCTCCACCGCCTCTTTCTCCTTCTGGCTTACCCACTTCCGTAGTTCGGCGCCAGAAAGACCCATCTTCTCACCAAGCGCAACTAACTTTTCGAGATTCATTGTGTCTCGCAACTCGCAAATAAAACCTTGCCGCGTACAAAAAGTATCTGCCTAAATCAGTCTATCGGAACACTCCCCTGCACTCGTTAACGAGAACACTGAACAACACACAAAATCGTTCCGATAGCACTATCAACAACTCGAGGCTCTTTCTCACTACTTTGGACACACTGTGCACCAAAAGGTCCTGTATCGCGGACGCCAGATTAATTGTCACACCTGTCCCGTTTATTAGGGAGGCGATCGCCGGGCTAATTCCAAGAGCCGAAGTATCGGCCCCCCGAACCGCACCACGAAAGCGTGGACAATTTAGAAGTGGTCCTTATTGGTGCGCCAGCGGACGCCGGCTGTGGCCCAAAGAACAAGACAGAGCCGAGAGTTGATAAACAAACAAAATTATATTCAATAATGGCAGATCGAAAATAATACACAAAAATGCACACTCCACAATAGTTACATACAATACGTCACCAATCAGACAACGTACTACACAGCACAATCAGCCACACTCAAAACAACGGACACAGACAACCATACGCACTACAATGCAGTCGCATGCATTGAACAACCAAGACACTTAAGGACTAAAGAGATAGAAAACCTATTCAGTCCAAAGTCCTTGGAACAAAAGTCTGAATGATACTCTTCCGAGAATCACTCACTCAAAGTCCAGCGTTGTTGTCGTTCCGTAGTTCTCGAAGTTTCTCTTCCAGGAAACCTCGCGTCCTCAAATGGCCACTCTCCAAGCTTCAAACTTCTTCGCCGGAAATCCGTCGGCTTCACACACGCAGCTGTTGCCCGCGTCTTCGCTCGATAGCGGTAAACCCACGCTCTTGCCTGTAGCTCGAGCCGTCCCTACGGACCAAAAACTTCGCCGACTACACGGCGGACTCTCTACGCACTCTGGCGCTCACTTCCGTCTCCTCCTGTTCTGTCACTACGGGCAGAACCTTCGCCGACTACACGGCGGAATTCCTACGCGCTCCGGCGCTAACTTTCCGTCTCCTCCTCATTTCTCGTCTCGGCTGCTCGGTTAAATACCTTGCGCGCGACTTTCCAGATGTTTCTCGTCATTTCGTCGGCGCGATACGCCGCGAAGGCTGGGGAGAGGCACGAGACGGTTCGACTGCCCTCTCCCGAGGATGATTCACTCGGTCTGACCCCGCCTCCTTCGTTCGAGAAAAATCGCGGTCTTGCTGGGCCGCCGATGTGGGGTGAGGAGGATCGTCTGCGAAGCCGTGCTTCTGCGGGGAGAGCGCGCGCCCGGGAGCCCTGGATGTTGGCTTTCTTTTTTTTTCTTTTTACCTCGCGGCGTTTCTGCCGCCCGTTGTCGCAAGGATTTGGCGGCGCGCTCTTGTTTAGCGCTCGTTCTGTGACAACCACGCACGACGTATTCACTCACAGCCGCATTGCCGCCGTGTTGCGAGTGCTCTTGGTGACATATTCTGCTTACAGTTACCAGAAGTACTTGATACAAGCGAAACGAGCAGCATGAGAGTGCAGCGTGTGCACCCTCGCTGCCTTTGAAAGTATGTGCAAATCGACGAAAGAACCTGCCCGTAAAAGGAAAAATGGCCACGAACATGCCTGTGGAAGACGCGATGTTGAGTTGGCAAAAAGATAACGCCGACGTCACTGCACCGTTGAATAATTGACTGAATCGGGACGCTTAAGTGTTCATACGTGCTGTATCTGTGATAATCGCTGCAAATATCCAACATGCGTTTCTGACACCTCGCGCAGTTTTAGCCGTAGTGATCAACGCTGCTGTTCCGCGCTTTGCCTGTGTTCGTGTTTTGACCACCGTAGTGCAAGCTCGTAGCTACCTCATGGGCCCAAAATCGTCGGGCTATTCTGTATAGCACATATGCTTCCTTTTTCTTTTCTTTATTTTAGTTTGGGTGTGGGAAAACCAGACTGTAATTCCGTAGCCTCGGTCCGCCTGACGAGTGTTTGGTAGGCTACGAGATATACTGACATGCAAACCGAGGTTACTACTGGTAAACCTACTTATCGCCAGCAGAGAAAATGTACTCAAAGCCGTGTACAACTTGCCAACATATTTCATTGCATCCATTCATTTGCAATTTAAAAACCATCTTTGTCGCCTAAAACATATCTGTTATCACAACTAAAGCAATGCTGGGTACCTCTATGCAATAGCGCCTATTATTTGCCTTCAAATGAAATAGCTGCACCCATAACTCACCTGTCACTGTGTCTCAATAATGATGTCGAACTACAAGATGATATGTCTGCGGGGTATACACACCGCGTATAATATTTTCTATGTGCAACGTAGTGGGTAAGAGGTTTTGGCTGGCTATATTTCTCGACCACCAGTAACGTATGATTATTCCGATGAATACGCTTCTCATGTTGAAATTATTCGTGTAATAATTCGCTGCTTCATAAGGGTGTAACAGACGTGGAGTTATCCAGATTAAGTTTTAACGTTAGTCGACCAGCATAGGTGCGAAGATGATTGACATGTTCTTTTCCGTTTCTCTACATAGATGGAAGGCTGCACAGTGCTCTCGCAACAAAGAACCAGGCCCCATTTAAGGCGAGTGCTATTCCCGCCTTTCTGATGTCATGGACCTTCACCTTACTCATCCTTGTAGCTCTGGCGCTTGGGCTGTTTGTGGGAGCGATCGAAAGGACCCGTTTCAACGAGACGATGCCCCACCTCGTCAGCTACGCTTATTTCCCAGGCACGATTTTCCTTCAGGTAAGGTGCTGCCACCGACACATTGGTGCGAGTGTAATCGTGAGATGCTTCCATCATTATGTAAATGATCGAAGCGCCAACAGAAAACATGGGATTAGTCAGCACTCTTAATTTACAAATCACACTTTAGCAGCGTCGGGACGAAACAAAGTAAAATATCATAGCGAGCGACAATGACCTATTAAAAGAGCACTTTTCATGGAAAACTATGCCTTTGGACTTGTAGAGAATTTTTTTCACCATGAGCTATACCAAGTGTAAAGATTGGTACCAAATCATGGCTTGATGAGGACGCAGCAGGATCTCCACTTTTTCCGATAACTTCACGCATTTTGTTTATGAGAGAGTAATTTATCACATAGGCTGAGCATATACCTTGGTAGATGACTGCATTTCCTCTACTAATTCTGAGGAGAACAACAGTAAAGTGTGTGGCGCCAGACTAAAATCTCTAAT
Source organism: Rhipicephalus microplus (assembly GCF_043290135.1). NCBI lineage: Eukaryota > Metazoa > Arthropoda > Arachnida > Ixodida > Ixodidae > Rhipicephalus > Rhipicephalus microplus. Next base: position 41,282,247 of record NC_134700.1, read on the forward strand.
AACATCAGTCTACTTGTCGTTCCTGGTGCCAACTGTTTATTGAGATAATCTTTTCGTTTCACACGCCCCCGCAGGGGCGCCTGCACAAGTAGGCGTTTGGTGTGTAGCGACACCACGGACCCGAGCTAACGGGGGAGTTTCTACTCCCTCCCACGCCTAGCCGTGCGTGGCTTTGCCGTGTCCGGGGAAAAGGGGATCCTGGGGGTTAAGCTGACGCTGGGTGATTGGACCTTTAAGGCCCCCCGGCAGAGGCAACACACCCCTTTGGCCCCGGCTTCACGTAGACGGCACCCCTGGGCTGACCCACCCAGGGGAAATCGGCAGTCGCCTTTTCCTATCTCTCTCTCCCTACATCTTCGTCTTTTGTTCTCACTTTACATCTTTCCTGTCTTCTACTCTCTTCTGTATACTTCCAATTTTCCTGGCGGCAAGGGTTAACCCTGTGCAAATAGCCTACCTTGGTCTAGGCGCATTGAGTTATGGCAGTGTTGTACGGCTGACGTCTGCAAGCTTTCAGCACCTGTAAACTTGCAGCGTCCCCTTGTTGGGCTCCGTGGTGGGTGGCCGCCAACGCTGCTGAACAAAAATAAGACCGGCATGCAAGGCGCATTTCCTCTTTTATCTGATCGTACCGGCCTAAAGCGGGTACGCACCGACGACATAACACTCTTCAACCAGCCAATAGAAACTTTTCCCCACTTCCACGTCATTCACAGTGAAAAAACCGGAAAGCAAGCCAGGACCGTATCTCCTTTCGTAGTTGCCAGGTGTCTTACGGAAACTCTCGGGGCTGGATACAAAGTAACCAAAATGGCGAGCGGAGACCTTCTTCTAGAAATTCGGGACAAAGCACAATATGAAAAGCTAAACAGCCTCTCAACGTTTGGTGACGTACCGATCACCATAACACCACACCGATCCATGAACACCACTCGCGGAGTGGTATCTGATGCAGACTTACTTGAGCTCACCGAAACTGAACTTTTGGAAGGGTGGAAGAGCCAAAATGTCAATAATGTACAGAGAATTATCATCAGAAGAGATAATAAGGAAATTCCAACGAAACACTTGATACTCACGTTTGCATCCAGTAAACTACCAGATTCCATTCAAACAGGGTACACGAAAACATCTATCAGGCCGTATATACCAAATCCTCGTCGTTGCTTCCAATGCCAGAAGTATGGCCATGGCTCTAAGACCTGTCGTGGTCGCCAGACTTGTGCACAATGTGGAGTCCTAGGCCACGTGTCTGAGAACTGCAAAGAACCGGCACACTGTGTGAACTGCGAAGGAAACCATGCCGCATATTCACGCTCCTGCACATACTGGAAAAAAGAAAAAGAAATAATTACATTGAAGGTGAAGGAGAACATTACGTTTAAGGAAGCACGGCGAAGAGTCGCTCCATTCTATGGACCCACATACGCTGATGCGGCGCGTCAGGGGGCACCGCCGCACCAGCCCTCGCCACCCCTTCGGCCCGCGCAGAGCGAGCCGTCGGCTGTGGCACCTGCCCCCAAGGCGGCTGTAGCCCAGGCTACACCGCCTACTCTCAAACAGAGACCGGAGACTCCAGAGTCTTCGGGTCTCAAGGCCTCCCCTCACCAGGCGAGGCCCAAAATCCAAACTAACAGCCCGCACGTGCGGGCATCCAGTGCCTCCGAGGAGACAATGGATACGTCGGCACCCTTGGTGCCGAAAGAGCGGCGTGGCTCCTTGGAGCGCGCCAAGAAAACAAAAAAGCAAATAACAGGGCCTGGTGATGGCCCTGTTAAGTGAACTCAAACTCCCCGTCTAAACAGCCACTTGTTTTTCGTACACACAGCATTATTTTATATTCACCATGAACACTCAAATTATACAATGGAACGTCAGGGGCCTTCTCAGAAACCTTGACGACATCCAAGAACTCCTACACGAACACTCACCAAAAGTGCTGTGTGTACAAGAAACACACCTTAATTCAAAACACACAAATTTTCTTCGCAAATACGTTATTTTTCGAAAGGACCGTGATGATGCCGTGACATCATCCGGAGGTGTTGCCATCATAGTGAATCAAGAAATTGCATGCACACACTTACATCTCCAAACATCCCTTGAGGCAGTGGCTGTTCGAGCGGTTCTTTTTGATAAACTGATCACAATCTGCACGATTTACATTCCTCCTAGTTATCAGCTACAAAAACGTGATTTACACTCTTTAATTGATGAACTTCCGGAACCTTATGTTCTCCTTGGAGACTTTAATGCGCATAGCAGGCTATGGGGAGACTCTCGGTATGACGCGCGAGGTCGACTGATCGAACAGTTCCTTCTCTCGTCGAGCGCGTGTCTCCTAAACCGAAAAGAACCAACCTATTATAATCTCGCCAATAACACCTACTCCTCCATAGACCTGAGCATAGTATCTCCATCTCTTGTGCCTCTACTCCAGTGGAAAGTCGTCAGTAATCCGTACGGAAGTGACCACTTCCCCGTAGTTTTGAGCACGACAGTAACTGAGTGTCCATCACGTGTTCCCAAGTGGCTTATAAACAGAGCCGATTGGGAACAGTTTTATACTATTGCTAGTCTAGGTTGGAATGACATCCGTACTTTGAACATTGATGTTGCGGTGAACTACTTCACAGCGTTTTTGATCGATGCTGCAACAAAATGCATCCCACAAACAAATGGACACCCTGGAAAACGACGTGTGCCATGGTGGAACTCTGAATGCCGAAACGCGCGCAAACAGCAAAACAGAGCTTGGAGGCTGCTTCGGAACTCGCCGACAGCCGAAAATCTTGAAACCTTCAAGAAAATAAAGTCTCAAGGCAGGAGAACGCGTCGGCAGGCCAGAAGAGAAAGCTGGCAGAAGTTTTTATCAGGGGTTAATTCATACACACAGGAGGCTAAAGTCTGGGACATGGTCCATAGGATAGCAGGAAAACAAGTACACACACTTCCACTCGTAAACACTCAGGGTGATACCTTGGAAGATCAGGCAAACTTCCTCGGTGCACACTTCGAACAGGTATCCAGCTCGTCCCACTATACTGACACTTTCCAAAAATACAGAACAAGAATAGAAAAGCAGAAACTTGAACACAAATCCACTAGATACGAGGGATATAACCAAGCTTTCAGTCTTGCTGAGCTCCGAACATCTCTGAACTCCTGCAGTACTTCTGCCCCAGGTTCTGACCATGTGATGTATGAAATGTTAAAGAACCTACCAAACGAAACCCGAAAAACCTTACTTTGTTTGTACAATGCTCTTTGGTCTTCTGGCACTATTCCTACCTCCTGGAAAGAGGCTATTGTTATTCCCATTTTGAAAGAGGGCAGGGACCCTTCTTTAGCTTCGAGTTATAGGCCTATTGCACTTACAAGTTGCTTGTGCAAAGTCTTCGAAAAAATGATAAACTGCCGGCTTGTACACTTTCTTGAAACAAACAATTTGCTCGACCCATTTCAGTGCGGGTTTCGAGAGAGTAGATCCACGACAGATAACCTTGTTCGTATCGAGGCACAGATCAGAGACGCCTTCGTCCATAAACAATATTTTCTCTCCGTGTTCCTCGATATCGAAAAGGCTTATGATACAACATGGCGTTTTGGAATTCTAAGAGACCTATCCAACCTTGGCGTGCGCGGAAGAATGTTTCATATAATCAAAAGTTACCTGTCAAACCGGACATTCCGTGTCCGAGTGGGCACGGTTCATTCTCAAACATTTGTCCAGGAAACAGGCGTTCCACAAGGTGGTGTACTTAGCTGCACACTTTTTCTCATAAAAATGAATTCCTTGCGCTTGACCATCCCTCGCAATATGTTTTATTGTACATATGTGGATGACGTCCAGCTTGGCTTTAGGTCTTGCAATCTGGCAATGTGTGAGCGGCAGGTTCAGTTAGGTTTAAACAAGCTCTCAAAATGGGCAGAGGAAAACGGATTCCGACTGAACCCACAAAAAAGCACGTGTGTCCTGTTCTCCAGAAAGAGAGGCATGCACTCAGAACCCGACATTGAACTGAACGGTCAGCGTCTGTCTGTTAATACGGAGCATAAATTCCTAGGATTAATCTTGGACAACAAGTTGACCTTCGTACCGCACATCAAGTATCTAAAAACAAAATGTTTAAAAGCCATGAATGTTTTAAAAGTGTTGTCACGTACTAGGTGGGGCAGTGACAGGCAATGTCTCATGAACCTATATAGAAGCCTCATTCGCACCCGCTTAGATTATGGGGCCGTTGTTTATCAGTCTGCGACTCAAAGTGCTTTGAAGATGCTGGACCCCGTGCACCATTTGGGCATCCGCCTTTCTACGGGTGCTTTTCGCACCAGCCCCGTAGAAAGCCTTTATGTTGAGTCAAATGAGTGGTCGCTTCATCTGCAGAGAACTTACATGTCCTTTGTTTATTACCTTAAGGTGAAAGCAGACAAGAAGCACCCCTCATACTCTACTATTAATGATTTGTCGAGCTCTATTTTGTTTCAAAACAGGCCTTCGATGAGGCAGCCCTTCTCTATTCGCCTGAAGAGTGTAGCTGAGGAAACTGTAATCTCACTAGAACACAGTTTGATGGCTCCTGTAGCATATCCGCCACCGTGGCAATGGCAGACTATAGACTGCGATGTGTCTTTCCTAGAAGTTACAAAACATGCACCTGTTGCCCATATCCGAACATACTTTTTGGAACTTCAACACAAATACACATGTCCTGAGTTCTTCACAGATGCCTCCAAGACTAACTCCTCTGTGTCCTACGCTGCTGTTGGCCCATCCTTTTCGGATGCTGGTCCACTACATCCACGCACAAGTATCTTCACAGCGGAAGCGTACGCGATACTTGTGGCAGCTAAACACATCAAACAATTACAAATACAAAAAGCAGTAATTTATACAGACTCCCTAAGTGTGGTAACGGCTCTGCACAGTCTTAAAAAACAAAAAAACCCAGTCCTTGTCTCACTTTACTCTATTTTATGCACACTTTACACACTCAAACAACATGTTGTAGTGTGCTGGGTGCCAGGGCACCGTGAGATTCAAGGCAACGTGAGGGTGGATCAGCTCGCTGCATCCGTGCACAAAAGCACTGCCCCTACACCCATATCAATCCCGGCCCTCGATCTTAAACCATCCCTCAAACGAAACCTCAGAGTATACTGGCAGAGCAAGTGGGATACACACACACAAAACAAACTATACGTTATTAAGCCACACCTTGGTCATTGGCCGCCCGTATCGAAATCGCGTTATACAGAGGTGATACTAACGAGACTCAGGATAGGACACACATACACGACACACACACACCTTTTGTCCGGTGGCGATCCACCATTGTGTGACAGATGTGGTGAAGCATTGACAGTCCTTCACATTTTAATTGAGTGCAAACAATTGGACACTGTAAGAAAACAACACTTTCCATTACCCTACCGACAACATATACCTTTACACCCTGCAATGTTTGTCGGTAGGGAACCGCTTTTTAGTTATAAATCATTGTTAGCGTTTTTAAAAGAAATTCATAGCTTTCATGTCATATACCCGGGCATACCGTAGCATGACCTCTACAGAGAGGTTTTTGCTGCGGTGGCTACACAAGAAAGCACATGCCTCACGGCCCTTGGACGCAAGGGTATGAACGAGTGAGGCACTTGTGCTAATGCCATACATATGCACTATCGTCTTTTATTATCACCAACTTTTGTCATCTATTCACATCACACACACCTTTCACCGCATGGTCATGATTTTATTACTTGTATGTTTTTACCCGCCTTACTGCGAGGAATTTTATGGCCCTTATACAGCCGCTTATCACAATCATTGTCCATAATTTTAGTAAGATGAACTGGCGCTCTTTGGCCGTGAAATGGCCCTTGCGCCATAAAACATCAAACATCATCATCATCATCATTTTCGTTTCACAACTTCACCTACAAAACTTATCTAGGGCGAAGCACCTTGATATTGAGGCATGTCTATTGTTGCGTCGTAGCCAGCCGCTAGTACTCGAGCGCGCACTAGACGTCTCTGCGGCGCTCAAACCACTCGTATACGCGCCCCCGGATGTGCTCTCTCTCCCTCTCTCTCGGCCCTTGTCAGTCTGTGCACGTCTCTAATAATCATATTAGCACGAAGGATACATGACGCCGGAGCAGAGGGCTCACGGCTGTGCAGCGTGGGCTTGCGGCCAAAACTCACAGAGGAGAGTTCGAGAACCGGAAGCGGCACAGGCTAGCCGTCAACAACGACAAGCCATCAATCCAGAGGCGGCGAGCACACTAAGTAAAACCATGATAATGAAACCTTACTAATGTAATCATAATTTAAACCATGATACTTCGGACTCAACTAAATAAGATGACACTTATCACGACCTTCCTATTTGCACACGAGAAATTATTGCCATTTTCAATGAAACCTATCAAAATGAAGCACTCTTCCTTGTCATTTTTGTTAAGCTCTAGCTAGTTATTTTATTATTTTCTTGTCGGTGGGTGGCGGCAACTCTGCGATGGTGGCTGTTCTCCGTTGGTCGGGACGGGCTCCAGACGGGCTACTCACGTGTGCGAGGACCAAGAGCTCCTCGTACTTGAATCGGCACTTTTCTGGCTCCAGGGTTAGCCTGGAGGTCTTGATAAATTGAAGTACTGCTTCAAATCGCCGAAAATGCTCGAGAAAAGCACGACGACGTCGTCTAAGTATTAAGCAAGTCCGCCATTTCAATCCTGCCAGTAGTGCACCCATGACACGTTGGAATGTCTCAGATGTCGAGCAAAGACCCAAGGGCATGACCCTTAACTAGGAGAGGCTGTCTGGTGTTATAAACACAATATTCTTTCAGTCTCTCTCGTCGGCTTCGATTTGCAATTAGCCAGTCTTGAGGTCCATCGACGAAAAGTACTTCGCGTTGTGGAGCCATTCCAGTGCGTCGTGTATATGGGGACAGAATACACGTCCTCTTTAGGCGTGTATTTTGTCTTATTAGATGGTACTGGAAGTGGCGGCAGGTGTGGCCAGCTTCTCCGCAGTGGTAACAAAGTAGTCGGTGATCAGTGCCACACCGTTTGTTGGTTTTTCTTGAAGCGTTGCGCTGGTGCGTGCATGCTTGGTGTGACGGCGGTTGCGGCGGTGTCTTGCGCCGAAATTGCGACGGTGTGGCTACTTCACGTGGACGCGGAGGGGGAGCGCGAAGTCTTGCTGCTGCAGCGTAGCTCACTAATTTCGGCTGTGATTCTGGTGGTTCAGGAGTGCTGAGCGATCTCTGGATTTTTTCCACGTTGGCAGCGGAGAGCACTTGCGGCTGTGATGAGGGTAATGGCTTCGGCAGTTAGTTCCACACGATCACTCGCTTTGTATTCCGCAGGTCGTTGGTGCTTAGGACATGAGCCTCGGAGTAGTTGACTGTGTTGAGTGGCCGTTATACTGCTATGTGCACATTTCAAGTGCCTTCTCGATTGTGGTTGCCTCGGTGAGGAATTCTCCAACCGTTTTGGCGGGTTGCATACAGTCCCCGCAAACAACTCTTTCTTGACACCTCGCACCAGGAATCGACACTTTTTCTTCTCGGCGATGGTGACCGAGGAACTGTGTCTTCTATTCAACGAAGACGGTCACGTTTACGTTGGGGAGTTGAACACGCGTCTCAAAGATAGTAGCGGCACGTTTCTTGTGGATGACGCTCATGAACGTCCTGAAGAACGTCATCCGAAATCTATTCCAGCTTCGTAGCAGGGATTCCCTGCTCTCTAACCACGTCTCTGCGGCATCTTCCAGATAAAAGTACACGCTATGCAGTTTTAGGGGCGAAGCTTCTTATAGCGTCACCCTTTCGTTCATCATAGTCGTAGTCGTAGTGTGTAACCAGTCATATGCTTTGACCTCCAAGGTGGTGCCAATGGGACGTTGCTCCTGTGCATTGTTGAACAATAAAAATATTCGCAGCGTGCGCGCTACCTAAAAGCCAAATTTACTGTCTCTCATGCCCCATTAGCGGCCATTGGCATGTTCCAGCAGGAAATGTTAGTAGAAGTAGGAGTGTTAAAAGCCGACTTCTGCTGTCTCTCATTCCCAGCAGCAGTCGTTGTTTACCTCCAAGGTAGTGCCTGGTGAGATTTCTTCTGTGCGTGAATAAACAATAAAAAACTTGTGTCCAAAATGCCGTTGATTGATTAAATAAACCAACGAAAGGTGCCAGATGTTTTCTAAAAGCAAAATGAAAAGACGCCAGATGTTTCTAAAGTAAAACAAAAAGAAGACGCCAGCTTTTTAATGAAAGACGCCAGGTGTTTTCTAAAGCAATGGTTTTATAATCAAAACCATATCTATGCAGGTTTGTAGTTGCCGTTGATCGTTGCCGTCGGTGTGTGCTCGTATGAATAAGGATGCCGAAAGGTGGGCGCGCAGGGCAGCTGCGGCGCTCGCTCGCAGACAGGACCCTGATGTGAGAGCACGCGAGGAAGAAGCGCACCGGGAAGCTGCGCGACGTCGCCGCCAAGATCCTGCAGTACGGGAACAAAAAGTCATATCAGCAAGGCAGCGTCGGCAAGATCCCACCGTACATAAACAAGAAGCTGCAGCAACTCGTCAGCGTCGGCAAGATCCTTCCGTACGGGAACGAGAGGCCGAGGCAGCACGTCAACGTCGCGAAGCAGGTCTTGAAAACATTCGACAATGGGAAGCGGCGAGGAAGCGCGCATATTGCCAGGTGAATTAACGGAAGAAAATTTCACGGTATTACTTCTATGAGCTTTGCCCAATCTCATCACCTTTCACCTCGTTGATCTGCCGTCAATTTTTTCTGTTCAAGGAAATGACTCGGTCGTATGTCTCCAGCCAGCTTTCTGTGTCTTCAGATGATCCGGCGAATGTTGGTGACTCTTTGAGCTGCCAGAGCACGATTAGTGCAGGTGGCATGGCGGTGGTCATTATGCCGGCGGTTGAAGACATGACATTGGTTTGCCTGGTCTTCTCAGGTAAAATCCCAAACTCTGGTGGCAGATTTGTTGCCTGTGGCACGTTTACTGCTTAAGGTTGTTGTCCATCTCTTCGAAACTGGCACTAGGCTTATGGCTTGATGGAGGTGCCCGGTACATGAAAGGAGCATCACCTTCATCAGATGTCACGGGGTCGTGATGCAGACGAAGAGAGCAGACTGGATGTTCTGATTCAATCGTTTATTCAGTCGAACTTGTGACCACGTAAAAAGAACCAACAGATTACAGCAATAAACTGACACTGAAAGCAGTGAACAAAACGTTGGCCGTTGATCAACTGACAAGCGGTGAAGCGCGTTGGAATTCACACGCGTGCCATTCATTATTCTTGCGTTCTCGCTAGCGGCCACGTAGATTCCAGAATAATATGTAGTGTTCGCGATGTAGGTGTAATCTTAACAAAACGACCTACCACAGACCGAAAGCCATTCTAGAACACTGCAGGTGCGGTTTGCGCTTTGAAATATGAACAGCACAGCGGGGCGATAACAAAACTTGAGGAAGGAACGTGGCAATATAAGAGCATTAAAAGATCAGTGTCATCCACGTCATCGCGAAGCCACGGATCCATGATGAGGTTAATATAGAGTGGTGGTTGGGCGGGTCTGCGGCCGAGCAAACAAGTGAGATGATTACTTCGCATGTGCGGCACGCTTAGCCAGCCGTAACCAGCTGCTCACACACCCATTTCGCTCCTTCAGCGGAGCGTGGTGGAGACAAGCGAGCGCACCATAATGCGAGCGTTCTCCAAGCAAAGCCTCTGCTAGATCGGCAGTAGCTTCAATCTTGTTCACAGGTGGCCCAGCCATGCACTTAGCTGTCTTCGCTGAAACAAGTGGAGCAGTCGATTGGCTATCATTCTTTCTTTTGTCGAGCGCTCCGCTGGCCCCTCTACTACTCCGTTAGGCCCGCTGGCGCGCTCAGCTGTTCAAATGTTACTCTTTAAGAAAGAGATCAAGACATAATAAGACATAGGTTCTAGCATTGTCCGTTTGCTGATAGTGCTACGCACACTTATGTTAATAAGCTTGAGCAAATCTGGAGATGTCAGCACAACTCAATAAATTTTAGAATTACAATGAAAGAAGGAAACCCGATGATGATGATGATGATGATGATGATGTTTGATGTTTTGTGGCGCAAGGGCCATTTCATGGCCAAAGAGCGCCAGTTCATCTAACTAAAATTATGGACAATGATTGTGACAAGCGGCTGTATAAGGGCCATAAGGTTCCTCGCGGTAAGGTGGGTAAAAACATACAAGTAATAACATCATGACCATGCCGTGAAAGGTGTGTGTGGTGGGAATAGGTGACAAAAGTTGGTGATAATGAAAAACGATGGTGAACATGTATGGCATTAGCACAAGTACCTCACTCATTCATACCCTTGCGTCCAAGAGCCGTGAGGAAAGTGCTTTGTTGTGTAGCCACCGGAGCAAAAACCTCTCTGGAGAGGTTGTGCTACGGAATGCCCGGGTATATGATATGAAAACTATGAATTTCTTTTAAAAACGCTATCAATGATTTGTGTATAAAAAGCGGTTCCTTACCGACGAACATTGCAGGGCGTAAAGGTATATGTTGTCGGTGGGGTAATGGAAAGTGTTGTTTTCTTAGAGTGTCCAATTGTTTGCGCTGAATTAAAATGTGAAGGACTGTTAATGCTTCACCACATTTGTCACACAATGGTGGATCGCCACCGGACAAAGCATATGTGTGTGTCGTGTATGTGTATCCTATCCTGAGCCTCGTTAATGTTACCTCTGTGTGACGTGATTTTGATACTGGTGGCCAATGGCCAAGGTGTGGCTTGATAACATGTAGTTTGTTTTGTGTGTGTGTATCCCACTTGCTCTGCCAGTAGTCCCTGAGTTTTCGTTTGAGAGACGGCTTAAGATCAAGGGCCGGTATTGATGAAGGTGTAATGGCGGTGCTTTCGTGGGCGGATGCAGCAAGCTGATCCGCCATCATCTTGCCTTGAATCTCACGGTGCCCTGACACCCAGCACACTAGAACATGTTGTTTGAGTGTGTAGAGTGTGCACAAAATGGAGTAAAGTGAGACAAGGACTGGGTTTTTTTGTTTTTTAAGAGTGTGCAGAGCCGTTACCACACTGAGGGAGTCTGTATAAATTACTGCTTTTTGTATTTGTAATTGTTTGATGTGTTTAGCTGCCACAACTATCGCGTAAGCTTCCGCTGTGAAGATACTTGTGTCTGGATGTAGAGGGCCAGCATCCGAAAAGGATGGGCCGACAGCAGCGTAGGACACAGAGGAGTTAGACTTGGAGGCATCTGTAAAGAACTCAGGACGTGTGTATTTCTGTTGAAGTACCAGGAAGTAGGTTCGGATATGGGCAATAGGCGCATGTTTTGTAACTTCTAGAAAAGACACATCGCAGTCTATAGTCTGCCATTGCCGCGGTGGCGGGTATGCTACAGGAGCCATTAAACTGTGTTCAAGTGAGACTCCAGTTTCCTCAGCTAGACTCTTCAGGCGAACTGAGAAGGGCTGTCTCGTTAAAGGCCTGTTTTGAAACAGAATTGAGCTCGACAAATCATTATTAGTAGAATATGAGGGATGCTTCTTGTCTGCTTTCACCTTAAGAAAATAAACAAAGGACATGTAAGTTCTCTGCAGATGAAGCGACCACTCATTTGACTCAACACAAAGGCTTTCTACGGGGCTGGTGCGAAAAGCACCCGTAGAAAGGCGGATGCCCAAATGGTGCACGGGGTCCAGCATCTTCAAAGGTTTGAGTCGCAGAATGATAAACGGCCCCATAATCTAAGCGGTTGCGAATGAGGCTTCAATACAGGTTCAAGAGGCATTGCCTGTCACTACCCCACGTAGTACGTGACAACACTTTTAAAACATTCATGGCTTTTAAACATTTTGTTTTTAAATACTTGATGTGTGGTACGAAGGTCAACTTGTTGTCCAAGTTTAATCCTAAGAATTTATGCTCCGCATTAACAGACAGACTTTGACCGTTCAGTTCAATGTCGGGTTCTGAGTGCATGCCACTCTTTCGGGAGAACAAGACACACGTGCTTTTTTGCGGGTTCAGTCGGAATCCGTTTTCCTCTGCCCATTTGGAGACTTTGTTTAAACCTAACTGAACCTTCCGCTCGCACATTGCCAGATAGCATGACTTGAAGCCAAGCTGGACGTCATCGACATATGTGGAATAAAACTTGTTGCGGTGGATAGACAGGTGCAAGGAATTGATTTTGATAATAAAAAGTGTACAACTAAGTACACCACCTTGCGGTACTCCCGTTTCTTGCACAAATGTTTGGGAGAGAATACAGCCCACACGGACACGAAATTTCCGATTGGACAAGTAACTCTCGATTATGAAAAGCATTCTACCGCGCACACCCAGGTGAGACAAGTCTCTTAATAAGCCAAAACGCCATGTTGTGTCGTAAGCCTCCTCGATATCGAGAAACACAGAGAGGAAGTATTGTTTGTGGACGAAAGCGTCTCGGATCTGTGCCTCGATACGCACCAGGTGGTCGGTCGTGGATCTACCCTCTCGAAACCCACATTGGTATTGGTCAAGCAGATTGTGTGTTTCAAGGAAATATAAAAGTCGGCGGTTTATCATTTTTTCAAAAAGTTTATACAGGCAGCTGGTTAGTGCAATGGGCCTATAACTTGAAACTTAGGAAGGGTCCTTGGCCTGTTTCAAAATAGGGATAACAATAGCCTCTTTCCAGGAAGCAGGGGTGGTGCCAGAAAGCCACATAGCATTGTACAGAGAGAGTAAAGTTTTTTGCATTTTGAGCGGCAGGTTTTTCAACATTTCATACGTGACACGGTCGTAGCCTGGGACAAAATTACTGCAAGAGTTTAGTGATGTTTGTAGCTCAGCTAAGTGTAAAGGTTGGTTGTATCCCCCATGATTTGTACACTTGTATTCTAGTTTCTGCTTTTCTATCTTTGCTTTATATCTTTGGAAAGCTTCAGTATAGCGTGAAGAGCTAGACACTTGCTCGTAGTGTGCACCGAGGAAGTTCACCTGATCTTCCACGCTGTCACCCTGTGTGTTTACGAGTGGGAGTGAGTGTACTTGTCTTCCTACTACCCTACGAACCATGTTCCAGACTTTAGCCTCTTGTGTATATAAATTTATTCCTGATAAAAACTTGTGCCAGCTTTCTCTTCTGGCCTGCCGATGCGTTCTCCACCCTCGAGATGTTATTTTCTTAAAGTTTTCAAGCTTTTCCGCTGTCGGCGAGTTCCGCCGCAACCTTGATGCCCTGTTCTGTTTCTTTCGCGAATTCTGACACTAAGTGTTCCACCATGGGAGGTGTCGTTAGCCGGGCAGTCCTGATGTTTGTGGAATGCACTTGGCTGCTGTGTCAGCAAGAAAAGCCGTGAAGTACTGCACAGCTTCATCTATGCCTAATCCGCATTTGTCAGTTCAACTTAAGTGAGTAATCTTTTGAAATTGTTCCCAGTCGGCTTTGTTTACCAGCCATTTGGGAACATGTGGAGTACATTCATATATTATTGGTGTACTCAAAACTAAAGGAAAATGGTCACTTACAAATGGATAATTTATGACTTTCCGCTGAAGTAATGATACAAGTGAAGGAGATGCGATACTGAGGTCTATGGAAAAGTAAGTTTTGTTGGCAAGGTTATAGTATGTTGCCTCTTTCCTACTTAACAGACAAGCACCTGATGAAATGAGGAATTGTTCAATGCGACGACCTCGTGCATCACAGCGAGAGTCACCCCACAGACTATTATGTGCGTTCAGGTCCCCAAGGACCAGATAAGCTTCAGGTAGTTCGTCTATTAATGACTGGAATTTAAGTTTTTCAAGACGGTTGTGCGGAGGTATGTACAAAGAGCAGACAGTGACAAGTTTTTTTAGAATAACTGCTCGGACAGCCACCGCCTCGAGTGAAGTTTGAAGGGGTAATTGTGTGCATGCTATACCTTGAATAACTATAACCGCTACACCACCGGATGGTGGCATGGCATCATCTCTATTCTTTCGGAAGATTACGTAGTTACGTGAAAAGTTTGTTTGTTTGTTTTAAGTGTGTCTCTTGTACACACAGCACTCTTGAATTGTGTTCATGGAGGAGTTCTTGTAAATCATCGAGGTTTCGAAGAAGGCCTCGAATGTTCCACTGTAATATTTCTGTCTGCATATTTAAACAAGAGAGATGCTGCTGTGTGTACAAAGAGTATCCTGTGTTGGAGTGAGCTCGTTAATTCAGGTGGCAGGACGGTCGTCCGGCCCAGTTATTGGATTTTATTTTTCTAGGCGCACTGCAAGGAGCCGCGCCGTAGTTTTGGTACCAAGGATACCGTTGTGTCCATTGCCTCCTCAGAGGCACTAGGTGCCCGCACATGCGAGCTGGTGGTTCGGATTTTAGGCCTCGCCTGGTGAGGGGAGGCCTTGAGAACAGAGAACCCCGGAGTCTCCGGCCTCAATTCGCTAGGAGGCTGAGGAGACTGAACTACTGCCGCCTCGGGGGAGGCACCACAGCCGACGGCTCGCTCTGAGCTGGCCGAAGGAGTGGCGAGGGCTGGTGCGGCGTTGGCCCCTGACGCGCCGCATCAGCATATGTAGCGCCATAAATTGGAGACACTCTTCGTATAGCTTCTTTGAATGTGTAATTTTCTTTATTTTCAATGTGATGATTTTCTTTTTTCAAAAATGAGCAAGACCGTGAGTATGCGGCATGATTTCCGCCACAGTTCACACAGTGTGATGGTTCTTCGCGATTGTCAGAATTGTGGCCTGACACTCCACATTGTGCACAAGTTTAGTGACCACGACAGCTTTGTGAGCCGTGTCCATACTTCTGGCATTTAGAACTACGACGTGGGTTAGGTATGTATGGCCTGATCGACGTATTCGTGTACCCTGTTTGAATACTTTCTGTCAGATTACTGGAAGCGAACGTGAGTATTAGGTGTTTCGTTGGTGTTACCTTGTTGTCTCTTCTAATGATGATCCTTTGTACATTGGTCGTATTCCGACTCTTCCACCCCTCCAGAAGATCCTCTTCAGTCAAGCCGAGGAAATCAGCATCAGATACTACTCCACGGGTTGTGTTCATAGATCTGTGTGGCGTTACAGTGATGGAAGTGTCCCCAAAAGTTAAAAGATTCTGTAGGTTTTCAAACTGTTCTTTTTCTCGGACTTCAAGGAGGAGGTCTCCGCTGGCCATTTTGGTAACTTTGTACCCGGCTCTAAGAGTTTCTGTGAGACATCTGGCTGCTACAAAGGGGGATACAGTTCTGGCTTGCTTGCTGCTTATCTCGCTATGTATAACATGAAAATGGGACAAGTTTTCACTTGATCGGTTGAAAGAGCCTATGTCTTCGGTGCGTATGCGCTTTAAGGCGGTACGATCAGTTAATAAGGGAAATGCTCTATGCATACCAGTTTAATTTTCTTTAGAAGCGTTGGCGGCCACCCACCACGGAGCCCAACGAGGGGACGCTACAAGTTTTCGGATGCTAAAACCTGCAGACGCCAGCCGTACAACGCTACTATAACCCAATGCGCCTAGACCAAGGTAGGCTATTTGCACGGGTTAACCCTAGCCGCCAAGAAGTTTGGAAATAGACAGAATAGAGTAGAAGACAGGACAGATAAATAGTGAGAGATAAAGACGAAGATGTAGGGAGAGAGATATAGGAAAAGGCGATTGCCGAATTCCCCTGGGTGGGTCAGCCCAGGGGGGCCGTCTACGTGAAGCCGGGGCCAAAGGGGTGTGTTGCCTCTGCCGGGGGGCCTTAAAGGTCCAATCACCCAGCGTCGGCTCAACCCCCAGGATCCCCTTTTCTCCGGACACGGCAAAGCCACGCACGGTTAGGCGTGGGAGGGAGTAGAAACTCCCCCGTTAGCTCGAGGCCGTGGTGTCGCTACACACCAAACGCCTACTTGCGCAGGCGCCCCTGCGGGGAGAAGCAAACCTGTTCTGTGGTTTAGCATTTTTGTCTCAAATGAAGAGTTCCGACTTGACAGAAAGATCATCATCAAAAGTGAAACTGTCGTACCCAACTTCGTTATGAGCACGGGGACGTATTCACCGGTTTTCAAACCACATCAGTCTACTCGTTTTCCAGCCGCCAACAATGAATTCAGACAATTCTCTCGTTTCACTTCTTCAGCTACAAATATCGAATCCCATTGAGTCGTGGGCACAGTGACGTTAAATCATCCGATTTTAAATGCCTCGGAAGTGGATCTGTGCAGACAGGCGTTTACCGTGCGGCGACGCCGGGACCCCATATAGAAAGATGGATGAATGGATTGATATGACTGTACCCTTTAAATCGGGCGGTGGGTAACGCCACCAAGCCTTAATACTTAGTGAGCCAAAAGTAAATTTTTTTTCCTTTCAAAAGTGAGGTTTAGGACTCGTACTTTGCAGTGAAGGGTTTATTTTCACTCGTGCCTTGACTTTAGCTGCCAATCAGATAGCCTCCTTCTAGTTATTTCTACCCGCTTAAAGTCTTCTTTGCCCTCCCTGTCTCCAACGCCCAGTGCTTTAAAAAAACTCTTCGCCATCATCCTGAACTATAGGGTAAAACCTTTTACAGAACATTATCAAGTGTTCGGCAGTTTTCTCTTCCTTTCCGCACGCACTGCATACCCTGTCTACCCAACACCACTGAGACTGACTCAAGGCCGGGGGCTCCCGTGGGGCCGTGAATATACGTCATCAGTAAGGGGCCCAGTCACACGTCTCCGCTAGATGGCGTTGGTCCCCTGAGCAGCGGGGCCTCGGCAGCCTCGGCGTGGCGGGCACGTTTGGACGCGCTGTGAGCGTTCGTGGAGCGGATGCACGTTGCTGCTTGGATATTCGTTTCTGTGCGTAGTTAGGCAACGGCGAGTGACCTAAGTGTTTATCGCGTGTTATGTGGGGCGAACAGGCTCGTGCAGAGTTAGAATCAGTGCCGAAATGCCAGGAAAGTGTTGTGTGCCACGGTGCAACACAATTACAAGACAGGCCCCAAGGTGCACGTATTTTTGATCCCTCAGGCCGACGAAGCAAGGCAAGCGTGGATACGTGCCATTCCACGTGAAAACCTGGTCGTGTCAGCGAATGCCAGGGTAAGAATTTTTGAATGCTTTAAATTTTCTCATGCAGGTTGGTCCTACCGTTGCCTGGCGAGCCTTGTAGTTTGTAGCATGTTACGCCTAAACGCTTCACGCAAAGGCCTGAATATACTGTTGCTGCTTCGAGGTAGCCGTACTGATTCTAGGATATGTTTCTTTTGTTTAGGTGTGCGAACGTCACTTTAAAGCCGAAGACATCGATCGAAAAACAAGCTATATTGACCAAGCCACCAGCCGCACAGTTACTGCACTGCTCTCACGTTTGCGGCTTCGAGCTGAGGCAGTACCGCCGGTATTCCCTGATTTCCCAAGCTACCTGTCTATAAAAAGCTCTAGAAGAGAGGACCCAGATAGCAAGCGAATGCGCTTAGAGGCCGCTTCCCTTGAGAAAGTGCTCGCCGAGTCAATTCTCACTGCCAAAAAAGAGGAAGAAGCAGAAAAGCTTTGCGATTGGAAAGATGTCGCAAACTTTGTTCGAGGCAAGAAGCTGACAATTTCGCATGTCATCGAATGCAGTGACCACGTCATTTTGGCTCACATTTGCAATGATGACGCTCCTTTGATTAAGTACTCTGTTGTCGTAAAAACTGACCTAACTCTTACGGTAAACGTCGCAAAAGTATCAGTGAAGCAGCTCGGGTCCAAAACGGTAGTTCCGTCCGTGATCGACAGCAAACGACGGCTGCTGGAATTGCTGGAAGGAATCGAGGGTTTCGACAGTGCCTAGAGGTCAAGCTCTGAAAACTCAACCGCAGACATCTTCGAGACTGTCGCTTCTCTTCTGAACGAAATATACACAGCACAAGAAAGCGATAACACCCCGATCATTCAACTGCTCACTGAGAAAGTGAAGTTAATGTCAACAAAAAAACAACGACGGCACTACTTTGTAGAATTTATGGTGTACTGCTGCATACTATTTACTATACCGCCTCACGCGTACAAGTACATGCGCAGTCACGGGAGCATCATCATGCCACACCCAAGAACCATTAAGTCAATATGTTCGTCTTTCGGAATGAACCCCCAACTAGAGCATCAAGACAATACATTCCTCCGCTACACGGCCAAATAGATATTCGAGTTGAATGAGCAGCAACGCTACGTGACTTTGATGGTGGACGAAATTCATCTAAAGCCATTTTTTGACTATAAGGGAGGCAACATCGCTGGTATCACGTTGAACAACGCAGAAGCAGCAAATAGTGCATTTGTATTTATGGTACACAGCCTCATGTGTAAGTTTGAGGAGGTAGCGCACATTGTTCCCGTTTAAAAGGCTAATGGAGAATTTCTGCACAACATTTTAGGAGACGTCATTCGTGGCTTAGAAAAAATTGGATACAAAGTAATGTGTGTCGTGACCGACAACAACGCCGTGAATCGAAGCGCAATGGTGCCGTTTAGGTATTCGGTGAGCAAGGCCGCTCAAGCCGTTTAAAAAAATCACTGGCAAATGATTTCGTGTGTCCGCCCCCATCAGATCCCCACAGGCCGTTGTTCTTCGTCATCGACCCAGTGCATTTACTGAAGTGCGTGCGCAGCAACTGGTTAAAACTAAATGACCAGTGTTTCTGGTTACCTCAGTTCGAACCAAGCACAACGGGGCAGCGGCGCATGCAGTATGCGTATTTCAAGACAGTTAAAGACGCATATAAATTAGAGAGTGAGCAGTTACTCCGGTACGGCTACACTTTGTCCAGAAAAGCTGTTTTCCCAATGGACATTGAGAAACAGGATGTTAAACCTGCTTTGCAGGTATTCAGCGAGTACGGACCGAATGCACTTCGAGTCATTGGAGCCAAACACAACCTGAAGCACTACGAAGAAACCGCCAGTTTAATTGATGTAATAGTGAGATGGTGGAAGGTTGTCAACGTAAAGACTCCTTTCAAAGGACTGAGACTAAGGGATGACTTGCAAAAGCCAGTCTACCCTTCTCCATTCGACCCCAAGGTTTCCTTCTTGAACGTTTTTTGGACTGGTTGGAGGAGTGGAAGGAAAGGAGAGCGGATGCCTGTAAGTTGTCTGATGAGACAGATGGGGCTCTTATTCAGACGACTCGGTCGTTCATTGAAATCTGCGCATATTGCTTTGAGGAGCTCAAGATGTCCTTTGTGCTTCTTGGGAAGTTCCAAACAGACCTTCTGGGAGAATGTTAGGTTGTTACCGATGACTGGCTGGCTCGCAGTATCATTTGTCTGTAAGACAGATTTACGAGTGCGAGAACAAGTTGCGACTGCAAACCACACTACCACAAATCAGCACGGCGTCCGCAATCGACAACGACCAAAATGAAAATTGGGAAGAGCTCCAAACGCAGGCAGCAGTGCGACGTGGAAAATTCAACGTTGTTGTAACCCAGGAGGCGCTATCAAAACTGAAGCATGTCATTCCAGTGGTTACTTATGTTCCTGGTTACTCGGTGCACATCGCTCTGAAGAGGTTAAAATGTGAAAAATGCAGAGAGATCCTCTCAATTGACAAGACGTTCGCAGTTTCTCCGGAAAATCGCATGTACAGTCTTGTCAAAGAAATTGACAGGGGAGGGCTTGTTTACCCAGCAATGCCAGCTGTGAATGCGGTGGCTCATAATTACGTTGTTGTGGAAGAGCTTTCGCAATGTGCCGAATTTTAGAAAGTTCAAAACCAACGTCAAGTGGCCACAGAACTAACACTGCAACTGCTCAGCGACGAGGAGCCTTCAGATTTCGACGTCTGTGAAAAGGGACACGCAAGTGAAGTGGTGCTCAAATATATATTGTGGTGCAGCACGAACATTCTGCTGAAGAACTTTTGCCGGCGATTGAACAACAAAGTTTCGGACCCGGACAACAAGTCTAAGAAGCGGAAGTTGCAAACTCTAAGAAATAAATGAATAAAATGGCGAAGGGTGTAAATAGCAGTGGTCTCTTCTGTCTTTTCCTTCCTAATTTTATTCAGTATATTACACGTGTAGTACTTATATTTAGGAGCACGTTAAAGAACCCCAGGTGGTCAAAATTTCCGGAGCCCTCCACTACGGCGTCTCTCATAATCATATCTTGGTTATGGGACGTTAAACCCCAGATATTGTTATATTAGTATATTACACGTGTAGCAGCAAAAAACGTCAGCCAAGCGTACATCTTATGCCCTCCGTAATGCCCTCCGGCGCCCTGAGGGTGTTTCAATGAACAATATAAGGACTTCTGTTCAAGCGTTTCCCCGCTTCCGTCAGCCCCATCCCGGCTACGTCACAGAGGCAGCCCCCCGGCCTGGAAAGAATTTGCTCTAGGTGGTGTTGGTCTACCCC
The DNA here is from genome assembly GCF_043290135.1 of Rhipicephalus microplus. Taxonomy (NCBI): domain Eukaryota; kingdom Metazoa; phylum Arthropoda; class Arachnida; order Ixodida; family Ixodidae; genus Rhipicephalus; species Rhipicephalus microplus. The sequence continues at coordinate 41,302,651 of NC_134700.1, forward strand.
TTCGTATTTGGCCCTGGTCATATATATATATATATATATATATATATATATATATATATATATATATATATTCTCATGACAAGTGTGTGTCGTGAGAATGCCTTCTATGAAGTAGAGCGTATTTATTGTGAGGAAGTGTTAAGCGTTTTTAAAGAGCTTGGACGTGGACTTAACTTCACTACCGAGGTACCCACAGAGACTTCTCTTCAGTTTTCAGACCTCAAGCTATTGTGGGACAGTGAGCACGTTTTTTGGTATTACCATCCTCGTGTGAAAAGGGGGCTGTTGCCGTATGATTCTGCGCACTCTAAGATAGTTAAAATAGGAATCGCTTCACTTTGCCTTGAACCTTCGTTGAAGAAGTCGTGTTCACACCACATGCATACTAGTTTTTATTATGAGATCAGCCGAATGACGGCGGCGGGCTTCCCTTCGTCGGTCATAAACGCGGTCGCCGAGTCACTAATGCAGAAGATGAAACGTGGAACACAAAGAGATGAAGCTGCTTGGGATCCATTGGGTTCCAAGCCACAAGTCTGCCGTACTTGCACGAGCTCTCTCATAACCTTAAGAAGGTCGCTGTGGTGTCGCTGTGGTCTTTACGGTGCCAGAGAAGCTAGCCAAGTTGTGTCCGCGCATTTGCAATGGCAAGAGACGCGGTTGCCGAAAAAAAAACAAACATGATAAAGCCTTTGTCAAGTGTTCCATGGGAGTTGTATACTCCATTTCTTTATCTTATGGAAATGTGTATATCGGCGTAACCAAGAGATGCCTAAATGACTGACTTAGGGAGCGTTTGCTAAAAATTGAGAGAAACGAGGATAAGTACGGACATCTTGGGGCACTTACCGCCGAATGTGGGTGTGAACCACGATTCACAGACACGCAGGTTCTCGAAAGAAGCTTCAATTTATCTGCACGTTCTGTTGTAAGCATATTTTATAGACAAAAATAAGGAAATCTGTGCTAGCAAGCCGTCTTTGGTGATCATAAACAGGAAATATATTTTCTCGACGCGAGGATTTAGTGCTTCTAGCTGGTGTTTCCTCCTTTTCGTATTTTTTCTTATTGTTCTTTTTTGTGTGTTGGTGCTATATTCATCGCGATTGCCTGACGCGGTTGTGGTTGCGCGATTGTTAAAGGCTTATCACATGCACAGCTTTGTTCTTTGTTGGCTTTGTGCACTCTGTTGTCCGTATATAAGAAGGTCCTTTCGGTGCAATAAACAGTTGGTAGTGAGCGCTGTATGCTGCGTGTGTTACTCGGGTGGTTGTGTGAGTGATTGTGTGAGTGTTTGCGAAAGTCGAGGTTGCGCTAATTATCTTACAATAAGAAGAGATGAGCTCTTGGTTGGTTGGAAGTACCAGCACGTGTTAAAGTACGAAGACCAAAAAGCAGGCGTGATAATAAAAAAGCCGTAGCAAAACCGCCTATTGAGACATTTTCGCACTAGTACCTTCCCGTTTATGTCAAAACGGGCTACTTGAAGTTGAACGTGCAGCCCTACATACCCGACCTACAGCATCGCTCCAAGTACCAACGTAATGTTCATGGCTTCCACAGCTGTTGCGGCCATCCACCAACCTATGCTAAGTTTTATTGAAATGAACTCTGAAGATAACTGTGTGAAACCCCTCAATGGTGCGAATTGCGACTTTTGGCATCTAATGTCTACCCGGTCCTGTTCCTCATCAAGAAGAGTACAAATGCTTTATTTATCCCAAGAGGAAAATGTGTGGTGGCGGAGTGTCAGCGGAGCCTACCCAGCGTAGGTCTCCGCTACTCTCTTCGCCCAATCTAGGACCTATTTCTGGACCTCGGTCGCCGAGCTGCACATAGCAGCCTGGACTCCTTCTTACTACTAATGTGTAGAGAGTTAGGTGGTGGGTTTCTTTCGAGTACCCCCTATAAAATATTATCATCAAACGCCGGAAGAAGAAAAAAAAGACTGCTGCCTGGAGCGAGCGCGCGCTACTTCACTTCTTCTAATAAACCGTATTCGTTCGAAGCAGTCCCTGGTCTCGATCGTCTTAATAATGGTGCCGTGAACCAGGATACCACCTCCTCGCCGGCAAGAAAGGTCAACCTGCCACAGAGCAGCAGAGAAGAAAACGGCGGAGGAGCAGAGAATCGACCTGGATGGAGCGACGAGACCACGGTGGACAGTACGAGCATCAGAACGAACGATTGACAAGTAAGGAGTAATTGTTGACCGCCTCAATATGAGCAAAGAAGTGATAACGAAGAAAAGGAAAGCGCTTCACTCCCAGATCGTGCGACTGATTAACGCAGCCGAGCAGCAAATTAATGATTGAGCTAACCGGGAGCAGCTGCTTACAAAGCAGGCGCCGATTAAAGCAATAAGCGACAGTCTCAAGAGCGTGAACGAGCAAATGGAAACGTTTCTAATAGAAGACAATGCCGAAGTTGAATTCGAAAGCGTCATAGAGTACGACATGAACTTAACGACGATCTTATTTGCATTAGAAATAAGACTTCGACAGCCTGAACAATCAGATTCAAGCAATAGGACACGGCAGGTGACGCCCTCAAGCACAGGACAAGAAGCAATCGAACTAGTTAAGCTACCAAAGCTTGAAATGATAAAGTTTGAGCAAAAAAACTTTAGAGTGGAACCGCTTTTGGTCTCAGTACGTGTAGGCAGTTCACCTGAGACCGAACATAAGCAAGGGACAGAAGTTCAATTACTTGTTAGCATCACTAACCGGAAAAGCTGCGGCTGCTATTGAAGGGCTTCAGTACTCGGCAGAGGAAAATTATGGTAATGCAATCAAAATACTGCAAAAAATGTTCGTCAATGGAGAACAATTCATTGAAATGCACATGAATGAGCTCTTGAGTTTGGAGAAAGTGAGGTCTGTTCAAGATACCAATGACTTAAATAGGCAAGTGCAGAGAGTGCGAGTTAACATATTGGCACTCAAGTCACTAAATGTGGAAACCGAGAGCTATGCGACGATGTTCTTACCGGTATTGAAAAGAGAAATTCCACCAGAATTATCTGTGCAATTCAAGTCAAAAGAGGCTATGAGAAACAGCTCAGCTTCAGAAAATGGCGAGCAAAACAACGCAACGGGAAAAGCGTGCGAGGAAAAGCTGGACAGGCTTATGTTATTCTTATGAGAGCAAGCGGCTTTTCGTGAAGAAATCCAACGTGAACAAGAGAGGATAACTGCAAAACCAAGAGAGAACCGCGGACAGATGCGCACAACTTCAAGCTTTTATAGCTCGGCGGACAGAATATGCTTATTCTGCAAGCAGAAAACCCACGCAACTGAAAACTGTCGTAGGAGCATTCTAATGAATGAAAAGAAATCTATGCTTACCGCGAATAGAGCATGCTTCAGATGCATGCGACCAAACCACACTGCACGCATTTGCAAGGCCCAAGTAAAATGCAAGCAATGCAAGGGACGACATGCCACGTCAGTATGTAGAACGGTTATGCAGAAAACAAGGGCAAAGCTGGTCTCAACAGCGCAAGCCGAAGCGACGACGTCTACGCTACAAGCAACCGAAAATATCAAGCATAAGTTTGTGCTTTTGCAGACGGCTGTAGCGTGCGTAGAAGGAGAAACATGTGGCCGACAATGCCGTTTGTTATTAGACAGCGGAAGTCAACGTTCATTTATTGAAGTGGGATTAGCGAAAGAAATAGGTGCGAAGGTGTTGCGACAGGAAAGGCTGACGATTGGTTCATTTGGAGGAGACGAAAAGGTCAAACCAATGAACGTAATGCAAGTGACTGTAGGATCACGAGAAACAAGCACGACAACATTGATTGAAGCGTTACAAGTCGACATTATCTCGCACAGTTGTATACCCACTCCAACTAAGAAACTCAGCGAGAAAGTGAACCAGCTAAATATGCAAGTGGCTGATCACAGGAACAAGACGACTGCAACAAATTCTGTAGAACTACTGATCGGCTCAGACTATTATTGGGAATTCTTTACTGGTATAACTCAAAGAATCAAGGACAGACTGATGGCTGTAGAAACTATACTGGGATGGGTACTGCAAGGGCCGTCAGAGCAAAGCAAGACAAAACTAACGCATAATCAAGCAGTCATGGTTCTGAAGGTCGAAGCTGCGGAGACAGAACTCCAGCAAGAGCTACAGAAGTTCTGGAGCCTGATGTCAAAGGGGATAACAAGAAATAGTTTGGATAACACCGGAGATGAAGTGGTCGAAGAATTCGAGCACAAGATTGTACAACAAAACGGTCGCTATCAAATCAGCTTGCCATGGAAACAGGACGCAAACTTGGAAAGCAAGAAGGAAATTGCGATAAAAAGACTACAGCAACTCACTAAAAGGCTGCAAAAAAACAAAGACATGCTGTATCGCTACGACAAAGCTATATCAGAGTATATGCCATTAGGAGTCGCAGAGGAGGTCCAAGAGCCATCAGAACAGCCACATCACCATCACATCACTTTAATACCTTAAAGACCCCCATGTAGGGGGTATTACATAAGGGGTGGGTTACAGGTAAATGTACACAGGTTTTCAAATGGAAATGTGCGTCGTGACCTTCTCTTTAAATGTTGATGGACACGTGATAGCTGGAGCGTCACAGGGAAGGCCATTCCAGTCCACTGCTACACGGGGGAAAAAGAGGCAGAAAAAGTAGTAGTGCGAGCATGTGGACGGGCAATTTGAAACGCGTGGGCAGTGCGGTGAGATATGCGTGCCGGTGAGACGATGTAGGGTGCTTGATTAAGAGGGCTGTGAAAGAACTTGTGTAGCAAACAAAGGCTGGTAATGCGGCGGCGCACTGAAAGATTCAAAAGACCAGTTTCACGTTTAAGGGATGATATGCTTATGTTATATGAATATGAAGAATGTATGAACCTAGTGACGCGGTTTTTCACAGACTCTAATTCATTTATCAAGTATACCTGGTGCGGGCTCCATATGGGAGCTGCATATTGTAGTTTAGTTCGGATTAAAGATTTATAGGCGAGAAGTTTGATGTCAGGTGGGGCATGACGCAAATGACGCTTCAAAAAACCCAGACTTCGGTTCGCTGATGATATGACGTTCGTGATATGCATGTGCCATGAAAGATCACTGGATAAGGTGACGCCTAGGTATTTATAGGATTTAATTTGTTCAAGAGTAGAGTTAGCTATTACGTAAGAAAAATGCAAGGGATTATGCTGGCGTTGAAAAGAAACGAGTTTGCATTTAAAGGGGTTAAGCTCCATCAATCACAGCCAAATGCACTTTGCTACTACATGCCACATCATGCGATCATTAGAGAGGACCGAGCCACAACAAAGGTTCGAGTAGTGTTTGACGCCTTATCACATTCTCGAAAAGGCATGTCTTTAAACGAGAACCTAGAGGCAGGACCCAATTTGAATGAGGGCATGCTATTGTTGCTCATTAATTTCCGAAAACAAAAGGTGGCGTTAGTTGGAGATGTTGAAAAGGCATTTCTACAAATCTCTATACATGAAGAGGATAGAGATGCAATGAGATTTCTGTGGTGGAAGCATGACGCTGAAAGAAGGTTTATGAATGAAGTGCAAAAATGGCGCATGACAAGAGTAACGTTCGGAACAACACCAAGCACGTTTATACTGGCAGATACAATTAAACACCAATTAAAACAAGTGGAAGACCAGTTTCCTGGTACGACAAGGACACTGCAGAAAGCGATCTACGTGGTTGGTGTTATTCTGGGAGCAGCAACGCTTGATGAAGCAGGTAAGTTGTACAAAGAGGCAAAGCAAGTGTTCAGAGAAGCAGCGATGAATTTGAGAAAATGGACATCCAATGAAGAGCGATTAAACAAAATAATTGATGAAAACGAAAGAGACGATTTACACATAAATATTCGATCTAGAGGATTTACAATGTTTCTGGGCTTGATATGGAAACACTCTAAGGACATGATTTGCTTCCCTATGGAAAAGTGGAATTTATTAACAGATACAACGCACTTGACAAAAAGGGCTGTGTTACAAACCACAGCGAAGATATTTGACCATATCGTTTTGTTGTCGCCATTCACAGTACGATCGAAAATAGGACTGCAGAAACTGTGGAAAATGAACGTCACGTGGGACGAAGAGCTGCCTAAAGATGAATGCGACAAATGGAAGAACCTTATGTCTGAAGCGCAGGACTTTCGAGCTCTAGAAATCCCACGATGCTACGCAAGAAGAGTCAACCAGTACAAGCATACAAGCTGCATGTATTTGCCGACGCGAGCCCATTAGCATACGAAGCGGCAGCATACTTGATAGCAGTATACCACGATGGAAGCAAAAAATCAAGGCCGGTAACAGCAAAAAGCCGCGTAGCTCCAAATAAAAAGCTGACATTTGCGCGACTTGAACTGATGGCAGCAGTGGTAGCATCAAGATTATGCGACTACATCAAAGGTCACTTCAACGAAAGTTTTCAGGAAATACACTGCTGGACGGAATCGATGATTGTGCTGCACTGAATCAAGGGAACAAGCAAAAGAGATCCGTTTGTTGCAACAGAATCGCAGAAATCAGAGAAAAAACACTTCAAGCAAGCTGGTCATTCGTTCAAAGTGACGATGACCCTGCTGACCTACTTACACGAGGAATAAGCGCAAAGGCATTGATAACGTCAAAGTTATGGTGGAACGATCCCGAATAGATAACATCGCTGGAAAAGAACTTAGTAAGCATAACTGGCGTAAATAGAGACGTGGAAGACCAGCATAAAACACAATGTCACCAATGCAGGGAAGAGCTGAAATTGCGCCAATCTTGGAAATCGAAAGGTATTCATCATGCGGACAGCTTATAAGAGTGACAGCATGGGTGTTCAGATTTATAAACAACATAAGAAAGGAAAATCACAAAGGGCCGTTGACAGGAAAAGAGGTAACAAAGGCAGAGAAATACTGGATAAGACAGACCCAAATATCACTGAAACAAACAAAGGGTGAGGCCTATTCAAACAATCGAACATTTGTAATTAATGGACACGAAGTCTACCTTGATGACGATGGAATCATCAGACAGAAAGGACGATTCCAGTGCAGCCAAGAATTCAACATGCACATAATAGTAATTCCAAAGGATGAGCATATCACGGAACTGCTAATATTTCACGTGCATAAAATGGTATCACACGGAGGAGTTCAAGTGACGCTAGCGCAACTTCGAACTAAGTTCTGGATATTGCAGGGTAGACATGCAAAGAGTTCTAAACAAATGTGTCGTCTGCAAGAGGCATAACTCCAGACCGGCGACTCAAGACATGCCTCCGATTCCGGGAGACAGAGTCACTGAAGCAGAGCCATTTAAAGTTACGGGAGTTGACTTCACAGGACCTCTTTACGCAGAAGACAAGTACCAGATTGTGAAGCGATATGTACTGATATTCACCTGCGCGGTAACAAAAGGAGTACCCTTGGAAGGTACCAATGATTTGTCATCGTCAAGTTTTTTACAAGCATTCCGACGATTTACAGCTCGACGGGGAATACCAGCTGTAATATACTCGGACAACGCCAAAACACTTATAAAAGCTGGAAAAGAAATCAACAGAATGCTCGAAACAATTAAAAAAGAGGTCTTAAAGAATTACTGCAGTGGCCAACAAATTCAATAGAAAACGATAGCCGAGTGCGCGCCATGGTGGGGAGGATTACGAGCGCCTCATAAGAAGCTTGAAGACGTCGATGCAAAAAATAATATAGAAAAGCGCAGCTTCGGTAGAGGAGCTACGAACTATTGTAGCAGAAGTTGAAGGAGCACTCAACAATCGGCCTTTGACTTACGTATATGGAGAACCTGACGATCCAATGCCACTAACGCCGGCAGACATTATAGGTGAACGGCGACAGCTTCAAGACGGACAAACAAGACTGTACAACGGTGACATTGAATACGCATAGCGCCGCAGATGCAAACTCATGCGCGCTTGGTGGAAAAGATGACATCAAGAACATATCAAGGAAATAGGACCTATGGTCAAAGTCAAGACACGGCAAGCAAAACCAGTCTCACAGGGTGACTGCGTGTTGGTTGAGGACAAGGCTCCAAGAACATTTTAGAAAATGTGCTGGATGGAAAAACTCTACCCTGGGCGAGACGGAAAAACAAGAGCTTGTGTCCTTCGCGCAGGCAAAAAAGACCTTCTAAGAAGATCGGTGAACCACACATACCCAATGGAAAGTTGTTTCAAATAGCCCGCGAGAGCTTATCACATTTCAACTTGGGCGGGCGGGAGCCTATAAAATATCATCATCAAAGGCCGGAAGAAGAAGAAAGAAGACTGCTGCCTGGAGCGAGCACGCGCTAATTTACTTCTAATAAACCGTATTCGTTCGAAGCAGTCCCTGGTCTCGATCGTCTTAATACCCCCCCCCCCCCCCCAAAGAAAAAAAGAAAAATAAATATAACACTTATGAATGATGATGAAATAAACAGTTATTTTTCCAAAACTCTGAAGGTAACAGAAAACATTTCATTCAAGGAAACGCTGAAACGCCAAACGTTTGGTCAGAATGCTTCATTCGCGTACGTGTGACGCAATGGGACAGCGCCACAAAGCTTGGCGGTGCCCGTACGTACCACACAGTGGGCGGGTGGCAGCGCTGTGCGCCCCAACAGCGAAAGCAACAGTCCGTGTTCTCCGCCATTAAAAACATGCAGGTACGCGGATCTGAATTCCCGATCGAGGAGGAAGACCCACAAGTATGACACCTGCGCACGTAACCCACCTGCTGGCATAAATAGCCTCTGTCGAAGCGATGGGTATAACAGCAAGTTCGACAGCGTCTGAAGCATCGAATGACTGATGCAGCTCATTGGCGCTCGTCAAGAGAACAAAAATCACTATAACGGGTCCTAAGAAGTGTCCCGAAAATAAATATTGTTCAGGTCTTGCAGTACACAAAGGAATTATTTACACACAAAATGGGGACAGAAATTCTACAATGCAATGTCAGGAGACTACTCTGAAACCCCGATGAAGTCTAAGAACTTTCACTGCAACATTTGACGAAAGGGATGTCTGTGTAAGAAATATTTGAAATCCAAGAACACGATCTCTCTTCACCACTATGTTATTGTCTGAAAGGATCGGGATGATGCTGCTGCGTCATCTTGTCGCGTAGCAAGGCATGTTAACTAAGCAATTGCATGCTCACCCTTACCACTGAAACTGTGCCCTGAGGCAGTCGCTGCCCGAGCTGTCCTCTTCATAAAACTCATCACAATTTCCTCTCTCTACACAACCTCACTTCATCAGGTCCACACACAAAAATTCCAGGTCTTAATAAATGAGCTTCAAGTACCTTATCTGGTTTTTGGGCACTTTATAGCACATAGTGTTGATCGGGTCATTCTCGTTCTGTTGCACGACGACGTCTAATCGAACAAAATTATTTCTTCTCCGGCACGTGTCCTCTGAGTCGTGAGCAGCCAACTCAATGTAGGGAGGGGAACAGCGCAAAAACGCGATGAAGAAAGATTGAACACACGACACAAGCACTTGTGTCGCGTGTTCAATCGTTTTCCGCCCTGTTTTTGCGCTGTTCCCCTCAGTATCATGTACCAACTAGCCCTTCAAGAAACTGTTCTGCAACATATTGTATCCTGGTGAAAAATACGAACTCGTTCGTAAATTTCAGCATCATATTCCCAACGCGTGTATGCCTTCTCAAATAAAAAGGAAGTCTTTTAAAATGTTTAGGCTAGTGACCACTTTGCTATGATTTTGAGCAAACAAATTGATTATGAAGGTCCTGCGCAGATTCCCGCAAGACTGATAGGCGATGCTCACTGGCCACAGTTCCAAAAATTACTAACATACGCTTGTCTGATATGCGTGAATAAGGCTCAGGTGCACCTGTAGAGTACTCTACACCTCTTATTTTTGATGCTGTCATGAAGTGTATCCTATAAACAGAACTGTGTGCCAAACGACGTGTCCTTTGGTGGAACTATGATCGTCAAAACGCTCAAAAAAACAAAATGATTCCGCAGGCTGCATCACTGCTTACATGCAGCGGAGAACCATGACAGTTTTAAGAGCATTAAGTCTCAAGGCAGAAGAATGCGCAGACAGGCGAGAAGTGCTAGCAGGCGTAATATTTTTATCAAGACTCAATTCATATACACAAGAAGCCAGAGTGCCGCACATGGTAGATGATGCACCAGGACGGCAATCTCGTTTAGTTCTTGTATACACACAAGGAGACAGCTTGGAAGACCAGGCGACCTTTCTCGGCACACGCTTCCAATACGTATCCTGCTCGTCACAATATACCACATATTTCCAATGATACAACACAATAACAAAAAAAAAACAAATTACAGCGTGAATTCATGAAACATGAAGCATAAGATGAACCTTTTGTGTTAGCTCAGCTACAGCTAACTATCTACAGCTGTCTTAGCTCAGCTAACTTGCAGCAGTAACTCAGTCCCGGGCTCCAACCGCATGGTAAATGAAATGTTATAACACCTCCCTTCTCAAATGCGAAAAGCACTTTTCTCCCTCTATATTGCCGTGTGGTTTTTTGACGAGATTCCGCCTGCCTCGACAGAAGCCATCAATATTAAGATTGTAAAGCAAGAAAATGATTTATCTTTTGTAGCCAGTTACAGGCCGATCGCATTGGCATGGTGTCTGTCTAAACTTTTCGAAAAGGTGATTTACCACTGGCTCCTACACTTTCTAGAAAGAAGAATCAACTGAACCCGACCATTGTGAATTTCGTGAAGGTTGTCAACCACACGAGACAGGAGGCAGTGGTCCCGGTCCCTGAGCGCCATGCTGAAAGATGATGTCACAGAGTAAGAAATCTGCGACGTCCGTCACGCAGCTGGTCGCTAGCGCTCGAGTAATTGCATACCTAGGGGCATAATCCATAGCTACTGCTATCCACTTGCTTCCCAGTGCCGATGTTGGGAAGGGACCTAACAAATATTAACCCACTTGATGAAATGGCTGGGCTATGATTTTATTAGGTTGTAGGTGACCGGCAGGGAGAGATATAAGCTTCTTCCGGCGCTGACACAGACCCCACGCTGCAACATAGCGGTGAACAGAACGATAAAGAGGCTTCCAGAATACGCGTCGGCAGACGCGGTCTCGGTTCTGGAGACACCTAAATGTGCAGACGTTGGGGCTTCGTGATGTTTTTGCAAAATGTCCTTGCGCGGATGACGTGAGATGACGAGCAAAGGTACCGCGCTCTTTGGGCTGTAAGATGCGGTGCTACAAAACGTTGTCTTTAAGAAAAAAAAACAGGCTCTGTGAAGGGCCTTTATGGCCGGATTGAAGACGGTCAATCATAGATAGCATCGATGAATCTCGGCGTTGTTTGTCGGTCATGTGAAGAAAATCTGCTTTGGCTGGGATGTTGGCATCGGCTTTCAACTCAGAGAAGTTGGGTGGATCAAGAAAGTGTCGAGATAAGCAGTCGGCATTGCTGTGAAGCTTGCCAGATTTGTCCACTACCGAAAACGTGTAGTCCTGCAATCGAAATTCCCATCGCCCGAGTCTTCCTGTAGGAGTTTTAAGTGTTGACAGCCAGCACAGCGCATGGTGGTTTGTGATGACTGCGAACGGGCATCCATATAAATATGGACAGAATTTTGAGATAGCCCAGTCGAGAGCCAGGTAGTTCTACACAGTAATAGAAAATTTTCTTTCTGACTGGGAAAGTGGGCGGCTAGCGTACGCTATGACACGGTTTGTGCCATTCTGCAATTGAGCGAGTATTGCCCCTAAGCCTTGGTTACCTGCGTCGGGGCGAAGCTTGGTTCGAGTGGTTGGTTGAAAATGAGCCAAAACAGGCGGTGATGTTAGTGCAGAAATCAGCAACGCAACGGAATGTTCTTGGTCTTCACTCGATGAAAAAGCCACAAGGACATCCGTGAGAGGCCGAGCAATTTCCGCGAAGTTGCTGACAAAACGATGGAAATATGAGAAGAGTTAAAAAAATGCTGCGGACTTCTTGCGTAGAACGTGGGACCGGGAACTCGCGTAAAGAGTGCACTTTGTAAGGGTTGGTTCGTACGCCAGTAGCGTCAACAAAGTGGCCAAGCATTTTGATCTGATGGTGCTCAATGGTGCACTTTGACGCGTTAAGCTGTAGGCCACCATAGCAAAACACATCAATATTGGCCAGCAGACATAGACAATGGCTTTCAAACGTTGACGAGAAAACAATCGCATCCTCTAGATAAAGCACGTCAACCATTTAAAACCACGAAGGAGGAAGTCCATCGTGCGTTCAAAGTTGGTACAATCCAAAAGGCATGACTTTAATTTGGTAAAGCCCATCGGGTGTAAGGAATGCTGCCATCTCGTGATCACGGTCATCGACTGAAATTTGCCAATATGCAGATCATAGGTTTAGTGAAGAGAAATACTTGGCACCATGGAGGCAGTCAAGCGCACCATAAATTCGCAGGGGAGAATAGACATCCTTCTTGGTTATTCAATTGAGATGGCGATAGTTGACGCAGAACCGCCACGTTTGCTCCTTCTTTTTAACAATTACAAGAGTTCATGCCCAAGGACTGAATAAAGGTTCTATAACGCCTTTGTCGAGGGTTTTCTCTACCGTCTTCTGGATAATTTAGCGCTCTTATTGAGACACCCGGTAAGGGCGCTTATGAAGGGGACTGGCGTTGCCAGTGTTGATACGGTGAGCGACGACGGTCATGCTGTCCAAGGTACGGCCGTTAATATCAACAACGTCTAGAAAATAAAATAGAAGACTACGGGGTGCTGCAACTTGGGGCGGCAACAGGTCGTTTGATAATATTTTGTCCAGGAAAGCTCTATTTTGCGCGGCTGCGACAGGTTCGACTATGGTCTTACGTCAGGAATGAAGGATCAAGATCAAATTGTAGATTTCTCCAGTGCGGAGAGTTCTGCTGCGATAATATTCAAAAGAATGACCTGGGTCAACACACAGAACTTGTGGACAGGGAGAACTGCCTTGCGGTCACTAATCCTCACTACAGTATGAGAACATATGTTGTTCCGGGAAAGGATAAGTTCAATGACTGGAGCGGCCAGGTAGTCGCCATCGGGAACAGATGGGAACGCTGACATCAAAAGTTGCACAGTGGCCTGAAGCGGTAATCGTAGACACTCCACGGACTCTACCCGTGGAATTTCTATGCGATTTGCAGGAGGGACATCAGAGTATAAAGGCAGTTGTATACCCGTAAAGTGCCGGTTGAACAATCAATGAGGACCGAGTGGGTGGTCAAGAAGTCAATGCCGACAGTTACGTCGTGTGGGCAAGCGTCTAGAGCAGCGAAGGAGAGTGAAGTTTGAAGGCTGGTGATAGTGACGCGGGCAGTGCACGTATCAAGAACTGATGTTCGACAGCCATCGGCTACTAGCACACTAGAAGACATAGCTGGGGTAAGAATTTTTTTTTCAGGCAGAATCGAAGACGTGAGCTGATGATGAATATGTTTGGTACTTTTTGGCGCAAGGGCCATTTCATGGCCAAAGAGCGCCAGTTCACGAGACTAGAGATGAGAAAAATGATTGTGATAAGAGGCTGTAAAGGTCTAAAAAATTCTGGCGCCTGGGCAGGTAAAAACATAGAAGTTTAGGTTTCGCCATCCGGCCGACGCATTTTGACAGTTCTCTTGCAATGTGCTACAGTAGTTGCTTATACGGCGGAACCAAATGTTCCTGTTGTAAATTTTGCCAAAGAAAACTGGAAGCATGCCACCGCAAAGCACTTCAAGGAGACGTACTTCAACGTGATGGCCAGTGCAATCGGTATACGTGAGAAAGCAGAAGAGTGCGTTCTCGCTAATTCAAGTTTTCTTTTATTGAAGGAGGTCTTTCAAATATGTGCTGATGCTTAGTTCTTCCAGTATCGCCGTGTCTTGGGACCTAGGTTCTCCCAGCTTCATCGAAACAGCTTGAAATTGAAGCGTTCCAACGTGCTCGACTAAACCGAGGACTACGCGCTAAGGGACTGTGGTGACAGCGGCCGCGACGATGATTCCCAACCGCACTTCGCGGTCAGTGATTCGTGCTAGACCATGCGTGACAGGATGCGACTGAATAATGTACGCACTAAATGTTTAAAAATTCCGAAGTCTTCTTCGTTCGGATTTATTTCTTCTTTTCTTTAAATGCATAAGCTGTGCGTGTTAGCACTGTGACACAATATTTCTTATGCGCTTGCGAAATCTCCGCGCAATTCGCGCACCCCCTTCTCAAGGCCTCGAAATCGCGAGAAAATTGTCCAAATTATGCGAGTAAATATGGTACAAGAAATGACTTGTTGCACTGAAATTCTAACGACGACCAGAACGCGTAATAAGTCGAAAAACACAAAACGTGTTTTTTATAATTAAAGGGGTCGGCGCATGTGCCATCACGCCAAGGCTAAAATCCAAGCACTCAAATAATAACTAGAAGTGAATTTCACAATTTCGAAAAGGCTAGATAATCAGTGTTCATCTCCAGAGCTGTAAGATCTATTTACAAAATGATTTTTTAGCATATTTTATCAGGGGTATTGACCAGCAGGCGTAATAAAATCAAACCAAAATACAGTACAACTGGATGTTTTAGCAAACCAGACAGAAATGCCGTAATAAGAAAACTCTTCAAAAAGCACAGACTAAATTTTGTTACTCGACGTGGTGGTCTAGATGCTAATATGCGGGGTTTAACATCCCAAAACCACCTTATGATAATGAATCACCGGGGATCAATATTTCTGAAGCCCTTCACTACGGCACTTCTCCTAACGATACCGTGGGTTTGTGTGAACGTTACACCCTAAAATATTACTACTAAAACTAAAATTGCAAACCTGTGAATTAAACAGTGAGGCAGTGAAAAAAACAGTAAGCGTTCTTTAAAGAATATGCGTTAAAATGAACCGACTGGGGATTAAACCTATTAAGGAGACAAAAAGAAATAAAGCTTGAGAATTCCCAATTTCAACATTGGCGATATTGCCACGTACAATCCACCAAACCTTTAGGTACTGTGCACCATTGGCAATTTTTTTGTGTATCTTTGTCATAAAACTGACTTAAGTTAAAAAAGGAGAGGACATTGGTATGCCCACAAAGCACAAGCCCACGAAGCAATGTTTTGGAACCATTCCGTAATATGTCCCTGACGCACAAAAAGTTGCTGCTGCACACAATAGCTAAAGTGTTGGCTGACTATACCTGCTTGGGACGTTGTCGAAAGCAGGAGACTGTCTGTCGATGATGAAACTGTTGATTTTGCCAAACCTAGGACCAGAAAACACGAAGTCAGATTAAAGCAACACACTAGCACTGATAGCAATGAACAGGACCTCAGCTGTTGATCAAATCGCAAGCGGATGATGCGCTTCGGCATTTATACGTGGGCTGTCAAATATTCTAACGTTAACGCTAGGGACCAAGTAAGTTCCAAAAGAGTCTGTTGTGGTGCCTTGTGCGCGTATTCGCATTGCAAGGTTGCAAGATTATCTCAGTGGTTTTAGCCTATCAGCGTAATTCGCGCAATGCAGCGCTTAAACGCGTAATGGTGCAATAATGAAACATAAGAAAGACGAATGGAATTGCCCTATCGTAAAGAGTATCGTCCCACTGCTTTCAGAGATGAGGAAGCAGAATAATAAACCAACAAAGTGAATGCACTGAAGTACGATAAAAAGCAGCAACAACAAATGCAGTCTTTAGGTTCGTTCGCGTTAAACGGCTGGAGGTGCACGCCATGAATGGCTTCGTGTTTCGCGTGGCACGATTTGAAGTTCGTGATGCCATTGTTGACAACCTGGTAGTCCGATTGAGTCGAGATGTTGGACGGCCTGTGTGATCTAGAGTACTGTTACAAAAGTTTTTCATTGCGTTCACTTCAGTGTATCGGTGTCCACACACAAACATGTGACCGGGCTAATATTTCATGAAGCGCCATCGAACATCACAACGGCCGTTGTCGGTCGTCAGTTGGTTTCTCATGCGGCGTCGGGCTTCTTCGGCCTGCTAGACGTAGACAGTCACGTAGAGGTTTACTTTGTCGGTCACTTTCGGTAGCATGGCATCAAGCGTAGTCGCTGGCCTCTCCGTAGAAGAGCTTGCATGGCGTCATCTGCGTCGTTCCCTGGACGGCTGCGTTAAACGTGTAGTGGAGAGGCAGAAGAATGCTGCTACATTGTAACACGAAAACCAACTGATTTATCTTGAAGTTCAAGTGCTTAGACTGCTCGCGCCACCACTGACCGCATGTCGCGCACTAGCGTTAGGAAAGTGCCTGATAAAGGGAGGTTTTTGAACTGCAACCCCTAGGTGTATGTATGCCCAGAAGTTCTTCATCCTCCACCTGTGCTGATGCAACCTGTACGTCTTTCACCTGCGCGTTTTTTTGTTCCTTCGTCTCGGCTCAATGCATTGGTCGGAATACTCATTGCGCCCTTAATGGGCTCAATCTTTTTGAAAATTTGGCAAGGTAACATTTTTGACTAACTACCTGCTTTCTCCCAGTAAATACTTTGTTTCTCCAGTGTTCTACGTACAGGTCAGTGACTTATGTTCGGTAAACAACGTGAAATGACGTCATTCGAAAAAATAGTAAAAGTGCTTCACGGCGAGGTTACAGAAAATTGTTCCCGACCAGAAAACACTGTAGTGCGTCTCGGGTGCGGACACTTTTTCGAGAAAAGTCCGAGAGAGTTAATATTAGCCGTTATTTAAGTGCTCCAACTGCCACACCAGAAGCATCTGCGCAAAAAATTGTGCAGGCATCGTGGTTCGCATGCGTTAAAAGCGTGACTTCAACCAATTGGTCTTTTATGCCAGAGAAAGCATATTCCACGACGTTTGTTCAGGCTGGAGTTGATGCCGCTTATTTTGTGTGAACAAGCAGGTCTTCGAGCGGCTTAAGCGTTGTGGCAAAAGATGGTATGAAATGCATGTAACAATTGACTAAGCCGAGAAAACTTCGGGGTGGCTGGATTGAGATTAGACACCGGTAATTTACTACGGCTTAAATCTTGGCAGGAATGGGCTTGATGCCATCGCTGTTTACAACATGTGCAAGAAACTCCGGGGAGCCCACATCAAATTGACACTTCTGCAAGTTAACCACAATATTGTATGCCTGAGTTTGGTTTAAAAGCAAGATAAGCAGTTCATGATGAATTTTTTTGATTAGCTGGCTACCGAAATGTCATCAATAAAACTGAAGAAAAATGCAGCTTACGGATGACTACGTCAGTGAATTGTTGGAATTTGTGTGCGGCATACTTGAGACACAATGACCCGCGCAGAAATTCCAAGAATCCAAATGGCATTGGGATGGCGATTTCGGGGATACCTTCCGGAGCCATGGAAATTTGATAATACGCCTTAACCAGATCAATCGAATAAAAGATTGGCTCCGTGAAGACTGGCCGTAAAATCCTGAATGTGTGATAAAAGGTATCTATCAGGAATTGTGGCGGAATTCGAAGCGCGAAAAACTACACATGGACAACAGTCACAGCTCTTTTTGGGCACTAGGTATAGCGGTGAGGAACATGCATTACATAAACGATGATCAATATCAAACTCCCAGTTATGTCCGAACTCGTTTTTGGCTATGGTTAATTACTGTGAATTAAACAGTTAGGCATAAGAGTTAATGGAAAGTACCTTAGTAACCTGCTCTTCGCCGATGACATTGCATAGCTGAGATACTCTGGGGACGAATTGAACCTCATGATTACGGAGTAAGACAAGGAGAGTGGAAAAGTAGGTCTTAAAACTAATCTGCAGAAAACGAAAGTAATGTACAACAACTTCAGAAGAGAACAGCGCTTCGAGATAGGTAATAGTGAACTTGAAGTTGTAAAAGACTACGTCTAATTAGGACAGGTAATACCCACGGAGCCGAATCACGAGAGTGAAGAAACTAGAAGAATAAGAATAGGGTGGAGCACATTTGGCAAGCAATTTCAAATTATGACAGGTTGATTGCCACTATCCTTCAAGAGGAAGGTATGTAGCAGCTGCATCTTGCCAGTACTTAGCTACGAAGCAGAAACCTGGAGACTTACAAAGATGCTTTAGCGTAAATTGAGGACGACGAAGCGAGCAACGGAAAGGAAAAAGGTAGGTGTAATCTTAAGAGACAATAAGAAAGCAGAGTGGATTAGGGAACAAACCAACGTTAAGGATATCATAAATGGCATCAAGAAGAAGAAAGGGACCTGGGCCGCGCATGTAGCACGCAGACAGGATAACCGCTGGTCAATATGGTATAACTAACCAAATTCCTAGAGAAGGCGAGTGGGTTAGGGGGAGACAGAAGATTTTTTAGCTGGGCACATCTGATTAAAAAATCTGCCAGTGTAAATTGGCAGCAGCAAGCACAGGACTGAGTTGACTGGCGGAACATGGGAAAAGCCTTTGTCCTGCAGTGGACGTAGTCAGGATGATGATGATGATGATGATAATGATGATGATGATGATGATTATTATTATTATGATGAATTTTTCTGGTGCCACGTGATGAGGTGATGCACGGCATGGTGGGCTTCTAGTCATGAGGTGATGTTCGAAATCGTGGTGGACAGTTTTAGCCAAGATGGGTACTCGGGTAAGGGATAAAAACTTTTTATTTATTGCGGTGTAAGGTTGTGGAAGAGAGTGCCTACCGTGAAGGCAAATCACTCCATGAAGAAAACCACGCCAGGTGCATTTGATCCAGTAGTATCTGGACCAAATCAGTATCTGGAATCTAGTATCTGTTTCTTTGCCTTGTCAAACAGGAGTCAGTAGTGCGCAAGAAAGTATGCAACGAGGGTGATATGACTTACAATAGCAGCTATAGAATGCCCCTACCTCCCCGAAGGGAATCGTCAGCGATGTTGGGCACCATTGCGTCGAGTGTCGTTGCCGAGTTCCTTCCGTAGACCAACTTCTCTGGTTGCATCTGCGTCGTCTCCTGTACGGCCGTGTTGTATGCGTAGGTCATGTACGGAAGGATGGCGTCACACGTCTTGTGCTCGACATCGACGTACATTGCCAGCATATCGGCGATTGTCTTGTGTAGCCACTCCATGACACCATTTATCTGTAGGTGGTAGGCGTTAGTGCAGTGGTGGCTTGTCTGACTATGTCTCAAGGTCGCTTGACTCAATTCAGCAGCAAAGGCCATACCTCTATTGGTAATGACCTGTGAGCCACAATGACGAACAGCCATGTTCTCAAAGAAGAACTTAGCTACCTATTCGGCGCTACCTTTGGGTGGGGCCTTTGTTTCAGCGTAGCGGGTGATGTAGTCGATTCATTTGTCTCCCGAGTTCGACATTAGAAACGGCCCTACTAGGTCAATTCCGATTTGTTGGAACGTTGGGCGAGATGGTTTATCGGCTGAAAAAGCCTGCTGGCCTTGTCGGCGGTGTAATTCGTGGCTGATAGTCCCGGCGTGTCCCTACGTAAGCGACGTCGGTGGTAAGTCACGGTCAGTAGTACCTTTCATGTGCCCTCGCGAGCGTACGGGCCACACCAAGATGTCCTACTGTTGGGTCATCGTACAAGTTGTAGAGCTGAAGGCACCACAATAAGGTACTTTGCTCGAAGCGGCGCGAAGTTCTTCTTTCGCAACAGGTCGTTTCACAGTGAAAACAACGTAAATGCGCGTTTTAATACGTATAGAACGACGGAGGTTCTGCCCTCGAGGTATTTCATTAGCCTCCTTAATTCTGGGTCAGCCCACTGGCGTTCAGCATAGTCGTCGGCAGTTATCGTTCCCAAAAAGAAGTCGTCAATCAGGTCTTCGGATGGTGCTGGGTTGATGGGGCTGGCGACAGGCAGTCGGCGTCAGAGTGTTTTCTGTCGGACTTGTAGATGACGGTATGTCGTATTCTGGAGGTCTCACGCTCCACCGGGCGATGCGACTTGATGTCCTTCAAGTGAGCTAGGCAACAGAAGGCGTGGTGGTCGCTCACAACTTTGAAGAGCCTGCTGTAGAGACGAGGACGAAACTTCGACGTCGCCCAGATGACGGCAAGGTACCTCTTTTTTGTTGTGGAATAATTGTTTTCTGCCTTGGATAGTCACCCGCTATGATAAATAATATCCCTCACCAGTGCGTCAGGTTTCGGCACACGGACGGCGCCGAGTCCTACGCTGCATGCGTCAGTGTGCACTTATGTTTCGGTATTTTCGTCGAGATGCGCGAGTAACGGAGGCATCTTTAGGTGTCGTTTTAGTTCCCCAAATGCTTCCTTCTGTGGGGTTTCCCACTTAGCTCAACATCAGTCCTTGTAAGGTTAGTAAGTGGTTCAATGATACGAGCAGTTTTTGAGAAAGCGGCCGTATCAGGCGCACAATGTTACGACTGGGGTTTGCAGGCACTAGAGGTCCGAGATGAAGTTGTCGATGCTGGAGGAAGACAGACTTGATGAAGGTTTATCTACATTATGTGCATTTTGAGCTCTCTTACATGACGAGCTCTTTCTTACAAGGCGAGCTTTCGAATCCAGCGTTCCTCTCCATGGCGCTTCTCCGAATAATCGGGTGGCTCATTATAAAGGGTATGTGCTCTCCATATCTCTTGATAAGGAAGCACGTGTAGATTGTACTGTCTAATGAAAGATCACACAAAACTAGCGAGGGGGCGAGCATGCAGGGCCCATGTGAACGTCCAATATTGGAGCCGTCATCACTGCACTACAAGGTAACGCCAGCGGGGATCGTTCTCGTCATGTATGTGGTACTGGTCGAGGGGTCCCAAGCTCATGACAGCATACATAAAAAGGTCTGCCGAAGTGCTCGCTTAATTAGTGTGGCGATTTGCGGCAGCTGCCACGGTCTCTTCCAAGAAAAATGCTGTATTTGTTGTCCACTCTCGAACGGCTTACGGCGTCGTGGCGACACGACATCTCACCCTCCAGCTAAGGGGGACAATACCTGGCGGTCATCGGCAGCCGGCCAGTCGGCTATTTTTTGAGAATCCAAAGAGCGCCGTTCCCTCGTCAGGTCTGGCGCTAGTCACAACAGCTCGTCTGCCGGCGGGACATTCAACCTTAGGGTGACCAGCTGCACAGGTTGCCCGAAGGGCCTTAGTGTGGCCCCGTCTTCCAGGCCACTGCCGATGACGCCCGGTCAAGAACTCTTTTCCGCTGGTTCCTTGTGGCTCTCTTTTGGGAAAAGCATTCATACACACCACCACAGGCACGTGAGAGCGCCCTGCCTGCATTGAGACACATCAAGTCCTGAAAATCTTCTAAAACGACCTTCCGCAAGAAGCATCACCAAACACTAAGCAGCAATCGGAACGTTTCTCTGAGCTTTCGCCAAAACTCCGAATCCCGTTTTGAGAATATTCTTCTTATTAACTGCTTCAAGAAAGCTAACTGTGAAATGATGTGCTCCTCGTGGCATACATGTGTGCTAGCGTGAGCAGTCTGCTGTGACTCACCAGGCTTCATTCTCATAAAACAAAGCCTCTTGCTTCGCGCTATCTTTTAGTTTCCAAAATTTT
The DNA here is from genome assembly GCF_043290135.1 of Rhipicephalus microplus. Classification (NCBI taxonomy): domain Eukaryota; kingdom Metazoa; phylum Arthropoda; class Arachnida; order Ixodida; family Ixodidae; genus Rhipicephalus; species Rhipicephalus microplus. The sequence continues at coordinate 41,324,143 of NC_134700.1, forward strand.
GTGCCACCAAAGGTAATTTTCAGTTCCCTCAGGGCTGACGAACAGACAACTGTCATGCGGCACCTGCATCAGGAACATCCACATTACACATCCACAAACGCACGTCATAGTGCTCCAGCGTAAAGAAACTACTACCTAACTTCTCCTTGCGGTTACTACTCTCACAAAGCATGCACATAAACTCGTGAACTGTAGCTTTTCTTCCTTACACACTGGACACACGCGAGCAAAACATTAAATAACAACAAAAAAAACTTTCGCTTGAACCTTGAAACACTCGCAAGGAAAATCTTTGCGTCTCTGCGCTCAGTCCCACTTGTTCGTAACAGCGCCCCTGCTCATTTACACGTCTCTTCCATGACGCAGGATTCTATGCGTGTAGTTTATGCAATCGCACAATACTTATCTTAGAAACACGTACACTGCCAAAGAAATAAGCAAAACCGAAAATGGGTTACTAAAACACTATCTAGCAGGCGACATATTTAAAGAACATAGTTGGAAAACCAAAACACGCTTAAACCGTCACAAGCAAACCTCAAAACGAAGCAAATGCACTAGTGACCATCGTGAGAAGCCTGCAGCTGCCTACTCTCTTTTCATAGGGACGCGTGGTATCACGTCCTGTGGATCGGTCTTGGCGAACGGAAAGTGGAACAATGGCAAAACCCATTCGCTTCGCATACAACCCCCGCCTAGCTCTTCGCTGGCAACCAGAGTGCTTACTCTTGCTCAGTTACTATTAGAGAGCCATGGACCTTGCATTCCCTTGTTTCATCAAACGTGCAGTCGATAGAGCGACAAAAGGCTGACTGTTCCTTCTTTCCGTTTGCCTTTTCACCCAACGCACTTTTTCGTTTTTGTTTAGTCCGGTGACTCGGGCGCATACAAACCAATTCCGGCGCTGACGACAAACGCCTAATTCTGTAAACTGCCCACGAACTTTACTAACTTAAGCTGGCATTCTTGCCTAGCGGGTCAAAATCTGTCTGGATCCTGCATGCAAAATTCATCGTCAGGACAGCCGCACTGTGTCTGTGCCATATGTTCTAAAGCTATCTTAGCTGTTTCGCTAGACATACCCTGGCACAGCGTCTCGTTGTACTTATTCTGGCCTTCATCGGCCTCTTCTCTTAGCGTAGCAATATTCGCAGTTGTCAAACTCAGTTCATTCTGGAACCTGCCGTTACACTCATAGGTGGCGCAGTCTGCTATACGGCTTCGATTTCAACTGCGACGTAGTCACTATTCAACTAGTGGTACACTAACATATTATTTATTTGTGTCTACGCATGACACACAACAGAAACACCATGCACTATATCCCGTCAGCTGCCTTCACCCTTTTTTGAAGGAGCTCATCTCTCAAGCCCTTCAACTCGCTCTAATTCGTATCACTATTCTGTCGATAGATATATATACAACGCATATAGGCCCCAAAAACGATAGAGCGCTAACGAAAACAAAGTTCAAAATAGTTGTGTACTAATCAACTAATGTAACAAACAAAACATTTGTTTCAACAGCCCTGAGTCAATATCTCTGAGAAGCTAACAGCTGTTCTCAACAACATTAAGTCGAACTCGTGGTGGTCACGCCCGGAACGATCTTCTCGACAAGCGGATGTACAGCAGACGTATAAGTAAATCGCCTTGCTACCTAACCCCGCGACGTTCCTCGAAGCACACTTGCCATCGTCCCTTCCTGCTACTTCGCGAAACCCACCGACCTCTGTGATCTGTACCCCGTCCAAGGCGACGCGAGAGCAGCGGAAGGGTTCTTTACCATCTGACCACTTACACGCACAATACTTTTCTCTCTTCTTTGCTCTCCGGCTATTCGGACGCTTGCGAAATGGCATTTTCTCGCAATTTCGCTCCCCCATTGGATTGTATCCCTCTAACGCGTCGCGATTTTCGCACGCCTGTTTTAAGAAAGCTTTTTCCGTTTTGCACGCTTCTTAGTGCTGCTGCTGCTGATGATGATGAGTGGATTTTAATGGCGCAACGGCCAATTGATGGCCAAAGAGCGCCATTTCGAAGGACTAGATATGTGAACAAGGATATGATGCGTGGCTGTAAAGGGGCTTTAAAAGTCCTCGCGCATAGGCGGGTAAAAACATGGAAGTAATAAAATCATGACAGTGGCGTGAGATGTGCGCACTGAAAGTGGATGGCGAAACGACATGATAATAAAACCATGTTAGAGATGTAGCCACCGCAGCCACGACCACGGTACAGAGGTCGTGCGATGGAGAATCTCGAAATATGTGGTGAAAGCTATGAAAATCTTTAAGTGGATCCCTTATGAAGCATCTAGCTCATTGCACTGGACGAGAATGTGGAGAACTGTAAGTAATTCTCAACATCTGTCACAATATGGTGGATTGCCGGTAGATAGAAGGAAGGAATGTGTAGAGTGTGTATGTCCTGTTCTTAGCCTCGTTAGTGTTACTTCTATGTGTCGTGATTTTGATAGAGGAGGCCAATTAGCTAGAAGCAGCCTAATAGCATGGAGTTTATTATCCATGTGTTTGCCCAACGTGCTCTGCCAATATCCCCTGAGCTTTCGTTTTAGAAAAGGTTTTATGTCAAGTGCAGGGATTGGTATTGATGCATTGGAAGTAGTGTGTTTGGTGAAAGCAGCCAGCTTGTCGGCCGCCAAAACGTTCCCTTGTAGTAAGACGGTAAGTCGGGCCAGACGGTAAGTCGGGCCAGTAAGACGGTAAGTCGGGCCAGATACAAGATACGTTCCCTTGTATCTCACGGTGCCATGGAACCTAGCAGACAACGACATGCTTTTTAGATGCGGAGCATCTAATACTCGAGGCTTGTAGTGCGGCGCCGTCCGCAAGCTTCCTCCTCCTTCTTCCACCATCTGTGCATCCCTTCCTCCTCTACACACCGCGCGCGCTTCACTCCTCCACCATCTGTGCACCCTTCCTCCTCTACACACCGCGTGCGCTTCTCCTCTTCACGAACATTCGCTAGCTGTATAATGTAGCGCGCATGCGCCGTCACGCTTCGAGAACATCGGCAGCTGACGCGCGCGCATGCGCCGTCGCGCTTCGAGAACATCGACAGCTGACGCGCGCGCAAGCGCCGTTGCGCTTCTCCCCCTTCTCGAACATTCGACAGCTGACAGTGCATGCGCCGTCGCGCTGTATATATACTCAAGGTCGGTGCTCGCTCGCTCAGTTGCCGCTCGTCGGTTGGTTTGTACGGCGCGTCGACGTCCGAGGTCGCAATGATCGACGTCCCTTCGACCAGCGCCGGCCAAAGTGTTGGCGGAACCGCAACCAAGTCGTCGTCCGAAGACAAGGCAGCGCGGAGAAGAGCTCGCGACGCCGAACGTAAACGTCGGCGTCGAGTGGAAGATGCTCAACTTAGAGAACGTGAAGCCGCTGAGAGACGTCAGCGTCGAGCAGCAGCACCGGATTCGGCCGCTTTGAAACGTAAGCGTCGACAAGAGGACCCGGACTTTCGTAAACGGGAAGCCGAGTGCAAGCGTCGGCGACGAGAGGCCGATCCCGATGCTGCCCGCGAGCGCAAGCGCGCCGAGGTAGCGGCGTGGCGCGCCAAGCAGTATGCCACGTCCAACGCTCGCTTCAAGCGCGACTTCCTCGACCGAAGCTTCGGCCACACCTGCAAGGTGTGTGATCATCTTTGGTTCGATAACAACTCAACTCGGATCGGCAACATTCAGAACAACTCGAAAGCGTTGTCGGTTCTTTGCGATACGTTTGGAAAGGGCACCGACTATGCCGACTACGTCGTGTGTGCTACGTGCAAGCAGTCGTTGATTGCCGGTCAAGTTCCCTCGGCTAGCGTGAGTTACGCTCCGCATCCTCCTCAGTGTTCCCCCGAGGGAAGCTGCGGGCAATTTTTTTTGATGTGTACAGTGTGCACAGAAGTAAGTAAAGTGACACCAGCACGGCGTTCTTGTGTTTTTAGGAGTTCTCAAGGCTTTGACCACGCTTAGGGAATCTATGTATATTACCACCTTTTGTAGTTTTATCTGTTTGATGTGTTTTACTACCGCCAGTATTGCGTAAGCTTCTCCTGTAAAAATGCTTGCATCAGGATGAAGAACGCCGGCCTTGCAAAAGGATTGGCCCACCGCGGCATATGACACGGAAGTGTTGGACTTTGACGCATCGGTAAATAACTCAGGGCATGTGAATTTATCTTGTAGTTCTAGGAAGTATGCATGTATGTGTGCAAGTGGTGCGTGCTTTGTGACTTCGAATAAAGAGACATCACAGTCTATAAGCTGCCACTGCCACAGTGGCAGATATGTTGCAGGAGCCGTCAAACTGTGTTCTAGAAGAGGCACACCTGTTTCTTCGGCCAGGCCCCTTACACGGAGCACATAGAGCTGCCTAAACGAAGGGCGGTTTTCAAACAACCCAGAACAAGACAAATCAATATTGTGAAATGGGAAGGGTGTTTTTGTCTGCCTTCACCTTAAAAAAGTCCAAAAAAAGGACAGGAAACTTCTTTGTAGGTGAAGCGACCATTCATTCGACTCCACGTACAGGCTTTCCACAGGGCTAGCTCGGAAAGCAGCCGTAGAGAGGCGAATGCCTAGATGGTGGACAGGGTCAAGAATCTTGAAAGCTGTTGGTGTTGCCGACTGATAGATTATAGCACCGTACTCTATGCGTGTGCATACGAGGCTTTTATACAAATCATCATCGTGTGACTTCCTCATGTAGTGCATGAGAACATTTTCAAAATGTTCATTGTTTTAAGCACCTGTCTCTTAAATACTTGATTTGTGGGATGAAGGTTAGTTTAGTGTCTAATATGAGACCAAAAAACTTGTGCTCGGTCTTAACTGACCATGCAGGTCAATGTCGGGGTCAGGATGGAGGCCTCTCTTTTGGCTAAACAAATTACAAGCGCTCTTTTGCACATTGAGTGTAAACCGATCTCATCTGCCCATTGAGATACCTTGTTCCACCCGAGTTGACTCTGACATTGGCTCAGTGAGATGTTGCACAATTTGAAACCAATCTGTACATCATCGACATGTATGCAATAAAATGTTACGTAGGAGAGACAGGCGCAAGGAATTTGTTTTAACTATGAAAAGTGTGCAGCTCAATACACCTGCTTGTGGCACTCCTGTTTTTTGAACAAATATTCGAGATAAGACAGTACCAACACGGACACATATTGTTCGGTTAGACAAGTAGCTTTCGATGATTGACAGCATTCTACCCCGCACACCTATGACGTGACAGGTATCGCAATATGCCAAAGCATCATGTAGTGTCATATACCTTTTCCATATCGAGGAACACAGAAAAGAAAAATTGCTTATGAACAAAAGCGTCGCGAGTTGGTGCCTCGATACGAACGAGGTGGTAAGTGGTGAACCGAGCCTCTCGAAACCCACACTGGTATGAGTCAAGTAGGCCATTAGTTTCAAGAAGGTGCATCAGACGCCTGTTTATATTTTTTGAAGTCCTTGTAAAGACAGCTGGTTAATGCAATTGGCCTGTAGCTTGAAACTGAGGCCGGGTCCTTGTCTTGTTTTAGAATGGATAAAGATAGCTTCCTTCCAGGCTGAAGGTAGCTCGCCGAAAGACCATATCGCATTATACAGGGAGAAGAGACCTTTTTGGGTTTCGGTGGGCAGGTATTTTAACATTTCATATGCCACACGGTCCGGGCCTGGGGTAGATTTATTGCAGCAGGAAAGTGAGGCTCATAGTTCAGCCAAACAGAAAGGTTCATTGTTTGCCTCTTGTGGTGTGCGTTTGCGCTCTAATCTGTTTTTCTATTGTGGTTTTGTATCTTCAGAACGCTTCACTATAGTGTGATGAGCTGGAGACCTGTTCAAAGTGCGCTCCGAGAGTATTTGCCTGGTCTCCCAAACTCTCCCCTTGTGTGTTCACTAGAGGGAGTGAATGTGATTTTCGTACGGGCACCTTACCAACCTTGTTCCAGTCTCTCGACTCATCCGTGTATGAGGTAATTCCGGATGTAAATTTGTGCCCTTTCCCTTCTCGCCTGTCGGCGCATCCTCCTTGCTTGCGACTTGACGTTCTTAAAGTATACAAGATTCTCGGCTGTGGGTGAGTCTCTAAGCAACTTCCATGCCTTATTTTATTATTCTCGAGCATCACGGCACTCATTATTCCACCATGGGACTCGTCGTTTGCTTGACGGTCCACATGTTTGGGAATACATTTCGTTGATGCATCAACCAAGAAAGCTGTAAAGTAGCATACAGCATCCTCTATTTTCAATGTCGCCGTGTCAGTCCAACATAATAGTCATTTTTTGGAACTTTTTCCAATCGGCTTTGTCGGTGAGCCATTTGGCAACTTTTGCAGGACATGTATTTGTTATTGATGTGCTGATAACGATAGGAAAACGGTCTCTATCATATGGAATATTAATGACTTCCCATTTAAGTAGAGGCAGGAGTGATGGGGATGTTGTGCTGAGGTATATTGTTGAGTACGTATTGTTAGCGATGTTGTAATATGTTGGCTCTTTTCGATTCAGCAGGCACGAACCCGAAGAAAAAAGGAGCTGTTTAATCAGGCGACCTCGAGCATCGCCGCGAGAGTCACCCCATAAATTGCTATGTGCATTGAAACCTTCAAGGAAAATATGAGGTTCTCGAAGTTCGTCTATGAGGGACTCGAATTCATGCTTTTCAAGACGGTGTTGTGGAGGTGTGTAGAGAGAGAGCAGATGGTGACGAGCCTATTCGAAGCAACTGCTAGAACAACCACCGCCTCAAGGGAGGTTTGTAATGGTGGGTGTGTGCAAGCAATTTCTTGATTGACTATAATGGCAACAACACCGAATAGCACAATGGCATCATTCCGGTCCTTCCGAAAGATAACGTAATGACGTAAAAAATTGGTGCATTGAGGTTTCATATGTGTCTCTTGTACGCACAGCACCTTAGGTGTATGTTCGTGTAAAAGTTCCTGGATATCTACGAGGTTTCTCAACAGTTCTCTGACATTCCTTTGTAGTATTTGTGTCATTTATATGTTATGTGGTTCTGCGTGTAAAAAAGTGTTACGTTAGGGGACAGGGTCTTTTGGGCGCCCTGTGATTCCAGGTTTTTCTTTTTCGGGGCACTCCAAAGAGTTGCGCCTGTCCTTCAGCGTCTGAGGCGCCGGAGGAGTGGGACTTGTATCCATCACCTCTTGTGAGTTGGTGAATGGTGCCTGCTGGGCAGGCACATTCACAGAACTTTCGGACCTAACTGTGTAGTGGTCCGAGAATCAGCAGACACGGGGATGTGCCGGCCCTGTTTGTCAGGTGGCGGAGCAGTACAGGCAGCTCCACCCGGCGGCGCTGATGGCACGACCGCGGTCACACTCTGTGTGACAATCGCGGTTGCAGAAAGATGTGGCGCGGCGCCCCGGAGCGTCACATCTGCGTAGGAGGGGTAAGAGGGGTTGTGAAGTGCGAAACGCTTACGTTTGGAATGACAGATTGAATTCGACCTTGAGTTCTACTATTTGTTTTTTTATGTGGGGCATGGTCATTAATAGGAAGGTCGATCTCCTTCGCAGTTCGAACAATGGGTTGTTTCTGAGCTGCAGTCGTCGGATATGTGTTGCATGGATGCACAGATTGGCACAAGTGGCGCACCCTCTGCAGCTCTGTGATCCATGCCCGAAACGTTGACACTTGAAACATCGACGAGGATTGGGGATGTAGGGTCTTACGCGCAACTTGCAATAGCCAGTTTTTATTGATTCTGGTAGGTCCCTTGTTCCAAAGGTGATTAATATTTGTTTTGTTGGGGTCTGTTTCTAGTCACGCCTGGTCATCATTCTCTGTAACTTCACAACGTTTCCATTTCGCCATCTTTCTAACAGTTCACTTTCTCTCAGATCAATAAGGTCATCATCAGAAATTACTCCATGGACAGTGTTCATAGACATGTGTGGGCCCACTGAAACAGGAGTGTTCCCAAATAATGCAATTCTGGATAGTTTGTCATATTGTGTTTTTTCTCGAACCTTTATTAGGCGGCCGCCACTTCCCCTCTTTGTGAGTTTCTACCCTGGGTCAGTTTGTTCCGTAAAAGTTTTGGACCCAAGAAATGGTTAAATATCTCAGACTTTCTTCTTTTCGTTTTGACTATGAAAGACATGATACTTTGGGAAGCTCTGCTTTGGTTTGGTTAGAGTGATCGCTTCTTCGGTGCGCCACCTTTTTAGGGAACGATCAGGAAAGGAAAGAAAAGCATTTGCCTTACGGAGAGTATTTTTTCGGTGGCGATGGTGGCCACCCACCACCGAGGCCAACAAAAGTTAATTCCCAAACACCTGGAGACACGAGCCATGCATCGTCGCTATAACCTAATGTATTTACCCAAGGTTGGATACCTACACAAGGTTAACTCTTGCCGCCAGGACAGTTGAAAGTGAATGGAAGAAAGAAGATGACAAGAAGATAAAAAGTGTATGAGAAAGACGAAAGTGAGAAATGAGAGAGATAGAAAAAGGTGATTGCCAATTTCCCTTGGGTGGGTCAGCCCAGGGGTGTTGTCTACATGAAAATGGGGCCAAAGGGGTGTGTTGCCTCTGCCGAGGGGCCTTCAAGGTCTAATCACCCGGCGTCGGCTCAACCACCAGGTTAGGATTCGCTCTTTCCTGGACACAGCAAAGCCACGCACGGCTAGGGGTGGGAGGGAGTCGAAACTCCCCCGTTAGCTCGGGTCCGTGGTGTTGCTACGCCTACTTATGCAGACGCCCCTGCGGGGACGCTTCTTGGTGCAATCTACGGAGCCTTTCGCCCACATCTGATGCCCATCAGCACCCACATGCTTCTTATCTTTCACGCGCACTGTCCTGATGATTACCTAGCAAGTTATTATTCCAAAACTGCCGCGTACGATGGGATTTTTTTCAGCGGCTCCGACGCATACGATACAGACCCGTCAAAGATGACAACGGCACTTCTCTCGTGGTTTCGCACCGACGTTTGAAGCCCTTAATCAAACGCATTGTGCTCATTGCGAGCCTCGCCTTACGGCTGCTTTTCAGACACTTTATCCCATGCGCACGCTTCTTTGCATGAACCTGGGAGCCTTTTATCCCACTCTGAGGCTTATCATCGTCGATATGCTCCTCCACTGACTCGAATGGACAATCTTGATGATTGCCTATCAGTTCATCCTTAGACCGCTGCCGTGCAGATTGCGCTTTTCTTTTCCTTACTCTCCGCCTGCTCAGACGCATGCGATTCAAGCCAGCATCAGAAGACAACGGGCCTGTTTTGGTGAATCCGCCACGCTTTTGAAAGTCCTCGACAAACGCGCCACTCTGATCGCGAGCTTTCAAACGCTTCGGTTTTTCAGACACTTTCTCCGTTTGGAACACTCTTTGGTGCCAAGTTTGGAGCCTTTCGTCCACTTCTGACGCTCATCAACATCGTCTATATGGCTGTGAAAAATTCTCGTGAAACGCTCTGCTAATCTCAACTTCGTTTCAACCACCACATAACCCTCGCACTCTGCTTTGACCACGAGCTCTTTTTTCGCGTAACGGGTTAGAATATCAACCATGTCTTCACAGGTACTAGATTTCTCTTCGGACTCAAATAACACCGCCGCTGCATCACACCGCTCGTGCGCTACATTTGCGAATGTCCGACCTATAGCCTTCTCCTCGGCTTTAAACGGCACTGCCACTACATCGCGCCATTTTTGCTTTACATCTACGGATGTCTGGCCTCTTTGCTGCAATGCTCCCACTTTACGATACTTTATTTTTATGTCCTCATCTAATTCCTGCATCTTCTTTCTACGTTCTTCATTCCTGCGATCGATTTCCTCCTTGTTACTCTTGCTTTTGAGAACTACTTCATGGAGTTTAGATGCTGGCATATTGTCGCCAAAATTTAGATCTAGATCCCAGCGGAGGCTCAGCAAGTTATCTCTCATTAATATGATGAGGTTCATGACTACTGCTTTGCTTTGGCTCAGCGGTGACAAAATACACACCGACCAGCGTTTCAATTCTAGGTCTAGAGAAATTGAAGCATGGCGAATTCCACAGCGGAGTCCACAAGCTTAAGCACACTAGTACCACTTCGTGGCCAACCTTCCTCTTTAACCTGTTTCCTGTTTCTTTCTCAATGTTTCCCCTTAACCTACCCTTACACATTCAGCAAAATAATACTTGCTCCTACTGAATGATTGAAGCTTTTTTGTCTAATCTACTTGCTTATATAATCATCTGGTGCTGCTCTGTAGCGAGATAACAACCACAGTAGCCAAGCAGTTGTTGTTGATATCTATATTTTACCGAGTCTAGGCTAAAAGACTAGATACAACTCAAGCACAAAGCCAGACGCTCACCCCAATACATGCGGTTGTGGTACGCTGCGTCAATCCCACCGAATTCCAGGGCTTTCGGCTGACCTCCAGTCCATGCCGTTTTTCGTCTCTGATTTGTATCCCAACGCTGCCAACCAGTTGTTGCGACCGCGGTTTGCAGGCACCGGAGGTCCGGGATGAAGTTGTCGAGGCAGGAGGAAGAAAGCCTCGAAGAAGGTTTATTTACATTATGTACATTGTGAGCTCTCGTACATGACGAGCTTTTTCTCACAAGGCGAGCTCTCAAATCTCACATTCCTCTACATGGCGCTCCTTCGAAGAAGCCGGGTGGCTCGTTATAAAGGGTATCATCGCCCCAGATCCCTTAATTGGGGAACACGTGCAGCTGGTACTGTCCATTCACAGATCATACACAACTGGCGAGGGGGACGAGCATGCACGACCCACGTGAACGTCGAATATTGCGGGCGCGATCACCGCACTACAAGGCGGCGCCAGCGGGGCTCGTCCTCGTCGTGTGTGGGCAACTGGTCGAGGGGTCCCAAGCTCATTACAGCATACATCAAATCGTCCGCCGAACTGCTCGCTTAACTAGCGGAGCGATTTGCGGTGGCTGCCGCGGTCTCTTCCAAGGAAGATGTATTTGTTGTCCTCTCTCGAACGGCGCACGGCGTCGTGGCGACACGACGTCTTACCCTCCGGCTAGGAGGGACAATACCTGGCGGTCATAGGCAGCCAGCCAGTCGGGTATTTTTTGAGGATCCAAAGAGTGCTACTCCCTCGTCAGCTCTGGCGCCAGTCACAACAGGCGATGGTGGCTGTCTTCCGCGGATTAGGTCTGACTGTGGACTTGCTTATCACGTGGCTCAAGAACAATAGTTCATTGTACGCAAAGTGGCACTTTTCTGGCTTCAGGGAGAGTCCGAAGCCCGGAAGTACAGCTTAAAGGCACCGAACATGCTCGTCCAAGCTTGAGGAAAACACGCCGATGTCGCCCCAGTAAACTAGAGAAGTCTGCCACTTTAGTCTTGCCAGCACTGTGTCCATAACGCGCTGAAAAGTTGCAAGTGCTGAGCAAAGACCTCAGGACAAGACATTGAACTTAAAAAGGTCATCTGGTCTTATAAACACAGTCGTTTCTCGGTCTCTCTTGTCTACTTTGATCTGCATATAGCCTCGTTTGAGGTCCATCGATGAAAATTATTTGGCTGGTGGAGTCAATCAATGGCATCGTCTAATCGGGGGAGGGGGTACACGTACTTCTTCATTATCTTGTTGTGTCACCGATAGTCAACGCAAAAGCGTATCGTTCTATCCTTTTTCGTCTCTAGCACTACCGGCGACGCCTATGGACTCTTTCAAGGCTGGATAATGTCGTCGTGCAGCATTTCGTCAACTTGTTTTTTCATGGTCTCGCGTTAGCGCGTCGAAACTAAGTACGGACTCTGACAGAGTGGCTTGTCATTTTCTTCTATTATGATTCGATGATTAAAGGCAGGTGTCTGTCGAATTCTCGATGACGACAAAAAGCAATTCTTGTATTTTAGGCGCAGGTTCCCGAGCTTCTCTTGTTTGCCCGTCGGAAGGCTCGGATTAACGACGAAAGCTGGTTGAAGAGTTTCAGTCGTCCTAGTAGATTCGGTGGAAACGTTGAGGGCCAAAGGGCTGCTGGCTTTCAGTATCTCTTCAGTGTAGGAAACCGTCGCGTATTTGCTCACGTGCTTGTTCTCGTTGCTGAAATTCGTGAGCATCACTCTTACGTTGCCTCCTCGCAGCTCGGCCATTCTTCTAGCGACACAAATTTTGAGGCTGATCAACAGGTGTTTGTCGCCTTCAATGACGCCTTGCATGTCTGTTTATTCTTGAGTGTCGACAGAAATGCTGACGCTGGAGCGAGGAAGAATTTTGACTTGGTCTTCCAGCGCATTCAAGGTGTGCCTTCCTGACGACGTGTGCGGCGGCAGTGATTTTTTATAGTGTTATTGACCTTGCTCTCAGCTCGATGACAGCGCTGTGGAGGCTGAAGAATATCATTCCAAGAATGACATCTCTCGAGCAATGATGCATTACACAAAGCGTGTGGCATAAATGCGACTTTTAATGGTCACTCTAGCTGCGCCAATTCCCGCTTGTGTCACTTGGTGACCTCCGGCTGTACGTATCTCAGGGCCATCCCAAGCAGTCTTAACTTTCTTCAACTTCGCGGTAAAAGTCCAACTGATGGCGGAATAGTCAGTTCCAGTGTCGACGAGAGCTGTGAAGCTGTGGCCGTTGATAAAAATGTGGAGGTCGCTAGTTTGTCGCCTTGCGTTGCGGATGGTTCGTGGCGTCGGATCCCGGGTATGACGGGTTACACAACTGTTTCGACGTTGCGTAATCAGGACTTCTGCTTGTCGCGAAGTTTCGACATCGGGGCTAACTTGAGGTGAAGACGGTTTCTTGAATTTTGTCGTGGCGGTGTTGTTGGCGGTGGAGGACTTTCGGATGTTTGTCGTGCAGAAACCGCACTTCCAATGATTGCTGCACTTATTTTTCTTGATATGGGCTAGGCGACCAGCCCCGGCTTGGGCCAGTGTTCTGACGAAGGTGCGGTGACATATAGCGGCCGGGTGAAGGTGAACTAGTAAATCCTCAGGGTGTCCTCTGCGTTCCGGCGAGATTGTAGATGATATCACTTGGTCTTTCGCCCAACTGTGGAGACGCGGCGTGTCTATGGCGAAACTGCGTAGTCCCAATGGGCGGTACTGGCAGCGGAGGTAGGTTTGGCCAGCTTCCTCGCAATGGTAACAGAGAGGCTGTTGGTCGAGGGCATGCCACCCTTCGGTTTTTCTAGGAGCATTGCGCTGGCCGGCGGGTGCATGGTATAGTGTCGGCGTTGGCGGCGGCGATGTCGGGCATCAAAAAGGCAGCGGCGTGGCCTCTTGACGTGGATGTGGAGCATAGCGTCAGGCAGCAGCAGCGTAGCTCATGGGTTGCGGTAGTGATGTTTCAGGGATACCTATGGATTGCTGGATTTCCTCTCTAGCAATGCCTGCGATTGACTAAACTTGAAGCTGGCATGACGAGAACATTCCGCAATGTTCTTTGCGCACAACATCCCTTATGGTCTCACGCAGATCATGGAAACATACTGATTGTACCTCTGGATAGCCTGGAGCCGAGCGGCGGTTGAACTGTCGTGTGCGCATTGTGAAGTTTTTTTGAATAGTTGTCGCTTCTGTGAACTATTCTTGGACGGTCTTCGTTGGGTTTCTTATCGATCCCGCTAAGAGCTCGTGTTTGACCCCTTGCATAAGGAAACAAACTTTCTTCTCCTCAGGCATGTCCGAGTGAGTGTGACCGAATAGGCGGGTCACTTCCTCAGTGATAATTGCAACATCTTTATTTGACAGCTGGTCCTGGGTCTGTAGCAGAGCATTGGCCCTCACTTTGTGAGCGACGCTCGCTAACGTTTGCAAGAATGCGCCGCAGAAGACATCCCACGTTTAAAGCGCAGACTCACGATTTTCGAGCCAGGTGTTTGCAGTGTTTTCTATGTAGAAGCACACTCTATGGAGCTTTCCTTCAGTGTGCCAGTGGTTGAGGGCGGCGACACGGTCGTATACCTCAGCCAGGTCTCCGGGTCTAAGAACGATGACCCACGGAATGTTGCTAGTTCCATGGGTTGGTGCATCACGATCATGGGCTGTGACGCAGTGGTTGTCATTGTTGCTGCTGTCGAGGTCATGCCCTTTGTCTTCCGTGCCTTGTCTTGTAAAGGCCCGTACTCCGGTGGCAGACCTTGCTGCCGACGGCTTAGTCGCTGCTCCTGGTTGACGTTGGTGTCTTCTCTGTGACGTGGGCTTGGTTCACGGCTTGGCGGGAGCGTCCGGTACATGAAAGGAGCAGCACCTCCAGCAGATGTCACGGGGTCGTGACGTGCACGAAGGGAGCTGACTGCAGGTCGGACAACAAACTGTTTATTTGTACGACCCTTTGCCGAGTAAGCGGAAAGCCGGCTTACAGTAGCAGCCTTGCACTGATAGCGGCGATCGGAGCGTCAGCCGTCAATCAACTTACAAGCGACGAAGTGCGTTGGCATTTATACACTTGCCATGGATTGTTCTAGCGTTATCGCTAGCGGCGCCCGAAGGTCCATTATAATTTGTAATCTTCACGTTGTGAACGTATTCTTAACAAAACGATATACTACAGCCTCGAAGCCTTTTGAACATCGTGGGAGAAGTTTGCATTGAACATAGTGTAACGGGGTGATAACCAACTTGAGGAAAGTGGATATATCAGCCAGGTCCAGCTGAATGCTCATGCCATCCTCGTCTCTGCGACGTACAACACGTGTCGCACATGTGTGTCCCTGTGCGCGCGGTGATGGACGCGTTATTTTAATGCAGGCAAGATGTCGCGGCATAATTCCCCTCCTTATACGCGTCTTCCCGATGCGTCAGGCAAGGAATGAATTTCTGGGAGGCGTCAGTAGTTTTACAATAATCTTTCATAGCAAGGCTCGATTCGCAGTACCCGTAAGCCTCTGTAGGGTTGCGGCGTTTTGGCCTCTCGTGTACAGTGGATTTTACTATATACATACAACGCGATCTACGGGGCAACTCATAAACTAGAGGTTGCTACATAGTATTACTATGGCTGCAAAAGCGAGAAGGACCCACAGCCTAAAGAGATTCGCCCCTAAAACAGGTGACAGGGAGACAGCCAGGAGTGAGTCGTCACTGTCAGTGGCTACCGATACGGGGTCCTATACAGCTGTATGGCCACGCGGATCACCCAAGTGAGTGAGTGAGAACTTTATTTTTGTCCAAGGATGGCAGATACTAGACGGGACTAGAGGCCCTGCTAGCTCAGCAAGGTGGCTCTGCACATGATGGTGCCGGGAGGTGAAGTCTCTTGGTGATGCCCAGGCCCACCGGAAAGCCAGGAGATGGTTTTCGAGTTTCGTGCTGCTCGTGGCAACCTCCTAGGAGGTTCGGTCTGGTAGTTCTGACCCTGATTGAAAGGAGCGCAACCAGAGCATGTGTTCAAGATTACAGTGCTCGTCATTGCAGGGCGGTCAATGGGGTAAGAAATGCAGGTCGGGTTTATCTATATGGTTGGCGTGACGTATGCTTGCATCTGTTGCCGCAGTGTAACTGCTTGTCCTTTACTCAAATTAGGGAAGAAAAAGAGAAACCCAATGCCATAGTTTGAGTTGTGATCTCGTAAAATGTAACCAATGGATACTTGAAGTCTATATGTGTCCGTTCGTTACCCCTCCAAGATGGTCGCTTACTTCCGCGAATAGCTAGTTTGCGCGCAAGCTGCTGATTCTCTCGTTTGAGTTGCTTGTCGGACAAGACGTCAGATGACCCATATGGGCCAAAAACCATGCGATATGTGTCAGTAGAGCTTCCACTTCGTTTTCCTGTGTAGGGCGACGAGTAGCGTAAGGTAGGGTGATGACCCTACCTTAATTGTGATGTGAGCAGCGGAGGTAACTGGTTCAGAAGAACCGGATGGCTGGTCTTGATTCCGAAAAGTTGGTGACATCCCTTCTTCGGTCATTCAGAGCGACCATGATTGCGAGTTACTTAGCTTCATGAGTGAATCGCGTGATCACCCTGGCAGCGTTGGCTAGGCATACTTTCTTATCAACAACATTGACAACATACGCATCCCTCTTCCATAATTGGGCGTCATCGACAAAAGAGGGCAGCTGAACTTGCGAGCCCGATAGTCCGCAGGATGGCCTCGAATCTTGCTCGTCGGCACCCTTCGTTGTGCACCAGATGGTTGTTCCTGGGAACCAGGTCGACACGCATGGCACCTTCTATCTCAGCAGATATACTTTGCTTTTCTGGTACGTTAAGGGGGATTGTAGCCTAGCTTATCAGGGGATCCTGGTGCCTGCTTTTGTAAGTGACAATCCGCATAGGTGCGCATTTCGGTGAGCTGCAAAGAGCTCCGCTACTGCGTTGTACAGTGTGAGCTGTAAGAGCGGCTCCTTCTTGGTGCTTTTCGGGAGATTGAGGACTCACTTTAGTGCCGTTCTGATAAGGGCGTCGATCCCATTAAGTTCCTTCTTTGTCAGTTTTAGGAAAAACGCGGTGTAAATAATGCGGCCGAGGAGGAACGCATGGAAGGCTTTCATAAGATTATCCTCCATGAGCGCCTATCTTTTGTTGCCCACTCTGGTGATAACACTACTGAAGCTGTCAACCCACTTCTCTAGACGTGTTAGTGCCTCGGTGTTGTTGTTGCAGTACTTTCTAATAGTCATGCATAGAACCTTACCAGAATCACAGATGCGAATCAGTTTTCCACTTTTGGATCGCCGGCTAATAGGCTGCCCATCAATTTGCGGCCCCCGCATGGGAAAGCGCTTGTGGAGGAGGCGTTCTGACTTATCAGGAGATAACTGCGTTCCCGTGATCTTCAGAAAATTCTCCGTGACATCGAGTGCTCGTTGTAGAATGCCCTGCAGTTTCCCAAGATGTTTTTCCCCGGAACATATGGTGATCTCGTCAGCGTTGATTGCATGGTCAATGCCCGGAACGTCGGCGAGCCACTCAGACAGGTTGTGCATTGCAATGTTGGTGTAAGAAAGGTATGCACCAACACGAAAACGCAGACAAGAAACCATCATGGCCTTAGCATCCTCAAGTTCCTCGTCTTCTGTCGTAGACTTATGCTGCGCATGTTTATTCCTATTCTTCATCCTCGCGGCCCAAGGAGTTGCCGGTAATCTGTAGCATATATAGCTCTTGTACTGGTCGCCACACAATGTTGCCTTGTGTCTCGATTCGACGGGCTCGTACTACACCGTCTTGACCGGGAACAACTTCCACCACATGGTCAAGAGGCCAGGCCAAATGTACTTTGAAACAAATGACTGCTCCAAGAAAAGGATGTAGTTCACTTTTAGGTCCTTGCTAATACGCGACGGATACTGATGAAGGGCTCGCAGCTCCAGCAGGTGCTCTTTTCTCCATCGTATCCATCAGTTATCAAGCAGTTGCAGACGATACCTCAACTTCTTAGTAAGGTCGCTCCTTGTTGCTTGTGCGCAGCTAGCTTCATACTCAGAGCTGTGTGTACCTGATGAAGCAATCATGAACACCCGACCAGAAAATACGCAAGTATATTGGCATAGGTTCTCCCGCGTGAAGAAAAAGGGTCGTTAATTCAAACGTTGGCGAAACGTTTTTGTCGAAAACAGCATATCCGTCTGGCTCGGTAGGCCTCGTGGATCTTGGCGGATCTTGCGATTTAAAACGCTTGAGCCTATTCCTTTTGTCCAGAAATTAATTGAGAGATGGGAAAGGTGAAGCATCAGATCTTGCGTCAAGCGCGCTCAGCGTTGCTGTCAGCAAATTTTGTGTCCCTATTCTGATTGATTGATATGTGGGGTTTAACGTCCCAAAACCACCATATGATTATGAGAGATGCCGTAGTGGAGGGCTCCAGAAATTTCGACAACCTGGGGTTCTTTACCGTGAACCCAAATCTGAGCACACGGGTCTACAACATTTCCGCCTCCATCGGAAATGCAGCCGCCACAGCCGGGATTCAATCCCGCGATCTGCGGTGTCACTATTATGAGGGACAGACATGTCGGCTCGGAAAAACACATCTTTAGAAACTAACACCACGTTTCTGAAGAAAGGATGGTGTGTTATGATCTCATCGTATCTCTGGAGCCCTCGGTTCAGAAAAAGTCTTTCACCTTGCTTCGGTAATCGGAATAGAGACTGCTTTTAGTTATCTTCACTCTGCGGCGGTTCAACTGTACACCCATGTGATTGGCCTATTGAATGGTCGAGTGCGTCGAGAGTCTTGAGTTTTGCAGAGTCGTTTTCGTCCTTGACACCACTTGCCCCGAGTTTCCCAGGAGACTGTTATCTCTGTGATGAAATTTCGTCGTCAGGCTGGGTACTGACGTGTAGTGCACAGATGATGAAATTCGCATTGCATCTTATGGATAGCCTTTCCTTGGTTAGTTCTTGGAAAGTCCATCCAACTAGGGAATTCATAGCGACCAAACCATGAATATCTGCACTGCACAAGCACTCAGTAGTGAATATCTTCTAAAGGTTATGTGAGCCGATGAGTAAAGACAGCCCGGGTTCTTCATCTGCTCCAAGGAAGCATCGTTATTCAGTGATAATGTTTCCTTAAAGCCGCAGCCTTTTCATGAATTTGTTGTCGTTGGTCGGCGTAGAAACGTCGTGGAAAATAAATGACACTGTGATGGTTTGTGCAATGCAGACTGTCGAGCTGTGCTGGCTACAAATAGGCACTTACACAACCTTCAACTTTACAGCTCTGGAAGTTGTCGTTCTTCCAAAAACGTTGAAGCCGATTCTGGCCCACCGAACGATCTTGAGTCGTAGCTTAGTGGCGAGATCTTCCTTGATAATTTATTTTTCACTGCCACCATCCAAGATACCCCTTATGTATCGGCAGTTATCGTCATGACCTGCCCAAGCACAGAATGTTTGATGGCATACTCCGCTGTCCGTCTTAGATAGACTGCCGATGACTGATTATGTCTTAGTACAGTATCAGCTGACAAAATAGCTTTCTTGCTGTTAAAAGTAATGGTACCTTTTGGCCTCTTATAGTTTGGGTCACCCATGCTAGTGGCGTTTCTGCCATGACAAAGCAAACAAGTGAGTTTCACATGACAGGACCACACCTGAGACATCGGCTCTGTGCTGCACTTGGCCACAAGGTGTTATTAAGGCGCGACGCCAACATGGTCCCGAAGGCGCCACTGCTCCAAACCCCACCACCAAGGTCACCAGCCGTTTGGTAGCATGTGCTAATCAGCTCGCGACTGCTTCAGAGGAGAGCTGATTGACGAGTTCACACGACAATGGTGAATTGAGGCAAGGTTTATGTACAACATATAAATAGAGGCGCTACACATTCGGCACTGAGAATAAAAGCTTAGGCACTCAAAGAGCCGAGGTGTCTTCTATCGCACGCATACGTCGACTTCTTTCTGACGCATAGTTGAGCTTCTGGCGACGCGCCGCTTGACTTTTTTTATAGGCACCAGGTGGACCTTTTGTGTCACCAACATCAAACCGGAAGCACCACTGGCCGAGATGTCAGAATCCTCCAAGTGGGACCCGCTGCTGCACTGCATCATGATTATCAAATCTGGAGCCGCTGCACGGGGTTGCACCCAAGGACAAGTGATGTTGCTAGGGATTGTCTAAGACTCGCCAGACTGGGAGGTGCCGATTGCTTCATTGGGTACGGGGGCTGAGGGAGCTCGCTGTGCGTTGCGTAAGATAGACCACCGCCGCCGCTTGAGGACGTCGTTGAGTTGATCGCCTCAGGCGTGCATGATCGCTGGTTTTAATACAGATTGCCTTTGAAGAGGCATTACCGTTTGGTGTGGAATACCAGGCGTAACAACACCCCCGCTGCCAGACGACGCGCCAGAAAGATGAGCTGCTTTCACGTGGATGTCGGATGTCGGGCGCGCTCGTTCACCAGGACCTTCCAGGTTCGCCTCCAGGGCCATGGAGAGAATGTAGCTCTAGGCTCAGTATCGTGAACACATTCCATTCTTGAAGACGGAATTCAGCTCCACTGGCTTGTCGCCAGAACTTGTCAGCCAGTTTCGCTCGTCTCTTCTGACGATTTTTGGTCTCAGCACTTGTCGATGGTTCTGCAACTTCTCAAGAATAGTTTCACAACAGACAACACACGGCACAATCAAGTGTCCTTGGTTACCCGGCAGAACACCAGACAAATTTTAGCACAACATATACGTAGCTACGTGTCTATCGGAATTTCGTTCGCTCTACATCAAAAGGCACATGTGGGACGCAAGACTCCTAAAATGAGAACTCGAATTGCTACACGTACAACAACGTAATGAAATGGAATACAATATAAAGTTGGCCCCTTGAGATTTCTCTGGACGAGGGCGCTCAGCTAAGGACGGGATGAGGACAAAATTTTGCCTTGAATCGCCAGCGAGAGACCCAAAGGCGGAGAAGGTACTAACTAAAACGCACGGCTCAATGCGTGTGCATTAGTGTTAAGCTTTTCTTTTTTGTAGTGAACGTCAAATTTGTGCTGTTGGAGTATCATGCTCCACCTCACTAACCGATCACGTGTTATTTAACCACGTTAGAGGACAGTGGTCCGTTTTGACCAAACACCTTGTGCTCTTGGTGTATCATGCTCTACCTCAGTAAACGGCCACTTTTGGGCGACTTGTTATTTAACCAGGTTATAAGACAGTGGTCCGTTTGGACCACAAACCTCGAACCGGAGACATAACAGGCTAGCTTTTGAATGGCCCACACAAGGCAAGTGCAATCCTTTTCAGAGGTACTGTATGCCCCTTTCCTGCAGCTGAGGTTTCGACCTAAATACAAAACTGGCCTTTCATTAATAGCATTGTCTTCCTGGCACTCTTTAGCTTCATTGCCCAGATCACTCGCGTCGCATTGAATGACAAATCTCTTAAAAGAGGCGGATGCAATGAGAACGGGCTTTTTGATTAGGGCCTGTTTCTGCTTGCGAAACGCATTCTCCTTTTCTGGGACCCATAATACTTTAACCGGCTCTGACTTTCGAAGAGCGTCAGTTAGAGGGCCAGCAATGCTAGAGTAGTTTGGCACGTAATGCTGACAGTATCCTGTTAGGCCCGAGAATGCCCTTATCTCAGATTTTGTGGTTCGTCGTTGATAGTTTACCTCGGTGGCTACCTTAACTTCTGGATGTCTACACGAGCCGCACTCCACAACGTGTCCCAGGTAAGACACCTCGCCACACCTTTGGTGATATATAGTAGGTTTCACTGTAAGACCAGCTTCTTTCAACCTGTTCAGCACGACGCGTAAATGCTCGATATGTTCTTCCCAGTTGTTTGAGAAGATGGCGACATCGCCAAGATATGGCAGAGCGAACTCAAAGAGGCCTTCAAGAACGCGGTTCATTAAGGCTGAAAAACAAAAAGGGCGCATTTTTCAATACATAGCTCTCCTTAAGTGTTCGATACGTTCTGAATGGAGTAGCGAATGCGGCATAGCGGATTGCATGCTCCTTAAGGGGGCTTTCTAATACCTTCGTACGAGGTCTAACGTGGAAATATAACTGGACTGTGACACAGCTTCTACCCTCTCCTCTAGGTTTTGTATCCGGTAAGTTGGGTCTCGGGTTATGGCGTTAAGACGCCGACAATCGATGCATGGCATCGGATCTTTTCCCGGCACTTGACCCAATATTAGAGGGGATGCATAGTCACTCTCGCCCCAGTACTGTGACTCCCAACGCCAGAATTTTATCGATTTTCTCTTTCATGATCTGCGTTTGCACAGGGGAAAAACGATATGGCTTGCTACGGATTGGCCCCTCTCAAGTTAGCTCAATATCGTGTACAATAACCGTCGTGTTACCGGGACGGTCCGAAAACACGTCTTCAAATTCGCAAACAATCTTTCTCAGGTCCTCCTTCGGGACTTCACTTAACCTAGGCTCTAAGTTCAACTGTTCGAAGATTATCTCCTATCACCTTTTGATTGCATCACTTGAGGTCAAAATTTCTGCTTCCTCTTCCTCTGAAGCTTTCAAAAGCAGGTTTACGACCGCTTGACGTTGGACGTACGGTTTCATCAAGGTACGGTGGTAAGTTTTGTTTGGCCGCCTTCGTTACTTCACCTCAAAATTGATATCAGAAAGCTTCGACGTTACTTTGGCGGGCCCTTCCCAATGAACCGCAAGCTTTTTTTTTACGGCCGCAGCAGCATTACCTGACTACCTACTTCAAAGGTGCGCTTCTTCGCTGATTTGTCGTAGTACTCCTTTGACAACACTTGTGCAGCCTTGATGTGACTTTCCAAAAGATCTTTCGCTCTTACAAGGCTATAAAGGAGGCCCACAACATACGCAGCTACATTCGGGTCCTCATCGATTCTCTCCCAGGGCTCGTGTAGCATTCGGAATGGTGTTTTCAAACTTCTGCCAAACTCTGCAGAGCAAAAATCTATGTTCTCATGAGGAAATGACCTCAAAGCGACATAGCGGGAGGAATACACGCTTTACAGTCCCATTTTTTCTCGTAGCAAAGAGCCCTCAGTATCTGTTTCAGAACGGAATGCATATGCTCTACCGGATTAGATTGGAAGTGATGGGTCGAGCTGTGCACTACTTTTATTCCGCATTTATCCAAAAAGTAGAGGTAAGGCAGCTGGTGAAGACACTAACATTGTCGCATTGAATTTCAGAAGGAAATACAACGCCTGCAAATATAGATAGCAGCGCATTCACGACATGAGGGGAATTAAGCTTCTTAAATAGTACTGCTTCTGGAAATTTTGTGGCTGCACAGAGGGCCGTCAGGATGTACCGACAATTTTGCCTTGACTCTGGCAATGGCCCGACGATATCAATTAAGCGCCAAAAAGTTCTGTTATTGTTGGCACAAGCTTCATTGGTGCCTTCTACTTGTCCGTGGATTTCCCCGCTCTCTGACAAATGTCGCATAAGCGTTCAAAGTCTTCGATATCCTTCCAGCATTTCGGCCAATAACACTCAAGGGAAACTGTAGCCTTGGTCGTTTTTATACCGATATGCCCTGCCCACGCATTTTCTTATGCCAGTTCTAATAGTTCCCGACGATACTTTTGTGGCATCAAGAGCTGCTCATAAGCCCCGCCCCGGTGGTCTAGTGGCTAAGGTACTCGGCTGCTGACCCGCACGTCGCGGGTTCGAATCCCGGCTGCGGCGGCTGCATTTTCGATGGAGGCGGAAATGTTGTAGGCCCGTGTACTCATATTTGGGTGTACGTTAAAGAACCCCAGGTGGTCGAATTTTCCGGAGCCCTCCACTCCGGCGTCTCTCATAATCATATGGTTGTTTTGGGACGTTAAACCCCACATATCATTCAATCAATCAATCAATCAATCAATCAAGAGCTGCTCATAATCGCGACCTTGTACATTTGTGTAGCTCCGATACAGTAGCCCTACCTCCTCAAAAAAAGAAACACTCTTTTTCGACCCTCGACAGCTCACTCCAACTTTCTGCTTCAGGCGACAGCATTGCACCCCTCTTGCTCTGACTCAATGGCGCCATGTCGTCTGCTCTGCCGACACAGACCGCGTCAGTCGCTTCAGCCACGGGCCGGTCCAGTGAATGCTCAAACGACACACAGAGAATTTCCTGCCTGAGGTTCCGTCGACTCGCCGCTAAGGTCACACAAATCAGCTGCTTTTGAAGTTGGTGCTTCGTGACATTGAATTAGAACAAGTTCTTGCGAAAGCTTCCGCGCATGCGATCGCGTGAGGGCTAAGTACGCTAAGTTAGAGAAGAACGATTTACTTTCCACATTGAGAAGCTGCTGTGATTTATTAGAAAAAAGATAAGAAAATGATCGGGAAGCACGGCAGACACAGCCGCTTCGGTGTGAAGCTTACCGAACGGACCTTCTGTGACAACCGCAGCGATTGTTAAACAAGTACTCTGCTCCTCGGCGATTTGTCTAATCCACGCGCATTCTCCTGTAAAATCATCCGAAGACACCAACGATGGATGAACAACGTCTATGGTTGCCGCTGAGTCTCGAAGTGCTCGACACGTTTTCCTAATCACACTAACCTCTTGGAGATACGGCTCTAACAACCGCATGTTCTTTTCCGATTCTTGGGTTGTTGCGAAAGCAAGCTTTTGCTAACAGCTGATAGTGATGTGTCCTTCATTTTTGCAGTTGTAGCAGATTAGCGGCCTCCGTTATTCAAACGCCCGTTTGTTATCAGTGCGTTGTTTAGGAACCTCACTTCATTTCTCCGCTTCCGTTTGCCCTTCGCCTACAGTGTCCTTCCCTAGAGACGGGTCCTTCCTGAAATGACAGTGTGGAGTGGGTTTACATTTATCAGGTTTCTTTGAAAAGCCCTCTTTATTTATATCCTTTTCAATGCGCACTGCCATGCCATGCAATTTTCAGCGAATATAATACTCGCCAGCTTACACTGCTGCCTTGTTTAGCTGTACTTTACAAAGTTTGTCCTGCATCCAAAGCTTGACATCCTCCACGATGCAGCGATAGAATCGCACCAATGCAATTCATTCTACCACTTGATCGCGATCGTCATCAGCACCTTCGCCCTGGAGCCATTCGAGTAAATCAGCTTCAACACGAAATGTGAAGTCAACGTGTGATTCATTGCCCTTTTTTACGTACTGGAACCTTTGCCGGAAAGCCTCGGGTGGCAACTTATAACGTCTCAAGAGCACTTCCTCAACCTCGTATTAGCTCTCATAATCTTCCTTCGACAAGCATGTTATCACGTCAGACACTTCACAGGGAAGAAAAGCTAACAAGCTGTGTGCCCAAAGAGACCGCTCTAAAGCATTTCGTTCACAGACGTGTTCAAACTTGACGAGATACTTCGCCATGTCCTCGCCTACTACGAACGGTGGCAGTTGGTCCCGAATCCTATTACATCTGACCTGAGCCGTCGCAGAAGCAGCGCTAGGCGCCTGCGAACACTGTAGAATTGCAAATTCTATTCGTTTCAACTCGAGGCGTTCCTATCTCTCGGCCTCCTCACGCTCGCGATCTTCATGCCTTTCAGCTTCTTCACGTTCGTGATGTTATACTTCACGCCTTTTAGCCTTCTGGCGAAGAGTTTTGATATCCGCCGATGCCTCATCGACTTTCTCAGCCGTCACTCCTTCCTCCTTCATGATCTCAAGGATCGCTTGCTTTCGTTTCGCACGGCCCAAAGTAAGGCCAACTTCCTCACAAATTTCGATGCGTTCCTTCACCTTAATGTTCTCCATCGTTCACACTAGCCTGCCGCTGTTTGCCTCTGTTGAGAATCTACATACTGTGACGACTATAAGTCTCTTAGCAAGACGCGCAAGCAATAATTAACACTGCCGTGTTTACACCCTCCGCATTAACTTTGGTATTAAAGTGCTCCACTTGGCTTGAAACTTCCAAATCTCACTCACAAATGCTTCACACATACCCTCTCTAAACGACTATAACCTGTGATAGAGTACTCTGGTGAACTGATAGGAAAACATCAGGCACACACAGTATCGATGTCGTTGACGCCGGCCGATCCCGCAGCTTCAATCCACCGTTACGAAGAGACACCAGCCGCGCCGACAGCGAAAGAGCTCGAAGCAACGAGATGCCTTCTCTCACACGCATACGTCGGCTTCTCTCTGGCGCATAGGTCAACTGCTGGGGACGCGTCGCTTGGCCTTTTTTATAGGCACCGGGTGGACCTTTTGCGTCACCAACGTCCAACCAGAAGCGTCGCTAGCCGTGAGGTCCGAATCCTTCAATAAGGACCCGCTGCTGGGCTGCTTCATGATTATGAAAACTAGGGCCGCTGCATGGGTTGCACCCTAGGACCAGTGATGTTGCCAAGCATTGCGCGACTCGCCAGACTGGAAGGCGCCGATTGCTTCGTCGGGCTTGTGGGCTGAGGGAGCTTGCTGTGCGTTGCGCAAGATACACCGGTGCCACCGCTTGATGACGCCAGTGAGTTGATCGCATCAGGCGGGCTCGATCGCTGGCCTTGATACAGGTTGCCTTTACAGAGGCGTTGACGTTCGATGTCGACTCCCAGACGTGACAAAGTGTAGCAGACATTCACCTGCCTTCTGTAGAGCAAGGATTCTATGTACGCTGATCCGCACGCGACGTACCTCGGTCTGCGTGAAACTTCAATTAGTACGATCATGGCTCGCTGGTTCTTGAATCTCTTCACGCCAATTACTGTTGGGTTGTGGCTGTTGACAATTCCCTCGTTGAGTGGGTGTTCAGTGATAGATTGATCTATGCTTTCAAGTACCCCTTTGCAAGTATTCTGCGGTGCCGCTACGTAGGCAGATACCTCGAAGGCTTCAAAGTTTGTGCGTATTTTTAGTATGGTCACATAAGCATTGGCATTGGTTGTCACGGGAGCAGAAATGACGATAATGTTACTACCTTGTTCAAGTAAATGGACTCTTGCTCTGCCTGTTTTTCTACGAGAGTTACGGCCATAATAAAGACTTGGAGAGTGCAAAGAGGTCCACTCTGCAAACGTTCATTCCTCCCTTGAAATGAACGATACTATAGAGGTGTTCTTGCGGACTTCTGGGGAGTCGGGAGCCGACCAGAACCCTCTGAAATGTAGATCGGGTACGATTGTAATGTCCTTTTTTCTCGGTTGCATGCTCGTTTTTCGCGCCAGACGCAGGCGTCGCGTTCTTCAACTGATCCGTCTGTCTTCGATTAACATAAGTGGTATTTCAGCCTGCGTCCAAAAGATATTCTTGCGTAGCGTTCATTCCATCCCCTGTGATCGTCTCGAGCAATGCGTCTGGTTTCATCTAACACGGACCTCACCGGGCCGGGCTCTGCCACGTGCAAGCCAAAGACGGGGTCAGGTCCAATGTCCTATTTGCGCTAAGCCTAGACGCGGTCAAGCTCAGAAGCCGACGCATTGAATAGGCTGGTGGAAGCCTGATAAAGTCTTGAAAAAGGCACTCACTGCGGAAATGGTCATATCCTCGTAAAGAGTGCTAAAAGGCGATTCACAAAAGTCTACAAACATGGCGCTAATTGTCAATCAGAATGAAGAAATAGCATAAAGAAGGAAGCCGACACAGACATGTCCGCGCTTCTCGGCGCCATTTCGCAGAATCCTGCAGATCTTCCAAAACGTCGGTGGTACCAGCATGATGGCGGAGAGCCTGATGATTGTCACACCACAAATGGATGCGGAAATGCCCAGGCGAATCAGATCGAGTTCGGCTGCAGCGTTTTTCATGTGTTAAGTGTTTCCCGGAAGCTCGTCCGCCGTTGTGGTGAAGTTACCGGCTATGACATCTGTGAGATACTGAATGTTAACACGAAGGTTAGTGACGTCGTCTTGCCTTGACGAGGAAGTATTCAGAGCTGACGACTGACTGACAGCCAACGTCGCTGTAAGCGTGGTAGATGCGCGATTCTTGGAACTTTTGTCAGCTATCGGTAGCTGAGAAGGTGCTTTTTCGTATGACTTGTCTGCAAGGGAAGCCAAAAAGGACACACACAGCTCCTACGCTGTTGACAAAATCATCTGCACCTGGGGTTGCGATTGCCGAATGAACCGTTCCGAATGAAGAGTAAGTCGTCAAAAGATGACTCCCGAGCGCCGAGAAGTGCTTTCATCTGTCTTAAGAGCTCAGATTGAAGGTGATCCAAGCTCTCATGAAGACAGAGTTCTCTGAAACCACCTTCGCTCTGAAGGCATTGTGCGCTTAAGTATTGTCTTCTTCAACGTGCCATAAGGCGTCTGACTCAGTGGCACCAATAGGATGTTGCACAACAAGACCGTGGGGCAAAACACGAAGTACATAGCCGTAATTTGATTGCTGTGAGGTAACATTAGGCACTTGTATATTGGACTCTACTTGCATAAAACAAATATCTAGATGCTAAAGTTCAAACTGAGGCATCCACACTGTGTAGTGACGGTAGCGTGAACTGGGGTGAACCTGTGTTCAATAGCGACCCGGTGAGAGCTATTAGAACAAGGTGCTCTATGTTCCGCAGTCACCACTGTAGCAGAGAGGCAAAGAGAGAAGAGGCTGCTGCATTAGAGCAGAAAAACCAATGAATTCACTTCATTGTCCAAGCACTTGCACAGCTCGCGCCTCACTAACCTGATCGTCATGGCTGCCCTGGCACGTCAGACCGCAGCATACGTTCCACGTCCACGTCTTGGTTGGATGCCGGCGAACCAAGACTAAAGACGTAGAATGGCCACGTCTTGTGTTCGACGTCGGCGGTCCTATTTAGACGCTCTGTGAAGCCATTGGTCTGCGGATGGTAGGGAGGGGGGAGAATCAGGCATTGACATGTTTGGCTGTCTATCAGGATCGTGTGAGTGACATTCGCCGTAATGGCTGTACCTTTCTGTACCTTTGTCCATAATGAGCACCTCAGGTGCACTGGGATGCAATACAATGTTATCGACGAAGAACTTTGCTGGTGGCTCTGCTTGCTTAGCCGTAGCGGATTAGAAAATCAGTGCGTGTGACGTTCCGCATGCTTCCAGATTTGGAAGCCGGGAATCGCCTCTGTAAGTCCATGCAGATTTGTTGGAACGGCCAGCGAGGTGGCTAGATGGGGTGCAGATGCCCAGCCGGCCTTGTCGGCGGTTCTTCCGTCGCTGACCGTGTCTACAAGGCTTCATGTAGTGGTGCACATCGACACTGAGGCGAAAACAGTAGTAATTTTGCGTATTCTCGCAAGCGTGCGGAAAATCCAAGACTTCCAGCTGTTAGGTCGTCATGCACAGCATCGAAAATTCTTGACGTAAAGCTGTTGGTACTACAAAGAGATAGTTGGCCCGATGTGGCGAGTTCTTTTGTATAAGTGAATAAATATGGGCCCAGGATCCGTATTATTTATCCGCATACGACACTGATTTTATTACACTTTGGCGCAGGTGCGCCAAAGATAGATGTCGGTTGTACTGAGCGGTGGTTGTACTGCGTTGTTCATATCTCAGGCGCCTTTTCTATAGCATGAAATTCTATAACAGAAATTCATTTACTTTTTTGGGCGAGTTACGGACAAGTCCCCCACACAAATCTTGCTTGACCTCACGCTATTTCGTTAGGGAGTTAAACACTTGTTCCCAGCGAAGCGGCAGCCCTTTTCTTGCGGAGGACACTTGTCAAATACTCATAAACCTCGTTCGGAAGAGATTCGAGGTTTGTAGCGTGGATTCCCGGTTGTCTGAAAATGTATTGACGGCGTCTTCTTGGTAGAAGTTGACGTGGCGTAGATTTTTTTCGTGGTCCCAGCTGTTCAGGGTGGTGACTTGGTTGTCTATTGCAACTAGTACAAGTTCTGCGAGTGTTTTTTCCATATATGCTGGCAGGCATGTATATGCCACTGTTAAAAGAAGACAAAGATGGACTTGCAGAGAAGATGATAAAGTCGTACTGCCGCTGATGAAATGAGTCTGACGTGCTTGTGTGCCATTATCTACAGGTTGCAGTTACGGCGTAACGTGACACCGGTGGAGATGCTGGGTAACAGTCTATGCACTGTTACCGTGAGGAAGGTCTTGGCCCCAACTTTGACGCTTTTGTAGAAACAGCCGACCTTCGAAGCAGTCGGTGGCAACTATGCCTACCACTCTAAATTGGCCCTCTTCCGGAAGACTCTAGAACCATGGAAAGTGCGACAACTCCAAGCCAGACTGAACAGACCGCGACCCCGCCAGCTCCAGGGTCACTAGCCCCTCGAACCGCGAAGCCCTTCCACGGGAGCCGTACGACGACTTTGAAGACTGGCTGAACCAATGCGACTGAGTCGCCGTCGCCATAGAGTGGGACAAGCTCTGGAAACTCCGGTATGTCAATTTCTACCTAGAGGATTCAGCTCGCATTTAGTTTGAGAACCACGAGGCTACCCTGAAAACCTGGCCGGTGTTTTGCACTCAGGTGCGGAGCACGTATGGTAGCGCCGACCGGAAAAAACAAGCAGAACGTCTCCTCGATTTTCGCATTCAAAAACCAAATGAAAGCTTGACCATATTCATTGAGGGGATGTCTCGTCTGTTCCGTTGAGCTAATTCCGCAATGATATAAGACAAAAGGGTCCGCTTTCTGATGTGGGGTGTCAAGGAGCTGCTGTTTGCTGGACTTATACAATAACCTCCCGCTGCCGTGGCGGAATTCCTCCGAGAAGCGACAACAAGGAGACGAATGCTAATACAGCAGTCTTCACAATATGAGCTCTCCGACAACCTTACATGTCTTTCAGCACCCTTGGCAACACCCGACGTCACGAGCGTGAGAGACCTTGCTGAGCTAGTTCGTAGCATAGTGCGCGACGAGCTGCAAAAGCTTCGCGCAGTGCCTTCAGAGCCTCAAGTGGCTGCTCTGGCCGACGTTGTCCGTGAAGAGGTACGGCAGCTGGTACGACTATTTCTGGCGCCTCCAACCGAAGGTCGTGTGATAACGTATGCGGAAGCTGTACGCACTCCTGTGCCGGCAGCCAGCCATTTTCCCCGACCAACCAGCCTGCAGACGCCGCAACACTTCTCGGGCCTGCCGCCCTATGAAAACCCGTGACCGACTTGCCTGCAGATGCTGCAGTACTTCTCGGGCCCGCCACACTATGAGAATCCGCGACCTAATGTGCGGAAATCCAGCGTGTGGCGCGTTTCCGACAATCGGTCACTTTGCTACCACTGTGGTCAGCCAGTTCACTTGTATCGGGAGTGCTCGTACAGACAGATGTGCCGGCCTGACTTTCGGCCAGACGCTCGTCAGCCCAGGGATGGGGTACGACCCCGCGCTATCGCAGGATACTTGGCAAGCCTACCGTCTCTGAATCTTCAGCGATGCCAATCATGCTCTCCGCCTCCTCGACGCTCTACGTCATAAAATAAAACTCCACATTCGCCGATGTTGTTCTGGGACGATTCGCTAGGTCCCCAAGTACTCGCTGGGGAAGTCAGGATCCGCAGCTTCCAGGCGTGGGACCGCTGTTAAGCTATCGTCAAAACAACCTCCTCCGACCCATCCACTGACCTTCGACGATTCCTTTCAGCCGACACCTCTCATCGTCGAAGAACCCGTTTCTGCTGACAAGGCCGTTCTTGTCGACAATCATCCGGTAACTGCTCTTGTAGATGCCGGTGCCGACTGCTCAGTTATCAGCGCTGAACTTGTGGCTGAACTCAGGAAAGTTACGATTCCTTGGGGGCATACACCAAACCTTCAAACAGCAGGTTGTCATCTCTTGACACTAATTGGGAGATTCACCGCAAGGCTGCCAATCTGTGATACGACGTTCGATGCTTCTTTCATTGTGCTTCCAGAATGCCCCCGGAAAGTTGTCATTGGCATGAACTTCCTCCGCGAGCAAGGCACTGTTACCAATCTCCGAGACTGCCTTGTAACGTTTGCTGATCACCTTGGTTCGAAGCCTAGAGATACCGATCCGCAGAAGACTGCGCTTCGCATTGTCGACGACGCCGTCACACTTCCCCATGAACCAGTATGTTCGTTACTGGACATGGCGACGTAAATTATGACAGTAGTGGTATCGCTAAAGGCAACCTTTCGGTGCTCTTGTCTCAGCAAATCTGCGCTGCCCGCGGCAGAATTGAATTTCAACGTGGAACGACTGAACTGTTGGTCACCAATTTTAGTGAAGCATACCAACATTAGGCCAAGCGAACAACTATCGCTCATTTCGAATCCATTGACGATGAAACGTGTACGACGATTGCCCAAATTTTTGCAGCCGTTGAAAATGACACTGCAGTAGTCGATACAGTCGATGTCAATCTGAAGCTGTCGTGTGCGCAGAAAGAGCAAAATATTTTTAGCGACAGCTTCGTATGTTTAGCGGCTGCTTCGCGTCTACAACCAAGATAAAGCAAACGCCAACCGTGAAGCACCACATCGTCACAGACCATGCTGAACGGCCCATACGCCAGCACGCCTACCAAGTATCACAAAAGGAAAAAGAGGCAATACGTTCTCAAGTGAAGCATATGCTCGAAGATGGCGTAATTCAACCCTCGAACAGTCCATGGTTGTCTCCCGTAGTACTAGTGAAGAAGAATAAGGACGGCACTCTTCGATTTTGCGTCGATTACCGCAAACTCAACAAAATGACAAAGAAAGACGTTTATCCTCTTCCGCGCATCGACGACTCACTAGATCACTTCCGACTTGCCCGATCCTTTTCCTCTATGGATTTACGCAGCGGCTACTGGCAAATCGAAGTTGATGAACGCGACCGAGAGAAAACAGCGTTCATTACGCCTGATGGTCTGTACGAATTCAAGGCGCTGCCTTTCCGTCTGTGTTCTGCTCCTGCGACATTCTAAAGGATGATGGGTACAGTGCTGTGCGGTCTCAAGTGGGAAGCATGCCTTGTTTACTTAAACAACGTCGTTGTTTTTTCCCAAACGTTTGAGCAGCACTTGCAGCGACTTAGATCTGTGTTTTTGGTGATTCGCGCAGCAGGCCTATCACTGAAACCAGAAAAGTGTCATTTTGGTTACAATGAATTAAAATTCCTCGGCCACCTTGTTAACCACAATGGCATCCGGCCGGACCCAGATAAAAAACATTGGTTGCCGCAGATTTTCCACTACCTGCCAACAAACGCGATGTGCGTCAATTTTTAGACCCCTGCAAATACTACAGACGTTTTGTGCAAAATTTTGCAAATATTGCCAAACCCCACACTCGTCTGGCAAAAAAAGATGTTTCCTTCGTGCGGGGCTCTCAGCAAAGACGCGCTTTCTTCGAGTTCCAGCAACGTCTATAGGCTGAGCCCTTACTCGGACACTATGACGAGGATGCCGATACTGAACTACAAACAGACGCCAGTAACATCAGTCTTGGTGCAGTCCTCGTGCAGTGGCAGTGTGGCGTCGAATGTCCCATTGCTTATACGAGCCGGATATTATCATCTGTGGAGGCGAATCACACAACCACTGAACAGGAGTGCCTAGCTGCTGTCGGGGCAATAGCAAAATTTTGACCGCACCTGTGTGGTCACCTGTTCAGAGTTGTTACCGATCATCATGCGCTCTGTTGGTTGGCGAACTTTAAAGACCTTTACGGACGTCTGGCCAGGTGGAGCGCACCCCGTCAGGAGTTCGATTTGACAGAGGTGTACAACTCTGACTGGAAGAATACTGACGCGGACTGCTTTTCCCGAGCTCTTCTAACGACAGCGTCAAATGATCACGATCTCGACGGGTGTTTGCTCGGCTCCATTAGTGTATCCGACTTGGTTGAACAGCAGAAGAACGATTCCGAGCTTCAGCAGTTCATCGAATATCTTGAACGCCATACACCGCATCCACCACCAGCATTTGTACGCTCGCAATCATCGTTCTGCGTTCGCAGAAAAATCCTCTATAAACAAACTTTGACCCTTACGCGACTGAGTACCTCCTCGTCATCCCACCAACGTTACGAGCCGATGTCTTGTGCGCCTGTCACGATGATGCTTCGTCACGCCACTTAGAATTCACACGTACCTTGGCCCGGATTCGCCAACACTACTACTGGCCTAAGCTCAATCGGGACGTGAAGCATTACATGAAAACGTGTCACAAGTGCCAGTGCCATAAAGCACCACATCAGTGACCAGCCGGATTTTTGAAGCCCATCGCTCTTCCGACACAACCATTCCAACAAATTGGCATGGATCTGCTTGGACCTTTTTTCGAGTCTCGTGACGGCAACCACTGGATTGTTCTCGCTACTGATTACAAGACGCGCTACTGCGAAACGAAGGCATTACAACGTGGCACCGCGATTGAGAATGCCCACTTTTTTATGAAGAACGTCGTCCTCCGACATGGAGCGCCAGTAGTTGTCATAACTGATCGTGCCACAGCTTTTACCGCCCGGATGACAAGAAGTTATGCAACTTAGCGGCACAGTACATTGAAAAACTACTGCATACCATTCACAGAGCAACGGCCTTACAGAGCGACCAAACAAGACGATCGCCGACATGCTATCCATGTGCACAAAAACTGGGATGACATCCTCCCTTACGTCACGTTCGCTTACAACAACGATGTGCAATAAACAACTGGATTCACACCATTCTCGTTGATTCACGGCTGGGAGGTCACTGCAATGCTGAATACCATGCTTCTACAAGACAGGCACCAAATTAGTGTCAAGACGAACGAATTTATCCAACTGGCGGACGCAGCTCGTAAGCTTGCATTCGAACGAATCCGCAAGCAACAATGCATCGACTCGCTGCGGTGCAACGCTCATCGTCGTGATGTCTGTAACCAACCCGGAGAATGAGTATGGTTCTGGACTCCCATTTCACAACAGGGCTGGTCGGAAAAGTTTTTACACCGCTATTTGGTCAGTATAGAGTTCTCCATCGTCTCAGCGAAGTGCACTACGAAGTTTTTGACAAGGACATGGCTGGTTAATCTCGCCATTCACAACAGCCACACGTCGTTCTTGTTTCGAGAATGAAACCGCTTCACCAACGCTGACTATTCGTCAAACTTTCTTGAGTAGACACACAGTGATTTTGAGCACATTCTTGTGTACTGCTTATCGTATATGTTTTTTTTTCATCTGGTAACTATGTTGTGACATTAGGACGAAGTTCTTTAGGAAGGTGGGTGATGCCACTAGAACAAGTTCTGCAAGTGTTCTTTTCAAATATGCTGGCAGGCTTGTATGTTCCACTGTTGAAAGAAGACAAGATGAACTTGCAGGGTAGACGATAAAGTCGTGTTGACGGTGATCAAATCAGTCTGACGTCCTTGTGTGCCATTATCTACAGGTTGCAGTTACAGTGTAACGTGACAATATTTCGATCCAGTTTCAAGGTAATCGATTGACAATCTAAGGGAAGTTGGTGGTTTTTTGGGCGGCCGAAGAACGTCTGGGGCAGATGCACGGGGACGGTCATCGTTGCTTTTGTCGATATCGGGATCCGGGGCTGCCTGTATGTTTCAGGAAGGGGCCTGTACTCTGGTAGCAGTCCTCTCTACCGGTGGCTTGTTCGCTGTGCGGGGTTGGCGTCAGTGTCTTCTTTGTCATTTGTACTGTGTTTGCGGCATCACGAGTGCATCCGCAACATGAAAAAAGAGCACCTCTACCCGATGTCATGCTGTACGCTAGTGGCTAAGGTACTCGGCTGCTGACTAGCACGTCACGGGTTCATATCCCGGCTGCGGCGGCTGCAATTCCGATGGAGGCGGAAATGTTGTAGGCCCGTGTACTCAGATTTGGGTGCACGTTAAAGAACCCCAGGTGGTCGAAATTTCCGGAGCCCTCCACTACGGCGTCTCTCATAATCATATGGTGGTTTTGGGACGTTAAACCCCACATATCAATCAATCAATCATGCTGTACGTGACGTTGACGAAGGCTGCAGTCTTCAGATGAAAGATGAAACTATTTAGGCCGAACGTCTGGCCACCGAAATAAAAGTCAGATTACATCAACCCACTGGCACTTATAGTGGCGAACAGAGCATCAGCCGTCGATCACTTGACAAGTGGTGAAGCGTGTCGGCAATTATCCACACGCCGTCAAATATTTTAGCGTTATCAGTAGCAGAAACGTAGGTTCTGGAATAATCTGTAATGTTCGAGAAGTGGACGTTAATATAAAACGATGTACTACATTCCTGAAACTTCTCGAACACGGCAGGTACGGTTCGCGCTGATCATTTTTGATAGGCCGCGTTGCCGCGGTAGTCTAAAGGCTATGGCACTCGGCTGCTAACCCGCAGTTCATGGGATCAAATCCCAGCTGCAGCGGCTGCACTTCTGATGGAGGCGGGAAGCTTGTAGGCCGATGTGCTCAGATTTGGTTGCATAATAAAGAGCCCTAGGTGGTCGAAACTTACGGAGCCCACCACTACGGCGTCTTTCATATTCAAATGTTAGTTTTGAGATGTTAAGTTTTACATCTCAATCATTCAATTCATAATAGGCTTTATAGGCAAAAACTTGAGAAAACAAAAATGGAAAAAGAAATGCTCCTTCCACTACCATAATTTCTAACGTTGATGCTTATTTAGAATCTAACAATTTCTTTTTCTCAACCTCGCACGGTTGTCGAAAGGGTTCCTCATTCGAGACTCAACACTTTCAGCTCACCACCGACTCACAATCTAAAATTAACAGTATTCTACAGACAGATTGTTTATTAGATGCGAAGCATCTCTTTGAGTAGTCTGTGTAACGCTGTACCTCCATTCGCACCGCTACCCTCGCCGCAGTTGTTGGAGCAGTGCCAAGTAGCTCATGCCCTTCTTGCAGTGTGCGGTTACGTCTCTCTCTCTCGCCTGCTGTGTGCTCACAGCCTGGCTCGCTTCACCCTATCCACCGCTCGCAATGCTCGAGCCACTCCTCCACGTCGGCATCATCTCACCCACTTCACCTCTGTTGGCCTGAAGAAGTTGCGAGCCGGCGGGTGGCCCCGCTGCGCGCGCCTCGAGAATCTCGCGGTGCCGACAATGTGGAAAGTGTGCTGCTGCTTGACGCGTGATCGCGCCGACGGGTGGAACGCCATCACGGCATGCTTTCCGCAGTTGTGTGCGTTCCTTTACCTACTGTCACCGGCGTCGCGAGGTTTAGCGAAGCCGATGGCATTCGCGAATGGTGGCTTCAAGCCATCGATTTGCGAGCCAGGGAATCTGAACGCAAGTTCAGCAGTGGAAGGCCAGTGACACCGATGAAGTGCGAGACAAGTACACCGATAAAGTTGTAAAATACAGACGGCTCAGTAGTAATACTGACGAGACGCGAGGCAAGGAAGCCATGCACAAGCGTCGTCAACGCGTGCCACCTACCATGTCTTTGCGTTTCAACAAAACGTTTACTCGAGTAAACGCTACGCTGAGCTTAACTTTATTTATTCATTTATTCACAAAACACCCACAGGCTCCATCAGGAGTATTGTGTGAGGGGGGTATATAGCGTGCATATTGTCACGTTCGTTTCACAAGTTTTTGTTATCGTTCCGAAACACCACACGATTCTCGGCGCAAACCACGCCTGCAGGTTTCGAGAAGGTTCCGGACTGTAGTAGATTATTTCGATAAGATCACGCCCACTGTGCGAACGGTACAGATTGTTCTGGAACTCACGCCACCGCCATCGATAACGCTAGAACATTCAACGGCAAGGGTATAAATACCGACGCGCTTCGCCGCTTGTCAGTTGTTGATCGAAGGCCGATGCTGCGTTCGCCGCTATCAGTCGGAGACTGCTATCTGTGCAAGACTGCTGCTGTAATTAGACTTTCCCTTTACCAGGCACAGGTTCGCCCAAATAAACAGTTAAATCCCAACACGAAGTTTCCTGTCTTTGGCCACGTCACGACCCCGTGACATCTGGTGAAGGTGCTGCTTCGTTCATGTACCGGACGCCCCCGTCAAGCCGTGCACCCAGCGGAGAAGACACCGACGCCAACCAAGAGCAGCGAACGAGCCGCCGACAGCAAGGTCGCCCACCGGAGTACGGCCTTCTACAAGACAAGGCGCGGAAGACCAAGGCCATGACCTCAACTGCAGCGACAATGACAACCGGAGCGTCCCAGCCCGCGATCGTCATTAATCAACCCAGGGAACCACCAACGTTCCATGGCTCATCGTTTGAAGACCCAGAAACCTGGCTAGAAACATACGACCGTGTGGCCACCCTAAACCACTGGGACAACGAAGAAAAGCTTCGTCGTGTGTACTTCTACCTGGAAGACACCGCAAGGACCTGGCTAGAGAATCGGGAGTCCACGCTCCGAACGTGGGATGTCTTCTGCGGCGCATTTCTGCAAACGTTCGCAAGCGTCGCTCGCAAAGAGAGGGCCGCTGTTCTACTCGAGACCCGGGTTCAGCTACCAAATGAAAAGGTTGGAATTTTCACAGAGGAGATGACCCGCCTATTCCGTCACGCTGACCCAGACATGCCTGAGGAAAAGAAAGTTCGTTTCCTCATGCGAGGGGTCAAACAGGAGCTCTTCGCGGGACTAATGAGGAATCCACCGGACACCGTCCAAGAATTTGTATCCGAGGCGACCACCATCGAAAAAACGCTGGACATGCGCACCAGACAGTATAATCGTCGCCTGACTCCAGAATGCGCTGCTGCTCAAGCCAGTGACTCCGACGACCTGCGTGAAACAATCCGAGCGATCGTGCGGGAAGAGCTGCGCAAACTGTTGCCTTCGGCGCAGCCTCAAGTGGATTCGATCGCCGAAGTTGTGCGAGAAGAAGTCCGGCAATCGCTTCGAATGCCCGAAACACCGCCGCCCGAGCCAGAAACTATGAGCTACGCCGTTTCAGTGCGCCACAACGCTCCTCCCCGTCCCCGCCAAAACGCCGCCCCGTCACACTTCCGTCGCCAGACGCCACCGCTGCCACCACCCCCCACCGACGTCCTACCGTTCCCCAGCGGGCCAGCGCAGTGCACCGAGGAAAACGGACGTTTGGCGTGCACCTGACAACCGCCCGCTCTGCTACCACTGTGGCGAGACCGGGCACACATACCGCCGTTGCCAGTACCGACAGATGGGACTGCGTGGCTTTGCCGTCAATGCACCGCGTCCGCAGCCAGGAGATCGGCCACGTGACATCGCCGACTACCTGGCCGGAACTCAATGGACACCACGAAGTCTTTCCTGTTCGCCGTCGCCCAGACGCCGCATGTCACCGCACCCCCGGCAGTACGCTGGCCCAACGCGGGGCCGGTCTCCTAGCCCGTATCCGGGAAACTAAGGGCAGCAACCGATGGAGGTGCGGTTGCTGTGCGACGAACTACTGAAGATCCTCCGACGACGACGCCGACGCGACGGAGCTTTTTGAACACAACACCAACCAGGCAAAGCCCTGAAGGCAAATGCTCACTTACCGAAGGTGGCCGGACGACGCAACATGGAAGCAGCGGAACAAGCCGACGCAGCCGTGACCCGACGCCACGCCCTAACTGTAATGCGAGACGGCGAACTAGCGACCTCGACGTTCTTATCGACGGCCACAGTATGACTGTTCTCGTCGATACTGGAGCCGACTATTCTGTCATCAGAGGGTCGTTCGCCACGAAGTTAAAGAAAGTTACGACAGCTTGGAAAGGCCCTGAAATCCGCACAGCCGGAGGTCATCTCGTTACGCCTGCAGGAATCTGCACAGCGAGAGTCACCATTAACGGCCGTATTTATCATACAGACTTCGGAGTCCTACAGCGTTGCTCGAGAGATGTCATCCTTGGCATGGACTTCTTATGCCTCCATGGTGCTGTCATCAACCTAAAAACAAGGTTGATAACGTTATCCACAGAAGAAGCACTACCGCCGCGCACGCCGTCAGGACACCATGCCTTGAATGTGCTGGAAGAACAAGTCACCATTCCGCCTCGATCAAGCGTCATTATTTCAGTCGGCACTCCTAAATCACCTGACTTGGAAGACGTCGTTGAAGGCAGTCAGCATCTGTTGATCACTCGAAATATTTGCGTCACAAGAGGAATTGCAGAGCTGCGGGGAGGCAAAGCAACGGTTATGCTCACGAATTTAAGCAATGAGTACAAACATGTGAACAAAGGAACAACGGTCGCATACATCGAAGAAATTGTCGAAGCCACCAGTGCTTTCGCCCTCGCCAATTCTGCGGAACCTGCTCAGAGGAACCAAGCCCCTCCCATAGCTTTCGACATCAATCCCAGACTTCCGAACGATAAGCAAGAACAGCTCAAGGCCCTGCTCCTGCAATTCGAAGATTGCTTTTCGTCGTCATCGAAAATTCGGCAGAACTCAATTACGAAACATCGAATCATAACCGAAGAATATGCCAGACCACTCCGTCAGAGTCCGTACAGGGTTTTCACGCGAGAACGTGAGGCAATGAAGAGACAAGTTGATGAAATGCTGCGAGATGACATTATCCAGCCGTCCAAGAGTCCGTGGGCATTCTCCGTGGTGTTAGTTAAGAAAAAGGATGGGACCCTACGTTTCTGCGTCGATTATCGCCGCCTGAACAAAATCACAAGAAAGGACGTGTATCCTCTCCCACGAATAGACGACGCACTTGATCGGCTCCATAACGCCAAGTACTTCTCGTCAATGGACCTCAAGACTGGCTATTGGCTAATTGAAGTCGACGAAAGAGACCGAGGGAAGACGGCGTTTATAACACCGGACGGCCTCTTCGAGTTTAAGGTGATGCCCTTCGGCCTTTGCTCAGCGCCTGCAACTTTTCAACGCGTTATGGATACAGTACTGGCAGGATTGAAGTGGCAGACTTGCCTTGTGTACTTGGACGACGTCGTCGTGTTTTCCTCGAGTTTCGACGAGCATCTTCGGCGCCTTGAAGCTGTACTTCAAGACATAAAGACGTCCGGACTCACACTGAAGCCAGAAAAGTACAGATTTGCGTATGAGGAGCTCTTGCTTCTGGGGCACGTTATCAGCAAGTCTGGAGTTCGTCCCGATTCACGGAAAACAGCAGCCATCGCCGACTTCCCGCCGCCCACTGACAAGAAGGCCGTGCGCCGATTTCTGGGCCTGTGCGCCTAATATAGGCGGTTCGTGAAAATTTTCGCCCGCATCGCCGATCCTCTCACTAACCTTACCAAGGCCGACTCGGAGTTCAAGTGGGAAACGCCACAGGAACACGCTTTCCAGGAGCTTAAACATCGCCTCTAGACGCCTCCGTTACTTGCCCATTTCGACGAATTCGCCGAGACAGAAATACATACTGACGCAAGCAGCGTAGGTCTTGGCGCCGTTCTTGTGCAGAGGGCTGATGGACTTGAAAGGGTTATTAGTTACGCCAGCCGATCGCTATCCAAAGCAGAAGCAAATTATTCCACAACAGAAAAGGAGTGCCTCGCCATTATCTGGGCTACGTCAAAATTTCGCCCCTACCTCTACGGCAGGCCCTTCAAAGTTGTGAGTGACCACCACGCCTTGTGTTGGCTAGCCACTTTGAAGGCCCCTTCAGGTCGCCTCGCGCGATGGAGCCTGAGACTTCAAGAGTATGACATTACTGTCATTTACAAGTCCGGCAAAAAACACTCCGATGCTGACTGTCTCTGTCGTGCGCCTGTCGACCAACCGCTACCCGACGACTCGGATGACGACTACTTCTTGGGAACGATAACTACCGACGACTTCGCTGAACATCAGCGGGCCGACCTGGAACTTAAAGCCCTAATAGAATACCTCGAAGGCAGGACCGCCGAAGTCCCGAAGGTATTGAAGCGCGCACTTGCGTCGTTATTTCTACGAAACGGTCTTCTACAGAAGAAAAACTTTTCACCGCTTCGAGCTAAGTACCTCCTTGGGGTGCCTTCAGCTCTGCGACCAGAACTCCTGCAGGCCCTGCACGACGATCCGACGGCAGGGCACCTCGGTGTTTCCCGCACGCTCGCGAGGATACAAGAAAGGTACTACTGGCCACGTCTTACCACTGACGTCACTCGTTATGTGAGGACATGCCGGGACTGTCAGCGACGCAAGACACCGCCGACAAGGCCAGCGGGACTTCTGCAGCCAATTGATCCACCTTGCCGACCTTTCCAGCAGATTGGTATGGACCTACTGGGGCCGTTCCCGACGTCGGCTTTCGGAAACAAGTGGATCATGGTAGCTACCGACTACCTCACCCGCTACGCCGAGACAAAAGCCCTGCCAAAAGGCAGTGCATCTGAGGTAGCTAAGTTCTTCGTCGAAAATATCGTCCTACGTCACGGCGCCCCGGAGGTCCTTATCACCGACAGAGGAACGGCATTCACTGCCGACTTAACTCAAGCGATCTTGGCATACAGCCAAACAAACCACCGCCGGACGACAGCGTACCACCCAGAGACCAACGGCCTCACCGAGCGGCTTAACAAGACGATTGCCGACATGCTGTTAATGTACGTCGATGTCGAACACAAGACGTGGGACGCCATTCTTCCGTACGTGACCTTCGCATACAACACGGCGGTGCAGGAGACGACGCAGATATCTTCATACAAATTGGTCTACGGAAGGAGCCCGGCAACGACGCTCGATGCCATGTTACCCAACGTCACCGACAAAGAAAACCTCGATGTGAGCGAGTACCTTCAACGCGCCGAAGAAGCCCGACAACTTGCGCGTCTCCGTATCAAGAATCAACAGACGACCGACAGCAACCGTTACAACCTTCGACGACGCTTCGTGGAATACCAGCCCGGTGAACGTGTTTGGGTGTGGACGCCGATACGCCGACGTGGACTAAGTGAAAAGCTTCTGCGACGGTACATCGGACCGTACAAGGTGGTTTGACGTCTCGGCCCACTTGATTACGAGGTTGTCCCCGACGGCATCACGAACTCTCAACGACGCCGATCACGACCTGAAGTCGTCCATGTCGCGCGCCTCAAGCCGTTTCATGCACGTTAACAAACTGAAACAGTGTTTTTTATATTATTGTTGTATTGTTTTTTATTCGTTGTACTTTCTTGCATTTTTATTGTACCTTCATCTTTAGTTAAAGCATCGGGACGATGCCTTTTTTCAGAGGGGGGCAGTGCCACGTTCCATTTCACAAGTTTTTGTTATCGTTCCGAAACACCACACGATTCTCGGCGCAAACCGCGCCTGCAGGTTTCGAGAAGGTTCCGGACTGTAGTAGATTATTTCGATAAGATCACGTCCACTGTGCGAACGGTACAGATTGTTCTGGAACCTACACCACCGCCAGCGATAACGCTAGAACGATCGACGGTAAGGGTATAAATACCGACGCGCTTCGCCGCTTGTCAGTTGTTGATCGAAGGCCGACGCTGCGTTTGCCGCTATCAGTCCGAGATTGCTATCTGTGCAAGACTGCTGCTGTAATTAGACTTTCCCTTTACCGGGCACAGGTTCGCCCAAATAAACAGTTATATCCCAACACGAAGTTTCCTGTCTTTGGCCAGGTCACGACCCCGTGACAATATTCACACTAATCGAAATACCTAAACATGATTATACTCGTTATATAATATAAAGTAACGTTATATATTTGTTAGCGATAGCGGGCATGACATGCTATTAGTAAAAAAAATGCAGATAAACTCATTTGTAAGCGTGCAACACATAACTATAACAAATACTACAAAATACAGCGAAGACTAATATACATAGTTTAGTGGGAGGTTGATGCCACAGGCGATGAAAAAGTTGTTGTTACTTCGTGACGAAACGATACGGAATCATGATTGTTGACAAC
Organism: Rhipicephalus microplus; assembly: GCF_043290135.1. Taxonomy (NCBI): domain Eukaryota; kingdom Metazoa; phylum Arthropoda; class Arachnida; order Ixodida; family Ixodidae; genus Rhipicephalus; species Rhipicephalus microplus. Next base: position 41,367,197 of record NC_134700.1, read on the forward strand.
ATTATCTGGAAGACCAATATATATTTCAAGAGCTACTGGTAATGCTGAAGAGTTGAATACGTTCGTGTTTCCGAAAGTGCGTTTGAAAGAACGGCTATTGTGCAAACGGCGAGAAGTGTGTGTTGGCTTGGTGAAAGGGAGGGTGGTTTCGTGCTAACCGGATGCTATTTTGTGAAACAGGCAGATCAAGGCGATCTTTCTGCGAGAATCTAAGGCAGGAACTGTCAGTGCTGATTTATTGTGAGTGATACTGGAATGTCGGCTGTAATCTTTTGCAATAAAACGTGCGGTGCGGTTTTGAACACTTTCGAGGGCGTTAATTTGTAGGCCTGTTGAGGTGACCAAACTGATGAGGCGAATTCAAGTTGAGGACGAACGAAGGTTAGATATGCAAGTGCTTTTGTCGAAGTTGGGGCGTCATGAAAGTTACGTTTGAGGTAACCGGGAGTGCAGGATGCTTGTGCTGAAATTTTCTCTATATGCGTGGACCATGATATTGAGGGTAAAACATGCATGCCAAGGTATTTATATGATGATGTGCGCTTCACGTGACAGCTGTTAATAGTATAAGTAAAAAGTGAAAAAGATTTGTTGCGGGTAAATGTCATGAGTTTGCATTTGTCAGTGTTAAGCGACATTTTCCAGTGAGAGCACCAATTAGTTATGAGGTCTAGGTCTATCTGAAGAGTGACGTGATCTGATGTTGAAGTTATCTTACGGTAGATGATACAATCGTCTGTGAAGAGTCGTATGTTAGAGGAGATATTCGATGGTAGGTCATTGATGTCGATTAAAAATAACAAAGCATCGAGAACACTACCTTGCAGCACACCGGAGGTGATATCGGTTAGAGGAGATGAAGATGAATTAGCAACGGTATACTGTTTACGGTATGAAAGAAAGTTTCTTATCCAAGATAATGTTAAGGAGTCCATATTTATTGATGATAGTGTAGATATTAGGCAACGATGTGAGACACAATCAAAAGCTTTAGAAAAATCGTTGAATATGCAGTCAATGTCAAGGTATTTATCCATGAGCGTGAACATATCATTCGTGAATTCCATTAGTTGAGGGTCACATGAAAAGCGTTTTCTAAACCAATGTTGGTTCCAGTAAAAAAATTGTTAGCTTCGAGGTGCTGAGCGACGTTAGAGGCGATGACATGTTCTAGCAGTTTGCACGGGACTTTAGTTAGAGATATGGGGCGATAATTACTGACATCAGATTTGTTTTCGAACTTCAATACAGGTAAAATTTTGCCAATTTTCAAACAATGTGGTATCTCACCCGTTGATAATGATTGATTGAAGATGTAGGCAAGTATGACACTGGCAAACATAACGGTCTGTTTAAGAATTTTAGTATTGATAAAATCGACTTCTGAAGATGTTGATATTTTCAGATCTTTATTGAGTGCCGAAATTTCAGCTGTACTGAAGACTATGGTATCTATGTACCTGTAATCAACTTCTGCTAATGGAATGTTGGAATGGTCTTCCTTAGAGAAAACACTCGTGAAATAATTATTGAGCATGTCGGCATAATCATTGGAGTCGACGTTTATCCCGCCACCATTCACCAATGAAATGTCGCCAATGGCGTTAGTAGGTGAGATGCATTTCCAGAACTTTCTAGGGTTCTTTTTAATGAGTGATTGAAGGTCACAGAACATAAATTTGCGTTCGGCGTTTCGAAGAGCGCGACCGCTGGCCTTTTCCGCAGCTTCGTGTCTAGCGCGAGACTGTGGTGTTCCCCTGAGCTTTGCCGCCTTGAAGAGCCTTTTTTTTAGTTCTCATTGTGTGAAGTGATTTGTGGAACCCTGGCTTAGATAAGGTTACTCTAAGCGAGATACGTGGTATGTGCGCATGAACCATTTCGGTTAGTTTATGTTGAAAAGAGACCAATTTTCCGTGACTGAGCGAGAGGAGAATGACAAGACATTTTCACAAAACGTTTCAAGGCCTTGGTTAATGGCTTCAAATTGAGCTTTATTGTGATTGAATACATGTTTTTATAATATATTACGTGAGCATATAGGTGTCTCGAATGCAGCGGACAGAAGCAAGTGGTCACCAAATTCAGAGTTATAAGATAATACTTTCAGGTTATGATGAGCACATGTAAATATGAGATTTAATATGTTCTCTTCTCGTGTGGCTTGATTAACCAGCTGCGGAACGAGAAATAGAGGGTCGTGTTAATGAATTCGCGATTGCTACTTGAGCATGACGTTAAGTCGATCCAATCAGCGTCGGGGAAATTGAAGTCACCAAAGAAGTTTATAACAGCATTAGGAAACTTTTGTCGAAGGGAGGCAAGGTTGGTATGAAGATCAGAGAAAAAGTAATCGCAAGGGTCTGGTGGCCTGTAGCTTACCGCGAAAAATGACTTAGAAGATGGAGAGGCAATACAGATCCACAGAGTTTCCGATGGACTGCTTACATCAACAAGAAAACTAGAAACGTGCTTTTTAGCCTCGATGAGCACGCCCCCGCCTCTTCTTATATCGCGGTTTTTTCGGTATATAACATACTTGTCGGTGCCATTAGCACTTCTGAGTTAGTAATGCCACTACGAAGCCAGGTTTCTGTTAGCAGTAAAATGTCGCAGTCACTGTTACCTAGATAGGAGCATAATTCGATGCGCTTTGGAATCAAGCTTGTAATGTTTGTAAATGATACATATAGCTTCGTTTCTGCTCCGGCACGTGACACGATGGGTTGGTTGGGTGATCGTGAATTCAACCTTCGCGATAGTAATCGCGTTAATGCTCTTACAGTATCCGATGCTGCATCGTACACGTACACTGAATTGTCGATTCGCATTTTGTCGACGGCAAGCTTCAAAGTGAAACTTTTTGATTTCGCGAATCCCAGCAGCTTCCTTCTTGCGATACGTGTTTGAAGTAAAAAGTCTTTCCGTATGACATATGTGCTGCCTTTTAGCTTAAAATCTTTTTCAATCACACGCTGTTTCTCCTTACAAAACACAAACTTGGCGATGATAGGCCTGCATTTGCCGTCTTGAGATCGGCCAAGCCGAGGAGCACGGTCTATTTGGGATGATTCCATTGTGATCTCAAGATACATCGAGCACAATTCAATGATATGGCCTTCAGACCAAGTCCATGTTTCTGAAGGGTTATCAAGAATTCCAAAGAATAGCAGATGTGAACGACGAAGCCTGTTCTCGGCATCGTCACAACGATTCTCGATCGATTTCCGCTTATCAAATAAGTTGTACGTGGAACCACTTGATTCGAGCTATGCAGCAACCGGACTAGCTTTTTGGCTAGCAGCATCGATTTCTATGGCATGAATTTTAGCCGAAAGCTGATTGATTTTCACATCAACGGAAGCCTACCAATGCTTAAGGGCCTGCAAGTCCTTCGTAATATTGTCTTGACCAGTTTCTATTCGTTCAACTGTCTCTAAAACTTTTGCAAGGGTAGCATTAGTGTTCGGTTCAGGGTTGGTTTCAATATTACCCGACAAGATTAGGAGTAGGCTACATAGGCTAGACATAAGACGGCATTTGCATCGGTCAAAAACAAAACACTAATTGCTGGGGCACGATACCACTAAAAGGTTTCTGTTTGAACTTTTGACACAAGAGCAGCGATCCAAGTAACTAACCTAGAAGAGCGAACAAGGTCAGTGCTCCATCCCAGCAGCAGTAGTGAGCCACGGTGGGTTTGGTTTGGCAAGCGTCTTATGTAGTGTCCAGCCAGCGCCGATAGCCGTATCTGTTCTGGTAGATGGAGCTGATTGCAAAGTTGCTGTCCAAGAACGATCGATTAGCCACGGCGCTTGCGTCCAGTCTTCGGATACATTCAAGCAACACCAGCTATGAGGCGCATCGCTGGCACAGAATGCCAAAGACACGCTGACAAGCAGGGCAACCTGTAAGAGCGAACAGGTTGAGTGCTCCATCCCAGCAGCGGTATTGAGCTCCGGTGGGTTCCGTTTGGGAAGCGTCTTAAGGAATGTACAGCCAGAGCCGATAGCCCTATCTGTTCTGGTGGATGAAACTGATTGCCAAGTTGGTGTCCAAGAATCGACGATTAGCAATGGCGCTTGCGTACAGTCTTCGAATACATGCAAGCAACGCCAGCTATGAGGCACATCGCCCCGCTGCGGTGGTCTAGTGGCTAAGGTACACGGTTGCTGACCCGCAGGTCGTGGGTTCAAATCCGGGCTGCGGCGGCTGCATTTCCGATGGAGGCGGAAATGTTGTAGGCCCGTGTGCTCAGATTTGGGTGCACGTTAAAGAACCCCAGGTGGTCCAAATTTCCGGAGCCCTCCACTACGGTGTCTCTCATAATCATATGGTGGTTTTGGGACGTTAAACCCCACATATCAATCAATCAATCAGCTATGAGGCGCATCGCTGGCACAGATTGTCAAAGGTGCGCTGACAAGCAGGGCAAGCTGGAAGAGCGAACAGGGTGAGTGCTCCATCCCAGCAGCAGTAGTGAGCCACGGTGGGTTTGGTTTGGCAAGCGTCTTATGTAGTGTCCAGCCAGCGCCGATAGTCGTATCTTTTCCAGTAGATGGAGCTGATTGCCAAGTTGGTGCCAAGAATGGTCGATTGGCCATGGCGCTTGCGTCCAGTCTTCAGATACATCCAAGGAACGCCAGCTGTGAGGTGCATCGCTGGCACAGAATGCCAAAGACGCGCTGACAAGCAGGGCAACCTGGAAGAGGGAACAGGGTGAGTGCTCCAGCCCAGCAGCGGTATCGAGCCCCGGTGGGTTCCGTTTGGGAAGCGTCTTATGTAGCTAGCATCCAGCCAGCGCTGATAGTCGTATCTGTTCCGGTAGATGGAGCTGATTGCCAAGTTGGTTGATTAGCCACGGCGCTTGCGTCGAGTCTTCGGATACATCCAAGCAACGCCTGCTATGGGGCGCATCGCTGGCACAGAATGCCAAATACGCGCTGACAACAGGGCAACCTGGAAGAGGGAACAGGGTGAGTGCTCCATCCCAGCAGCGGTATCGAGCCCTGTTCTTCCAGCATAGGTAAATAGAGAGATACACTCGATATCGCTGAAGTTCGCTATGAAATGCTTCGCATTGAAAACTTGCCGATGATGATACGTGGCGCTTTACGTCCAAAAACCACCATATGATTATGAGAGACACCATAGTGGAGGGCTCTAGAAGTTTTGACCATCTGGGGTTCTTTAACGCGCACCCAAATCTGAGCACATTGGCCTGCAGCATTAGAGCTTGCCGCTTTTCATGAAAGAGGCAACCAAACTATTCCACAACGGCAACCCCGAAACGCCTCAAGGTGAAAAAGTTTTTTTGCCTCATGCGAGGAGTAAAGCAGAAGCTGTACACGGGTCGGCTGTAGAACCCACCAAGCAGTGTCCAAGAATTCATCTTCGAGGTGACGACGATTTAAAGACACTGCATGTGTGCACACGACAATCGATTCACCACTCTACGCTAGAGTACGCAGAAGTTGAACAATCCTACTCCGGTGATCTGCTCAAGACCATCCAAGCGATTGTGCGGAAAGAGCTGCGCAACCTGTTACCGTCAACGCAGCCTCAAGTGCCTTTGATCGCCGACATTGTGCGACGATTTCGACAGTCGCTTCAAATTTCCCAACCACCACTGCCAGCGAAGAGCTCTGTGAGCTACACCGCTGCAGGGAACCGCAACGCTCCTCCCCGCCCACGTAAAGACGCTGCCCCACTGCAGCTCCACCGTCAGACACTACCGCCGCCACGGCCACGTTCGTCGACGTCCTATCGCCCTCCCGAAGGCCAGCGCTACGCGCCAAGTGAATGTGGCGTTTGACGCACCCCTGAACCGCCCGCTCTGGTATTTTTGCGATGAGGCCGGCCACGCCTACCACCGTTGTCAGTACACAGAGATGGGTTTACGGGGTTTAGACGTGAACGTGCCATGTCCACGAAGGGGCGAACGACTACACGACATAGCACACTACCTCACAAGCGCACAGCGGACGCCCCAACTCCCTCACCGTATCGCAAGAACGCCAGTCTTTTTCGTGGCCTATCTTCAAGCCCTTACAGGAAAACTGAGGACAACAACCGATGAAGGTTCGGTTGCTGTATAACAAAATACCGAAGATCCTCCACCGCCGCACCGACAACGATGCGACGACGCCTCAAAAACCTGCTACACCACGAGCACAGCTCCAACGTCGATACTTCACAGCCTACAGAATATCTGACGACGCAACGTCGAAGAAGCGGTACCAACCGTCATAGCCGTGATCCGATGTCATGACCCAATTCCAACGCGAGGCAACGAACTAGCGACCTTGACGTCATCATCGATGACCACAGCGTAGCAGCTTTTGTCGACACCGGAGTCGACAATTCCGTCATAAGTGGGCCGTTTTCCGCTGAGCTGAAGAAAGAAAGGACCGCCTGGGAAGGCCCCCGGAATCCGTGCTGCTGGAGGTCACCTAGTTACGCTGGCAAAATTTTGCGCCGCAAGAGTCACCCTCAATAACCGAGCACGTCGTCACGGGGTCATGACGTGGACAAAGGAAGCAGACTGTAATTGCGAGATTAAACTATTTATTCATTTGATCTTTTGGCCCGTAACTAAAAGTCACATTACAGAGATGCCCACTGGCACTGATAGTGGCAAACGGAGCGTCGGCCATCTATCGACTGACAAGCAGCAAAGAGTGTCGGCATTCATTTATGCAGTTGGCATCGAACATTCTAGCGTTATCACCAGTGGTGACGTAGGTTCCAGAATCTTCTGAAACACTCACAAAGTGGGCGTATTCTTAACTAAAAGACCTACTACAACAGGACTTATTTCTGGGCTAGTTGGTGCGTACTTGGTGCAGAAGACTGAGGCGCAAAAAACACCTGACACTTTTTGCTGGTCATGTATGCTATGTGACTCCCTCGCAGTAAGAAGTTGCTACTTTACGATTCAGCGCATTCAAAGACTGAAACGCGGAATCGCTCTACTTTGTTTAGAGTTCGCACTACGCAGATCGCGGGAGCATGTCATGCAAGCTAGCTTTATGCGTCAACTTCAAAGACTTTCCAAGGCCGGCTACCCTCAGTTCGTAGTTGGTTCCGTGGTGGAATCCCTGCTGCAGAGGGTGAAAGGCAGAGTAGCTAATGCAAATGCGTACCCGAAGGAGGAGCGGGTTAAGCCTGAGGTGGTCTCGTATATACACCGTGTGAGCCATAACCTCAAGAAGGTGGCTTCCCGGTACGGCGTTCCGGTCATCTTCTCAGCTTCCAACAAACTTGCTCAATTGTGCCCGCGTATCACATGCAATGAGCAAAGGGGCTGCCAGAAGCAGCACACAAGACTTTTTAGGCACTGCGCACCAGGCGCGGTATATGGGACTCCCTTAGGCTGTGGCAAGTTCTATATCGGTGAAACGGGGTGTTGCATTAATGACAGACTGAGGGAGCATGCCAATAATTTAGGCAAAAGTGATCATGCGCATCTTCCAGCGCACTGTAAAGCCTGGGGATGTGTGGCATTGTTTGAGAAAACGGTGATTCTTGGTAGGAGCAAAAACAAACAACTAAAGAGCCCTTAGAAGCCTTTTTTATCAAAAAGAAAGGGCCCGATTGTATCAGTGATACATCTATTGTGTTGTACTGGACAAAAATGCAGTTTTTGGGTAACTTAGTGCTTTGATCTTGACGCTGTGCGAAGCTTGTTCGCTGTGCACGTATGTGCGGTTTTGTCTTCTTTCCTGTGCGTTTGCTAGATGGTCACTAAACAGTTGGTAGTCGGCGCTATTCTTTCTACTCTTCTGCTCTTCGTTCTTAACGGTATGTTTTTTGCGCCTCAGTCTTCTTCACAAAGACCTACTGTAGTCCTCAAGCTGCTCGAACAGTGTAGGCGCGTTTTGCGCTGAGTATTGCGTACAGCGTAATGAGGTAACAAGAAAGCTCGAGGAAGGAACGTGGCATTGCCTCTCTATGAAAAAAGCATCTTCCCGATGTTTTAACAAACAGTAAAACTGCATTATTATTGCAACAAAGCACAAGCAATAAAGCACGATACAACCATAAAAACAACCATTAAAAAACCAACAGCCATCAACCATAAAACAACCAACATAAACAACCAACAACCATAGAAACAACCAATAAAAAAATAATAACAACTACAAAATATGTTTTGTAAGTTCAATAACGTTCATAAAACGGCTTCAGGCACGCAACACAGACGACTTTAGTTCGCGATTGGTGCCGTTTCAGAGTTCGTAATGCCATCGGGTACAACCTCGTAGTCGAGTGGGCACAGACATTGTATTATCAGGTATGGTCCGAAGTACCATTGCAGAAGTTTTTCACTGACTCCTCGTCGACGTATTGACGTTCCCTGCGCTGGTATTTCGCGAAGCGTTGTCGAAGATTGTAATGGTGGCTGTTGGTCGTCTGTTGGTTTTGGTGCGGAGGTAGGTGAACTGTCGAGCTTCTTTGGCTCACTGCATGTTGACAGTCACGTCGGTGTTTTATTCGTCGCTCACGTTAGGTAAAATGTCCCCGCTGGTTGTGGCCGGGCTGCTTCCATACACCAACTTGTACGGCGTCATTTGCGTCGTTTCTTGCTCGTTACGGTTGTACGCGAAGGTCACGTACTAAAGTACTGCAACCCACGTTTTGTGTTCGACGTCGAAGTACATGGTCTGCATACCAGCGATGGTCTTATTAGGACGTTGGGTGAGGCCTTTGGTCTGTGGATGGTAGGTGGTGGTCCGGTGGTGGCTTGTCTGGCTGTACTTCAGGATGGCTTGAGTTAGGTCCGACATAGAGGCCAAACCTCCGTCAGTATTAAGGACCTGTGGAACTCCGAGACGTAGGCCAATGTTCTCGATGAAGAACCCTGCTTCCTCGAAGGCACTTCCTTTGGGCAAGGCTTTTGTCTTGGCGTAGCGCGTGAAGTAGTCAGTAGCTATGACAATTCATTTGTTCCAGGAATTCGACATCCGGAACGGCCCCAGTAAGTCCATGCCAATTTTATGGAACGGCCGGCGAGGTGGCTCGATGTGCTGGAGAAGTCCGGCTTGCCTAGGTGGTGTTTTTTTCGCTGATAGCCCCGGCAGGTCCGGAGGTAACTTGTGACGTCGGTAGTACGTCGAGGCCGCTAGTACTTTTCCTGTATTCTTGATAGCGTGCGGAAAACGTCGAGGTGTCCAGCCGTTGGGTCATCATGTAGGGCCTCGAGTACTGCTGGTCTCACTGTTAAAGGAACCGCGAAAAGGCGGTTGGCTAGAAGGGGTGGGCACTTCTTTAAGAGATTTACGTTTCGCAAGAAGAACGACTCCAGTTGTCTCTTGAAAACGTTCGGAACGGTCGTGCTGTTACCCTTGAGGTATTCCACAAGGATTCTGAGTTCCGGGTCAGCTCGCTGATGCTCGATGAAGTCATCGGCAGTTGTCGTCCCTAAGAAGCTATAGTCATGTAGGCCTTCGGGCAGCGGTGGTTCTACGGGGGCGCGAAAGAAGCAGTCGGCGTCAGAGTGTTTTCTTCCAGACTTGTAAACGACGATTACGTCGAGTTCTTGAAGTGTGACACTTGAAGGCTCCGCTTTCGCTCAGGGGGGTCAGAGCACTCAAATTCGCAGAGTCAAGCAAGCAACGCTGAAAACAAGAACCACTTTTTAGGCGCAACTCAAGATAGTCACGAACAGCCTTTCGAACCGGCTCAACACAGCACTAACGCACTCAGAAGGACCAAAACCTGTAGAGAACAATCACCGCAAACTGGCGGTCAATCGAACTTACGCAGTGAAACAACGGCAAGAAAGCCAGAAGGAAACATAACAGAAAGAAATAAAACTCACACGCAACTCGCCGTAGAAAAGGGGCCATCGACTCGCCTTTTGGCCGACGCCCCCAAAACCACCAAAGCCTCGCCTCTGTAGCACGCACGGAAGAAACAGCCCTCGCGTTTAGAGTGACCGACGCCACATCCTCTTGCTCGCCTGCCAGCCCAAAGCCCTCGGGTTTGTCGCGCACGGCTTCTTACCTGCCGCCATTTTAGGGTCGAAGCTCCTTATAGCGGCACCCGTTCATCCGGCGTAGCCGTTGTAGTGTGTAACAAGTATAACATTTTGACCGCCAAGTAGTGCTGGTAAGATATTCCTTCTGTGCGTTGTTGAACAATAAACATAGTGCTTATTGTACATGCCAATGGCTGCTAATGGGGAATGAGATACAGGAGCGTTCGGCTTTTAGTTAACGCGCACGCTGCGATCCCCATTAGCAGCCATTTGCATGTACATTGAAAAATATCTGACAAAAAAAGGTTGCTACCCTATATTCGCTGGGTGTAGCCTCCTTAGATTTAGAAAGGTTCAGCAAACGTTGAGCCGCAGTGCCAAGAATACAATGAGCTAGTACATACCATGAACCCGATGTAATTAAAGGTGGGAAGTAGATACGAAGCGCAAGCCGTTAGAAAGTAAAAGCCGAATTCTCCTGTCTCTCATTTCCCATTAGCAGCCATTGGCAAGTACATTGAGCACTATCTGACAGGAAAAGGTTGCTACGTTCTACTCGCTGGGCGTAACCTCCTTGGTTTTAGAAAGGTTTAGCGAGTGTTTGGCCGCAGTGCCATGAATAGAGTGAACTAGTATATACCATGAACTGGAGGTTGTTAAAGGTGGGAAGTAGACACGAAGCGCAGGCCGTAAGAAAGTGTGCATGTGCCACCTCTCGTTTAGTCCTTGGAATGTCCGCTGGATGGCGGTGCTTCTACATGGGGAATTTATGATGAAAAGATGCGAGATGGTGGTACTTGGAGTGTTGAATAGATGGAATAACGGACACACAGATTGATGCATGGATGGATGCATGAACGGACGCAGGGGCGGATGCATGGACGAAGGCAGGGACCGACGCACGAACAGACGCACGCACGGTTGGGCGTATGGACGCATGGGCGGTCACACAGATGGACGCACGAACGGACGGAAGCAAGAAAGAATGGACGGACAAACCTTTCGCCCCACTCTCCATCATTCACTCCGTGGATATGCTGCCAATTTTTTCAACCCCCTGCGGCCTTTTCCAATGTTGATGCTCGTCTCTTGCATGTACAATGGGCATGTGCTCTCTTCGCCCTGCTGCACTGTGCGTGCTGCAGATGAGGGCCCGTCAACCCGACACCCCCCTTCACCCAACATACACAAGAATGGACACTTCACTGAATGTCGTGCGCACAGACTACGGATCGCAGTAATGAACTCTATGAAAATACAAAACGGTGAACGAGGAAGCAGTCCCTGATTAGTCTATAAAGCCCGTCGGGCAACACAACACTTCATTATTAGTCGCGTGTCCCTGTCGACACAGGTTTTCAGGCACCACATCACAACTCGTCACATGTCTTTGTCGTGATTTGTACTAAACGGGACCTGCGCACACGCAGGCTTGTATACACTGAAATTGCTGCGGGTGTGCTGCTAAAGGCAAGATTACCAGTGCAGGACCACAAAAACGCAACATCTCTTGATTCATAAACAACTCATACGCTGGGCAGCAATGTTTACGATAGGGGATTTGTGCTTTCGCGTCTAGTGGGCGCTCGTAGTGTAAGCTTCGAGGTTACACACCTTTACAGGGCCTGTCACTTGACCAACACGTTTGTTTTCGAGAAGGTTTGCCAACGTAAAAGTTCGCTTTTCTACAACGTCGGGACCATCCCATCGTGGCGCGAGGGAGGCAGCCAACCGTTTTGCTGCATCACTGAGTGAATGCGTGCGGCGGAGCACCTCATCGCCGACCGCTAACTCTAGAGGTCGCCTGCCCTTGTTATAGTGGTTGCTATGTTCCAGGTGGGCTAGTTGCAAGTTCTCTCTGGGTTCGTTCAAAGTTCCCTTCCAGCAATTGGAAAGGTTTTGCACGAACATCACGTAGCTGCAGCGCGGTGAATTGGAGTCAAAGGTGAGCGCATGTTCGGTGAGGAATTGGAACTCGCGACCTTAGAGAATGGCTGCCAGAGTGAAGCCAGTTGAACGATTCACCATTGCTCGCGTGGCAAAGGCAACTTCCTGTTCGCGGGTTTCGCAGTCCCTGTGCTGTTCTGTGAAAGCCACCAACATTTTTTTAGGGTTTCTGTTGACGCGCTCAGTAAGGTAGCCTGAGGGTGGTAAAGGGTCGTTTCGTTGAGTGTCCGAATATATTCTACCTGTGAAATATGTGGAATTGTCTGTTATTAACTGTTTAGGGACACCGAAGTGAGTATATGTCGGCAGCAGACACTCCCAAATAACTTTCGAGCCGGCATAACGGGAACAGCTCTACCGATTTCGAAAAATGGTCATTGACTACTAACAACCACCGACACCCCTTAGCTGATCTCGGGTATGAGCCCATTGCGTCACTGGCAACGATTTCTCATGAGTACCTGCTTTCCACAGATTGTATGAGGCCCGGTGGTTTGCCTCCGCTCGGCTTTGCTGTCTGGTATGTAGGGTATGTGCGAACGTATGTTATGACGTCTTTTCTCGTTTGCGGCCATGTGACAACCCGACAAAACTTTTTAAAAGTTCTCTTGATATCACTGTGACCAGCGAGGCGTGTCTTATGAAACTACGCCAAGAAAGTTTTACTTAGAGTTCGAGGAATGAAAACGTGGAACGGGGATTTGTCATCCTGCGTATCGAGTAAGGGCATGTAACGCAAAAGAAGGCTTTCTTCGGCAAGAATTTGCCATGGGCGTTTGTGGACCATGTGTTCCCGGTGGGGCTGACAGCGCCCAGGCCACTGCATGATTCCTTTCACTGGTTGTCACTTCTCTGAGCGTCAAAAAACTGCTGTCGTGAGACTAGTGGTGCCCAAGCATCTTGAGGCACTTTTGAGACCAGGACTTCGGCGGCTGGTTTACCATCCCCAGAAAATGGCGCCCGGGAAAGCGCCTCAGCCACATTGTTTCTGGTGTATTTCTTGTACAGAACTACGTTATTATACTTCTGCAGAGAAAAAAGCCAACCGGGCCAGACGACTGGATGAATCTTTAGCTTTGATAGCAATTGTAATTCTTATCCGATTTCTGTCGCTGCTGCCATGAACAGTTTTTAGCTGCTGCTTCTACTAGTGTCTTGTATCTACAGTGGTTTTCATTGTTTTGTTCTGCTAAGATGCCTGCCTGTGCTGAACTTGCTAAGAGGATCGATGAACTGGAGTCGAGGCTGCTCAGCATATCTGATCTTATGACCAATCGCATCGTTGACAATATCACTGAGAAAATGGAGTCCCCGGGGGTGGATGTGTATGAGCTAAAGAAGCACGTGGACAGGTTCGTGTCCACTTTAAATTCCTGAATGATCTGGTTGACAAACTTAACAGTGCACTGGTAGACGAAAACAAAGCCCTTAAAATGAGAATTGTTCACTTGCTCGCAAAGTCTCGGCTCATAAGGAGCATCCCCTGCACTCAGTGTGAAGACTGTTGTCGTAGTGGAAACAATTGCGAAGAAAATTTGATGTCTAGTTACTCCCTCAGATTTCGACGTTGTTTATCGAGTTTCTACTTAAAATAAGGGAAAGAAGAACTTAATCGCGAGATTTTGTTCTCGGGCAAAAAAGAATGATTTCACCAGGAAGGCGCGAAAGGCAAGGCTCTGTATCGGTGACATCGAGATGTTTGATGGCACTCACCATATTTTCATTACTGACCACTTGACACCTCAGAATAAGGCAATATTTTTCAGGGCACTTGCATTAAAAATTGAACAACTGGAAGCACCTGTGGACTGAGAATTGCCAGATTAAGGCGAGAAAAGCTAATGAGAGCCGTGTCTGTCGTATTGCTCACGAGTCTGACTTTTCCGTTTTCAACCAATAGCCTCTATCACCACGCATATAATCATTCTTCACCAATCATGGCTTTTTACCTGACACCATCCACGATGAATACATTCCTGACGTTTGAGTGTCATTCAATTGAACGCTGGAAGTCTTCGCAAAGACCATGATGAATTTGATGACATTTTTTCGACACCTAATAAGGCCTTTTAGGTTATGTGTGTGTCCAAGACATGGCTTGCTGATGATAATAAGGACCTATATTGTAATAAATCTTACTGCTGAATACTGTCATCAAGCGACTAGTGCTCACGGTGGCACGTCTATTTTAGTTTCACCTACTTTTCCCTATAAACGTCCTCATGACTTTGAACTTGTATTCTCAGTTGTTAATCGGTTTTAATTGAGTTCCATTCGCATGTCTTCAACATAGACAGCAAGAACGTACTCGTAGGCTGTATTGAACGCTCTCCTTCTTCATCAATATCTGAGTTCTGCAGTGCTCTTGATCACGATATGGAAAAAACATGGCATGCTAAGTGCAACGTAATAATATTAAGTGACATCAACATCAATCTCTTGAATACTGCTTTACCTAATTCTACTAGTAGTCCTGTACTTTTCATAGCTATGGTTACGAATGTTTGATTACTCTCGCTATGCGCTGAACAATCAATACTGATGGCAGCTTGATGGATCATGCATTATCTAATTTACTTGAACAACCTGATGCAAAAGTTGTTGCAACTAATATCACCGATCATTACCCTATTGTTTTAAGCTTCTAAAATCTATCACCTTCAAAGAACAATACGTACTACAGATATATACTTCATGAACCAAAGCTAATGAATAGCCTGGCTAAAACTGAGTGGTCAGATGTTATACCGTGCATCGACATTTAGAAAGCGTTCTCACAGTTTTCAGCTATACTATCATCACTTTTCAGCTCGCATAGTGATAAGCAAAAGTGCAGAAAAAAGATAGCATCCCCGAAAAACCTTTGCCTTACAGATAACCTTCTGAAAGCTACGCGGTCTTGAGAAAATATGTATAACAAAGAAAGAAACAAAGAAAGAAAGTATAATAAACAAAGAAAGCCTTTCAATGCCAAATTACTTGCCTGTTATAGGAAACCTTCTAACTCGCTTTCTGCTCAGCTGAAGAATGCGAAGGGGGGATTTATGACGAGGTAAAGATTGCTGAGCTTGGTAATAATGCTACCGAGAAACGGAAAATCGTATCTTAACTGCAGTAACCAGAATGCTATATCGAGGATTGCAAATAACAGCGTGACGCATAGTAATTCACTGGATATTGCAGATGCCTTTTGTGATGCTTTACAAATACTGCCTCTGGTTCCGCTTTATGTTGTGAAATGCATTTGAACCACCTACCTCATTCATTCTTTCTTTTGCAGACTACTCCTGATGAAGAAATTCTGATTATTAAGATCCTTAGGCCCACGATTGCTGGCCTTGATAATATTAAAGCTTGTAATACTGAAATGATTTCTGAACACATTGCTCATGTTTTTTCATCAATCTTCAACCTTGTTTTTAAATCTGGTATTTTTCCTTGTAAACTCAAATGCGGACGCATCATTCCTGTTTTCAAGAAAGGTGGTTGTACGTTGTTGCAGAATTAATGACCTATTTGCGTTCTCTTATTTCCAAGTAAAGTTATTGAATAATAATCGAGAAGAGCATTACAATATATTTGAATAAATTCAGTATTTTTCCCCCATCAATTCGGCTTTCGTTTTGCCTTTTCGACAAGTCGAGCACTTATAACACTTACCGATCACCTCAAAAAGGCAATTGATAGAGCTGAATTTGCAGCATTAATATTTGTAGATTTAACTAAGGTCTTCGATTCTATTTTTCATTCCATTACTTTGCCTAAATTAAAGGCTTTGGAATAACCGGTCTACCTTTGCTTCTAATCAATAGTTATCTGCAGGACAGACAACAAATAGTTGATGTATGCGGATCTTATTCTAAAGAAGAAACTACTAACATAGGCGCACTGCAGGGGTCCATCTTAGGTCCCCTACTGTTTTTAATTTAAATCAATGACTTGCCGACTAGCCTTTCCTAATCTAAGTGTATTCTATACGTGGACGACACGACATTATTTATTTCTAACGGCTGCTTATCCACAGTAACAATTATGCTAAATAAAGATGTTTTGAAAATTTGCTCGTGGGGACATAGCACAAACTGCAAATAAACCATAATAAGACTAATTTTGTCATTTTCACCTCGTGCTAACGTCCATCTGGTCTTTCACAATCCATTCCCATCAGCCGTCACATTACCACTCCAGCTGATCACTGTACATTTTTAGTATGAAACTTGACTGCCACCTCGAATTCGATGTTCACGTGTCTAATGTAAAAAAGAAAATGGCTCACGGTATACGCGTTCCTATCAAAGCGCAATTGAATTTCTTCTTTCCTACACTCTTACTACTGCTTTATATGCTTTTCTTCATTATGACCTTAACTACAACATCGCTTCATGGCGCAGCACATACAGCAGTCACCTGGCATCTTTGCAGACCATTTAAAACTGGGCCAATCATCTGATACCGTTTTTATCGTGTTCTGTTAACGCGAATCATTCATTGCACTCCTCCTACAATATTGTAAGGGTGTCAAATCTAAATGAATATAATCTAACCATTTTTGTTTTTAGGGCACTGCAGAACAATATTCCGGTGTCTATAATACCTAAGCATCCCTCATTATTTCTAATATTAGTAGATTTGCTAGAAACAATAACTTCATTTTACCCATCATTCGCACAAATAAGGCAAGCAGGCGCTACATTTCTCACCACTTGCTTTGTAAAAATTTGCTACCATCTACTCTAAAATCACTAAATGCTTATAGGTTGCGATCTGAACTTCCAATCTGAACATAAACATTTTCTGCTTGATTTGTGCGATTCCGGTTCTTCACTGCTTTACGTGTTCCCATTCTTTAGTTTTTGTCCCTCTTCTCATCTTTCTTACTTCTTCTGTCCCTTTTCTGTGATTTCCTCCATTTGTCTTTTTATTTTGGTTATCAGTTCGAGCTTTACTATGTTGAATTACTGCTTATTCTTTTTGAAATGTCTCCCGCTTTGTTTTTACTCTCTTTGACTATGGCACATTACATGTTCGATGCTTTTTGTTAGCGCTGTTAGTTATTTCCTTACTCGATTCAAACTAGCCAAAATTATTATATAATTCCTTCTATTGAGACGTTAATTGCCAATTTATTTGTGATGTTGACTTTGTTATGATATGCAGCAGGTCCCAATTCAGTTCTTACTATGGGACGTCTTTCTGTGTATAGTCATCATGTATTCTGTCCTTTCTTCGACGTGAAAACTAGGATGATTCTGATCCTGAATGACAGAGCGTGGTGATCGCTTTGAATCGTAAATGCGGCTTCATCCAGAAACATGTCAATTTTTTTCACCACGAATACTATTGAGAATACTATTGAGAGACACTCCTTCTCATTACGTGTCTCCTCCTCATCGAGTGTCTTTCAATATTATTGTATTGAGAGACACTCCTTCTCATTACGCTGTAGTGCCTTGCTGCGCCGGTTAGCGTGTGGCTGGCAAAGGCTAGCGGGTAAAGCATTCCTTGATGTTTTTTGGAGCAAAACAGCCCCGAGGCCATATTCACTTGCGTCGGTCTGCACAGTGAAGGGAAATTTTAGGTCAGGGAGGCGCAGCCACGCTGTATCAGCGATAGCCTCTGACAGAGCCTGGATTGATGCCTGTTCCCTGTTAGTACAAGAACAATGGGTACCCCTGCGCAGGACCTGGCGAAGTTATCTTGCCAGATCGTCGCAGTGAGGAATGAAATGGTGGTAGAAGCCCATCATACCGAAAAATCACTGCAGGTTCTTAACGCCCGTTGGTGGTGGAAACTGCAGGATGGCCTGAAGTTTTTATTCATCTGGCCGTATTGTGTCTTTTCGACTATAAAACTTAAGAGGTTGATTCTGTTTGAGACCAACGGAACTTTCCGCGGATTGATGGTGAAGCCGGCGTATTGCATTCCTTGCACTATAGTGGTCAAGTGGATCATGCGGTTGTTGAAGGTTTGTGAAAACACTAACATGCCGTCCACGTAAGCCATTGCATAAGTGAATTTGTCATCTCAAAGCACAATCTCCATGACACACTGAAATGTGGACGGTGAATTGCACAACCTGAAAGGTAACCTCTAAAGCTCGAACAATCCCCTGTGGCAAGTAAATGCACTTTTGTCAGCATCGTACTCTGGTAATTAAATTTGCAGGAAGCTTCTGCTATAGTCAAGGGTAGTGAAAATTTTCGCCGCCCCAAGGAAGCACATAACGGAGTCAATTGATGGAAATGGGAACGAGCCTCGAACTTTATTGGTGTTTAACCGCCAATAGCTACCGCACAGCCTCGTGGAGCCATCTTTTTTGGGGGGAGGGGGCCAAAACAACTGGGAACGCCCAAGGATTGTTGGATGCTCCTACAGTACTGGTCGCGAGCACTTTGTTGAAGGCGCCGTCCAGACGTTCATGCTTGTGGATGCTCAGTGGACATGAATTGAAACGAATAGGGCGGACGTCACCTGCCTCGATCCTGTGTTCCAATACTTTAACCTTGCCGGGAGCCTCTGTGAACATTGCCGCAAAGGCCTGTAGGACTGTTTCAATTCTGTCGTTTAGCTCTGTTGTCTCATTGAAGGGCTTGATAACAGTCAAGAAGTCCTCTGTGGTCCAAGAACGTGTGCACATTTGTTGTAAGCTGATCAGACAGGGGTTTTGGTGAAGTAGGCACAAACGTGAATGGTTATGCATTGATGTCATGGCTGTAGCTGTCGGTACGGATATCAAGCACGATTCTCGAATTTGCGATAAAATTTCGTCCCAAAATCATGGGGCAAAAAGTCCCGCTAGGTGTAGGAAACGTTGCCGAAGCTTTTGCCCATCGATTGTAACCACTAAACGAGCTGCAAGTGTATCAGGCACAATAGAGGCCACGCGCAGATTAGTGTGTACCCTTAGGAAAGCCAAGCCTTAAAGGCGTTCTTGTTGCGATCAACGAAAACAGAAACACCTGAGCCAGTATCTAGAAGAGCTGGGACTTTTACTCCTGCCTCGGGAACCATCACCAATGGCGCTTTATCCACGTGGTCAACGAGAGGAGTGAACGAGGACGGAAGATCTCTCACCCCTTTGTCTAGTACACCGTGGCTTCTATCGGGTGGAGTGAACTTTGCTGGAGCGTTAGGCGGTCGTTCATCTAGTAGTTATCAAAGGAATGCAGCTTTGTCCATTTTGGCATGCGTTGCTCTGTCGAAGGTTTCCCGTGGCTGTGTTTCTTGGCGGCTGGATGATGTGAAGACCAAAACACCCGGCCTCGGGGCTTCTGTGGCGCCGCCTGGCTTCGAAGACAAGCCGTAGCCAACGAGGAGCCACAATAGGTTTTCAAAGACTGGCATAAAGTTAGAGAACCACGGGGTTGATGCAACGCTGGCCGGTGATTGGCATGTGCTCACCGTCGCCAACCCCAGTCGTTTTCCCGGTGAACAGGGCATTGTTCCTATACGAATAATATTTCCCGGACCCAGCATCACTTTTGTTTTTGGTATATATATATATATATATATATATATATATATATATATATATATATATATAATCGCTCCACCAAGTTCGCCACACGCCACCATGATGATCCATTTTGCATTCGTAGTATCTAACGCCTAAATGGCAAAACACCTCACATTGAGCCGACAACTACGGCAATTTAAGCTAAATAACAATGTGCTTCATCGTTACGTGTACACTACTCAGCACACTGCGGGGTTCCACTACTTCCGCGTTCTCCACGTCATCAAGTCCTAGAAGCCTTTCACGACGACCCATATGCGGGCCATTTGGGATTTCACAAAATACAAAGCCGCATCAGAAACCGTTTCTTCTGGCTGGACATCTCCACTTTTCTGGCTAAGTACGTTGCATCTTGCCATGTGCGTCAAAAGTGGAAGCGACCAACTTCATCTCCTGCTGGGCTTCTGAAACCTATCCCATGTCCCGAGACTTCTTTTGCCATCGTAGGCATAGACCTACTCGGGCCTCTCCCCATCACGCCAGCAGGTAATCGATGGATTGTGACTGATGTCGATCACCTGACACTGTACGCAGAAATTGCTGCACTACGCACAAGTTCTGCTTCAGACGTCGCAGACTTCTTTCTCAACGCCCTCGTATTGCGTCACGGTGCACCTTGCTTCCCCCTGAGCGATCATGGCAAGACGCTCTTGTCCACCATAGTCGAAACCATGCTCACAACTTGTAGCACAGTACACAAGACGACGTCAGCCTACCACCCCCAAACTAATGGGCTGACAGAGAGATATCATCGGACACTAATAAACATGCTGTCGATGTACATCGCACCAAACCACGACAACTGGGATACGATTTTGCCTTTCGTGACGTTTGCCCATAACAGCGCTGTTCAAAAAACTACTGGCTACTCGCCTTTCTACCTCGTGTACGGCCGTTCACCGACATTCACCATTGACGTCTCTTTCCTAAATGTGCCTACTGACGCCCCGGCGACCGTATCAGAGCTGTTCATCACAAGGCTCGAGAAATGTCGGCAACGAGCTCGCCCTAATACAGAAGCCAATTAGCAAGATCGCAAGCAAAGCTACGACAGCTCTCATCCCGACGTCTCCTTCAGTCAGGGAGATGAAGTAGTGCTTTGGACGCCTATTCGTACTCCAGGACTGTGTGACAAGTTTCAGTCATGTTACGTTGGACCCTATACAATCAATGAACAAACGTCCCCAGTGAACTATCGTGTCACTCCCGTTGACCTTTCTTCGGCTTGTCGCTGTCGTAGTTCGGAGATTGTCCACGTATCGCGTCTGAAGCCATTCGTTCGACGTTCCGTTTACGTCTAAGACGCGTCCGGGCTGGCCGCTCACGCGTGTGGGGAAAATAGGTGTGAGCAATATTCATACGCGTCATCTTATCATATGTACATACTCATCATCATCAGTCTGACCAGTGTTGTGGGGCAGAGGCTCGGCAAGTAAGAAAAGGGTCTTGTAGCCAAAACGTTGCGTTAAAACACACACACACACACACACACACACACATATATATAATTATATAAGGGAAATAAGTGTATACTTAAGGGCTAGTTTTTTCGGGTTTACACAATATAATGAGATCTCACACACAATAATGCCAAGGAAGGTATAGTGGAAGTTATTAGACCAATTGTAATGTAAATGAGAAGAAAGAAAAGTGGATGAAAAGATAATTTGCCGTGGTAGGATCTGAACCTGCGACTTTCGAATATCATCGCAGGTCAATAGCATCACGGCGTTATTTGAAAGTCGCAGGTTCGGATCCTGCCCAAGGAAAGTTATCTTTTCACCCACTTTTCTTTCTTTTCGGTGACTCAGGTGGTCAATATTTCCGGAGTCCTCCACTACGGCGTCTCTCATAATGAAATGGTTGCTTTGGGACGTTAAACCCCACAAATCAATCAATCAACCTTATATATATATATATATATATATATATATATATATATATATATATATATATATATATATATATGTATTCACGGAAACATTCTAACTACAGCTGAAATGCGCCAGCCCGAGCTGGGAAGGAAATCTTCTGGACAGGATAACATTATAAATTTGTCATGTTACGATCTATCAATTGAGGAACGTAGTGTGTTATCTCTAGAACTTAATTTTTGCTCTGCAACAGGAGGCTATAGTGCATTTCAGTTGGTGAAGGATCTTCACAATTTCGAACGTAACATGCGCCTCCGTGAGTACTTTTACAATCGGTCCTCGGCTCACACTACCGATAGCTCATCATTGCCATCTTACAAGCATTGGACACCCCCCTCTCAAAGAGACAAATGTCTGGACCTTTATATCAGAGCTGTACAACGCGATGTCATGCAGGCATATAAAGAACGTACACCATTGCACCGCAACCATACTGACAGAGAGCAACAAGCAATTGAATCCCTCGCTAGTCGTAATGACATAATTATAAAACCTGCAGATAAAGGAGGCGCCATTGTTGTAATGGACAGAAGCAAATATATCAGCGAAGGCCATAGGCAGCTCAGTGATGCATCATATTACAAGCGGCAAGATCATGACCCAACAAACGAGTCCAAAGATATTGTTCGTGATACTTTGACTGCGCTCTTTAATAATAAAGAAATGAGCTATGGCACTCTGAAATCCCTAATACCGTTGAGGCCAGTGGCTGTTAGGTTTTACCTTCTTCCCAAAATTCAAAAGAGAGATAATGCCGGTAGACCGATAATTTCTGGTATTGGAACAGTGACTGAGAACCTTTCCCGTTATGTAGACAGCCTCATCAACACCATTCCGTGCAGCTTTTCTTCTTACATTAAAGACACCAATCACTTTCTATCAGATATTGTTGACCTACAGGTTCCTCAAAATTTGTTTCTCGTTACGTTAGATGTCACGTCACTATATACTAATATCCCTCATCCAGATGGCATCGAGGCAGTTATCTGCGCGTACAACGATTGCGACGCCAACAAACCAGTTTCTGCATCTACGTTAGCTACGTTACTTAAGCTCATTCTTGAACTTAACAATTTCGAATTTGATGGGGCACATTATGTTCAAGTTAGCGGTACATCTATGGGCACAAGAATCGGACCAAACTACGCAAACATATTTATGGGACTCCTTGAAAACAAATTTCTTGCAAATTGTGAATATAAGCCATTTTACTATAAGCGGTTCAGTGACGACATTTTCCTAATCTGGCACCATACTGAATCGCAACTTCTTTCTTTCATAGCAGATATAACAACGCCCATCCGGCGATTTCTTTTTCGCACTCATATTCAACTGTGAACATAAACTTCCTTCATGTCATGGTCACTCTACGTAACGGGAAGCTGATAACTAATCTTTACAGAAATCCCACGAATAGGCAGCAATATGTTCACATTAGCAGTAGTCACGTGAAACACAACAAAACTAGTATTCCCTACAGCCAAGCAGTCCGTTTTAAAAGAATATGCTCTGATAGCAGCGAATTTTCCCGCCACTGTGAACAACTTCGGAGTGCGCTCGAAAAACAGAGCTTTTCGGCCAGCATTATCACAGACGCCGTCGAACGTGCCGAAGAGCTTGACTGTTCAGACCTGCTGAGTACTAACAAAAGACCCAAAGACTGTTCGCGTACTAATCTAATTTTGACACATGCGGCCTCAGCTCCAAATGTGAACCATATCTTAAAGAAACATTTCAACATATTAATACAGAGCGAGCGGCTCAAAGGAATCTTTACAGAACAACCACGCGTGGTCTACCGGCGGTCGGGGAACCTTCGTGATTTACTAACCTCATCTAAAACCACGTGTTCACATCATGAAGGCTGTCATCCCTGCAACAAACCACGTTGCAAAGTGTGCGCGCACATGACGACATCTAAAACAGTTTTAAGTACATCGTCCAGTTTTTCTTTAAAGATAAATGGGAACTACACGTGTGATAGTATCAACGTCATCTATCTTCTCGAGTGTTCAACATGCGGAGCTCAGTACATTGGTCAAACAGAGACAAGTTTCAGAATTCGTTTTAATAATCACCGTGCACATGCCGTAAGCCTCCCTAATCTACCGCTGTCGAAGCACGTCAGTATGCCTGGCCATGGTTTCGACAAAATTAGGGCCACTATTATTCAGTCCGGTTTCAAGACAAATCACGATAGGGAAGTGAGGGAATCCTTCTTGATCCATAAATTTAACACCATTCGTTCAGGTATCAATGAAAACGTAGGAAAGCTCACCTGCCTCGCACTATAACAACACGACTTATTAGATTAGTAAAATATTTTAGTGTATATTAGAATGTATATTAGTCAACCGTGGTTTCTTTACTTCAGAACTCTTTTGCATGTCCTGCCAACCATACTGTGCCCCGCGTGTCGATGCGCAAGGAAATTTGAGACTTGTATATTCATGCACCCGTCACATGTCAGTCATGTCAACACAAGGTTCTGACAGATTACCATTTTTTACTTTGATTATCCTAGCTGCTATACCGAGAGTTCATCACGTGAGCCTATAAAAGTGGCTGCATTGTATCATACCTACTTACTCTGACGAAGGCCGTGCCGCGGCCGAAACGTTAGTAAATACGATCCTTTTCTTATGTGCTATCTGCAAGTTAATTCAATATAAATATTGTAACGAGGGCAGTGGGCATGGAGCTCGAATATAGAAAAGGAAGAAGACTTGCTGTGATCGCAGGCTTGCGTTCAGTTAGCCCTTGCGCTCAATTAAGCTTTCGTTCGCCGAGTCAACTCCTGCTGGTTCAACACCCCGTTTCAAGTAGTGGAAGTGCTGGGATACATCTGGTCCTCACCCTGGAGCTTCGTAGCCGCACACTCCAACCACCTTCTGCGATGACTGATCCGGGACCGTCTCAGGCCGCCACTCCAGCTCTCGCACTCATACCTGTCTTCTGCGCTGGCGCTCTCCGGCAGCGCGACCCCCCAATATTTGGTGGCACAGAGGACCAAGATGTGGACAACTGGATTGCCGAGTATGAACTGGTGAGCGCGTACAATAAGTGGAACGCAACCGATAAGCTCACAAATGTGAATTTTTACCTGACCGACGTGGCGAAACTATGGTACAGAAATCATCGAAGTGATTTCAGTACGTGGTCGGAATTGGCAAAAACCCTCTTGGAAGTTTTTGGACGTCCTGCTGTCCGCCGCCTTCGTGCTGAACAGCGCTTGCGTGGCAGAGTACAGAGAACAGATGAGACTTTCACGAGCTACATCGAAGATGTGCTCTTCCTCTGCCAGCTCATCAACCCGACTCTGGATGAGGCAGGCAAGATAAAAAACATAATGAAAGGAATCGACGATGGTGCATTCCAAATGCTTGCTGCGAAGTGTCCCCAGACAGTCGCCGAGGTGATTCAGCTCTGCCAAAGTTATGATGAGCTGCGTAGGCAACGTGCTTCCACACGTTGCGCTGCTCAAGACACCGCGGACCTTTCATCCCTCGACTATCGCCATGACACTGCCGACCACTCTGCTTTAATGCCACTCATAAAGCAATTCATACGCGAGGAGGTCGCCAGGCAGCTATCTATAATCACCAGAACTACCGAGCCAATGGCACCCTTATCGCCTTCGCTTCGTCAGGTCATTGAATCGCAAGTTGCCGAAGCATTGCCGCAAGCTCCGGCTCCACCATCTGTTACCGCACCACTAACATAAGCAGCCGCTGTTGCTCGGCCACGCGCTCCATCGTCTCCGGTTATCTATGAAGCAACTCGCCACGTTTATTCGTCGACGCCACCTGCCCACCCGCTGACTGTCCCGTCTCCGGCTGTATACGAAACAACTTGGAACGTTTATATGAAGCCGCCGCCTGCACGACCGTTTCCGGTACCTTATTCAGCGACAAGTGCCCCTACCGTCAGCCAATGGCGCACTCCGGATAATCGGCCAATATGTTTTTCATGTGGCATCCCAGGCCACATAGCTCGTCACTGCCGCCGTCGCAGCTTCCCTTCTCATGACATTGCAGGGGCCTCACACTACATGCCCATTCAGCCGCGATATCCCGTTCCTGCCGATCCACCTCTAGACGTACTTACCGGTCGCCGCCCATCCGGCTCAAGCCGTTCGCCTTCTCCTCGTCGCAGATCCATTTCTCCAATGTTACGTCGCAACAGCCCACCGCGAGGGGAAAACTGACGGGCGCAGTTCCGGAGGCAAGAACTGCGTTGGCAGCGAAAATTTTAAGACCTAACTGCTGTCCCCCGAACGAAATCGAACTCTATATTGATGGCATAAAGGTGCACGGACTTGTTGACACTGGAGCTGCCGTATCTGTAATTAGCGAGAAACTGTGCCGAAACTTGAAGAAAGTGACCACGCCACTTACCGACCTATCTTTGCAGACAGCTACGTCCCATCATATTCAGCCTTCAGCTTTGTGCACTGCACGAGTCGTCATTCAAGGTGCGATGTACGTCGTCTCATTTGTAGTTTTATTCCGTTCTTCGCATGACGTTATCCTTGGATGGGACTTTCTTTCGTCAAATTCTGCTTTGGTCGACTGTGCTCGTTCCGAACTCGCATTATCTGTGCCGTGCTATGACCCCGACGATGGCGCTTCGTGTAGAGTGTTTGCTGCTTCTGACGTTGACATTGCGCCTTTCTCAGCTGTTGTTGTCTCTGTGTCGTGTGCCTCCCCCCCCGAAATCGCCTGTGTTGTTTATGCCATCGGTCCCATCTGCGTGCCGTCGAAATATCATGCTTCCGTTTGCCGTCGTCATTTTTAGCAATGGTCACGCTGCCATTTGTGTGTGCAATCCCTCGGACAGCCCGTCATCCTTACTACGTGGAGAATGCCTGGGAAGCTACGAACCTTGCAAGTGCATTCTTCCGGCTACAATACCCGATTCAACGGTTTCACTCCCAATTTGTGCTGTCACTCCTACCAACGCGCCTAATGATGCTCTGGACGTATTCTCGGATGCCATCGACTCTGAGCTCACACCAACTCAGCGCGAAGAAATCATAAATCTTCTTCTCCGCTTTCGTTCTTCATTCGATTGTGACCAGTCAGGCTTAAGCCGAACCTCTGCGGTCGTTCGCCGTATTGACACCGGTCAACAAGCCCCACTAAGGCAGCGTCCGTACCGTGTGTCATCTGCTGAACGCCGTGTCATCGACGAACAAGTGGACGACATGTTGAAACGTGGCATCATCGAGCCCTCCAACAGTCCCAGGGCTTCACCGGTTGTTCTCGTAAAAAAAAAGACGGATCCATCCGGTTCTGCGTTGACTACCGCCGACTCAACAAGATAACGCGCAAAGACGTATACCCTCTGCCGCGCATCGATGATGCTTTGGACTGCCTACAAGGGGCAGAGTTCTTTTCTTCGTTAGATTTACGCTCCGGCTACTGGCAGGTGCCCATGGCAGAGGGTGACCGCCCGAAGACAGCCTTTGTAACACCGGATGGACTATATGAATTCACCGTTATGCCCTTTGGCCTCTGCAATGCGCCTGCCACTTTCGAAAGAATGATGGATACCGTCTTGCGAGGTATAAAATGGAAAACGTGCCTCTGTTATTTAGACGACATTGTGGTATTTTCAAGCGACTTTGCGACCCACCTCAGCCGCCTCGAGCAAGTTCTTACGTGCCTTTCAACGGCGAGACTTCAACTTAACTTGAAGAAATGCCACTTCGGCGCTCACAAGCTTGTAATTCTCGGCCATGTGGTTTCTAAGGACGGCATTCTCCCGGACCCTACGAAACTTAATGCAGTCGCGGCGTTCCCAAAGCCAACCACCGTCAAAGAGCTTCGAAGCTTCATCGGCCTATGTTCTTACTTCCGGCGCTATGTCCGCCATTTCGCCTCCATTATCGCCCCCTTGACCAATCTTCTTGCCGGAAGGTCTGATTTGTCAGCGTGGTCGCAGGCGTGTGATGATGATTTCTGGAACTCCGACGGCTTCTCGCCACGCCTCCCATACTCCGACATTTCGATCCATCTGCTCCAACGGAGCTTCATACAGACGCTAGTGGTGTCGGGCTAGGGGCCATACTGGCCCAACGCAAGGATGGCTTTGACGAGTACGTCGTTGCCTATGCCAGCCGCACTCTCAGTAAAGCCGAGAAGAATTACAGTGTAACTGTAAAGGAGTGCCTTGCCATTATTTGGGCAATTGGAAAATTTCGGCCTTATTTATATGGACGTCCATTTGATATTGTGACAGACCACCATGCGCTTTGCTGGTTATCTTCACTAAAAGATCGTAATGGTCGGCTCGCTCGTTGGGCATTGCGGTTACAGGAGTTTGATATCCGTGTTGTCTACCGTTCTGGCCGTAAGCATTCCGACGCCGATGCCCTGTCACGTTCGCCATTGGCTTCAGAACCTGTCGGCTCGCTTATCTCCACCAGTGCTGCCTTGGCCATCAGCATTTCGGACATGCCTTCCGAGCAACGCAAAGATGCTTGGATTTCTTCTCTTTTGGACTTGCTCTCAAACCGGACGCCCGCTCCAGTTTCCAGGACGCTTCGCCGTCAAGCAGGACACTTCGCTATTCGGGATAACCTGCTTTACCGCCGAAACTACAGTTCGATGGGTCGTAAGTGGTTGCTCGTCATTCCCCGACATCTGCGCTCTGACATCTGTGCCACGTTCCACGATGATCCGCAATGTGGCCACGCTGGTGTGTTAAAAACATACACTCGCTTGCAGCTGCGGTACTACTGGCGCGGTATGTACCGTTTCGTTCGCCGTTACGTAAGGTCTTGCCTTACGTGCCAGCGACGCAAAATGCCCACTCAGCATGCCACAGGTCCCTTGCAGCCGTTGCCATGTCCAGCACGAGCTTTCGATCGTGTCGGAATCGACCTTTACGGTCCGCTTCCCTATACTTCGAGTAGCAACCGCTGGGTCATTGTCGCTATCGACCACCTAACGCGGTACGCTGAAACAGCTGCGTTACCTTCTGCTACCGCAAAAGACGTTGCGTGTTTTATACTGCAAAACCTGGTTTTAAGGCATGGAGCACCTCGAGAGTTACTAAGCGACCGCGGCCGCGTTTTTCTCTCCGATGCTATCAAAGCGTTGTTGAGCGAGTGTCGCATCATACACCGCACTACCACAGCCTATCATCCGCAAACTAATGGGATGAAAGAGCGTTTTAATCGTACACTTGGGGATATGCTGGCCAAGTACGCTTCATCCGACCAGTCAAATTGGGATAGCATACTGCCTTTTGTGACATATGCTTACAACACTGCAACGCAAAGCACCACTGGATTTTCGGCTTTCTTTCTTCTTTATGGACGCGAGCCATCATCAACAATGGATACTATTCTTCCTTATCGACCGGACCCTTCAGAGATGACTACCGTTTCTCGAGCAGCAGCACACGCTGAAGAATGTCGGAAGCTTGCTCGTGCGTTCACGTCACATGACCAGACGCGCCAAAAACATCGCCACGGCGCATCAGCCACGCCTATGAGCTTTGCACCGAACTCACTGGTGTGGTTATGGATTCATTCTACTCCTCCAGGACTCTCCCACAAGCTTTCGTTCAGGTACCATGGCCCTTATCGAGTTATACGCCAAACATCCCCTGTCAACTACCTGGTCGAGCCGCTGGATGCATCTCCGGACAAGCGCCGTCGGGGACAAGAAATTGTACACATTTCTCGGCTCAAGCCATACCATGACCCTTCTGTGTACACCTGTCCTTAGGTCGCCAGGATGGCTCCCTCATCGCCCGGGGGTGATTGTAACGAGGGCAGTGGGCATGGAGCTCGAATATAGAAAAGGAAGAAGACTTGCTGTGATCGCAGTCTTGCGTTCAGTTAGCCCTTGCTCTCAATAAAGCTTTCGTTCGCCGAGTCAACTCCTGCTGGTTAAACACCCCGTTTCAATATATATATATATATATATATATATATATATATATATATATATATATATATATATATATATATATATATATATATATATATCTGTGTGTGTGTGTGACGCTATGGTGAATGGGCGACGTGGCCTGGCTCATACGCCATGTTTATTCCGTTCTGACTTCTTTCTTCCTCTACTTCTCCTAACCATCCCCGCCTGCTTACGTCACAGGATTCCCCCTCCCCGGAAAGAAGTCACGTCAGCCGAACAGAAACGAAAATTGAACATGCATGGCTTATAACTGAACACTGTTAAAAGGGGAAGATCGTTCCATGTCCCAGAAAGTTTTCGTCAACATACTTTAGCTTCACAGGAGAGTGCAGCAGTCCGGCAAGTGCTGGAGTTCTGGTGGGCGAGGCTGACTGTTGCGTACTGGAAAACACGAGTACACCTTGAACGTGGAAACTGCAGATGACGAAAGTGCTTGTATACTTGCAAAGAATGAACGTGGTGTGAAGGCTTTGGAGCACCAGCAGCATGATTTGCGTAGGCGTCGTGTTCTTTGCTTTGATTGGTACACATGCAGCGCCCCCCATCTGCGTGTTTGTTGTCCAAGACTGATGGGCTGATTTCTGCGTCCTTCCGGAATACAGGGTGTGCTTTTGCACCTTCTTCGTCATTTTGTGGCCTGTTTTCTCAACAGCTTTGCTTGTAGACTGGGTTCTGATCTCTCCTGGAGAAATCTTGTGCGATGTTTCTTTTTGCGAAAACATCGTGAATCAGAAGACTTGTTTGTCTTAAGCGAGACATATTGAATTTGTCGTCGCTTCACTTGACTAGCTTGTAGACGCCTTCGTTTAACCCTTGAGTGATCGTCCAATGATGTTTGTGTTCGTCGTTGTCCTTGTTCGTATAGCCCTTGCAATCTCTGTTGTTCTTGGACTTGTTGGCATTCATGATGTTGCTGCGAAAAGAGCTGCGGTGACAGCCCTTTTTGACCATGACACTGACTATCTGGGCAACTGAATGTGGTGTCAAGTGGGCAGGTAGTAGTCTCTAGGCTGCTGTGCTGCATTTCGGGTAATGAAGGTAATGCGTCAGAGTTAATAGATACATCATCAGGGGCTTCTTCTTCGCTGTTTGCTGCGAGTGGTTCGTGCGCCTGATAGTGGATGGTAGGTTCAGGGCTTGGCTGAGTATTCTCCGAGCTCCGCAGCTCTATCGCGACCGTTGTGAGCGTGCTAGATGTGAGGTGGGCCTTGTGAACGACGAAAAAGGAAAGTGACGGAAAGCCAGGAGGTAGCCCGATTTCGCTAGATGGAAAGTAAGCTGATCCAATGTGTGAAGACTGATTTTCATTCTTCGGGTTGTCATGGGGTTGTTCGGCATTTTCGCCATGTGTCAGCTGGTCTACCATGAACAAGGCATCCTTATGACACGAATAGTGACTGAGGAGCCTTTGAAGAGCTGCGTCGTCGAAACCTAGGTGGTGGACCATGTATGCGAGACGAAGCATGAAAGGCATCAGTAGGGTGAGCGACGTCTCGTGTCATATGCTGAAGCGATGACTTCGGAAATGCCGACTTTCACGCAGAAGAGAGGCGTGCTTGGCGGTTGGCTTTTTCCCAATATACGCATGGCCTTCTGTAAGCAAACTCATGTGCCACTTCGTCTTGAGGCAGTTGTCAATTCGCGCTGGGCTTTCGAATGGTTGATGACTGCTTAGGAAATTGACAATAGTGTACGGTTGTCTCTAGATGGTCGGCAATGAGTAGGTCTTGGTCGTAGTCGTTAAAACGGGTAATCACTTCCTCTTTGATTTTTTGCCATGACTCGTCGTTCTCAAATATATGGGTTAGGTAAAATTTAAATGCCTCAATGGTGACGTAGTCGCTGAAGTTCGTAACCATCTCCCGTTCCGACCACGATGCAGCGGTAGCGTGGAGCTCGAACAGGTTGAACCAGTCCTGTACGGGTCCGTCGTCCGCTGATCCGGTGTACTTGGGGATGTCCAGGTCGTCTGATGGTGCTGTCATGATGCTGGTCTTGGTGTAGAGTTGGGATGTACTTTTGTGGTCCACGTTCGGTCACTGTGTCTTGCTGAGACGTTCGAAGATGGTGGCCGGTTGATGAAGTGGCCACCAGGTCTTCATCCTGTCGACTAGTGTGACGCTATGATGAATGGGCGACGTGGCCTGGCTCATACGCCATGTTTATTCCGTTCTGACTTTTCTTCCTCTACTTCTCCTAACCATCCCCGCCTTCTTACGTCACACACACACACATATATATATATATATATATATATATATATAGTTATAAACTTCGAGAATAGTGCAGTATAGAAAACAAAACAATAAAATATATATTTAATCCTAAAGTTGCGGCTGGTGGACCAGCCTTCTTCGGAGGATGTAAGTGAAATGATACAAGTTCCCGTAGCAGAGCGTCACCCTCACAGTTTAAAAACCCTCCAAAAAAAAGGAGAGAGAAAAAGACAAGCGGGCGAACGAGGTAGCAACAGACAACAAGAAGCAGAAGAAGGAGAGGAACTAGAAAGGAGCGACGGAGATCCGCCGGAAACGAGCGGGTAATTCTGGCATTGTTACTTGGTATAGGTAAGACGCGCCGCCAGTGGAGGCGACCAAGAAAAACGGAAAAATGTGGAACATGTTGCCGCTTACTCGCATCCCACACATGGATCGAGTTTAAGTTCACGTGGTTTGGCGGCTGGCCCGTGGCATCGGGCCACACACACACACACACACACACACACACAAGAAGCATACGACCCGCTCCAGCTTTCGGAATATAATGGCCACGTTGGAAAGCTAATGTGCCCTCTCCCCCTCCCCCCACCTGCCCTCTCTTGCAGAGAAATGTACAACCAGTCATACTGAAAATAAATAAATGGGTATTCTTGTAAAGGATGAAAATATATAAAAATAAATAATACTAAAAAAGTACTCGGAAAGGAAAATAAAGTCTAATAATACTAACACAATTCCTTTGGTTCACGTAGCATCGAATTCATTTAGTTTCGCTATATTGACCAACTTGCGTGTGCGACTTCACGTATGAATAAATACATATTATTTATACATACGTGAAGTTGCACACGCAAGTTGGTCAATATAGCGAAACTAAACGAATTCGATGCTACGTGAACCAAAGGGATTGTGTTAGTATTATTATACTTTATTTTCCTTTCTGAGTACTTTTTTAGTATTATTTATTTTTATATATTTTCATCCTTTACAAGAATACCCATTTATTTATTTTCAGTATGACTGGTTGTACATTTTTCTGCAAGAGAGGGCAGGTGGAGGGAGGTGGAGAGGGCACATTAGCTTTCCAACGTGGCCATTATATTCCGGAAGCTGGAGTGGGTCGTATGCTTCTTGTGTGTGTGTGTGTGTGTGTGTGTGGCCCGATGCCACGGGCCAGCCGCCGAACCACGTGAACTTAAACTCGATCCATGTGTGGGATGCGAGTAAGCGGCAACATGTTCCACATTTTTCCGTTTTTCTTGGTCGCCTCCGCTGGCGGCGCGTCTTACCTATACCAAGTAACAATGCCAGAATTACCCGCTCGTTTCCGGCGGCTCTCCGTCGCTCCTTTCTAGTTCCTCTCCTTCTTCTGCTTCTTGTTGTCTGTTGCTACCTCGTTCGCCCGCTTGTCTTTTTCTCTCTCTTTTTTGGAGGGTTTTTAAACTGTGAGGGTGACCCTCTGCTACGGGAACTTGTATCATTTCACTTACATCCTCCGAAGAAGGCTGGTCCACCAGACGAAACTGTTAGGATTAAATAAATATTTTATTGTTTTGTTTCCTATACTGCACTATTCTCGAAGTTTATAACTTTTATTACGGTAGCCGGAAGAAACTCTGATCATCTATTTCATCTATATATATATATATATATATATATATATATGTATATATATATATATATATATATATATATATATATATATATATATATATATATATATATATATATATATATACGGTACATGACAACGATGTCCTTGGTGTGATGCCGATACCGGCGGCGAAATGCAGCCGATAGTACCTATATAATTGCTATCGCAATAAAAGATCTGCTGCAGTCCTGAAGCTTCTCAATAACTGTAGGCGGTTCGCGTTGAAAATCGCTTACAGCGTAACGAGGTGAGAATAAAGCTTGAGAAAAGAACGTGGCAATATTCTGCGATCTTTCTAATTCTGCAACATTGCTCCAAACGTTATACTTGGGGTAGACTTCGTAAGTCACCACAGCGCTATGATTGACCTGAGGTCTGAGTCAATATACTATCTACAGGAAAAGCACTGCAGACAAACGCCAACAAAAAGGCGTGCCTTGAATGTGCTGTATGAGGGCGTTCCCAATCCTTCTTTCACAAGCGTGGGAATGTCCGTCGGCACTCAAGAATCAAGAGACATGCAAGGCATCATTGAAGGTGACCAGCACCTATTAGCTGCAAATTTCGAGTGGAGAGAGGAACAGCCGAGTTGCGAGGAGGAACTGCAAGAGTGATGTTCACGAACTTCACCAACGAGTAGAAGCACGTGAGCAAAGGCATAACGGTTGCGTATATCGAATAAATATTGGAAGCCAGCAACGCTTTCACCTTGGCCCAGTGTGCTGAAACACCTACTACAACTCAATCCCTTCTGACAGCTTTCGCCGATAAACCGGGCCTACCGACGAATGAAAACAAGAGCTCAGAAACCTGCTCAGAAACATGGAACTGTAACAGAAGAAAGTGCCTGGCCACTCTGTCAGAGCCCGTATGAAAGCTTCACGCGAAAACGCGAGGCCATAAAGAAACAAGTCAACAAATTGCTGCGCAACGAAATCATTCAATCATCCAGCTGTCAAAAAGACCATGGGCGTCACCGGTAGTGTTAGCGAAGAAGTACGGAACTCTACGTTTCTGCGTTGACTATCGCCACCTGAACAAAATCATGAAAAAAAATACGGCATATTTACGGGTTGAATGATGATGAATGGGCGAAGCTCCGGAGGGATTTATCGGTAAACTGTGAATCTTCCGTATAATTCGCCCAGTCGATCATCATGTAAAGACGTGAGAAACGCTGTGTTTGTATATACACAAATCAACTTTTATTTGTTCTTAGACAATGGATGGCTTGCGATGTCCCTTCATTATGACGGCTTTATGGTCTATGAAATGAAGGGAGAGCGGTTCCTGTATGGGTTTCACTGGGCAATTTGCAAATACTAGGTCTATGCATGTTCCTCGGATCGTGGTATGTTTCATATGGTCAAACGATATACGTCTGAGTGCAAATCTAGAAGCCATATGTTGGATAAGCCAATTATTGTCTATGATAGCCACGTTAAAGTCTCCAAGTAGTACAAATGGTCCATTCT
Source organism: Rhipicephalus microplus (assembly GCF_043290135.1). NCBI lineage: Eukaryota > Metazoa > Arthropoda > Arachnida > Ixodida > Ixodidae > Rhipicephalus > Rhipicephalus microplus. The sequence goes on from NC_134700.1 coordinate 41,401,867, forward strand.
TGTATTTGTTCTCATAATTTCGTAACGCAATGACACGCACCATATGTGACATCATTCCTATTTTATAAGATCTCGCATCTTTCATCAACTACAAGTACCGCTTTCTAGTTTATAACATCTTGCATCTTTTCATCATCAGCTACAAGTACCACCATCTAGTAAACACTACAAGAAGTAAACGAGAGGTGGCTACATACAGGAGACGGTACCGCCATCTAGTGAACACTGCAAGAACTAAACTAGAGGTGGCTACATACAGGGGACGGTACCGCCATCTAGTGAACACTGCAAGAACTAAACTAGAGATGGCTACATACAGGCTACAGGGGACGCACAGTCCACGCCCTAAGGAGCTTCGCCCCTAAAAAGAGGTGTACCTGCTCCGACGAATAGATGACGCCCTAGATCGACTCCGCATTGTGACGTAGCTGATGAACCTCAAGATTGGCTATTGCCAAATCGAAGTCGATGAGACAAACCAAGACTGCGTTCTGAACAGTGGACGGCCCGTTCGAGTAAAGGGTCATGCCCTGTGGCCTTTGCTTGGCTCCTTAAACTTTCCTACGAGTTATGGATACCTTCCTGGCTGGCATGAAGTGGCACACTTGCCTCGTTTACTCGGACGACGTCATTGTGTTTTTCTTGAGCTTCGACGAACTGCTCTAGCGCCTTGAATCCGTACGTCAAGCGATTAGGAGCGCTAGACTCCCTTAGAACGCAGAGAAATGCATGATGATGATGTTTGATGTTTTATGGCGCAAGGGCCGATTCACGGCCAAAGAGCGCCAGTTCATCTTACTAAAAAATATGGACAATGATTGTGATAAGCGGCTGTATAAGGGCCATAAAATTCCTCGCAGTAAGGCGGGTAAAAACATACAGGTAATAAAATCATGACCATGCCGTGAAAGGTGTGTGTGATGTGAACAGATGACAAAAGTTGGTGATAATAAAAGACGATGGTGGATATCTATGGCAATAGCACAAGTGCCTCACTCGTTCAAACCCTTGCGTCCAAGGGCCGTGAGGCATGTGCTTTTTTGTGTAGCCACCGCAGCAAAAACCTCTCTGGAGAGGTCCTGCTACGGTATGCCCGGGTATATGACATGAAAGCTGTGAATTTCTTTTAAAAACGCTAACAATGAATTATGACTAAAAAGTGGTTCCCTGCCGACAAACATTGCAGGGTGTAAAGGTATATGTTGTCGGTAGAGTATTGGAAAATGTTGTTTTCTAAGAGTTTCTAAGTGTTTACACTGAATTAACATGTGAAGGACGGTTAAGTATTCCCCACATCTGTCACACAATGGTGGATTGCCACCAGACAAAAGGTGTGTGTGTGTCGTGTATGTGTGTCCTATCCTGAGTCTTGTTAGTGTTACCTCTGTTAGACGCGATTTTGATACTGGTGGCCAATGGCCAAGGTGTGGCTTGATAACGTGTAGTTTGTTTTGTGTGTGTGTATCCCACTTGCTCTGCCAGTAGTCCCTGAGTTTTCGTTTGAGAGACGGCTTAAGATCAAGGACCGGGATTGATGTCGGTGTAACGGCGGTGCTTTCGTGGGCGGATGCAGCAAGCTGATCCGCCATCACGTTGCCTTGAATCTCACGGTGCCCTGGCACCCAGCACACAACAACATGTCTGTTGAGTGTGTAGAGGGTGCATAAAATGGAGTAAAGTGAAACGAGGACAGGGTTTTTTTGTTTTTTAAGACTGTGCAGAGCCGTTACCACACTGAGGGAGTCTGTATAAATTACTGCTTTTTGTATTTGTGATTGTTTGATGTGTTTAGCTGCCACAAGTATCGCGTAAGCTTCCGCTGTGAAGATACTTGTGCCTGGATGTAGAGGGCCAGCATCCGAAAAGGAAGGGCCAACAGCAGCGTAGGACACAGAAGAGTTAGACTTAGAGGCATCTGTGAAAAACTCAGGACGTGTGTATTTGTATTGAAGTTCCAAGAAGTATGTTCGAATATGGGCAATAGGCGCATGTTTTGTAACTTCTAAAAAAGACACATCGCAATCTATAGTCTGCCACTGCCACGGTGGCGGGTATGCAACAGGAGCCATTAAACTGTGTTCAAGTGATACTGCAGTTTCTTCAGCTAGACCCTTCAGGCGAACTGAGAAGGGCTGCCTCATTGAAGGCCTGTTTTGAAAAAGAATGGAGCTCGATAAGTCATTAATAGTAGAGTATGAGGGGTGCCTCTTGTCTGCTTTCACCTTAAGGAAATATATAAAGGACATGTAGGTTCTTTGCAGATGAAGGGACCACTCATTTGACTCAACGTAAAGGCTTTCTACGGGGCTGGTGCGAAAAGCACCCGTAGAAAGGCGGATGCCCGAATGGTGCACGGGATCCAGCATCTTCAAAGCACTTTGAGTCGCTGACTGATAAACAATGGCCCCATAATCTAAGCGGGTGCGAATAAGGCTTCTATACAGGTTCATGAGGCATTTCCTGTCACTACCCCACGTAGTACGTGACAACACTTTTATAACATTCATGGCTTTTAAACATTTTGTTTTTAAATACTTTATGTGGGGTACGAAGGTCAACTTGTTGTCCAAGATTAAGCCTAAGAATTTATGCTCGGCTTTGACGGACAGTTGTTGCCCGTTCAGTTGAATGTCGGGTTCCGAGTGCATGCCTCTCTTTCGAGAGAACAAGACACATGTGCTTTTTTGTGGGTCAAGTCGAAATCCGTTTTCATCTGCCCATTTGGAGACCTTATTTAAACCAAGCTGAACCTGCCGCTCACACATGGCCAAGTTGCATGACTTGAAGCCAAGCTGAACGTCGTCGACATATGTACAATAGAACATATTGCGAGGGATGGACAAGTGCAAGGAATTCATCTTGATGAGAAAAAGTGTGCAGCTAAGTACACCACCTTGTGGCACGCCTGTTTCCTGGACGAATGTTTGGGAAAGAACCGTGCCCACTCGGACACGGAATGTCCGGTTTCACAGGTAACTTTCGATTATGTGAAACATTCTTCCGCGCACGCCAAGGTGGGACAGGTCTCTTAGAATTCCGAAACGCCATGTTGTATCATAAGCCTTTTCGATATCGAGGAATACAGAGAGAAAATATTGTTTATGGACGAAGGCGTCCCTGATCTGTGCCTCGATACGAACAAGGTGGTCTGTGGTGGATCTACTTTCTCGAAACCCGCACTGAAATGGATCGAGCAAATTGTTTATTTCAAGAAAGTGTACAAGTCTGCAGTTTATCATTTTTTCAAAGATTTTGCACAAGCAGCTTGTGAGTGCAATAGGCCTATAACTGGAAGGTAAGGAAGGGTCCTTGCCCTCTTTCAAAACGGGAATTATAATAGCCTCTTTCCAGGAGTTAGGGATAGTGCCAGAAAACCAGATAGCATTGTACAAACAAAGTAAGGTTTTTCGCGTTTCGATCGGCAGGTTTTTTAACATTTCATAAACGACACGGTCAGAACCTGGGGCAGAAGTACTGCAGGAGTTTAGGGATGTTCGGAGCTCAGCTAGACTGAACGCTTGATTATATGCCTCGTATCCAGTGCATTTGTGTTCGAGTTTCTGCTTTTCTATTCTTGTTCTGTATTTTTGGAAAGTGTCAGTATAGTGGGATGAGCTGGACACCTGTTCGAAGTGTGCACCGAGGAAGTTTGCCTGATCTTCCAAGGTGTCGCCCTGAGTGTTTACGAGTGGAAGTGTGTGTACTTGTTTTCCTGCTATCCTACCGACCATGTTCCACACTTTAGCTTCCTGTGTGTATGAATTGATCCCTGACAAAAACTTCTGCCAACTTTCTCTTCTTGCCTGCCGACGCGTTCGCCTGCCTTGAGACTTTATTTTCTTGAAGGTGTCAAGATTTTCGGCTGTCGGTGAGTTCCGAAGCAGCCTCCAAGCTCTGTTTTGCTGTTTGCGCGCGTTTCGGCATTCAGAGTTCCACCATGGCACACGCCGTTTTCCAGGGTGTCCATTTGTTTGTGGGATGCATTTTGTTGCAGCATCAATCAAAAATGCTGTGAAGTAGTTGACAGCAACATCAATGTTCAAAGTACTTATGTCATTCCAACCTAGACGAGCGATGGTATAAAAGTGTTCCCAGTCGGCTCTGGTTATGAGCCACTTGGGAACACGTGATGGACACTCAGTTACTGTAGTTGTGCTCAAAACTATGGGGAAGTGGTCACTTCCGTACAGATTACTGATGACTTTCCACTGGAGTAGGGGCACAAGAGATGGGGATACTATGCTTAGGTCTATGGAGGAGTAGGTGTTATTGGCGAGATTATAATACGTTGAGTCTTTTCGATTTAGAAGACACGCGCTTGAGGAGAGAAGGAACTCTTCAATCAGTCGACCTCGCACGTCATACCGAGAGTCACCCCATAGCCTGCTATGCGCATTAAAGTCTCCAAGGAGAACATAGGGCTCCGGAAGTTCATCAATTAAAGAGTGTAAATCATGTTTTTGCAGCTGATAGCTAGAAGGAATGTAGATAGTGCAGATTGTGATCAGTTTATCAAAAAGAACTGCTCGAACAGCCACTGCCTCAAGGGATGTTTGGAGTTGTAAGTGTGTGCATGCAATTCCTTGATTCACAATGATGGCAACACCTCCGGATGATGTCATAGCATCAACACGGTCCTTTCGGAATATAACGTATTTACGGAGAAAATTTGTGTGCTTTGAATTAAGGTGTGTTTCTTGTACACGCAGCACTTTTGGTGAGTATTCGTGTAAGAGTTCTTGGATGTCGTCAAGGTTTCTGAAAAGGCCCCTGACGTTCCATTGTATAATTTGAGTGTTCATGGTGAATGTAAAATAGTGCTGTGTGTACGAAAAGCAAGTGGCTGTTTAGACAGAGTTTGACTTCACTTAACAGGGCCGTCACCAGGCCCTGTTATCGGCTTTTTTGTTTTCTTGGCGCGCTCCAAGGAGCCACGCCGCTCTTTCGGCACCAAGGGTGCCGACGTATCCATTGCCTCCTCGGAGGCACTGGATGCCCGCACGTGCGGGCTGCTAGTTCGAATTTCGGGCCTCACCTGCGGAGGTGAGGCCTTGAGACTGGAGGACTCTGGAGTCTCCGGTCTCTGTTTTGGAGTAGGCGGTGTAGCCTGGGCTACAGCCGCCTTGGGGGCAGGTGCCACAACCACCGGCTCGGTATGCGCGGGCCGAGGGAGTGGCGAGGGCTGGTGCGGCGGTGCCCCCTGACGCGCCGCATCAGCGTATGTAGCTCCATAGAATGGAGCGACTCTTCGCCGTGCTTCCTTAAATGTAATGTTTTCCTTCACCTTCAACGTAATTATTTCTTTTTCTTTTTTCCAGTATGTGCAGGAGCGTGAATATGCGGCATGGTTTCCTTCGCAGTTTACACAGTGTGGTGGTTGTTTGCAGTTCTCAGACACGTGGCCTAGAACTCCACATTGTGCACAAGTCTGGCGACCACGACACGTTTTGGAGCCATGGCCATATTTCTGGCATTGGAAGCAACGGCGGGGGTTGGGAATATATGGTCTCACGGATGTCTTTGTGTACCCAGTCTGAATAGTTTCCGGCAAATCGCTCGAAGCAAAGGTCAGTACTAAGTGTTTGGTTGGGATTTCCTTTTGATCTCTTCTGATCTTAATACGCTGTACGTTTGTCACGTTCTGGCTCTTCCATCCTTCCAGAAGTTCAGCTTCCGTCAGCTCAAGCAAATCTACGTCTGATACGACCCCGCGAGATGAGTTCATGGACCTGTGTGGTGTAATACTGATGGGTGTGTCTCCAAACGTTGTGAGGGTGTTCAGTTTATCGAATTGGTTTTGTTCATGTATTTCAAGGAGTAGATCTCCACTGGCCATTTTGGTAACCTTGTACCCGGCACCGAGAGTTTCGGTTAAGGACCTAGCCACTACGAAGGGGGATACTGTTCTGGCTTGCTTGTTAGTTTTTTCACAGTGTATAACATGGAATCGAGGAAAGGTTTGTCTTGGCCGCATGAAAAAGTTGAGGAGGCACGATCACTTAGTAAAGGGAATGCTTTGTGCATGCTAATTGTATGTTGTTCGGTAGCGTTGGCGGCCACCCACCACGGAGCCCAACGAGGGGACGCTGCAGGTTTACAGATGCTGAAACCTGCAGACGCCAGCCGTACAACGCCACTATAACCCAATGCGCCTAGACCAAGGTAGGCTATTTGCACAGGGTTAACCCTAGCCGCCAGGAAGTTTGGAAGTAAACGGAAGAGAGTAGAAGACAGGACAGATAAACAGTAAGAGATAAAGACGAAGATGTAGGGAGAGAGAGAGATAGGAAAAGGCGACTGCCGATTTCCCCTGGGTGGGTCAGCCCAGGGGTGCCGTCTACGTGAAGCCGGGGCCAAAGGGGTGTGTTGCCCTTGCCGGGGGGCCTTAACGGTCCAATCACCCAGCGTCGGCTCAACCCCCAGGATCCCCTTTTCCCCGGACACGGCAAAGCCACGCACGGCTAGGCGTGGGAGGGAGTAGAAACTCCCCCGTTAGCTCGGGTCCGTGGTGTCGCTACACACCAAACGCCTACTTGCGCAGGCGCCCCTGCGGGCCAGAGAAATGCAGCTTGGCGTACTAAGAGCTCCTGTTTTCGGCTCACATGATCAGGAAGATGGGAGAGCGCCTTATGCGGCAGAAGACTTCTGCCATCGCCGCCTTCCCGCCCCCCCACAGACAAGAAGGCTGTGGGCCTATTTCTCTGCTTTTGCGGCTATTACAGACGCTTCTTCAAGGATTATTAACAGATCGCCGAGCCGCTAACACAACTCACCAAGACTGACGTGGACTTCAAATACAAAACGGCGCAAACTGAAGCATTTCATAAACTCAAACGATCGATGCCTGTAGACCCCTGCAATACTTGTGTATTGCAAGAAATACGTCGTTACGATGAGCCACATTGACGCAACCAGCGTAGACATAGGCGCTGTTCTCGTTATCAGTTATACAAGCCGGTCGCTAACAAAGGCAGAAGGCAACTATTCCACAACATCAGAATAGTGCCTTGCCATTATCGGGGCTACCTCCAAGTTTCACCACTACCTCTACGGCAGCCCTTTCAATGTTGTGAGCGACCAATACGTTCTCTGTTAGCTAGCTAATTTGAAGGACCCTTCAGATCACCCCGCACGCTGGAGTCTGCAACTTCAGGAATTCCACGTCACCGCCGTTTACAAGTCCCAACCGAATAACTGTGACGCCGACTGCCTGTCCCGTGGCCCCATTGACCAATGACTGCAGACTGACGAGAACACTGACTATTTCTTGGGAACCTTAAGCGTCGATGACTTCGTTGAACGACAGACAGCCAACCCTGAAATCAAGGGCTTTGTGGTGTACCTCGAGGACAAAGCTGCCGTTGTTCCAAAGGTGTTTACGGGATGACTGGTATGATTTATTTTTTTTCCGGACGGCCTCCTTGCCAAGAAAAACTTCTCGCCACATCGGATGATCAACCACCCAGTAGTACCTTTTGCGTGACGTCCAGAAGTTCTGAATGTTCTGCATGATTATCCGACGGCTTGGCACCTTGGTTTTTTGCCGCACGCTGACGGGGATATAAAAAAAGAACTACTGGCCCCGCCTCACTGCCGACGTAACCCACAATGTGAAAACCTGCCGAGACTGTCAGCTACGCAAGAGGCCACCGAATATGCCAGCAAGCTTTCTTCAGCCGACCGGACCACCTCGTCGACCAATCTAACAAATCGGGATTGACCTACTAAGGCCGTATACGATGTTGGATTCCAGAAAGAAATGGACGGTCATAGCTACTGACTACCTCACCCGCTACGCTGAAAGAAAGGCCCTGCCCAAAGGTAGTGCCAAAGTGGTAGCCAAGTTATTCCTTGAGAACATCGTCCTTCGCAATGGCGTCCCAGAGGTTCTAGTCACCGATAGAGGTATCGCCTTTACTGCTGATTTGACTTAGGTGAGATTGAGACATAGCCAGACAAGCCACCACTGCACCAACGCCTCCCGCCCATTCACCAGTGCTGCACTCTTTCTGTCCTTGTCTCTTCTGTAGTTACGACATAACTACTCGTAGTTTTGCACTGTGCAAATATGTTGATTACCAGTGGTGTCACTGAGCGGCTAAAGTATACAATCAGCGGCATTCGGCCCATGTACGTCGACGTCGAACAGAAGTCGTGGCACACCGTCATTCCGTACATGACCTTCGCGTGCGACACGGCCGTGTAGAAGACGACGGTGATGCCGCCGGACAATTCCATCAATGGAAGGAGCCCGGCAACGACGCTCTACTCATTGCAACCCAACGTCGCTGACGAAGAAAACATTGACGTCACCCTCTGTCTTTCGCACGCTGAAGAAGCTCGTCAACACGCCCGCCTGCGCATCACGATTCAGCAGACGACTGACTGCCGCGTTTACAATCTTCGATGATGCTTCCTGGAATAACAGCAGGGGGAACGTGTCTGAGTATGGACGCCGAATACCGACGAAGCCTCAGTGAAAAACATCTACGATGGTACTTCGGATCATACAATGTACGTAGTGCGATTTCTAGGCCAATTTACAGGTGTTGAATCCCCTCGACACGCAAGCACTCTGCCATTGCTGCTCCATACATGCTTGCTTGTTTTTCGCGTGTTTGTTGACCATTCACAAAAATAGGCTTTTATTGACCTTCATACTCGAGAGAGTGAGCAGTCAGGCGCCCCTTCCTGGCTTTAGCCAAAACGGCGTTATGTTTCGATTGACGCATAAAGCGAACGATCAGATTCTTCGCTCGATCTGTCAATTTTTCAACCATATTTTTCGACCAATCAGGGGTAGTTCCACGAGATAAACAAGAAAGTGACCCATTAATTTGCGTGTAAGCCAAGACACGAAGCCCTATACAACATTGTATCGACGCCTTATACAATATTTCGGCAACATTACTTCGCACGCACCTTATTTCAATAACATGACCAGGGCACTCAGTTACTTAGATCGTAACTGCGCTTCGGTTGACCACCTCATAAATATCTGCACGCTATATAAAAGTAAAATTATGAGACAGGATAGAAGAGCAATATGAATCAACGACGATAATTAGCCCAGTTTCTCCCTACACAAGTACCCAGAAAATAGAAATGCTAGAATAACTCTATATTTCTCAAATCGAGGAGTTTACTACAGAGCCCAAACGGACCGTAATGAACGAAAAGGTAATACTGCCACAGACGACTTGATACGTCCTACAATTACCTACCAGGAAAATGTCACAGTGGCCATAGTTTTCTCCATAAATTGGACCAAAATAAGTGCAGTTACAAAAAATTCTTTGCTTCAGTTCTGTCAGAAGATTCTAGCAGTGATTCTTGCTCGTATGCGAAAAAAACATGCGTACGCTGGAATTCCATGCGCTCTGCTGTCGGCCGCGGTGTCCACCGCCTCCAGCATCCACGCCTTCTTGTGGTAGCCGGGCGCGCCAGGCGATACTTGTTCATTTTGCTTGGGAGCGCGGCGATCGGGACTGCCGGAGAGAAACACGCCACACGCCCGCCATCTCAGACGCCCTGATATGGGCGCACTCTGGCTTTCCTTGCTTGCACGTCGTTCATTTGGTATTTTGCTTCAGAGCGTGCGGACGTTTCACCTGTGCTCGGAAATTTTGAGGTGGTTTCCAGGAATCGTCTGTTCATTTTTCGAGAAAGATTTCGACACCATCGACATCGATTTCCATGTCGGCTGGTGTCCCGGCGGCGGCAACAATGGCGTCCGGTTTAGCGTCGCTAGACCTTGGCGTCCAGTGCCAGGGCTTGCCGGGGTGGCGTGAATAAATAAAAAGCTTGCTCGAAAATTATGACAAATGTATATCGGAAAGCTGTATCCTTGTCACCGGTACCTCGTTTCTTCTTTAAAAGCAGAGACTTCTATCCATTACCATGGACTCTTTCTTGCCTGGTTCCGGCTTTCTTGTCTTTCCTCGACCTCAACAGAACTAGCAAACAATGATTGAATTCGAAGTAGGATCGTGGAGCAGGCAGCAGCATGGTGTTCGAAGTGGAAACGACGACGAACACAAAGCAAGCGCCGCCTGAACGTACTGCCGAGGAAGAAGCCGTGATCCCAGAAGAAAGCATTTCATAGGTGCGAGAGCGGCAGCGTCGAATGCATCAGCCAAGCTCAAGCAAAAAAGTTCTGATGTTTGAAAATTCTCAGGTCAGCGTTAGAAACCATTACGCTCCTCATCCATTTCAGTAAGATCAATTACCGCCCGGTCAATTATGCTGCATTCTCTCTGGCTCCTCAGTTTTGCACTGTGCTATGATACTTTTCCAAAATACCGCAGATGATGCGATAGTCTCAGAGTGGAGCTATTAGTGATTGTTTAGGAGGCCTCAAGTTGTTTCTTTTATAGCGGAAATACCCTCCCTATCCTGACACAGGCAATGAACATTATTGCACCCTTCCTGGTATTGTGCTGTGTGTCCGTCGCCGTGGCCAGGCTTGGTCCTTCTCTGGTGGCCAGAGCCCTGGGCTGGAGCGCTCTCTTCTCGCTGGTCACTCAGTTCACTGCGCACGGGGCCTCTTTTGCTCTGACCTTTGCTCTGCAGCCTGGACGACAAGTCCGAGCCCTGCTCCTCAAGCTACCTGTCAAGCCGACATCAACGAAAGTTGTGTTGGACGCCATACTGGTGTTTCTCAGGTATGTAGGAGCTTTAAGGTGTGCTGGTTTAACAATTCTCTTTTTTGCAGATTCTCCCGTCTCATGTTTGAAACTTTGCAGGAGTGGTAACAAGAAACACAATAAGAAAGAACAACAAAGAGCGAAAACATAAAAATACATAGTCGGACACTTGTTTCACAAACTGGGCATGTGGTAGAAATCGCGAATAACTGTCCAGATTATTCAAAGTTTCTAATGTGAACGATAAATGTATTTATTTTAGTGAAGAAGATGAGTGATACCCCTACTTGTCTGAGTAGCACTAATTTTCTTCACTACATTACAATCCCTAAAACATCTCAATGCCACTTTTTAACGGCTTGTATTGATGGGTCACATTGGTATTAAGACTTGTGAAAGAAATGGCTGCAGCTATGACGCTAGGTTTGAGTAAAACGTTACGTAACTTAGGGCCATCGCACATACGTCGGACTTCTAAATCATTCAGTGATAAAACATTGTAGTTCTTGAAAGGTAGAAGTTAGGGTTATAGCAATTACAAATGCCACCGCTTCTTGCCACGGGGGCAACTCGAGTATGTGCCTCGCAGAGTGAAGATGGTATCGCCTGAACGTTGCGTAATTTTGTATGGTTTGCGAATGCCTAATTGCTATTGCGTCTTTAAAATTCTTACTTATTAAATGAAGGAGATGCGTTGCCTTGAACGGGTGGTAGGACACTGATGTAGGGTTGTGCCCGACCAGTGCAAGAAAGTATAGTAGCTTCTATTGCATCTACTCGAGTTAAGCAAAGCGTCAAGTCAAGCGAAATCCAAGTAGGAACGCCCTAACTAAATTCCCAACGCGCGCTTCGCTGGTTATATACACACCACCCGCGTTCGAGGGAGATAATTACATATAATTGAGGTCCGCATCCACACTGCGCTCGTTTGACTTGCTGGATACTCGGTGTTGTCTAATACTCTAATGGCTCACGGAGTGACAGTTTTTTGAGTGTCTTCCTGGGTCAGCACGAAACGCGATACATGAGCCTGCGTTGTGGGAGTGTAGGCGGCACAAGTGACGACCCCGAAGCGCAGCATAGTGCGACTGAAACATGGGGCACTATGCAGTATAGGGCGAGTTTCGCCTGAGTTCGCGAAACTAGGGATCTTCCCGAGCTCTGGCAACACCCCCTTATGAATGAGCCAACAGTACGAAAAAGTAAAGTACACCTCTCAGCGCACTGCGTTTATTGGTTACGATGGCACCAGTCATCGCGTCAAGGATGGTCTACTAAGCTAGGCGGTGTTTTCAAACCAGAGGCATCTTCTTTCATTTCTTTGTCATTTTTCTGAGTGCAGAAGAATTTGTAGTATTAGTGGTAAACGCTTCTTTAGAAAAAAAACAGGGGTTGCTAGGGAAACCAGCCTCTAGTGAGTCCGCCTCCCTGCAGTACTAAGTGGAGTCCTTGGTCAGGGACTCCATTGGTCGTGGCCGCGGTCCTGGCACGCTGGACCATGGCTCGTTGGGCCGCAAAGTCCTGGCAACCGATCAGGACCGCCTCCCAGTCCTCTCTTGTTGGATTTGGGTTCGGGGGTAAAGAAGGATTGAGCTGGCATTCGCATACCACGTGGTAGGTGTTAGCCACCTCCACACAGTACTGGCAGAGGCCGGAAAAGGAAGAGTCAAAGTCCTTAAGCACTGCCGGGCAAAGTAAAGTACTGGTGAATAGCCGGAGAATAATACTCTAGTCCGCCTTTCTAAGTCAGAAATCAGAAATCAGAAACGCTTTTATTTTCCAGCGAAATTGTTGGGGGTCTATCAGGTGAAATGTGCCTGAAGGCCCTCACATGGCAGCAGTAACACTAAAGCCAACATAAATACAGATGTTTAACATATATCCAAGTATAATACACATTTTCAATTGAAACTAGGAACTTGCAACATGTTTATTAACACTAGAGATTTCCCACGAACTCATGGTACTTCAAATTACCACAGAAATGTAATACATATGTGAGAAGAGATGTGACAGTACATTGTGATACATAAGAAACAATAGTATTTACAACACTAAGAAAAGCACTGCTAATAAAATGACTATGATGCACAATATGATGATACTTTGCATATTGAAACAGTGAGCGCGAAGTAGATAGTATAACAGAAAATGCGAAATTGTAATAACGATGTCTTTTATATGTTTTTTGTTTTTATAAGTCCTTTGCAGGGCGGAGGATTATGGTAGTGGGAGTGTCGGTAATGGGTAATTATCTCTCTATAGGTTACCAGAGGAGCGCTTTCTTCTGGAACACCGGGGTCATCTATGGGTGAGGCAGTGGCATGGGTATTGAGTGCTTGGGGGACAACGTGTGCCCCCTCATTGCCTGCGAGGCCCTGATGGCCAGGAGTCGAGATTATTAAACGCGGAGAGAGGTAACCTACTCGCAGACAAGATTTAAGTATTATGGCAGCTAGGGGTGTGATACATCCCAGTTGAAAATTTCGGCAAGCTCCTTTGGAGTCTTATAATAAAACTTGAGAACTATCGTGTGATATAGCCGCAGCTATGGCCACCACTATCTGCATGGGTAGCATTGGTTGCGCGGAAGGACAGTCCAGACACCTGCCTATCTTGGTGGACCACGGCGGCCGTATACCAACCCCCGCGGTAAGGGCCAGCGATGTCTGTGTAAAATATGTTTTGTTTAGAGCCAAAGTGGCTGCGGAGAGCAAGAGTCCTTGCCTCTCGAGGGCCAGAGTGCGACTCACGTGGCATATTGGTGGGAAGGGGTCCAACATGAATCGCGTATTTCCAATGTTCGGGCACTCGTACCCGCTCATCTGTGTGGAATTCATGCCGAATGTGTAGGCGATCTAAGAGTCGTGTGCCTGATGGGGTCTGTGGCAGACGCGTGTATTGATTTGTTAGGTGAGCCTCCCGGAGCTCCCAATAGGTGTTTACCACTCCCAACGCAAGAAGTTTTGCATTGGAAGCAGTGATCGGGAGATCTAGGGCTCTCTTGAAGGGTAACCTCCAAGGACACTTCATCGTGCTTTCGTAAGTGCAGGTGCTGAGTCGCATGCAAGATGCAATCAGTGACAAAAGCATATGCTAGACGAAGCACAACCTTTCGTTTGAGACCTCTCCGCTTGTTGGAGACTCTGCGGACTGTGTGGCCCACCTGTTCTTCAAACTTACAAAGCTTGCGAAGTGTTGTCTCGGCGACGAATGTGGAGTCCAAGGACATTGATCTCCTGTGCCTCGTTGATAGGTCCACTATGCAAGGAAAGGTTCATGGACGAAGTGCACTTCACTGATGGCCGAAGGTGCACGAATTCAGACTTGAGTGGGGAGCACTGGAGGCCGCAGTACACCGCATATTCGTGCACTATTAAGGCTGCGGTTCACAGGCTCTCCTCCATGCTGCCCAGGCATCCCTCTGTGACCCACAGAGTGATGTCATCGGCATAAAGCGCATGCTTTACTCCGTCGAGAACAGCCAAGCGGGCCGGCAGCTGTGCCATGGCTAAGTTGAGCAGCAGAGGCGACAACACAGCGCCCTGTGGTGTGCCTCGCGTGCCCGGGGAATAGGGGCCGTATTCCTAATCTTGGATGTGAATGTACGCGGCTCTGGCAATAAGAAAGTTTCAGTTGTAGTTGAAGGTGCGCTTGCAGGAGTTGGTAGCACTTAGATGAGCTAAGATGAGTTCGTGCTTGACGTTATCGAAGGCCCCATTAAGGTCAAGCGCTAGAATGATCTTGCCATTGTGGGGTGTTCTACGGGATTATAAACTTCGTGGCGTAGTTGTAGGAGTATGATCTGCGAAGATTTCTCGGGCCTGAAGCCACACATAGATTCGGCGAAATCGTGACGTTCTTCCAAGAAGGGAGAGACACAATCCAGGACCAGGATTCCATTAGCTTCCCCGCACAAGATGTAAGAGAAATGGCTCTGCGATTCTCAGTGTTGATCGGTTTTCATGGCTTTGAAATAAAGGTTACGAGAGACATTTTCCCTGTCTAGTATGAGGGGTGTTTTTTCCGAACAAGACCGCATTATGATAGTCGAGAAGCGACTGAAGTGCTGCATTGTGTAGATTTGCCTGCATTTTACCAGTAATTTTTTCTCGCCCGGAAGCCGTACCTCGCATCATTATGGCTAAAGCGGCGCGAAGATCGTGTAATTGAAATTGGGCATCCAGTGCCGAGTTCTCTCTGTCTATACGCTATGCCTCACGTGTCGTGCTGAGGGCAAAGATGTTGGTTCCATATTGATAAGGCTAGTTGTGTTATAGAGCCGTGGAAATTGTGAAAGGCTGGGTGCAATTGTTTTTGCGTTTGACCTCACGTTTGAGTGGCATCAATCAGAGTGCAGAAGAGTTTCCATGTATTGCAACTGGACATTTGCCTGCTGGCAGTGTTACAGCGATCTACCCAATTTGAGTCGGCGAGCTGGACAGCGTACTCGGCCGCCTTCTATGTGAGATTCAGTATCCGCATGTGGAGTTTGCGGTTGTGTTTTTTCCGGCACTGTTTCTCTGTGATGCTGTGACGGGCCTCCCAAAGATTGAGGAGATGGTTATCTACATCCGGATGACTATCCGTGAGTTGTACATTGGTCCTGTGTTTTCTCATTGTTTCCAGCACAAAGTGAGCCCACTGGGAATAACCGATCTTCAGGGTGGGAGAGTCAGGTAAGAACCACCGGAAGGCTTCCCATTTTGCTAGGTGAGCCTGTGCGATTGGGCATGGTAGGGGCCATGTAGAAAATGTAGTGTTAAAAATGCACTGGTCACTACCGAGGGTTTTCTCGGTATTGAACCAGTCGGCATGTCAGACGTTTCTCGTGAATGATAGGCAGGTGTTGCGGCTGACAGAGTTACCTACACGAGTTAGTTCCACGGGTCTGATTGAAGAGTCACGCCCAGCATGGAAGTAACCTCCGCAAGTTTCCTTCCACGCGTCTTCCATGCGATAGCCCCAAAGCCGGCTACGTGCGTTGAAGTCACCCACCATTAAAAGGGGGTCATGCTCGGCGAGCTTCAGTGCCCTGCTGAAGATATCAGCGAATGTGATGTTTTTGAGTTTAGGTTTGCATTAAATATTGAGGATGTGCAAGGGGGTTTGGTTCTGCGCAGAAGAAGAACCGTGACCATAGTGTACGAGTACGGTATTGAAGTTTCGAGGTCGATGTCTTGCGTAGTTAAGCTTTTATGCACAAGAAGGCAAGTAAATGGGTGCCATTTAAAAGTGTTATAACGCACGGCGTGACCGGGCTCTTGAAGGGCAATGGCAGCGCAGCGCACATGTGCTCAAATGTTTCAAGATAGAGGCGGAAATGGGCCCGTTTGGCCCTATCTTTGAAGTCTATACAGTTCCATTGAATTGAAAAGAGTAACTGAGGTTTTTGGTGTAGCGATATGGACCAGTTAAGATGAGTCGACACATTGAGAATTTGAGGTGGCTGGGAGGGACTCTACAATTATTTCGGCGCCCTGTGCAAGTGGGAGCTCGAAGTCCCTAGAGGTTTCAGCGAGCTTGATGGCGTGTGCAAACTTCAAGGAATGATTAATTGTCCATCAGAGGATCACCCTGTCATGTCTGGGGACTTGCAGGGTAAGAAACGCATAACAGCTGAGGTCTCTGAAGCGTTGCTCTTAGACGAGAACGTTGTCTGCGACCCACAAGAGTGTGGGAACACTCCCAAGTGCACTGCAAAGAACGTGCACTGGCGTTCTAGTGACAAGTGGTCCAAATCGCACACGAACGCTGTGACACACAGTCGGCGTGTCAGGAGAAACGCGTGCACGCACATAGGAGAAGAAAAAATTGAAAGATCTCACGTACATTGGGGATCGATGATATGCAAAGCACGAATGAAGATGGTTGATATGTCACTTTAAAGGGCCCGTAAACCACCAGCGGACGCTCGCATGCTGCTCTCTGTGCCTTTCTTCTATCGAGAACAGCCGACATGACGTCAACTGACGTTGCGTATATTACAAATGACGTTCCGTACCAGAAAAACTGTCATTGGGCAACAGAAAGCCTTTTTCCTGCTATAGCACATACGCGCCTGTAGCGTTTCACCTGGGACGCTAAGGAAGGGCACAGGAGAGGTGGTCACAGGAACGCTCCCTAGTGAGGAAAAAGGCTAAACGAGGAAATGCGTGAAATTCCACCAGCGTTCACTGCACACTCGTATACACATCAGGAACACCACATCTACATTTCTGCGTCTGGGTGGTTTACGGGCCCTTTAAAATCAGCGCAACGTAGAAATGAAGACGTAAATCATGCCATAGATACCTTACATGTCATAATTCTTATGTATGGACGAGTCATGTACCTTCCTCTATTCGAGTCGGTGATACTGAATTGGATATGTTTGGATATTGGAATCGGATATTGGAAAGAAGAAACGCGTGGAGCAGACATTGTCTCAGAGGGCACAGCTTCCAGGAAAAACATGTACGACATACATTGAAGACATATTGAAGCTGTGCAAGATCGTGAATGGGAGGATGTCTGAAGAAGACAAGGTTAGACACGTTCTTAAGGGTACAGCCGAAGACGTGTACAATTTCTTCATTAGGAAAGACTGCTTGAACTCCGTGTCCGACGTGATGAAGCACTGTCGTACCTTTGAATCCCTCAAAATGCGACGAATTTCTCCGAAATTCGGCCACCTGTCCAACGTCCCCACTCTGGCTAGTGTTGAAACTGTGCCGGCTAACGACCTTGCTTTGACCATACGGCAGATCGTCAGGGAAGAGGTGCTTCGATGTCAACAGACCTATTATCGCCCCAGCGAATTTTAGGATGTGTGCGCAAACGAACCAGAACGTGTGCGGACTCCTCTTTCTCTTCCACCATGGCAACCATCGATCAACGCAGCAGATGCTTATGAATATCAAGGCACATGGCAGGCCGAATTCCCCCGTCAACCACCTCCCAACTACGAACGAAGTTTTCGCCCGCCTGTTTACCCAACATCGCCTGCCAACAGTGCCCCTGAAGGGTGGCACCACTATTCCATGCCTTCCGAGAGGAGTCGCTACTCTGAGCAGCCACGTACCCCTCGACCAATTCCGGTATGCTACAACTGTGGCGTCCCGGGTCATCTTGCACGTTTTCGTGACCACCACTCATATCAGCGACAGTCTTGGCACATGTCTCACCAACCTTTCGACCATCCGCACTCCACGTCACGGAAACCACGCGCACCTACCGGGTCAGGCTACCCCTCGCGGGCCTCTGATCGAAGTTTGACGCCACCACCAGCTCACCGTGCTCCACGATCGCCGTTGCCACGGCGACGCGCACGTACACCGCCGACGGAAAACAACAGGTTTTTCCCGCTCAATTTAATCCAAGCGCCAGCCAAATTATTCTAGGCGCCAGTCAATTAATTCCAGCCGCCGCTCAAATTAATCCAGGTGCCATTCATTTTAATCCAAGTGCCACTGAAATTATTCCAACCGCCAGCCGATTTATTCCGGATGCCAGCGAATTTATTCCTGATGACATTGTGACTTCAAAACGACCCAGAATTTTTGGGAATGCGTGGAGTGAATAGCTTTGGAGTGAATTTAACAGGGAAAAACCATGAATGAGTCACTAGTGACACAATGTGACTCGCGCCACATTATCACGCCTATCGCCGGCATAAGCACTATTCAAACCTTCGACATGCATATCACAGAAAACGCCGCCCCCACAGTAATAACTTATTACTTATTAGCCAAGCCAATTATCTCATCACGAGTGACTTAGGTGACGTCCTCACGCATATCACCCACGCACGCACTGTCTCAACCTTCCGTCATGCATATCAAATGAAACGTCTTTGAAAGGGCAGGAGCTTGATACCAAAAACTTGACCAAGCTACCGGATCACCAGCGAGTCAGGGGACGTCATCACAAATATCACTCGTGCACGTAATTTACTCGCCTACCGACATGCATGCCAAACGAAACGTCTCTTGAGAGAGCAATAACGTGGTACTTATGACTCGGCCAACTGACTTGATCACTTGTGATTTAGGTGACGTCATCACGCCTATCACCCATGCACGCAATGTCTAACCTGTAATCATGTATACCAAACGAAACGTCTTTGAGGGGCTAATAAATTGAACGCTGTCAATCGGCCTAGTGACGTGATCACTAGTGACTCGCGTGACGTCATCGCGTCTGACACCCACGCATGCAGTGTCTAACCTGGGTTCATATATATCAAACGAAATGTCTTTGAGAGAGTAATAACTTGAACGCTGTCTCTAGGCCTAATGACGTGATCACTAGTGACTTGCGTGACGTCATCTCGCCTAAGACTCACGCGAGCACTCTCTAATGTGCCTTCATGCATATCAAACAAAACGTCTTTGAAAGGGTAATAACTTGAACGATGTTACTAGGCCTAGTGACGTCATCACTAGTGACTCACGTGACGTCATTACGCCTATCACATACGCACGTGGTGTCCTAACCTGTCTTCATGCATATAAAACGAACCGTCTTTGAGAGTGTAATAACTTTAATGCTGTCATTTGGCCTGGTGACGTCATCACTACTCACTCACGTGACGTCATCATGCCTATCACACACGCACGCGGTGCCCTAACTTGTCTTCATGCATATCAAACGAAATGTCGTTGAGAGAGTAATAACTTGAACGTTGTCACAAGGTCCAGTGACGTCATCACTCGTGACTAGAGTGACGTCATTTCACCTAAAACTCATGCAATCACTCTCTAATGTGCCTTCATGCATATCAAACGAAACGTCTTTGAGACGGTGATAACTTGAACAATGTCACTAGGCCTAGTGACGTCATCACTAGTGACTTACGTGACGTCATCGTGCCTATCACACACGCACGCGGTGTCCTAACTGGTCTTCATGAAAATCAAACGAAATGTCTTTGAGAGTGTAATAACTCGAACGCTGTCACTTGGCGTAGTGACGTGATCACTAGTGACTCGCGTGACGCCATCACGCCTGACACCCAGGCAAGCCCTCTGTAACCTGCCTTCATGCATATCAAACTAAACGTCTTTGATAGAGTAATAACTCGAATGCTCTCACTAAGCCTAGCGACGTGATTACTAGTGACTGACTCATGTGACGTCATTACGTCTATCACACACGCACGCGCTGTCCTAACCTGTCTTCATGCATATCAAACCAAACGTATAAGAGAGAGCAATAATGTCATACTTATGACTCAGCCAACCGACTTGATCACTAGTGACTTACGTGACGTCATCACGACTAACACACATGCAAGCACTCTCTAACGTGCCTTCATGAATATCAAACGAAACGTCATTGAGAGAACATTCACTTGAACACCGTTGCAGGCAGCGTCTGCTAGTAAAAAACTGACTTCTCACGCTGCACAGCCGTTCACCGGCTAACCGGTATATGTAGGCACCGGATCACGCGTTTCGAATTCAGTCAAAGGCGCCAGCACATGGCTTCTGTTTGACTTGACACTTTTCTTGACTCGAGTAGATGCGATGGAAGTAACAGTATTTTAAAGCAGCCGTGGGGTACAACCCAACATCAGCGTCCAACGACTCGTTGAGGGCAACGCTTCTCCTTCATTCAATAAATAGGAATAATAAAGGCAAAATGACAAGTAAGCATTTTATAAACCATATTCAATTACGCAACATTCAACCGATACCCTGACCTCTCTGCGACGCATTTACTCCAGTTCGTCATGTGGGAAGATGTAGACGTCTTTTTTGTTGCATCTGGTGTTTCGTAGAATGCCTTGAAAATGCGGGCAGCCAGGCCGCACTACCGTGAACGGACAGGCGTTCTACACTAAACAGGCACGCTTAATGCAAGCACACTAACCTATAGGAAACGACGTGGCGTAAAATGTAGAAAGGAAGGCACGGGTCAGGCACAGTATTGAATGGCGCATCAGCAAATGGTCACTTGCAAATAGCAATAGTATGTATCTCAAGTATGGGGACTGTCCTCTAATACAACGAATTCGTTTCACAGGATAACCAGATGAAATATTAGTTGGGCCGAAGGAGCGGTAGACAAATATTTTCGTAGCAAGTTTTGGAGCAGGCAGACCATGCGACTTATGCTAGATTACGGATATACAGTGTTATGACTGGAGGCCGGAATAAAGGCAATTGCCTGTTTCGTTTCTTGCGCTCCTATCGTGTCATTTTGACACATGAGCACAAATTAGAGGGCAAGGAGAGCTTTTATAGTGCTTTTATAGTGCCTATATATGCCGATTTTGGACGTTGTAGCCTCAATTCGTATAGGTGCCTGTAAATGCTGTTTTCGAAATCGATGCCTATATAAACGCTATTTAACCTGAAATTTCCCTTTCAATACCACTGGAGCCCGGTATTCATGTTACCCGGCAAAATATAGATTTCGGGACACTGTGGGGTGCAAACTACACTTTATTTCACGAGTTACGTTTAGAACTGTCAAGCCCACAAGGCATTTTGGCCAAAACGGGGTACATTAGCCTCTACACTTGTATGCCATCCATGTCGTGTCGCGTCGTCTGCTCAGCCTCTTTCCAGCGTCCGTTTGGATGCGTAGGGAGCAGGAGGTGCTTCTGTGCAGCGGCAGGATGATGAAGAATGAATGCGAAACTGTGGAGAGTCATCATAGGAAGTAAAGTTCAGATAAAAAAGCAATATCTATGTAGTTTTTGTTTCACTCGTCTATTACATGCGGTGCTTCACTGGGTCACCTGAAAATTTTTACTTAGGCAGTGAAAATAGTTGCGTGTCCTATGAAAAGCTTTGTATCACTACAATTTTTAATTTGATCATTAGAAGCTGCGAAAGCAAGATCTCAGGAGGTAAGCTTGAAACCTTCACCACTAACTCTATGTAGACTTCGCAAGCCCCATTCCGCGCTATTGGTATCAGAGTCACTCGGAGCTGGAGCATCACACGACGTGCATGAGCACGTCATGCGCGCGTAAACTACACTCGCATGAGATGCCCATCTCAGCCCGTGCGCGCAAGCGGTTTTCTGCCGTCTCGATGTTCTTTTGTATTGTACTGCGAGTTTTTTTGGGATGGATCCCTATCTGCGCGCACGTTTGGAGAGGCTGGCTTGGATAACGTATCCTTACCCCGATACACAGCGTCACACCCCTGCAACTTCGGTTAGGGACGATGCACCAAAACCACGCCCAACGTTGTGAATGCTGGCACCGACACGACGCGCGAACGGCGAGAACACCAACGCAAACTAATTGGAGGCACCTTAGTATCGCATCCGATATGAAATTAAATAAATAAGGCGAATAGATTTCGTCTGTGTGTTCTAACATTTTTGTCAACTTTCGAGCTCCTATTTAGGCAACCGTTTGTGCAAATTACACACGTTGTCTCAAATAGTTCTCGCAGTGTCACGTACTACATTGACATATGCAGGACCATTCTATCACCTTCACCATGTTGGGGCGCACGCCCATGAGATGAAGCCGTGTTCAGTTTGGCATATCACCTCTTTATGACGTGCGTAGTACTGCAAATCTTGGTAAATGAGATCTTGAGCGTCTAGTGCATGCATTCCTTTTCGCTTCTCAAAACTCTTGCATTTGTGCAACGACCCTTAAGGTGTTCACAGACAGACAAAAAATTGAGCCTGTGTGGTTAGGCCAATTCAATACGCCGCAAAAAATCCATCTGGTGCTTTGCACTCTGACTATTTGCGCATGTGAAGCCCTTCTCAGCTATGCCCAACAGAAAGAGACCCAGAAGCATGTTTATTCGACGATGCACACTTAACTGACCATGCTCAACTAGAAATGGAGAGACTGTGTTCTGCGAACCCCGCGGGAAAACGCATGTTTACGCTGAACCATTACGCGTTTGTACCATTAAAAACTAAAGCATTTTTGCTTGCTTTCATGTCGTAGAGACAGGTCCCGCACCTGTTTATTGGAAACTTTGAGTTTTGTCAAAGTTTATTGTGCTGTTATTCACAATATCGGAAGCCTAAAACAGTGTTTTGGATGCCCATTTTCGGTGCCTAAATCCCGGTTTTTTGGTGCCTATAGAGCTGGCCTCTATAGGTGCGACCTACCTGACATGTTTTCGCAATGCCGAAGCAAAGATGATGCCTGGTTAAAACATCCACCGTACCTCAAGAAAAAAATGTTGTTCTGATAACGTCAAGCTTGTTAAATTGGTTATGAAATGGGTGATGAAAGAGAACCGCGGCAAGCCCGTGAGAAACAAAATTTATTATTATACAGGCAAAGAAGTTTTCATGAACACGCACCCGTAGTTGTGCTGCTGAGCAGTGTTCTACATATCAAGGCAGTCGAGGGCAGCTTGTACAAAAGTGTAATTGTGCCTATCATAAGTGGCACAGTCCACACTCTGGATGTGCTGCATAGAGCGCCCCGCGGCCTCAACCAGCAGAGCACGGGTATGTTCTTTCTTGAAGTTCTCTCCCGGTGTCGTGAAGAGATCATCCCTCCGCTCACTTAGGAATCCCTTTACACCTGCCTTGAACTTTCAGAAGAGCTCCTCAATCGGATTGAAAAAAGGGCTGTATGGCGGTAGCCACTTGACTGTGTGGTCACTTGCCGCGAGGACAGCCTGTTCGGCGCGGTGGTGCGCTGGTGCGTTGTCAAACAGGAACACTGCCTGTATTCCTGGTTCCTGCTGTGAAAGTTTACTCGACACTTCTGCGAGAAAGTCATTGAAGACAGCCCAGTGGACGTTGTCGACAATTGTCCAATGAAGAATGCCATTCGCTTACATGCAGGCTATAACATTTACATTCGCCCCCTTCGCACTAGTTGACAAACGCCATGCTGGAGAACCTCGTTTCGCCCTTCCGAAACTGCGCGAGCACCATATGTTGAAGTTGGTGCTCGCGGTAGCCACTTGTGATACAAGTGATACAAGTGATACAAATTCTAGTGATACAAAGCTTTTCATTGGACACGCAACGATTTCCACTGCCTAAGTAAAAATTTTCAGGTGACCCAGTAAACCACCGCATGTAAATGATGAATAAAACTAAAACTACATAGATATTGCTTCTTTATCTGCACTTTACTTCCCATGATGACTCTCCACAGTTTCGCATTCATTCTTCATCATCCTGCTGCTGCACAGAAGCACCTCCTGCTCCCTACGCATCCGAACGGACGCTGGAAAGAGGCTGAGCAGACGACGCGACATTGATGGCATACAAGTGTAGAGCCTAATGTACCCTCCTTTTGGCCAAAATGCCTTCTGGGCATGACAGTTCTAAACGTAACTCGTGAAATAAAGTGTAGTTTGCACCCCACAGTGTCCAGAAGTCTATATTTTGCCGGGTAGCATGAATACCGGGCCCCAGTGGCACTTGAAAGCGAAATTTCAGGTTAATTAGCGTTTATATAGGCATCGATTTTGAAAAGAAGCATTTACAGGCACCTAGACGAATTGAGGCTACAACGTCCGAAATAGGCATATATAGGCACTATAAAAGCACTATAAAAGCTCTTCTTGCCCACTAGTTTTTGCTCATGTGTCACAATGACACGACAGGAGCGCAAGAAACGAAACAGACATTTGCATTTAATCTGGCCTCTAGTCAAAACACTGTATATCCGTAATCAAGCATAAGACGCATGGTCTGCCTGCTCTAAAACTTGCTACAAAAAGATTTGTCTACCACTCTTTCGGCCCAACTAATATTTCGTCTGGTTATCCTGTGAAATAAATCCGTTGTAACACAGGGCAGTCCCCATACTGGAGATACATACTATTGTTATTTGAAAGTGGCCATTTGCTGATGCACCATTCAATGCTGTGCTTGACTCGTGCCTTTCTTTCTACATTCTACACCACGCCGTTTCTTATACGTTAGTGTTCTTGGAATAAGCGTGCCTGTTTAGTGTAGAACGCCTGTCCGTTCACGGTAGTGCGGCCTGGCTGCCCGCATTTTCAAGGCATTCTACGAAACACCAGATGCAACAAAAAAGACGCCTACATCTTCCCACACGACGAGCAGGAGTAAATGCGTTGCAGAGAGGTCAGGGTATCGGTTCAATGTTGCGTAATGAAGTATGGTTTGGAAAATGCTTAATTGCCATTTCACCTTTATTATTCCTATTTATTGAATGAAGGAGAAGCGTTGCCCTCAACGAGTGGTGGGACGCTGATGTTGGGTTGTACCTCACTGCTGCTTGAAGGTACTGTTGCTTCCCTCGCATCTACTCGAGTCAAGAAAAGCGTCAAGTCAAACAAAAGCCATGTAAAGACGCCTTTGACTGAATTCGAAACGCGCGATCTGGTGCCTACATATACCGGTTAGCCGGTGAACGGCTGTGCAGTGCGAAAAGTAGGTTTTTCACTAGCAGACGCTGCCTGCAACGGCCTTCAAGTGAATGTTCTCTCAATGACGTTTCGTTTGATATTCATGAAGGCACGTTAGATAGTGCTTGCATGAGTGTTAGTCGTGATGACGTCACGTAAGTCACTAGTGATCAAGTTGGTTGGCTGAGTGATAAGTATGGCATTATTGCTCTCTCTTAGACGTTTCGTTTGATATGCATGAAGACAGGTTAGGACCGGCGTGCGTGTGTGATAGACGTGATGATGTCACATGAGTCACTAGTAATCACGTCGCTAGGCCTAGTGAGAGCATTCGAGTTATTACTCTTTCAAAGACGTTTCGTTTGATATGCATGAATGCCGGTTACAGAGTGCTTGCGTGGGTGTCAGGCGTGATGGCGTCACGCGAGTCACTAGTGATCACGTCACAAGGCCAAGTGACAGCGTTCGAGTTATTACAATTTCAAAGACGTTTCGTTTGATATTCATGAAGACAGGTTAGGACACCACATGCGTGTGTGATAGGCATGATGACGTTCTTGAGTCACTAGTGATGATGTCACTAGGCCTAGTGACATTGTTCAAGTTATTACCCTCTCAAAGGCGTTTTATTTGATATGCATGAAGGCACAATAGAGAGTGCTTGCGTGAGTCTTAGGTGAAATGACGTCACGCAAGTCACTAGTGATGACGTCACTGGACCTTGTGACAATGTTCAAGTTTTTACTCTCTCAAAGACGTTTCGTTTGATATGCATGAAGACAGGTTAAGACACTGCGTGCGTGTGTGATAGGTGTGATGACGTCACGTGAGTCACTAGTGTGACGACACGAGGCCAAGTGACATCGTTCAAATTATTACCCTTTCAAAGTCGATTTGTTTGATATGCATGAAGGCACATTAAGTGCTTGCGTGAGTCTTAGGTGAAATGACGTCACGCTAGTCACGAGTGATGACGTCACTGGACCTTGTGAAAACGTTCAAGTTATTACTCTCTCAACGACGTTTCGTTTGATATGCATGAAGACAGGTTAGGACACCACGTGCGTGTGTGATAGACGTAATGACGTCACGTGATTCACTAGTGATGACGTCACTAGGCCTAGTAACACTGTTCAAGTTATTACCCTTTCAAAGACTTTTAGTTTGATATGCATCAAGCACATTATAGAGTGCTTGCATGATTTTTAGGTGAACTGACGTCACGCAAGTCACTAGTGATGACGTCACTGGGCCTAGTGACAGAGTTCAAGTTAATACTCTCTCAAAGACGTTTCGTTTAATATGTATGAAGACATGTTTGGACACTGCGTGTGTGTGTCTGATAGGCATGATGACGTCACATCACTCACTAGTGATCACGTCACTAGGCCTAGTGCCAGCGCTCAAGTTATTACCCTTTCAAAGACGTTTCGTTTGATATATATGAACTCAGGTTAGACACTGCGTGTGTGGGTGTCAGGCGCGATGACGTCACACGAGTCACTAGTGATCACATCACTAGGCCGATTCACAGCGTACAATTTATCAGCCTCTCGAAGATGTTTCATTTGGTACACATGATGGCGGGTTAGACATTGCTTGCGTGGGTGATAGGCGTGATGACGTCACCTAAATCACAAGTGATCAAGTCAGTTGGCCGAGTCATAGGTACCACGTTATTGCTCTCTCAAGAGACGTTTCGTTTGGCATGCATATCGGCAGGCGAGTAAATTACGTGCACGAGTGATATTTGTGATGACGTCCCCTGACTCACTGGTGATCCGGTAGCTTGGCCAAGTTTTAGGTATCAAGCTCCTGCCCTTTAAAAGACGTTTTATTTGATATGCATGACAGAAGGTTAAGACAGTGCGTGCGTGGGTGATATGCGTGAGGACGTCACCTAAGTCACTCGTGATGAGATCATTGGCCTGGTTAATAAGTATCAAGTTATTACTGTGTGGACGGCATTTCGTGTGATATGCATGTCGAAGGTGTGAATAGTGCTCACGTGGGTTATAGACGTGATAAAGTCGCGCGAGTCACATTGTGTCACTAGTGACTCATTCACGGTATTTACCTGTTACATTCACTCCAAAGCTATTCACTCCACGCATTCCCGAAAATTCTGGGTCGTTTTGAAGTCACAATGCCATCAGGATTAAGTTGGCTGGCATCCGGATTAATTCGGCTGGCGGTTGGATTAATTTCAGTGGCACTTGGATTAAAATGAATGGCACCTGGATAATATGAGTGGCGGCTGGATTAAATTGACTGGCGCCTAGATTATTTTGGCTGGCGCTTGGAATAAATTGAGCGGGAAAACCGGTAGTCTGTCCTGCCAGTGGGGGTGAGGCCGCGACATCACAGGTGCTACCTACAGATATACCCCCGTCAGCATTTTTGTTGAAGAACAAAGTTCATGTAGTTGTCGATGGAGTGGCTACTATGACACTTGTGGATACAGGCGTGACAGTCTTGGTGATGAGTGTAAATTTTAAAAACCTGCTAGGACCAAAAGTGATGTTTCGCCTGAACCGTGGGGTGACATTTCGTGGTGTAAGTGGTGATGTGTTGTGTCCGGTGGGATATTGTACTGTGGACGTCTCACTGTGTGGTATGGTGTTTTGCACAGAGTTTGCGGTTTCCGTGGTCTACACATGACGTTGTCTTGAGTATTGACTTCTTGTGTGAGTGTGAGGCAACTGTAGACTGCAGAAGTGGGCATTTTCCTATACATGGTACTTTCCCAACGGCACTCTTGGAAAATTCCTGTCCGGAGGAATGCATCTTTTTTGTCTCCGTGGATAGAGTCGTTCCTGCATTTTCTGCTGTGTGTGTTCCCGTGACATGTTCCAGCAACAACTGTGGCACGTTTGACGCCAAGCTCGAACCGATTCCCTTGGCATGCCTGAAAAAGAACATTCTCATTTCCTGTTGTATAGGGTCAGTCGTTGATGGACGGGCAGGTATGTGGACAATGAACAGTTCCATGAAGCCTGCAAATCTGCCAGGTGGCATGAAACTTGCAGTATTTAGACCCGAGTCATGTACGACGCTGGTTGCGCCTGTTGATGCTACAAGCTAAAATGAACATCTAGGCTTAGAAGGTTCAGAAGATGCCCAAATACTACAAATGGTCAGCCTGTCACATGACCAATGTGAACGTCATACACTGCTCGACGTTCTATTTAAGCACTCGAAAGTGTTCGATTTTTCTAATTGCAGCCAAAGGCCCTTAATCCCAGCGTCCCGGATACTTCATCAGATCCACACCTAGTCGGCGCATCCCACTAGGCAAAAACCTTACCGAGTGGCACCATCGGAGCGCACGATCATCAACGAGCAAGTCTAATAAATGCTTGAAAAGCGAATACTACAGGAATCGGCAAGTCCGTAGGCTGCTCCCGTCATTCTAGTGAAGAAGAAGGATGGTACGTAGAGGTTTTGCGTTGCCTACCGCCGACTGGATTCTGTTACCAAGAAAGATGTGTGTCCACTGCCGCGCATCGATGACGCTCTAGACTGCCTGCATTTCACGTCCTACTTTTTCTATGTCGACCTGAGATGAGGTTACTGGCCAAGTCCGATGCACGGAACTGACAAAGAAAAGACGGCATTCAACGTTATGCCACTCGCATTATGTAATGCTCCTGCGACATTCGAAAGATTTATGGACTCTCTATTGCGTCGTTTAAAATGGCATATATGCATGTGTTACCTTGATGATGTAATTTTTGGACGTACATTTGAGGAGCACAACACTCGCAGAGACCTCGTGCTCAGCTGCATTGGAAAAGCTGGCCTTGTATTGAATTAAAAAAGTGCCACTTTCGCGAGCGACAGACATTGGTGTTAGGACATCTCGTCGACAAAGATGGCATTAGACCTGACCCACAAAAGACAGCAGCCGTTGAATCGTTCGAGCGTCCTAAATCTGTGAAACAACTGCGTAGCTTTATCGGGCTCTTCTCGTATTTCTGCCGGTTCGTACCCAAGTTTTCGGATGTCGTTCAGCCCCTGACTAGCCTTCTACGCAAGAACAGCCCGTTTTAGTGGACCTCCGATTGTGATGCCGCTTTTCACAAGCTGAAGTGTTTGTTAACTTCGTAGCCAATACTGCGGCATTTCAATCCTTCGTCGCCCACGGAAATTCACACAGACGCAAGTAGCATCGGTATCGGTGCCGTTCTCGTTCAGCGTTCTGGCAAGAAGGAACACGTTGTGGCGTACGCAAGTCGTTCTTTAAGCAAGCCTGAACGCAACTGCACAGTGACCGAACAGTAATGCCTAGCGGTAGTCTTTGCCGTGCAACGGTTTCGCTCATACATCTATAGTCGCCCATTCACTATCGTCACAGATCACCATTCCTTGTGTTGGCTGTTCAACCTTCGTGACCCATCCAGCCGCCTCGCACGGTGGGCCATTCGTTTGCAAGAACATGTCTTCACCATTTCATACAAGAATGGTCGTCTACACTCTGATGCAGATTGCCTCTCCAGAATGCCGCTACCATCGACAGATTGTTAAGGTGATAACTTGACTACCTTATTGCTTCCCTGTCGTCTGGCTTAGCCGATGCCGTGACTTTTGCCGCTGAGCAGCGTGATGACCCAAGCTTGAAAGCTCTTTTCCCTGGAGCGAGAAATTCATTAAGCGGAGGCCGATTCTACGTCCGAAAGGGTCTTGTTTACCAGAGAAAATTGTCCACGATGGGCGCCCGCTTTCTGCTAGTTGTTCCTGCGTCCCTCCAAATGTCTGTTTTGCGTTTCACGCATGATGACCCAACCTCTGGCCATCTAAGCACCACGCGAACACTTTGTCGCACGAAAGAGCGGTTTTAGTGGCCGAAAATGAGCAAGACAATGCAGAACTACGTGGCCAGCTGTACGCAGTGCCAGAGCCACAAGCGGTCCTCCTCGGGTCCAGTTGGTCACCTGCAACCTGTAAAGCCTCCCGGTTCCCCTTTTGAAAAGCTCGGCATTGATATTATGGGACCATTTCCACGCTCCTAAAAAGGTAACCGGTCGATAATTGTATGCGCAGACTACTTGACGCGGTACTGCGAGATGGCTGCCTTATGCTCCGCCACCCGCGGCAGTCCAGGTTTCAGGGTTCCTGTTGCATTTAGTCATTCTTCGACACGGACCTCCTCGCGTGATATTAAGTGACCGTGCACGACAATTTACCGCTGATGTTGTCGAATGTTTACTTCGTTTGTGTGCCTCTAAAATCCGACACTCAACTGCGTATCATCCACAAACTAACAGCCTCACCGAGCGCACAAACCGAACGTTGATCAACAAGTTGTCAATGTACGTCGCCTCCAACCGCAAAAACTGGGATGAAGTTTTACCATTCGTCATGCACGCCTTCAACACGTAGAAACACGAAACGGCAGGCTACAGCCCTTTCTAGCTGCTCTGCGCTCGCTCACCTCGACACACGCTGGACACTATCTTTCCTTTCGTCGTCCATGACGATTTAACAATTGCGGAAACTTTGTGTTGTGCGGAAGAGCAACGTCGACTTGCCTGCCTACGTACACTGGCAGCGCAAGAGTCCTCCAAAACTCGCTACGACAGTCAACACATGCATGTAACCTATGCCCCCGGTGATCTTGTGTTGGTGTGGACCCCAATACGCAGACGTGGCTTGAGCCAAAAGCTACTGGCACACTACGCCATTCCTTTCGTGATGCTCCATCGTCTCAGCGAGGTCAACTATGAAATTGCACGTGTCACCACTAGTGGCCGATGTTCATGCAAGACAGAGGTGACGCATGTTGCCCACGTGAAGCCGTTTACACGAAGGATACAAGAATGACCCGCTCATTCTGGGCCTGCGCTGTGGATTGCCGATTTATCGCTCAAGTGGAAAACGCCTGCACGGACTGATCATCTTTTCATCGACTCAGCGGACGGAACATCGAATTGGCTGCACAACTCAGTGACGTCGACCATACAGGATATAAAGTCTCCGGTCGAGCCCTGTCTTCTCAGAGGGCATGGCGGCACTCGTCGGAGCAGCATGTTTGATTCTGCTTGGCTTGTTGTGCAGGTCAGTTTTTGCAACACGTTTTCTGGATTTCATTCAAGTTCATACACTGCTATAGTGCTGCCGTGCCCTCAATGATGTATTCATGTTGTCATAGATTGCTGGTCTGTTTTTCTGCTCCTGTTATGTGGCGATGTGGGAAGTAATCCTGGTCCCGAGATAGAACAAATGTTGAAGGATATTAGGCTTCAGTTAAAAGAGCTAAAGGAAGCGGACACAAAGCGCGATGCCACACTTTCTGAGGTAAATGCGAAGCTGTCAAAACTAGACGAGGTTCTGAAAATATCGAAGGCAAACGAAGAAAAGATACAGAAACTGGAGGGAACAGTACAGCGGTTGGAGAAGGCTTTGGCTGGGCAGGACCGGAGACTGAACGATTATGAAAATCGTTCACGCAGAAAAAATGTAGTCGTCTTCGGAATCCCTGGGGAACCAAAAGAAACAAGGCAGGATCTAGAGGATAAAGTTTTGCGTAAGGTTTTCGGCGAAACACTTGGTGTTTCCGTCAGGTCTGTAGAACGAATTCACCGAATAGGAAGGCTGCAAAAAGACCGCCACAGGTCAGTTATCCTCCGGCTGTACGACTACAACGAAAAAATGGAATTGTTTAGGAACTGCCCAAAGCTCAAAGGTTTTGAAGTGTTGATCTCCCACGATTATTCTCAAGCCACACAGCGCATAAGAAATAAGTTGTGACAATCTGTATTACAGGACAAGCGTACTGGTGATAAGATGCAATTGGTGCATGACAAGTTGTTTCTAAACAATGACGTTTATGGGTGGGACGACACAGCTGGTCGCAGGGTGTTTCTACGTAAGTCTTCCCGCGCGGAAAAATGAAAAACCCAAAATAAAACTGAGCATGCGCAAAAGACTCTCCGATTGCTGTGCCTGAATGCTCAAAGTGTATGCAACAAGCAAGAGCACCTCGAGCTCCTTTTGCTTTCTTACGACCCACACGTAGCAGTAATATCGGAGACATGGTTGCACCCTCAAATTCCAGATAATTGCATATTTCCTCCTTCATACACATGTTATCGGAAAGATCGTCAGACAAGAGGGGGCGGAGTTGCTATCCTTGTTAAACGCGAGGTATCATCCGTTTCCTTGCCTGATATTAATAGCTGCCACGAAAGTGTTTTTGTTGTAAAGCTGTAATTGCTGGTAACCCTATTATTATTGCGGGAGTCTATAGGCCCCCTGGCGCCCCACCGGCTTTCTTGATAGACGTGTACGAGCACTTAGAAAAATACCGAAATCAAAATCATCATTGCAGGTGATTTTAATATGCCAGGCATGCACTGCGAATCAATGAAATGTGGTTCTATTGATGTGCAGAGTGCTGAAATATTACTAGACATGTCGCTTGCTTACTCCCTTACGCAAACAGTCCTTGATCCTACGCGCGTGACACGTTCAGCTTCTTCAATACTAGATCTCGTTTTCAGTTCCACAAGTTTTGAATCCTGTATAGTAACAGTTTTGGATGGCATTTCTGATCACAAATTGGTCAATTTCAATTGTTCTTTACCTCGTAGAACAAGGCCATGTAGACCTGAGCCCGTAGTTGTAAAACAGTATTCTGCTGCAGACGATTTCCAGATTGTTCACTACCTAGAAGAAGCTTTGCTATCATTTTGCGACGGCAGTGTTAACTCGCTACGGACACGTTTCAAATTTTATTGCCACTTCTGCGTTCGCAATTTCGTTCCAGATAAACTTAAAAAAGTTGGCCGTACAAACCCCTGGATAACGCGCGATCTAATTCACCTAAAACGCAAAATTAAAAGGCGAAAAAAGCAAAAAATAGCTAATGATGTAGTTCTGCACGATCTAAGAGATACTTTAGCATCCAAGTTGAAGGAGGCTAGGGAACATTATTACACCGAGACACTAGGCCGCTTTGCGTCAGAGAGTCCACGAAAATTTTACCAGTTCTCACAAAACAAAGACAATCGTATCCCTGATGAAATAATGAACGGAGAAACCGCTGTCACAAATAAAAACGAAATAGCAAACGCATTTATTTCCTACTTTCAGAGCGTTTTCTCAAGACCACAAAACTTGAGTATTATGACGGTGCCAGGTCCTTCAAGCCTAATAAATATATCCTTGGAAGGGGTGACAGAACTATTATTGCGGCTAGACGTAAAAAAATCGACCGGCCATGACGGTATCCCAGCTTTTTCTAAAGAGGTATGCTGAAATATATGTAGATTCCTAGTAATAATATTTGATGTTTCGATTAAAACTAGTTCAGTGCCAGTGATTGGCTGCTAGCACGTGTAATTCCGGTATTTAAGAAAGGTAACAGATTATTAGTCAGCAATTATCGACCAATCTTTCTTACCTGTATTTGTTGCAAATTACTTGAACATATTGTCACGAGGTCGTGACGGGGCCAGAGACAGGAAACTTCGTGTTGGGATTTAACTGTTTATTTGGGCGAACCTGTGCCCGGTAAAGGGAAAGTCTAATTACAGCAGCAGTCTTTCACAGATAGCAGTCTCGGACTGATAGTGGCGAACGCAGCGTCGGCCTTCGATCAACAACTGACAAGCGGCGAAGCGCGTCGGCATTTATACCCTTGCCGTCGAGTGTTCTAGCGTTATCGTTGGCGGTGGCGTAGGTTCCAGAACAACCTGTACCGTTCGCACGTCTTGTGTTCGACATCGACGTACAGTGACAGCATGTCGGCGATCGTCTTGTTAAGCCGCTCGGTGAGGCCGTTGGTCTGTGGGTGGTACGCTGTCGTCCGGCGGTGGTTTGTTTGGCTGTATGCCAAGATCGCTTGAGTTAAGTCGGCAGTGAATGCCGTTCCTCTGTCGGTGATAAGGACCTCCGGGGCGCCGTGACGTAGGACGATATTTTCGACGAAGAACGTAGCTACCTCGGATGCACTGCCTTTTGGCAGCGCTTATGTCTCGGCGTAGCGGGTGAGGTAGTCGGTAGCTACCACGATCCACTTCTTTCCGAAAGCCGACGTCGGGAACGGCCCCAGTAGGTCCATACCAATCAGCTGGAAAGGTCCGCAAGGTGGATCAATTGGCTGCAGAAGTCCCGCTGGCCTTGTCGGCGGTGTCTTGCGTCGCTGACAGTCCCGGCATGTCCTCACATAATGAGTGACGTCGGTGGTAAGACGTGGCCAGTAGTACCTTTCTTGTATCCTCGCGAGCGTGCGGGAAACACCAAGGTGCCCTGCCGTCGGATCGTCGTGCAGGGCCTGCAGGAGTTCTGGTCGCCGAGCTGAAGGCACCACAAGGAGGTACTTAGCTCGAAGCGGTGAAAAGTTTTTCTTTTGTAGAAGACCGTTTCGTAGAAAGAACGACGCAAGTGCGCACTTGAATACCTTCGGTACTTCGGCGGTCCTGCCTTCGAGGTATTCTATTAGGGCTTTAAGTTCCGGGTCGGCCCACTGTCGTTCAGCGATGTCATCGGTAGTTATCGTTCCCAAGAAGTAGTCATCATCCGAGTCGTCGAGCAGCGGTTGGTCGACAGGCGCACGAGAGAGACAGTCAGCGTCGGAGTGTTTTTTGTCGGACTTGTAAATGACAGTAATGTCATATTCTTGAAGTCTCAGGCTCCATCTTGCGAGGCGACCTGAAGGCGACCTTCAAGGTGGCTAGCCAACACAAGGCGTGGTGGTCGCTCACAACTTTGAAGGGCCTGCCGTAGAGGTAGGGGCGAAATTTCGACGTAGCCCAGATGATGGCGAGGCACTCCTTTTCTGTTGTGGAATAATTTGCTTCTGCTTTGGATAGCGATCGGCTGGCGTAACTAATAACCCTTTCAAGTCCGTCAGCCCTCTGCACAAGAACGGCGCCAAGACCTACGCTGCTTGCGTCAGTATGTTTTTCTGTCTCGGCGAATTCGTCGAAATGGGCAAGTAACGGAGGCGTCTGGAGGCGATGTTTAAGCTCCTGGAAAGCATTTCATCAACTTGTCTCTTCATTGCCTCACGTTCTCGCGTCGAAACCCTGTACGGACTCTGACGAAGTGGTCTAACATTTTCTTCGGTTATGATTCGGTGTTTCGTGATTGGGGTCTGCCGAATTTTCGATGACGACGAAAAGCAATCTTCGTATTGCAGGAGCAGGGCCTTGAGCTGTTCTTGCTTATCGTTCGGAAGTCTGGGATTGACGTCGAAAGCTATGGGAGGGGCTTGGTTCCTCTGAGCAGGTTCCACAGAATCGGCGAGGGCGAAAGCACTTCTGGCTTCGACAATTTCTTCGATGTATGTGACCGTTGTTCCTTTGTTCACATGTTTGTACTCATTGCTGAAATTCGTGAGCATAACCGTTGCTTTGCCTCCCCGCAGCTTTGCAATTCCTCTTGCGACGGATATATTTCGGGTGACCAACAGATGCTGACAGCCTTCAACGACGCCTTCCAAGTCAGGTGATTTAGGAGCGCCGACTGAAATAATGACGCTTGAGCGAGGCGGAATGATGACTTGTTCTTCCAGCACATTCAAGGCATGGTGTTCTGACGGCGTTCGCGGTGGTAGTGCTTCTTCTGAGGATAACGTTATCGACCTTGTTTTTAGGTTGATGACAGCACCATGGAGGCATAAGAAGTCCATGCCAAGAATGACATCTCTCGAGCAATGCTGTAGGACTACGAAGTCTGTAGGATAAATACGGCCGTTGATGGTGACTCTCGCTGTGCAGATTCCAGCAGGCGTTACGAGAAGACCTGCGGCTGTGCGGATTTCAGGGTCTTTCCAAGCTGTCCTAGCTTTCTTTAACTTCGCGGCGAACGACCCACTGATGACAGAATAGTCGGTTCCAGTATCGACGAGAGCAGTCACACTGTGGCCGTCGATAAGAACGTCGAGGTCGCTAGTTCGCCGTCTCGCATTACAGTTAGGGCTTGGCGTCGGGTCACGGCTGCGTCGGCTTGTTCCGCTGCTTCCATATTGCGTCGTCCGGCCACCTTCGGTAAGTGAGCTTTTGCCTTCAGGGCTTTGCCTGGTTGGTGTTGTGTTCAAAAAGCTCCGTCGCGTCGGCGTCGTCGTCGGAGGATCTTCGGTAGTTCATCGCACAGCATCCGCACCTCCATCGGTTGCTGCCCTTAGTTTCCCGGATACGGGCTAGGAGACCGGCCCCGCGTTGGGCCAGAGTACTGCCGGGGGTGCGGTGACATGCGGCGGCTGGGCGACGGCGAACGGAAAGGACTTCGTGGTGTCCATTGAGTTCCTGCCAGGTAGTCGGCGATGTCACGTGGCCGATCTCCTGGCTGCGGACGCGGTGCATTGACGGCGAAGCCACGCAGTCCCATCTGTCGGTACTGGCGACGGCGGTATGTGTGCCCGGCCTCGCCGCAGTGGTAGCAGAGCGGGCGGTTGTCAGGTGCACGCCAAACGTCCGTTTTCCTCGGTGCACTGCGCTGGCCCGCTGGGGAACGGTAGGACGTCGGTTGGGGTGGTGGCGGCGGTGGCGCCTGGCGACGGAAGTGTGACGGGGCGGCGTTTTGGCGTGGACTGGGAGGAGCGTTGTGGCGCACTGCAGCGGCGTAGCTCACAGTTTCTGGCTCGGGCGGCGGTGTTTCGGGCATTCGAAGTGATTGCCGGACTTCTTCTCGCACAATGTCGGCGATCGAATCCACTTGAGGCTGCGCCGAAGGCACGGCTCTTCCCGCACGATCGCTCGGATCGTTTCACGCAGGTCGTCGGAGTCACTGGCTTGAGCAGCAGCGCATTCTGGAGTCAGGCGACGAATATACTGTCTGGTGCGCATGTCCAGCGTTTTTTCGATGGTTGTCGCCTCGGATACAAGTTCTTGGACGGTGTTCGGTGGATTCCTCATTAGTCCCGCGAAGAGCTCCTGTTTGACCCCTCGCATGAGGAAACGAACTTTCTTTTCCTCAGGCATGTCTGGGTCAGCGTGACGGAATAGGCGGGTCATCTCCTCTGTGAAAATTCCAACCATTTCATTTGGTAGCTGAACCCGGGTCTCGAGTAGAGCAGCGGCCCTCTCTTAGCGAGCGACGCTTGCGAACGTTTGCAGAAATGCGCCGCAGAAGACATCCCACGTTCGGAGCGTGGACTCTCGATTCTCTAGCCAGGTCCTTGCGGTGTCTTCCAGGTAGAAGTACACACGACGGAGCTTTTCTTCGTTGTCCCAGTGGTTGAGGGCGGCCACACGGTCGTATGTTTCTAGCCAGGTTTCCGGGTCTTCAAACGATGAGCCATGGAACGTTGGTGGTTTCCTGGGTTGATGAATGACGATCGCGGGCTGGGACGCTCCGGTTGTCATTGTCGCTGCAGTCGAGGTCATGGTCTTGGTCTTCCACGCCTTGTCTTGTAGAAGGCCGTACTCCGGTGGGAGACCTTGCTGTCGGCGGCTCGTTCACTGCTCTTGGTTGGCGTCGGTGTCTTCTCCGCGACGGGGGCTGGGTTCACGGCTTGACGGGGGCGTCCGGTACATGAACGAAGCAGCACCTCCACCAGATGTCACGAGGTCGTGACGTGGCCAAAGACAGGAAACTTCGTGTTGGGATTTAACTGTTTATTTGAGCGAACCTGTGTCCGGTAAAGGGAAAGTCTAATTACAGCAGCAGTCTTGCACAGATAGCAGTCTCGGACTGATAGCGGCGAACGCAGCGTCGGCCTTCGATCAACAACTGACAAGCGGCGAAGCGCGTCGGCATTTATACCCTTGCCGTCAAATGTTCTAGCGTTATCGTTGGCGGTGGCGTAGGTTCCAGAACAATCTGTACCGTTCGCACAGTGGGCGTGGTCTTATCGAATTGATCTACTACAGTCCGGAACCTTCTCGAAACCTGCAGGCGCGGTTTGCGCCGAGAATCGTGTGGTGTTTCGTAACGATAACAAAAACTTGTGAAATGGAATGTGGCAATGTTATAGCAAATATTTTAATACTTTCCTTGAACAAAATAATGTAATTCATAGCACGCAACATGCCTTCCGACGGGGAGTATCTACCACCACACAATAATTAGCAACTGTTAACGAGTTCTCCAAAGTTTTGGACAAGTCTGGACAGGTTGATGTCATCTTTATGGACTTTTTCAAGGCCTTTGACAAGGTCCCGCATATCAAGCTAATAGATAAAATGAAGGATATTGGCATTTCTTCGGAAATAATTAACTAGGTCATAGCATACTTAACGAACAGAAAACAGTACGTAGATATAAACGGTTTCACCTCTGGTTATTTGGGGGTGTTATCTGGAGTCCCGCAAGGGTAAGTTCTCAGGCCAATACTATTTAATATTTATAATAACAATTTAGTTCAAGCCATCCGACCTGGCGTGTCTGTTAAGTTATTTGCAGACGATTGCATAATTTTGAACACCATAAATTCTATCTCTGACCAGCGTGACTTGTGTGAGAACTTAATCTACATAAAAGAATGGCGCAAAAAGTGGGAAATGGTAATCAATTTTGAGAAAACTGCATATTTATGTCTGAGTAACAAAATCAGAAAACTGGAGTTTACTTATAATGTAGGTGGATACGCTATCAGGCAAGTAGAAGAATTCAAGTACTTGGGCGCAACGATTACATCGAAGCTTAGCTGGACAGCACATATTGATGGTATATGTTCTGCTGCCAGGAGAAAATTAGGCTTTCTAAAATATAAATTGGGTCGCTCTTCTAGTTCACTAAAACTTAGAGCCTATAAAGTCATAGTTCGTCCTTCTCTTAAATATGCCAGCATTGTGTGGGACCCCCACACAGCTGGTAATATACAGAAAATAGAAAAATTACAACGATTAGCTGCTCGATTTATATACAACCGGTGTAGATGTCGCGATTCGCCGTCAGCCCTGTTGCAGGATGCCAACCTCCAACTTTTGGCCGATCGAAGGAAAACTGCACGGCTTAACTTTTTCCGCCTTTTATACTTTTCCGGTTCAGGATTGCATGCACCAGATTACATAACACAGGACACAACCAGGGCTTCACGTCATACCATAGTCGTAGCATTACACCTATATTTGCACGCACGAACATTTACAAGTATTCATTTTTCCCGAGAACTGTCTCTGATTGGAATGTTCTACCCCTTGATTCCCCTATGCTCGACACGCCGAGATGATACTATACCCTTTTCTTGTCGCTTAAGTCTGCTTCTTTGCCTGTATTTGTCCCTTGTTTTTCACGAATTTTTAATGTACATGAATTTTGTTCTGCAGTGAATGTATACTGCAGCGGAAGTGTGTGTATGTAGAAGAATTTTGAACTGTATCGCCCTCTCCTGCATGGACCATACTTGGTCCGCAGTATGTGATAAATAAATAAATAAAATAAAAATGACTCGCCCAGAGGGCTTTGTCTGAGACCGGAGGAATGATAAGAAGTATCACTACCAGGAAAAACAAGGGAAGCGCTGGTAGAATGAAGACGACGTTGCCTCCACTGCGATCCCTTTGAGTGGGTACGAGCCATGGCGGTGGAAATCATCATCATTATACTGTGATCGCGGACTCAGGGCCCATTAAAAACTTCCATAAGTTACCTTGCCTTGTGTAACAATATGTTTAGATAGCAAAACAGCCGCGAGAACGCTATGAGCGTAGCATGTAGTCATGTTTTACATGACACGCATATCATGAATATTGTGTTTGGACGTGTCATTTACCTTCGTCGTCTATACACGTCACTTGATACCAAATTTTGTGTATGTGGAGTTAGCGAAGGGGTGGCGAGCGCGCTATCAGCATATCATGTAGTCGTGTTCTACACGACTACATGATACATCCCGTAATACCAAATTTCATATATGTGAAGCTAGCGAAACGGCCGCTAGCGCATCATGAGCGTGGCATGCAGTCATGTTGTTACATGACACGCATCTCTTGATTACCATGTTTTCACTACTCACATATATACGTCGTTCATTCGAGTCCCCTAATGAGAAATTAGGTATATGTGAAGCTAGCGAAACGGTCGCGAGCGCCTAATGATCGTAGCATGTAGTCATGTTTTACATGACACACATGCCATAATTATTACGTTTGGACGTGTCATTTACCTTCGCAGTTCGTTCGCATCACGTAATGCCAAATTTGGTGAATGTGAAGCTAGCAAAACGGCCGGGAGCACATCATGAGCTTAGCATGCAGCCACGTTGTCAATTGATATTAAGCTTGCATCAGTCACATACCATCGTCATTCACTCGTGTCCTGTAATACCAAGTTTGGTAATCGTGAACCTAGTGAAACAGCCTCGAGTGTATCATGAGTGTGCAAAGTAGTCATGGCTCATGACTTGCATGACATGCATGTCATGATATATATGTTAGGGTTTGCCACTTGTGTTCGAGATGCAGTTATGTGATACTATACCAGCTTCGCAACAGGTCATGTAAACGAAACCACCACAATCGAAGCAAGATCATGAAAAATAAATCGTGTCATTCATAATATACAAATAGTGATTCTCATGTTATGATTAGTCAATTATGCTCGTCACACTGTCGTATGTTATCCCATACCAAGTTTGGTATCGATACCATTATCGAAATGGCCAGGAGAGCTAAGTCATAGGTGCATAGATCGATAGATAGATAGATAGATAGATAGATAGTTAGATAGATAGATAGATAGATAGATAGATAGATAGATAAATAGATAAATAGATAGATAGATAGATAAATAGATACGCTAACGTCACCGAAGCTCGATAAGAAATACTTTGCTTTTAAAAAGAACAGCCGTTTGGAATGCTGCGCAGCACTAAAAATAGCGCTAAGAAATATTGACACAAAAAGAAGGCACACGACAAAATTCTGTGACAAGACATGACCAAGTACTATGGGGTTGCTCCAACAACCCTCCACTCGAGGAGCTCCTGCAGCCATCTCCCTCACCAAAAGCCTTGAAGGGGTCTTTAAGGAGCCCGAATTTGCATATACAGGTCGAGCTGCGAACTGGTCTGCTAGTGTTGTGGCCCCTTGGGCCCCAGCCTAGCCCCCGTCAAACTTCGTTTCCCTCCCATTTCCCCTGCCTTTTCTGAATAATAAACTTTATTCCTCCTCCACATGCGCTTCTATGGACGCAACGCATAAAAATTGTGATAACGCCTTGTAGGCCACAAAATGTCTAAATTTTTGTGTGTAACACGAATAACTAGGTTTTAAAAATATTTCAACGGTAGTTACTAGCTGATATGGCCAAATCTACGGCCGCAAAGTGTTTGAAACGAGCTGCTAGAAGTTGCCTGGAGCAGACGACGCCTGCCGCATGCACGCGCTTCTCGCTCCTCGCTCGCAGGTTGTGGCTTCGCATGCGTGGGTGGCCTTGGGAGTGAAAGTTCCCCCAAGAAGTCACGTCTTTCTATTCTTTTTTTAGTGTCCTCTGTGGCTTCAGTTGCGCGGGTGGCGCTCACCATTTGCGCGCACTTTTTGCGACCATTTACGCGCGCTTTTCGCACCACGAATGAGGATAGTGCTTTGCCAAATTTGAGCAATTTTTCATCAGGATGGGGCGGAAATATGTTGTACCGAATTGAAACATTCGTGACGCATCTTTCATGGAGAAGGTAATTACCTTCCGTGACCCTGCGACTTTGGAAGTGTGGACTCGCGCCATACCAAGGAAAGACCGCGCGCTGACACCTCATGACTACGTTTGTGAGAAGCACTTCGCGGACAGTGACTGGTGGCGCTATTATGGCGAGCTTGGTGGTGAAGTTCCTCTTGACGAACTGAAACGACCAGTGTTGTTACCGACGCTATGCCTTCCATCTTTCTGTGCTGTCCTAGCTACTTGCCTGCTGTTCGCAAAAAATAAAAAGAAAACGAACTGCACCTGACATGAAATACGGAAAGCATGCAAGAAGAGATGCTTCGGTGGCTCAAGGTACAAACACGCCCGCTGCTCGCAAAAGTGGAGAGATTGAGAATGTGTGTCTTGTAGCCTCCTTTTCTTATTAGTGTACTGCACGGAACTATGAAGAAAAAAGCACTGGTTTCTGCGATGATGAAGGTCCCTGTGCCACTAGTTCTAGATACACTGAAGGGCTAATGACGGGCACGCAAATCGACTCTTCGCAACCTAATTCATCTCATATGTGTCTTCATGCCAAGCGCTTCCTAGAGCCGACGAGACGTAGTAGAGGGAGCTCGTGTGCTCTGATCATCTTTTCATACAGCTAAAAAAAGGCATCAGAAAAAACACCAATTTTTATAACAAGAGCCTCGAATTCACAATATGCAAAGAGGGTGCAAAGGTGACAAAAAAGCCTGCTTCAGCGAGAAGTTAGCAGCACAATAGTAAACTTTCGAACAGCAACCAAGCTTGCCACCAACGTCACGCATATGCTTTAGGTTTTCAACAAGAAACCAGAATTTCGCGGTGGTTTGACGCAGGAGAAATTTTTTGGGATCAAAGTTGCGTGTAGTTCCGTCGACGCGACCGGATTTTCGCGTCATAGAAGGTGTGCCATTTTCCGCGAAGGTTCAGAAGATCAGTGCGGTGCGTGCAAGAGTTTACACAACACACTATGGGTCCACCGAATTTTGAAGGAAAAGTGCCGAGAAAAACAGAAAGACTACCTGTGAGTCCATCTAAAAACGCAAAACTTAGGCTTTGCGAAATCGGTATAGTGCCTGCTTTCGCTCTAAAAAAGAGTTCTAGGAAGGAAAGAAGCTCTGGAGGCAGACCTAGTGAAATACAAAGAACAGTTGAGAGAAGTGAGTGAGAACAGCTTAGATGACTTCATGCGAAAATGATATTTTGCGCATTGCTTGCTGCTGAAAGAATGTGTGAAAGCTGCAAAAGCTGTATCGAAGCAAGGAGACCGTTACCACCAAGATTGCTCTGTCTTCTTTTGCACATTCGGACGTCATCAGGCTGCCGGTTTCTTCGCGAAAACAACATTATGCCTCGGCCCATAGTGTGAAAACCATCGAAAAGTCTCTTGCCTAATTGGGATGCAATGTGACTTCGATGCCTAGTTTTTTTCAAGCGTTAAATAGAAAACTGGCTTCCAAAACTGAGTTCGTGAGACACGGCATGCTTCTCTTTGACGAAATTTCGTGAAGAGAACGGAAGCGTGCGAACTCCGAAATTCTAACCTACACGGGGCTCGTGGACTGTGGTGAAGCTGATGCGCATTGTTCCGAGCTCGCAAATCACGCGCCCTTCCGGGGATAGTTACGTGCAACCGATCGGTGTATTTGCATCAAAAGGAAGTACTATAGTGTGAGTACTTAGCCAGTTAGTCCTCCAGGTGATCGTCATGCTTGAAAACGTTGGTGCACTATTTGATGGAATTATCTGTGACGAAGCGGTGATGAGCAGAAAGATGTGGACGCAATTGGGCGTCAGCTGAAACCGTAGTGAGGCGAAGAATTTTTTTTTGCATCCCGTAAATAAGGAGCGCCTTGTGTTTTCCTTTTTCGATGTGTCGCATCTATTCAAATGCATAAGAAACATATTTCTTAAACAGCGTCTCCTCAAGGTGAACGGACAGTGGGTGAAATGGAATGTGCACACGGTCGTGTACAGAGAAGACTGCAAGAAAGCAGGAAGCCTGAAGGTTTTCCCAAATATAACTAACTACCATATATACCCGTCACAAAAGGAGCTCATGCGCGTTAGGCTAGCGTTGCAAACCTTCAGCTGGTCTATGTGTTCTGGCATCAAGCTCTACGCTGACCAAAAGGTTTGGAATACCCAAGAAGCTGCAGGAACAATCATGTTCAGTGGAAGAATGAATGATCGTTCTGACTCCATGAATAGACGACATTGAACAGAAGGGATGCGACACGGTAGCAGTATTATCACTGTGCCCAGAGACACTCAATTCAGTGGCTGGATGACTGGGAACGGGAGCTCTAGTCGGGCGCAATCATGAAGGAAATGTTTCTCACACCAACAACTGCGCAAGTCCTCGGTGTTACAATGCCTTTTCCGCTTGCGCTGAGTACCTGTCAAGCAAGTGCACTTACAAATACGTTCTAACAGTGAAATTCAACCAGGATATCCTTGAGATATACTTTGGCAAGGCAAGACAGGCAGCCTGTGAAAATCACCGTAAAGACATGCCAACGTTCCTGCAATCGTACCGTGTGCTTTCCGTCTTCAGCATGCTCAAGCCACCGAGGTTGGGGAACTGCGAAGTTAGTGAAGAAAAGCCTGCCCTCGACCTTTCAGAGTTCCGCAAGATCTTCCAGAAAGCTGGCAGTGACCCCTCGCACTTTTGAACAGCTAAAGGCCAAGTTAAATGGACTTGTTGAAACAGGAGGTTGGGACTTGGACGATGTTGTCCAGGATAGCCAAAGAAGCTCTGAACTCGTCGATGCGGTCTCGTATTACATCACAGGATTTCTGTTAAGAAAGATAAAAACAATACTGCCGTGTAAACTCTGCAAAAAGTCACTTCCTGCGGTAACACAAACGTTACCGCATGCATCTCTGACAATCTGCAAATCAAGAGGTGGGTTAGCTCATCTAAAGATGTGGCTCTACAAGATGATTCGCTGGTGCAGAAGATTTCTTCTCCAAGAACATGAACCACTACGTCGTTTTGGGGGAAACTGTTGATAATTTTCGTCAAAACTTCGACCTCGCGTTTTCGTGCCGCGCACACAAAATGACGCTGTCGCTAAAATTCTTCACTACTGCTTGTGAATGCACGTGAGACAACACTTCGCAAAGAAAGCGCGAAACAAGCAGAGAGGGGCGCACGAAAAGAAAGAGCTGCGAAAGCTATCAAAAGACAGACTTTTGAGGAGTAATGGTTCATTAAGAGCAACATTTGTTGTTGTTGTTGTTGTTGTTATTGTTGTTGTTGTTTGTGCTGGTGGTGTGGTTGTTGTTGTTGTTGAACCATTTT
Source organism: Rhipicephalus microplus (assembly GCF_043290135.1). Taxonomy (NCBI): domain Eukaryota; kingdom Metazoa; phylum Arthropoda; class Arachnida; order Ixodida; family Ixodidae; genus Rhipicephalus; species Rhipicephalus microplus. The sequence continues at coordinate 41,446,689 of NC_134700.1, forward strand.
AATGCAACCTCGTCTGTACTATAAACATTAATTCAAAGTTAAGCGTGTGCGCGAGTCTTCTTCGTTCGTCATGTTACATGACACTGCATGACATTCATGTAGTTGTCTTTTTTTCGATGCAGCTTCCAGTAGTGTTAATCAAACAGTTGCATTCCACGGCGAATGCGTAAGACATTTGCACCTTTCTCAATTTCGTGGACAACGCTGATATTTCTTTCAAAACCAATGACGCTGGCCTTTCTGCGAAACGAGCTTTTTAACGCTGTCGTGTCAAATTTTGCAGCCCGCGAGGACGTGAAGCGCGAACCAAGTGCGAACGGCGACTCGAAGCGGATTGGCCTTGAATGTGAGCGCGGTGAGAGGCGCGTGCACGGTTGTCTTCCTGCGCTTGCCGAATTTCACGATGACAGGCGTGCTAGTGCCATGTTCCTCTCTGTTGTTGAGACAGAGAGGGGCGTGTGGAAGATGGAATTGCTCACGAAAGCATCACTGGAGACCTACCGAACTTTAAAGCAGGAAATTGCAAGGCAAAAGGTCTACGATAATTCTCGGCGTAGTTCTCTGCTCTTCGAGGCTAGAACTGGAGTATTGCGGACCATGACGTACCGAGCAAAATACGAAGGCCAAGACATTGTTTGTAGTGCGTGTGGAGAGAAGGAGGAAACAGCTGAACATTAGATAATGTTCTGTAAAGGGCTCCGCCTTATAGTCGAAGATAATGGTGCCACATTTTTGAGAGCATTGGGGTTTAGGGACAGTGAAAGAAAAATAGACAATAAATGGGTAAATATAACCACGAGGAGGCTACCTGATTGGTGGCTACAGTCAAGGTGCAAGTGAATTTCAATCCTCAAACACAGTGAAAGTACTTACCTTTTTGGCTAGGTGGCGTGAGCCACCATTGGATCTAAAAGGCACAGTCGGATACATCTATCCATCCATCCATCGATTCTGTGGCGTTTTCAGGGAGCCTGAGCGAGCGCAGTTTTGCCTCCTCAAGAATTCTTGCTCCGTGGCCGCAGGTGTGTGCAATTTCATGGCGTGATTCGTAATAGCCAATAGAGTGACCGCATGACCTCCTCCTCTTATTTCCTCCTCTGCGCGCAATTCAATGATTTGTGGGGTTTAAAGTCCCAAAACCACCATATGATTATGAGAGACGCCGTAGTGGAGGGCTCCGGAATTTCGACCACCTGGGGTTCTTTAACGTGCGCCCAAATCTGAGCACACGGGCCTACAACATTTCCGCCTTCATCGGAAATGCAGCCGCCGCAGCCGGGCATTGAACCCGCGACCTGCGGGTCAGCAGCCGGGTACCTTAGCTACTAGACCACCACGGCGGGGCGTGCTGCACGCAAGAGGTAGCGAAAGAAAAGGGCAGAACTCATGGGTAGAGCCATAATTTCCTCTACCCTTGCCCTCATGTGGAATACTAACCAAACGTGCTGTGAGTGAGTTGTAATGCCCTCTCCCCTCTATTCTTCATCTGCATCAGCGGGGTGCAGGAAAAGCACACTCTCTTTGGCTTGCGCTGACGGGCGATAGCTTTCCGAGGTAGCGTATTGATTTTTAGCTATCTTGGGACAGCCGTGCGCCCTAGTGTTGTAGAAAATTTTGAAAAATGCTGATATTACCACAATACTGAAGGTAATCTTCTTAAGCATTATGGTTCCGTGTTCAAGCCGCACAAATGAATACACGTGTAAATAACTGAGGCACATTTACCATCACAATGCCACAGGCCCACACCACTGAAAATGGCCATGGCATTAGGAGACAGCTGCACTACGCTCCACCGTAATGGAAAGAAATTACGTCAACTTACTTCGAAGACGCATGTAAGATCTACCGAGAAACACCCACCCTGAATTTCACCTCAACTACCGGAAACAAGGAGTCAAGGAGCTACAGCGCACCTATGGCCAAGAAGTAGGAGTTAATTCTGTGGACAACAACGCCTACACCATCAAACATTGCAATAACCTTGCTGTCGGGGGCAGTGAGAATCATATTGTTTTTAAGAGCACTACTCATGAAGTTTTAGTTTTTTTTGTTGCTTTTTTACAGCTTGTCTGATTATTGACGCTGTTTCTTGCATCAAGACCGGTAAAGTTAACAGCCAATTTATTATAGTAAGACTTACATTAGAATATGCAAGTATCATAAGAGACCACTTTCAGAAAACACTAAAGAATAAATTTGAGTGAGTTGATGACCCGCAGGTCATGGGAGTGAATTCCGGCTTCGGTGGCTGCATTTGCGATGGATGCGAAAATTTTGAAGGCCAATGTGCTCAGATATGGGGCTAGTTAAAAAACCCAAGGTGCTCAAAATTTCCGAAGCCTTCCACTGTGGCGTCTCTCACAATCATATCATGTTTTCGGGACGTTAAACCCCACATATATATCAATCAAGTTGAGACAGTACAAATAAGAGCGCCTAGATTTTTTATTTCAAGATACTCTCGAACTATTTCTGCGACAGAGATGTTACAACAATTAAACCTACCCATTGTCTTTGAGCACCGTCGTGTAGCCAGACTGCAATTCTCGTTTTTGGTTTTTCAAAATACATTTAACTTTAATGTAGCGCAGTACCTCATTTCCTGACCGGTCAGGAACCCAGGAAGTGTCTACCGCAGCAACTTTCAAATCCCTTCATTTCGTGCAAACACATACGCGTACTCCTATATTTCTAGAACCATAAAAAACTGAATGTGAAAAATTTTAATTCTAAACTACAGAAGATTTTTTAACTAAATCTTCGTGAATGCTAGCGCTTTTTCTTAATTTCTTCGAATGAATCACACACATATAGTGTGGCTTGTAGATTTTATTTCTGTTCTGCAGTGAATGAATTATGGATAAACTAGGTGGTAGATCAAAGCAATTTTATGAAAAACGTTTGTAATTTTTGCCTATTCATTGCTTCTTTATGCTTGGCATTATAGTTATTATGTCAGATTTTGTTCACTGTTTTTATGTAAAGACGCAATGTAGTTTTTATATTTTGTATTAGATGTGCCTTGCTGTTTCATGTAAACAATGATTAAATTTATGCCCCAGCCTTTAACGGCCCAATAAGCCAACAGTATCTGGAAATATATAAACAAATAAAATAAATAACATTTCTTTCTAATCATTTTAATTTTTAGTGACGTGTTGAATTGTTCGTGTTGACAATGAGTATGCTTGCGAATATTTTGCCCCTTCTTTTACGTCTTACTCAATGTAATGATGCTTTTTTACATAGCAGTGTTATTTCCTAAAGAAACACAATACACTGCAGTTTGTATAGATAAGGAACGTTATGCATTATTTTTCTCAAACTTCCCATAGGGAGGTAATTTAGTACTAAAAACGCCTGTTTAGCTGATTTATAATGGTTTTAGGTAATGCTGTCTTAACACGATTCAATTGTAAAGTGGGCGTGCAATTTTTTTCACGCAAAAACTTCCAACAGACGAACGTACTTGCAATAGCCGTGCCCGCAGCCTGTTTCGCCCTAAAAAAGAGCTAACGATTGCACTTCTGAAGAACAGGCGAAACACCCGACCTTCGCACAAGAATGATAAAATTGAAACGGAAACCACAATGGCGCATTGGCAAGGCTGGCAAAGGAACCTTGGGACAGTTTAACGAAGGCCGCTAGGAGATCTAGCAGTCATGTGGGCCGCATCGTTCAATGAGCCTGTCCGCTCTTTACGTCTGCTATGTTGCTCTATGGTGTTTGTTTGATAGCCGCTGCAAATGTCTCGCATACGTTTCCAATGCCACGCGCGTTCGTGTAGCCATTTTCATGAATGCTGCTATCACACGCTCTGCACTGTCTTCATACTGCGGCCACCGCAAGTGAGCTCGGAGCAAACTTGGCTGCCCGAGAAGCAAAGGCCATACTGCATTGCACGCATGCTCCGTATTTTCTGCAGTTAAACTTCTATTAGCGAAATTCCTTAGTAATGGGGCGCAAATCAATATACGGGCTAAGTGCTTGATTGCCCTGGCTTTCATTGAGGTGATAGGGTGGCGCAAGATTTTTAGAACCAGTACAGCATCACCACTCTACTTTCGAGCCACCACACGCATCTGCCGCCCCAACTTGCCGAGACGCGAGAGGAGTAGCCACTTCTGACGCGTTTTGCGTTTCTTCGTACTTGATGCTTGATTGGCCAACCCGTCGGGAATGATGCAAGGTTCTAATCAACTTTTGTTCAATTAAATTTCATTCAACATCTGAAAGATCTTTGGTTTTCGGACAGAGAGCCTGAAAAGGCTTCATTACATCTGCGTACCAGACTATAGCATACAGTGGTGTGAATTGCAACTTGGAACAAAAATAGAGCTATAAAGCAACACACAAACAAATAGAACGCACAAAAGAGGCATGCATATGGATCAATAAAGGAAAACCACATATACGCAAGAAAATTACAAGAACTTTTATAGATTTTAATTCTCTGTAATTGATATATTCTGCACATATCAAAAGTGAAGTAAATTCTTTAGTATAGTGTAGGCAATGTGTACCTGAGCATTTGCTTTCCATACATTGTGCGGCGTTTCCGAATTATTCATATCTTCGGATGGCTGTGTTGTATGCAGGGTCGGCTTTTGACAATTTTGCCAATGTCTTTAGAAAGAAAATTTTCTTATTGTTTCCAACTTGTGTAGCATAAGTAATCTGAAATTGCAAATGTTTTGTAAGCTTATCAATTTATCCTGATCGAACATGGCCTGTGTGTGCACATGACTTAAGCAAGTAGCATTAAAAACTATGCCTATTGCACGCTTTTGAAGTAAGAGAAGTTTTTTCTATATTTCATTGTGTTGTAGTCTCCCAGATCAGTGCACCAAAGGTCGCCCCGCCGCGGTGGTCTAGTGGCAAAGGTACTCGGCTGCTGACCCGCAGGTGACGGGTTCAAATGGCGGCTGCAGCGGCTGCATTTCCGATGGAAGCAGAAATGATGTAGGCCCGTGTGCTCAGATTTGGGTGGACGTTAAACAACATCAGGTGGTCGAAATTTTCAGAGTCCTTCACTACGGCGTCTCTCATATTCATATGGTAGTTTTGGGACGCTAAACCCCACATATCAATCATCAGTGCGCCATAGGTCATAGTAAAGGGAAATACAGCATTGCATAAAATACTGTTAACTAAAAGAGGTAGGGTAAAACAATGTGGGTGCATGAGGCCAAGTATCTTTGGCAACTTTTTAAGCAAGTACTTGAGGCGATCATCCCAGGACAACTTATTCGAGAAAAATGTGCCAGCGTTTTGAAAGTATTCAGAACATCTATTTCAGAATCATTGAGCACTCATCCGGGGACTGCACAGCATTTCTTTCGTCAGTAAAACAAAAGAGCATTAGTTTTACCAGAGTACTTCAATCATTTACCTGGTCATGAATCTTTGGCGAAAGGTCAGTGTAGAGACAGGAGCGACCGCTAGGGGCACCCTCGACCATGGCGGGGCATCGGAGCAGCCGCAGCGCTGGAATTGTATGACACGCGCCGGAGCTTTGAAACGTTAATTATTCAAGCCATGAAGGTTGAATACGCCTTAAGCGTGATGTTAACTTCGAGGGAAATGGGGGAAAGCTTCAATACAGAGAAATTTAGCGTCGAATGAGGCCTAGGTGCTAGAACTTTGATGGCATGGCGATTCTATTATAAGGTATGCTACCGCTATAAAAGCATGCTTTTTTTACTCAAGCATTTAGTGAACATTCGTATACAATACATACTTCTTCAACGACTTTAGTGGTTCTTAACGTGTCACGGAAGTGCAGAGGTTGCACCTTTCGACAGCACATACCAAACGTTCCATGCTATATATGTACATTCGGTGTTTTTATATACGGAGATATATATCTTAAAACTGCCACGCACTTATAGAACCAATTTAGCAAGTGATGAGGATTAAGCGTGACATCATATGACGTATGTCTCGTTTTAGTGTTTTGTTTTACGTTAAATTATCACACGGTGACGTAGCGCGTTTTAAGTTTCTCGGTCATTTATTCTACTGTGTCGCTTTATAGTGCTGTGTTCCCTCTGTCCTCCTTTATTGTTTTTGCTGTAAAGGCGGAAGGGTTACAAGCCTCCTCAAATGGGGTAATTGCCGACTGCGTCTGGCACTGGAGGCCTCTACATGTGACGCAAAAAGTTATCTTCTCGTGCTCGTGACGCATTGATATTGAAAATCGCTCTTTACGCTTTTACGCCTTGCGCAGGTTTTGAACAGAATTGTGGTGCAACCTCTTTTGCGCCATTACCCTAGCAAACGTCTATTGGTAGTGATGAAGCCTCTGTTTCACGCCACAGATGTGTGCTTTGATTTTTCAAGTTGCGAGGAGCTGCATGCAGCCTCGCCTGTTGGGCATATCACCTTTACAGTTTTGGCCATCTCAGTTCCTGTATAAGCGAAAACGGTGACCATTTCATTCATCGTAGTACCGTATTGCCTACTGGCATGGAACAAAGAAGAGGCGGTCGGCATGCTCACCTTTATTAAATGCGTCATAATTCATAGCAGCTTTGTCAAGATGGCTCATGCACAGTCCAATGCAGCCTCAACAGTACCCAGTTCGGTGATGGTTCTCGTCAACGCTTTCAGGTGGGCGCGATCTGCACCTTTTTGCAAAATGCAAATACGCTGTGAGGCCGAGGAAAACCATCGGCACATCGTCGGCAAACGTTTTGGAGTGTTTCAGAACAATTACATTCCAATGTGCAGTTTACAATAATTTGCAAGGCGGCTTTCCTGTAAGGCTTGTTTACCAACCAGAAACTCTCGCCCACAGACTTATTTTCTCGCTCATTGTGTTGTACTCGCGTGCTCGCGTGTCTTCGCTGGAATTCAGAGAGGTGACATTTTGTTGTACTCGCCTGCTCACGTGCATTCGCTGGAAATTGGAGAGATGACATTTTTTTTGTACTCACGTCCTCGCGTGCCTTTGCTGAAATTAGGAGAGCTAAAAGCACAATGAGCGAGCAAACCAGTCTTTGAATGAAAATTTTTTGATGGAATACAAGCCTTACACGAAAGCCGCTTAGCAGATAATTGCAAACTGTCCATAAGTCACTGGTCCACGCGAACAATCTCATTTTTATCGTACAGCTTTTTGCACACCCGCACCTTTGAGGAAACAAGTATGAAACCACAAGTTTTACGGCGTTTCACGCTTCCACTTTTCCCACAGATCACTGTAGGTAGCGAGAACTCAGAGACTTGTAAATCTTTTTTTTTGTAACTGGATAGACAAGCCAGCCAGATAGACAACCCAGCGGGTATACGGTATCCTTCGCGATCTTCAGGCACAGCGCACTAGACACAATAGTTCTCATAAGGTGAAACACTATGCGATGGCACGCCACGATATTATGCATTGATGATTTATCCCATAGCTGCACCAGTAGCCAGCTGCCTCGGTCTGCCAGATGTTCCGCGCAGTGATGCAGCGCCACCGCGCCACATCCGCTTGCAGCGCACAAAGCTCACCATTAGTGTTACAGTGAAGCTTAACAACCAGTAAATGTATTGAAAGACTCTGGTTTTACTGATGTTTACTTTTAAATCATTGTTGGTAGCGTAAGAGTGAAAGGAATGAAGCACTTCATTTTGCCAATCCGAGCGACGTGAAACATCCGAGCCAGTGAAAAAGAAGCTAGTATAAAGGGCATATTATATATCTTTTGCTGTATAATCAATGTTAACAATATCGCTATTATGAAGAACATAAAAGAATGACCTGGAATTCTCCACTTTGATACACCTATATTTCTTAGTTTAATGAAGAATATTCTTTTGCATTTCGGTTTTGTTTTTATTTTTATTGTAATTAGAATGAAAACATACGCATTACAAAGTGTGAAAATAGAAACGATTCAGGTTCAACAAAGATAGACTGAAAAAAAACACACAAAAAGATAAAAAACTTTGTCATAAATAAGAATTCTTTATGAACAAGATAGAAAGATACTTAAAAATTGGAGATTGAAGGAATATATTCTTTTCATTGTTTTTTTTAATTATGAATTTTCAGTGTATGGAACTCTAAACAACAATGAATCAAAAAAGGACGCTTTGCTTGTCATAATAATACTTATTTGAGTTACCACGAAGTTTTCATTGCGTTCAAACCTTGTAATGATCACTACCCATGACAAACTGTGAACGATGCTGCTGATAGAATAAAATAAGCAAGAAAGCTTTTCCCCAAATGCAAGAGTGCTCCAATTTTTTGTTGGTATGTACTGGTTAATAAGATCAAAAGCTTTTCGCTGATCCAAAATATACCAAGGACCAAGTTCTGACTTTCAAGCATTTCAAGAATTATTTTTTAGCATGAGCAACGCCAGCTCAGTAGATTAATCTTTTCGAAAGCCATCCTGTAAATTCCATAATATATTTCAACGATAAGTCATTCAAGCTAATTGGGCTAAATGTAGAAAAGTGACAGAATATCTACGGGGTGAATGATGAAGAGTGGAGCAAAGGTGGTCCGCACGCCACTGCCGGGCCACATCGACCTCTCATTCTCGTACGCCGGCATCTTCTCGGCGCCGCCAAGCAGCTTCACGGCATGATTTCGCTTCGCGCGTCCACACATCGGGGTTCCGTCTTCGAAGCGAGCTGTCACCGCCTTGCGCACACACCGTTCTGCAGCCTTGTTCATGCGCCGACCTTCTGAACGCGCGTGCATGCCGAAACAGCTTCAATTTTACTACAACGCGCCTCCTAACATATGGCGCCACCAACGAACACGCGATCGCCAACGCCTTCGTGTGACGTCATTCCTAGTTTCTGAAGCACTCGCGCACTCGCGTATCAAAATTCGCACTTCGAGCACAAGCCGCCTCCGCGTTGCAGCGCATACTTTTTATCGGCAATTTGTGAATCCTCCAATGGCCGCGTCCGTCCGTCGTCTGTCTGTCTCTCTGTCTGTCTGTTCGACGCATGTACGCATGGATGGACGGAAGTCTGGATAGGACGCACGAGACGACGGTCGCATGGACAGATGAATGGATGGATGCCTGGACGGATGGACGTACGCACAAATGAATGGATGAACGCACGGACGGACAGACGCATGGACGAACGCAGGGACGGGTGCACAGACGGATGGACGCACGGACTGGCGCACAGATGGACGCATGGATGAATGCACGAGAGGACGGACGATCACATGGAGAGATGCACAAATGGACGAACATAAGGATGGATAGATAAACGAACAGATGGACGCACGAACGAACGGATGGCGGAATCAACAACGAACGGATGGCCGGAAGCACGGACAGAATGACGGACCACTTCACCCCACTCATTATCATTCACTTCTTGGATATACTGTGATTTTTCATAATTATTCATACTACAAGTATCGCCCTCTATTGTCATACCATTTGAATTTTTCAGCGTATATACATTTCATTATATGTACAAGTACCACACTCTACGGCCAGTTCAAGAACTAACAAGAGGTGGCTACGTACGATTATGACGGAACACTCGGCCTATGCCTTGAGGAGCTTTGCCCCTAAAAGATTTCAAAATCATAGAGAGAATGGAGATTAGACAACGATTTCCAGGATCATTTGAGACTGCAGCAGGTGCTGAGGGTGAAAGAAAGCAGCACCCTTCTTCAAGAGAAGCGGCTCCGGGAAGACGCTGTCCGGACGTGCTTCACTTGAGCTCCAACCCGGTGACCGACTATCGGCGGATGCGCTTTGTTCTGGACTTGCTGTTAGTGAGCTCGTCTTCAACAGGTTGCCCTCTAGCTACGGACACCACTCGTATAGGCAAGTTCTTCCGCGTTTTAAGAGTTTTCAAGATTTTCGTATCAACCCCGCGGTGGCAAGGCTAGACAATCTCCTATAGGTCTACCCTGGACGGTGATGCCGGACGTCCGGCTTGCGCCTGGTGACCGTGGGCCTTGGTAGGCTGAAGATGGAATACAACGTTGAAGGGGTGACTATAACGCCCGAAGGTTTTGAAGTGGGAGAGTGCGCACCTGTGCTGAAGGCACAGGATCAATTTAGGAATATTTGAATGGTAACAACGCCATGCAGAGTCTTCTTGCGAGACGCATGCCGGCAGCGACGGGCACAAGACGCACGAACTGCAGCAAGTCAAGCGGGGGAAAGCGCCGGTGCGGAAGAAACATGGACAGTTTTCTAAGATGCCAGCCACGGATTTCAAGGTTTTGTACAGGCCCAATAACTGGGACTTGAGGGTTGTGACAACAAAAAAACTCGGATCTGCATTGAAAGCAGCAGCGTGCCTAACAAGTGCGATTGCCGCCGAAGAAGACATTGTGCGGAATAATGGCACAAACAACACGTTGACGGTCAGTACACTGTGGGAATCACATTGGGGCATATGCGACTGTAAAGACGCTCATGCTGGGTTATCGTGACCGGCCGGTTTCAGCGTTCGTGGCGCCGTTGGAAAACTGCGTGCGGGGAATGATTACAACGCTTGTGATGGATGCCCAGTGGAAGAAGTTCGGGCGATATGGCTGAAGAAGAATGAAGGCATAGATATTCTAGTTGCAAGTTAACTGGGAAAGTCAAAGACGATTCAGATTACGTTCAGGGGAGAATGCATACTTTGGCAGGTTACTTACTGGAACTGTCTTTACGCTGTGATGTCGTATAAAAATTTAGTCGAGACCTGCTACAACTGCAGACGAAACGGACATCGAGCGGACGTTTGCTATCGTCCAAAGAGAAACCTATGTAACCGTTACGGGAAGAACCATGCTGCCCTGCCACAAAGAGAGCCACTCACGTGCGCGCATGACTGCATCATGTGCTATGGTGCGCATCACACAGGGAGGCGGAACTGCAAGATTCACCTGGCTCGCAAGCCCCTGACAAGCCGTCAGCAGAGCATCGAAAGAGAGAGCAAAGCTGACAATGGTGAGCGGTCCTCGAGGGCAACGGAGCGCTCAGCAAGGGGTAAAGCAGGCAGAAACAAAAGTAGAGACCGGTCGAGTTCCTTCCCGCCATTGCAAAGGCGCTGGGGCAGCCGAGATCGCGGACGAGTATCCAGTCCCAACAGCTACGCGCGCGACACCAACAAAAAGGTGAGCTTGTCAGGCACGGCCTCCCAGAACGGAACTGCTTGATAGAGGGAGTTATAAGCGCTGATTCAGCGGCAGGGCGATTTGATCAAAATAATGGGAATTAGAATTGCAGAAATGAAACGCACACCTAAAAACCACCAACAGCAAGGAACACAGGCACAAGTAGTGCATGGCCTACAGAAAAAGATGCAAGAGGCGTCTGCTCGCGTACAGGAGTGTGTGGCTATGAAAGTAGAGAATCGGGGAACAGCAGAGAGACCACTTCAGGTAGATGAGGAAGCTAACGCAAAATGATTAGCCGAAACGTATCCAGTGGACACGCCACAGATTACTTTTAAGGTCACTAGTACTAAGGCGGATGTGACTACTAATGGGGATAAAGTAGGTAAACAACGGGAAAGACACGATAGGCTGGAGGCTCGAGTCGAAAAATTGAAGTGAGATTGGACACAATAGAGGAGCGTATCGGCATGCTTGCCAGTGAGTTTAGGGCTTCTCAAACCCTGGTCATGGACATCCTTCAGCAGCTTCGTACCCCATTGGAGGCAAGACTGTGTCCCATAGGTGGCCAAGCACCATAAGTCAACCTGGTACCTCGTCATGGCGCCTCGCCAGCAAATTGATGTTTGGGAGTGGAACTTCAGGGGCTTCCGTCACAAGCGGGTAACTTGCAGTTGCACGTGCAAAATATGGAAAGTATACTGGACATGATACAGGAGGCTTGTGCTTCCGTAAAATTACCCAGATATAAGGCATTTGCAGCGTTGGAGATTTATTCAATGGGCGTATCACTCGTGTTCACAGCCATGCTTGTCCATTGCATCATCACTGCCATTCAGCATTCCGTGATTGCAGCAGGGAAGACCTAATTCTGCTAGAGATATTGCCTAAACGAAAGGATGAGAAGAGTCTGTTTTTACCAAATGTGTATATTTCTTCAAAAAATAAAGGATTGGGCCTGCCACAACTTCTGTTTCAAATACAACGATTAGTAGCTCGTGCTCAGTTTCTAGTGGTGGGAGATTTCAATGCGCCTCACCCGGAGCAGGGTTATATTCGAGCCAGCCAAAATGGCAATCGGATTTGGCAAGTTGCCCAGGATCTGCGATGAACGCTGTTAAACAATTCACAAGAATATACGAGGATAGGCAACAGCGTAAGCATAGATTTTTCTCCAGACCTTACGTTCTTTAGAGGTATCAGTAATGCAAAAGGTATTAACACGGAGCAAGCACTAGGAACTGATTACTATATCCTTCCCACAACTTTTATTGCTGTGAAGGATAAAGACAAAGTGAAGGGGCATAGAATAATGGTTGGAACAGATTTAAGAAAGGCAAAGCAGACACAGTGAATGGAAAAAATTAAAGACCTCGATGCATGGGTAGAGGCGCTCAAGGAGGATGTAAAGAATACCGTGGTAGAAGTGCCATTCAAGAAGGAGGACTTTACGGCGGTTTCTAGACTATTAGAAATGTGGGAAGCGCACGCGAGTCTTTTGAAAAGGTGGAAGAAGCAAAAGCATAATGGCGTCTTTCGCACAAGGACTGCCAAGTATGAACGTGAAATCGAAATTTATACAATTGAGTTTGCAAGTCAAGCAGCAGGGCCCAATTTGTGGTCACATGAATGGACAGTTTGGATGCAAAAAGACATGGCGGTTTTTGAGGTATCTTTTGAAACCAGCAGCAACCAAATCGGCGCAACGGGGACAAATACTCGAATAATGCTTCAATATGAAGGCAGAATTAGAGAGAATATACAGTAACTACGGAATGAGTACATAACTGATGGAGTAGGCGGTTGCTTACCACACTACTCGGGGGTGGAAAACTCGAAGCTAGATGATTAACCTACAAGTGCGGAAGTAAAGTTTACCAAGGAGCAGCTGCATACTATGTCTGCCGCAGGCGCAGATGGGGTTAGTAGTAAAATGCTGACAAACCTAGGTTTCAAATTGGTTGGAGCGTTAACTGACTTGATAAATGAGCATTGGGTGGCCAGGGAGATCCCAGCTCAATGCTACGCTAGAATTATACTTAATTCTAAGCCAGGCAAGAAATTATACTTGGAGAACCTGCGTCGCATATCACTGACATCGTGCGTGGGCAAATTGATGGAGCACGTGGTTTTCAACAGGCTTCAGGGTTATGCAGAGGACAATGCGATCTTTCCCCCAACTATAGTAGGTTTCAGGGCCCATTTGCTCACGCAGGATGTCATGATACAGTTAAAATATGATGCAGTTGATACCGGGCATGGCAGGGGCACCAAAGCTTTATTGGGGCTTGACCTGAATAAAGCTTTCTACAATGCTTTCCTTGTGGCAATATTAAATAACCAATCAAAATTGACGCAGGGGCCAGGACACTCCGCTACATCAGATTATTCTTGGAGGGCCGAACCACAGAAATTTCAATAAAACATATCAAATCGAATTCCTTCGCACTGGAAGCAAAAGGGCGCAGCACGGTTCAGTTTGGTCGCCGTTCCTCTTTACGCTCGCCTTAATTAAAATACCGCCTAGGCTGGAGGAGATACCGCGACTCAAACACCATATTATGCGAATGATATTACTATAAGGGTAACCAAGGGCCGTGACGCGCATCTGGAAAAAACACTACAACAGGCAGTGAATATCATCAAAGAGTTGACTGTGGAGGCGGAACTTTCATGCTCTCAGCCCAAGTCTGAGCTATTTGTGACGCGAAAAAACCCCAGAGGGCTACATGCAAGACACTCTATTTCGACACTGCCGTTGTAGGTAAAAATAGTGTGTAGGCTGGTAGCAGAAGTTCTAACGACTAGAATTCTCGGCCTATGTCTGCAAACTAACAGGAAGAATTGGGTGGTCCTTGAAAAATTTGAGACCATGGTCAATGCTACTGTCGGGCTAATCAGGAGTATCGCAAACCGTAAGAGCAGAGTTTAAGAAAAAGAACTCGGTAAGCTGGTACAGGGGTTTGTGCTCAGCAGGATTACTAAGCGACACCTTATATGAAGTTGGATGCTGCAGAAAAAGACAAGGTCGAGGCTACGATCCGGCAAGCTTACAAGGCAGTGCTTGGGTTGCCTAACGACGCACCTACAGAAAGGCTGTTAAAACTAAGGGTGCACAACACCCTGGACGAACAAGGGGAGGTGCATCTGGTGAGCTACATCGTTCCTAGGGTTCCAAGAGTGTGCTGGTACCCAGACAATTTCTATTTCTCAAATTGTTTTTCCCGTGGCCCCGTGTAGACTTTCGACAACCGAAGTGGGCAGGGTTAGATTGGAAGTTCTTGGAATTGGGGCTGAGGCTTCCGTTGGGGACACTGAAATTCAGGTGTGGCGAGAATTACATAAGGCCCTTCACATAAACCATTTGCCCAAAAATATTCAGCTGATTCACCATGAGCAGCGCAGGCAGGCAAGAGTTTTACACGTGGAGTACGGCGAGTACAAAGCGGCAGGCTGTACAGATGTCGCAGAACATAGGGACAAAGACGCTTTTGTGATTGTGGTGGTGAACAGGCTGGGACGATTAGCCGCTTCTGGATCGGTCAAAACCCGCACCTCAGAAACTGCAGAGGAAGCGGCAATAGCGCTAGCTATAACTAATTCACAGTCTGGCTGGATTCTCAGTGATTCAAAGACAGCCATCCGAAATCTGGCGAGGGGAGGATATCAGCGACCACCGCAGGATTTCTACACGGGGCCACGGGAAAAACAATTTGAGAAATAGAAATTGTCTGGGTACCAGCACACTCTTGAAACCCTGGGAACGATGTGGCTCACCTGTATGCTCGAAGTTTGGTCAGCTGGGCAGAGGAGCCGCCCATTACTGGGAGGTCCGCGAAAGATGAGCTGGTGTCCTTTAACGACATAACAAATCATTATAAACTAGAGTGGGGGTTTTACCTGCTCCCGCGCAAGCGCTTGACAAAGGTGCAGGAATGCGTCTGGAGAAATCTGCAGACGCGATCATTACCCAACCCTTACGTGTTGAACAAAATATACTCAAAGGAATTAAAGCCACCATAAAAATGATGCCAGGCTGTGGCAACATATGATCACATACTTTAGGAATGTAGCATAGTGCCGCCGCCGGTGGATAATATACGTGATCCCTCTCTTGAGCACTGGGACGCATTGTTGACCAGCTCAGATCCAGTCGTCCAGTTAAGGGTCATGGAGTGGACCACACAGGTCGCCGTGAACCTTGGGTTGATGGCCATCTAACATGGAATTGTCCGCAGTTGCTTGCTGATGGTATAAAGTTTTACCATTCATCCATCCCCGGTCATTTATATCCCTTTCTTGTAGATAGCTGTACATTTAGCACATTTCATCTGACGCAGAAATACAGCAAACGAAATAGAGCCATTAAGTAAGTGCATTGAGCATGAAAGGCGTGAGTAATTCAATAACAAATTTTACCGGTTTTATCTAAAGCACTGTTATCTGTAACTGCGCTCTTTGGTTTGCGAAATTTCAAATTGAGATGTAGGCCACAGAAACATTGCTCACAATGTGGCTGCTTGTAGGGGAAGCTGTAACTTCGGCAAGATAATGGTGTGATGCGAAGAAAGAAATCAATAAACGGACCTTCTAATTATGCACCGGAACTTACAAGCTTTTCATTATTATCTTAGTATTATCTTCAGTTCCTCTTCCTTTATCATATTGAATTTGCGCCCCATGGCCACAGAGATTTGAATTCATTGACTATAGCTATAGCGTGAGAACAAAATAACGACAGAGAGACAAGAAACACACGAAGAGCACGAGCGCTCGTGTCCTTCGTGTCTTTCTTGTCTCTGTGTCATCGTTTCGTTCTCGCGCTGTAACTATCGTCATGCCATACCAACTAGCCCAAGCTGCCATACTTTGGCTTCAAGTAATGAGACGATAATATTAATACCTGTTTTTAGCGGCGCGAAGCTCTTTAGTTACATAATTCTTATATTTTAAAGGCACTAAGCACCTAAAGGCACCTAGTTGAATTAAGATTTTTGTACACCTGGTCTCGCTTTCTTAAGAGCAGCAAATGTTCACTCGTTATCCATGGCTTACGAGCTTTATTTGATCGGCTAAACTTTTTATTGTGAAAGGTGTGCATGCTTATTTGGCGTGATATTTTTCAGAAATGTATCACTCTATTTCTGGATTGTTTTCTCAAGAACATCGTCCCAATTTTCATGTAAGATAGACTGAAGAAAAGTAGTTATCCAGGTATCGATCATTACACTTTACGAGAAGATTAAGGCTAATTCAGAGTGGTGATGAACTTCAGATCAGATTTTCACAGGTATAAATACGCCAAGGTAATCATTGGTAAAGTAGTTAATGATACGAGTGTTTACACATGTCTCATCAAACTTGGTAATAAAGGGATCAATAAGTGTTTCTGTGCTCGTGGTCATTCGCGTTCGAGAAGCCATTACATTTTGCCAGTTGCAAATGTGTAAGAGGTATAAAGGAGATTTATTAAGCAGAAAGGTTGATGCTTGGAAGGCTTGGAAGGCGATGCACCAGCCGCAATTTCCGAGCTCGAGCCGCTGCTGCACACTCGATGCTGCTGCCTCTGCGCCGGAGTACTTCCCCTTCTTTACAATGGCCCCACGGAGGAAAAAAGGAGCCATCCTGGCGACTTAGTCCTGGGCAGGCGGCGTTGAACCGTGGTATTGCTTGAGCCTCTGGACGTGTACAACCTCGCGGTTGCAACGTCGCAAGTCTGATGGTGGCGTAAGAGGCTCAATGAGGTAGTTTACTGGCGAAGTTTGTTCGACAATACGATATGGCCCATCGTACTTTGGCAGAAGTTTGGAAGAGAGCCCAGGTGTGCGATGTGGCACTGACAGCCATACAAGAGAACCCGGAAGAAAAACGAAAGTTGAGGTCTGGGCATCATGAATTGCTTTTTGCCTGTTTTGGTCATCACAGGTAAAGCGACGAGCTAACTGGCGGCATTCTTCTGCGTGTCTGGCGGCGTCCAAGATCGGTAGGCACTCGGACGCGTCTGGTCGATAGGGCAAGATGGTGTCAATGGTGTGGGAGGGGTGACGGCCGTAGAGGAGGTAAAAAGGGGAGAAGCCTGTTGTCACTTGCGTTGCCGTATTATAGGCGTATGTACTGAATGGGAGAACTAAGTCCCAGTTAGAGTGGTCAGGCGTCACATACATAGATAGCATGTCACCGAGAGTACGATTAAAGCGCTCGGTAGCCCCATTAGTTTGTGGGTGGTAAGCGGAACATGTGCGATGTACAATAGCACACTCAGCGAGCAATTTTTCAATGACCTCAGACAAGAAGGCGCGGCCGCGGTCACTGAGGAGTTCTTGAGACCTCCATGACGCAACACAAAATGACGCAGTAGGAAAGTGGCAACCTCCTGTGCTGTAGCCGTTTTAAGAGCAGCGGTCTCAGCATAGCGCGTTAGGTGGTCGATAGCAACTATTATCCACCTGTTGCCAGTCGGAGTCAATGGAAGTGGCCCATAAATATCTATTCCAACCCGTTCGAAGGGTCGGGAAGGGCATGGTAAAGGCTGCAGTTCACCGGCGGAGGCGTGTGGTGGAGATTTTCGGCGCTGACATTCGGCACAAGAGCGGACGAAGTTGCGGACGAAGGTATACATGCCACGTCAGTAGTAGCGATGTCGAAGCCTTTCGTAGGTCTTGAAGACTCCTGCGTGGCCACATTGTGGGTCAGCGTGAAAAGAGGAACAAATCTGCGACCTCAAGGTTCGTGGAACGACGAGCAGCCACTTGCGTCCCTCTGGTGCGTAGTTACGTCGACAGAGAAGCGTGTCACGTATCGAGAAGTGTGGAACTTGGCGCCGAAGCGTTCGCGTCTTTGGGAGTTCAGAAGTGTGGGAGAGATGATTGAGGAGAGACGCAGTCCAAGGGTCATTGCGTTGTTCGACAGCAATGGTGTCAAAGTCAAGCGATGACAATGTGGAATCGCAAGCGGAGTCAGCTGTGGCATTCTGGGACAGGGGGGAACGGGAAAGGGCGTCGGTGTCAGCATGCTTCCGTCCTGACCGATAAACCACGCGTATATCGTAATCTTGAATTTTCAACGCCCAGCGAGCGAGGCGGCCAGATGGGTCTTTTAACGTCGAAAGCCAGCACAGCGCGTGGTGGTCGGTCACGACGTCAAAAGAACGACCATATAGATATGGGCGAAACTTTCCAAGGGCCCACACAATGGCCAAGCACTCCTTTTCTGTGACGCTGTAGTTGCTTTCAGCCTTGGTAAGTGTGCGACTAGCGTATGCCACGACGTATTCCAGATGCTCCGGTTTACGCTGTGCGAGCACAGCACCCAGGCCTACACCACTGGCGTCGGTGTGGATTTCAGTTGGAGCTTCAGGATCGAAATGGCGTAGAATGGGTGGCGTCGAAAGAAGCCGTCGCAGGGTGGTGAAAGCCTCGTCGCAGGCAGGGGACCACAATAAGTGGTCTTTACAGCTGCTGAGAAGTTGCGTGAGAGGCGAAGTTTCGGACGAATCGCCAGAAATACGAACACAAGCCGATGAAACTTCGAAGTTTTTTGATGGTAGCAGGTGTAGGAAACGCCGTAACAGCTCGCAATTTCTCGGGATCCGGGAGGATGCTTTCCTTGGAAACAACGTGGCCCAAAATGTTCAGTTTACGCATGGCAAATCGACATTTTTTGAGGTTTATTTGCAAACCGGCGTTAGTTAAGCAAGTAAGGACGTGCTGAAGGCGACGTAAGTGTGTGTCAAAGTTAGGGGCGAAGACCACGATATCATCGAGGTAACACAAGCATATCTTCCATTTTAGTCCACGCAGGATGTTGTCCATCATTCGTTCGAACGTTGCAGGTGCATTGCAAAGTCCGAAGGGCATGACGGTGAATTCATATAAGCCGTCTGGCGTGACAAAAGCGGTTTTGGGGCGATCGGCCTCCGCCATAGGCACCTGCCAGTAGCCTGACCGCAAGTCTAACGACGAAAAGAACTCGGCACCCTGCAAACTGTCCAAAGCATCGTCAATGCGCGGTAGTGGATAGACATCCTTCAGCGTGATCTTGTTCAATCGCCGGAAATCGACACAGAAATGAATAGAACCGTCTTTATTTTTGACGAGAACCACCGGAAACGCCCATGGGCTCTGTGAAGGTCGAATGACGCCTCTGCGAAGCATGTCGTCTACTTGGTCAGCAATGACGCGGCGTTCTGTAGCGGACACGCGATATGGTCGTTGTCGCAGCGGTGAGTGGGACACAGTGTCGATGTGGTGTTCTACTGCTAAGGCACGGCCGAGAGATGTTTGTTCAACGTCGAAAGAGTGGTGGTAGCTCTCAAGAATGGTGAGGAGTTGTGAACGCTGCGAAGATGTCAAATCTGCAGCGATGAATGGTTGAAATATGTTTGCTGACGTTGAGTCAGGCGCTGAGACGACAGCCAGTTCACAGACGAAGGTAGAAGGCACCTCATCGGGGACGGATGTAATTCTGGAAGAACTGATTGTCTCGACGTGGCCGAGGCACTCGTGACAAATTAGGAATAAAGACGACGACTCATGATTATAAATTGGCATTGTGGTTGACCCTTCTACAAGATCGAGAGAGCAAAAGGCAGGGGGAGGGCTCTTCGGGCGACGAATATTGGAGATGGTGTGAAGAAGACCGTGCCGTCGGATATGGCGCTGCATGAAACTGGCACGAACGCAAAAAAGCATGGAGGGATGTAGGTGTCATCGCTAACGACAAGTTTAGCGGCAAACTGGGAGTCGACGGACGCTTGGTCATCCAGTGAGCGAAATTCGACCTCAGCCCTAGCACAGTCGACTACGGCGTTATAACGCGACAAAAAGTCCCATCCTAAAATATTATTATGGGAGCATGATGAAAGAACCACGAACTCTATCGTATACAGAACGTCCTGAATTGTCACGCGGGCTGTACATACTGCGGTCGGTTGAACAGGTTGAGCACTGGCTGTTCGAAGCGATAATCCGGAGAAAGGCGTCGTAACCTTACAAATTGAGCGACAAAATCCAGCATCTATAACCAAACAGCTGCACTGGTATCTACAAGAGCGGCACTATTGATGTTTTCGACGAACACATCAATAACAATGGTAGGTGACAAATGAGGACTTGGGCAAACCGAAACTTGCGCAGTTCTTGCCTCAGGAACTGCGTCGTCTAGTTTTCCTCCTCATTAGGTGCGGGCCGTCGACGCATAGGAGAAGGCGAGCGGCGGCGTGGAGAGGGCGAGCGAAGACGTCCCGGCCGAGGGCGGTGGTCGTCCTGGTAGCGGGCTGGCATTGGAGTGGAGGAACCGTATCGCGCGTTGGAGTCAAGCGGGAAGAAAGGCTCACGGCGGTTTTCATTGGTGATATGCGTCCGGCGGCGGCAATACCTTGCGACGTGTCCGGGGTATCGACAAGTGTAACATATCGGGCGATTATCGAGGGTGCGCCACGGATTGGCGGTGTTAGTGCTGGTACAGTGAACTGGAGCTGGGGGATAGCTCGCGCGAGGCTGGAACGGAGGCGCAGGCGCCTTGCGAGTTGGCATGGCTGCAGCCGCGGCGTAGGTGAGAGGAGCAGCCACAAGATTAGTCTCGCGAGCAGCTGGTAAGACCTCGGCGACCTCTCCTTGAATGACGTCACGTAGAGACGATGGTAAAATTGTGGTAGCTTCTGGTGTGAAAGGCACCAAGGAAAGCTGTCGTGCAACTTCTTCGCGGACAAATGCTTTTATTTCGACCATTAGGGACGCGTGGTCATGACCACTAATCACACTAGACAGCGATGCCAAATCATGCGCTGGAGGACGTCTTGTCAGAGCTCGCTGCTTCCGCAATTCATCGTAGCTTTGGCAGAGGCTAATTACGTCGTTAACAGTGGTCGGGCTTTTCGCCAAGAGCATTTGAAAAGCGTCGTCGTCAATCCCTTTGCGGATGTGCTTACATTTTTCAGCTTCCGTCATTTCGGCGTTCACGCGTCTGCACAAATTGACGACGTCCTCTATGTAACTTGTGAAGGTTTCACCCGTTTCTTGTGTGCGTGTGCGTAAACGTTTCTCGGCACGAAGTTTTCGGACGGCAGGTCCATCGAAGACTGCTACAATCGACGTTTTAAATAGCGGCCACGTTCGGACGTCTGCCTGGTGGTTTCTAAGCCAAAGGCTGGCTACACCCACGAGATAGAACGAAACGCGTGTCAACTTGTCCGCGTCCGTCCATCTGTTTAAAGCGCTCACCCGTTCGAAAGTCGAGAGCCACTCTTCAACGTCGTTGTCATCTGTTCCACTGAAGATTGGAGGCTCCCGCTGAGGAACACTGCCTGGACAGGTGGCCGGAAGAGATAGAAGCGTCTGCTGATCGGCGTCCGGCATAGCAGAAGGTAGCCGTCGAGAACTGAGTTCCAGGATGGTAGCGGGAAGGTGTAAGGGACGGTACCCAGCACCTCCACCAATTATAAAGGAGATTTATTAAGCAGAAAGGATGATGCTTGGAAGGCTTGGAAGGCAATGCACCAGCCGCAATTTCCGAGCTCGAGCCGCTGCTGCAGACTCGATGCTGCTGCCTCTGCGCCGGAGTACTTCCTCTTCCTTACAGAGGGATTAAAATTCACTTCATTGGAATTATCATTCGAAAAACTAATGAAACATCGCCAACCAAAGATATGTAATATAGAAAACAATTATAAATTCTAGGAGGAAATATACAAAGCTAAAAAAAAGAAACCTTACCGCGAGGGGTTCAACAGCAGACACAAAATAAGCTTTCCCGTGATTTGAGAAGTGATTCATAGGAGTTGAGTAGCGGAGGCCAGTTCTGCCATTTCGAGTACTGCAGCTTCGCTTGTTCCTAGCATGAACGATGCGGCGACATTTCTCTGTTTACTCCCGAAATCATCAAGCATTGCTGGTTTGCGAGCAACAGCAGTGACATTCTCGTTGCTCTTTCAGTACATTTATTTCAGCGTTTTTGTTGCTTGAATATTTCAGAGTGTTGCAAAAGAAACTCCACGCCTGCAAGCCATTTCTCGATTTATACATTCTCAGTGCGTAGATTACTGTTCTCTTCCGTGAGCTCAGCGTTTGCTGCCTTGATCGCGTCATAACTCTGCCGCGCATCTTCAAATACATCATTCGTGTTTTCGATGCGGCGAGCATGGTCACGAGGATACGCTCGCAGTGCTTTCTCTTGCGCGTGGAAGTCACTATCTATTGCCTCGCTAGCAGTTTTTAGCTTCTGTTTCAGCTCATCCCTCAACTCGTTGACCAACTACTGCATAACTCAAAACGGGATCAGATACACGTGAAAAAATATCGCAGCATATCCACGGAGTGCATGGTGATCAGTGGAGAAAAGCGTCCATCAGTCCGTCGGCGCTTCTCTCGGGCCGTTTGTTTTCGCGTCCGTCCGTCCGGGTGTTCGTCCGTACCTCTCCCTGTGCGTCCACCCTTGCGTACGCAGCTGGCCATCCATCCGTTCGTCCGTACGTTCTTTTGTCCATCTATCCGTCCGTCCGTCCATCTATACATGCGTCCATCTATGCGTCCATTCATGCATCTGTCTTTCTGTCTGCCTGTCCATCCATCCGTTCAGGCGTCCATTCATTCTTTTGTCTCCTTGTCTTTCTATCTATCCACCCATCCGTCCATCTAGTGAACAGTCCATGTACCGCCATCTCACATACTTTCTTAATATTGAAACGAAGATGCGCGAGACAACAGGGCACGGAAGAAGAAGAAGAGTATTGGAGCGGCGCCTGGACTGTGTGGTTGGGTGGAAGCGCTCTAGGCCTGTCTCAGAAGTACGCTGCTATTTCACAACGCCATTTCACCTCATCTGTAAATAAACACAGTCACTCGTAACAGTTTGGTGGAGGTGCTGGGTACCTCCACCAAACGGTGGAGTACCCGGCTCTACCAATTTTGCGACGGAGCAGACGCTTGGCAAGCTTGCCACCACATCTACCAGACATGGAGGACGCGGGAGCAGGCCATAACAACCTCGTTGCTGATGAGCAACACGCTCACCCGCCAGGACAAGATCGCTGCGGCATGCCGGAACGTCAGCCGAGGACCTTTTCGGGGCAGCCGGACGACCATGTTGACGACTGGCTCAAGCACTACCAAAGAGTGAGTAGCAGCAACCGCTGGAGCACTGCTAAGCAGCTCGAGAACGTGGTGTTTTTTCTCGTCGGCACCGCGTCTCTTTGGTTTGACAACCATGAGAGTGCATTGACCACATGGGACATTTTTGTGGACGAGCTGAAGAGGTGTTTTGGTGACTCAACAGTCAAGCAGGCGGAGCAAACGCTTTCACGCAGAGCTCAGTTACCTGGCGAAACATGCACCACCTACATCGAGGCCGTCTTGAAGCTTTGCGGAATCGTGAGTGCGATCATGTGTGACGAAGATAAGGTAGGTCATCTGCTCAAGGGAATCACGGAAGACGTGTACAATTTCCTCATCACTAAGGAAGACCTACACACACCTTCCGACCTAAGGAGACACTGCCGAGCGTTTGAAGCGCTAAAGAGGAGGAGAGTGCTACCGAAATTTGGGAATCTTGAGAATGTGCCCACGATTGCAAGTGTCAACCTTCCATCGCAGGACGACATCTCTTCTCTTATAAGACGAGTGGTTAAGGAAGAACTTGCTCAACTGGAAGCTGTGGACACCACTGGTGTCTGCCATCAGTGTGCATTCGACCAACGGCCCCGTGAACCACTGGTACCTCGGATGCGACAGAGCTACTTTGAGCCTCGCCCGAATTACACCGATCGGTTCGAACGGAGGAGTGAACGACCACTCGAAAACCAGGAACGCAGGGAAGCTGCGTCACAGCGATTTACTCCTCGACCACCATCACCCGGCTTTTATCAACCGACGAGGTTTACTTCACCGGGGACGACTAGGCGCGACACCCGTACTTGCTACAAGTGCGGGCTACCTGGACACATCGCTAGGTACTGCTACCGTCGCCAGCAGCAAGCTCCACGATTCAACGTGTACACGCCCTATGTACCTGCTGGCGAGTCTCGACCATTTCAGGGCTCTTTCCAACAGCAAAACGCAGCACGTGCTGACTCGCCTTGCTCCGACCGCAGCGTTACCCCACCACCAGCACGCCAACAGCGATCCCCGTCTCCGCGTCGCCGCTCGGGGACGCCACCACCACTGGGAAACTAACTGGTGCGACCAATGGGGGCGAGGCCGCAAAATCATCTTCCGCAAGACCCCCTTGTGTTGTAATGGTTGAGAACAAAGTGAGTGTTTTTCTAGACATGGTGAGTACTGTTGCACTAGTTGATACCGGTGCTGCCGTTTCCATAATGAGCATGTCTTTTAAAAGTCGCCTTGGGACGAAAGTAATGTTTGCTTGGAATCGGAGTGCTACGTTCCACGGCGTAGGGGGACAAACGTTGAGTCCGGTTGGAGTTTTTTCTGTTTTACTTTTTGTAGGACATCAAACGTTTCGAGCTGAACTAACGGTGCTTGCACGAGCGACCCATGACGTCATTCTATGTATAGATTTTTTGCGGGAATGTGGTGCAACTCTAGATTGTGGTAGTGGTGGAATTATTTTTCGTTCTGTGTTGCCGTCTCCATTGACGAAAGATACCGTTGATGACTGCTTGGAAGTGTTTTCCGTGTCTGAAGACGTCTGCTTGGCCCCACATACCGCAATGTTTGTGCGTGTAAACTCTTCGCGTTCTTGTGCGGGTTCTTACTACGGTTTAGCCGAGCCGAACTTCAGTAACGCACTTAAGAAAAACGTTATTGTGCCTCGTTGCCTCGTGCTCACCGTCGATGGTTGTGCCTAATTGTGTACTGTGAACGTTTCCGTGCAGCCCATATATCTGCTTTCAGGACTTAAATTGGCAAGCTTTCAAGAGCAAAGTACTCTTACCATACGGTCACTCCAACTGTCAGTGGATGTAAAGAAACCCCACGCCAACTCGTACCCCGACTATTCTGCCAGCATTGACTGTGTGATTAACAAGTCTCTTCCATCAAATGAACGGTCGCTGCTGCAGGAGGTGATCGCACGCTACGCCTCAGCCTTTGACTTTGCCCAAGACGAGACGTCTACCGTTACGCATCCGTCTTCACGTACGCAACACCGCATCTATACATTCCAAGCACCGCCAATACGCCAGAAGTCCTATCGTGTATCGTCTTCTGAAAGGAAAGTAATCGCTGAGCAAGTTGAAGACATGCTGAAGAAGGGCGTCATACAAGAATCGTGTAGTCCATGGGCAGCTCCTGTCCTTCTAGTGAGAAAAAAGGATAATTCATGGAGATTCTGCGTAGACTATCGTCGCCTAAATGCCATCACAAAAAAGACGTCTGCCTTTTGCCACGTATAGATGACGCAGTGACTGCTTGCATTCTCCCTCCTATTTTTCTTCTCTTGGCTTGCGTTCTGAATATTGGCAAATTCCTATGCATTCCTCAGATAAAGAGAAGACGGCCTTCGTAACACCAGACGGTCTCTTTGAGTTCAACGTTATGCCCTTTGGTTTGTGCAATGCTCCAGCGACATTTGAGAGATTTATGGATACAGTACTCCGTGGACTAAAATGGGAAATTTGCATGTGCTATTTAGATGACGTGATTATCTACGGCACGACTTTTCAAGAGCACAACCACCGCTTGTCGCTTGTGTTTGAATGCTTACGCGAAGCTGGCCTTGTTTTAAACTCAAAGAAATGTCATTTTGAAGAACGTCAAGCCCTCGTTTTAGGCTTTCTCGTGGATAAAGAAGGCGTGTGACCAGACCCACAGAAGACCGCAGTGGTTCGCAACTTTGAACCACCACGAACAGTGAAGGACCTGCGAAGTTTTCTGGGTCTGTGCTCATATTTCCGCCGATTTATTAAGAACTTCGCACAACTTGCTTCACCACTGACGTTCCTTCTTCATAAAGACACACCGTACTTGTGGGATGATAAATGTGAGGCTGCATTTCAACCACTGAAGTTTTTATTGACTTCAGGGCCCATCCTAAAACATTTTTATCTTGATGCTTTGACTGAACTTCATACCGATGCTAGTGGACTAGGTGTTGGTGCTGTGCTGGTCCAACTCTGCAACAGTCGCCAGCACGCCGTAGCATATGCCAGTCGGACACTGACCCGAGCAGAGACGAACTACACCGTCACCGAGCTCGAGTGCTTAGCAGTCGTCTTCGCCATTCAGAAGTTCCGACCGTATCTACATGGCCGCGAGTTCACAATAGTGACCGATCACCACTCAGTATGCTGGCTTGTGGGACTTCGTGACCCGTCTGGCTGGCTGGCTCGTTGGGCGTTGCCCCTCCAGGAGTACAGCTTTTCTGTTACCTATAAGAGCGGATGATGTCAACCAGATGCCGACTTCTTATCCCGCCTTCCTTCAGTACACACCAATGCTGACGACAATGACATTGATGACTCTTTATTTTCTGTCTCGTCCGACTTCCCAGATACCCGCAGCTTCAAACGTAAGCAGCAGCGCGACCCTACTCTGAAACTCTTTCTTGAAGCTGCACATAACTCCGTTGACAAGCACTTTAAAACTTCAAATGGCTTGCTGTATAAAAGAAACTATTCAGCCGATGGCCTCCCATTGCTTCTAGTGGTGCCGGAAAGCCGGCGCCAGGTCGTCCTTCGTTCTGCGCACGATGACATAACATCCGGTCATCTCGGTTTCACACGTACGCTACATCGACTACGTGAATGGTTCTACTGGCCGAAAATGTGGAAGACCACAAAACAATACGTCACCAGCTGCGCTATATGTCAGCGCCGCAAGTGATCCACCACTGCCCCGGCAGGTTATTTGCAGCCCATCCCTCCACCGACATCCCCTTTTGAAAAAGTCGGCATCGACTTGCTCGCACCCCTTCCTAAGACCCCATCGGGCCACCGATATGTTATAGTGTGCGTCGATTATTTAACGTGTTATACGGAAACGGACGCACTGACATCGGCCACAGCAGCCGCTTTTCTTCTTTTCTGTTACAACGGGTCATTTTGCGTCACGGTGCTCCACGGGTTGTCATCAGTAACCGTGGATGACAATTTATGGCCGATGTGGTTAAAGAAATTTTGCGCCTCTGTGGCTCCTCTTATCGCCACTCCACTCCTTACCATCCGCAAACTAACAGTCTCACTGAGAAAACAAATCGAACTCTCACGAATATGCTTTCAATGTACGTTGATGCTGACCACAGGAACTGAGACGCCGTCTTACCGTTTGTTACTTACGCGTGTAACACCGCCAAGCATGAAGTGACTGTACATTCGCCCTTCTTTCTGCTTTACGCATGAAATCCACAGAGTTTTCTGGACACTCTATTACCTTTCTCGCATCAGGAAGATCTGTCCATCGCTCATCTGTCCATCGCTCAGACGTTGTGTCGCGCTGAAGAAGCACGTCAACTAGCGCGCCTTCGAACATTGTCTTCGTAAGAACACAGCAAGAGTCGCTACGATGCCAAGCATATCCCCGTAGAGTTTTCTCCTGGTGACTACGTGTGGCTGTGGACTCCTGTTCGTAGAAAAGGATTGTACCGGAAGTTTCTAGCAAACTATTCCGGCCCATTCGTGATAGTCACTCGTCTCAGTGACGTGAATTACGTTGTCGCCCGAGTCACAGCCAATAACCGGCGTTCGCGCACTACGCAAATTGTTCACGTTGCCCGCCTCAAACAGTACCATCATAGGCCTATTTAACTCGCTCGGCGAGCTTCGTCTGCCGCCGGGGGAGATGAAACGAAGACGCGCGAGCCAACGGGGCGCGGAAGAAGAAGAAGAGTAGTGGAGCGGCGCCTGGACTGTGTGGTTGATTGGAAGCGTTCTAGGCCTGTCTCAGAAGTACCTTGCTATTTCACAACGCCATTTCACCTCATCTGTAAATAAATACAGTCACTCGTAACAATATATTAGTCATATAGAAGTACTGCCATTCAGCGAACAATACATGGATGGATGGATGGATGGAAGGATGGGTATGGCTGTACCCTTTAGATCGGGCGGTGGCTAGCGCCACTAAGCCGTAATACTTAATGAACCAAATACTAGAATTATTTTTTCCCTAAATAGTGAGGTTGAGGATTCGTAATTTGCAGCGAAGGGTTCAATTTTCACTCGTGCCTTGACTTTAGCCACCAATCAGATAACCCCCTTCAAGTTAATTCTACACGCTTAAAGTCTATTTTGCCCTCACTGTCCCTAGACCCCAGTGCTTTGAAAAACTCTGCGCCATCAACCTGAACTACAGGGTGAAGCCCTTTACAGAACATCATCAAATGTTCCGCAGTTTTTTCTTCCTCTCCACACGCACTGCATACCGTGTCTACGCCTTCTTATTTGGCCCGATATGTCTTTGTTCGCAATACTTCCGTCCTGGCCTCAAACAGTAGAGAACTACCCCAACTATTACCATAGATTCTTTCCTTGGCAATTTCCTGCCTAAAAAATCGATAGATCTCTAGAGCGCACTTTTTAATCATGCCGATTCTTCACATATCGGTCTCAGCTTCCTTCACCTTCCTATTAACTGATAAATCTTTTTTGTTTGGCCACTGCTGTTTTCCAAGTATTTTCCAGTCAATTTTCTGGTTCGCTTCCGCCATTTTGTATCGACATTCTTCATGTACAAATAGCTGATTACCTTCCTAGCCCAACGCTCTTCCCCCATTTCTCTCAATCGCTTCTAAAATTTTATATTGCTGCTAGTTTCCCTGCCTTCAAATGACGTCCATCCCATATTACCTTGTACTCCCTGATTTGGTGTATTCCCGTGAGCTCCTTAGGCAAGCCTACCTATTCCACGTAGCCTAATTTTTAATCTTGCTTGAACTTCTGATCTCATGCACAAGACCGCGTTGCCGAACGTCAGACCAGGAACCATGACCCCTTTCTATATTCCTCTCACAGCATCATACCTATTGTAATTCCACAGTTCCCTGTTTTTCTTACCGCTGCATTCCTGTTACCTTTCGTCGACACGTATATTTCATGTTCCCTTAGGTACTCGGCCCCATCGCTTATCCATACGCCCAGATATTTGTGTTTATCTGTTATCTCTAGCGTGGCTTGCTGTATTCTAAGCTCACTACCTTCATTATCATGAAAAATCATGACTGCTGATTTTTCCTTACCGAATCTGAAATCTAACCTATCTCCCTCATTACCGCAGACGTCCACCAATCTATGCAAATCTTCCGTGTTGTCGGCCATTAGCACTGTATGATCTGCGTACATCAATGCTGGTAGTGCCTGTTAAATGAGTTTTCCTTGTTTGACGAAAGAGAGGTTGAAGCCCAGTCCACTTCCCTCTAATTTGGCCTCTAATCCTTGTAGGTACATCATGACTAATAAGGGTGACAGGGGGCACCCCTGCCTAAGCCCCCGTTTTACCTCTGCAGGCTTGGATACCTGTTTTTCCCACTTTATAACTACCTTGTTATTTTTATAGACACCCTTTAAAAGATTAGTGACTGCATGTTCCACGCCTAGTGTGTCCAGTATTCCCCACAATTCCTCTTGAACCACGCTATCGTACGCTTCCTTGATATCCAAAAATGGATATACAGGGGCCTGTGTTCCTTTTCTGCTATTTCGAGGCACTGCGTTAGTGAGAACAGATTGTCTTCCAACCTCCTGTGTTTCCGAAACCCATTCTGCAGTTCCCCCAGCATCCACTCATCCTCTAACCATGCCTGCAGTCTTTCCTTTATAATCTGCATCGTCAGCCTGTAGACCACTGATGTCATTGTTATAGGACAGTAGTTGTTTATGTCAGCTTTGCCCCTCTTTCATTTATAGATCATGCTCATCCTGCTAAGTTTCCATCCTTTGGGAACTTTTGCATCGATTATTATTTTGCTCACTGCCTCTCTACAAAACCTGCTTAGACTTCAGACCTAATGTCTTTATCAGCACAATTGGAATGCCATCTAGGCCTGTTGATATACTACTAGGAACCCTTTTCTCAGCTCTTTCCCACTCTTGTTCTGAAAATGGAGCCATTGCGCCCCTTGATTCATCCTTGTCTATTGTGGTGCACGAACCACGTCTTTGTTGAAATTTTTCTGTCACCCTTGTTATTATATATTCAATAGCTTCGTCCCCTTCTAGCCAAGCACCTTGAGCTGTAGTCATAAACTTCTGCTCTAGCCTCGTCTCATTTCTTAGGGAGTTTAGATGGTTCCAAAATTTTTCAGCTGCCTTTCTATCATTTTATGTACTTCTGCCAGCCACTGGGCTTCCTTTCTTCTAATCTTTTCATTGATCAGAAGGGATGCATCCCTTCTACATCTTAAAAAGATTTCTCATTTTCTTTCAACATCATCTGTCGGTTCACCCCGCTGCTTAGCAGGTCTGTTTTCCGTAGAGGCTTCCTGGCGTTTTACTATAGCTCTCTTATCTTCCTCATCCCTACAACTTTTGGGTTTGGGTCTTTTTTTCCGGGATGACTTTTCACGTGTCTTAGCAAGCTCTAGCTCAAACAGTCTAATTAGATTCGTGTATGTCCAAACTGTTTTATTATCCTCAGTGATTACTTTCTAAATTTGTTTAGTGGCTATTTCAATTTCCCTTTCTGAATAAAAAATTTTCTGTAGTTGCTCATCTTGTCTCCTTCCCACTTTCCCTGCTCTTCCAAAACTTAGCTTTATATGTTTGTGATCACTACCCAGACTTCTGGAGCCACCTTCATCTATGTGCATTCCCCTAAGCTTATCATACATCCTATGTGACATCAGTGCGTATTCTATCGTCAACTGCAGCCTTCCTACCTCCCATGTTGTTTGCCCTTCACACTTCTCGGTACTGTTGCAAATGATCAAATGCAGCCTTTCACACATATCCATGATCATTTTGCCTGTCGGGTCGGCATACTCATCTATATTTTCTATGTGTGCATTGATATCTCCTAGCAATAATTATCTCGCACTCTCCTCCTAACGCCTGAGTGTCCTTTAAAATACACTCTACCTCTGCCTGGTTTTCCTCTGTGGCCTTTGCTCCCGTCCACAAGTACACGAAACCAAAGAGTGTCATTTGCCCTGCCACTTTACTTTTTAGCCATAAATGTTCCTTGCACTCCTGCTTGACCCTTTGCCAGTTGGTACTTTTATAAATGAGTGCCCCAATACCGCCCCCCTTTCTGCTGCCTTCTGTTCTATTACAATATTCTTACGCGTAGTCTGCATTGCTAGAAGGTTGTTCCATGTCCCTGATATGTATTTCTACAAAACCATATACCATCGGCCTCTCCTCCCTAAGCTGTTATTCTAACTCTTCCCACTTCAGCCTGTTCCTACCGCCCTGAATGTTAATATACTCTATGTCTGAATTGGCTCGGCGCTCGTGGCTACGTTTGTTTCTGCCCCGGACTCTAGCTATCTTAGATAATGGTGCCACTTGGGAATCATATCTGTCCATACCACCTTTCAAAGAGTCTCCCTAGTCGTTTTTCTCGTTACTAGCTATCCTGCACCCCGAAGGACCTGCTTGCACCCCCCCCCCCAAAAAGCTACTGCGCAGCCTGCAAGTCGCCAACCCACCTCATGACCTAGCCGCCCATCGAAGTGAATTCTGTCTCATTGAAAACCACCTCACCTATGCACCTCTCTGTTTATTTCCACCACCTCAAAGCCTTTATCTCGACTCATCCGCCATATCTCTTGGTTTGCGTTGACAACCGCTCTTTGCAGGTTGACATCACGCGCCGGTTGATGATTGATTTGATTGATATGTGGGGTTTAACGTCCCAAAACCACTATATGATTATGAGAGACGCCGTAGTGGAGGGCTCCGGAAATTTTGACCACCTGGGGTTCTTTAACGTGCACCCAAATCTGAGCACACGGGCCTACAACATTTCCGCCTCCATCGGAAATGCAGCCGCCGTAGCCGGGATTCGAACCCGCGCCCTGCGGGTCAGCAGCCGAGTACCTTAGCCACTAGACCACCGCGGCGGGGCCATCACGCGCCGGTACCTCCGGTATTGTGCATATCACTACCTGTACCTGAGGAGAACTTGCGCACATGTCATCGACGCCTCTTGCCAGTGTGGTTGCTAGTCCTGCTGTATCTTCATTTAGGACATCGTTTAAACCGCCTGAAATTATCACGAGGTGTCGTTTATCAGCTGTAGTTTTTAGTTTTGCACTCGCTTGCCTCATGACGGCTTCCAGCTTGCATCCTAGGAACGCCCCTACTGCAACCCTCGTGTCACCTCTTACCCTCTCTTTAATAGCTTCTGTGCATCGATTTAAATTCGAGTTTCTGGCGATTATCACTTGCTGTGACTTTTCAGCTGGAGCGTCCTGCACATGGGGGTTACTAGCACCTGTGACGCCGGCTGCTTCGTCCCCTCCCAGCCCCACCACTACTTCGCTGAAGCTGGGCCTTGCGACAAATGAACTGGCTGAACCTGTTTTTTCGAAACTTGCTTGCTCTTTCTTCTCCGCAGTTCTGGTTGCCGGTTCCCTACTGTTCTCTCCGTAGGCCGTTCCTCTGTTTACCTTGGCTAGTGCTTCCTTGGCGGGCTCGTTTCTCTTGCTCTCCTTTTCTCTTGCTCTGTCGCCAACGCAGTCTCGAGCTTGGTGATTCTCAACAGCCTGTCACTCTGGGTAACCATCATTTTCTCCAATTTTTCCTCGACCTCACATTGCCTACACATCGCGCCAGCCTCTTCTCCTTCCGCTTCTACACTTGGGTTTACTCTCAAACCAACCCCACATTCTGAACACTTCACAGTCTTTTTACCCAGGTCCTTCCGGCACCAATTGTTCTATGACTTGTCTCACTCGATAATTACAAAACTCGAACCCTGCCCTACGAAAAAGAGAGGTCTAAGCTCTACTACAAAAAGTGCGTGTTCAGTGTACGTGCACCTCTCCACGGGGTGGCAAAAGAAAAAGAAAAGCAACAAAAAAACAACAAAAATCACACGAAATAATAATTTCCTGATGACTGACCCCCGAAAGAGCCGTACAATGAAACAAGTGCTACCGGGGTTTTAACTGCTGCCCCATAATTATAAGGGCAAGCTCGAAACATGCAAAACAACTTATATGCGCAGTCGATCGGGAGCACTAAAAAAACACGTCCCTCCACCGTGACAGTCCAAACCAAATTTTAGACCTTTTTCAATAATACGCCACCTGACGGTAAGCTTTTCGTAAGTTTCGCTTCGGAAAGGAGCGTCGCATGGCTAGTGCCATCATGAGAGCATGTAAAGCGAGCCGTCAAATGCGTGATGGCTTTGATGCTTGTTTCGGCGGCTAGTTCTCCCTATCATCCGCTGCAATCGCACCACTGTCTAGCTTGAACGAGCTCCTAGTACTCTACGATCAGCTTTTTGAGCTGCTTCCACTGCACAATGACTAATATTTTGTACCCTTCAATGTTTTGTACGAGCAGTTTGGCTTGTTACGACTGGTAATGCAAGGATCCCTCTGCAAGAGACTTTCATCGGCGTGCCCTCACGAAGCGGTCCGCGTCCTGCAGGAACGCAAGAGGTGTCTGTGTGCACTGCAAGAAACGCGCATCAGCGTCGCTGGGACACACAGCCTTCATCGTCTGCTACAGTGCCCTCACAATGGCGGCAGAATGTAGTTTGCGTCCGTTGCGCTACAGCGCCCTTTTGAAATAGGGTTTTTGTGCAATGGAAACTAAGTATTACGGCTTGGTGGCATGAGCCACTGCCTGATCTAAAAGGTACAGCCATATCAATCCATCCAATCCGTCCATCCGGTCTATCCAAGGACTAAACGAGGTGCGGCTACCAACTATGACTGCCACTACTACTAATAATACTTATACTACTACTACTACTACTTCTACTACTACTACTACTTCTACTACTACTACTACTACTACTACTACTTTTACTACTACTACATATATCGTGGACGCACGACCCACGGCTTAAGAAGGTTTGCCTTTAAAACGATTAGTAAGCGAAGGAACAGTACCTGCAACAAGGCAGCGAGAAAAATGACTCAGAAAGTGCCATCCATGCACCAGAACTAACCTGTAAATAGGCAATGCAGATACGTGAGTTGCTTGACCACTGCGCTACCACTGCTGCCAAAATAGGTGCACGGCCACTGAACAGCTCCTTCTATGCAGTGTGGCGATGCCGGCTACGCCAAAAAACGCAGTGTCCGGGCACGCTGACAGGAAAACCACCCGTGTCCAACGGCTGGCAGTATGTAATAGCGATGTGATGTCCTCCTTGTGCGCTCAATCGGGCAACTGTGATCAGCAGCGAATTTTCTGAGCTCTCTTTTGGCACGTTGCAGTTTATTGCTCGCCGAATATCGCAGGTGGTAGAAGCTGTTGATAGGCAAAGCAAATGCGTGAGTTCTTTGACCACCTATCTTTTACTGTCATCAAAGATGAAAAAACAGCATTCTAGGCCTTCGCATTGTCTTCGCAGAGCAAGCGGCCTTTGGGAGCTTCGAAACTTACCTGGTTCTAGAAACGCTGGGGTCGGGAGCATTGATGGCACTGCGGACATTTTCGACGCCAACGATTGTAAGGGGGGTTGGGCTATGGAGATTGGCTCCTAGAAATCATTCTGATTCCTTTTTCTTGACGGAGTAAACTCTATTTTTGTCATATCCGAAATGCGTGTGCTATACAACTGACGCATACACTTACGCATATACCAGTGATTCCGCCTAGCCATAAATTCAGGTACTACCACCATGTGGTCAATGATTGAATTTCATTCATGTCTTGATTGTAACCACGAATAAGTTGTCCTTCTCCTAATTATTTCTAACCATTAAAGTCTAGTTTGCCTTTACTTGTTCCTAAACCACAATTCTTAGAAAAATGGCGCACCATTAGAATGGACCTTAGAATGGTGCATTTTATGTCCCGCCATTTGCTCTACCTCTCCGCACGCATTACTTGATTGATTTGTGGGGTTTAACGTCCCAAAACCACCATATGATTATGAGAGACGCCGTAGTGGAGGGCTCCGGAAATTTTGACCACCTGGGGTTCTTTAACGTGCACCCAAATCTGAGCACACGGGCCTCGACATTTCCGCCTCCATCGGAAATGCAGCCGCCGCAGCCGGGATTTGAACCCGCGACCTGCGGGTCAGCAGCCGAGTACCTTAGCCACTAGACCACCGCGGCGGGGCCCGCACGCATTACTTAACGTGTCTCTTCCTTCGTATTCCGCTCGGTACGTCTTGGTCCACAATGCTCCTGTTCTGGCCTCGAACAAAAAAGAAGTGCCCCTAAAATTATGGTAGATTTTTTTCTTTTACAATTTCTTGCTTGAAAGGTCGGTAGGTTTCAAGTGATGATATCGTAAGCATTTCAACCTTCCGCTTGTCCCTCTTTGTTTCCTTCGCCTTCTTTTTAACCGATGTTTCCCTCAGGCTTGGTACTATATTGTTCTCTGAATACTTGTTTGACAATTTTCGAGTTGTCTTCCTGCATTTAGTTTCAACAATATTCATGTACAAGTACACTCTAAGGCAAAATTACCCGAAAAACAAGTAACGAAGCCCAATAGGCGCGTGCAAAGAACGGATAGTTCGTTGAGGAGGAACCACAGAAAGAAGCCTGCCACGTACAAACCGCTTAGTCTCCAAACATGCTCCAGAGAGATGAACCACTCCGGAGAATGCAGGCAGTGCGCAAAGCGTTGCCTAGGTAGCGCTCGCTGGATTCGACAACCGCCTAGATTCGACGATATAGGAATTACGACGTGGTGCTTCTGTGTATGCTTGGACGAGCGTGGGCTGCTGCTTTTACGTTTCGCTGCACCTCTGACATCTGGAGCAAGTATCGACACGTCACCATGCCACGGTTCATATTTCTAGCTTCAAGACAGTCACAACCAAAACACGACAGCAACAAATGGAAAGGCCATTATGGCGGCCGAGAAGACAGCAGGCCTATCGGATATATTCTTCAGTCCGACTCAGGGCAGAAATCAGCGCTGGATTCTTTCACAAGCAGGTTATCATTATTTGTTCTACTCTACTCTTCGCGTGTGTGATAAGGATTGCACTTGCCCGCAACGGGCTCGGTCGTGTTGTATATCGTACGCACGAAATGCACCGCGAAGGTCAGCTTGGGCGTCTGCAGTTCGCCTGTGCTTTGCGAGTGCCGGGAATTTGGCCGCCATTGCCGTCGGCCTCCCGTACGCTCGCTCATCGAGTGCTCGCCTGTCTGCGCTACCGCGATGAGATCCGGGCTGGTCCCCGCAGGGGCGCCTGCGCAAGTAGGCGTTTGGTGTGTAGCGACAAAATGGACCCGAGCTAACGGGGGAGTTTCTACTCCCTCCCACGCCAAGCCGTGCGTGGCTTTGCCGTGTCCGGGGAAAAGGAGATCCTGGGGGTTGAGTCGACGCTGGGTGATTGGACCTTTAAGGCCCTCCGGCAGAGGCAACACACCCCTTTGGCACCAGCTTCACGTAGACGGCACCCCTGGGCTGACCCACCCAGGGGAAATCGGCAGTCGCCTTTTCCTATCTCTCTCTGCCTACATCTTCGTCTTTATCTCCCACTATCTATCTGTCCTGTCTTCTACTCTCTTCTGTTTACTTCCATTTTTCCTGGCGGCAAGCGTTAACCCTGTGCAAATAGCCTACCTTGGTCTAGGCGCATTGGGTTATGGCAGTGTTGTACGGCTGACGACTGCAAGCTTTCAGCACCTGCAGACTTGCAGCGTCCCCTTATTGGGCTCCGTGGTGGGTGGTCGCCAACGCTGCTGAACAAAAATAAGACAGGCATGCATGGAGCATTCCCTCTTCTGTCTGATCGTACCGGCCTAAAGCGGGTACGCACCGACGACATAAATTTCTTCAACCCGCCAACAGAAACTTTTCCCCATTTCCACGTCATTCACTGCGAAAAAACTGAAAAGCAAGCCAGGACCCTCTCTCCTTTCTTAGTTTCTAGATGTCTTACCGAAACTCTTGGCACAGGATACAAGGTAACCAAAATGGCTAGTGGAGACCTTCTCCTCGAAATCCGTGACAAAGAACAATTTAAAAAGCTAGACCGTCTTTTAGATTATGGTGGCATACCTATAACCATAACACCACATAGTTCAATGAACACAACTCGTGGAGTGGTATCTGACATGGACTTACTTGACTTGACTGAGACTGAACTTTTGGAGGGGTGGAAGAGCCAAAATGTCACTAATGTACAGATAATCATCATCAGAAGAGATAATAAGGAAACACCGACAAAACACTTAATACTCACATTTGCATCCAGTAAACTACCAGATTCCATTCAAACAGGGTACACAAAGACATCTATGAGGCCGCATATACCAAACTTTCGTCGTTGCTTCCAATGCCAGAGGTATGGCCATGACTCTAAAACCTGTCGTGGTCGCCAGACTTGTGCACAATGTGGAGTACTAGGCCACGTGTCTGAGAACTGCAAACAACCGCCACACTGTGCAAACTGCGAAGGAAACCATGCTGCATACTCACGCTCCTGCACATACCAGAAAAAAAAAGAAATAATTACATTGAAGGTGAAGGAGAACATTACGTTTAAGGAAGCACGGCGAAGAGTTGCTCTATTCTATGGACCTACGTACGCTGATGCGGCGCGTCAGGGGGCACCGCCGCACCAGCCCTCGCCACTCCTTCGGCCCGCGCATACCAAGCCGGCGGTTCTGGCACCTGCCCCCAAGGTGGCTGTAGCCCAGGCTACACCGCCTACTCCCAAACAGAGACCGGAGACTCCAGAGTCTTCGGGTCTCAAGGCCTCCCCTCACCAGGCGAGGCCCAAAATACGAATTAACAGCCCGCACGTGCGGGCATCCAGTGCCTCCGAGGAGGCAATGGATACGTAGGCACCCTTGGTGCCGAAAGAGCGGCGTGGCTCCTTGGAGCGCGCCAAAAAACAAAAAAGCGAATAACAGGGCCTGGTGACGGCCCTGCTAAGTGAACTCAAACTCCCCGTCTAAACAGCCACTCGCTTTTCGTACACACAGCATTAATTTACATTTACCATGAACACTCAAATTATACAATGGTACGTCAGGGGCCTTCTCAGAAACCTTGACGACATCCAAGAACTCTTACACGAACGCTCACCCAAAGTGCTGTGTGTGCAAGAAACACACCCTAATTCAAAACACACAAATTTTCTCCGTAAATACGTTATTTTTCGAAAGGACCGTGATGATGCCATGACATCATCCGGAGGTTTTGCCATCATAGTGAATCAAGGAATTGCATGCACACACTTACAACTCGAAACATCCCTTGAGGCCGTGGCTGTTCGAGCGGTCCTTTTTGATAAACTGATCACAATCTGCACTATATACATTCCTCCTAGCTATCAGCTGCAAAAACGCGATTTACACTCTCTAATTGATGAACTTCTGGAGCCTTATGTTCTCCTTGGAGACTTTAATGCGCATAGCAGGCTATCGGGTGACTCTCGGTATGACGCGCGAGGTTGACTGATCGAACAGTTCCTTATCTCATCGAGCGCGTGTCTCCTAAATCGAAAAGAACCAACCTATTATAACCTCGCTAATAACACCTACTCCTCCATAGACCTGAGCATAGTATCTCCATCTCTTGTGCCTCTACTCCAGTGGAAAGTCGTCAGTAATCTGTACGGAAGTGACCACTTCCCCGTAGTTTTGAGCACAACGACAGTAACTGAGTGTCCACCACGTGTTCCCAAGTGGCTCATAAACAGAGCCGACTGGGAACAGTTTTATACTATCGCTTGTCTAGGTTGGAATGACATCTGTACTTTGAACATTGATGTTGCTGTGAACTAGTTCACAGCGTTTTTGATTGATGCTGCAACAAAATGCATCCCACAAACAAATGGGCACCCTGGAAAACGACGTGTGCCATGGTGGAACTCTGAATGCCGAAACGCGCGCAAACAGCATAACAGAGCTTGGAGGCTGCTTCGGAACTCACCGACAGCCGAAAATCATGAAACCTTCAAGAAAATAAAGTCTCAAGGCAAGAGAACGCGTCGGCAGGCCAGAAGAGAAAGCTGGCAGAAGTTTTTATCAGGGGTTAATTCATACACACAGGAGGCTAAAGTCTGGAACATGGTCGGTAGGATAGCAGGAAAACAAGTACACACACTTCCACTCGTAAACACTCAGGGCGATACCTTGGAAGATCAGGCAAACTTCCTCGGTGCACACTTCGAACAGGCATCTAGCTCGTCCCACTATACTGACACTTTCCAAAAAGACAGAACAAGAATAGAAAAGCAGAAACTCGAACACAAATCCACTAGATACGAGGCATATAACCAAGCTTTCAGTTTAGCTGAGCTCCGAACATCTCTAAACTCCTGCAGTACTTCTGCCCCAGGTTCTGACCGTGTGATGTATGAAATGTTAAAAAACCTACCAAACGAAACTCGAAAAACCTTACTTTGTTTGTACAACGCTATTTGGTCTTCTGGCAGTATTCCTACCTCCTGGAAAGAGGCTAGTGTTATTCCCATTTTGAAAGAGGGCAAGGACCCTTCTTCTACCCTCGAGTTATAGGCCTATAGCACTTACAAGCTGCTTGTGCAAAGTCTTCGAAAAAATGATAAACTGCCGACTTGTACATTTTCTTGAAACAAATAATTTGCTCGACCAATTTCAGTGCGGGTTTCGAGAAAATAGATCCACCACAGACCACCTTGTTCGTATCGAGGCACAGATCAGAGACGCCTTCGTCCATAAACAATATTTTCTCTCTGTGTTCCTCGATATCGAAAAGGCTTATGATACAACATGGCGTTTCGGAATTCTAAGAGACCTGTCCCACCTTGGTGTGCGCGGAAGAATGTTTCATATAATCAAAAGTTACCTGTAAAACCGGACATTCCATGTCCGTCTGGGCAGTGTGCTCTCCTAAACATTTGTCTAGGAAACAGGCGTGCCACAAGGTGGTGTGCTTACTTGCACACTTTTTATTATTAAAATGAATTCTTTGCACTTGTCCATTCCCCGCAGTATGTTCTATTGTACATATGTCGACGACGTTCAGCTTGGCTTCAAGTCATGCTACTTGGCCATGTGTGAGCGGCAGGTTCAGCTGGGTTTAAATAAGGTCTCCAAATGGGCAGATGAAAACGGATTTCGACTTAACCCACAAAAAAGCATGTGTGTTTTGTTCTCTCGAAAGAGAGGCATGCACTCGGAACCTGACATTCGACTGAACGGGCAACGTCTGTCCGTGAAAGCCGAGCATAAATTCTTAGGCTTAATCTTGGACAACAAGTTGACCTTTGTACCCCACATAAAGTATTTAAAAACAAAATGTTTAAAAGCCATGAATGTTATAAAAGTGTTGTCACGTACTACGTGGGGTAGTGACAGGAAATGCCTCATGAACCTGTATAGAAGCCTTATTCGCACCCGCTTATATTATGGGGCCGTTGTTTATCAGTCTGCGACTCAAAGTGCTTTGGAGATGCTGGATCCCGTGCACTATTTGGGCATCCGCCTTTCTACGGGTGCTTTTCGCACCAGCCCCGTAGAAAGCCTTTGTGTTGAGTCAAATGAGTGGTCGCTTCATCTGCAAAGAACCTACATGTCCTTTGTATATTTCCTTAAGGTGAAAGCAGACAAGAGGCACCCCTCATACTCTACTATTAATGACTTGTCGAGCTCCATTCATTTTCAAAACAGGCCTTCAATGAGGCAGCCCTTCTCAGTTCGCCTGAAGGGTCTAGCTGAGGACACTGGAGTGTCACTCGAACACAGTTTAATGGCTCCTGTAGCATACCCGCCACCGTGGCAGTGGCAGACTAAAGATTGCGATGTGTCTTTCCTAAAAGTTACTAAACATGCGCCTATTGCCCATATTCGAACATACTTCTTGGAACTTCAACACAAATACACACGTCCTGAGTTTTTTACAGATGCCTCTAAGTCTAACTCCTCTGTGTCCTACGCTGCTGTTGGCCCTTCCTTTTCGGATGCTGGCCCTCTACATCCAGGCACAAGTATCTTCACAGCGGAAGCTTACGCGATACTTGTGGCAGCTAAACACATCAAACAATCTCAATTACAAAAAGCAGTAATTTATACAGACTTCCTCAGTGTGGTAACGGCTCTGCACAGTCTTAAAAAACAAAAAACCCTGTCCTCGTTTCACTTTACTCCATTTTATGCACACTCTACACACTCAATCGACATGTTGTTGTGTGCTGGGTGTCAGGGCACCGTGAGATTCAAGGCAAGATGATGGCGGATCAGCTTGCTGCATCCGCCCACGAAAGCACCGCCATTACACCTTCATCAATACCGGCCCTTGATCTTAAGCCGTCTCTCAAACGAAAACTCAGGGACTACTGGCAGAGCAAGTGGGATACACACACACAAAACAAACTACATGTTATCAAGCCACACCTTGGCCATTGGCCACCAGTATCAAAATCACGTC
Organism: Rhipicephalus microplus; assembly: GCF_043290135.1. Classification (NCBI taxonomy): domain Eukaryota; kingdom Metazoa; phylum Arthropoda; class Arachnida; order Ixodida; family Ixodidae; genus Rhipicephalus; species Rhipicephalus microplus. The sequence goes on from NC_134700.1 coordinate 41,488,178, forward strand.
ACACAGAGGTAACATTAACGAGGCTCAGGATAGGACACACATACACGACACACTCATATCTTTTCTCCGGTGGCGATCCACCATTGTGTGACAGATGTGGTGAAGCACTAACAGTTCTTCACATTTTAATTCAGTGCAAAAAATTGGACACTCTAAGAAAACAACACTTTCCTTCACCCTACCGACAACATATACGTTTACACCCTGCAATGTTCGTCGGTAGGGAATCGCTTTTTAGTCACAAATCATTGTTAGCGTTTTTAAAAGAAATTCATAGCTTTCATGTCTTATACCCGGGCATACCGTAGCACGACCTCTCCAGAGAGGTTTTCGCTGCGTTGGCTACACAATAAAGCACCTGCCTCACGGCCCTTGGACGCAAGGGTATGAACGAGTGAGGCATTTGTGCTAATGCCATACATGTCCACCATCGTTTTTATTATCATTAACTTTTTCCATCTATTCGCACCACACACACCTTTCACGGCATGGTCATGATTTTATTATTTGTATATTTTTACCCGCTTTACTGCGAGGAATTTTATGGCCCTTATACAGCCGCTAATCACAATCATTGTCCACATTCCTGTCTCATGAACTAGCGCTCTTTGGCCATCAAATGGCCCTTGCGCCAAAAAACACCATATATCATCATCATCATCATCATCCGGGCTGGTGATATTGGGCTGAGACGTCACTGTGTTGGGAACCGTCGAAAACACGTTGCGAGTTCTCGTAACGAGCTTCATTGTAGTATGTCGCGCTTTAGGTGCACCAGCACGGGCGGGGGGGGGGGGGGATTTTGCTAACGACGGGACTCAGTGAAAATTGGTGGTCATTATAGTTGGCTTTCCCTCAGTCGGTCGCAGCAGCTCGGCGCCGTCCGTTGGCCGCGGCGGCGGACTCGCGTTTGCGCACTGCACTCGCTCGAGTTTGTGGAAAAGGGCCGCATTACCGTCGATTTCTTCGGCGCTGGCTCCAAACCAGGTCACCGCTGTTTGTGGCGGTGGCCAAGCGTACGTTCGCTTTCCTGTTCGAAGTTCGCTGGCGGCAGACACTCCGCGTGCAGCGCCGTGTTTGGTCTCGTGTTCGCTTGTTCGAGGTTAACGATGCGCTCGCTTAGGACTCGTCGACTTGTTAGCGGCACGGTGGTTCGAGGAGTTGTGGCTGCGGCCACCCCTCCTCAGCTGTGTCGCTACGGGGACAGAAATAAGCCTTGAACGATGTGTGACATCAAGGTGAAATTATTAGCATGTCCTATCTCACTCATGTTTTCAATTCACCTTGCAAGTATTTCTTATATGCATTTGTATTCATTCTCTGTCACGTGTGAGTCACTATAAAACATACCTATTTTGCAGACGTGGGTACACACCGTGCTGAAGACTGTGCGCGCTGGCGTGTGCGTTGCCTGTCATCCATCTCTTTCGTCAGAGCAGCTTCAAAAGAACTGTGAGACATATGAAGATAAAGTTATTTGTGTGTCATAATTTACACGCATGTTTTTATATCAACGTGCACGTACTTTCCGTATGCGTGCATCTTCATCTTCTGTCATGTGTGTCTAGCTATCTTTACGATATTATTGTACGAGCAGCCATGGGAACACAGCAGGCGGAAGGCAGCGTGCCCTAGCGTCTGCAATGTCTGTCTTCTATCGCTTCTGTCGGAGTAACTCCACAAAGAGTGAACAAGATTTGACAACGAGACTGGACTTGTACACTTCCCCATAAATTCACTTAAAAGAACGGACTTGTACACTTCCCCAGAAATTCACTTAAGAATTCACTTAAAAGAATAAATGAATTCGATGTGTCATTTTTGTCTTTTGTTGCAGCCGGGACTGTGAAAGCAGTTACACAGAGGTGGCTAACTAATTTTTGGCGTGTTCTTTTCTGCGCAATTTGTTGCTCAGTGCATAGAAAAACAGGCAAAAAAGTATCAGGTCTGGCGGAAAATAAACAAAAAACAATGTTTGAACTGGCGACAAAAAGTTCATCCGATTAGAGTATTTGAGTGGACCAACCGTTCGTCCGGCAAGGTGCAACTGTGGGGACTAACGGTTGCCCTGTAAGGTGTATATGTGGGGATTAACAGCTGCCCTGTAGGTGCCCTGTAGGGGCAAATGTGAGGAATATATGTTAGTCCTTTGAGGTGAATTGTCAGACTAGCGGTTACTCACTAAGGTGTAAATGTGAGGACCGAATGTCTGCCCGTTGAGCTCGTCTGTGGGGACTAAATGTTAGACCATGTGCCGTTAGTCCCTGAAGAATTAATGGTTTTGGCAGCCCCATTAGTTCCCGAAGGGAGGAACCACACACTCTTCTAACACCCTTTTGCCTTAGAGTGTAGAGTGTAGCTGAAATGTTTCTTGCCCGAATCTCTTCTCCATTTTTCTCAATCGCTCCTGAAATTACGCTTTGCTGCTAGCTTTCCTGCAATCTCACGACTTCCATCGTATGTCAACCTGTACCCCCCATGATTTGGGGTGTTTCCCTGTACTGCCAAAACAAGTCCACCTACGCCACGTTGTTCAATTTACCATCGTGCTTATACCTCAGATATCATGCCCAAGACCACATTACCAAACGTCAAACCTGGGACCATGACACCTTTCCAACTCTCTCTCACAACGTCATTGCTATTGAAGTTACACAGCGCCCTGTTTCTCATTACAGCTGCATTTCTGCCACCCTTAGTTATTGCGTATACTTCGTGCTCCTTTAGGTACTCAGCCACGTTATTTATCCGTACGCCCAAATATTTTTATTCATCCACTACTTTTAGTATGACTTCCTAAATCTTATGCGCACTTCCTTTGTTATCATTCAATATTATGATTGCCTTTTTTTCCATACGGAACTTCCAATTTAACCTATCTCGATAAGTACTGCAGATTTTTGTAAATCTCTGCAAATCTGCCTTGTTGTCTGTTACTAATACTATATCATCTGCATACATCGATGCTGGCAATGACTGTTGAACGTGTTTTCCTTGCTTGGCAAAACAAAAGCTGAAGCCCTGTCGACTGCCCTCTACTTTGGCTTCTAGTCCCTGTAGACACAGCAAAAAACCAAATGTGACAAGGGACATTCCTGTCGAAGCCCGTGTTCTATTTTTTTAGGTTCGGATACCTATTCTTCCCGTTTCTTACCTAGCTCGTTCCTTTTATCGATGTCCTTTAGAAGATTAGTTATACCATCTTCCAACTTTTTCCAGTATTCCGACAAGTCTTCATGGACCACACTATTGTAAGTTCTCTTGATATCTATAAATGTCTGTAACAGTAACATGTGTTCTTTTTTGCTGTTTGAATACACGACATCAATGAAAACAGATTGTCCTCCAACATCCTTCGCTTACGGAACGCATTTTTTAGTTCTTCCATAAACCCCTCACTCTCCCCTCATGTCTATAGCCTTTCCTTTACTATCTGCATCACCAGCCTGTAAACTACGGACGTCTTTGTTATACGTCGGCAGTTGTTTATATCAACTTCGTCCCCCTTTCCTTCATTGATCATGCTCATCCTGCTCAGTCTCCACCCATCGGTGGCTTCACCATCTATTATTGCTTTGCTCGCTGCCTCTAATAATATTTGCTTAGAGTTTGGTCCTATTTCCTTTATTACCATGATAGGCAGGTCGTCAGGGTCTGTTGATGTGGTATTGTTACGCGTTGAAGTAATAAATTCACCCAGCGCAGAGAAGGCCTATCAGCTTTTTTTTTTACTTTACTGACTCAACGCATGAACAAATGCACGAGTACCATCACTCACCGGTTTAGTACTCCTAAAGAAACTTCAATTACAAAAGCGCTACTTCACTGCATCCTTAAGAAAAACCAGCTTCACAAACGAGTGAATTGTGAGCCATTCAACCTTAAACTTCGAGTTTGGTTCAAAAAATAATCTAACAATATAGCAGCTACATTTCAGTCCACAAAACAGGATTACCTTCAGAAAAAAAATCCTGGATAATGATAGTAACCACTGTGCAACTGGAAGGTCATATATGAATTTTAAGTAATAAAATTTGTGAGGAAATAACGGAAATAAAACTGAAGCTCGAACTTACAGCCATCCAACTAACATCGCTAATGCATTCAGTGAGTACTTTAGCAGTACCTGTGTTTCTCTGGCAAATCCCCAATTGCCATCATTGCTACGTCAACCTCACTCTTTCTACTCGCGACCTACAAATCCTGATTAAGCTTTTCACGCTATTTCTTCGCTCAGGCCTAGGCACCCGGTCTAGACTCCATTAACCCATCCCACATCAAGTTAGATAACTCCAGTGAGATATCTTATATCATTGCAGATATTGTTAAGAAGATGCCTAAAGCAGGCGTACTTCCTGAATTCTTAAAAGTTGGTAGAATAACACCTGTCCACAAAAAGGTTGCCGCAAACTTCTCAGTAACTACAGACAAATTTGCATTCTTCCTATTTTAGCAAAGCAATCGAAAGTCTTATGCATTCACGGTTCGTATTCATTCTAACAAACTGTACCTATTATCATCTAAACGGTATGATGATTTTCGGTTTAGCTACTCCCCTTAGCTTGCAATTCTAACCCTCGTCGATAAAATAAAAAAAGGCAATTGACAAAAGCGCCTGGTTGGTGGCGTATTTGTAAGTTAATAAAAAGCGTTTAACCCAATTATTTACAATATTCTTATACACAAATTTGAATCATATGGCTTAACTGGTCCACCACTTCATTCTATTTATTTTCCCAACCACGGTGTTCTAGTGGCTAAAGTACTCAGCTGCTGACCACAGGTCGCGGGATCGAATCTCGGCTGTGGTGGCTGCATTTCCGATGGAGGCGAAAATGTTGTAGGCCCGTTTTCTCAGATTTGGGTGCACGATAAAGAACCCCAGATGGTCGAAATTTCCACAGACCTCCACTACGGGTTCTCTCATAATCATATGGTTGTTTTGGTACGTTCTACCCCACAAATCAATCAATCAATTTTTTCTATTTTCAGCTATTTATCAACCGTACTGAAGTTGTTCAAACTCACGGCAGTTTCAGCTGCTAAGAATGTAAATCAAGGTGTTTCTCAAGGACGAATCCTTGCCTAATGCTTTTTATGTTATTTATTATTGATCTACCTAATATTTTGAGTACTTCAGGCTGAATCTTATATGCAGGTAACACAACCATTTACACTTGCACTAATAACATCGATGACCTACAACAAAAATTCGATGTTGATCTACATGATATCAGCTCGTTGTGCCAAAGGACATATTAAAGTTTAATCTATCCAAACCACCTTGAATGCAAATCATTTCTTAGCGAACTTCGGCGACGTAGAGCGTATCTATCTATCTATTTATCTATCTATCTATCTATCTATCTATCTATCTACCTATCTATCTATCTATCTATCTATGTATCTATCTATCTATCTATCTATCTATCTATCAAGCCACCTACGACTTTTAGCTCTCCTGGCAGTTTCGATAATGGTACCGATAGCAAACTTGGTATGGCATAACATGACTGTATCAAGAGCATATTTGATTGGTCATACCATGAAAATCACGGCATTTATGCCATGAATGTCATGATAAACATTTCATGGTCCTGCAGCTCTTACGGTGGCTTCGTTCATATTGTATGTTGAAAAACTGCTATGGTATGACATGATTACAAGGCGAACACAGCGACAGCCCCTAACATGAAAATCCTGACATGCGTGTCATGTAACAAAATGACTACATGCCACGCTCTTGATGCGTTCGGGGCCGTTTCGCTAGCGTCACATATACCAAATTTGTTATAAAATACTTGTATGAATGACGAAAATATAAGACTGATGCAAACATGATAATCATGGGACGCATGTCATGTAACAACATGACTACATGCCATGCTCACTATGCTGTGGTGGCCGTTTCGCTAGCTTCACCTATATAAAATTTGGTAATATTTGACGCGAACGAACGACATAGGTAAATGACACACACAAACATGATAATCACGACATGGGTGTCATGTAAGAACGAGACTACATGCCACATTGATGATATGCTAGCTGCCGTTTCACTAGCTTCACAGATGCCAAATTTGGTATTACGTGACGCCAATCAATGAAGAAGGTATTAGACTGGTGAAAACACAATAATCATGAGATGCGTGTCATTTGAGAACATGACTACGTGCCACAAACGAGGCGCCAGTACATTTAGACGTGACGTGGAGCGAGTGCTCACCGGCGTTCATTTCGTCGCGTCACGCCAGCGTTGCCACCCCAGGCGCCGTTTTGCTAGCTCCACATATACCGAATTTCGTGCTATGTGACTTATATGGATGACGAAATAAATGACTGGTGCAATCTTCATAATTCTGACACACGGGTCATGTAAGAACAAGACATTATACCATGCTCATAGCGTGCTCGTGGCCGTTGTGCTAGCTCAACATATGCTGCAATCGGTATCATGTGACGCGAATAGATGACGAAAGTAAACGATACATACAACATGATATTTATGACACGGAAGTCATGTACGGCCTCATTTACTTTCACCCCATAACCTTGTGCTGGTTTTAAAGTGACATATCAACAGTGCTCGCCCCGCCGTGGTGGTCTAATGGTACTCGGTTGCTAACCCGCAGGTTGCAGGATCAAATCCCGCCAGCGGCGGCTGCATTTCTGATGGAGGCACAAATATGTTAGGCCCGTCTGCTCAGATTTTGGTGCAGGTTAAAGAACCCCAGGTAGTCGAAATTTTCGGAGCCCTCCACTACGTCGCTCTCAATTACATGGTAGTTTTGGGATGTTAAACCCCACATATCATTCAATCAAAAAATTTTCTCATTCGTGCTACGAATATCAACGATTTCCACTGTACGTGAAATCTGCCATTTTTTATAGTCTTCCATACCTTACTGTCAGTACTTTCAAAATCTACATCTGTCCGTTTGGCCGATAACCTAATGCCAATGTCTGATCGCAGAAAGTTTCTTGGGATAATCCTAGACAGTCATATGAAGTTCAATCTTCATGTGCAATCACTTATTTGCAAGATAACCTACGGAATACGTGCCATAATCAAAACTCGTACATATTTTCAGCCACAAATTATTCATTCCCTTTCTCACACACGTATTCAGAACCATCTATCTTATTGCATATCAGCCTGAGGCAGAACATATTTCACCCACCTAAACCAACATCAACGCATACAAAATCAAGCACTTCGTCTCATGACGTTCAGTCTTTTTTACCCAACGCAACGCCACTTTATGAAAATTTAAATATCCATCCACTTCATCAACTATTTAGGCAGAAGTTATCCATTTTTATGTGTAGGGTTTTTTGTGGTATTGCACATATTGATTGCATTATCACGGATAACCTCTCAAATAAAAACGTTACTAGGTTTTCTTAGCTCTATAATTGTCTCCTGCCGAAGACTTGCATGAACTATGGCAGGTTCACCACCACGTTTATGAGAATCAAGCTATGTGATTTCCTTCCTTACATTATTGAGCCATCAAGCACAGAATATGCATTAAAAAACCAAGAAAAGAAATACTTTTGCAACAACTGTCTTCATTCTCGCAATTTAGTTCTGTTTGAAACGTATTATATTGAATTTAGGTTTTGTATTGTGACTTCTGATTGTACTTATCCGTCTTACCCTTTTATTTGTGTTTGTTGAACATATATCTATGTTTGATTTTGCATTTATTTTTATACTGTTTATCTTCTTTCTCAACGAAGATACTGTAACCACCTCATGATGTACGCCTATGACACTTGTATTGTTATAACAGTGAACAACATTTAAGATCTGCAAACTGAAGCAAACAAGGAGTTAAAAAAGGAAGTGAATGATTCGTGAAGAACAAACTTACTATAAACGTCAAAAAAACTAAATATATAGTGTTTCGACCACGCAACAATATCATGCCTCCTATATCACTAGATTTGCGAATAAACGAATTTCAACTTGACAAAGCCAGCTCATTTAAATAACTTGGCCTGATATTTGATAAAAATCTGCACTGGCAAGAGAAAATAAACGCAGTTTGTACAAAGCTCTCTTCGGGATACTACGCGCTTTCACAAGCACGTCATCATCTTTATACCAATACTCTGCGTACTTTATATTTTTCACTCATTCACAGCCACATCTCATACTGCAATGAATCATGGGACACGGCATATAAAACGTTTCTTGAACCTGTTGGCAAACTTCAAAAACTAGCCCTGAGAATAATCCCCCAATCTTGCTACAATGAGCCAAGTCTCCCTTTGTGTATGAAAATGAATATTTTGCCCTATGATAAGGTACACGAATTAAAAATTGCCACGTGTGTTTTCAGTGTTGTCAAAAACAACCTGCCTTTTCATGTTTCTTTATTTTGCACATCCGTGTAACCAGAAATCAAATATAGGAAAATTTCAATCTTCCTCCAACTAAGAATACTTACGGACAACGTTTGCTGCAGTTTTCAGGGCCAGACATTTGGAATAAACTACCAGCAGAAATAAAACAGTCGAATAATTTTTCATCAGTGCTCAAGAAATACTTACTTACACAGTATAATATTTATCAATAAAAACAATTATGATGTCATTCGTGTGTGTGTGTGTGTATGCATGTGTGTCTGCCAGAAACTTGTGAAATCGTATAAAAATACCATTGTCACCTAGTAATTTGGTTTTTGTTTTCGGTATTAGCCATGCATATTTTAACCTTCATAACAATGCAACAATCTGCTTTGTTTCCTTGTGTTTTCGTAAGTTAAAACGGTTAAAAACGATCGTGCATTTACCGACACTTTCGCTCTCCCTTTGATTCGCTGGTGTAAATCAAGGATTCATGATAACTATCTGTATGCGTGTGATATATCTTTTTTGTACATGGAACCCTTAGTTATTTATTTTTTTGGACCCCTAACCAGCCTTCGGCTATGGCTCCAACTTGTCGTGATGTTTCTGTATGTTTCATAGTTTGCAAATAAATATTTGAATGGAATTGAATGTACACCTTCCTTTTTGGTTCCCATCTTGTATGAGAGCCCCCCCCCCCCCCCCCCCCCCCCGACAGCTTTTAACTTTGGAGCTTTTTATGTATTACCAATCTTGTACACACTTTTTTGTGATCTAATATTTGAACTTTGATCAAAATTTGAACTTTGAACTTCATATTACCCTCTTCTCTGCCATTTCCCGCTCTCGTCCCTGTACAGCCACTGCGTTAATTGGTCCGTTCTCATCGTGCATGGTGCATGCAGCGCTTTCCTAATGTTTAGGTTTTTCTGCCATCATTGTTCTTATATGTTCCATTGGCTCATCCCCTTCTAGTCTAACGCCTTGAACTGTAGTTATAAAGCTCTGTTTCATGCTTGTTTGATTACTCAGAGAATTTAGATGGTTCTAAAGCTTTTCAGCTGCCCTTCTATCCTTTTGGTTTACTTCGGCCATTTATTGGGCCCCCCATTTTTTAATGTTTTCACTCATCAGATTGAAAGCTTCCATTCTGCGACTCAATAAGTAATCCTATTTTCTTTTGACATGATTGGGTTTACCCTTCTGTTTAGAATACCTGTGTTCCCTGGAGGCTCCCTGACGTCTTACTATAGCTCTCGTAATTTCCTCATCCCACAAGCTCTTGGGATTGTGTCTGTTTTTCCTGGTTCATTTCACTCGTCCCTTTACAAGCTCTAACTCAAACAATCGAGTGAGATTTGTGTAGGTCTACTATTTTGCTAGTATCCTCGGTGGTTGTTTTCTCAATCTCTTTAGTTGCCACATTTAGTTGACTTTCTGAATAAATATGACCGTGTGGTCGCTCGTAATGCCGCCTTCCCAATTCAATTTCTCTTCGAAACTTCAGCTTGATACGTTTGTGATCACTACCTAAGCTTCTGGACCTATATTCATCCATATTCACTAACCTTAGCTGATCATACATCCTATATGATATTATTGCGTAATATATCGTCGACTGCAGCCTTCTCACCTCCCATGTTATTTGCCCTTCACATTTCTCGGTGCTGTTGCAAATGAATAAATCATGCCTTTCACACATACCCATTAGCATTCTGCCCGTTGGATCAGTATATCTATTCATGTCTTCTATTTGCGCAGCCTTATGTCCTAATATACTTAGCACGCAATAGTTTCCTAGTTCATCAATGTCAATTCCTAGTTCTTGGTTTTTCTCTCTGACTTTTGCCCTGTTCAACAAGTATACGAAACCCAGGACCGTCATCTGCCTTGCCACTTTTTTTTTAGCCATAAAAGTTTCCTGCGCTCCTGCTTCGCCCTTTGCGAGTCTGTACTTTTATGAATAAATGCCACAATACCACCCCTCTTTCTGCTGCCTTCTGTTCTATTACAATATTCCCATGCATAGTCCAGATTATTAGGTGATGGTTCCATGTCCCGATGATGTGTTTCTACAAACCCATATACCATTAGCTTCTCCTTCCTTAGCTGTTATTCTATCTCCGCCACTTCAACCTCTTGCTGTCACCCTGCATGTTAATATATTTTACGTCTGAATTTGTTAACGTAGCTCTTGGCGCGAAATAAACACGAGAGACGTACAAGCGCTTGTCCGCCTCCCGTGTTTATTTTGTGCAAAGCTACATTAACAATGAACCTACTCAGCCAACAAGTCACTTATCTGAATTTGCTCTGCCCTCGTGCCAACAATAGTTATAGCGCGAGAACAGAACAACAATAGAAGTACAAAAAAGACATGAAGTCGTCGTTCTCTTCTCGAGCTATTACTATCGTGATGTCATGCACACTAGCCCAGACTGCCCCCTTTCTCGTGCCTATGTTGATTTCTCCCTCGTACTCCACTTGTCTTAGATATTGGTGCCATTTCGGAATCCTATTTGTCTATACCACCTGTCAAAGAGTCCCCTTGGTTGTTTTCCTCGTTACTAGCTGTCTTTGGCACCGCAGGGCCCGCGTGCTCCCCCAAAAAGCTACTGTGCGTCCCGAAAGTCACCAACCTACATTTTGAGCTTGCCTCCTATCAAAGTGCATTCTCTCGCTTAGAAAACCACCCAATCTATGCATCTCGGTTCATTTCCACTACTTGAAAGTCTTTTTATTGACTCGTCTGACATATATCTTTGTTTGCATCGAAGACCGCACTTTGTAGGTTGCCGTCAGGCACCGGCGCCTCCAGCGCCTCAAATATTGTACATTTCACTATCTGTAGCAGAGTCTGACGATGAGTGTGTTGGTGTATTGCTCAATTCGTTTCATTTAAAAAAATCATTTGCGCCACCATCATTTTAATGAAAAATTCACTATCTGTACCTGAGGGAAAATGGCGCACGTGCCATCGACCTCTTTCGCCAGTGTGGTCACTGCTCCTGCCGATTCTTCATTTATGGCATCGTTTAGACCACCCGCAATTATTACGACGTTTTGTACATTAGCTTTAGTTGTGAGTTGTGCGCTCGCGTGCCTCATCACTGCTTCCGGCTTGTGTCTTCGAAACGCGGGTACTGCAACCCTCTTGTCACCTGTAACCCTCTTTTTGATTGCTTCTGCTTATCAAATTAAATTTGAGTGTCCGGCAATTATTCCGTGCTCGGACTTTTCTTAGAGGGTCCTGCATCTGGAGGTTACTTGCGCTTGTACCGTGGGCTACTTGTCCCCTTCCATCCCCAGTCTTACTTCGCTGAAGCTGGGTGTTGTGACCGTTGAAGTGCTTGAATCTGCTTGTTTTTTCGAACTTGTTTTCCCTTTCATCCCCGCCGTTCTAGAGGCCGGTGCCCTTCTGTTCTCTATATCGACCATTCTTTTGTTCACCTTCGCTAGCACATTGTCGGCGGCCCCAAGCCTTTCTTCCATAGCCCTTGATTTTTCTTTTCCTGTCGATAACGCAGTCTCCAGCCCGGTGACCCTTGTAAGCAGTTCACTCTGGGCAACCATCATTTTCCACATTTTTTCCTGGACTTCACATTGCCAACAATTGGCGTTAGCCTCCTCTGCATTTGCGTCTGCACTAGCCTTCATTTTGAAACCCACACCGCATTCTGAACAATTTACAGTCTTTTTAATCTTGTCTTTTTGACACCAATCGTCCGGCTGAATAGTACCACTCGATCACCAAAAGTACCAAAAGGAAAGTACCAAAAGGAAGCGTAAGACGAACCCTGTCCATTGCAAAAAAGTCTAAGCGATGCTAAAAGTTTTGGGTATTTGGTGTACGTGTACCTCCATCACGTGGTGGCAGGACAAAGAACACATGCGCAGACAGACAAGTATGTACCAGGTGACAATATAATGGGTGTTGTTAAGTCCTACTCTGCTGCTTTAATAATTATAAAAGCGAGCTTAGACCATGCGAAAACAATCATCTGCGCAGTCGATCGGGAGCCCTCGCAAAACACGTCGATCTACCGTGTCAGTTCAAACTGAACAACATGGTGACCGGAGCCACCAAGCGGTAGTATGTGCACGCTAATGTTTTCATGACGTATCTTCGTACACGCGTCGCCTCTTCTATTGTCTGCATCTTCTGCTGCGTGCCGCCCGTGTAAGAACTGTCGAGGCAAGGAATCACAACGTTCTTCTTCGACAATGCTAAGTCGGTGAGCAACTGCATGTTGCGCATCTACGCGTTCGGAACGAACACAGTGAAGTTCGCTCTGTTGGCGTCTAGTGTCCGACTCAGTCGCGGCATACGGCATTGACCCCCACTTCTCTTAGCCGGATTTCTCGGAAATCGGTGGGACTTACCTCTCTTATTTTCGTATCAATGGCGCAAGACTTCATCAGGCAAAACATTGGTGCCTGATTGACCAATTCAAAATTAAACAATTGTTTTGCCCTCGGATAAGGGTACTTGTTGTGCTCGCGTGTGCGTACACTATTCGAGACTGCCATATCGCTCGCTTCACAGGTATGCTCGACGATAGTGATCGCACGATCGCTTGGCACAAGCAGACGATCAACAATATCACACGCAAGCTGCTCTTTTGTGTTTTGGTGCTTGATGTCATCAAATGTGTTGCCATACTGCAGCGTGAAGACACCAGGGTAAGTACCGTAGCCCAACATAAAAATAGTGTTGATGTCGGTCTTTCGGAGTAGTCACTCCGGAATACAAATTAACCCTGAGTAATTACACAAATTTGAGACTCCGGAATGGAAATAGAATGGAAAGGCGTCAAAGCTTGGAGGAGTGGAAATATTGGCATATTGTTTTTTTTTTCACGGAATGCAAAGGGAATGGAATTACGCCTTTTCGCAATAATAGAACACAATTTAGTCAACGGGCTGTTTTTGAATTTTCAAATTCTAGTAAGTCAGACCCTCGAATTTAAAAATAAAGCGGTAAATGACAAAGGCATGGTTTATTACAAGCATGGTACATTAATAAACAACACACCTAGTATATTTCTGTTCCTATATAGACTATAATGCTGCAAGCTTTCCTTTATTCTTCGCCTAACCATGGCTCTAGGCCATGGTATTTGCACGATACATCTTGGGAATTTTTCCCCTTTGTGGTGTTTGAGCTGCCTGTTGTCTCCGTATTCTTCACTTCATTTTTGCTTCTGCTGCTGTCGGCGACTCGGACGCATACTGGATGCTTTTGTTTACTGCAGTTTTATATACCAGCTTGCGTGCCATCTCGCTGCATATTACCTCCTCCCACATTTTTGCAATACTTTCCTCCTGCACACACATTGGTGCCTTTGCCAGAAGCTCTTTCGAAATTGTCTGTAGGTCAGCGCAGCACACATTCGTAGACAATGAATTGTGCACTTTGTGAACAGTGTGCGATAAACTGTTGTACAAAATGAACCATACCGAGAGAGGTAGATTGACTTCTGAAAGTATTCGTTCGAGTCACAGCGAAAGTAGGCAATCCTATGTAACCAATGCGGCGCCTCTTCGAGCGCCTGCGCGACGATTCAATGAGTCGTCATGTTAGTATTAACGCGCTTAAGCTTGAAAGTTATTAGATTGATTGATTCGTGGGGTTTAACGTCCCAAAACCACCATTTGATTATGAGAGACGCCGTAGTGGAGGGCTCCGAAAATTTTGACCACCTGGGGTTCTTTAACGTGCACACAAATCAGAGTACACGGGCCTACAACATTTTCGCCTCCATCGGAAATGCAGCCGCCACAGCCGGGAATCGAACCCGCGACCTGCGGGTCAGCAGCCGAGTACCTTAGCCACTAGACCACCGCGGCGGGGCAAAGTTATTAGAACAATCGTGTAACATGTACTTTTTAAAAAACCCTGCTTTCTCGTCCCCCTTTCCTAACTAAATACTAATCATTTACTCGTCACAAAAACTCCGACCTCTTAAAAATGAAGGTAGTAAAGTGCTGATCAGTGAAACGTGCCAGTTTGCAAAGTAATTTAATATTAGTTTTAATACGAGTAATATTACTATACCAAATCTTCAGTTTACAGGTGTTTATAGAAGCATGTTCATTGTCACATCAAGATGTTACAATAAGTGAAGTGCAATTGTGCAGGTGGATTGATTAGTGAGCAATAATTACATCGTTTACGTACTATGACAAGTACACATCACAGCAACATATATAGAGGCCTGAAAGAATCACAGACGAGGACATACACACAGACGCGCCCATAGTATGCATATAATATCAACACTTATCTGGTATCGTACACCACAGCTGCCATTTGAAGGCTGTTACGTCTGCGAGTCCACACCGAACGTCAATGCCTCTGCAAAGGCAATCTGTGTCATGGCCAGCGGTCGAACCCGCCTGACGTGATCAACTCAACGACGTCATCAAGTGGCGGCGCCCGTCTGTCACGCAATGCACAGCGAGCTCCCTCAGCCCACGAGCCCGTTGAAGCAATCGGCGTCTCCCGGTCTGACGAGTCTTACGCAATGCATGGCTGCGTCACCCATCCTTTTGTGAAACCACGTGCAATGGCTCCGGATTTGATGAGCATGACGCGGCCCAGCCGTGGGGCCCATTGTAGGGTTTTGACATTTATTTATTTATTTCAACATACTGCAGCCCCGCAGGGCTATCGCAGGAGTGGGCAAGTACATACATAGAAGAGCATAACAAGTGCGCTCTACATCAATGGTTAGTACTATACAATAATAATTTATCCAGTGATAAAGATCAAACGTAAGCTCCACAATTCAATAGAATGAACAAAAAACTATATTTAAACGCCACCGTACGATGAACAAAAGTAGACATGTTAACTCAGGGTAATTTCGGGTGGTCGTTGGTCTAGGGTGCACAATAAATTTGCTTAGTAGATGGAACCGTGGGGAATAAATCAAGGTATAAAGAAACTTCAAACATTCAACTTGTCGACGGGAACAGATTGATTGATTGATATGTGGGGTTTAACGTCCCAAAACCACCATTTGATTATGAGAGACGCCGTATTGGAGGGCTCCGGAAATTTTGACCACCTGGGGTTCTTTAACGTGCACCCAAATCTGAGCACACGGGCCTACAACATTTCCGCCTCCATCGGAAATGCAGCCGCCGCAGCCGGGGACGGGAAGAGAGACTGGTAAGCTGTAAGATAGGAAGATGGGAACTTGGTGAAAAATACCTGTCAAAGCGACGATAAATGAAGCGTACAGCTTTCTTCCGAACAGATTTAATTTTTTTGATGTCAGAAATCTTGTGTGGGTTCCACACAACAGATGCATATTCCAATATTGGATGAACCAGTGTTTTATAAGTGAGGAGTCGTATGCTGAGTGGTGCTGACCGTAAAGTGCGTTGTGGGTAGCCTAATTTTCTAAGCGCATGGTTGCACATGAGATCGATGTGTTGAGACCAAGATGAATCCGGAGTGAAAAGGAGACCTAGATATTTGTATTGTGAAACCATTCCGAGAGGGCAACCATGAAACAAATAGGTAAACGAAGAAGGAGGAAAACACTTAGAAAATGACATAGATACCGTTTTCGGAAGTTGATTTGCATTTGCCAAGTGTCACACCATGAATGAAATGAAGCAAATGAATAGTTAAGGATGATGTGATCATAAGCAGTTTCAATCGTATAATACAATACACAACCATCAGCGTACATGAGGATTTTAACACGAACATTACTTGGCAGATTGGTAATAAAAATTATAAATAAGAGAGGGCCGAATATTGAACCTTGAGGGACGCCAGACGTTACAGTGGAAGAGAAGGAATGAAAACACTTGAATAGTACGTACTGACACCTATAGGATAGGAAAGAAGAAATCCAGTTTACTAATGCTTCGTTTTTTTAAAAAATAACAGAGAGGTTTTTTAGCAGTTTGTAATGTAAAACAGTGTCAAAAGCTTTGGAAAAGTCTATCAATATTGCGTCAATTTGATCACTAGCATCAGGGACCTGGAGGATGTCTTGAGCAAATTCACTGAGCTGGGTTATGGTACTAAATCCGCGTCGAAAACCATAGTGGTAATCAGATAAATTATTATTTCAATCTAAAAATTCTAGGATTTGCTTAAAAAATATGTGTTCAAATATTTTACAAGAATGGTATGTGATAGATATGGGTCTGTAATTCAATAAGAACTGCTTTTTTCTGGACTTGTATAACAAAATTATTTTTGCCAATTTTCATGTTGTAGGAACAACAAACGTCGAGAGAGATTTTTGAGAGATAATGGCTAAATGTCGACTAGTCCATAAGAAGTACCTAATGAGGAATTTGTTGTCTATATTATAAGGGCTACTTTTCTTCTTCGGATCAAGTTTATAATTGAGATTCAGCACACCCTGGTTTGAAACAACGTAATGGTCAATATAACAGCGAATATGCCCAGTAAAAGGATTAACAACGGAGTTATCAAGTGTAAAAACAGATTGAAAGTACTGATTCAATGCATCTGCAATAAGAGCTGTATCGCCTGTAAGTGTGTCATTGATTTCAAATGTGTCAGTGGTAGAGTCTATTGGTAGGACAGACTTTCAAAATTCACGTGGATTATTTCTAAGCAAACTGGAGCGTGAATTTGATAGTAAAAATCACGAGCAACATTTGTTTTGCTTCAAAGTTCCTCTTTCAGAGCAATGAACTGTGCGGAAAGAACAGTTTCACCAGTGCGTTTAGCACACCGCAAATGCCCAAGTCGACGCGATAGGTGCGAAATTACTCGTGTGATACAAAGCAACTCTGAATTCGTCTTTTTTTTTGTTTTTAATGGTACAAAACGCATAATGCACTTTGAAACAAGATCACTGAAGAAATTTTTAAAGTATCAACATCTTCGGAAATACTAATCGCTTCAAACTGGGTAAAATAAGTGCTAAGTGTATCAATAATACTAATACGATCAGCATGTCTCATTTTGCCGAAAGTAGAATAGATGTATCGGGCTTTCGGTACAGAACACAAAATAGATGGAAAGACAGCTTTATGATCCGATATGCCATGCACAACACTGCACACATAACCATAATCACAGATTCTAGGGCTGAAGAATACAAGATCTAAAATCGCCGTGCACCTTGTGGCGTCACTGACTATTTGGTTTAGGCCGGCCGGAAGTTAGTGAAAAGTTCAATGTTTCTCTGTGAGGTTGAGAAGCATGATCTAGCAGAGATAACGACGTCCAGTTTATATCTGGGACATTAAAATCTTCCTTACAATTATTTATTTATTTTATTTAGCACATAATGCGAAGCATAAATGGTCCAAGAAGGCAGGACACATCAAATAAAAAACAAGAATAACATGCGCAATACATAATACGACTCACTCTACTTAATTCACAAGGAATGGGGATCACATCATTTGTTCCAATCAGACACTTTCCGTAAGAAAACAATACATAAAGACATCAGTTCTCGCGAAATATGGTGTAAGCAAATTGGGATGGTGATGTCGGGTCTGCCAAGTTGATAGGAAAGATAGATATGGTCATGGATGAATGGCGAGTTTATTGTTAAGTAGCAAGAAAACTAAATCAAGCCGTTGTTTGAGTGTGCGCGAAGCAAGTGGCTGAGTGTCATTTGCAGTCATTAGTGCAGAGGGTGAATCAGATCGTAAGTATTCGTTGTATATAAAGAGAACTGCTTTCCTTTGAACCCGGTCAATTTCATCAGTATTAAACTTAGTGTAAGAATCCCATATTGTGCTGCCGTATTCTAATTTAGGTTTTACAAAATAAAAATAACTAAGAAGCTTTACATTTCGAGGGCAGTTACGCAGTTTATGTCCTAAAAATCTGAGTTTTGGGAGCGCAGCTGAACATACGTTGTCTAGGTGCATCTTCAAAGATAAATTGTTAGTTATGGTCAAACCCAAATATTTATAGCTAGTGACCTCTCGGAGGGTTGACGGCCCTAGTTGGTAGTTATAGTCTTGCGGATATTGTTACGCGTCAGACGCATACAGACACTTTTGTCTACGTTGAGGGTCATTCTTCATTCATTACACCGCTGATCTTTTTTGGACTTTTGTCTACGTTGAGGGTCATTCTTCATTCATTACACCGCTGATCTTTTTTGGAAAGATTTGTGTTAAGTTCGTTTTGATCATGAATGGAGTAAATATCATGAAACACAAGACAATCATCGGCAAATAATCTAATTTGTACCGTAGGTGTTATGACATTGAGAATATCGTTGATATAAATGAGAAAAATCAATGGCCCCAGTACTCTTCCCTGGGGCACACCTGATGAGACATGATGAAATGGTGCACGGTGGTCATTAAAGGCAACAAACTGTGACCAGTTAGTTCGATATTCGGGAATCTAGTTTACGAGAATGTCTGGAAGGCCAATGCGCTTAAGTTTTTGAATCACTTTATTGTGAGGTACTCTGTCAAAGCTTTACTGAAATCTAAGCAAATTATGTCAGTTTGCTTATTGTTATCAAGATTTAGTGCAAATGAGTGGATTACTGAAACCAATTGTGTTACTGTTGAATACCTCTTACTAAACCCGTGTTGAACTTGTGTCAAAATAGAATGCAGGGCCAAAACTTTACTATATGAGTGGCAGTTATATGTTCAATTATTTTCAGCAGAATGACATTAGAGATACAGGACGATAACTTTGATTTATATTTGACGAATGAGCACCTATTTCTTGGACGAATGCACTCAGGGAAACGAAAGAGTTTGCGATCAGGTTAGGTGGACGGTAAAAGACACCAATACCACAAGTCCATGTTTCAAAGCAAACTTTACAGCAAACCTTCAGTTTGAGACGGAGCATCAAGAACAGAAAACTTGGAATCAGTATGTAAATATAAAGCAACGCCACCTCCTCTACCATCAATTCGATCACTTCTTACGACATTGAAGCTCGGCAGCGAAATTTTGGCATCACAAATTTTGTTATGAAACCAAGTTTCTGTGACACCGATGACATGAGGGAAGTAGGACAAAGTTAGTGACAAGAAACCAGGAAACTTGTTGACTAAACTTCTTGCATTAACATTTAAAAGACGAAGATTATTATTGAAATCATGGGGGCGTCAACAAGAAGTAGTAGTGGCCGAAAGAGATGCAATCACCACGGTATCACGATTACGGGACTGAAAAATTGTGTTAGACTACGCGTCCCATTTGTAGCGTATGTTATCAATGAACCCGTGGTTGTAAACAATGCGCACGAAAGAGCCGCTGTTGCGATGGCTTCTGGTTGCCTCTCATAGCTTTTTCTGATGAAACGTACATTATCAAAATAGTATTCGGTTATGCGTTGATCGGAGCCCTTCAGCTTTGATGCGTTTTGAAGAATATGAGTTTTCTCACGAAAATCCAGCAGCCTGAAATTGATAGGGCGGGTGCGGCCTGTGTGACGTCTACCTGACCTATGACACCTTTAAATTTGTGGGCAATCCATGCTCAGCGTTTCCGTGAAAAATTTTGAGATCACGTTGGTCAGTGCCTTATTATCATCAACTGGAGATTCAGGAATACCATGAAGACTCAAGTTGTTATGGCGTTGTCTATTTTCTAGGTCAACGTTCTGAGCCGTGAGCGTAATCACCTTTTTATTAGGAGACAAATTGAGCTTTTTTAAATCTTTTACGATATTTTTAGATGCGTTAGACATGGTACTGAACAACTCTAGAGCGTTAAGTCGCGACTCAACAGCCTCAAAATGCGAACTTACTGAAGAACGAAGCTCAGCAATATTCTGGGCTATTTTATTTTGCCCAGCTAGCAGTCTGGGAAACATGGCATAAACATAAGGTTCACCATTTATGAGTACCGCGTAGCTAATGACTCCGCGCACATCCCTACTGAGTAAGAGTAGATACTCCAGAGTAAGTGCCGAAATTACTAGCAGAGGTACTTTTTATACCCCCTGGCCCAGGGTTTAGCTCAACGTCTCCACTCAAGCACAGAGAACTCAAACAGTACACAAGCTGGGCATAAATGGAACCATATAGTAATACAACGGTCTGTGGTCAACAGAGCAGCAGCAAGAAACGATCATTTGAACGGTTCGAGTGTGCGTTGGCCAAATAACGTACCTGCGCAATGAAGAAGCACCGCGTGAGCATTGTGTTGTCGCTGCTGCTGCATTGCCCGCTGAAGCTGCGCTGTGGCTGGAAGCCAGTTATATCCGATGCTGGTGACGCGGTCAAGTTGGCCTTGATCAAGGTTCGTTGACTCAGTTGATAGTCAGCGTAGATATTTGGGGATAGCGCAGGCACAATTGTTGAACTAAGTCGATTTTTTGGCTGCAAGACAGGATGGGTGGACTGCATATATCTGCGGTTATCAGCGTGTTCGTTTGGGCAAGTGGACGCATTTCGAGCTGCCGCGCCGTCCACGCAGAGTGCCGGGGAATCCACAAGGCTGGCCAGACACTGCACAAAAAAGAAGCACCGCGTGAGCATTGTGTTGTCGCTGCTGCTGCCTTTGCCACTGTTCACCGCCAGCGGCGCTTCAGTTTGGACACTGGTGACTCAAAGGATCCACCTGGTGCCCATTAAAAAGGCCCTGCGGCGCGTCGCCGGCAGAAGACCTAGGTGTCAGAGAAGCCTCTCGGTTGCTTGGAGACCCTTTCGCTGTCTACGCGGCCGGTGTCCTTGGCAGCGGCAAATTTCGTGGCGCCCTTCGTAACGTCGTCGCAGGTGCGCTTCGTAACAGAGAGAGAAGCCGACGGATGCGTAGAGAGAGAAGACATCTCGGCTCTTCGAGTCACTAAGGTGTCAGCCCCAGTGCCGAGTTTGAAATGCCTCTATTGCTACGCTGTACATAAACCTTGCCTTAACTCAACCTCGTCTCGTCTGCTCGTCTATCAGCTCTGCGCAGAAGCAGTCGCGGGCTGAGTAACGCACGCTACCAAACGGCTGGTGACATTGACGGCGGAGTTCGGAGCAGTGGCGCCTTCGAGAGCACGCTGGCGTCGCGGCTTCGTAACAGTGGATAACAGCTGCGGGATCGGCTGGCGTCAGCGACATTGATGTGGTGAGTGCCTGATGTTTTCCCCTCAGTTCACCAGACTACTGTAGTAGAGGTTATGGTAGTTCAGAGAAGGGCTGTGTGAAGCTTGGCTAGTGAGCTTTGATCATCTCAAGCCAAGTCAGTGCGCTTTGAAACCAAATTTACAGCGGAGGGTGTAAACACGGCAGTGTAAAAAATTGCTTGCCCGTCTAGCTAGTAGACTTATAGTGGGCACGGCAAGTAGATTATTAACAGGCGCAAAAATCAAGATGTTAGTGTGAACGATAGGGAACACAAAAGTGAAGGAACTCATCGAAATTTCTCAAGAAATCGGCAATACTTTGGGCCCTGTGAAACGAAAGCAAGCGATCCTTGAGATCATAACGGATGAAGAAACGTCGGCTGAGGAAGTCGACGAGGCCTGGGTGGATATCAAACACGCCGCGAGGTGTCTGAAAGGCGAGAAGTTCGCGAACGCGAAAAAGGTGAAAGGCGAGAAGTTCGAGTACGTGAAGAAGCTGGAAGGCGCGAATGTTGCGAGCGTGAGGAGGCCAAGAGACAGAGAGCGCCTAGAGTTGAATAGATTTGACAATCATACAGTGTTCGCAGGCGCCTAGCATAGCTTCTGCGACAGTTAAGGTCAGTGGTTATAGAATTAGGAACCAACTGCGACCTTTCGTAGAAAGCGAGGACATGGCGAAGTATCTTGTCAAGTTTGAACACGTCTGTGGGCGAAATGGTTTGGAGCGGTCACTTTGAGTGCAGAACCTGTTAGCCCTCCTTCCCATTGAAGTGTCCGACGTGATAACGCTCTTGTCGAGGGAAGTATTTGAGAGCTGTGACGAGGTTAAGGAAGTGCTCTTGAGACGTTATAAGTTGCCAACCTAGGCATTCAGGCAAAGGTTCTCGCAAGCTAAATAGGGAAATGAGTCACACATTGACTTCGCGTTTTGTCTTAAAGCCACTTAAGTTAATTGGCTCAAGGGCGAAGCTGTTTATGACGATCGCGATAAAGTGGTAGAGTGCATCGCATTGAAGCAACTTTATCGCTGCCTCGAGGAGGATGTGAAGCTTTGGCTACAGGACAAGCTTGGCAAAGTACAGCTAAACAAGGCAGCAGAGTTAGCTGAGAAGGATTACACTCGCCGAAGGTTGCACAGTAGGACAGTGCGCGTTGAAAAGAATGAAAGGAAAAAAGGCTTTTCAAAGAAACCTGATCAGCGGAAACCCACTCCGCACCGTCAATTCACGAAAGACCCATCTCTTACGAAGGACACTGTAGGGGAAGGGCAAACGGCAGCGGAGAAATCGAGTGAGGTTCCTAAAAAACGCACTGATACCACACGGGAGTTCGAATCACGGAAGCAGCTAATCTGCTACAACTTCAAAATGGAAGGGCACATCGCGGTAAACTGTAAGCCAAAGTTTGCTTTCGCAACAATCCGAGATTCGGAAAAGAGCATGCGGTTGTTACAGTGGTATCTCCGAGAAATTGGTGTGAATGGGAAAACGTGTCCAGCCCTTCAAGACTCAGCGGCGACCATAGACGTTGTCCATCCTTCCTTTTTGTCTGCGGATGACTTTACAGGAAAACGCGCGTGGATCAAACAAGTCGCCGATGAGCAGAGTGCTTGCTTACTAATCGCTGGTTTGTCATTGAACGCCCGACCGGTAAGCTTTGCACCGAAGCGGCTGTGTCTGACGCGCTTCCCGAACGCTTTTCTTATCTTTTTTCCAATACCTCGGACCAGCTTCTCAAAGAACAGGGCAAATCGTTCTTCTTCTTCTTAGCGTACATGTCCCTCACGTGATCGCAAGCGCGAAAGCTTTCGAAGGAACTTGATCTTATTCAATGTGACGAAGCACCAACTTCAAAAGCTGCTGATTTGTGTGGCCTTGGCGGCGAGTCGACGGGACCTCAGACAGGAAATTCTCTGTGTGTCGTTTGAGCAGTCACTCGCGCGGCCCGTGGCTGAAGCGACTGGCGCGGTCTGTGTCGGCGGAGGAGACGACATGGCGCCATTCAGTCAGAGCATGAGGGGTGCAACGCTCTCGCCTGTAGTGGAAAGTTGGAGTGAGCTCCAGAGTTGATCGAGAAATGCTCATTCGAGAGCAGCGTGAGGACCTCTTGTATAAAATGCTAATGTAAAGTGTAAACTTGTGAAAAAATAAAAAGAAAGTTTTCTTTTTGTAAGAGGCAGGGCTCGTGTATTGGAGCTACAGATATGTGCAAGGTAGGATGTATGAGCAGCTCTTGTTGCGACAAAAGTATCGTCGCCAACTATTTGAACTGGCGCATGAAAAGGCGTGGACAGTACATCTCGGCATAGAAAAGACCAAGGCGAGAGTTTCCCTTGAGTTTTACTGGCCGAAATGCTGGAAGGATATCGAAGACTTTGTACGCTCATGCGACACTTGACAGAGAGCGGGGAAATCTACGGACAAGTGGAAGGCACCCATTAAGCTTGCGCCCATTATCACAGAACCTTTTCGGCACTTGGTAATTGTTGTCGTCGGGCCATTTGCTGAGTCAAGGCAAGGTTGTCGGTAGATCCTGACGGCCCTCTGTGTAGCCACAAAATTCTGGAAGTGATACCACTTAAGGAAATTAATCCTCTCATGTCGTAGATGCGCTGCTATCTATATTTGCACGCGTCGAATTTCCTTTTGAAATCCAATGCGACAATGGTAGTGTCTTCACCAGCTGCCTTACCTCTACTTTTTGGATAAATGCGGAATAGAAGTAGTCCACAGCTCGACCCATCACCCCCAATCTAATCCGGTAGAGCGTATGCATTCCGTTCTGAAACAGATACTGAGAACTTTTTGCTACGAGCACAAATGCGACTGGAAAGCGTGTATTTCTCCCGCTATGTTCGCTTTGAGATCAGCTCCTCGTGAGAGCACTGGTTTTAGCCCTGCAGGGCTTGTGTGTGGCAGCAGTTTGAGCACACATTTGCGAATGCTACGCGAGTCTTGGGAGAGATTTGATGAGGACCCTAATGTAGTTGCGTATGCTCTACACCTCCTTCAGAGGCTTGAAAAACAAAAGACCTTGTGGAAAGTCACATGAAGGCTGTGCAAGTGTTGTCGAAGGAGTACTACGACAAATCGGCGAAAAAGCGCAGCTTAGTAGTAGGTGGTCAGGTAATGCTGCTGCGGCCGTTCAAAAAAAACAAGCTTGAGGTTCATTGGGAAGGGCCCGCCAAAGTACTATCGAAGCTTTTTGATACCAATCATGAAGTAAAATTAGGAAGGCGGTTGAACAAAATTTAGCACAGTACTTGATGAAAACATGCGTTCAACGTCAAGCGGTCGTATACCGCTTTTGAATGCTTCAGAGGAAGAGGGAGCAGAAAGTTTGAGTTCTAGTGAAGCAATTGAAAGGGGATCAAATGTAATCTTGGAGCAGTTGAACCTAGGGCCTAGGTTAAGTGAAGTCCAGAAGGAGAACCTGAGAAGGATTGTTTCCGAATTGGAAGACGTGTTTTTGGACCATACTGGTAACACGACGGTGATTGAACACAATATCGAGCTAACTTGAAAGGGGCCAATCCGTAGCAAGCCGCATCGTGTTTCCACTGTGCAAAAGCATATCACGAAAGAGGATATCAATAAATTCTGGAGTTGGGAGTCATAGTACCGGTAGAAAGTGTGTCTATACATCCCCTTTATTCTTGGTCTAAGTGCCGGGAAAAGATCCGAAGCCATGCATGGATTATCGGTGTTTTAAAGCCATAACTCGGGACCAAACTTACCCGAAACCAAACCAAGAGAAGAATGTCGAAACTGTGCCAGGGTTCAGCTATATTTGCACGTTAGACCTCGTGCGAGGGTATTGGCAAGTCTCTCTTACAACGTGCTAGCCACTTTGCCGCAGTCTTTTTTCCATTCGGAACGTATCGTCCACTCAAGCTTAGCTTTGAATTGAAAATTGCGCGCTTTTGTTTTTGAGGCTTAATGAACCGCGTTCCTAAAGGCCTATCTGACTTTGCTCTGCCGTATCTTGACGATGTCACCATCATCTCAAACAACTAGGAAGGACATGTCGAGCTGTTTTGCGTCGTGCTTAACAGGTTGAAAGAAGCTGGCCTTACCGTGAAATTTACTAAATGTCACCTAGGGTGCGGCGAGCTGTCTTACCTAGAACACGTTGTGGGGCGTGGCTAGCGTAGACCTTCAGAAATTAAGGTAGCCGCCGTCATGAACTATCCACGACCGTCCGCTAAATCTGAGATAAGGGCATTCTTTGGCCTAGCTGGATATTATCAGCATTACGTGCAAAACTACTCTAGCATTGCTAGCCCTCTAAGTGACGCACTTAGAAAGTGCGTTAAAGCCGGTTAAAGTATTATGGGACCCAAAAAAAGGAGAATTCGTTTCGGAAGCTGAAACAGGCCCTAAGAAAAAAGCCCGTTCTCATTGCATCCGCCTTCTATAAGAGATTTGTCATTCAATGCGACACGAGTGATCTGGGCATGGAAGCTATAGAGTGGCAGGAAGACAATGCTGGTAACGAAAGGCCAGTTTTGTGTTTAGGTCGAAACCTCAGCTGCAGGGAAGAGGCATACAGTACCTCTGAAAAGGATTGCACTTGCCTCGTGTGGGCCTTTCAAAAGCTAGCCTGTTATGTCTCCGGTTCAAGGTTTGTGGCCGAAACGGACCACTGTCCTCAAACCTGGTTAAATAACATGTCGCCTAAAAGTCGCCAGTTACCGAGGTGGAGCATGATACTCCAAAAGCTCAACTTTGACGTTCGCTACAAAACAGAAAAGCTAAACGCTAATGCAGACGCATTGAACCTTGCATTTTAGTTAGTACTTCCTGCACCTTTGGGTTTCTCGCTGGTGATTCGGGGCAAAATTTTCACCTCATCACGGCCGTGGCTGAGCACTGTCATCCAGAGTGATCTCAAAGTGCCAAATTTGTGTTGTATTCTATTTCATTACATTGTTGTACGTATACAAATTCGAGTTCTCATTTTAAAAGTCTTGTGTCCCACATGTGCCTCTTGATGTAGAGGGAACAAAATTTCGATAGACACGTAGCTAGGTATATATGTTGTACTATACTTTGTCTGGTGTTCTGTCGGGTGACGAGGGCACCTGCTTGTTTCATGTGTTGTCTGTTGTCGAACCGTTCTTGAAAGGTTCCAGAATCATCATCAAGTGCTCAGACCGAAAATTGTCAGAAGAGACGAGCGAAGCTGGCGGGCAAGTTGGGGTGATAAGCTAGTGGAAGTGAGATTCATCCTCAAGAATGGGATGTGTTTAAGGAACAGAGTCTGGAGCTACATTCTCCACATGGCCCTGGAGGTGAACCTGGAAGGACCTGGCGAACGAGCGCGCCCGACATCCAAGCCACATGGCAGCAGCTCGTCTTTCCGGCGCATTGTCTTGTGACGGGTGTGCTGTTACGCGTGCGAGTGTACACCGCACGTCAATGCCTCTGCAAAGGCAATCTGTGTCAACGCCAGAAGTCGAACTCGCCTGACGAGATCAACTGAACGACGTCATCAAGTGGTGGCGCCGGTCTGTCACGCAACACACAGAAAGCTTCCTCAGCCCTCGAGCTCGTTGAAGCAATCGGCGCCTTCCAGTCTGGAGAGTCTTACGCAATGCGTGGCGGTGTCACTCGTCCGTGAGTTCATCGAAGCACAGGAGCTGAGGATTTGACGAGCATGACGCGGCCCAGCGTTGGGCCCCATTGGAGGATTCTGATATCACGGCCAGGGGCGCTTCTGGTTGGACGCTAGTGACTGAAAAGGATCCAACCGGTGCCTATAAAAAAGGCCCTGCGTCGCGCCGCCGGCAGTAGACGTAGGTGTTAGAGAAGCCTCTCGGTTGCTTAGAGCCCCTTTCGCTGTTTGCACAGCCGGTGTCCTTGGCAGCGGCGAGTTTAGTGGCGCCCTTCGTAACCTCGTCAGCGGTGCGCTTCGTAACAGAGAGAGATACCAACGGATGAATTCGAGAGAAGACATCTCGGCTCTTTGAGTCCCTAAGGTGTCGGCGCCAGCACCGAATTTGTAACGCCTCTATTTCTATGCTGTACATAAACCTTGCCCTCGTCTCATCCACTCGTCTCACTTATGAACTCACCCATAAACTCACATAATATCACCCTCATCTCATCCGCTCGTCTATCAGCTCTGCGCAGAAGCAGTCGCGAGCTGAGTAATACGCGCTACCAAACGGCTGGTGACCTTGGAGGCGGAGTTCGGAGCAGCTGCGCCTTTAGGAGGGTGGTGGCGTCGGGGGTTCCTAACAAGGTTAACATTACTCTTATTTTGAAATAGCACACGGTGTACTGATTAGCAGTGCCCTATGCGGTGGCCTAGTGGCTTAAGTAATCAGCTGTTCACCCTCAAGCCGTGGCATCTAATCTTGGTGGCGACGGCGACATTTTTGATGGAGGCGAAAATGCTGTTAGCCTGTGTGCTCACATTTTGTGGAAGGTAAAGAACCCCATGTGGACAAAATTTCCGGAGCCCTCCAATACGGAGTCTCTCATAATCATATGGTGATTTTGGGACGATCAACCTCGCATATCAATTACAGGTTAGCAATGATATAATTTAGGAAAACAGTGGACGTTTTCTACACATGAATGCATGCCTCATTATATATATATGTGTCATGACTTAGCTTGACAATTTTATTCTAATGTATATGACAAAATAAGATTTGTTTAAAGAGTTATTCCTTAGGAGTTTCGCGATTGCTGTAAAACATGCGATGGTCTTTTCGAGAGATCTGGCAACGTATGTGGCTTAAGAGTTGCTTATTTAAAAAAAAGAAATAATTTCTAGTCAGTAATGGCAGAAGTTTGAACTTTAGCTAGCTGCTGCCCATAATAACAGGATGCCTCATCGGTAGCAGAATATGCCTGAAACAAGTAAATGCATGCGTTGCCAACTGTTTACTTACTTTTTAAGATTGTGCCGACCATGCAAACACCATAGATAGCGGGAGCACCGCCCCTATGGGAAATGTTTGTGTGGCACTGCACGACGTAGGTCAACATGTTACTAATCCAGGACCGTGCTAACGTGTTTAGAGTAGTTTTTCAGTTTTTTAGCTAATTAAAACTATCGAAATATACGTGTCGTATAATTTGAGGAATAGTAGGAATGATGTTGACCTGCGTGGCCATTCCAGGAGTGGGAACGCGCTAACTTTTTTCATTCCAAGGAATAAATATGAATGGAATTTCGGCAAATTTTAATTCCCTAAGAAAGAATTGGAATGAAATAGAAGTACCCATTCTGCATCATTTTGTGGTGAAAAACGGTGCCCTGGAGAGTGTGCGTCATGCTTTCACATAGGAAATCGGTGTGCGGGGCCGATTTATTTGAGATCGGCATGCGGGGCTGATTTAGTATTTCAGGGTGCGCGGGAATCATCATGATGGTGATAGAGGTGAAACTAAGAGCTCGCCTATTAGCGTGCTCGTACGCGTATCTCCTGAAGGAGCTCCCGAGCCTCGGGGACAGCTAGGGTAACCCCAGACAGAAGAGCGCAAGGACCAGTTCGGGCCACGCCCCGACTGCTCGTTCTGATCCTCCGTGTCCGGGCCTCATCCCGGCGTTGAAGTCCTCGGGTGCGTCCTGGGATGGGCATCGCCCCACCTCACCCTGGGTTGGTCTGAAGCAACGTTCGTCACGGCCAGCTGTTGTTCTGGTCTCGAAGCAAGACGCTGTCCCAGGTCTGTTCGCGGCAGTCGGCGGTACGTTGTTCTCGGTTATGTACAGGCAAGCCCAGGCGTTGACCACCGTACTGGGATGCCCCTGGTGGTTATCTTCTAGGCTGGGCGCTGCCTCGGCACGAACTTCGCAAGCACAAGACACACCACCTCCTGACTACCACAGAGCTCAAGGTCAAGCGCAATGTTCACGCTCCAAGAGTAGAACGTGAGTGGACGAACAAGAACATTAACTCCCTTCCACGTAGGACCGTGAACGCGTGTATATATGTGGGAGTTTATACTGTGTGTATCCCCTTGTCCGTCGTCGTGTGTATAAAAGTCTCTCGTTGTCCTCGAACGTCCTCTGTCCTCATCTGGCTAACCTGCGCCCACAGTTGCCCACAATTTTGGGCGAGCCTGCCAGGATAGATCGACCTTACCTTCTTGCCGAGAGCCAGACGGGCGGGACGAACCGATAGATTTAGAGAAATTGCACGCGATCAGAACGGACATGGGTCTCCCGGGATCGGCATTACAGGAATGGGTTGACGCGGAGCGCGTTATTGAAAGAGCCTTCGTGCGCAAGTTCGCGACGAGCAGCGAGAAAAGATATCACTGGAGGAACGACGGCTGCAAGCCGAGGACCGCGTTTTGCAGTTGAAGCTAAAGTTGCAAGAGCAGACGACTGGTTCGAATACGGGAGAGATAGGGTGACCAGTAAGTGACGACGCAGCGTCATCAGCTGTAATGGATAGCTGTGGCCCGCACAAGCTATCGCCACCATTGAACGAGATGCAAGATGACCTCGACGCATATCTGCAGCGTTTTGAGCGCGTCGCGGTGTCTCAGGAGTCGCCTCGGAGCAAATGGTCTTTTCCGCTCAGCTTGTGCCTGACGGGAGAGGCGCTATCTGTGATTAGTCGACTTGACTCTACTTCCGCCACCGACTATGATCAGGTGAAGGCAAAACTGTTGTTACGATTCCGGTATACGGCTGAAGGATACCGCGAGAAATTTCGGAGGGCGAGACGAAACCACAAGGAGACGGGGCTTCAATATCCTTCTCGCATAGCGGGTCATTTCGACCATTAGATGGAGTTGGCAAATGTCGAGAAAACATATGACGCTCTTCGCGACGTAATCATTTCAGAACAGTTCATGAAGGGATGCTCACCCACCCTGAGGGTATTTCTGAAGGAGAGGAACTGTAAGAAATTGCACTCTTTAGCGCAGAACGCAGATTGCTTTCTGGAGGCCAAAGATTTGTTCAATTTGGGCAAGAGCAAGCTGTATAAGGAGAGCTCAGCAGATGCTCGTAGAGCAGAAACTGCGAAGCGCCAGTTTAAGGGCCAAAGTCTGTGTTTCTTGTGCGATAGGACAGGGCACCGTGCGTCTGAATGTTGGTCTCGGACAAGAAATAACCAGTCAGCAACAGGCTGGTCGAGTGGCAGAAACGGTTCGTCTGCAGAGACACCTAGAACCCAGCAAAAGCGGTTGGCATCGTGCATGCTGTCACCCAAAGAAGGAGACAACGCTGACACACCGGAAAGACCAGATGAGGCGTACGTCGTACTACAGACTGGGGAGACTATCCCAGTCGTGAATACGACGCCGACGCCTACCCCAACTGCGGCTGATGTCGGAACTCTGCCTGTAGTGAGAGGATTGCTTGAGGGCAAAGCTGTATCTGTACTTCAAGATACGGGATGCAACACAGTAGTAGTACGAGAAAGGCTTGTCCAAGAAGAGAAGTTTACGGGCACTACAAGTCCTGTTTTTCTGCTCGATAGAACAGTGCACTACTTGCCAGAGGCAATCGTTTCTATTGAGACACCGTTCTTCACCGGTGTCGTGCGAGTTAAATGCATGAAGAACCCTCTAAACGATGTCGTGCTAGGCAACATCGAAGGTGCCTGATCTACAGAGCTAGAATATTCGCACAAACCTCAGCAGCATCGTGAGAGGCATTGTGATTACAGCGGAGGGAAGGTAGGCAGAAAACTCGCTAACTCGCCCGCACCCATCATCGCGGACAACACGCAAAGTGATATTGAAAACAATTGAGGCTACTTACCAATGACAGTAGAGACAATTTGCACACCTCACGGACCCGTAGATCAAGTACCACTAGGTGTTAGTGCTGCAGCAGTGAAAGAAACACTCGCCACAAACAGGCTACCTGTTCTGAAAGCCACTGCCACAAAGATAAAGTGACGCTTGAGAAATACCAAAGAAATGACCCGTCCTTACGGCATTGTTATGAGAGTCTTGGTAAAAAGTTGATTATAAAGAATCGCGAAACCTGCTTGTTTCTTGTCGACGGTATCTTGTATCGGAAGCACAAGTTACTCTCGGAGAAGGAACTCGAGCAACTGGTCGTACCGAGACAACTGCGAGAGACTGTGCTTAAACTAGCCCATGAAGGTATCCTCGCCGGACACCAAGGGATATCCCGAACAACTGACCGTATTCTTGCCGAGTTCTTCTGGCCAGGTGTTCAATCAGAAACCAAGAGGTTGGTGAAGTCTTGCCATATCTGTCAGTGGACTGTCCCACGCCATTTGGTTGGTCTCCGCTAGGTACCATGCCAATCGTTGTGTGGGCATCCACATCATCGGTTCTTTGTCATCGACATCTTCCAAGGGCAACACGCACATTCTAACCATAGTGGATTTTGCAACGAGATATCCAGACGCTATCGCACTTCTTTCGACTGAAAGCAAGGTCGTGGCAGAGGGACTAATGGAAATGCTGTCGCGAGTTGGTCTACCACGCGAAATTGTAAGTGACCGCGGAACAAGCTTCATGTCGTCGGTTATGAAGGAGTTCAGCCGGCTACTATCTATCAGGCAATTACCGACAACCCCTTATCATCCGATGGCAAACAGGTTAGCGGAGCGATTCAACGGCACGTTTAAGCAAAGGCTCCGCCAAATGAGTCAGGAAAGCCCGAAAACTTGGGACCGCTAACTCGGCCTTCTCCTTTTCACGTATCGGGAGATGCCACAAAAGACTACCGGATACTCACCGTTCGAGTTACTCTATGGCCGATACGTTCGTGGCCCAATGACGATTTTGAGAGACTTGTGGACTAACCCGAAGTTGGATGACGCAAGCAAGTCAACCTACGAATACATCGTAAAATTGCGGGAAGGTCTGCAACGAACCTGTGGAATAGCATCTCAGGACCTTGCGAAGGCACATGTTCACCAGAAGACTTACTATAATCGCAAGGGGAAGAAGCGGGACTTAAGCGTGGGTGACAAAGTTCTCGGGCTGCTACCGGCCGATCACAACAAACTGATACTAACATGGAAGGGCCCATTTACTGTCATAGACAAGAAAAGCCCGTTGGATTATGCTGTGAACCTCGGTCACAGAACAACTGTCTTCCACATCAACATGCTCAAAAAGTACGAGCTGCGGAATGTCTCGGACACGTCAATGACGACAGCTGCTGCTGTAACGTCAATCCATCAAGTGGAAATTGAAGGCACAGAGAATTCATTTGCACAAACGCAAATGCAATTGCACAAACGCAGAATTAGAAGGATGTGGCTGTAGCACCTATCCTTACTAGAGAACAAAGAAACCAAGTCAACGAGCTCCTTTCCGCCTACCACGACCTATTTTCTGATTTATCGGGAAAGACTGATGATGTGAAGTGCCAGCTGAAATTGACCACCGCTCAGCCAATACATATCCCACAATACCCCATAC
Source organism: Rhipicephalus microplus (assembly GCF_043290135.1). NCBI lineage: Eukaryota > Metazoa > Arthropoda > Arachnida > Ixodida > Ixodidae > Rhipicephalus > Rhipicephalus microplus. Next base: position 41,520,968 of record NC_134700.1, read on the forward strand.
GTTTCGCTTTTAAAGAAGTCATTGAGAAAGAGATCCAGGAAATGTAACGGCTGGGCATAATAGAGAAGTCTACATCTGCTTATCAAGCGCCGATTGTGGTTGTCAAGATGAAGGATGGCACGGTGCGCCTCTGCTTTGAATTTTGTCAACTTAACAATGTGGTCGTTCCGGATGCAGAACTGATTCCCCGCGCTGACATAATGTTTGCACGACTTACTGGGCGTCAATGCTTTTCGAAGTTTGACTTCACAAAAGGATATTGGCAGGTATCCATGGCCAGTACGTCAAAAGAAGCTACAACACTTTCCTGTGACTCGGGCCTATACCAATTCCGGGTTATGCCTTTTGGCATAAAGACTGCATCTGCCGTGTTAAACCGATTGATGCGAAAAGTCGTCGGCGACATTCCCAATGTTTATTACTACTTTGATGATGTTCTTGTTGTGACCGCAACATGTGAGGAACACATGGTCACATTACGCCATGCATTTCAACGTGTGCGCGAGGCGCGTTTAACTAACAAGCCGAAGAAAAGTGAGATAGGTTCTCCGACGACTAGCTTCCTTGGTCACGTTGTGGCACAAGGGCTGCTACAACCCCAGAAGGACACATCAGACGAAATCGTGTCAGCGAAACGGCCATAAAATAAGAACGAACATCGAGCTTTTCTCAAACTTACCGGCTACTACCGAGAGTTTGTGCCAAACTATGCCGAGCTTCCACATCCACTTACCGAGATCACAAAAAAGGAAGTCGTAATAAGCTGTACTGGCGTGCAAGCATCAGTATGCATTTGAAAGGTCAAGGCAATGATGTCAAGGCAACCCATACTGAAAGAATCCAACCTTGAAAGGCCATTCGTGTTGCGCATCGACACTTCATCGCGGAGTTTGGGAGCCGTCCTCCTACAAGAACACAATGGTCTCTTCCATCCAGCATCCTACGCTAATAGAAAGCTGCTACCTCGTGAAGTGGCATATTCTATAATTGAGAGAGAATGCCTCGCCATTGTGTGGGGTGTCCAGAAATTTCATGTGTACCTCTAAGGTAGGCCCTTCATTTTGCAATCGTACCACTAGCCGCTGAAATACATAAACTCGGCCCGACAAATCAATAAATGGTTGCTACGCGGGAATCTACTCTTGATGGACTACGACTTCCACGTAGAATACATTCAGGTCTCAGATAATGTCGGTGCCGACTATCTTAGCCGCACATCTCTTACTACTGACTAGGCTGTCCGATTACTCGTATAGACACACAAAGAACTCATGACGCGAGTATTACATCGTCTACTCTATGCACATGCCTATCCTTCTTTTCCCACGGTTTCGCTGTTCTTCAACTGGGGGAAAGATGTGGGGGAAAACGGTGCCCTGGAGAGTGTGCGACATGCTTTGACGTAGGAAATCGGTGTGTGGGGCCGATTTATTTGTGATCGGTGTGCGGGGCCGATTTAGTATTTAAAGGTGCCCGGGAATCATAATGATCGTGATAGAGGTGAAGCTATGAGATTGCCTAAGTGCGTGCTCTTGCGCGTACCTCGTGAAAAAGCTGCTGAGCCACGGGGACATCTCGGGTAACCCCAGAGGGCAGAGCGCAAGGACAAGTTCGGACCACGCCCCGACTGCTCGTTCTGACCCTTCGTGTCCGGGCCTCGTCTCGGCGTTGAAGTCCTCGGGTGCGTCCTGCACTGGGCATCGCCCCACCTCACCCTGGATTGGTCTGAAGCAACGTTGGTCACGGCCAGCTGTTGTTCTGGTCTCGGAGCTAGACGCTGTCCCAGGTCTGTTCCCGGTAGTCGGTGGTATGCTGTTCTCGGTAGTGTACAGGCGAGCCCAGGCGTTGACCACCGTACTGGGATGCCCCTGGTGGTTATATTTTAGGCCTGGCCCCGCCTCGGTACGAACTCCGCAAGCACAAGGCACACCGCCTCCTGACTACCAGAGAGCTCAAGTTCAAGCGCAACGTTCACGCTCAAAGAGTAGAACGTGAGTGGACGAACAAGAACAACAACTCCCTTCCGCGTAGGACCGTGAACGCGTGTATATATGTGTGAGTTTATGTAGTGTAACGCCTTGTCCGTCTTCGTGTATATAAAAGTCTCTCGTTGTCCTGGAACGTCCTCTGTCCTCATCTGGCTAACCTGCGCACACAGTTGCCCACATACTGTTTGATGTCGGTAAGTGAACGGCGAGAAAATATTTAAGTGCAAAAATATATATATCTTAGCATCTGCTGAGCGTCACACTCAGAGCTCAGAGCACTCTCTGTATACATAACATTGCCTCCTCCAGAAAAAGCTGTCACTATATACCCCTTTAATTGTTATCGTCTCAGCTGTTCAGTTTAAGCTCACCTTGCTTTTTGGGCATATAGAATTTGTCAGTGCTTTTGTAGTGCATGACCACCATAACACTGCACGCAGAAGGTCACGCGGGCTAGCGAGCAATCGCAAATGGGCCAATCGCCCACCACTTGTTTTTGTACGTTTGTTTGTTGATGGCCGCACACTGCAAGCTACTTGCGTGTTGATGGACTTTTGAGTGAATTTTGTGAAATGTTTCATGGAGGTCTGATAAGAAATCCAGTAAACAAAATTAGAACATAGGCTGGTAATGCCACAGAAAAAGTTCGGAAAATTCCACGTACCTTGACAACTAACGTTATGCGAAGCATGCGGATAGAAGGTGATAGTGTTGTAAGTACTGTGATTGCGTTGTAACTGGCGCTAAAGATATGTACAAAATACACACACATACATAGGTTAAGTATGCGCACATCTTTTTCATAAACAATTATTTCCAGTTGCGTAACAATGCCAACAACAAAAGTAGTTGCATTTCGGTCGCACGAGGTATCGTCCGTCTCACTGGTGGACGCACGAATTACTTCTGACCAACTTCAGTGTTGTGCGCCGGCACCTTCCAAAGGGCAGAGCTATCGCTTAGTACGAAAATATCGTAGAATTGCGAGGCAGTGTATGTTTGTCGGTATTGAACGCAGTGCCTAATCAAGAACCTGAATCCGTTCTTGACGTTGGCAGCACTCTGTCAAAAGACGAGCGAGATACTTCTTCAGCTACTGGCCGAATTCTGCGACTGCTTTTTATCGACATTACGAGTTGCTCGAACATCTTTGACAAAGCATCGAATAATCACCTAGATTATGACGAGACCTATTTAGCAGAACCCTTATTGTATAGCTTTAAAAGAACTCGAAGCCTTACAACAAGTCACAAAAATGCTTGAATATGACGTCATTCAACTGTCACAGAGCCCCTAGCCATCGACTGTATGCTAGTAAAGAAAAAGGACGGCACCCTGCGTTTTTGCGTGTACTACAGGAAGCTGAATCGGGTGACCAAGAAAGATGTGTACCCGCTCCCACGTATTGTTAACTCCCTTAACAGACTTCGGCCCACTCGCTACTTTTTTTCATTGAACTCGAGGAGTGGATACTAGCAGATCGAGGTAGACCCAAGAGACCAAGACAAAACCGCTTTTGTGACGCCAGATGTTTTATATGAATGTAAAGTCTTGCCTTTTCGTTTGCGCTCCGCGCCCGCAAAATTCGAAAGGCTTACGGACACGTTAGTTTCTGGATTGAAGTGGAAGACGTGCCTAGTCTGTCTGGATGACGTTATAGTGTTTTCGACCACTTTTCAGTAGCATCTCAAAAGACTGGAAGTTGTTTTACGTGCCATACGGTCCGCGGGCCTAACATTGAAACCAGAAAAGTGTCATTCACGATTCTGTTTTCACGATTTTAAGTTTCTCGGTCACGTTGTCAGCAACGCAGGCGTCTGGCCCAACCCTGGAAAATTGGCCGCCGTCGCACTGTTCTCAATACCCTCCAATAATGAGGCTGTCAGACGCTTCCTGGGTCTTTGTGCCTATTATCGCCGGTTTATCGCAGACTTCGACTGCATCGTATCGCCACTAACTCGTCTCACAAGACACGACGTAGTCTTTGTGTGGAAAGAACAGGAGCCTGCCTTTAATTACCTGCGTAAACGTCTTGAAACGTACCGAGGCTTGCCCACTTCAACGAAGAAGCCCCGGCGAGGTTTCACACAGACGCTAGCAATGTAGGTCTGGAGGCTCTGCTTGTGCAATGGCAAGAGGACACAGAAAAACTGATCGCCTACGCAAGCCGAACGTTAACACGTGTAGAGGCCAACTAATCAACAACACAGAAAGTCTTGCCGTAGTATGGGCAGTAATGAAATTTAGCCCGTACTTGTATGGCTGGCACTTCAAAGTTCTTTGTGACCATCACTCCCTTTGCTTATTAACTAACCTAAAAGATCCCACCGGCCGATTAGCGCGTTGGAGCCTAAGATTGCAAGAGTTTGACATGAGGATCGTACACAAGTCAGGCAAGCGACATATGGACGCTGACTGCCTGTCCTGTTCACCCACTTAGTCGGTAACTCTACCTGAGGAGGAGGAAACGGCATTTCTCGGTGTCCTCGACACGACCGCTATTACGCAGCAACAACGTGACGACACTGAGTTGCTTGGCTTAACTACTTGGATGGCAGATCTCAGAAGGCGCCAAGAGTTTTCGCAAGAGTGCTGTCATCGTTTTGTTTATGGGGCGGAGTACTCTACAGAAACTTTTCGTCGACGGAATCCACCTATCTGCTCGTCATCCCAGCAGCCCTTCGTACCGAAGTACTCAAAGCATGCCTCAACGATGTGATCTCTGGCCATTTGTGTTACACGAGAACGTTGGCCAGAGTACAGCAAAGCTATTACTGGCCGAGACTAACCACAGCCGTGAAGCTCCCCGTTCGTACCCGTCTCGACTGCCAGCGACGCAAGTCACCACCGACTAAACCAGCTGGCTTCCTGCAACCCGTGCAGGTCCCAACAGCTCCATTCTACCAGATCAGCATGGACATTTTTCGCCCACTACCTACTTCTACTGCAGGGAACCGCTGGGTTGTCATCGCGACGAATTATCTGACCCGTTATGCCGAGACAAAGGCTATCTAGAGGGGTACAGCAGTAGAGGTGGCAAGCTTTTTCATCTAGAATAAATTACTGAGTCATGGTGCACTAACCGTCGTGAACACAGATAGAGGAACCGCAATTATGGCAGCTGTTTTGGGTCACGTCCCGATGCTGAGTGGAACAATGCATCGTAAGACCACCGCCTATCTCCCACAAACGAACGGGTTGACAGAGCGTCTGCACGAAACCATTGAAGACATGCTTTTAATGTACGCAGACATTGAACGCGAAAATTGAGATGAAATCTTGCCATACATAACGTTGGTGTACAACATAGTCAAGCAAGAAACAATCCGCATGACCACGTTCAGTCTCGTTCATAAACGAGAAGTACAAACTATGTTAGTTGAGATGCTACCGCATGAAGGTGACGACATCAACCCATACGCCAACACGTGTACGGAACGCGCGGATGAAAATAGACAACTTGCACAAGTACGGATCCGCCAGCAGAAAGAGTACGATGCAGGCTGCTACAATGCTCACCGCAGAACAGTTGTCTATCAAACTGCGACAATGTGTGGGTTTGGGCGCCCGTACAAAAACAAGTACTTTACGAAAAGCTCTTAAGAAGATACTTCGGGCCATACCGAGTGCTACGACAACTGAGCGATGTCGCTTACAAAGATGTTCCCGACAGTTCGTGTAGTACCAAGCGTCGCCAGCACTATCCTGAACTCGTTCACGTATTGTGAATGAAGCCTTACGTCAGCGAGTGATTGCACGGTACTTTTAAAAAAAAACTGCATTATTGGCTTCGCGTCGGATCTATGCTCTTTGAGCGGGAGGCAAATGACTCGTGTCTACATGTGGATGAACACGATGATGGGGGGATTTAAAGGACACCAGGTAGTGGGCCTCTGGCTTGACTTGAGAACGAAGAAGACAATCTTGTGACTGAGCTGTTGAGAACATGCTGCTTTTTGCGGTCCAAAGGCGTACCTGTGCTTTGTTCGCGTTGTACTGCGACAATGTGTGCAAATTACATGCACAGACATAAGTTAAATATCCGCATAAGTTTTACATAACCATTTCTTTCCAGTTGCGTAACAATGCCTACAATAACATGAATATTAGCAACAATAGAAACGGCAAGCTTGTATAAAGCGTTGATACTCGCGAGAACGGTAGCTCTGTACACTGTTATACATAAATCTTAGTCGAGAGTTCGACGGAATGCCGTCTGGTCAGGTAAAGGCATTGTTGAAAAAACAAGTCACTGACCAATGTCAAACAAAACAATGACGTTTCGGGACCCGTACGGGTCCCGAAACGTCATTGTTTTGTTTGACATTGGTCAGTGACCTGTTTTTTCAACTATACATAAATCTACGTGAGCACATGGCGCTCGACTAGCTTAATCCAATGTGAGTGCTGCATCGTAGCAGTGCTTTTGTAATGTTTCTAGAATTAGCCAGCACTGCAACCGTGCGCAATGGACTTTTCACGAAGATTAGAGTTTATAATAGTTCCGTGAAATAGCATGGCTCTATCGTACAATACTTGATTGCCACGCGGCATGCTAGGGTTCGATTCCTCCTGGCACTCTGGCAATTCTACTTCGCATTCGTCGAGTGAATCCGATCGATGTCGGCCATTTGTTAACGCTTGTGAATTAGAATTGCCCATGTGTATTCTCGTCATTCATGTCATGTAGCTGTGTCACAAGCTTGTGCCACACCTCATCAGGAAAGTATTTGACGCAATAGAATTGTGACATTATGCATGTCATAAACAGCGAGTCATAAACGTAAGTGCGTGTTACCCTTCCATGCTGGTTTTGGTTTCCCCTCGTTAAGGCGGATAGATAGTAAATAAATAGATATATAGATAGATAGATAGATAGATAGATAGATAGATAGATAGATACGGTCAAACTCGCGGAAGTTCGCTCAGAATTGCTACGAATTTAAAAGAGCAAGTTCAACTGAGGGTGAAGCAGTGGTTAAGATCCGAGATAAGGCTCAATGTATGAAAGTTCACAGGACGCTGTTGACGGTGTTGTAACGTGGTGGATGTGTTAGCAGCAGTGGTTGTCACTCCATTCCCATAATCTTGACCTTGCTGTATTGCGCTAATTGCGGAACTGCGTTTGCGCACCTACCTCAGCATGGCGTGCGCACAAAGGTCTTCATAGACTGACAAAGACGACGATTGCATGTCTCAGCAATACACCATTTTACACTCTAAAAACTCGCGGAGCTCTAGGCAATCTCTTTTGGAGAGTACTGTCTTCTCCCATATTTTACTCTCTTTTCAAGAGTAAATTATCTTTTGTTGAGGCAGAGTAGAATGATTCCTTCAGAATGGTCAAAGAACTTCCGCTCAACTGCGTAACACAATGCTGCCCAAAGCAGAGAAGCATGACCAAACCGAAAAGAGTAAGAGTACATCTCACAAAAAAGCAGGAAGTAAGCTGCCATTAGCCTTTTAACTATATTGCTGGATTTACACGCATGCAGATTGTAAGTATGGCCAAATACGAGTACTACGACAACAAAAAATGCTACGAAAAGGTTAAAAAATTCATGACGGAGTGCGACTCTAACCCTTGACTTCTAGACAAACTGCAACATTGCGAGCCCGGCACACTAACAACTACACCACACACAAAGATGGTCCACTAGCTTATAATTTTTTGTGTTTTTATTGCCTAATCACATAATATACTCAAAGAGAAATATATATCAAACAAAGGACAAACATGAGTAAAAAAGAGGTAAAAAGCGCCAAAGTTAACAGGTTTTCTAAAATTCCATCATTTGTAGAATTATTTCTACTTGATGAAGCCATTCTGGCACATATTGTTGAACCTTTTGTGATTAGGCGAATGAATAGAGAAGTTGAAAGAAGTATTGTCGAACCGGATGTGCATTAACATCAGCATGCCACACCACTATTTTAGATTACCATATAGTGTGCAGGCCCCGTAATATAACTAGGTCAACAGGTATTATTTTTTCATTTGATAGCGGAAGAAATCTGATGCTGTAGGCATCAAGAGGCAGACCCTTTTTCAAATGCCTTTGTAAAAAATTCGATTGACTGACTCATTGATTGATATGTGGGGTTTAACGTCCCAAAACCACCATATGATTATGAGAGACACCATAGTGGAGGGCTCCGGAAATTTCGGCCACCTGGGGTTCTTTAACGTGTGCCCCAATCTGAGAATATGGCCCTACAGCATAGTCACCTCCATCGGAAATGCAGCCGCCACTGCCGGGATTTGATCCGGCAATCTGTAGGTCAGCAGCCGAGTACTTTAGCCACTAGAACACCGTGGTTGGAAAGAGACTGTTTTGTGCATTCAAGTAAAAGACTGCATTAAGGTATTCAAGGAAAGCTAGTTTGATTGCCTCGGGTTTGTCGCAGAGAAAACAATCATCACCCCAAGGAATGAGTTAGCCTTTTTCTTGCATACATGTTTCCACCAGCAGGGTTCCTGCGTGCACTTTCAAGAAAAAAAACTTCGCTCCAGGTGATACGGACACCTTGTCGGCCAGTGTAAGAAGTGCCTTGCAAGGCCACAGTGTGTTCCACTGTTCGGTAAGAGAGTTGAACTGTATCGGCACCGGAAAAAAAAACGACTAGGGAAATCGTAGAGGTGGCAGAGATAGCAAGCGCAGGTGCCAGGTGTTTTAGTATCCCGTCGATCCTGTTATCTGTTAAAGAGCACGAATTCTTGGCATAGACACGTGGCGTTTTTAAAGACGATAGTCTTTCTTAGAGACCTTCGACGCAAAAATTTTGGTCTATCTGTCTGTTGTCTGTACTTTTGTCTGTTTGTCCACTCTCAGCAACACCGGTTATTTGAAACAGCTGACTCCATCCGCAGCGACCACCGATGTTGCTCAAGGTTTAGCGTTTTTTGTTCCGGTTTCTTTCTTTTTTTCTGTTTTTCTTGATTTCTCCTCTTTATTTTGGTTAATTGGTGTATATGTGCTCTGATTCTGCAAAAAAAAACTTCAGTGTAGAGTGAGCTCTTTTCCTGATCTCTTTCTGTCCCGTGTTTTGTGCGCTCTGTTTTATGAAAAACTATGATTAGTTTTGTCGCAGTAGTCTAGTGGCTAAGGTACTCGGCTGCTGACCCGCAAGTCGCGGGATTTAATTTCGGCTGTGGTGGCTGCATTTCTGATGGAAGCAGAAAGATTGTAGGCCCATGCACACAGATTTGGATGCACGTTGAAGAACCCCAGGTGGTCCAGCTTTCCAGGGCCCTGCACTACGGTGCCTCTCATAATCATATAGTGATTTTGGGACGTTGAATCCTTCATATTAATCATCAGCACTATGAATAACCAAAACGCCCAAACTTTCTCCCTTTTGAACTGTCTGAAATAATTTTTTCTGTCATAAGTAATGTTTGTGGTCTGTCTGCATTTTCTTGTTTAGAAGTGAAGATTAGTGTTTCTGTGCTTCTGAAATTCCACCAGTCTATAGCTAATGTGTTTAATGTGTTTGTTATTTGCTTTGCCAGATCAGAATGTATATCCGACATGTTTTTTACAGTAGAACAAATAGCGCGACCTATTATAGGGAGCTTGCACGAACGGTGGCAACGCTATGCACTCTGGGTAGGCAGTAATGTTTTGTCATAGGCGGGTGAGGTATGGTGGCTAAGCTGTAGACTTCACCAGCGCAGTCATGTTTCCGAGTGTTGGCGTAGCTTGCAGGCGTGATTGAGTGCGAACGCAACGCAAATTAAGCACCAAGGAGTGTCGCGACCTATATCAGCCTCACTACACCGCAGCGTTGTGCCAAAAAGACCTCGAGCGGTACGAAAAAGCGACAAGAATTTTCTGAGTGGAGCCATTGCTGCTTCGGGCGGGTGACTGTGTAAGTGACGTGGACTTATGGTCGTGCGTCGACAGCTCCAATATTCACAAATTTCTTGTTCTGAGGACGAGTTTGGTTACCCAACAGCGATTGAAGTCGACAAAGCACCTCGAGGGCAACGACTTTGTGACGAGCAGCAGGGTGTGGAAGCCGTGGCTGAAAAAAAAGTCGCCACGTATGCCATCGTTGTCGTCTGTCAAGTATGACGTGTTAAATTGAGGAGCGCTCTTCTCGTGCACGTACGCCGTACTCCACGTAGAATAACAGCGCTGTGAGATGGGAGCAGGCTTCGCCGTTCTCAGCCATACTTGTGCAGTGCATGGCGAGGACCTCGCCATCACTCTTGTCCATGAACAGGACGTCGACTGGGCACTTGTTAGTGCGCTGGAAGGGGCTAACTTGGACAGAAAGAAAAATTAGCACCTACGGCATAATCAAATGTTTAGACATGTCTTACTTGAGTGACAACAGATCACAATATCGGCAGTAGAATTTTCACCACGGCTATCCTACCAGTCCCTCGTCACAAAGTCGTGGCTCTACAGGGTCTTTCTCAACTTCAAACACTCCCAGATAATCAAGCTAGTCCACGGAACGAGATCTTCGTGAATATCGGACAAACATGAGCAAAGAGTTCACTTAGCAAATTCTTGTCTCTTCTTCCTGCCGTTCGAGCTCTTTCTGGCGCAGAATTGTGGTGTAAACTTCCAGTGAGGCTGACATCGTGCACGATACTCTCTGCAGTTAAATTTTTGTTGCGCTCGCCCTCGATCATGCCAGCAAGCTACACTAACGCTTCCAAACACTATTGCGCTTTTGCACTCTCTGACGGACTCTGACAAAAAATGGCAGCCTACTAGGAGTACATAGCGTCGCCGCCGGTCATGCAAGCTCCCCAATGACCTCGCTAAGTGGTTAGTCATTTTTGTGTATGAAACATTGCGTTTCTGAAGTGTACACTAAGCAATTCAGTGCTTTTTCGCCCTCCTGGGCATATTGTTGCCCCTTCAGCGTTCCACGAAAGAAGCACTTGTACTTGGTCATCTTGTCGACAAACATAATGTGCGCCTAAACCCTCACAAGGTTGCTGTAGTTAGAAATTTCAAAAAGACGCAGTCACAACGCGAGCTAGAGAGTTTTTTTGTTTCTCTGTTCATACGTCCAACGTTTTCTGCCCACGTTTGGTGATACTGCCCACCATTTGACATCATTGTTGTATAAGGATAAGGATTTCATCTGGGCAGCGGGTTCTAATTCCTGGTTTTGTGAACTTAGGTTCTTCTCTTGTCTGGACCAATACTACGCTATTTCGACCCTACTGCCGTGACAGAAGTGCACACCAACGCGAATGGTATTGGTTTGGGCGACGTGCTCATCCAGCACTTCGATGACGCCGAGCATACCATCGCCTACGCCAGTCGTTCGTTGAGCAAGGCACAGAAGAATTACACTGTCACTGAACTAGAGCACCTCGCAGTAGTTTTGCTGTGCAAATGTTCCCTGTATGGCACTTCATGATCGTTTGCGACCACCATTCACTATGTTGGTTGGTTGGTCTTCATGACCCCTCTGGCTGCCTCACGCAATAGACGCAAAGTTAACATTGCAGAACTTTAACGTTACGATATTGTCACGCTGAAGCGGCAACGTCTGAAAGAAGGAAGAGGGGAACAAAGTGGTCTGTCTCAGAAGCAGCTGGGTGTAGGCGCGGCTACCCTTCGTCATTCATCCTTGAATCAACACTCCCCATCACAACAGTTTCGGTAACGGCACCCCCGAAGAACGATAACGGCACCCCCGAAGAACAATCACTGATCGACCTCTGAGGCGCAAAACGTGGAGCTTCGCCGAAGTCGACGACTCGCTCGTCTGTCACCAGCGAAGGGGCCTCAAGGAAACAATGACAAAGAGCAACATGCTTCCCGCTTTCTATGGCATGCAACCATTCATCGAGCCTTCAACCTTCGCCGAGTAAGCTGGAGAAGATGTCGACGCAGGGCTTAGCTCCTACCAAGGGACGAGTCGGTATAATGGCTTGGATGCCACCGGCCAGTTCAACAATATGGGGCTCATTCTTAAGGCTGAGTCTGCAAGTGATGTCATCAAGCACTGCCGTACGTTTGAAGCGAAGAAAGCACGGCAAATCACAGTAAAGTTTGGCCGCCTGCCCAACGTCACTAATGTCGCCAGTGCCGGTGTGAATACAGCCCCATCGGACTTCGTGTCAGTGATTCGACAAGTATTGCCTGAAGTGCTCGACTGCAAGGGGCGGCTTTTCGCCCGGCACCTAAACGACAGTTTTAGCTGACCGATTTAGCACTGCACTTCTCGTTCCGCTTAAAAGCTCAACGTTACGGTAGTGCAACGCACGTTTTCCGTATTAGCCAAGCGTCGTTCGGTCAACGCTATCGCGACGCTAACAGTGCATGAAAGTCGTTTCAAAATCAAATGAACATGATTCTCACTTTGCAGCAAGATAGCAATTTTTTTAAAAGAGTGCGAAATAATTTACCGTTTGACGCATGAGCATTTTTATTATTTTTTGTTACCTTCACTTGAAGATGTACAACAGTCGAAACTTTGAAGGCAGCCCAAACGCGTTTCAAACGCCCTGCTCTGAGACAGAGTGTTCACCGCGTTCTCTTGTGGGAAATCGAACTAAAAAGTTTTTTTTCGTAATAGTTGGAAGAGTTCCTGCTGTTAAATACAAAACTGTTACATTGTTACATCGAAGATTCGCGAAGTTATTTTGGTGAACATACCAAAGAAGCATATCGAAATCCTCTTTAATGGTCTGAAGTGTCAACTCTAGATCATTTCGTGGAACTTCCTCCCGCGTGCGCGGGTTCTCGAAGGGATTAGCTACGGTAACTTCTCGGTGGGGGAACAGACCCTTGTGTGTCTTGAAGTGCCATCGGCACTTGCGTGTTTGCCGAAAAACCACTGCGTTTCCCGAGCGACGTGGACTCGCAGCACAGGAGGCTGCCAATTTGGTCGTTTCTTCTCGTGTCACGTGACCCTTCGTTTGCTACGACAATCCGTTCACACTCAGCGCCTGATCGCATAGCGCATGCGCAGTGGCGTATCCGCCGACTGGCTGAGTAGAGCAGGAGGCAAAATACGGTCAGGTAAAAGTCCGTAATATCCGACAGCCCTTTCGTCCCTGCAACATTGGTGCGACGACTACCAGCGCCGCTTCCCTTGATGCCTACAAGTATACGCCTCGCCCTTGAGGGCCGAGCCCCACTATGCGTCCGTATTACCAGTTGTATGGTCACTACGCTTGTATCTGACCTGCGGTTTCTCAGGAGTAGTAAGGCTGCGTGATTCGTCTGTCTGCGGACATCAGCACACCCCGTGAACGACCCATACGCTTTCATAGCAGATTCCGCGGCCATGTCACCTGATTATGACCTGATCATTATCGCACGGCCGTGCCATTCTATGGGTGATACACTTTCTACGGACGCAGCAATGGGAGCGTTGACGAGACACTCTGGCCCTCAGACTCTAACAGCAGGCCGAACCATCGGGCGAATTGCCGCCCTGCCTCACCGGCGTCTGTGCAGAGCTTGACGCCCGCCACCTTCATGCTACCGAAGATTCCCATCTCGTCGACGATGCCCCACTTCACCACCGCGAGGAAACTAGGCCGCGTGACCGATGTAGTGTAGCTCGCCAGTAATCTTCAGCTACACGCTCCTAGGCCTCCGAGCATGCGTCATAACAAGATATGTGTTTCTGTGGTCAATGTTACAATGCAAGCTTTAGTGGACGCGGGAGCGACTTTCTCCGTTATAAGCACGTATTTAAAACGAATGAGGCCTTAAGGTGATGTTCAAGTGGTATATTGCGAGCAAGTTTCAGACAGTGAGTGTAGAATAGACATTCGCGGCACCACACCAAGAGTGGAGACCTCTTAGTGTGTGTACCGTGAAAGTCTAATCCTCTGATAATGTTCATCAAGCTGAATTCACAGTGCTCGCTAAATCGACGCATAATGTGATACTTATTGTAGATCTTCTTCTTCTTCCTGGTCACCTATTGTCTGTGGTGCATACACACTCTGGAATATTAGTCAAGAATTGAGTCCTTTTATAAAATATTGTGTCGTTTTAAAATAATGCAGGTTACCGTTGACCTAGAAAATTGTGTGCATATATTTATTTAAATAGTGAAAGGAATTTATTTTTAAAGTAGGGAATTACTGTGACTTTCTCACCTATATACTTGTGTACACATGTTAGAATAAAAATACAGAATAATTAGTCAACCTATCAGTTTCATTATTACAGTCCTTGTTGGCCACGCATACTGCTGCACTAGGCAACCCAGAAATGGAAGCTCCAAAAGACAAAAAACAGGTACTAATAAATTTATACCAATACCACGTAAAGGTATTTCTAAAAGGGTTTCTGCATTTTCTTAAATCTTCTTCAGGTCCAAAAGAATTGATCTATTGTTTCAAGTTCACCAAAGAACGTGCACAGTGGTGAAGGTGCCAGAGGAGACTTATGTTTGTAGAAATTTAGACCTGGTGCCGAGCAACGCAGCCCTGTGATAGGTACTTCTTCTTTACGAGTTCATCAAAAGGCTCTTTGCCAGAAATGTAATAAATGGCGATATTCTGTAGAGCTCGTAAGCGCTATACCTCTCAAGCCTTCAATAAGCATACGTCTGCGGAATCAAGCAGCAGTCACATTAGCAGATGATGGAAAGTGTGGTAGAATTGGTTCACTCAATGACAACTTAGCTAATGATCTAAGGAATCGGCTATTTTGTTAAAAAATAAGCCAGTTTCCAGGCATCGAAACTAATTGGACTTCTCTCAAATACGCAGCCACTAGTGCACGGAACGCTTTTGTTACTTGGTTACCAGCACCACCAGAAAGTGCCGCACAAAGAGGAAGAGAATCGGTTATTAAAACAGTTGATGTATTTGCCGTATCACACATGCGTAAGGCGAGCACTACCGCCAGAAATTCAGCCCCAAAGACGGATGCAAAATTGGGTAGTCGAAGGGATAATGACCACTCTGAAACCAGGCTGAATATACTAACCCCTGACTTTTCGCACGTCTTCATGCGTCTGTAGCAATTGTCTTGTTTGCTTGATCCTCCCTTGTGACTCTTAACCACTAAGAGAGATTTGTCAAGAAGCTGGTGGTTAATGTAAGTCAATACCTTAGGATTATCCAGGCTGGGAAAATGATTACTTTTTGACATGGCGGGAATGTATACTAAGGCACAATGTTAAAAAAAGTGCAAAAAAAGAAATAATAAAATTTTTTTGAATAACGGAGGTGTAGTCGTTATATGAATTTCTTCTGAAGGTTATGTTATTACAGTGTAATAATGAAATAATTAATGTGGGATTCATTAGTGAAAAATTGAGAGCTGATCGTCAGCTCAGCAAGGTTATCTCCTTGTGTCACATAGCAATTCGCAGAATTTCCCGCAGACGTTCCTGTCGCTGATTGCTAATGAAGCAGCTCCAAAGAACATGATACTCGGAGTAGTAAGTGAAATTCCTAATTTTTAAACAAAATTTAGAAACATGTTTTTCTGAGATTTTTGGAGTGGTGGCATGCGAGAAGAAAACGGTTGATATTTTCAAGTTCATTACAGCTGGAGCACTGAGGAGATGGCACCAGACCAGACAACTCCGTTTAAGTAGAAATTATGAGGTGTTACATGGCAACGTGATTTCGTTACGGAAGCTTCCAATCTACGCGTGGGACATCACCTATTATTTCATGCGAAGTGCAGGTGCGACAAATCTGGATTCTATATCGTAAGCAATGATGTGTCCTCAAGAAGGAGGTAAAGTTTTCTGAAGCTCGCGGCAGCTACATTAGCTGTAAGAGGAATGACTGGCATAATCAGAAGTTCAAGAGATGCTCGCACAAGTGGGCCAGTCATCTGAACTATAAGTATACTACAATGGCCTGGCAGCCCCGCCACGGTGGTCTAGTTTCTAAGGTACTCGGCTGCTGACCCGCAGGTCGCGGGATCAAATCTCGGCTGTGGCGGCTGCATTTTTGATGGAGGCCGAAATGCTGTAGGCCCAAATACTCAGATTTGGGTGCACGTTAAATAACCTCAGGTGGTCCAAATTTCCGGAACCCTCCACCATGGCGTCACTCATAATCATATGCTGGTTCTGGGACGTTAAACCCCACAAGTCAGTGAGAATGGTCTGGTACCCGTATCAATCCCAGAAGATGAATTTTCGCAGGGATAAATGATTTAAAGGTATTCAGTACTGGTGATGCCAATGAAAATGATAAAAATGAACACAAGCATAGTGAGTCAGTCACTATCACAGCTGTCAAATGAGTTGCAGGAATTTTTCGAAGAGCTAGTATAACCGCAGGTAAATCCGCTTCAATTATAGGTGTATAATCTGGGAGGTGTAATGAAAAACACCAGAATGATGACAGAAATGTGTGTACCCACGTGCTTTCTCGCAACTGATAGATGCATCCGTTGCAATTAATATATTAGTACCTAATTGAGACAGGTCTTCTTCTAATAAGCTAGTCAAATACTTAGTTGGCAAGTGTTTAGCATTCGTTGAGAAAAAATCGTCAAAATCTATTTACACTTAGCTGATTGTTTTTTCAGATGGTATGATCTCGTATATATTAGCATTGAAAGCTTCTAGAATTGTTTGAAGAAACAGCTTCTAGGGGTTTATATCCATGGGACCACTTCTCAATGAAAAATTACCGGGATCAGCAAAGAATACTAAATGGTGCCTTATTAAAGTAGGTTCTAAAATTTTAAAATGGTTTTCCCTGTTCAAATACCGAATTCGCCAGCAACAGTGGGTATCTGAGCTTCTTGATAAAAAAAATTGCTGGCTGTGAACTTTGGCACACCTAAACAACTTTGGAGAGCTCCCCGCTCTGAATGAATCAAGGGGTTTATTTTATATGCTGGTGAGCCAGAGAATAGTACGTATTCGAATTCAAGAATAGGACAAACATACATGCCGTCAATCATGATCAGCGAATTTTTGCGAAGACAAGAATGGAGCTGGTCAAGTCTACCTATTATCCCAACAGCGCGTGTAGCCTTAATTTTATTATGTTCAATGTGATCACGCCAGCTCAGTTTTTGATCGTACAATACATCCAGATAGTTAAGAGTCAACTTGTGGAATTGTTTATTGATGGTACTGAAAAAAAAATATTCACTGCCACGACAAATGAAAAAAAAAACTATTATAGCACTTTTAGTTACGCAATTTCTTGCAACAGTGTGGCACCACTTTGTTCTCCTCTTCTTTGTTCACACGTTGCCACCATAGGGCAACAATATTTTCAGTTGTTCTTTTTCACGTTCTCGTTCACCTTGAAAACTAAAACAACACTTTACTGCATTCACACAATGCGTTAGGCTTGCAGACGCGTCCGCTGTTTGCAGTGGTCGTAGTGAAAACGATGACTATTATTATACACAGCATTTCATAACCATCTGCAATGAGTTTCGATCGTGACCGAATGAATAAGACAGTATTCGCTTATTTCGCTACACAGATGCAAGGCTAGAACGCTACTATTTAGAGTTCCAAGTGCTTCCCAGGGCAGTGAATTTCACTGACGTGCTCTAAAAATGCTGTTCCTTTTAATAATATTCTCTGAGACTTCACCAAACAAATGCAGTACGTTTTACTGCATATATTTGTGGTTATATAGTGGTGCTAATCACTCTTGGTGAGCTGAAGCATACAAATGTAATCAAGAGCAAAAGTATAACCACGTTTTACTTTCTCGTGCCTGAAGAGTAAATGGAAATTTAACTCTTTCAAAGAGATGTAGAGTAGAACACAGTTTCACTCTCTGTTTTCATACATACTGAAAATCAATTTCCCTCTATCTGGTGCTTCGCGAGAGTAGAGCACTGAAGAATAAATTGACCTTTTTGCTCCACGATACCTTCCGCAGTTTTTAGAGTGTACTTGCGGTCCCGGCCAGTGTCTGCCCTGGTTACTTCAGACCTTGAGCACGCATGGCTCCTGCCACGCTGATCATGCACGCTGGCTTACTCTCGCTGCGGTAGACGTGAGAAATACTAGGCGGGAACGTCCTGGTAAAGTCTCAACCAGGCCAGACCCCAGATGATCGGGCGGCTGGTTTGGCCCCAGGGCTGCAGCCCGACAGGTCACTGCTCCCGCGCCCTGGTTCTCCGAAATTCAGACACGTCTGCCTAGCGTCTCCTGCTTCGGTTTTCCTCCACCGCATGCCCTGATTCTACTGCCTCGTCGTCTTAAATTATCTCAGTGGTGCGTACTTCAAGACTGTTAACGTTACTTCACCACAAAGGTATATATAAAATGTTAGGAGAGGACACTCCATAAGCCCCTGTGGCTAATTTGGGTTCGCAGCGCACCAAGCGGGCGTGAGGAAACTATGTAGCCTCAGAGACAGGGACCCCAGAAACTAAAATCATGAAGGCAATTTTATAGCGATTAGAAAAATTACACACCCTGCGAGACCGATTCTGTGATCGTGCTCATCTCTGAGGAAATATTTTATTGTTTTTGACACGTCATTTGCATGCATCGAATAACTTCGTGTCAGATGCACCACCAGAGTGGTTAAGCACACGATGTCACTGCTTGTTTAGGCACACATTTTAAATGAAACAGCAGACTCATAGGAAGTGCGAAAACAATGTTTTTGAAGTCACATTCTTTGTAAGCCCATGACCACTTTCTTTTTCAATGTTTAATGAACGCAGGTACGAAGATATAGAATCAATGCAGCCCAGAAAGCGATGATACAGCGTTCATATGACGAGTATAGAATACATAGAATACACACTCCCTCGCTGGATTTCGTGCCGACCAATTGTGCCCGTGATCTCCAACGTCAGCGTAGCTCTGGCTGACTGGGCTGGCCCTACGTCGTCTCCTGACGCCGATCTCCGACGACAGTGTAGCTCTGACCTACTGCACTTGTCCTACGTCATCTCCTGACGCCGACAAGAGCTCTCGCAAGTGGTGCCCCGGCCTCGAACTCCTGTGACCGTGTTTCCATCTTTCCTATCTCTCAGAACCCTCATATGTCCTTGCTCACTGTCCCCGCGCATCTTTTTCTCTCTATATACCTTTTATGCAACCCTTTTAGTCCCTCTTCACCCCCAGTCCTTGTGAGCTACTGTTGAGGTGTCGCACCCTGATGCAGACAGTTACGGGGCTCACTTTTCTCTTGTTTTCTATCCCATAACTACCTGCAACACACAGATGAAATAATCATATAGGCAAGATTATAAAAAGATCTGAAACACTAAAACGGCAGTAAGCGCACATCAATAGTGCACAACGAAACACTGCAGTAGTTGCCGCAGCACTTGACTCCGGACGGCATGAAGTGAAAAAAATGTTGGCTACGTTTTCTTTCCCGGCTTCACACAATTTTTTCTCCACAATTCACATCGTTCTTTCGCGAAAAACATTCAGCAGCAGTAGGCGCCGCTACAACAAAGCAATTTTAGTTATCAAGCCAGCTGTTACGCGGCAGCAGTGTCCATTCAGATGATTACGTCATAGCTTTAGCTCACAGATATTTTTCTAGATTCGCCACTTCTCTGTTAATGCGCTCGCTAAAAGAGCTTCAAGCAATTAGCGAACACAACATATTACAATAACAAGCATAAGTTGCTATTTTCACCCTATCTCACACATGCGCTGAATTCGAATACAAATACTGTATTCGCCACTGCAAGGGCGAATGCGCGAGTGTGTGGCCGCACTCCGTGGCGCAACGTTGCTGCGGCGCACCAATGCCGCTGGCGCGGCCGCGCATCGAAGCAAACTTGCGCATGCGCGGCAGTGCCTGCAGGCGTGGCTTCGCGTCGTCTGCTACAATGCTCGCGTTATATGGTGTGCCGAGCTTGCACTGCCATAGAATGAACTGTGGTTAACATAAGTGACGCTTTTCCTGCAGCCTAAACAGCCTTTGGATTTAGTATCGCAATTTGGAGACGACCACAATATGAACGCTAGTGAAGTTTATTTTGTGGTAAGAAAAATTCAGTTTTGTAGCTTTGAATTGAAGGGAATGAAAAGTAAAATTTTACTGAGAAGTGGCAACATATTCTACATTATTAAGAATGCTTCGCAAGGCAATGCTGGCACAGACAATGATATGTCGACTCTAACGAGCCTAGCGTGTACGAGAATATTGCGTGAATTTTTACAGACGGCCTGTTAGGGTTATTTATTAGGCATTGTTTTACGGTCGTGATCACAGGCGTGGGATGGCGTGAGTGGTACCATCCAATAATATGTAAAACAGGTGGACTGTTCACTTGAAAGCGCAAAAATAAGTTACGAAAATTCAACTGTTTGGCACACAACTCACTGAAAATTATTATTCATTTGCGTGCTTTATAACCACAAATGTATCGTCTTTTTCTCACAAGAACAATAAAATGCCTCATTGGTGAGTTATAAAACCGACATCGAAAGTTTATTCAAGAACCATTATGGCCAAGATTTTTACGGCTAAAACAAATCTAGGCTATCTGACACACATACTTTCTGTTGACGTCGTAGAATGAACGTGAGAAAAACTGCGGGTGTGCTTTTATATGACACCAAATCAACACGAATCGTGGCTTTGCGATAAATTTTATATTGAGTGCTTTTTTACCTTATTGACGTGTGGCGTCTCCTGCAGCGCTTGATACGTGAGGTTCAACGTCACAAAACCATCATATGATTAAGAGAGACGCCTTCGGCAGCGTAAATGAAAGCCCTCAGTACCCAATCTGCCTGGAAGAGAGCTGTACAGGATGTGTAAAGGCCGGGGTCGGCTCTAGCTGCTCTCAATTTCTTGCTACAGTGGTCCACAGTGCATCCGCCGAGAATCGAAGGAGCTGCTGGGATAACATCGACGCTTTAATGCGGCTCCACGTGTTCTCAATACTATTGAAGTCTGGAGATTGCGCTTGCCCCTACAGAACGTCTACATACCTCCAGTACGAAACGACGATACGACGAACGATGCAACGCCACCAACCCCTAAAGAAATCGCAAGCCCAAGATGTTTACATAGACGGTCATCCTGTGACAGCACTGTAGATACTGGCGCACATTTCTCTATCATCAGCCGAAAGCTTGCCGATTGGCTTGAAAAATAAAACTCCGTGAACGGGGCCTAATATACAAAGCGCGCGTGGGGCCAACTGATGAAGCTGACTGGAAAAGTTACTGCCAAAGTTGATACCAGTGATTCGGATTTCGTTGCCATGATCGTTAATTCTCCCAAGTGCTGCAAAGACCTGATCTTGGGAATGAATTGTCGGTGCGAAAACGGCGCTGGCATATACATTCCAGACAGGTCAGTTCATTTCAAATGGCCCCAGATGAAGTTTGGGCTACGATATGTACCCACCGGCGACGCAAAAATCTGTGCGTCTTCAAAGGTCACATGACCCTTCCATCACGGTCAAGTACTCTCGTGGCTCTAACATGCGACAAGCCAGGCAACTTCAACCACATCACTGAACCAATTCGAGCATTGCTGTTCAGCCATGGCCTATTTTTCGCAAGAGCTACCGTAAGCATCAATTGCAGACATACGCACGTTTTGGTTATGAACCTAAGTGCTGAGCGACGACAATTTGCGAGAGGTATGGCAGTCACGTACGTGGAGGAGCTCACTGAGGTTGCAGGCTGCTTGACTTGGAAGGAAGTTGATTTCATCGGAGCAGCCCCTCTATCCATCCATGTTGGCCCAAGTTTACTGCTCACGCAGAAGCAAATCTTTCTGGAGCTGATTAATCTGTTTCAGGGCTTCTTTACTTTGATGTCCAGAGTTCGCCAAACACCGTTGACAAAACACGGCATCATTACGGATGAAATGGCCGGAGTTATACGGCAGAACTCACACAATACAAGACAACTAGTAGCTCCGCGGGAACGTGAAGCCATAATAAGTAAGATGCAAAAAATGTTTCAGGATAACGTTATTCAGCCATCGAAAGGTTCTTGAGTATCGTTGGTAGTATTGTTGGAGAAAAAAATTGGCAGCTCCCACGTACAACAAAGGGAATCGATGATATGTGAAGCATGAATGAGAAATGTTGATATATCCTTTTAAAATCAGCACAACGTTATGAGGTGGAAGTAAATGATGCCGTACATGACTTCCGTGTCACGATTATCATAATTAGTTGTGTCTTTAACCTTCGTCATCGATTCACGTCTTCAACATCATCATCATCAAAAGCAGAAGCCTGACTAAGTCCACTGCAAGACAAAGGCCTCTCCCGTGTTCCGCCAGTTAACTCAGTCCTGTGCTTGCTGCTGCCGTGACGAAGTTAGTATATGCGGAGCTAGCGAAACGACAAAGAGCACGCTATGAGCGTTATATGTCGTCATGTTCTTACATAACGCGTGCATCAGGGTTATCATGCTAGCACCAGTCATACATTTCGTCATCCACGGATGTCGTGTAAAACGAAATTTGGTATATGTGGACCTAGCAAAGCGAGGGCGAGCGCATAATGAAGGGCCCGATAAACTACGATGTAGCCTTGCCACGCGCGCATGCTGGACACAGCGACGCTACGTTAGCAAAACGCGAGAACTCTGTAGTCTGACGCCAGGCGTGACCAGCGTGTCAGCGTGGCCCGACGGCAACCGGTGCGAAATGTTACATACTGCATTTCGTGCCGGTGCTATAGAGTACCATTACTATATGCCGATGCGTTACCCAGGCAACACTGCCTCTCCTTCTTTTCGTAAAGGAGGGATGCTGGACGCTCTGAAACGCTCATGCGTCAAAGCAACGCAGCACGGTGCGCACCTGCAACTATATGGCAGGACCAGCGCCTGGCGTGGCAACGCCAACGTGACGGGACGAAATTAACGCCGATGAGCACGCACACCGCGTCATGTCGGAATGCAGTGGCGCCTTGGCGGTGGCATGTAGTCATGTTCTGACATGACACGCATCTCATATTTATTAGGTTTGCACCAGTCACACACCTTCGTCATCCATTGACACCACGTAACGCCGAATTTGGCATATATGAAGCTAGCGACACGGTCGCGAGCAAATCATGAGTGTGGCATGTAGTCATGTTGTTACATGACACGCATGTCATGATTATCATGTTTGGATGTGTCATTTACCTATGTCATCCGTTCGCGTTACGTAATACCATGTTTGGTACATGTGACGCTAGAAAACCCCCGCGAGCACATCATGAGCGTAGCATGTAGTCATGTTGTAAAATGACACGCATCTCATGTTTTTCATGCTTGCACCAGTATCATGCCTTCGCATCCATTCACGTCCCGTAATACCAAGTTTGGTATAAGTGAAGCTAACACAATAGCCACCAGCGCATCTTGAGCGTGGCATGTAGTCATGTTGCTTTATGACACGCATGTCATGATCTTCATGTTAGGGTCTGTCGCTTGTGTTCACCTTGCAATCATGTCATGCCGTACCAGTTTTGCAATATGCCTTGTGAACGAAACCACCGCAGGAGCTAAAGGACCATGAAATGTAAACCATGAGATTCATGGCATGTATGTTATGAGTTTCATGTTATGACCAGTCAAGCATGTTTTTCATATAGTCATGTTATGCCATACCACGTTTAGTATCAATATCATTATTGAAACGCACAGCAGACCTCAAAGTCGTAGGCAGCTAGATAGATAGATAGATAGATAGATAGATAGATAGATAGATAGATAGATAGATAGATAGATAGATAGATAGATAGATAGATAGATAGATAGATAGATACGCTCAAAGTCGCTGAAGTTCTCTAAGAAACGCTTCGCATTTAAAACGGCACCTTACGTTCTTGTGTAGATCGCCGCAAGCTCAATCGAGTTACGAAAAAGGATGTTCACCCGCTACCTTGTATAGACAATTTCCTCGATCGACTACGCCATGCACGTTATTTTTTGTTGATGGATTTACGAAGCGGAGGTTGGCAAATAGAAGTTGATGAAAGAGATCGAGAAAAAACAGCATTTATGACACGTGGTGGTGTTTATGAGTTTAAAGTTCTCTCATTCGGCGTGTGCTCAGCACCGGCAACGTTTCAGCGGCTCATGGACACAGTCCTATGAGGCCTGAAGAGGGAAACTTGCTTGGTATATTTGGACGACGTCATTGTATTTTCCGCGACATTTGACGAGCACTTGAAGCAACTACACACGGTATTTCAAGCGATACAATCGGCCGAACTAACGCTTAAGCCAGAAAAGTGTCACTTTGGCTTCCAAGAACTTATTTCTTTCGAGACACTTTGTAAGCAGTGAAGGCGTACGGTCTGATCCACACTAAATAGCCCCTGTTGCAAGTTTTCACACGTCATCGGAGAGGAAGGGAGTGTGAAAATTTTTTGGCTTCTGTGCCTATAACGGGTGCTTCATCAAGAAGTTTTCAAGTATTGCCTCATCTTTGGCACGTCTCCCTCGAGAATACGTCACGTTCGTGTGGGGTCAAGAGCAGATGACAGCGTTCAACGAGCTGCGACGTCGTCTTCAAAGCCCGCCAGTTCTCGGACACTTCGACAATAATTTTCCGACAGCGATTCACAGCGACATCAGCAATGTCGGCTTAGGAGCTGTCTCGTGCAGGGGCAAGATGGCGCCGACAGAGTAATTACTTATGCATGTAGGGCTTCCTCCCGTACAGAGGAGAGTTACCTCACCACTGAAAAAGATTGCCGGTGGTGAGGGCGGTTATAAAGTTCCGTTTATATTCGTACGGCTGCCCGTTCAAAGTGATCAGTGACCACTACTCTCTTTGCTGGTTTATAAGCTTAAAGAAGACGTCCGGACGATTGGGGCGCTGGAGCTCTAAGCTTCAATAATTCGATATGGCTATAGTTTACACGTCAGAAAAGTGACATGCTGATGCCGATTGCCTTTATTATACCTGATAGGAAGACGCAAATGTCGAAGATAAAGAGAACGCGCTGCCGCATTTGTCGGTGTTGTCAACGCGTCTACGATCGCACAGCAGCAACGCGACTACCTCGAGTTACAATTCATTATTGATTTTATTTGAGGGACACACATCTGCCATGTCAAAGCTCTTCACAAGAGAGCTAACATCGTTTTGCTTGCGCATCGAGGTCCTACATAAGGTAAATTTTTGTTCGAGTGGAAACACCTACTTACTTGTCATCCCAATGCCACTCAGGAAAGAAGTAGTACAGGCGTGCCATGACGAACCGCATTTGGTAATTTAGGCTACGCACGAAAGCTATTTCAAATCAAATCAAATCAAATCAAAGTTTATTTACAACCTGAAGATGTGGGCAAGCTTGGGCGAAAAAGCGAAACAATTCGCTTGAGGAAAGCCCAAGCCCCCATATACGAGGCATAACAGTAGAGACACACAAAGATGTGAAAACGCTATCAGAAAACAAACTAGCCCGTTACATACATGAAAAAAAAATACTAACACAGATACTCTCACGGAATCATACCAGCGCGTTACAACAATGATACAAGGTATGTGTAAATGTTCATGCCGATAGTCAATCGATAGAGATAATGATTTGACCCAACAATTTATTCAAAAACAACAGGCAAACATCAAACAAACAAAAGCAATGTAAATATATCTCTCTTCATACAGTACAGCAAATATTTTTTTTTTACGGTGATTGGTTACAGGAAGTGTTTTTTAATATGACTTATACTGCGTTTCTCTACTTCTATTTCGCTTCTGAGGAGAGTATTTAGCAAGTGAGACAAACAATACTGTAACATTCGTCGTCCGTATTCAGTTCGGCAGAAGGGGATGTTCCAGAAGTCTTGTTTGCGGAGAGAATAGAAAGGAGCATTTCCTCTTAGATTAGCAAGATTTAGAAGGTCATGCTGATTTTTATAAACAGCCTTTTTATATCTGATAGCTAGTTTCCAATCATAGAATTTTTCTATGGGTGCAACGTTAAAACGATGAAACAAATCCTTTGTGTGCGCATGATATTCAACGTTAGCTATGGACCGAAGAGCCCTTTTTTGTAACATTAATATTCTATGATTATTTCTCTGTGTGGAATTTCCCCACACCAAAAAACAATAATTTATGTGAGATAAAAAAAGCGTGTTGTACAGCATGAGTTTTATCGATACAGGAAGAATGTGTCGAAATTTTGCAATGGCACCCACACTTTTAGCCACGTGAGATTGAACGTGGTCGAAATGATCGTCCCAGGACATATTTTTTTGAAACAGCACACCTAAAATTTTTATTGAGTTCACACATTTTATAGGCGCCGTGCCTAAAAATAAAGAACTATCAATGGTGACTGAAAGCTGACGCGGATGAAAAAGAACGGCCTTTGTCTTTTTATCATTGATCAACAGCGAGTTTTCTTTACTCCACTTTTGTATGTCTTCAAGGGCGTTATTTATTTCAGGTGCTAAAATTTGCAAATTTTTTACAGTTAAAAATAAGCTGGTGTCATCAGCGTAAATTACATAAATTGGTGTTTTGTTGATAGTGTTCATGTCGTTTATGTAAAGGATGAACAATAAAGGACCCACTATGCTTCCTTGCGGAACGCCAGTGACTACCTGCTGTAACGATGAAACGGCCGTTCCTATGCTGACACATTGATACCTATGCTTCAAGTAGGATTTTATCAAAAGCAGTGGCATGCCGCGAATACCATATAGTTGCAGTTTTTCTAACAAGGTTGCATGCTGAATCCGGTCAAAGGCCTCAGAAAAATCTATGTAAATGCCTACACATATCTGTTTTAATTCAAAAGCCTTAAGAATGATTTCCTTCTGGGTTAGTAGTGCAGATTCAGTTGATTTGCCGCGGAGAAAGCCATGCTGAGACTCATTAATTAAATTGAAAGCGTGACTAAATTTTGTTATTCGTTTATGAATAATCTTCTCAAGGCCCTTTGAAAATATAGGCAATACAGAAATCGGCCTGTAATTCGACAACTCATTCTTATCGCCCTTTTTGTGCAGGACACTAACTTTAGAGATCTGCATCATTTTCGGAAAACAGCCTGTTGCTATTGCAAGGTTGTATATGTGGGCAAGCAAAGAAGCAATGACGTCAAGCACAAACTTTACCGGCTCGATCTGTATATCGTCAATATCCCTAGCTCTGCTGTTTTTGAAAGACGCATAAATATCTCGCACCTCGTGTTCATCCGTTGGCTCTAAATAAATACTGTGCTTATTTTCCTTAATACCATAGGTTGCAGGAGGGATGCACTGTCCGATACTAACCGCATCCCGAAAGAACTTATTGAACGCTTCAGCAAGTTCTTTTCCGCATATGCGCTTACCGTTTATAACGAGATCATCGACAGTCGATGGCGGTTGCGTACGGTTTAACAGTTTATTTAGTTTTTTCCATACATTTCCTGTTTGATTACAGTATTCCCTGTGGAACTGGTCATGCAGATATTTGTTCTTTTCACTTCTAAGGAAAGAGGTTAGCTTATTTCTATATTGCCTAAAGATATCAAAGTCAGTATCCAGTCTACTCTTAAGAAACTTTTTGAACAATCTCGTTTTTTGTTTATTTCTTTTTATGCATTCACGGTTTACCCATGGTTTACGACCTTTACCCTTTTTTATATTCTGCGTCATTAGGATAAAATGCTCATAGTAGATACGTTTAAAAATGGAAATAAATGCCTCGTAAGCTGCATCTGCAGTTTCACTACGTCTGACGTCGTCCCAGTCTTCTTTTCGAAGCTTTGAAAGGAAAGCATGCAATGTTTCAGCGGTGATTTTCGGAGTTGTTATTTTTGCTTCTGCATCCTGCAGCTTATGTTTTACTGATGTTCTTGCGAGCATGTAAATGGGAAAGTGGTTGCTGATACCGGAGCACAAGGCTCCTGATATCACGTTTTCTGTGCTCATATTTGTGATAAACACGTCAAGCAATGATTCCGTGCAAGGAGTGACGCGCGTCGCAGTGTTTCCTAAAAGCGTATAGCCATTTGACTCGACAGTGCTGAGAAGGGCCGCTCGATTATGGGAAGGTTGCAATAGGTCTATGTTAATGTCACCCCCAAGTATTACTTTATATCTATTGTCATTTACATAGCCTAGCATCTTATCTAAATGACTGATGAAGCAAGCCGAGTTTCCGTCTGGTGGTCTATATGCAACACAGAAAACTTGTTGGGGGGATAATATACATAAACACTCAATATCACTCGTAATGGTACAGATTTCCGCAATAATTTCAGATTTTCGTTCGTTTTTTACTAAGATAGCCACGCCACCACCCTGACGTGTAGCTCTATTTATAAAAAAACTGCGATACCCGTTACGTTCGTATATGTTGCTGTTTGTGTCATACCAGGTCTCGGTTAACATGATTATGTCAAACTGAAAATCCAAAGCGTCTAAAAGGACCGATAATTCGTCCTCTTTATGCCTTGCCGAGCTAATGTTTAAATGAAAACATGTGAGCATGATACCTGCATGAGATTTGAATAACTGATTGACGTCATGGGGTGATTGAGCCATCTTGAAGACGAGATAAACACATAGAAATGGGTGGTGTGGATCACACTATCTTTTCAACATCCTGCGCAGTGCGAATGCGCACTACCGGAGCGGATTCTTCCTTTCTGGCGAGAATCTTTCCGTTGCTCGTCCACACGAAACGCCAGTTCTGAGCCTTCTTTTTCGCAATTGCCATGCCAAGCAGGTGCTTCATGGCTTGGCTTAGGTGTTCGTTCATGAACACAGGCGTTCCTTGCGAGTGACCGAAATCTTCACTTGTTATGCGCATTTTCTTTGCCTTTTGAAGAACCATGTCCCGCTTAGAGCGGCTTTTAAATTGTGCAACAATGTTTGGAGTGTCCTTTACATTCTTCGAGACAACACGGTGGCAAACTTCGACGTCGCTTTCATCAATGGGGACATTCAAAAGTTCTCCAACACGATGAAGAGTCTCGAGAAGCTTTTCATCACTCGATTGGGGTAAGCCTTTAATGTCAATGTTTCGGTTGCGTGAGTACTGTTCCGACGCAGTGAGCCGCTGCTCATGTTCAGAGCTCTGTTTTTTCAGCATTTCACAATCTGCAGCTAGCTTCGCGTTTGCTTCTTTGAGCGCCTTATTTTCTTTGAAAAGTTCTTTCTGTTCTTTCTTTGTCTTTTCAAGTTCATCATTCATGAATTCCAAACTTTTCCTAAATTCACGCATTTCTGTCCTGAGTTCGCGTTCCAGTTTTGTTTTGAAATCGCGCATTTCTTTCCTGAGCTCTTCTCGGAAATCTTCCGGCATCGCTTCAGGTGACAAATTGCAAACAAAGAAAAGGAAAAATAGTTCATGCACACGGTCGCTATATTGGGCAGCAAAGAGAGGCAGCAAAAAAAAACAAAAGGTTCATGAACCCAACGGAGAAAAAAGTGCTAACCTGTGTAAGAAATACAGAACGTGCTTAACATGGCTTTCTTGCGCTGCCCCTGCTGCCACCAAGTGAAGTTCCACCGGCGTTGCAGGCCTTTTTGTAGCGGTAGCTGGACTGATCCCCTGGTGGATGCGTCGTCGTCAGCTTCCTGCTTCGTAAGCGCTGCCTTGTCTTGCTTCGATGATCCGTGCTAGTGAACTGGTATCTGTGTAAGAAATACAGAACGTGCTTAACACGGCTTTCTTGCGCTGCCCCTGCTGCCACTAAGTGAAGCTCCACCGGCGTTGCAGGCCTTTTTGTAGCGGTAGCTGGACTGATCCCCTGGTGGGTGCGTCGTCGTCAGCTTCCTGCTTCGTAAGCGCTGCCTTGTCTTGCTTCGATGATCCGTGCTAGTGAACTGTTATCTGTGTAAGAAATACAGAACGTGCTTAACACGGCTTTCTTGCGCTGCCCCTGCTGCCACCAAGTGAGACAGAAGTATTACTAGCCAAGGCTGACAGCAACTGTTCAACAGTACGTTCGGGCTTGCCTTGAATGCCAATGTAGGAAACTGCCAGCCATCAAACCAGAAGCGCTCCTTCACCCAATTGTTGCACCGGAAATTCCATTCGCTCAATTAGGGATGGGTCTCCTAGGACCATTTCAAACTCGGCTGCTGGTCACAAATGGATAATTGTGGCCACGAATTACCTCACTCGCTACGCCAAAACGAAGGCTCTGGAGCGGGGCACGGCAAGTGAAGCAGCCCGGTTTTTTTATTGAGAATATATTCCTTACGCGTGGTGGTCCATTCGTAGTAATATCTGAGAGGGAAACAACATTCACAGCGGAGCTATCACGCACATTTTTAAGCCTAATTGGAACATCTCACTGGTGTACAACGGCATACCATGCACAAACGAATGCTCTATCTGAACGGCTGAATAAAACACTTGCGGATATTTTTTTGCATGTACGTCGATGTGGAACATAAAAGATGTGACGAGATATGCTTATGTCCAGTTTGCTTACAATACAGCACACCAAGAGACAACACAGATTATATCATTTCGTTTTCTTCATGGCCGAAAAGTCACAACTATGCTCGATGCTATGTTGCCGCATGAAAGCGACGGTGTTAAAACAAGTGCAGACTACATAACTCAGCTTGCTGAAGAAGCTCAACTTCTTGGCCGCGTACGTATTCGTTGCCAGTAGGACTATGACACAAAGCGCTATAATCTTCTTCACCGACCAGTCTCCTATGAGCCAGGAGGGAAGGTTTGGATCTGGACCCTAGTTTACCATCGTAGCCTCTTAGAGAAGCTCTTAAGACGATACTTCGGGCCGTGTAAAGCCCTCCGACGTTTCAATGATGTTAACTAGGCGGTTATTTCCGACAGTCCACGTTTTTCAAGGCGTCAAAGACATGCACCAGAAGTTGTGCACGTGGTTCAGATGAAGCCGTATTTGTCCAAATGAACCCATGGGCCACCAGTGGCTACAAACCATGCACCATGACGATGAAGCGTCGGGACAATGCCTTCTCGAAAGGGAGGCTAATATCACTACTATTAGTCATCGGCACAACAGAGGACAACGAAGCGAGCATCACGAGCGGCAGTTGCTGGCGTTTTTGAGGAAGACGACGTCGGTCGTCGGCTCTTGCGTCGTGTTCATGTGTTCGGAAACAGCCTTACTATTCTCGTCGAAACGAAGCCTTGTGCCCTTTTCTTTTCCCCGTTGTCACAATGTGTACGTGCACACGAAGGGACTATTGTATTTGTGTAGATAAAGTGGAGGTGGCTTCGCACCGGGCACATCTTTATAATGCGAAACTAAAAGTTGCGTATACTGCAGATAGTACATGGCGTTCTAACCAAAGTTTGTTTCATGGCAGTGGAAGCTCGGCGCGCCCAAGAGCCCCAGCATTGTAGCACACAACGCAAAGCCACGCCTGCAGGCACTGCCACACCTGTGCAGGTTTTTTTCGATGCGCAGCGATGATGACGGCAGTGGCGCTTCGCGGAGAGCAGCTACGCGTTCGCGCGTTCACCCTATGAACGACAATATACGTACCGGTGGCACAAATGGAACCGAAGATTGCGCGCGCAACTCACTTTCTTGAATCAAGAAACACTTTTGTCACAAACGTGTTGCGCAGGATTCGAAACAACATTTAAACGGTGGTGGTAAACTTTTTATTTTGAAGTGAACTAGAGAGTTTTTGTGCGCCTCTGTGGCAATCCCTAGTTCGGGACGTCATTGGAGATCGCCGCTGCACGGGCGCGCGCCACTAAAGAGCGTGGCGCATCCAAGGTAGAGCCGCCGAGCAAGTACTCCTCCCAAGCCTTTTTTACATCAAATAAGAATGGGGGATGAGAAAGAGAGTGGAGTAGCAGGACACGAAGCCACAACGTGGAAAGTGTCAGCTCACACTTGACAATTTGGCCACGTGCCAGCTATTTCTGGTATGAATTGCCGGGCGACCGCAGGACTAGGGAAAGTGTGAGTCTGAAGGCGGGGTAGCAGTCGTTCGTCTGCTTTCGCGAGAATCCGTGCGAGACCAGGGTAAAGTTGGCGCCAACATCGATAATAATCTAGAATATCACGGTAGCGTATGAGACTGCAGTTCCCAGGATCCGGCTCAGGATATGGAAGAGTGGTGGCCCAGGGAAGAGAAGCGTGGGCACTGTCATTTGCCCCTTCGAGGCCAGGAAGACTTGTGGGGCCTGGAGTCTATGCTACTCTTACGGAGTGCGGCTAAGCGCCAGGTAGCAGTTTGAAGGAGCTGAGCAGCCTATACGGTGATGTAACCCTGGTAGTATCGAAAACAGGCTGAGCGTGAGTGTGGTAAGGTAGTGCCAGCAGTGGATGCAAATCGACCAAAGCGATGACAACCTCCTCTGCTTGAGTTGCAGTGTCGGCTATAAAGGAGAGGTTATCGACGTGCCGGCCCTCTGTGATCACAACAGCTGTGTAATGACCTATTGTGGAAGGGTCCAAGACGTCTACATAGCTTACGCCGGGGCGATCGGAGTGAAGCGCCTTTTATAGAGTACGCCGGGGCGGTCAGAGTGACGCGCACATACAGTGGGAATCGGTGATATGTGAAGAACGAATGAGGAACGCTAATATATCACTTTAAAGTCAGCACAATGTTACGAGGCGGCGGTCAATTATGCTATACACGACTTCCATGTCATGATTATCATGTTTGGGCGTGTGATTTACCTTCGCTATCCATTCACATCAGGTGATACGAAATTTACTATATATGGAGCTAGCGAAACGGCCGCGAGCACACCATGAACATGGTATGTTGTCATGTTCTTGCATGAAACGCGTGTGATGATTGTCATGTTTACACTAGTTATATACCTTTCTCAATTATTGACGTCATGTAATGCCAAAGTTTCAACGCGTAAAGCTAGCGAAACGACCATGCGCCCACTTTAAGGGAAGCATGCTGTCATGATGTACATGGAATGCATGCCATGATTATCATGTTAGGACGGGTCATTTACCTTCGTCATCCGTTCGCGTCACGTAATACCAAATTTAGAATATGAGGAGCTATCAAAACTTCCACGTGCTCATCATGAGCGTGGAATGTAGTCATATTGTTACTTGACACGCACCTGATTATTATCATGTTTGCACCAGTCACATACCTTTTTTATTCATTCATGTCCCGTAATACCAAATTTGTTATGAGTGCAGCTAGCGAAACGGCTGCGAGCGCATCATAAGTGTCGCATGAAGTCATATTTTTTCATGACACACAACTCACTATTATCATTTTTGCACCAGTCACATAACTTCGTCATTTATTCATGCCCCGTATTACCAAATTTGGTATATGCGAAGCTAGCGAAATGGCCGCGAGCGCATCAGGAGTGTGGCATGTAATCATGTCTTTACACGACACGCATATCATGATTCTCATGCTAGGGTCTGTCACTTGTGCTCGTCATACAGTCATGTCATACCATGCCGGTTTTGCAACATGTCGTGTGAATGTAGCCACCGCAAGAGCTGCAGGACCTTGAAGTGTAAATTATGACATTCATGACATATAATTTGTGATTTTTATGTAAGACTAGTTACTAATGCTCGTCATGCAGCCAAGTTATGCGATACCAAGTTTTGTATCAGTACCATTATCGAAACGATCAGGAGAACTAAAAGTCGTATGTGGCTAGATAGATAGATAGATAGATAGATAGATAGATAGATAGATAGATAGGCTCAAAGTCGTCAAATTTTGCTGAGAAATGCTTCGCAGTTAAAAGAGTAGAGAAAAGGTACAGATTAACAAATAGGACAAAGAGGCGATAGAAAAAGGAGATAGGAAATTTGGGAGCTGGTCGAAGAACTCCGAGGACAGGGCACTACGCGGTGAGGGATGCACGGCGTCAGAAGGTTACGGATGGCTAACCAGTTGGCTTGAGCTACGCTGGCGTCGGAAATCACGGGCGGAACAACCGATCAGCTTGAAATCCTCTGTGATCTGTTCTCGTGCCATAACTATCGTCCTGTCATACCAATTAGCCTAAACCACCACACTTCTAACCTCCGCGTAAACCCTGACTTTTAGATGTGAAGCAGCTTATGAACGAGCCCTCTCCCACTCGTCGCCCACGCATAACGGCTTGTCCTAGGCGCACCCGCTAGAGGCGCAGTGGTAGTATCACTTGCTATCTGCCCAGCGCTCGCGCGGCTGCGGCAGCGCCGATGCGCGCCCGTTCCGCCTGCTTGTCTGTTATGCTGCGCTTCCATGCCGCCACTGCTTAGCGGGTTATGCAGTTTTGGAACTCAATAGAAAGCCAACCTCTCCGTACTCACCGGGCACTTTAACGTGAAAAACATGATTGACTATACTGGCTAGTCGAACATGTGGAGTTCTGTCACGCTCGCTGGTGTATTTTGTACTTTTCCAAGCATCCTACCACTATCAGAGAAACGTGCATTGACATTGCAATCTCCTACTTGAAGCTACAACCATTACTTTAAAAGCTATCAAAGGTATACTTTATGGACCACAAGGCCATTATTCGCAACTTTCACAGATGGTGGCGACGACATGCGGCAGCCGTCGTAAGTGTGGTTCGGGGAAGCCCGCTCCCATGTCCTCGTTGCCCGTGCTTGGCGAGCTTGCTGCGTTCGGTCGGCATCACTTTTTTCAAGTCCTCGAAGATGTTTTGTGAGTTTTTTCAACCTGGTAGTGAACCACCGAAACCAGAAAAGTACTGAGAGTCGCATTGTCAATTATTACTTGCGTTAATTCCTCAAAATAAGTAAGATGTACAAGAGTGACAAAATGTGCTGCGTCGAGCAGTCAATGCCGAGGTGAGCCTGCACACGTTTCCTGGTGACAATCGAGTTAAAAAGGAGTGGATATTGAAACTACGAATCGGAAAGCCAGTCACGAAGACGATGATGGTCTGCAGCACGCACTTTGTACCAGAAGATTTCTTCTGGGGTACAGCAGGTAAGTGAATCTTTCACACTCACATGCATCATAGGTTTCACGGGGACAGTTTCCTTTGGCAGGACCAAAGTACATGTTCAGTGTACGAGCACCCATGTTTGATCAACGTAGATGTTCGCTACCAGCTCTAACGAAAGCCAACATCGCGTGGTTTTACGAACCACAAAAATAAATAAGCTGCATGCAGCCCGGAGGGTGCCGATAAGTTTCGGACATTTCGTAGGTCCTTTCTTATCTTAGGAAATGTATATGCGCTAGCCACTGGTGTACCCAGAAGCTGTGAGAGATAATGTTTACCCCTCGCCTTCCCCGAAATTTTTCTGCTTTCGTGCATACAAACGTAATTTTTCATGCGTACAAACGCACGCGCGCCAGTACGGAATAGCAGGTGCCATGACTGCTCCTAAATATATAAAAATGCGTGTGCTTGATTTTCAGTGATACCCCAGAAAAAAAACATAATTAGTGCGGTTGTTTCTAGCCATCTATGCTAAGTAGATGTGACCACATTTCTTGGTATTCTTTATTTTTATTTGTTACAGCTTCCTGTCTCTGGTTATTGCCTTCAATCTTTCTTGAAAATGTGAATCCTAAATTCACTTCAAATATATTTGTGAGAAGTTTGTGAATTAGAATAGGAACATTTCTGTAGAACTGCCTAAAGAGCACTAAAAAAGCAACTCGTATATTCATTTTGATTGCATGCAGTGTGTGCCTTTAGGTGGAACCGTGGAAATTATTTCATGAAGACTGTGATCTCTTATATTTAAGCGCAACAAATTTGGAAATCAGCTAGGAGGCAGCTGAAGAAGACTGCAGTACCATCAAAGTGTCTGCCTGTGCGCAGCCTTGATAACGAGGACCAAGTAAGACACCAGGCATCAGCTGAAAGGGCCTTGAGAGCAGCGTCAAGAGAAACAGCAAGTAAGCCACGTTTTAGCGAATATGCAATTCACAAACTTCCATGAAATAGTCACTTGGAAGTCTATGTTGTATGGTGTTGATCACACACCAAGTACACTCAAACGCATTTAAAAATTTTGTTACAAGATGTAGCTTGACATCTTTAATAGTAAAACTTTTTTCTGGGACCCTAATTTACACTAATCTTCCAAGGCATTGGAAGATTAGTGTAAAATTAGGGTCCCAGAGCATTCCAAGAATCTTCCAAGGCATTGTCATTACTAGAGACCAAATAATAGGCGAACACCAATCTTGTTCCTTCTGTTTCTATGACTGCGTAGACATACAGTTACGAATACAGGTTAAAAACGCTTTTTTAGTGTTTTATTGTGTCAATACAATATAAACAGCGTATACATGAAAACTGGGACCGTGAGAGTGATATGGGATCAGTGCGCGTAGGGGCAGCTACACACAGTATAAATTAGGATATTCAGAAAAGTGTCCAGTTGTCAGAAGGTTCTTACATTTTTCAGCCTCACCAGAGAAGGATTGGCCACCCTGGTGCAGTATTTGGCCACTACCTCCCACATTCATACGTCAAATAACTCACGGCCCTCAGTCCCCAGCAGCTGCGAAGCACCTGACCACGGCGGCGGCCATATCTGCAACACAGCAGAGGGTGCTAAGAATCTCTGGATCCGGACAGGCCGCCATTGGAACCTGAAATTGGCAACGTTTAACGCTAGAACCTTATCTAGGGAGGGAAGTCTAGCTGTACTATTCGAGGAGCTAGAGGGTGTTAAATGGGATATAGTAGGGCTCACTGAGGTTAGGAGGTCAAATAAGGCCTATACGGTGCTACAGAATGGGCACGTTCTTTGCTATCGGGGCTTGGCTGACGGAAGAGAACTGGGAGTGAGACTCCTAATTCACAGAAACATAGCTGGCAACATAGAGGAATACTAGAGCATTAATGAAAGTGTCGTAGGTATCAAAATTAAACCTAATAAGAGATACAAGATGAAGGTGGTACAGGCTTACGTGTCTACATCCAGCCATGATGGCGCTTCGGTTGAAAGCTTCTATGAAGACGTGGAATCGGCAATGAGTAAGGTAAAAACACAGTATACAATACTGATGGGAGAGTTTAACGGAAAGGTAGGGAACAAGCAGGCTGGAGACCAGGCAGTAGGAGATTATGGCATCGGTACTAGAAATGCCAGAGGAGAGCTACTAGTTAAATTCGCAGAACGCAATACTTTACAGATTTTGCATACCTTCTACCGAAAACGAGGAAACCGCAAATGGACATGGAGGAGCACTACTGGCAAAAATAAGAAAGAAATAGACTTTATAATGAGTGCACACCCACGCATTGTGCAGGATGTGGAAGTGGTAGGCAAGGTACGATGCAGTGACCACAGAATGGTACGGTGTCGAATTCGCCTAGACTTGAGAAATGAATGACAGAAACTGATACGCAAGAAGCCAATCAATGAGCTAGCACTGAGAGGGAAAGTACAGGAATTCAGAGTCTCGCTTCAGAATAGGTACTCGGCTCTTAGTGAGGAAACCAACCTTAGCATAGATACAATCAATGATAATCGGACGAGTATCATTACGGAGTGTGCAGTGGAAGTTGGAGGCAGGGTAGTTGGACGGGACTCTGGCAAGCTTACCCAGGAAACGAAGAATCTTATTAAGAAGCGTCAAATCATGAAAGTCTCAAGTACAACAGACAAACTAGAACTGGCAGAGCTTTCGAAGTTGATTAATAGGCGTAAGGTATCTGATGTAAGAAGGTTTAAAATGGAGTGAACTGAACACACTCTGAAAAAACGGAGAAAGTGTCAAAGCAGTGAAAAAGAAACTTGGGATAGGCAAAAATCCGATGTATGCACTGAGGGACAAAGAAGGCAACATAACTACCAATATGGATGGGATAGTTTATATAGCGGAGGAGTTTTACAGAGATCTGTACAGTAGCCAGGACAACCACGACTTTAATACTATAAGAACTAGCAGTAACCCAAATAAAACCCCACCAGTAATGATAGAAGAAATCAGAAAAGCTTTGAAGAGCATGCAAAGAGGCAAAGCTGCTAGTGAGGATCAGGTAACATCAGATCTGCTGAAAGGTGGAGGACAGATTGTGTTAGAAAAATTAGCCACCTTGTTTACGAGGTGTCTCCTGACGGGAAAACTACCAGAGTCTTGAAAGAACGCTAGCATCATCTTAATACACAAGAAAGGAGATGACAAGCACTTGAAGAATTACAGGCCGATTAGCTTGCTCTCTGTAGTATACAAGCTATTTACAAAGGTGATTGCTAACAGTGTCAAGAAAACATTAGAATTCAATCAACCAAAGGAACAAGCAAGATTACGAATAGGCTACTCAACAGTCGACCACATTCCTACTATCAATCAAGTAATGGAGAAATGCTCGGAATAAAACCAACCACTATACATAACCTTTATAGATTACGAGAAGGCGTTCATTCAGAAGAAATATCAGCCGTCATGCCGACACTGCGGAATCAGGGTGACGATGAAGTATATATAGACATCCTGGAAGAAATCTACAGGCGATCAACTTCTACCATAGTGCTTCATAAAGAAAGAAACAGAATACCAATCAAAAAGGGTGTAAGGCAGGGGGACACAATCATCCAATTCTATTTACCGCGTGCTTACAGGAGGTTTTCAGAAGCCTAGAATGCGAACGGTTAGGAATAAGTGTTAATGGAGAGTACCTTATTAACCCGCGCTTCGCCGATGACATTGCATTGCTGAGTAACTCAGGGGACGAATTCCAACTCAAGATTACGGAGTTAGACAAGGAGAGCAGAAAGGTGGGTCTTAAAATTATTCTGCAGAAAACGAAAGTAATGTACAACCTCAGAAAAGAGCAGCGCTTTGAGATAGGTAATCTTGCACATGAAGTTGTAAAAGACTATGTCTACTTAGGGCAGGTAATATCTGCGTAGCCGGACCACGAGATTGAAGTAAATGGAAGATTAAGAATGGGGTGGAGCACATTTGGCAAGCACTCTCAAAATATGACAGGGAGATTGCCACTATCCCTCAAGAGAAAGGTATATAACACCTGTATCTTGCTGGTACTTATCTACGGAGTAGAAACCTGGAGACTTACAGAGAGGGTTCAGCTTAATTTGAGGACGACGCATCGAGCAATGGAAAGAAAATTGGTACGTGTAACCTTAAGAGACAAGAAGAAAGCAGAGTGGATTAGGGAACAAACGGGAATTAGGAATACATAGCTGAAGTCAAGAAGAAGAATTGGACTTGGGCCGGGCATGTAGCGCGTAGACAGGAAAACCGCTGGTCGTTAAGTGTAACTAACTGGATTCCCAAAGAAGGCAAGCGGTTTAGGGGGAGACAGAAGGTTAGGTGGGCAGATGAGATTAAGAATTTTGCGGGTTTAAATTGCCAGCAGCAAGCACAGGACCGCGTTAACTGGCGGAACATGGGAGAGGCCTTTGTTCTTCAGTGGACGTAGTCAGGCTGATGATGATGATGATATTGTCAAAAATCCCTATTTTCAACGTAGGTACCTATATAAACCCTTTTTACCTTCACACTTTGATTTTAGGTCCCCTTTCAAACTGTTTTTATATTGTCGACCTTACAGTGACTGCTGAGAACTGTATAGGGTTTAGTCACTGTACAATTTTTGTTACTATGCGAGTTGAGCAAATTGGAGCTGATATCAGATTCAGTTTTGCCAGTCGCTTTGCTAGCACGTTTAGGACAGCGTGTACATGAAAACTGGGACCGTGAGAGTGATATGGGATCAGTGCGCGTAGGTGCAGCTACTGACAGTATAAATTAAGATATTCAAAATAGTTCGATCCTGTTAAAAGGTTCTTACATTTTTCAGCCTTTGAAACAGTGAACCTCAAGTTCAGCTTACTTGTGTTTGTAAAAGTGTGTGATGCATGCCCCAGGCTGCCATATGGGGGTATGCATCAAAGGTGATCGAATGTTGAATATGCAGTCTTAAACTGTAATGCAGCCAAGCGGGGCAGCGAGTTGCGGTGTGGTACAACACCTATGCAAGCTGTTCAACATAACCAACGTCTCCAATCGCACACTGCAGCAAAAATGTCCAAGTACCATGGTGCTGCTGAATTGGCATAGTTTAAAATAAGAAGTCATACTTAATTCAAAACGGACTCTCATAAATATTTTATGCAGCTTTACTGCTTTTGCACTTTCACGGAGTGTGATAGTTGCTGACTTTTCTCCATTGCTGTACATGCAGAAGTGTTGTAGTGCAGCAGCCTAATCTTACCACTCTTGCATTCACACAAGAAATTCAGTTTGCTGCACTTCGGGGAAGCGACTGGGGCTAGCAGAGCCTCAGCGTTAATTCAAGCCACCCTTTGCTCACATACTCTGGCGAGCTTGTAGAGAGTTTAGGCTGGCAGCTTTTCACTCCAGCAGAGAAATCGTGGTGCTTGAAATAGACCTGCTTTTTCTGTTTCAATAGCCATTTTAAGTTACATTTCGCGGAGAGTCATCAGGGAAAAGGAGAGCAAAGATAAAAAAAGTGATTCGCACTTTCAGGCGCTCACGGACGGGGAAAGTTTACCATAAAGTATTAGAGTGTTCTATTGTGAATGACATTTACGCAAAAAACAGGAGTGCTAAAATAATAAATCATGAGACAAGTGTCTACTAATAACAGAAAATATATAGTCTGAAAGATGTAAAATGCGAAGACACATGGTTGATGTTACAGGCTGGCGGATAGATGATCAATCCAAAGTTTATGGAAGTTCACCGATAGCCTTGCCACACGCATAACTAAACCTGTGAGTGAAACAGAAGTGTTGTAATAAAGTGAAACAAAAGATTTTTCAAGGCTCAACAGGGGACACTTGACTCACCATGCTAAAGAATATAGAGAGAAACAGCATTCTGACAACCGTGTGGAAAAAGGACCAGTACGTGACCAATGTTAGCGACTTTGTGCCGTTAATAGTATTAACATTTTTTGCTTGCCTGTCGTAGATGCAGGTCATGCACGCTTTTATTTTGAAGTATTCACATTTATGAAAAAAAATTATTCTGCACATTTAAGATCTCGGAGACTTCAGGCGTGTTTGTATGCCTATTTTCAGTGCCTAAAACATTGTTTTTCCGGTATCATTTTGACGCAAGAAATGCACCTTTGAAATTCTCTAAATGCAATTTCTAGTCATTATTCGCAGGTCAAAAAAGTGCACTTGATGTCGACATTTGCTATACATGTGTATTTCAGGGCTCCTCACGACTGATCCACTTGATGGCGTTCAAAACATTCCTTCTTCACCAACACGAAGCGACACCAGCCTCACCTATGTGCGTTTGGACTCGTAAGCGTGTGGTCATGCCTTCAAAGCTCAACATGGCGTACTTCACAGCTGATTATGTTGAACAAATTAGGTCTATTCCTAAGTGTTCATGACTGGCTGAAAAGGTTTCATTTTCAAAACGTTCAACTCGCTTCTACATTTGCTGTTATATGAGACAAGTGATAACTTCATTGTTATTCAGAAACATTTGCATTGTTTAATTTTGCATTCTTTCTGTATTCATTCTCATTTATGTTGAATGAAAATATAACATTTTCTTACATTATTATAGAATATGTTCATTAATTACCGCTCTACCTAACAGTAAGCCTCAGAAAGTGAAAGCACTGCAAAGGACACGAAGGAAGATGATGCCGCTAAAACTCTTCTTCTCTTCGGTGCCCACCCAGCAGAGTTTTACGACGTTGATAGTGTTGCAGGTGTGTCTCTGCTGCAGTTAAATCAGAACAAGACGACGGAATCTCTGCATAAAGCTGTGCAGCTCAACACAGATGCAGCACCTAGCACTAACCGAACACTCACGGATTTGTTTCACAGTGATGCTTGTGTTAAAGCGTTCACAGGTGTAGAAAGTATGAGGTTTTAAACACTATTGCTATTCATGTGGCACAGATCGACGATCTTAAGGCAGACAGAAGTGTACTAGAACGCGTACCTATAGTACTCGGGGCCTAAAGAATTTTCTATCCTTTAGGTGCCTACCAACAATTTTTTCAGTGTCTGAAGACACAGTGCATCGTTATTTTTATGGCACAATAAGCTCCTTGGCGGCTGTCCTAAAAGCAGCTATTTCAAGGCCAGGCAAGGCAGAAGTGAAACAGAATCAGCCTCAATGCTTTGAGGCATACAGGGATGTTAAAATCATGCGTGACTGCACAGAAGTTGAAGTGGAAAAATCTCACTGTGCATCATGCCGCATTTTAACATATTCCCACTACTAGGCAGTTCATACCGTAAAAGTTTTAGTTGGAGTATCTCCAGGTGTTCTGGTTACATTTTTGAGTGACTGTTTTGGAGGTCGTGCTTCTGATAATTCGTGTGTGGATGATTAAGATATTTAAAATAATCTAGAACCTTTCAAGGACATTGTAATGATCGATAAGGGATTTAACATTGATACATGTGCAAGCATGGGAAATGGTGTTGTGCAGCTTCTGTTTCTGTGGATGCAGACACAGTTCTCTAAACAGAATGCGGCCAAAACGCTGCAATTCACTAGGGCACGCGTGCATGTGGAAAGAACAATTCAGCGTTTGAAACTGTTCCGAATACTGAAAGGCCCATTGTCCTAGAAAATGTTGGCTGTCATTGATGAATCAATGATTATTATAGCCGGCATTGTTAATCTCTCCTTATCTGTGCTCGCGGACAGCAGATTTCAGTAGTTTTTTTCTGTCAACGTGAACCTTGTATGTGGAATCGCAGCTAAATATTCGAGTCAATGTTATGCCGACATCATACTGTGATGCATACATATAGAAAACAAGAATGAAATACCTCAGCCAACTGTTCATCTGTCATGGTTGACAAGTGAAGTCTCAGTAGAAAGGGACAAAATAAAAACCCGGAACGAGAGCAAGAAAAAAAATATAAGAGGAGAAAAAGGAAATGTGTGTGCAGGAACATAATATTTGAAAGGCAGGTGGGTGCAGAAAAGAATGTTGGCCAAGACGGCTGATGGTTGAGGCAGCCTGGGTCCTGCCCATGCACTACAATTCTTCGAAAGCTGCCCGAGTTCCCACCATGGCAAGCTGGTGTCTTCGTGCTCCGGTTGTCCAGTTGGCTGACGGTGCAACGAGCGGCTGGAACCGGCCAGTATCACGCCGCCAACCTTGAACAAGCCCGGGCTTGCAGACACTCGTCTGCCATACCAACAGCGCACGAGCCAGAGTGGCCTGCGACGTGCATGGAGTACCTGCCGGCATGAG
This sequence comes from Rhipicephalus microplus, assembly GCF_043290135.1. Lineage (NCBI taxonomy): Eukaryota > Metazoa > Arthropoda > Arachnida > Ixodida > Ixodidae > Rhipicephalus > Rhipicephalus microplus. The sequence goes on from NC_134700.1 coordinate 41,563,916, forward strand.
TCCCATTACCAACGGCTGTGCACGTTGCCTCATTTGCGGAGCTGCTTTTACACTAGCGGAGACGCCAGGACCGACGGACGTGGTGAGCAACGGTTGAATATAAGCGCAACCAATAATCGTCGGAGGTGGCCGACACGGCATAAATTTAGTCGGTAGTTACCGTGAAAGACGAGAGGTGTTTAGAGATGCACGTGCGACTTGGCCCCGCTAGAATGTGTTAATAATTGTGTTTAGGGGAACCTAGTCCATACTAAGTAATTTTAGTCTCCTGTGTGTGTTATTTGTATTAGGTGTATTAGGTTGAGGGAAATTGAGTGTGTTTTTCGGCCACACTGTGTCCCCTTCATGTGTCGATCCCACAGACTCGGGCAAATAATGCCGGGCACTATCCACATCGTGACACCATCTCTTTACTTGCCTTATCCTTACGTGGCTGTGTTCTTTATATACACTCCCTACACAGACCCTCACACGTTTCTCCGTCCTTTTTTATGCTATGCGTACCACGTTTTGTAACTGTGGTAGCACAAAAGCAGGTTAAAACATAGCTATTTGAGTGAAAGATCAATGCTTCTCTTTCTATTCCGTAAAATGCTGAGCAAACTCCCCCTCCTTTCTTCATGATATCATTTAAAATAAGCACCAATGACCGAGCAAGTGCGGCCACTTTTTCTTCAACACGAGCATTGCTAGTACAAAAAGTACCACTAATTGAGCACACTGATTGTGTATTTTGTTTATAAAAATTTTTGCTGTAAATAAATGAAATATTTCCATAGAAACATAGCCCTTTTATATTTTTAGCGGCTCTCCCGCCACCATCTCGAATTTCGGTTCGGGACCAAGCAAGTGCCCCTCGACAAACGTCGTCGGATTATCCTTCATTGTAGGGGGAGGGGGGGCTCGCTTGCTTTTTACGGTAGTATTTCTATAACATGAAAATATTTTGTGGCATTCATTACTAGCAGTGGCTGCCACTTTGGCTTAGGCTTGTGACGTCCGAGAGGCCTCGAAGTTGTGCACCTAAAATTTTCCGTAGCCAGTTGAATCATACGGGTTTGTTCGAATTGACTGATGAACTCATTGAGCAGGCAGGGAGATTTTGTGCAAATAACAAACAAGTATTTAATCAAAAAAGTTTATTGGCTAGAGATAAGAAAGTCAGCTAAGAGAAAGACAAATATATGTGAAATAAAAAAGAGGAGCACAAGAAATATAGAAAGTTAAGACAAGGACAAACAGTAGAGTATGGACAGATAAATAACGACATACACAGTGCTAACACCAATCAGTCTAGTTGGGTTGTCTTCACCAATAGTATTATACACTGAATGAAGAATTATTTAAAAAATGCACAGACATTGTGATATGCTAATAAACTCCATGAGATAGACAAACAAAAATTATGAGAAAGATCATGCTTCTGCTTTGGAGTTTCTTGTGCATCACAAAGCGCACTTGTACAAGTGTATTTGAAGCTAGTTACAATGTAAAAATATGTTAACAAAATAGTCCCATTAGGAAGTTTTGGGCTGACTTTGCCTGCTCATCATGCTTGTAGGGAAGTTGAAGAAAGTGGTGCTGATGGTCTTTCCAGCTTAGATGAGGAGGGTCTGGTGTTTCAGCAGAATATCTGTTGTGTGGAACAGTTCATGCGAGGTTCATGACACCGATGGTCGTACAATTCACTGGTTCAACGTCAACTGCCAAAGAATTACTTTTGTGGTGTACACATAGGCACAAGTGATGCATTCCACCAAGACATGTCTATAGCCTCAGGTGGCCGAAAGCGCTGGAGCAATAGCGTTCCTCAAAATCAGTTGTGGGAAGTCTCCCTCTTAACACCGCAGCGTCCTTTCCTTGACAAAAGAGGTGTGCTAGAAAGAAGTACAGACGGTAATAATGACCTTCTATGTGGTAAACTTGACTAATTCTGGCAAATAGTGCACAAAATAAACATACTGTAGTCGCTGAACCAAACTGTCAATAAATGACAGAGACCTCTTCACAACAATCACCAGTAAATGCGCCTGGCTGCACAAAATAAGGTGTGCTTCTTCCAAGTTGAAAAGAAATAGCCTTAACTGTACTTGTGAATAATAGGATTGAGTGGGTCTCAACGAATAATTTTCGCCGTCACACAAAATGTAAGGCACTTTTTTCTGATTCACAAGGTCACAAATTCGCTGTTTTCCCATATGTTGGGCTTTTGATTTCAAGCAATACAGATGGCTTTCCTTGACAAAAAATTTCCATCTGGGCTGAATCCGAGCCATGGAAGTATTGGGTATATAACTTGGCCCATATTGAACACTTCCTCACCAGTGTTCAATTTGTATTCTTCAATGGCTGCTGCTGACAAGCCTTTCCATATCTGATGGCATCTTTCTTTCTAAAGTCCTGGGTCAGGAGCTTGATTATCTTTTTTGGCCACCTGCGTTCTGGTGATGGCACAAATCTGTATATAGCGTGGCATTTGCATTGTAATTCGAAGCGTTCGCTATCTTTGTTACTGAGAGCTGTTCTGATCTGCAGTCTGTGTGCGGATAGTAGCTGCTCCTTCTGAACTTACAGCTACCATTTCTTCATAAAATTTTAGATTCACAGGGCTCATGTGCTTCTTAGAGGCTCTATATATTTTAAACTTGTCGAGGTCTCTAAGGACGGCTTCATGAAATTGCAGCTCCTCAAATCACTATACATATTGACTTGCAATATAGTGCCGTATTAAATATTGAGGTTCACGGCATTTGCTGCCATTCAATATGCTCTCGGCACCTTCTTCTGTGTTAGAACTTTAGAGACAGCGTCCCTCCATATGCCTCACCAAGGAACTTTGTGTAGCAGATGCAATCAGCTGCTGTCGGATTGCAGCAAGTTTTAGAGTCCATTTGGATTCTTCGTGTTTGTTGTACACTTTTCTTGCTTTATATATGCTCTTCGTCTTCAGTTTCCCCCACGCCTGCTTCAAACCGGTGGATGTGAGCTGGTCCATGTTGTGTATGCCAGCATGGCATCAATGAACAATGCAGCAATGAACAAAATGCAGCAATGAACAGCAATGCAGCCATGAACAAATGTACTACATGTAAACAAAACATTTTCAATGAAGAAGCAAGAACCAAGTGGGAATAGGGTATTTAAGTACACACTGGAAAAACTAATAGATTGTATATTACGTGGGGTTTAACGTTCCAAAACACCCTATGAATATCAGAGACGCCGTAGTAGGGGCTCCGGAAGTTTCGGCAACCTCCACCTCCTCGCGACAAGCAGTCCACTGACCTGTCTTATTTTGACGTTCAACGATAAACGCAAACTGTGCAGGAGTATGCGGGTAACCTCATTCTCTGCTGTGCTCATATTTGCTTAATCATAGACAGTGCATGATCGTAAGAAGTGGAATTCTCTCTTACAGGGCAATAGGGTGAGGTGCCCTAAAAGGCAGCACATTAGGTCCCCTTCTGTTCGACATCTACATTAACTACATGATATACACGCAGGACAAGGCAACAATTGCTCTGTACGTGGATAGCAGCCTGTTTGTCTCTGGTTCAGGGGTTGGCATGGCCATTTGTAAACGAAATGCGCTCCTTTTCGTCTCTCTTCAAAACTAAAAAAATGAAGAGTAATCCAATTTAGGACCAGTGTCAGGCAGCTACCTTCATGTGATGAACTACTACTCGATAATGTACCAACTGAGATATTTAGCAAGCATAAGGTATTTGGTGTCGTTTTCAATACTGCACCCAATTAAACCACCCCATGTGAACATGCCGAAAATCTTGGTATCAGCAACAAGTGCCTCTTGAGAATGTCATCATCTCTTTCGAAAAAGATAAAATTAGATCCGCACTATTTTTGTCGCACAGTAACAACTGCATGCTTGTGTGAAGCATTACTATAAATACCAACGTACACAAACTTCTTATTCTTCAGAAGCAGGCACTTCGATTATAGCCAACGCTTCATATCTTCAAACATTATCCCCATCTCTAGCCATTTTATTTTCCCATAACGTTCTTTTTAAAACCACTGTCAGGACTACAACAGCAGTTTTATGACCAACCCACCTGTCACCAAGACAGATGGCTTGTCCCGAAAAGGTGTACTTATTACCGAATGCAATCACTAGTCTACAATGTCTCCTCATTTTTCAATCAACATGAAAACAAAGGTTTTCATGCATTATGCTTTAACCAAGAAAAATTGAGGAAGCATTTTTTTCGTTTTTCACTGATCCGTGGTACCTGTGTACGAAAACAAGTGCATGGTTTTAATGCACTGTTGCCAACGTATCACCCTGTTTCTGGGTACACTTGTGGTATTGTCTTTATTCTAGTTTCGATTATGTGAAATCGCATTGTTTTGCTGCTATTTACTAATCAATAACTTTGCGAAATCACCGCTGTCATGCATTAATTGTTATGTGTTTTGATTTACACAACCCCTGAATGCTTATTTACTTTATTTTGTTTCATGCTGTATATTGTGCTGTTTTGAACGACCTTCAGGTACTTTCAAACTGTTTACAACAGCTTTTTGCTGGCAGGAACACTAAGAAATTGTGACAAAATCCTGGATATAAAAATTTGATTGATTGAGTATAAAAAACAACAAAGAAAACTTCAATGATACTCATGGATTGGGAATCTCCTTTAGGCATGAATACCTGTGTGTAAAAAATAACATTGCAATCATGTGTTTGCATCTCACAGAGTTTCCAGCTTTGCATGAGCAGTGGCCCTGCAAGAGAGAAAAACAGTTGCACTAGCTGCATTTCAGAAAGGCATGTATATTCAACAGTGCATTAATGGTTCATAGGGTATAATTATGTGAAAAAATTTATTCTGCACTGATCATGTACAACTGTTAACACTTGTTCAGCGACTGGTTTTTATTGCTGTAGCCTACACGCCAATAAATAAGCGGGGATTTTCAAATCTTCGTTGCTCTCTACTTGTGAAGTTACACATGAGTGCAATAAACATTTTTTTAGATTGGTGCCCCTTCATTGTTGTTAGCCTTTTTTATTTTTTTCTGTTATGCAGTCGTACTGAAAAAATCGACTCCCAACATGCCAAATTCTGTTCAATATTTCAATTTGAAATTAGCGCTCGTGCGGCGTAGAAATCAGCTTACATGGATGCCTTAAGTTTTACCATGTGCAATGCGACCGAACAGATCACGCTTCAACAGTAGGACACAACCAAGTGTCTTCTGTTAACAAGCCCATGAAAATGTAGTTTTGGCCGAGCGAAACTGTGCACAGTCGTTTACTTCAAACCACGCGAGCCTGTGGCCGTACTCTTCAGAGCACCAGCGCTTCCGTCGGAGCCGCTAATCGAGGCGAAAAGACAATAAATAAGACCTCCAGCTCACTCAGCCGATATGCTGCTTTTGCTTCCCTGCGCGGTGCTTCAGCCGTACTTTCCTGAAGGGGGCCGCAATCCGCTCGCATGTTCGAGCCAGGAGAGAACGACTGTGCATACACGCATCAGCAGCAAGCGTTTGATCCGCCCTGGCCCAGTAGGCAACAAGAGTTTCTTAAATATCTCTGTGTGGTGAACAAAACAACTCCCATAAGTGCGGACAAACAAGCAAAGTTGTGGGCTTACCTTGATCGTTTCGCCGCTGCTTAATTCAAACCACAGCTGGTGTGGGTTTTTCCGCACCTGTGATGTCTGCAGGCACAATTCTTGTAAGGTGTACGACGATGGTATGCACGCCTTCACTCCGCAGCGAATAAGGTGCCCGGCATTCAGAACTTCTTCGCCTTCAATTAAACAGCGCACGCGCGTTTTTGAGCTCCTAATATGGGACATGATACATCCTAAGCTCAGTGGCCTTCCGAATAAAGCCATGACAAGACCACGGCTGTACCCGGAACGACAATGCGGTCCGAAGGAACGGACACACAGCTGCCCGTACCGCGCCGTCACGATCCCCCAAACGACAGCCATGGTGAATTCCAACGAGTGCCCCCTATAGGCCGCGAAAGTTCGAATAATCAAGAAGAAACGTTTTGCACAGTTTCAAGTTCTATATGAAGACAGAACAGTTGGTCCATGATGATGAAAATGAAACAAAGGGTTTAAAAACTCTAACACCAACTTATTTATGCTTGGCCGACTTCTTGCGGGAATGTGTATGATTATTCATTTAACAAATAACCCACAGTCCCTTATCACAAGGTTCACTCGAACTTACCGAAATTTTGCGTGCCGGACTAACTCGCGCACAAGGCTCAAACTGAGTCAGCCCAAATGAGTCGACTCATGAGGGAGTTGGCCGATCTGAGTTAGGCAAGTTCATAAGTAGAAGCAGTTTTTATTGTGTCATACCTTGTTTATTTCGCCTCAGTCATTCTTTTCATTATTTTTATATTTGCAATATACTGCCTACATACCTCAAACAACTGCATTACTTTTCTTTGTTACATTCTCGCCTTCGCTACTGAGTACTTGTTTGGGGGGTTACATCTCAAAACACTTTTACGAACCTAATTTTGCAAAAGAAATCTCACCGTTTTGTTTATATTTTATCATATCAAGAACACATCACGTACTATTTTATTATGAGTCAGTACACAGTATTCGTGCATTGTATGCTCATTGACCCTCTGAGCTCATTCGTTCTCTATATGCAGCCCACTATCCAGCGTTTCTGTTCACCTATACAAACAGTTGCCTTAAGTACCACTTCAGACATTCTGCATACGTTACGCCGAACAACAGATCAGTTTATGTACCACAGTAACTAAACTGGGAAACTCCAAATCTCCTAAATACCCACAACTATTTAATGTCCTGTACATTACAAGTCACACGCTGGCAGCATTACGCAAGCAATACAAAAATAATTTTTTACTGTGATGCTCGTGAACTTTCATAAACAGGATTTTCGAAAAATTATTGATTGAGAGCTTCATTTGGTTAACTATAACGTATATTAGAAGTACTTGTTGCTGAGCTAGTTGGTTCGCCATACTGAGGGAAAACATCTAGAAGCCTAAACAAGACGCCTGTCGTGGTTTAGGCGTCTAGAAATTTCACTACGTGTTACGTATTTCTTCGCTAATTTTTTGTAATTTGTGCCTTGCAATGCTAATATTGTCGATATGTTAGTAAGTCTGCTTTCCTACCATTTTTTCTCGATTTGTGTATATTATGTATCTTGCAGTGTGTTCCCGCCGCATTTTCATTTTATGCAGTTACATCACTGTATACATGTTATTTCTAATGCTTGTTTATGCATGCAAATATTTTTGGTTAATTACTTACCATACGCACGGGATTAGTCGGTGCAGTGGGCGCGTATAGAAGCTAGAGGCGTAGTCAGGTGACGTTGTGAGAAACGTCACCTGACTGTCACCAGCACTTTGGCAATCTTGTATTGTCGCACAAATGGAGAAATAAAATTAAATAAGTGTTTACCAGATACATGTTCAGTGCACATTCGTAATCTGCGCCATGAAGCTTAGTGAAGCTTGGTGTTAAACACCTTACATTACTTGATATGACACTCTGACCACAGAAAGATGTTGCCTATATGCAGATACAGTAGCTACAGAGCCAATAAATAGGAGATTAGAAAATGTATCTGATGTTGCAATGACAAAATAACAATTTAACCCTCTTCATTTTGTGCTTCAAGACAACGGCAGAGCGTTTTGCTGGCGTTCAGCGTCTGGGCTTCGGGATTCTTTGATGGCGGCTCTTATCCGTGACTGTGGCCCAGTACCACCAAAGCATTATTTTGTCTATGAAATACTACAGGTTATCTGGTTTACCGATTGCATGTCGCAGAGCAAAACCAAGCCAGTGCGCAAGCTTGCCATCACGCAGGCTCTTTCCCCATCTGGCAAGCTTTCTTTGTAACACTGTAAAAAAGGCTATGTGAGACACCTCACAGGAAACGAATTGGTTTGATATTTGTAAAACTGCTATAGAATTTCGCGCTAAAACTTCGTCTATTTAGGCAATAATTAAAATGCTGCGCTTTCTGAGAAGAGGCATTCATAAATAGCCCAGCGTGGTCAGTATACGATCATCTCGATTCCTTTCTGACGGCACTTTGCTTTTGACAGAGCTTGAGACGACTTGCACATCGCACGCAATTACATACGCATCTCAAACTTTGCTGCAGTCTTACAACGTGAAAAAAATTTCTTTCACAGAGGCGTGTTTCCAAAGAGCATCATCGATGCCTTCGTATATACGGTAAGTTTTCATTAATGTGTCATCTTCTAAAACCTTATGTATGCATGCCTAACAAGTTGGCACATATGTTTCCAAGAAGGTAGGTTTTCTACACCCAGCATGCAACACAGGTAATTTCTGCACACCAGTGGTTTAGTTTGCTTAAGCGGCCGCACGCGGCAAATCTGTCTTGAAGAACCTAAAAGTCCAACCATGACGCATGCGGCACTAAATGAAAGAGAACGAAAAATATTCCGTATGTACACACCTTGTAACTTCCCATTAATGCGCAAAAAGGAAGACGCTCTGTGTCGGCTTTATATCGAAGGCGACAAGCTGCGCTTCCTGAATCGGCAATCAATGGGCATATTTTCAAAACGCCAGACAAGCTGAAACTTTGCGCACGACATGTGTGGCCAGAATTACTGAAGCGTTGCGGAAGGCACGATAAGCCCACAAAACCATACATTTACAGTGGTCTCCACTGCATGAAAGGGAACCCGATAAAAGATACCACTGCGATGAGGTTCTTCGGAATATTTGAATTAGACGTCGTTGCATCCGTAAGAAAGATGGCGAGGCTGTTTTCTGTTTCCTCCCCTTAATCAAAGCGAAACACCAAACAGAATGTCAAAAAATGCTATAGGGCAGCACAACGCAATACCACACAGAAGAAATCTCGAAAGACGCTCTTGAGATTTATATCTCAAGAGCGTCTCAGTGGCGAGTGCTTAAAGCTTATGCGGGGCTTGTCTACTTAGAGGAAATATAACGCGGGAATGCTGTGCACACTCTTTACTTCATAGTCCTCGTCCTCCAGTGTGCTGCTCAAATCAAGATGAGTACGTGCTAACCTGTTCAAGTTTCAATTCCTGGAACAATGCACATGCCGCTCAATCAGGGGCCGCACGTGAGATAGCAACAGCATGAAAGCACACGGTGCAGTTCGCTGCAATTATGAAACGAAAAATCTTTTATAGCACTTACAACGTGCAGTCGGCATACATTGGGTGTAAAATTTTGGCAGATACCAAGTACATTGGGGGTCGATGTCATGCGAAGCTTGCAGATGGAAGCTGGCTGTGTTGTAATTTTTTAAATGCGAACCATTTCTTTGTGAATTTCAGCGACTTTAAATCTATCTATGTATCTGTCTATCTATCTATTTATCTATCTATCTATCTATCTATCTATCTATCTATCTGTCTATCTGTCTATCTATCTATCTATCTATCTACATAATCTGTCCATCTATCTATCTATCTATATATATATATATATCTATCTATCTATCTAACTATCTATCTATCTATCTATCTATCAAATTATTTGTCTGACCGTCTCTCTATATTTCTATCAATCTATCTATCTAGCCGCCTATGACAATTAGCGCTCTGGCCGTTTTGATAATGCTATCGATACCAAAAATAGGATGCCATAACATGACTGTGTGACAGGCATGAGTGATTAGTCATAACATAAAAATCATGATATATATGTCATGACTACATAATTTACGTTTCATGGTCTGGCTTCTCTTGCGGTGGTTTCGTTCACATGACATGTTCTGAACTAGTATGCTAAGACATGACTGCATAGTGAATACAAGCGACGTAACCTAACAAAAAAATTATGACATGCGTGTCATGTAAAACATGAATACATGCTGCACTCATAGTTCACTCGCGGTCGTTCCGCAAGCTTCGCATATATTAGTGACGAAGTTATATGACTGATGCAAACATGAAAATGATGAGATGCTTGTCATGTAACAACAGGACATCATGCCGCACTCATGATGAGCTTGCGGCCGTTTTGATAGCTTTACATATACCAAATTTGGTAATACGTGACGTGAATTCGTGACGAAGCTAAATGACATATCCAAACATAATAAACTTGTCATGCGTTATATGTAAAAATGACTACATGCTTTGCTCATAGCACGCTCGCGGTCGTTTCGCTTGTTCATATACCAAATTTCTTATCACGTGACCTTAATAGACGACGAAGATAAATGACACGTCCAAATATTACAATCCTGATATGCTGGTCACGTAAGACATGACTGCCTGCTACGCATATAGCGTGCTCTCGGTAATTTAGCTAGCTCCACATATGGAAAACTTGGTATCACGTGACGTGAATAGACGAAAAAATAAATGACACATTCAAACATAATTATCATGTTATGGAAGTCATGTATGGCATATTTTACGTCCGCCTTGTAACGTCGGGCTGATTTTAAAGTGACATGTCAACTTTCTTCATGTGTGCTTTGCGTATAATTGATTTCCGCTTCATGTGGGATCTGCCATTTTTGTGTATGTGAAACCTTACAAAGTGTATCTAAATAAATGTAGAAGGCAGCCACAAACCTGCGTTTAACAGCCTCATATTTTTTATAGTATGAACAGTTGTTTGCAGCTGCGTAATGATTCAACCGGCAGTACAAATATTAGCATCAATCAATGTGGTAAGCTGATATGAAACTCTGGAGCACACGAGGATGGTTTCCCTGGACACTGCTACACAAATCAATTGCGACGCATGGCACCTAACTCTATTAGACAATAACCCGACCTGAAGAATGTGTCAACGGTGTGCACATGTGATGTCTATAAAATTAGCCAGCACTGGAACTACAACGGACGGTTGACGACCATTGGTGTTTATTTGAAAAAGAGTTTCAAGGCCTGGCGTGGCTCTGTGGTAGAATACTTCATTTCCACGTAGAATGTTGGGATTGATTCCTGCTGGGTCTCTGACAAATATTCCTTGCGTTCGTCTGATCAACGATGCCGATGTTCGCGCAATAAATTACCCTTGTGTGTAATTACCCTTGTGTGTTACCTTTCAAATCAAGTCCCTGTACGCATCGAGCAACAACCGCCAGTGCCCCCATCTAAGCTATGGCTACGCACGGATCGTGGCGGTTAATTATCATCGTACTTAGCGCACAATAAAGCACTAATGCCAAAACATCAGAGTGATAGGTACGAACATTCATGCATATAAACCATACTTAGTATGATCACTACCGTTCAACACTGCCAGGCTACCGACGGTGGCGTACGAACTATTTCGCGAGTGAAGGGGGAGCAAACCTACGTCACTCGTCAGCCAGGTAATAAATAAATAAATAAATAAATAAATAAATAAATAAATAAAATAAAGAACTGTGACAGTCAGAACAGTTTTTTGAAACTAGGTAGAAGCGTAGGCCTAGCCAGCGAAAGCAGTTATAACGTCCGGCGCGAGCGTCTCGTGCTTAGCACAGACAATGTGTTTTCCGAGCTTTGCATGACTACTACATTCATCATTACATATTTCCCCCTCGTTGAAGACAGAGCCAAGTAGTTGTTCTAAGGTGTCGTGAGAACAAGTGGTTCGTGATGCGGTTTGAGACGATCCACATGTACGATTTGGCGTCCTCGGTGACGCAGGTCCGGAGCAGGCGTGACCGGTTCGATGGGGTAGTTGACAGCGGAAGTTTTCTCTATGACGCGATAAGGCCTATGGTACCTGCTGACGAATTTTGTAGATGTACCAAGAGCAGCAGTGGGAGGCACCCACAGCCGAACAAGAGAGATGGGCGAAAATTGGTAGTGGGAGCGTTCATCATCGTGACGAAATTTTTGTAGCCCTTGTTCTTGTGTTGTAAGAGCGCGAGCTATTTATCACATTCTTCCGCATACCGAGCAACTTCGGAAACTGGTGTTCCTTCGGATGAGTCAGGTCGGTAAGGGAGAATGGTGTCGATTGGAGATGATGGCTCTTCACCATAGAGTAAAAAAAGGAGAAAAGCCTGTCGTCGCTTGAGGTGCCGTGTTGTAAGCGTATGTTACGTAGGAAAGGATAAGATCCCAGTCGGTGTGGTCGGAGGCAACATACATGGAAGGCATGTCGCCAAGAGTGCGGTTGAAACGTTCGGTCAAGCCGTTTGTTTGTGGCCGATCTGCGGTAGCACAGTGGTGAATCACGTGGCATTCAGCAAGAAGTTCTTGAATAACATCCGTTAGAAAGACGCGGCCTCGGTGACTCAAAAGTTCACGTGGTGTGATGTGACGCAGAAGAAAATGTTGCGGGAGGAAAGACGCAACGCCACGTGTCGTCGCGGCTGGTAGAGCGGCCGTTTCTGCATATCTCGTGAGGTGTCAATCACTACAATAATCCAGCGATTCCCACCTGATGTGTATGGCAGAGGACCGTAGAGGTCTATCCCAACCCGATTGAATGGTCGCACTGGGCACAGTAACGGCTGCATTGGTGCAGTAGGACGGCTAGAATTGGGCTTGCGGCGTTAGAACTCTGTGCAAGATCGAATTTACTTTTGAATGAATGTGTACATGCTGCGCCAATATAACCGAAAACGTAGCCTGGCGTAGGTTTTAAACAAACCGGTGTGTGCACACTGCGGATCAGCATGGAAATCAGCACATATGCTGGCACGGAGATGCCTGGGTATGACGAGTAGCCATTTGCGGCCGTCAAGGTGGTAGTCTCAGCGATAAAGTATTCTATGACGGATCGCGAAGTGAGAGGCTTGTCGGTGTAGCGCCCGAGATGGCGGGTGGACGAGTGTTTCAGATAGGCAATCTATCAGAGATGCAGTCCACGAATCTTTGCGCTGCTCCGAAGCCATGTCGATGGGTCCTCATAGTTGAAGTAAGTTGTCTTGGATGGAGAAACTCGCAATATCAGCAGAAACAAGCGAACGCGAAAGAGCATCGGCATCGGTATGCTTTTCACCTGAGCGATAAATGACACGGATGTCGTACTCTTGGAGCCGTAAAGCCCACCGTGCCAAGCGTTCGGAGGGATCCTTGAGGGAGGATAACCAGCAGAGCGCGTGGTGATCGGTAACAACATTGAAATGGTCGCCGTACAGATAAGGCCGAAATTGGGTATTGGCCCAGATGATTGCTAGTCATTCTTTCTCAGTTACCGAATAATTTGCTTCTGTACTCCTAAGAGTGCGGCTCGCGTACGCCCCAACATATTCTTGGTAACCAGGCTTCCGTTGGGGGAGTACAGCGCCAAGACCGAAACCGCTGGCATCCGTGTGGATTTCTGTGGGAGCACTTGAATCGAAATGTCGCAGTATGGGTGGTGTTGTTAGCAGTTCACGGAGCTTCGCAAAAGCACTGTCGCATTCTGGAGACTACGCAAGTAGATTGCGGTCTCCCTTAAGTAGGTATGTGAGAGGTGCTATGATCAAGGCGAAATCCCGGACGAAGCTGCTGAAGTATGAGCAAAGCCCTATGAAATATACGCAGCTCCTTGAGAGACGCGGGCCTCGGGAACTCACTAACAGCACGTAGCTTAGAGGGGTCCGGGAGAACGCCATTTTTCGGCACGACGTGTCCAAGAATGGTCACCTTGCAAGGTCCAAAGTGACACTTCTTCAAGATTAGTTGGAGGCCAGCTGTAGGAAGGCTGCGTAGAACCTGTTCCAAGCGACGAAGGTGCGTGGAAAAATCGGGCGAGAACAGCACTACGATATCTAAGAGGGACAAACACGTGTTCCATTTGAGGCCTCGTGAGATAGTGTCCATCATGCGCTCCAATGTTGCCGGTGCATTGCGTAAGCCGAATGGCATCATGTTAAATTCGTATAAGCTGTCTGGTGTAACAAAGGCAGTTTTTCGACTCTCATCCAGATTCATGGGCACTTGCCAATACCTAGAGCGTAGACCAAGGGAGGAAAAGAACTCTGCGCCTTGTAAAGAGTCGAGGGTGTCATCGGTTCGCGGCAAAGGATAAACATCCTTTTGTGTTATTTTGTTTAGGCGACAATATTCTACGCAAAAGCGCATTGTGCCATCCTTCTTTTTAACTAAAACAACCAGCGACGCCCGAGGACTATTTGATATTTGAACGATGCCGCGCTTTAGCATGTAACCTACTTGTTCATCGATGACACGGCGTTCAGTCGGTGAAACACGGTACGGTCACTGCTGTGGTGGTGGATAATTACCTGTGTCGATCTGGTGGCATACAGTAGATGTTCGAACTAAGGTAGCGCTGTGAACGTCAGAAGATGGCTGAAACTTGTAGAAGAGTACCCTTTGCTGTGTATACTAATAATTTGTAATACTCCTGATGTCATAATAAAATCATTTCTGACTCTGACTCTGACTCTGAAGGAGGCTCAAAAGCTCACACCTCTGTTGTGAGTTTAGGTCTTCGTCGATTACACGGTTGAGAATGTCGGAAGTGGTAGAGCCATTCCCGGAACTACAGGAGAGGGCGTTGACTTCCGATGATCCATCAGGAACGTCAAGTGTAGCGATGGTTTTGAATGATTCGATTGAGCTGATACATTCGCCCCGAAGCAGCAAAATCGGAAATGTGAAAGGATTCCACACAGGCACGTTGGTCGCACCCCCTTGAAGAGTCACAAAAGCGGTTGGGAGCGGTGATAGGTGGGGATGAACGAAAGCAGCGGAAGGCGTGAAAAATGCGGTAGCGTCAACGACGGCGGAACACGACACAGGTGCGAAGACAGTAGCGCGCGGAGGGATCCGAGTGTCGTCACTAATGACCACCTTCGCGTAGGAAGGGTGATCATCTGCAGGTTGAGCATCACCCAGAGGAGAAAAGTCAACTTCGGCACGGCCACAATCAATGATGGCTTGGTGATGGGAGAGAAAATCCCAGCATAAAATGATGTCGTGAGAACAGTGCGGGAGTACTACGAACTGCGCTGTGTAAAGCGCTCCTTGAATTACAAGTCTGGTGGTACACTCCGTCGCAGGCTGCACAGGCTGTGCAGTGGCAGTATGAAGAAACAAACCCAAGTAAGGCATTGTCACTTTTCGAATTTGACGGCAAACTTTTTCGGAAATGAGAGAAATGGCGACACCAGTATCAATAAGGGCAAGTACAGGTAAACCTTCAAGAACAGCATTATTCACATTCGGCGGCGAACGAAGAGGGCTAATGCTTTGCGACGAGGACGCAGTTCTTGCCTCATGAACCACGCAATTTAGTTTTCCGCTTCATAGTCAGGGGGCGTCGGCGCATCGGGGAGGGCGAGCGACGACGTGGAGAAAAAAATCGGCGATCAGAAGGTGGTCATTGGCATGGTCGAGGAGGGTGCAATTCGTGGTCTGGAGTGTACGGAAACGTGTGGTCATACTCATATGAACGCGGGTTTTCACGTGAATGGAGCGGCCGGCGGCGGCAAAGACGTGCGACGTGTCCGGGTAGACCACACGAAATGCAGATCAGTCGGTTGTCGGCAGTGCGCCATGGATTAGGGACTCGGTGGACTGGAGGTCGTGGCGACTGGGTAGTATAAACAGGAGCAGGCAGTGGAGGCGGCGCACGGAACGTGTGTGGTCGTGGTCGTGCTGATGCTTCGGCATACGTCAATGGCGCATTGAATGGTGGCACCAGCTGTGGAGGAAGGGCCTCAGACACTTGGTCTTGTTTAATAGTCCGCAGTGTAAGGCTAAGCGGTGAACTGCGCTCAGGTAGACTAGATATGAGTGACAGTTGGCGGGCAACTTCTTCGCGCACAAAATCTTTTACCTGCGAGAGGAGGACGGGATCTTGCGAGAGATTCAAGCCGGACATCGATTCCTGATGGGGGACAGCACGGCGGCTGACGAGACGTTGCCGGCGCAGCTCATCATAACTCGGTAACTTGAGCGACAGTTGCTGGGCTTTTTGAAATGAGCATCTGGAATGCATCCTCGTCGATACCCTTGAAATTATGCTTGATGCGGTCCACCTCTGTCATGTTCGCATCGACGCGTTTCCACAAGTCAATGACGTCTTCTATGTAACTGGTGAAATTCTCACCAGGCAGTTGAGATCTTGACTGAAGGCACTGCTCCGCACAAAGTTTTCGAACAGCAGGATGGCCGAAGACTTCGCTGAACTTTGTCTTCAATTCTGTCCAGGTTGGAACATCGGTTTAATGGTTCTGAAGCCACAAGTGGGCAATCGCACTTAGGTAAATGCTGACAGTGGCCAGTCTCATGGCTTCGTCCCATTTGTTCAAGACACTCACGAGTTCATAGGTAGCGAGCCAGTCGTTGACGTCGTGATCGTGCGTGCCGCTGAATATGGGAGGGTTCCGCTGACGGACCGCGCCAGAGCATACGATGGCCTGGGGACCCATATAGGCGAAAGGCTTGTGGCATATGCAGTGGTCATAGTGGCAGGTCGAGTCCGGCTTCGCAACTCCAGGATTGCGAGAAGACCAAGCAAACTGCACCAAATACAATAAAGAACTGTGACAGTCAGAACTGTTGTTTGAAACTAGGTAGAAGCGTAGGCCTATTCAGCGCAAGCAGCGATAACGTCTGGCGCGAGCGTCTCATGCTTAGCACTGACGATGTGTTTTCCGAGCTATGCATGACCCACTACATTCATCAATACAAATATATATATATATATATATATATATATATATATATATATATATATATATATATATATATATATATATATAAATTGTCACGTGCTACGAAAGGTCTCTTACTCAGAAGAACTGAGCCGGCAGGGAGACGCACAGCAAATTGGCAAGATGGCTGACTAAATAACAAACAATTAGCCAGAGTGCGCGCTGCCTAATATCATCTTCCATTATAGCGGGCAGCCATGGCTCACGCTCACCGTACTCAGTAGGCAAGTGGCGTTATTCTCCCTCCAAAAAAAGGGCACCACTTCGATGCTCTAAAGTACAAAAAAAAGGTGGGGCAAACCATCAGACACTACGTGCTTACACAAAAACAGAGCAATAAGGTTCATGTGCAGTCACTCTACTGCGTGAAGTACAGCTTCAGTCGCACTACGTGCACAACCTCCGAGGGGTGCCTTCGGCGTCTTGGCGAGAAGGCCCCATCAAGGACTACCTCGTAGTTCACATCGCTCACGCGTCGCACACTTTGTACGGTGCAAAATGGCGACTGAGCAGTTTTTCTGAGAATCCTTGGCATCAGATAGGAGTGCATACCCAAACTTGATCGCCTGGATGGTAGTCAACTTCTCGATGGCGAGCGTTGTAGCGGCATGCATTGGCAATCAGCTGGCGCTCAATGTGTAGGCGGGCTAACTGGCGCGCTTCTTCCGCGTACTGGGTAAGCTGCAGAGCGTCAAGCTTGATCAAAGCGTCTCAAATGTGCGGAAGCATGCATACAGCAAGTTCTGGACCTCACATTCATACACAAGACAAAAAGACGTGAATCCCGTAGTTTCCTGGACGGCGGTATTGTAGGCGAATGTGGCGTACGGTAGCGCCTGGTTCCAGTTCTTATCGTAGACACCTACATGCATGGATAACATATACGCGATGGTTTTGTTGAGCCGCTATGCCAAGCCGTTAGTCTGCGGATTATAAGCCGTGGTTTTGCGATGGCTCGTGTAGCTGAGCTTGAATACATCATGAAGGAGCTGGATCGTGATTGCTGTTCCTCTGTCTGTGATTACGCACGACGGGGTGCGTCAAAGAACAATCGGGACCATAAAAAATTGGACAACATCGAAAGCCGTAGCACGTTGTAGCGCGTTTGCTTTGGCGTACTTCGTCAAATAGTCTGCGGCTGGTACGATTCACTTGTCGCCGCAAGATGACAGCGAAAAGGGCCCCAGTAAATTCATTCCTATTCGATCGAATGGCACCCTGGTGGTTGAATTACTTGAAGAAGCCCCGCTGCCTTCAGTGGCGGGGATTTGCGGCGTTGACTTTCAGAATTTCACGTATCGCCTAATGGATGCGGAAACCTTATGTCAGTGGTACGCTTGTCGAAGTCGAGCGAGAGTATGAGAGGAACCTAAGTGACCAGATGTGGGCTCATCATGGCAGGCTATAAGAATGTCGTCACGCATGTCAGTTGGCACGATCAGAAGATAGGTTCTCTCATTGCTGTTGTAGTTTTAAAGACGATAGACTTTCTTGGGGACCTTCGACACATTTTGTTCTGTCCTTCTGTCTGTCTTTTTGTCTGTCTGTCTGTCTGTACAGTTGTCTGTTTGTACAAACTTAACGGTACCCTAAACAGCACCAAAGTGACCAAACAATACTCCAAACGGCCAACCCTATCCGCAGCGCCCAGCAGTATTGCTCAAGGTTTATGGTTCATACTTGTGCAACTGTCAATATAAAAAGCAATAATTGGTAATATCTGAGGCACCATAACAACACATCAATACTATTTATGGGTATTTTTTACTAGAAAAGCATACAAAGGAAATTTTGTCAATTGTAGCCTTTATAACGCTGTTTTTTATTGAAATATAAAATAAACGAAGGAGTTTTTGTCACCCTTACTTGGCGATGGCTACCCCTTTCCATTTATTTGGTACAAACAAAACTATGAAAAAAACAATAGCATGCATACATATATAAAGTCCCACATGGGTGAGAGCAAGAGTTCTCCTATATGGGCAGAACAAACACGTAGACTACACGCTCACTTTTAAATTTTCTTCCGCTCAGTATTCGTCACAAATCTTCGCTTCTTCGAAGAACTGTTGCAGCACCTTCACTGTTTCGCCATTTGTTTTGGAATGCCATGGTCCTAGTATTTTAATCAACGCGAATGGTCGCTCAGGATCTAACCTATGCAGTTCTTGTTCTAGTCGCCTTTGGTGTGTGTCGTGCTTTGGACAGTCGAGCAAGAGGTGACAGATATCCTCGTCGTCCTGACCGCATGATTATGCTGACGATGTTGCACGATGATTACGAAGTAGGAAATGCTTTGTGTAAGCAGTTCCGAGTCGTAGGCGATGAATGAATGTGTCGATACGTCTTGGGAGTTCACGGTCTGATTGGTAACCAACATTAGGATCAACAGAATATAGGATCGATTCCTTTGTTTTGTCTGTGAACCAGGTAGACAGGCATAAGTCACGTTTTGTTGTTCTTAAAATTCTATTTACATCTAATTGAGTTACCGGAACGAGGCACGTTCGCGTAGAATTATGAGCGGTTTTCGCCAACTCAGCCGCCATTTCATTTTCCTTAAATCCGCAGTGCCTGGGAACTAACTAAAATGCCACTTGATTCCCGCCGGGGGGCCTGTGAAAACAGGCGTTTGGTGTGTAGCGACACCACGGACCCGAGCTAACGGGGGTGTTTCGACTAACTCCCACGCCTAGCCATGCGTGGCTTTGCTGGGTCCGGGGAAAAGGGGATCATGGGGGTTGAGCCAATGCTGGTTGATTGGACCTTTAAGGCCCCCAGTGGTGGCAACACACCCCTTTGTGCCCGGCTTCACGTAGACGGCACCCCTGGGCTGACCCACCCAGGGGAAACCGGCAGTCGCCTTTTCCTGTCTTTCCCTCTCTTCATCTTCATCTTCCCCTCTTACTTTCAATCTTTTCTGTTCTCTCCTCTCTTCAATTTACTTCTGTCTTTTCCTGTCGGCAAGGGTTAACTTTGTGTGGCTATTGAAGCTAGGGTAAATCATATTGGGTTAAAGTAACAGCGTACTGCTGGCGTTGCGCAGACATGCCCACATGCTCTGCCACGTCCCATTGTTGGACTTCGTGGTGGGTGGTAGGCGCCGTTACCGAAAAATTCACATTTTACCAAGGGATCCTCAACCCCCTCTCTAACTGATCGTGCCTCGAAAAGGGTATGCGCCGACGCAATTTCACTACTTTCGCAAAAAAACAGAGAAACTTTTCCAAAATACCATGTCCTCCACTGTGAACAATCATCTACAAAAGCTAGAGCAATCTCACCCATCCTTGTAGCCAAGTGCTTGAGAGAGACCAGTGGAACCGGTTATAAGGCCTCGAAGATGGCAAGTGGAGATCTGCTTCTCGAATTAAAAGACAAGAAACAGTACAATAAACTCTTGCACCTTGTAGCCTTTGGTAACATCTCTGTCTCTGTGAGCGCACACCGTACCATGAATACAGTGAAGGGCGTGGTATCGGACGAAGATTTGATGACACTGAGTGAAGAAGAGCTCCTTGATGGAAGGAAGGACCAAGGTGTAATACATGTCCTGCGCATCAAATCAGACGTAACAAGGACGAAATAGCAACAAAGCACTTGATACTCACCATCAACTCAACTACTTTACCTGAGACTCGATTGATTGATTGATTTGTGGGGTTTAACGTCCCAAAACCACCATTTGGTTATGAGCGACGCCGTAGTGGAGGGCTCCGGAAATTTTGACCACCTGGGGTTCTTTAACGTGCACCCAAATCTGAGTACACGGGCCTACAACATTTACGCCTCCATCGGAAATGCAGCCGCCGCAGCCGGGAATCGAACCCGCGACCTGCGAGTCAGCAGCCGAGTGCCATAGCCACTAGACCACCGCGGCGGGGCACCTGAGACTCGAAACTGGCTATATAAAGCTCCATGTCCAAGCCTTCATACCAAACCCAAGGCGTTGTTTCAAACACCAGCAATTTGGTCATGCATCCCAGAGCTGCCGAGGACAGCTGATGTGTGCTAAGTGTGGCACAAATGGCCACAGTGCTGATGAATATAGTCATGACGAGGTCCTCTGTGCTAACTGCGAAGTTGGTCACCCCGCATACTCCAGAGCGTGCCCAGCCTGGAAAACAGAAAAAGAAATATTAACCATAAAAATTAAGGAAAATATGACACTCAGGGAAGCAAGACAACAGATCTCGTTATCACTGGCACTAAAAACACCTTTTGCCGAAGTGGTGCAACGAGGGGCGGCACCACAAAGGCCCTTGGCAGTTGCCCGGACCGCGCCTAGCGTGCCGAGGCCAATGCCACAAGCCCCTACGGCGGGAGCAGCCAGCGCTGCCCTGCCCACATTCAGCCTGTTCACACCAGTGACCTCTACAAGCTCTGGCAGCAGCCAGGGCAATCACGAGGCCAAGGGAGCTTCATCGACCACCAGCTCGGTGGGGACAGACTTCGTCGATCGAGGCGAAATCTAAGCGACGCACATATCGCTCTGTAGAGTGGGCGTCCAGTGCCTCGCAAAAGGCTATGGACACCAGTTCAAGCCAAACGGTGCAGGAAGCGCCGAAGGAGCGGCGAGCTTCTCTCGACTGCCCTAAAAAGGACAAAACGCCGATTACAGGGCCTGACAAAGGCCCTGTAAAATGAGCTAATCTCCGTCTTCGCTGCACACACCACTTTTTCCCTTTTTTTCCACTATAGACAAAATCATACAGTGGAAAGTAAGGGTATACTTAGAAATTTAGATGACGTCCTTGAACTTCTGGGTAAGTTTAACGCGAAAGTGCTAAAAGTGAAAGAAATGCACTTAACTCCTAAGCACAAGGACTTCCTACGGCAATACATTATTTTTCGAAAAGACCGGGAGGATGCTGTCGTACCATCTGGTGATGTGGCAATTATAGCTGATCGAAGTATAGCATGCCCGCACTTGAAGCTCCGAACAGTCCTTGAGGCAGTGGCCATTCGAGCTGTACTTTTTAATAAACTCATTACCATATGTTCTGTGTACATACCACCGCATCAACAGCTACACAGACCTGATCTAGAATCAATAATAGATAAACTCCCAGAGCCGTTTCTGGTTCTAGGTAATTTTATTGCACACAATGTCGTGTGGGGCGATGCTCACTGTGATGCACGAGGATGTCTCATTGAGCAGCTCATTTTCTCTTCTAGTTTATGCCTTTTAAATGTGAAGGAGCCTACGTATTTAAGCCTTGCAAACAACACGCACTCCTCCATAGATCTTAGCATTTTTTCACCCTCCCTTTTACCTGTTTTCAAGTGGAACGTTCTTAAGAACCCTTATGGGAGTGACCACTTCCCAATCATCCTGAGTGCACCGAACAAGGACCAACTTCCCCTGCAAGTTCTTCGATGGAAGATTGACTCAGCTGATTGGGAAGGGTATAGAACTCTTAAAAACATGACATAGACTAAGCTGTCTGCCTTGACCATAGATGACGATGTCACGTATTTTACGGCTTTCATACTTGATGCTGCATCTAAATGTATTGCCAAAACGAACGGCATGCCTGCTGAATCGCGAGTCCCATGGTAGAACGACGCATGCAGGAAAGCACGGACCACCCAGAACAAAGCATGAGCGTGGGTTCGTAATTCCCCTACAGCAAAAAAAACTAGAAAATTTCAAGCGGGTCAAATCGCAGGCAAGGAGAACGCGTCGACAAGCTAGACGAGAGAGCTGGACAAAATTTATAATGAGTATCAACTCATACACAGATTAGGAAAAAGTGTGGAATAAGGTAAAGACTATTAAGGGCCAACAAACGTATTTTCTTCCACTAGTAAATAGCCTCGGTGAAAGCTTGGAGGATCAAGCCAACTTTTTTGGCACATATTTCGAACACATATCGAGCTCCTCACACTACTCCGAATCCTTCCAGAATTACAAGGCACAAATAGAAAAACAAAATTTAGAAAGAAAATCTGCAAGAAATGAGGCATATATTGCACCATTCTGCTTAGCAGAACTGCGAACAGCACTCAGCTGCTGTAATACATCTACCCCAGGTTCGCACAACGTAATTAATGTATGCGATGCTGAAGGAACTACCCTCCGAAACTAAAGAAACCCTCCTCTCTCTTTATCATCGCATATGGTTTTCAGGTGTGATCCCCTCCTCCTGAAAGGAGGCTGTTATAATTCCAATTTTGAAGCAGGGAAAAGATCGCTCTACTGTATAAAGTTACATACCTATAGCGTTACCAAGCTGCCTCTGCAAACTATTTGAAAAAATGATTAATTGCCGCTTACTCTACTACTTAGAAACAAACAAATTGCTCGACCCATACCAGTGCGGGTTTAGAGAGGGCCGATCTACCACCGACCATCTTATACGTGTCGAGGTACACATACGTGAGGCTTTTGTTCATAAACAGTTTTTCTTATCTGTGTTCTTCGACATGGAGAAGGCCTACGATACTACGTGGAGGTTTGGAATATTGAGAGACCTCTCACACATAGGTATACACGGTAATGTGTTCAGTGTCATTGAAATCTATCTGTCTGATCGTACATTCCGCGTTAGAGTGAGCTATGTTCTGTCCCGAACAATTGTACAGGAAACCGGAGTGCCACAGGGTGGGGTGCTCAGCTGTACGCTCTTTATTATAGAAATGAATTTTCTCCATCTGTACATCCCACATTTTATCTTTTATTCAACATATGTCGACGATGTGCAGATAGGTTTTCAATCGTGTTCTCTTAGGACCTGTGAGCGACAGGTTCAGCTCACCCTTAACAATGTATCCAAATGGGCTGATGAAAACGGGTTTAAACTTAACCCACAGAAAAGCACCTGTGTCCTTTTTTCACGAAAAAGAGGCTTGCACCCTGATCCTGAACTGGTCGTAAAAGGTGAGCGTTTACCCGTAAACACAGAACATAAGTTCCTAGGTATAATTTTAGATGCGAACTTAACCTTTGTACTGCACATAAAACATCTTAAAAATAAATGCTTGAAAACAATGAATATCTGAAAGGTGCTGTCACGAACAACGTAGGACAGCGATAGAAAGTGTCTCATGAATCTGTATAGAAGTCTTATAAGCTCACGCTTTGAGTAGGGGGCGATAGTCTATCACTCTGCTACGCCAAGTGCTCTGGAAATCTTGGACCCTGTTCATCATCAAGGTATCCACCTGTCCACAGGCGCCTTTAGAACGAGCCCAGTTAAAAGCCTTTATGCAGAATTAGATGAGTGGTAACTCCATCTGCAGAGAACAAATTCTTCCTTCATATATTTCCTTAAGTTAAGTGCGAACAGTGAGCAACCCGCATATTCCACCATCAACGACCTGTCCAGCCCTCAACTTTTTTGCAATCGGCCCACAATGGCACGTCCTTTCTCGCTGCGTGTTAGAGACCTAGCTGAAGAAACAGATGTCCCACTGCTTGAATGCCACCTCAGCCCCCCCCCCCCCCGCGCTCTGCCGCTCCCGCCATGGCTGTGGCAGGTTATAGACTGTGGCACATCTTTCGTAGCTGTCACAAAGCATGCCTCCCCCATACACTTTCGGATGTATTTCTTAGAGCTGCAACATAAATATGACTGTCCAGAATATTATACTGATGCATCTAAGTCCCATACTGGCGTGTCTTATGCGGCGGTCGGCCCGTCCTTCTCGGATGCCGGCGTTCTGTCCACCAGCACAAGTATTTTTACAGCCGAGGATTATGCGTTATTTGTAGCCGTTAAACACATAAAAAAATTGAATACGCCAAGGGTACTTATATACACAGACTCCCTGAGTGTCGTAAAAGCGTTGAAAAATCTAAAAAAACACAGAAACCCTATAATTATAACCCTCTATTCAATACTCTGCGTGGCCTATGCTTCCAAGCAACATATCGTCGTGTGCTGGGTGCCAGGACACCGCGAAGTCGAAGAAAATGTGTTGGCCGACCAGCTCGCCACGTCAATTAACAGAAGCACTGCCAACTCTTCAGTTGCTGACCCTATAATGGGCCTAAAAACAAACATACGAAAAAAGCTCAGGGCTTACTGGCAGAAGTTATGGGATCTACAAACTCATAAAAAGTTACACTTTATTAAACCATACCTCGGTAACTGGCCAGCCATGTCGAAAACGCACCATACAGAGGTCAGTCTCTGTCGGCTCAGAATAGGACACACACACATCATGCACACACACCTTTCGTCCGGTGGTGACCAACCCAGTTGTCACAAATATGGCTGTTCACTTACTATACTCCACATACTCCTTGAATTCTCTGAGCTGGAGGCTAACAGAAAAAAACATTTTCCACTAGCGTACAAGGAACACATACTCCTTCATCCAGCTATGTTTATTGGTCGCGAACCTCTTTTTATGTATAATGCATTGAATACATTCTTAAAGGAAGAAAATACTTTCCATGTTATCTACTCAAGTGATCGGTAGCACGGCCTCTGAAAGGAGGCTGCTGCTGCGGATGCTACATCCAAAAAGAGCACCTGACTCCCGCCCCTTGGGACCAAGGGCGCTGGCGAAAAATCAGTGCTAGTATAACGCTCCTATTTTATGATGTTATGATAACTTAAAATTAATTCTCACCAGGCATGCTTCATTTCACTTTCATGATTTTAATAAATATGTGTCTTACGCACCTTTGGAGCGTAGAATCTTAGGCCTTTTTACAGCCATTTACCATAACCATTGCTCTCATTCGATATCATTTCCTGGGGCTCTGGCCATCTATGGCCCTTCCGCCATTAAACAACATATATCATCATCATCATGCCACTCGATGATTCGACTTAGTAGCTTCTGAGAGCTCTTTTAGTATAGCGTATACTATACGCACATCAATGTGTCTTGACGTGGCACTTTGCACACATGTCAGTGCTGCCAGAGAGTCTGAAATTACCACCCATTTTCTTCGTATCGTTGAGAGTTTAATAAAGCTTATGGCTCGCAAAATCACTACGAGCTCCGACGTTGTTACAGAAGAGAGGTGGCCCAAGCGGCATGCATATTGTTCGTGCAATTCCGGAATCATGAATGCTGATGTCATTGTCTCTTCGGTGACGGAGCCGTCAGTGTACATAGGAGTGTATCGTTGGTACCTGTCAAACAGATGATGTCATGCCAACTGCTAAGCGGCGATGGTTGGCACTTCATGTTTCTGCGAAGTCCTTCTTGTGACGTTTCAATAGTTAGTAGCTAAAGCAGTCATGGAGGGTAGTTTCTGTCCTGTGGCCAATGTGTCGACACAGGAAGGCTGGAAATGTACTGTTGGTACACATGGTGTATTTGCGCTTCAGCACGGTTCACCATGTTGGATATGAACGGATGGGAAGGGTGTTGCGTGACTAGACGAAAGAGGTGCCTACATGTCGGCACACTTCTAATTACTATAAAGTTGGGTTCTCTTGCCTCTGCCAGTGTCAAAGAACTTGATTTTGTCTGCGGAATCCCCAGACATAAGCGTAAGCTTCGTGCTTCTAACAGCTGAAGTCGGTGTAACGACGTCTGAGAGATGTTGTGGAGAACTGGCGCAGAGTAGGCAATTTTCTGTCGGATTAGAGCACAATGGACGTGGAGAAGAGACGCTGATGTACCGCCCGTTTTGTTCCCGTAATGCGACGTATAACATATATGGTGCTGTTCACTTGATTTTCCAGACCAGCAATATGCTGACTTCATCTGTGTTGGCTCTCTAAGGTAACGCCAAGGAAGCGATGCTTTCGTGCAATTTCGATTTTCTGACCATCCACAAAAAGCTTCAAGTTTTTCACTCTTTTTCTCGTGAATGGCAGAACTACAGATTTGGCGTGAGAAATCTGCGTGCCTCGCTTTTTGAGGTAATCACCTATTGCGTCTAGTCCTTGTTGAAGCCAATGATCGATCAGTTCTAGTGATTTGTGAGACGTCCATGTGCATATGTGGTCTGCATACATGGATATGTTCAAGGCTTCGGGCAGTACTTCTGGAAGACCTGCCATTGCAGCATTGAAAAGAAGAGGCCTTTAAACGCTTCGTTGGGGTACAGATCTGCTCATGTTGAAGTGATCACTGTCTACGTTATTGGTTGAAATATATATTTGTCTGTTAAATAGAGAGTTGGCGATCCATTGAAGGATACGACCATGAACCTCAAGTGAGGTAAGCCCGTGTAGCACAGAAAGGTGGCTAACGAAGTCTAACGCCTTCTTAATATCTATGAACGCTGCAACAGCCGTGTTTCCACAGCTCATCTCATGTTCTACAAATGTAACGAGGTCGAAGACGCAGTCCATGGTGCATCACCGTCGTCTGAAGCCAGTCATCTGTTCTCGAAGTGAGCTGTTAGCTTCAATCCACCACTCTAATCTTCTGACAACCATTTTTTTCATTGCTTGAGATACACCGCTAGTGAGGCTGACTGGTCGGAATGAGTCAAGCGAAAGCGGTGATTTACCGGGCTTCAGTAATGGGACCATTCTCGCAACCTTCCTACACATTGGAACGTACGCCTTCGTCCACATGTCGTTATGCATCCGTAGAAGAACTGACATGCCATTGGGCCCTAGATTTTTCAGAACACTGTACGATTCGTTGTCGGCACCGGTAGCCGTTCTTACGCGGGTTAGTGATTGAGCAGTACGCAACTCTAGTAGAGAATACGTGTTATCTTGTTGAGCATGTGATAAAGTGTATTCTTCTTGGATTTGCTGTTTTACAGAACTAGGCAGTGCAGTAGTGTTCTGAATCATTTGCCCAGTTCTAGTCAGCATTGTGCAAAACTTATTAGAAACATCACGCTGGGATAATTCAAGAGATATGGCCAATGCTCTGAATGGGTTTCGCTGGGATGCTCGATGACTGAGAGCAGTGATCGTTTGCCAGATTTTCGGAGGTGGAGTAAACGGGATCAATAAATTGCAAAAATCATGCCATTTTTCCGACCTAGCTATTGCATGTGCCGGTTAGATGGGATGTGTGTGGCCTGACTCTTCTTATAATCTTCAAGCCTCCCAGTGCGGCGATAGCGACGTTCTACTCGCCTTCTAATAGCTCGTAGGCGCTCAAAGTCTGCATCTACACTTGAGTGGCCTGCTGGGACAGCTGTAAACCTTGTCGCACGGGAGTAACTGCTTTTATTGCAGTACATAAGTGTATCCAGTTTAATGACTTTCATCAAGTCACGTCCAGTATGTTCACGAAATAGTTTCCAGTCGGTTAGCTTTGAAATCATTGTGGTAGTTTTCACTTGCTTTTTTGGGTGTTGCATAAGAACTGGGTAATGATCACTCCTTCGTGTTTCGAGGTCTGTACACCAGTTCATATCTCGTGCAATGTCAGGAGAGGCTATAGCCAAATTTAGACAGCTGGCTTAATTATTACAACCACTTAAAAACGTTACTGTTCCATCATTCAGTACAACAAGATCACATTGATCAATTGCTTTTTCGAGTGTTCTTCCACGTGAATCGGTATGAGTACTGCCCCACGTGGTATTGTGCGCATTGAAATCTTTACAGATGAGGGTAAGTTTCTGGGCTTTAACCAAGAAATGATCCAGAGATGATTCGGAGATGCTGTCGACGGTTGCTAATAAACACAAATACCGTGATAGTAAGTTTTTGGAATTGAATCTCGCACCCTAAAAATAATGGCACGTCAAAGTCCAACGAGTATAAAACAAAAGAGGGTACTTCGCGTCGTACGCATAACAGTGCCTTGCTTAAGCCTGGATTTCTTCTTGATGCATATGTAACACAGTTAGAAATCCTAAAGTCAGGGCCAACGTTGGTTTCATTTAGACACAGAACGGGGAAGCTAGACTGATCAACCAGCTTTCTAAAGTCTGCACTTTTGGACCTAAGGCCATTAGCATTCCACTGAAACACAGCTGTGTTGCGGAAACAGTTATTCATTTGTAGAGCCATTTTGCTATACAACAATTTTTTGTTGTACTGCTAGAGGCTCTAACGAAAGGACTGCGCTCGCCTCTGGTAGGTCATTGGTCTGTGGAAATGCACGCATGATTGCCTTCAAAGCAAGCAAGAACATCGGCATAACCATATCCACATCACTTGTTTTCGGTGCACGTTGCTGTTGTGCCTTTAGCTTTGGCGAGGTGAAAGGTGTAGACGCTTGGTTATCCTGAGTGGCTGACGGTTTAGGTGTCCTGCTGTCGCTTGTCTGCCTTTGAACGCTTGGTGATCGTCCTCTACGGTCCGTTTTGGCTGTATTTTGTTTTTCTGAGCTGAAGCACGCTTGGCTACCGCTGCATACGACAGTGGTAATGTACTCTTTTGTGATTTTGAAGACACAGGTAGAGGATGTACAGTTTCAGGATTTGGACAAGCCGATACCTTTTTTGGAGCTCTTCCAAGCAAAATTGCTTGTCACTTTGGTCGAGTAGCTGCCTGGTGTTTCGCACAACCAGCATATGACGCTACCTGGTCTCTATTGCAAATGACACATTTGGGATGATTCCTCGACGTACATTCTTTGTAATCATGTGCTCCTGCACATATTTTGCAGCAAAGTTGTCCATGGCACGATTTGGCAACATGTTCATATCGTTGACACTTGTACCATCGTGTAGCGGGCTGTAGCTACTCTTCCACTGGATGACTTGCGAAGCCTAGGAGAATACGAGGCGGCAGTGGCTTGTCGGGGGAGATCTCAAGAATTACACTGTCGAGTAAATGTGGTTATACTGAACCATCTTACCGACGGAGCCATTTAGTCTGTTTTCAGACATTTTACACCGCTGTCTCTTAAATATTCAAGCAGGTGATCTTCACTGTACTGCACTGGTACTTGTGTAATCTTTCCTAGGTTCCTTACATACGAGTGCGGTATATACGGTGCCACTTCAAGACCAGCAACATGTGTTAACTCAAGAAGTCTGGAGGATGCAGTAACTGTAGAGACACTTACGGAAAAATTGTCATCTCTGTTGACATGGAACGACTCCACTTTCTCTTTAGCAGCATATACTACTTCACTGGCCAGTTTGTTCGGATTGACTTTCCATAACGAGGCACTAGGGTCTCTCAGCTTGAAAATTACGCGTATCCCCACTGGTCGGACTTTTTTGTACGTGATTCTTGTGAAAGGTCTGTATTCTGCTTCTACATCACAGTTTATTTCCGTGGAGTCGATGATTGTTGCATCACGGTAATCCTCTTGATTATCAGTTCGTGCCTTCTTCGAAATAACACACTCGTCGTCGGCGTTAGGTGTCGTCGAGGGGCCGTTACAATCCTCCTAGGGTCTGCAAAACACGTGATTATCTTGCTGTTCGGACGCATTCATCACTTCGTCTTCATCTGATGGGCGCCGAGAAGAATGGCCGCCACCAGTAGCCGAAGATTTCGGACGTCATGGCACCCTAACATAAGGCTTCGGCGCCTTGGGGACGTGGCGCCTGGTGCACCGCGAAAGTGGTGGCCGAATCTTGGCAGTAAGGTGCAGAAGACGAGTAAGAAAACTTAGAAAATTGGCGAAAAAACAGCAGCGCTAGGAAACTCACGCCCAGTGATTCTTCACTTCGTCTGCCTGTGCTGTGCTGGCCATGCAACGCTTGCACGAAACTGCAAGTGTGTCCAACGTTTTGCAAAGACGACAAGGTGTTGGCACCTACCCGTCGCCTTGCGTTCTACACCTCATGGCCTCAGAGACGGGCCCGCGCCCGTGTGCCTCGTTTTCCAGGATAACTGCCACATAGCGCTCACGTCTCACTTGTGACTTGATTTGATGCGCTCGTTCGCCTCCACTGCACGCTCGAGGCACTCTAACGCAGCGCCTCCAGAATACTATTGCCTCAGAGACAGGCGCGCACGGTGCGCGCCCTTTTTTCCAAAAGAACTGCCAGATAGCGCTCATGTCTACTGTGTGACGTGACTTGATGCGCTCGTTCACCTCCACTGCACGCTCGACGCACGCGGCGCCTTCAGAATACCATGCAACACTTTTCTTGCACAGAACATCAAATAAACGTTTCGTTTACTCTCTCCCGATGCAACATTATCATCTTTCAACAACATTTGCAATGTAACATGCAGATACGGGGCCATTTTTCTTACAGGACCCCATCTCGCAGGCAGAGCGACGACAGACTTCGAGAAATACACTGAGGTATGGAAGAGTTACGTCCTTCAAGGTTTTTGTGATAGCTGTGTGGATTTCGTCATCCACGCGCTGTCTTGTAATCAGATTTGTTGTAGTGAGTGCCCCAAGAAAACAATCATCATCCTCAGTGTCGTGGCCACCAACTTCTACAGGGGCTAGGAACAATGAATCAACATCTTCGTGCTTGCGACCCTAAATGTGAGCGATCGTGCAATGAAAGTCGTGTGGACGAAGACTTCATTGTGCCAGTCACCCGCACGGGTCCCGTTGGTTGGCTAACCAGCACAACGAATGATGGTTAGTCACTACTTTGAAATGGCGTCCATAAAGATCAGCCCTAAATTTCATCGTGGCCCATACAACAGCGAGGCACTCCTTCTCTGATGTAGAGTAATTGACCTCGGAGCGGGAAAGAGTGCGGCTAGCGTACGCTATCACTCGCACCGTGCCCTCTTGTAGTTGGATGAGGACAGCACCAAGACCCACGTTGCTAGCGTCACTGTGAGTCTTAGTATCAGTAGAGGAACGCCTTGGACATGATGCAGAGCAGCAGCTCACTCACTCGCTGCTGCATGTGAAAGAGGCAGCGTTGATACCCTACTTCTGTATATGCTCAATCGCCTTTGTAGACGACTGGAACCACCCCAGCACCCAATAAAATCAGCCGCCAACCACTGTACACGGAATATTTTTAGTGAGTGAGCTTTTCCCGACCCAGGTGATAGAGGACGCTAACCGTAATGACGAACTCGCAGTGCTCGCGCCGCCCGGCGCTGACGTGGAGGCTGTCACAACAGCTGCTCCTTGCTGCGACGCCGGTTCCACCCAACTTCATCTGGCTCGCCCACGTTGACCTCTACCTTCTGAAATCGCAGCCGTGTTAACCATGGAAATAAGGGTTGCAGCGCAAGCACGCAGGGGCTAGAAGAAACGAGAAATGAAAGGCGAGACAAGGAAAGCAAAGAGTACAACATGAGCGCTGGTAGGACTGCCCTGTGTACTAGAAATGCATTGAAGAAGAATGGCTATTTGGGCTAGTTGGTTAAATTCCTTGGTAATAAGGGTTGCAGCGCAAGCACGAAGGTGCTAGAAGAAACGAGAAACAAAGGGTGAGGCAAGGAAGGCAAAGAGGACAACACGAGTGCTCGTGTTGTCCTCTTTGCTTTTCTTGCCTCGCCTTTCATTTCTCGTTTCTTCTAGAACCTTCGTGCTTGCGCTGCAACCCTTATTACCTTGGAATTTAACCAACTAGCCCAAATAGCTGTTCTTCTTTAACCATAGAAGTGGTCGCAGTCAAAGGAACTGAGGTCACCCCTGAAGACGCCACTCTTGAAGCCGGATGGATCTCTAACCACCGAAACAAGCAACGCAAGCATGCATCGAACACTCCGGCATCACCAACTGGCCAGGGAAGCGCGTCCGATACGCTAATGCCGAACGAATCTGCCCAGCGTCTCCCTCGCAAACCAAGGCAACCGCGTCTTCTAGATGATCATGTAAAAGTTTGATTCACCCGAGAAACGGCCTCAACCTCTCCAAAGTGGGGGAAGCAAAACTGCGTGATGGTATTCAACAGGAAGTGGATCTGCATGCAACCCTACTCAAATAGGACTTTACCGCACATGCGTTGAAGCTAATCTCATCGTAATAAGCAGACCTCATCTATCCAACGCAAAAATCTAATGATGATGCTTGATGTACTGTGGCGCAAGGGCCATTTCACGGCGAAAGAGCACCAGTTCATCTTACTAAAGATATGAACAATGATTGTGTTAAGCGGCTGTATAAGGACCATGAAATTCCTCGCGGTAAGGCGGGTAAAAACATACAATAAAATCAAGACCATGCTGCGAAAGGTGTGTGTGGTGTGAATAAATGACAAAAGTTTGTGATAATAGAAAACGATGGTGAACATGTATGGCATTAGCACAAGTGCCTCACTCGTTTATACCCTTGCGTCCAAGGGCCGTGAGGCAAGTGCTTTGTTGTCTAGCCAACGCAGCGAAAACCTCTCTAGAGAGGTCGTGCGACGGAATGCCCGGGTATATATGAAAACTACAAATTTCTTTTAAAAACGCTAACAATGATTTATGACTAAAAATTGGTTCCCTACCGACGAACAATTTATGGTGTAAAGGTATATGTTTTCGGTAGGGTAATGAAAAGTGTTGTTTTCTAAGAGTTTCTAACTGTTTACACTGGATTAAAATGTGAAGAACTGTTAGAGCTTCACCACATCTGTCGCACAACGCTGGATCGCCACCGGACAAAATAGATGTGTGTGTCGTGTATGTGTGTCTTGTACTGAGCCTCGTTAGCATTACCTCTGTATGACGCGATTTTGATACCGGCAGCCAAAGGCCAAGGTGTGGCTTAATAATGTGTAGTTTGTTTTGTGTGTGTCTATCCCACTTGCTCTGCCAGTAGTCCCTGAGCTTTCGTTTAGAAGACGGCTTAAGATCAAGGGCTGGAATTGATATGGGTGCAGTAGCAGTTCATCTCGTGGACGGATGCAGCAAGCTGATTCGTCATCACGTTGCCTTGGATCTCACGATGCCCTGGCACCCAGCACACTACAACATGTTGTTTGAGTGTGTATTGTGTGCATAAAATGGAGTAAAGTGAGACGAGGACAGGGTTTTTTGTTTTTTAAGAGTGTGCAGAGCCATTACCACCGTGAGGAAGTCCGTATAAATGACTAATTTTTTGTATTTGTGATTGCATGATGTGTTTAGCCGCCACAAGTATAGCGTAAGCTTCCGCTGTAAAGATACTTCTG
Source organism: Rhipicephalus microplus (assembly GCF_043290135.1). Classification (NCBI taxonomy): domain Eukaryota; kingdom Metazoa; phylum Arthropoda; class Arachnida; order Ixodida; family Ixodidae; genus Rhipicephalus; species Rhipicephalus microplus. The sequence continues at coordinate 41,597,412 of NC_134700.1, forward strand.
TCTGGATGTAGAGGGCCAGCATCTAAAAAGGATAGGCGACAGCAGCATAAGACACAGAGGAGTTAGACTTTGAGGCATATGTAATGAACTCAGGGCGTGTGCATTTGTGTTGAAGTTCCAGAAAGTATGTTCGAATATGGGCAATAGGCGCATATTTCGTAACTTCTAGGAAAGACACATCGCAGTCTATAGTCTGCCATTGCCACGGTGGCGGGTATGCTACAAAAGCCATTAAACTGTGTTCAAGTGACACTCGAGGTTCCTCACCTAGTTCTTCAGGCAAACTGAGAAGGGCTGCCTCATTGAAGGCCTGTTTTGAAACAGAATCCCCATTGAAAAAACGTCCACCATAGGAATAGTGGATTCCACCATCCATCATTTTGTTGGATTATGGTGGTGGAAATGATGGCACATTGTGTATGGCGGCATATGGTTGAGCAGATGGTGAATGGCGCGCTCTAGCCGGCAATGCGAGAGTGCGAAGCAGCGTCAGAATCACCATGACTAGCTGACGCTAAAGAAATAATAAACACAATTGTATAAAAAAGAAAGTATCAAGAACCCGTAAAAAAGGTGCGCCAGCGTGGGATCGAACCTGGCACATCCAAATTCTGAACTGTGTACACTAGCCACTGCGCCATGCTTACTTTTTTTTCTTCATTGACACTGCGCCAAGTTGATAGATGGTGGTGCGGGTGGTAAAGAAGTAGTCAACTCACAGAGTCACTGTTTAACTTCAGTTCTGTTTGTCGTTTACTTGAGAGAGACGGGGTCAGCACCTGCTACTAAAATTTGCACATTTGATAAACACGAACAACTTCTGCCTGTAACAATTGTCGCTGCAATAGTGGCAACAGCGCTAAGTTTTTGTTACAATATACAACCGCAAGAGAAAAAAAACTCAGTGGACTGAATAGCAGGTAGAGTTTATCGGCGGTTACTGCCAAGTTTATTATCCCTTTCTCGCTACTTTCAAAGAGCTATATTAGTTCAGGCTTTATGACGCTTCTATGCTCAATCGATAGATACGCCTACACGATTGATTTCGGTGTTTCGCAACGCACACAGCCGTCATGCCAGCGCACCGCTGTTGCTGCGTCACTAGGAACAGCTACATAATGGGTAGTCCAAAACGAATGCAGTGTTCCAGAAGCATTATGCTGTCATATTGGTTTAGTAAGCATACGAATTGATGAGTCTATGTTCTCGCATAAAAGCCAGCGAAGCGCCGGCGATTGCGATCGGCGGCTGTCGGTGAGGCGAGGCGTACCTTTGGTGGAAGTGCTGCAAGCGCGTCGCATTGATGTTTGTCGCATCTTGCGCGGACACCGTACACCATAAAAAAAGGTTCATTTAGGGTAAATGATGCCATGGCTGTGCTGCATTCTCAATCTTACTCGTCAAAATTGTGTATTCGTCAAACCAGACGCGCCAAAATCATTTGTAGAGGCTCCGTCGGGTTGACTAACCTTTGGTTTAAATCATGGTGCTAGAACAGAAGGGTGAAAGTTAAATTCGCTGGGGCTCATCACGACGCATGTCAAAAGTGAAAGTTTATGCATATTCGCATGCACTTGGTCAACCTAAAGGTACGGCTCAAACAATACAGCGTGCAAGAATCACCAGAATTGCGTTTCTACCGTGGCGACATCAACAAAGCACTGTGTTCTGCTCTAACATTGAAAGAGGCAATTGCGAACTGGAGCCCATTAATTTGCCGACAACTGCTCGCCGACGTAAAACATTTATTGTCATGTTCACAGTGACAACTCTAGTGTCCTAAATTACACAACAAAAAACACATAGTGGATGTAAAACTGATGTAAGTACGTGCACGAAATGTAAACATATTTCCGGCCGCAAATTCTATGCTCCACAAAAAAAGAAGCGTTGTTGACACCACAGAAATAAAAAAAACGTATTAGAAAACATAATCAGGAGCATTGGTTTCTTTAGACCGTAAACATATATCTCTGCGCATTTACGAATGAACACTACGAATAAGTGATTTCACATAGCGTGTTGTGATTTTCATCATGCCACCATCATCCACCAAGCTTACATCATGCCACCGCCATCCACCTTGCTCACCAAGCCTTCCACCAAACACGTTTTGCGTCGCCACCTTAAGCCGGCATTTTCCACCGTCACCACCATTGACTCGCCACCACCACCACCATCTGCCACCATTTTCTACTTTCGCCGCCATCAGCCATTATGCCCACTACAGTTTCCACCATATCCACTAATACTTCCATTACATCCACTATTCTTTTCTCCATATCCACCAATGATTCCAGCATCCACCAACCCAAGATTTTCAATAGGGATGGAGCTCGACAAATCAATAATAGTAGAGTATGAGGGGTTCTACTTGTCTGCTTTCACCTTAAGGAAATATAAAAAGGACATGTAAGTTCTCTGGAGATAAAGCGACCACTCATTTGACTCAACGTAAAGGCTTTCTACGGGGTTGGTGCGAAAGCGCCCGTAGAAAGGCGGATGCCCAAAAGGTGCACGGGCTCTAGCATCTTCGAAGCACTTTTAGTCGCAGACTGATAAACAACGGCCCCATAATTTAAGTGGGTGCGAATGAGGCTTCTATACAGATTCATAAGACATTGCCTCTCACTACCCCACGTAGTACGTGAAAACACTTTTAAAACATTCATGGCTTAAACTTTTTGTTTTTAAATACTTGATGTGGGGTACGGAGGTCAACTTGTCCAAGATTAAGCCTAAGAATGTATGCGCCGCATTGACAGACAGACGTTGACCGTTCAGTTCATTGCCGGATTCTAAGTTCATGCCTCTCTTTCGGGAGAACAAGACACACGTGCTTTTTTGTGAGTTCAGTCGCAATCCGTTTTCCTCTGTCGATTTGGAGACCTTGTTTAAACCTAACTGAACCTGGTGCTCACACATTGCCTGATTGCAAGATCTAAAGCCAAGGTGGGCGTCATCGACATATGTACAATGAAAAAGATTGCATTTGGTATTCACGTTATCATCAAGACACGAACTTATTTTCCGCCTCACATCATACGTACTTTGTATTTTGCTTATATTCATAGCCATATTTCGTATTGCGTATCATCTTAGGCCAACACATATTTCACGCACGTCGAACGTTTGCAGTGACTTCAGAATCAAGCAGTTAGATTATTGACTTTCAGCCCATTTTACTTTTCCTGCAGCTCGTTGTTTTCTCAGCTTAACATACTCCCATTGATACAATTATTTTGTCATAGATAGTTCATTTTCGCCTTAACACTCATCACGCATGACATTTTTATTGCATGCATTGATCATCGTCACTTAACTAATGGTAACATCACCCGGTTTTCCCAGTGCAATAATCTTCTTTTGCCGGCCGTAAGGAGAAAGTACGGCAAGTTCTCAACCTTATTTACTAGCATAGCCATTTGGAATTCGTTGCCTTTCGAATTGAAATCATCGCATAACATCCATAATTTCACTTCGCGCAGTAAGAAATCTTACGTTCAGGAATTAATCAACTCATTCGATTTGTGTAATTAACTGTTAATAGCTCTCCACAGTTCGATGCTATTTTTACTACTTCAATTTGCCTTTGTATAATTAATAACACTGATAATGAAACGTGTTGCATTTGTCACGTAGAGTTCATTTTTATAGTTTTTTGTCTTCACTTGCTTTTGACTATTTTCATGTTATTTTTCATTAGTGAGTATTACATTTATGTTGTGTATTGACCGTATTTTTATTGTTAATCAAAATGATTCATTATTACTCACAAGCCCGTATACTATTGCTGTATTTTTTGTAATTACCCCATCCACGTAGCCATAGGAGGTCCCCCTGTTAGTTTCTCTGAAACTTTGGGACCTCTTGCTGTAATAACGCTAACCATGTAACTCAACTGAACTATTTAATAAACTTGACTTGCCTTGACTTGAAACATATTGCGAGGAATGGACAAGCGCAAGGAATTCATTTTGATGAGAAAAAGAGTGCAGCTAAATACACCACCTCGCGGCACGCCTGTTTCCTGCACAAATGTTTTGGAAAGAATGCTACCCACTCGGACAAGGAATGTCCGGTTTAACAGGTAACTTTCGATCATGTGAAAAATTCTTCCACGCACGCCATTGTGGGACAGATCTCTTAAAATTTCAAAACGCGACGTTGTATCATAAGCCTTTTTGATATCCAGAAACACAGAGAGAAAATAATGTTTATGGACGAAAGCGTCTCTTATCTGTGCCTCGATACTAACAAGGTGATCTGTGGTCGATATACTCTCTCGAAACCCGCACTAAAATAGGTCGAGCAAATTGTTTGTTTCAAGGAAGTGTACGAGTTGCCAGTTTATAATTTTTTCGAAGACTTAGCACAAGCAGCTTGTAAGTGCAATAGGCCTATAACTCGATGCTGAAGGAGGGTTCTTGCCCTCTTTCAAAATTGGGATATTAATAGCCTCTTTCCAGGAGGTAGGGATAGTGTCATAAAACCAGATAGCATTGTACAAACAAAGTAAGGTTTTTCGTGTTTCGATTGGTAGGTTTTTTATAATTTCATACACCACACGGTCCGAGCCTGGGGCAGAAGTACTGCAGAAGTTTAGTGATGTTTGGAGCTCAGCTAGACTAAACGCTTGGTTATATGCCTCCTATCTAGTACCTTTGTGTTCGAGTTTCTGTTTTTCTATTCTTGTTCTGTATTTTTGGAAAGTGTGAGTATAGTGTGATGAGCTGGACACCCTTTCGAAGTGTGCACCGAGGAAGTTTGCCTGATCTTCCAAGGTATCACCTTGAGTGTTTACGAGTGGAAGTGAATGGACTTGTCTTTCTGCTACTCTACCAACCATGATTCAGACTTTAGCCTCTTGGGTGTATGAATTGATCCCTGATAAAAACTTGTGCCAACTTTCTCTGCTGGCCTGCCAACGCGTTTTCCTGGCCTGAGACTTCATTTTCTTAAAGATGTCAAGATTTTCGGCTGTAGGTGACTTCCGAAGCAACCTCGATGCTTTGTTTTGCTGCTTGCGCACATTTCGGCACTCTTGATTCCACCATGGCACACGTCGTTCTCCAGGGTGTGCATTCGTTTGTGGGATGAATTTTGTTGATGCATCAATCAGAAATGCTGTGAAGTAGGTGACTGTCGCATCAATGCTTAACGTGCTCATGTCACTCCAAGCTAAACGAGCGATGGTGTAAAACTGTTCCCAGTCGGCTCTGTTTATGAGCCATTTGTGAACACGTGGTGGACATTCAGTTACTGTAGTTGTGCTCAAAACTAGGGGGAAGTGGTCACTTCCGTACATATTACTGACGACTTTCCACTGGAGTAGAGACACAAGAAATGGAGATACTATGATTAGGTCTATAGACGAGTAGTTATTATTAGCGAGATTAAAATAAGTTGGTTTTTTTCGATTTAGGAGACACGCGCTCGACGAGAGAAGGAACTGTTCAATCAGTCGACCTCGCGCGTCGCAACGAGAGTCACCTCATATCCTGCTATACGCTATAAAGTCTCTAAGAAGAATATACGGCTCCGGAAGTTCATCAATTAAAGAGTGTAAATCAAGTTTTTGCAGCTGATAGCTAGGAGGAATGTAAATAGAGCAGATTGTGATCACTTTATCGAAAAATACCGCTTGAACAGCCACTGCCTCGAAGGATGTTTGGACTTAAAAGTGTGGCAGCTTGGGCTAGTTGATATGGAATGACGATAGTTAGAGCGCGAGAACAAAACGACAATACAGAGACAAGAAGTGTCTCCGTATCTTCCGTGTCCTTCTTGTCTCAGTGTCGTCGTTTTGTTCTCGTGCTATAACTATCGTCATCGGGATGTTTGGAGTTGTAAGTTTGTGCATGCAATCCCTTGATTTGCTATATTCGCAACACCTCCAGATGATTTCATGGCATCATCACGGTCCTTTGTGAAAATAATGTGCTTACGAAGAAAGTTGGTGTGTTTTAAATTAAGGTGTGTTTCTTGTACACAAAGTACTTTTCGTGAACGTTCGTGTAAAAGCTCTTGCACGTCGTCAAGGTTTCTCAGAAAGCCCCTGATATTCAATTGTATAATTTGAGTGTTCATTGTGAAAGTAAAATAGTGCTGTGTGTATGAAAAGTGAGTGGCTGTTTAGGCAGAGAGTTTCAATTCACGTAACAGGGCCGTCACCAGGCCCTGTTATCTGCTTTTTTATTTTCTTGGCGCGCTCAAAGGAGCCACGCCGCTATTTTGGCACCATAGGTACCGACGTATTCATTACCTCCTCGGAGGCACTGGAAGCCCGCACGTGCGAGCTGTTAGTTCGAATTTTAGGCCTAGCCTGGTGAGGTGAGGCCTTGAGACCTGAGGACTCTGGAGTCTCCGGTCTCTGTTTGGGAGTAGGCGGTGTAGTCTGGACTACAGCCGCCTTGGGGGCAGGTGCCACAACCGCCGGCTTGGTATGCACGGACTGAAGGAGTGGCGAGGGCTGGTGCGGCGTTTTCCCGTGACGCGCCGCATCAGCATATGTAGGTTCATAGAAGGGTGAGACTCTTTGCCGTGCTTCCTTAAATGAAATGTTCTGCTTTACCTTCAATGTAGTTATCTCGTTTTTCTTTTTTTCCAGTAGGTGCAGGAGCACAAATATGCAGCATGGTTTCCTTCACAGTTTACACAGTGTGGCGGTTGTTTGCAGTTCTCAGACACGTGGCCTAGAGCTCCACATTGTGCACAAGTCTGGCGACCACGACACGTTTTAAAACCATGGCCATACTTCTGGCATTAGAAGCAACGACGAGGGTTCGGTATGTACGGTGTGAGAGAGGTCTTCGTGTACCCTGTTTGAATACTTTCTGGCAGATTACTGGAAGCGAAAGTGAATATTAGGTGTTTTGTTTGTGTTACCTTGATGTCTCTTCTGATGATGATCATTTTTACATTGGTCTCATTCTGATTCTTCTACACCTCCAGAAGTTCTTCTTTGGTCAAGCCAAGGAAATCAGCATCAGATACCACTCCATGGCTTGTGTTCATAGATCTGTGTGGTGTTACAGTGACTGGAGTGTCACAAAAAGTTGAAAGATTGTGTAGCTTCTCAAACTGCTCTTTTTCTTGAATTTCGAGAAGGAGGTCTCCGCTGGCGATTGCAGTAACTTTGTACCCGGCCTCAAGAGTTTCTGTAAGACACCTGGCTACTAAAAAGGTTGATACAGTTCTAGCTTGCTTGCCACTTTTCTCACTATGTATGACGTGAAAATCGGGGAAGTTTTCTTTTGAACGGTTCAAAAACACAAGTCTTCGGTGCTTACGCGCTTTGAGGTGGTACGATCATTTAACGGAGGAAAAGCTGTATGCATGAGGGTTTCTTTTTCTTCAGAAGTGTTGGCGGCCACCCACCACGGAGCATAACGAGGGGACGCTACAAAATTGCGGATGCTAAAACCTGCAGACGCCAGCCGTACAACGCAACTATGACCTAATGCGCCTAAACCAAGGTAGGCTATTTGCACATTGTTGACCCTAGCCGCCAGGAAGTTTGGAAGTAAACAGAAAAGAGTAGAAGACAGGATAAATAAAAAGTGAGAGATAAAGACGAAGATGTAGGGAGAGAAAGATAGGAAAAGGCGACTGCCGATTTACCCTGGGTGGGTCAGCCTAGGGGTGCTGTCTACGTGATGCCGGCGCCAAAGGGGTGTGTTGCCTCTGCTGGGGGGCCTTAAAGGCCCGATCACCCGGCGTCGACTCAACCCCCAGGTTCCCCTTTTCCCCGGACACAGGGGAGCCACGCACGGCTAGGTGTGAAAGGAAGTCAGAACTGCTCCGTTAGCTCAGGTCGGTGGTGTCGCTACACACTAAATGCCTGCTTTCATACACACCAAATGTGACCGTTTGGATGTCTGCCCCAAACCAAATGCTGTAATCTGCACGCTGTGTGGCACAGCCAACCCTGCTACCGCTTACCCATGCACCGTTAAGTGTCTTCTGTGCGGCCAAGCTAACCAGACAGGTGAGAAAAGCTGCCTTCAACGTGCAAGACACCTCGCCTTCTCATTTATCGTCACCAAGAAAAAGCTAAGCTCCAACAACAGCAGTACCTCTCAACCATGAATTCCATTCAAGATGCTCCTGCGAAACGCCAGGAGGTGAAGCCTAGAGACACCCGCCCCCGCAGTCCCAGGTCAACATCGAAGCGTCGTGGCTCACACAGCCGATCATAGCAGCGGTGCAGGAATCAACTCCAGCAGCTCCTATTGGTATCTGGGGCGCCCGAGGCTTCGGGTGGTCCCCCCCGTCAACAGCGGCCACCCGGTCTCACCCTCGCTACCCCTACGGTAAGCGGGGCTAGCATTGTCTCCCAATCTCCTTCTATACATATTACAGCGCCTGCAGCTACACACACGACTACACCTAATAAGGAAACCATGTTAAGTACTATCACACTGGAGCCGCATTCACTCCGTACAATAGTACAAGAACTTCGGGTTGAAAATGCTGCTCTTCGGAAACAACTTCCCCAGCACCTCCATCCTCTTCTTTGCTTCATTCTGCTAACCTCCACGCCAATTCTTCCCCCACTCCCCACCCTCCTAAAGGAAAGGCTCCAGACACACAAGAACCAGCCACACCATCATCGCAACCACCTAACGCCTCAGCATCTATTTAACCTGTAGAATCTGTAACGCAGCAGCAACTCAACGCAACGATTGAATCCGTTCTTGAACGGCAGTTACCGCTAATGCTTGAACAAACCATCGCGCAAGCGCTACAGCGATCCCTCTATTCAATCCTCACAGGAAAGTTTGAGTACACCTCATCTTAACGCTCGACGGAAAGCTGGAAGATTGAGCGACAATTACCCAGAACAACCTTGAAGCCACACTTTCGAGTCTTCTAGCCAGCTACAATAGCAGAGTCGTGGAGCTTGAACGGTGTTCACATCGCTCTAGCTCACGCTGACGTCAGAATCCTTATGTCCGCATTAACCAAGATGGCCATGAGTAATCTACACACTCAGTACAGCATCTGGCATTGGAACTGCCGTGGCTACCGCCGCAAGAGGAACGTGCTACAACGATTTCTATCGACACTCAAACAAATAGATACACCAGATATTATGGCTTTACAGGAATCGGGTGGACAAGCTAAGCTGGTCGGATAAGCCTCCTTTACGGCTACTCAAGACCCTGATAGTCGCGAAGTCCTTACCACCCTCGTGAAACGAACTATTCCTGTTATTCTACATCTCTCGCTCTCTGATACAGTTTCGCACATTATCATGGAAATGATCTCTTCATCTTGCCGGACGCCCACCAGTATGTTCTTGATGAATATTTACAACAGCACACAACAACCACATCGCTTCCAGCAGCTCCTCTTTTATCTCAAGAAGTTGCAATATTTTCCCCCCTTCTCGTGGTAGGGGATTTCAACGCTCGCTCACGCGCTAAGGGCTGCATCCACGACACCAGAAAAGGACGAATGCTGTGGCAAGACACCCATGATCTTGGCTACACCCTTATGACATACGCGGCGTATCCTACGCGGCTGGGCAACAGTGTTGCCAGAGACACATCTCCTGACCTCACTTTTACTGCGACATTACGCATGCAGAGTGGTCCAAGCTTTATGAACATCTCGGCAGCGACCACTCAATATTACAAACGATCGTCAAGGCTGGCCTGCAGCGCCGGCAATCTAAACAGCCTGCCCTGGTTGACTGGGATGTCTTCCGCGAATCGCGGGCAATGGCCTTTCCAGAATGTGCCACCTCGATCGACCAATGGACAGCTTTCTTACTACGAGATGTTAAGCGTCCTACTAAGACTCCCCCAGAAGACGCAGCAGGCGACGCGGTAGACACCAAACTGCTTCTCATGTGGGAGGCCCTCACTGGTCTGCACAAGCGCTATATCTTCAACAAATTGTACCGCTCATTACGCAAACGCACTACTATATTAACGCGTCTAATTGAAGAACATGCTCTTCAACTCTCCCCACAAAACTGGCATCAGCTTTGTAACGTTATGGAACGTTTACCTAACGTGCCCAATACTTTGAGTATTCTTCGTCATATTATAAAACTATCATCGACAAAATCTGCTCAGCGCCACTCCCTAATCGCTGCTCTGCACAATTATCCAGGTACCAATGAAGAACTTACCTGGAACCTATCTAGTTGGTACATTGTCAGAGCTACTTTGGTTGATGCTACACTTGGGTGGATAATCGAGCCCTCGATTCCCAGAATACAAAAGCGGAAGTAAGGTTCGCCGTTTCACAACTGAGACCCAATCACCGCCTGGTCCGAATAAAATTACAAATAAATTCTTACGAAACCTTCACGAAGAGTCACTTGAAATGCTCACATCTTATCTGCAAATGGTTTGGGAGTCGGGAGAAATAGCAACAATATGGAAAACCGCCACAGTCATTTTGATACCTAATCCAGGAAAGCCACTCACTATTGTGAACCTTCAGCCGATATCTCTCACAACGTGTGTCGGCAAGGTACTCGAGAACGTTACTCACACTCGACTACAAAAGTACATAGAAGAGCATGCTCTCTACCCGCATACAATGTTCGGATTCTACCCTAAACTTTCGACACAAGACCTAATGCTGCAACTGAAGAGTCACATTATCAATGGTGAAGACGGCTCTCGGTATGAGACACGTGCTGTTCTAGAACTAGACCTCACCAAAGCATTTGACAATGTGCTACATTCATCCATCCTTGACGCCCTCGCCACGCTCAATGTAGGCGCCCGTACCAACCACTACATCCACAACATTTTAACGGACAGGACAGCCACACTCTCGGTCAACGATTTGCCTGCACCTTCCATGACTCTCGGTGGGAAAGGGTCACCACAGGGGTCGATCCTCTCTCCATTTCTTTTCAACCTGGCCATGCTTCACCTTCCGACACTTCTAGAAGTTATCCCCGACCTCCACAGCATTCGTCCACGTAGCATATGCGCGGAAGATATAACCTTGTTGATTACCAGTGCTAGCGACAGAGAGATACAGCATGCACTTCAATTGATTATTGATAGAATCGCAACTTACGCCGAACTACGAGGATTGCCCTGATTGCCCAAAAAGTGAGAGCTACTCGTGTATCGGCCTAGATCTCCCTACAACAGAGGCCTTCCAACGATAAATCTGCATGTGCAACATCACCCTATAAGAAAGGTTCCTACCATTCCCATATTGGGCTTCCACATTCAGCAGATGGGCGGCCACTTGGAAACATTCCAACCACTACAGCATCATGTTTATCAGATTACTAGGCTCCTTTCCCGCATCACCAAATAACAGCAGGGCATGTAAGAGGCCAATCTCATACGACTGGTGACTGCCTTCTTCATGAGTAGAATCCTTTACGTTGCTCCGTTTATGAAACTTAAGGTGATCGACAAGAACAAACTACACATAATGATCAGGCGCTGCTACAAGTTCACGCTACATCTCCCCATGTCTGTGCCTAATGCGAAATTCAATCACCCAGGACTTCCTAATACTATAGAACAATTGATTGAAGCCCAACGTATATCGCACTACAAACGATTAGGCCAAACTCCTACAGGACGTTATGTCATGTGCACACTCGGCATACCTTACGTCTCCTAGTTTTGCCAGAAACTCCCGATTTCTTCGGACATTCGCGACCTCTTCGTGATTTCCCCCATACCACGCAATATGCACCCTGAGTATAAACCGGAAAGATGAGTAGATCGCACCAAGCAACTAGGTATGCGCTGCGCGCAAGCCGCGCATGTGTTGTATGTAGACGCAGCGGAATATCCTACGCATCGGGCCGTGGCCCTCACTGTCATCATCGGGCCGCAGTGCATAATTACCGCAAGTGGCACCATTCGCCAAACAAACCAATAGAAGGCGAAGAAGCAGCCATCGCTCTTACTTACGCATCAACCCAAGCATCCTACATCATCTGCGACTCCAAGACTGCCATCCGCAACTTTACCAAAGGTTTGATCGCCCAAACGGCGCTCTGAATTCTCGCAAGTGCACCTCTGTTACGTTGCAGCCGCATTGAGATCATCTGGACTCTGGGCCACTTCGGGCTTGCTGGGAACGAACATGCTCATGACGCCACCCGAGCTCTCGTCCACCGGGCGCGTCATCCAACAGAGCACCATCCCTGGCTACCTGACACGGCTGAGCGAGAGATGATGGTCTCCTCGTTTCGCGACAATGCGAGGGACAGAATGATTAGCTTTGGAGAAATCCTAATGTATTACCACAAGGCCAGACATAAACACCCACCACCAAAAAAGTGCCTTAGTAAGCAGCATTCCACTACCTGACGTCTATTACTGACGCGCACTTTCCCTTGTCTGTCATTGTACAGCCGTATTTACCCCACTGTTCACACGCCACAGTGCAAAGCGTGCGGTGCACCTAACACCGAGCTCAACCATATTACATGGGCCTGCCTCGCAGCTAGTCACTCCATTAAACACAGCAAAAGATCCTACATTTACAATCACCGCAGCCGAGCAGTGAAAGGCTTTGCTGGTCACCACGTGCCCAGAGGACCAAGTCTGGGCTGTCCAGCTGGCCGAAGACGCCACCAGGATTCAAGGCCTGGCCACTGCCTGAAAAAGGGGGTTACTGAAGGGCCCGTCTTCCAGCCCCCCCTCCACCTTTGACCCCAGCAGGGACACTTCAATAAAGTTTTCTATCGCTTTTTCAGTATCAGTATCTTTGTCAAAGTGAGCTAAGACTGGCGGTATCTGCAAACGTTCCCGTAGTTCACAAAAAGCTGCGTCCTGTTCTTCCCAGACAAATGGCACTTCTTCACGAGTGATTAGAGTGAGCAGTTCAGCAATCCTGCAAAAACTGGCTCTAAAGCGGCGATAGCCCGAATAGAGCCCTTGAAAGCGACGTACTGCCTTCTTATCACGTGGAAAGGGAAACAAGGCCACAGCAGTGCTTTTGTCAGGGTCTGGTCAAACACCATCCGCAATATCAACATGGCCGAGAAACAATAGTTCTTTATAACCGAAGTCACATATTTCTGGCTTCAGCGTTCGGTAGGCAGAACGGAGTGCTTCTGGCGCAGTCTACAGACGCTTCAGGTGTTCCTCAAAGGTCACAGAAAACACGACTTCATCCAGATAAACTAGGCGCGTGTGCCACTTCACACCGGTAAGAACAGTGTCTATCATTCTCTGCAATGTCGCAGGTGCGGAACAGAGGCCGAGGGTAAGCACTTTAAATTCATATAGGCCATCCAGTGTAACAAAGGAGGTTTTTTCACGATCTTGTTTGTCAACTTCAATCTGCCAGTAGCCAGTTTTTAAGTCTATTGATGAAAAATACTTGGCCCACCGAAGTCTGTCGAGGGAATCATTGATGCGGGGCAGTGGTTAGACGTCTTTTTTTAGTCACGCTGCTAAGTATCTGTCGCTTACGGAGAAGCGCAGTGATCCATCTTTTTCTTCACGAGAAATACTGGAGATGACCAGGGACTCTTGGACGGTTTAATAATGCCATCTTGCAGCATCTCTTAAATTTGACCATTTATCGCCTCACATTACTTTGCCGAAACGCGGTAAGGGTGTTGTTTTATGGGTGAGGCGTCGGTATACGTAATTATTCGGTGTCTGGTGAGCGGTGCCTGATGAAACTTCGAATTGAATGCGAAGCACTCTTCAAGTTGATTTAGCAGTTCACGTAGCTCAGACTATTGTTGTTCCGAGAGGGTCGAATTCACATAAATTTTGGCAAGTAACGAAGTTGCGTCAATTGGTGTCGGTCGAAGTCCATCGTAGGCAAATGTAGATGTTAAACATTCAGCAATGCCGGTGACAGGCTAGGCGAAAGCGATGGCAGTGTGATGAAACAGGTGCTGGTATTTGTTACTGAAATTGGTGAAAAGTAGAGCGTAGTATTAGTCTTGAAACGTAAGGAGGCTGCGTGCAGCGCAGCCTCGTTACGTAACTTGCCGACACCACATCAACTATACGCTGGAACGCGGAGGTAACGTGATACTGTCGGCAGAAATGCGGAACGTGCTGTCGTCGGACTCGTCGGAATTTGCAGCTGTCGAAAACGTCATGGTACACTCCCAAAGATAGATAATCGCGCCCTGCTCCCGCAGGGCGCGATTATCCTGGCTGACCAGGATTAGGTCTCGGGAAGTCACGTAGTACGAGGCAGCTGGCGAAAAACGTACGTCCCCGAACGCTCACCATGATAGTGCACATCCCGATAGGGGTGACTACATGTACACCGGCAGTACCAATTTGTCTGTCGTACCAAGGCGTAACAACTTTCTTTAGGTGCGCTACTAGCTTTACGCTCATGATTGAGTAGCCCACACCTATATTTAATAAAGCACTGACGTCGTGGCGACCGTCGACTACCACATGTATCTTCAAATGAAATCTGCTTCCGGCTTTCGTCGCTGTCGTCGGCGAATCGCTGCGGGTCCGTGCTTGCGTCGATGAGAACCCCTGGCTTGCATCGAGTGTCAGCGGCCTCGCTCCTGAAGGTCGCTGTAGTTAGTTTTCATGCCTCAGGGCTTGTGAGCACGCCTGCTCCACCCCTGGGAGGCTCTGATATTTTGGAAACGATCGTCTTGGGGATGGCGACCATGATGGCCGCCGCAGTGGCATGCGCTGCTGTGAGAGGTGATTTTCAATGGCCCTCGGTCTTTCACCGAATCTCGGCCATGACGAGTCCACATCAAAACTCTGGAGCCTAAGGTGGCAATAGGGACATTCCCAGTACACATGTCCCGCTTCACCACAGTGGTATCAGAGTGGTCGTCTGTGCAATGTGCGCCATACGTCGGATTTTCTTCGAAGCAGCTGTCGAATTTCCTGAATTTCCGAGTAAGTAATTTGCTGCAACAAAGGAAGTGCATCCTGAGGCATAGGGTTGACAAAGCGTGGTGAAGCCGAAATATATCGACTGACTGCTTCCGCGTCTGTTGCACGGCGTGGCTTCGTCTGGACAGGCGGGACATAACTGGAAGGCGGCACTTGCACAGCTTGTCGTACTTCGTTTCTGACAATGCTGTAGATGGACGCCGAAGTAGGTTGGGACTGACACTGAATAATTTTAGCTCGTCACGCACCACCGATTGAATGAGGTCGCAGAGAGATTAGATGTTAATGCTGGTAACTGACTTGATGTTGTGGCTGCTTTCTACACCTCCAATCTGGCCTACTCACGAAGCGACACTAACTTGCCGGTCATACATACTAGAGCGCTGCTGTAGCACTTGTTCCATAGTTGTTGCTTCGGTCAGAAGCTCTGCCATGGCCTTTGTCTGTCGAGTTTGTACGAATTTGTCTGTCGTACCAAGGCGTAACAGCTTTTTTTAGGTGCGCTACTAGTTTTACGCTCATGATTGCATAGCCCACACCTATATTTAATAATGCACTGACGTCGTGGCGACCGTCGACTACCACATGTATCTTCAAATGAAATCTGCTTCCGGCTTTCGTCGCTGTCGTCGGTGAATCGCTGCGGGTCCGTGCTTGCGTCGATGAGAAGCCTTGCTTGCAACGATTGTCAGCGGCCTCGCTCCTGAAGGTCGCTGTAGTTAGTTTTCATACCTCAGGGCTTGTGAGCACGGCTGCTCCACTCCGGGGAGGCTCTGATAATTTGGAAAAGATCGTCTTGGGGATGGCGAACATAATGGCCGCCGCAGTGGCATGCGCTGCTGTGAGAGGTAATTTTCAATGGCCCTCGGTCTTTCACCGAATCTCGGCCATGACGAGTCCACATCAAAACTCTGGAGCCTAAGGTGGCAATAGGGACATTCCCAGTACACATGTCCCGCTTCACCACAGTGATAGCAGAGTGGTCGTCTGTGCAATGTGCGCCATACGTCGGATTTTCTTCGAAGCAGCTGTCGAATTTCCCGAATTTCTAAGTAAGGAATTTGCTACAACAAAGGAAGTGCATCCTGAGGCATAGGGTTGACAAAGCGTGGTGAAGCCGAAATATATCGACTGACTGCTTCCGCGTCTGTTGCACGGCGTGGCTTCGTCTGGACAGGCGGGACATAACTGGAAGGCGGCACTTGCACAGCTTGTCATACTTCGTTTCTGACAATGCTGTAGATGGACCCCGAAGTAGGTTGGGACTGGCACTGAATAATTTTAGCTCGTCGCGCACCACCGATTGAATGAGGTCGCACAGAGATTTGATGTTAATGCTGGTAACTGACTTGATGTTGTGGCTGCTTTCTACACCTCCAATCTGGTCTACTTACGAAGCGACACTAACTTGCCGGTCATACATACTAGAGCGCTGCTGTAGCACTTGTTCCATAGTTTTTGCTTCGGTCAGAAGTTCTGCCATGGCCTTTGGGTGACAGCAAACGATGCCAGAAAAAACCTGCTTCTTCCCTCCTTGCATTAAATGGCGGAGCTTCTTTTCTTCTGCCATGTCGAGGTCGGCTTGACGAAAGAGGGTCGTCATGTCCTCGACGTAAATCTTGACGCTCTCGTTCAGAATTTGTATGCGTGACTGAATCGCTTGCTCGGCTCACCAACGGCGATCAGGATTGGCCCAACTTGCCAGCAAGTGACGGCTAAAGGCGCTCCACGTGAAAAAGGGCTCACGGTTTTCGTATCAAGTACGAGCGCCATGCTCCAGGCTTAAATACAGGTTTCTCATCTTGTCGTAATCAGTCCAACCATTGTAATCCAAGACCTGTTCGAACTGAGCTAGCCAGTGCTCGACATCCTTCAAGACGGAATCACGGAACACCTTCGGCAAACGTGGCTGCTGCAGCCCTGAAGGCGCGGCTGCAGCACCTTCCGGAGCATTGGAGACTGCAGCGCATTCCACAGCGTTCAGGGATGTCACTGACGTCATCTCGGGTGGTGAACAGGTGTTGTCACTACAGGTACAGGGCTACTTGGTGGTTTTTGCAACATCGGCTGGGGGTTACCCAGCACCTCAATCAGTTGTCACGGGCTACGAAGATCTTTTTACTCAGAGGATCTGAGCTGGGTGGATGACGCACAAAAAATTGCCAAGATGGCTTACTCAATAACAACTAGCCAAAGCGCGTGCTGCCCCATAACATCTTCTTCCATTCTAGCGGGCAGCCATGGTGGCTCGCGCTCGCCATACTATATATTTCTATATATAACTGAAAAACTTCAGCGCTCGCACAGTGATATGAGTTTGCATAAGCAGACTTTGAACGACGACGACGCACTTTCTTAGATACCACAAAGTTCAATCACACTTTAACACGCCGATGAATAGCGCCCTTAGCCCGATTTCTGCCTCCAATAGAGGACGCTTGCTATCAAGTCTCTTTCTCTGATTACGCTTTAGCAGTTAACATTTACAAATACCATAATAGTTTGTTTATCAAATTAATCTTGGATGTTAGTCGTGGAGATAGAGATCTACCAAGTGTCAACGAGGATACATGCACGTTGACCGGAGTTATAGCTGCCAAACACCAAAACATGCATTCGGCAAACCCTCTTTTATCAATGCATAGTAAACGTTTATTCACTCTTGTATAGGTGTGTTTTACTTTCGTGTTGTATGCTGTTATGGCCGTCGATAGTAGGCGCCATGCTATCGCTGAGAAACGTAGCCGGGCAGCACTCACACGCCTGGAACGTCAATTCTCTCGGAACCAGCGTCAAGCGGCGGGGAGCAAGAAACAAATAAGAAAACGGTCCGTGAGCCAATGTCCCTGCAAGGGATTCCTCTGGGCCGGCTTGTTTAGCGAGACGGTGAAGCAGACGAACCGCACAGGTCGTATCTCCGCGATTGAAGTGTTTACTCCTGGGCTGCCCTTCCTGGGTTAGGCGGAAGAAGCAACCCAACGCCAAATTGTTCTGGGAAGAAACCCCGTTTCCCCTCTTCTCAGTGCATTACGTCAAGAAATGCCATACCCATTCGGCGGACCATGTGTTACTGACTGATGCCCTGTGGGTGGTGTTTTGTGTGTGTGATTGGCGTTCCACAATTAAGGAGGAGGAGCCCAACAGGGTTTATAAAGACGCTGCAAAGTGCAAGACGTGGCTCTGAACCAAGTAACGGTTCAACCACCACGTTCATGGTTTGTGAACTTCGAACCTCATGCTATAAGTAATTGCAAAAAGTGTCATAAACCTGTTTGTTTCACGTATTCCCATTTTGTCGGCGTTCGTTTCTTCTACCCGAAGTTACGCCATGCTACCACAAGAGACCGGGTAGACCCCGATCCGCAAGAACTGGTGATAAGCGCTGGGATTCGAAGCGACTACTGGTTAACAATGCTGAGATCCGCAACAACTGAAGTGCAGCGCTAGTATCCGCAACAACTGGTGATCAGCGGTGGGATACGAGGCTACAGTAGAGAACAACAGTCGGCCCACGAGAAGCAGCTGGCTCGAGACATGGATCACGTATGAGTGAGTGCTTGGCTTTTCGTTTGAATGAACCAGGTTCCAAAGGAGGGTAAATTTTAGAACTGGTAGTTAGCTTTGCCTGAAAGACTCAGTTTTGCCGTTTTGGGAAGTTTTTTCGGAAGTAGTGAGCACTCAGTACGACCATGAACTTACGAGGGCTGCAAAAGTCAGACTTGTTGCTGTTGTGTGAGGCATAGGAGATCGATACAAAGGGTTTGGCACGAAAACCAATATCATACAAGCGAATATTGATTTGAGGGCTGGTGATGAGGAACTGGGTGAAGAATGGGACGTTATTATTGAAAGATTGTAAGAGCAGCTCAGACGGACGAAAAGGGAGAAGACAAAAGACTTGACCTAAAATTAAAGTTTTTGAACCAAGATGTGGATTTGAGTAAAAGGTTTGCACCACAGCGAGGAGTACGTCTTCTCGACAATGAGGCAGAGTTCAAGATGTCTAGGTACATGCAGCCATATGAGCTCTTTGAACGAAAGTGTAGCCAACTGCCATGTGAGCAAGACACCTGATCTCAGAAGGTGCTCACGGTTCTGCCCTGCGAGGCAGCAGATTTTGCTGCGCGACTCAGTGAGCAGCACAGCAGCACGCGAACAACTAGGAAGTTGTTAAAGTAGAGCTAATCAGGAGATTTGGAACTTCTGATAGCAAAAAGAAACAAATACTCGGAACGGAGTCTGAAAGCGAGGCGCGTCGCAAAGCGCCGGAAGTTGAGGCGCGTCAGGAAGTGCTTGAACAAGATATCGTGCCAGTAAAGGGCCCGCGTATTCTAGAATCCATCAAAGTAGAGTACGCTGAGAATGAGGCCGTGGACAGACTGGCAGTAGAGACGACGTCGAAAGACGCTCCTTGCGTGGATGAGGGAAGTGCCAGCAGCCCTAGTGGGCCCAGTAAGGAGCTGGAAACCTTATTCGTGCCCCAAAAGGGCAGTTCGACATCGTCAAATGTAGGCATGGATAGCGCAGTGGCCGATGAGAGCAAAAACGCCATGCTTCAGCAGTGCAGCCATTCCATTGAAGTGGTTTGCAAACATCGCAGAAAAAGAAAGAAGCGGAAGCTTTCGGCACTTCGTAAGCCTACGACAGGTCCCACTTTGTCACGAGAAAGGCGTAGGGGTAGGTCATTATTCCGTTTCAGGAAACGTCCATGGTGGCGTTCATGGAGGCACCAGCGGCGAGTCAGGCGTGGAGGGGGAAAACATGGTACGTCCTGCCACCGAGAGGTGCGATTCAGTTCGACAACTTCGGGAAAGCGACCATGTCTGAAGGGTCACAGTCGAAAGGACAAAACTACAAATTACCGTGCGGGGGTGAACACAAAGAGACAAAGGCCTCAACTTCCCCCCTAATTCTGGCGTCCCTTTCAAAGTCATCAGGGTAGCCAGCCGAAGTATAGGATGAGGTGTGACAGCAGGACACTGCGGAGTGTTTCGGCTTTTTGTAACCTCTGGCGTGCACGAAAACCGCCGGGACCGCAACCCCTTCGTGTGCAATTCAAAAGAATCAAGTTAAGAAATGGGGAACGGTCAGTTGGAGTAACTTTTGCACAGGCGTGTTAAATATGATTACTCAGTGTACTATTAGAGATGCATATTTGAGTCATTTTAATTTTGTCAGTTACGTGATGTGGTCTAAATTTTCTGAACGAAAACCGCCGAACCAAAGGCTGAAAGTTAGCGGTCAAGTGTTTTAATCATTAGTACGAATATGTCGAGAAGGTAAAAGTAAAAAAATGTGTTATTTTTTAGTGTTTAGAAGGTTTATTGTAATGTCGTATGCCTTCACTGTCATGCAGATGTGGTGTGAATGAGCATTTAAGAAGGAAGATATTAACATAGAACTGATGATTTCGTAAAATGATTAAGATTTGCGCAACACGGTACAGTTGTCGTTACGCGCTATGAGTATTGAGAACCTTACAGTGGATGATTTTAGCATAAAACTATGCAATTGTTGTGAGGTGCTTTTATGAGTATTGCACCTAGGATTACTTTTGTGTTGTACACGGTGTGTTACAACGTAACGTTTGAATGAACTTTAAGACAAACTATGTGGGTTTATGCGTCTTGTTAATAGTGCCACGTAATTTGCAACGCTATAGAACTGAGAGTAATTGAAATGCTCAGGAGGACCCAGTGGTTTTTACACAGAGGCGTTAACATAGGCAGGTAACTTTACCCGAATGAAGCTGCAGAAGGCAGTGGTTGATCCCTCGGTTTCATTGATTTTCTTTGAAGAATGATTCATCATCATGAGCGGAATATGAATCTTTCCCTAAACGTCCAGGTAGAACATGGACTATAGGTCACAGTGTAGGTTAGGGTTTTCAGAGGCTGTTGAGCTTATTGTCTAGTAGACGATTATAAGCGGCCGTGGACAAAGACGGATGTTAGGACAATTTTAGCGCACGCTGAATCCGAGTCCCAGACCGATGCTCTCAGCGGGACAGAACCAATGAAAGTGGTCAGCGACGAAAAGAACGAGGCAGTCGTTCTATGTAAGGACGACAGTGGTAACAAGTGAAGCTGCGCTTTACTTGAGCCCGAAATTGGACTTTCATGAGATAACGTACTGCGCTTCAGGAAAGGAGTGCGCTTGCCTTGCGTAGGGTATTCATCAGTGGCAGTGTTATCTCAGAAGAGCTAAGTTTAAAGTAGAGACATACCTTTGTCTCCTTACGTGGCTGCAAACCGTGACAACGAAGAACAGTCGCCTCTTGAGGTGGAGCTTGATTCTTCAAAAATATCATTTTACCATTAGATAAAAGAAGGATAAGGATAATGAAAACGCTGACCTGCTCAGCCACTCCTTCTGGGCCATTCGAAGGTGCTCTTGACAATGTATCAAAATTGGTAATTGAGCTTTTTCTCGTGCAACTTATTATGTAAATGTGTAAGGAAGCACGTCTAGTTTCTCAGCGAAAGTGAGTCCTGATAGTTTTGAGTGTAAGCGTTTGATAAAGCTAGTAATGAAAAGTGCTTTGCCATCCCTCTTTTGGCTTGGTTTGTTCGAAGGGAGCTGAGTGCCTGCTTGTGCATGTGAACCAGTTTCAGAGACGCTGCCGAAGTTTTTGGTAAATACTCAGACAATGCGACAAGCCAACGCCCCGCCGCGGTGGTCTAGAGGCTAAGGTACTCGGCTGCTGACCCGCAGGGCGCGGGTTCAAATCCCGGCTGCGGCGGCTGCATTTCCGATGGAGGCGGAAATGTTGTAGGCCCGTGTGCTCAGATTCGGGTGCACGTTAAAGAACCCCAGGTGGTCTAAATTTCCGGAGCCCTCCACTACGGTGTCTCTCATAATCATATAGTGGTTTTGGGACGTTAAACCCCACATATCAATCAATGCGACAAGCCAAGGCGTATTCCTTGCATTCAACTACGGACCCTTTCGTCGTCCCTACGAGCAGCAGCGGTAGTGCTGCCCTCCGTGACTCCTCTGGCGAGGGGGAAGCTGTTATGACCGTCGTCAGTAGGCGCCATGCTATCGCTGAGAAACGTAGCCGGGCAGCGCTCCCTCGCCTGGAACGTGAGTTCTCTCGGAACCAGCGTGCAGCGGCGGGGAGGGACAAAGGAATCAGAAGATGGTCCGTGAGCCAATGTCCCTACAAGTGATTCCTCCGGGCCGGCTTGTTTAGCGAGATGGCGAAGCAGACCAACCACACAGCTCGTGTTTCCGCGATTCAAGTGTTTCCTCCTTCCTGGAAAAGGCGGAAGAAGCAACCCACCGCCAAATTGTTCCGGGAAAAAACCCCGCTTCTCCTGTTCTCAGAGCATTGCGTCAAGAAATGCCATAACCATTCGGCAGACCGTGTGTTACTGACTGATGCCTTGTGGGTGGTGTCTTGTGTGTGTGATTGGCGTTCCACAATCAAGAAGGAGGGGCCTAACAGGGTTTATAACGACGCTGAAAAGTGCGGGACGTGGCTCTGAAATATGTAACGGTTCAGCCACCACGTTCGTGGTTTGTCCACTTTTAACCTCAAGCTGTAAATAATTGTAAATAGTGCCATAAACCTGTTTGCTTATCGTATCCTTGTTTTGTCAGCGTTCATTTCCTCCACCCGAAGTTAGGCCACGCTACCACAAGAGACCAGGTAGATTCCGATCCGCAACAACTGGTGATCAGCACTGGGATTAAAAGTGACTACTGGTAAACAGAGCTGAGATCTGTAACAACTAGAGTATAGCGCTGGGATCCACAAAAATGCTGATTCCCTTGACGGGAGACCAACCATTACTCTTCAACGAATCATTGCTGTTATATTTTGCATAATAAGTATTACACTTTGTTGCACATACTGAGGCTTGTATGTATAATACTTTGTCTTGATTGCTAATTTCCTGAACACTATTACTGGAACGTGCAAATATTCATTATGATGCTACTGATATAATGTTGAGGTTTGCTTATTATCGGACTCTGAACCCTTTAAAATGTATATTTTGGGTGTTAGGGGCATGCTACATTCTTTACACTCATATTTGCGTTAAAACTATTTATGCGCCCCCAGGCGCCTACGTAAATACGCCAATACAAACGGTGTAAACAAAAGATTCGTTAGAATGAACAAAATGGGGCAACTATAACGTTGCACTATCCCTCGTCGTCGTTTCCTTTCGAAATTGTCGTTGCTTGATAATGATTGGTGTAAACAGTCTTTGTCATGCACACAGCCCAAGCTTTTTACGCGAGGCAACAAATGACACGAAAAGATCCATTGCGTGATGACCACTTTTGCACGACGACGTAAAAATTGACAGAATAAAGTGTTTTTGATATGGCATATTGTTTTCCATTGGTTTTTGAGATTCTAAACCTTTCTTTATTTAGAAAAATCGCCTGCTTGTTACATGACGTCATAAAACCGGAGAGCATCTCCTTCTGAATGTAATTTAGGTAGGTTACTGCAAATCACATGGGCAGCGGCTACTCTTAGGAGCTGGCGAGATAGATTATGAGTGTAATAAATTACTTCGAATTGCAGCATAGCGGTGTTAAAAAGTTTGTGCGCGTGTGCATCTCTGTACGCTAATACTTGCTGAGAGAAAGAGAAATAGGGAGAAATAAGCAGCGCTGCACGTGTGTGCTTCTTTGCTGTCCGAGATGAATTTAGAGCGGTAAAAGACAAATTAGGTTAGGTGAAAATCAATTACCCAACTCTTACCTAAGCCTCTATAGTGTTAAAAATAACAGTAAGAAACTTTACCCCTGGGTTAAGTTGTGGGGCAAGCTTGAAAGCTGAGCTTCCTGCTGAGATAGAGTCCACCGTTTTATTCGTAACTACTTCGCAAGCTGCCGCTATGGCTCCAAGTTACTATAAGCATGGCTGATTAGGTTTATCAGTATAAAGCGGATACAATTTTCGGAGTTTTAGTGCGGAAAATCAAAACCATCACAATTGATTTGTCACACTAATCGGCTCGAAAAAGCTTCGACAAAGCAGCGGTAATGATTTATGTTTTGAAAAATAAAATCAGTTTCCGTAGGCAGCAAATGATTTGACCGGTCTGTAAACGTTTGCTCGTTTCTATCCGTAAATGCATCACTAAGTCACAGCAGAATAAATGCACGAACGAGTGATGTAATAATATGAGACCCTGTTCATGGCTTGCCTGCTCTGCAATACGGGTCACCTATGCGGGTCACCTATGCAATGCGGGTCACCTATGCAATGCGGGTCACCTATGCAATGCGGGTCACCTATGCGACACTAAAGTGTCGCATAGGTGACCCACACAGCAGAGAGCCTACCAGAAAAATCATCACAGAGAAAATTTTGAGAAAATTTTACCGTGTTGTAACATAGCCTCGTAACATTTTCATTTCCTCGTTAGAACATAATTGAGTGATAACCGGTATGACAGAAAACGTCGCCTCACTTGTTGGTTTTCTTGGCGTGCAGCCAAGAGTAAGTACGGTCGAAAGGGGGAGCGGGGGGCTCGGCCCCCCAACTTTTATTTTTGAAGGGGCTCGCGCCTCCCCCCCCTTTCTCCCCAGCTGATACACCTATGGCTACCGAAAGTAATCAAGCCATACGCTTGGGCAGGAACGTAGTTCTGGAAAAAGTTACCTTAGGTCAGGGATGAGGCAGCTGCACTTGGTTGGCTCTCGATACTTCACATCAGGCCGTGATATGGCTATTTTCCCTCAGAGTGGTGTCGTATTCCTTTACTTTTAAAGACGATAGTCCTTCTTGGGGAACTTCGACGCAAAAATTTTGGTGTGTCTGTATCTCTGTCCATCTGTACATTTGTATGCTTGTCCATTCTTAACGGCACCGGGTATTTGAAACGGCCGACCCCATCCGCAGTACCACTAATGTTGCTCAAGGTTTAGCATCCTTGCTTGTGCAATTGTCAAATGAAAAGCAATTATTGCGCATGTCTGGGGCACCATAATAACACGTATATATATTGCATGTGCGCCTTTTACTA
The DNA here is from genome assembly GCF_043290135.1 of Rhipicephalus microplus. Taxonomy (NCBI): domain Eukaryota; kingdom Metazoa; phylum Arthropoda; class Arachnida; order Ixodida; family Ixodidae; genus Rhipicephalus; species Rhipicephalus microplus. Next base: position 41,622,253 of record NC_134700.1, read on the forward strand.
GAAAAGGCATCCATAAAAATTTTAAGGACCGTAGCGCTTATCACGCTACGCTGACCATCATGCGATGCTTGCACGAAACGGCGAGTGTTTCCAACGCTTTGCTAAAACCAGATGGTGGTGGCACCTACCTGTTGTCTTGCGTTTTACACCTTATCACCTCTGAGACGGGTGCGCACACCCGTCTCAGAGCCACGTGCTCCGTTTTCCGAAAAAACTGCCCGATGGCGCTCATGTCTCACGTGTAACGGGCTTGATGCGCTCGTTCGCCTCCGCTGCACGCTCGAAGCACTCTAAGGCAGCGCCTCCAGAATATCATTCACCAATTTTCTTGCACAGAACATCAAATAAATATTTTGTTTACTCTCTCAACACGCAAGACTATCGTCTTGTGACGACATCTGCTGATTAACCTGCAGATGCGGGGCCAGTTTTCTTTGTTGTTAATCACCGGTAAGCGTGGTTAGAAATCAATGCGGCAGTGCCCTAGCGGACATGACCACACGCATTCATACACACGTGCGCTTCCCATTCGCCACGGCTCTGGCAGTAGCGAATAAACAGTGAAATGTGCCATCGCTCTGTGTCATCTTACGCCAAGGACGAAAGAACAGGTACATTTTCACGTCATTTGAGAAATAAGTTGTTTGTTTGCCTGCTAAACCTAACGCGCTGACAACGTGGAATACAATGCGCCGAGACACTTTATTTGAAAGCGAAGGAAAGCGTCGGTTTGCCACACAGTGCGGAATGACGGCTTGATAGTGAGTTCGGTAGGTGGAGCCTTTCGCTCACTATAGGCGTGGGAGGTGACTCCAGGGAAACGCCGAGCAGACGATATAATGTGGATGAATGCAAGTGGAAGGGCTAATCACCTTTTTTTTGACTAAGAGGCCTTTTTGCTCCAGAGTGCTCAAGGAAACGTCTGAGATAAAGTACAGCTACGCTTAGACCACAACGGTAAGGTCATACCGTACAGACCCTTTGGCTAATCACCACTGCTAAATGTATTAACCGCATGCGCAATTGCTCACATGCAGTAGGAAATTCCCGACATTGGTGAGGCTGCTTCCCCGCCGTCATCGGCAGGCTAACAAAGCAACCACAGACTGCTCCAAATCTCCGGATGAGGAGTCAATACTTGGGAGGGAGCACCATCGTCGCAGTAGTGCGGCATCAGTTTCTACAGAGTTCCAGCAGGAACCAGCTTTCACCAAACGGAGAGTTTTCACAGCTTTGATTCGCACACTTTTTGTACCCGCTACGGAAAAGGACACACAAATACGACCCAGTTTTCCATATTCGAGGCGATGCCGATAAACCATCGTCCACCAACTCTGTCAGGAAAACAAAAAGAAGCATGGAAGCTTGAGTGAGTTAGTAAGATATTAGGTTACAACTTAAACAGCAAAAAAAAAAACGAGGACCGAAGACAAAAGTAGACGTGAGGAGCGCTAACTCGAAACTGGAATTTATTTTTTTGTAAGAAAAAAAGCTATACCCCATTTAAATGTCGCACAGACTACACACTTGCGCAAACTGCTCGCAGAAAGAAACCCCGCCCAATTTCATACCCAAAATCATTTTGACAAGACACCAGACAACTGACCACTACGCCACAATTTGCGGATTTGAATCCATCTTACCATTTATGGTAAGCTGCTTTGAAAAACAGGTATTTGATGAAACAATTTCATCAAGCGTGTTGCAGCCAAAGATTGGTGTTATTTAGAACGGCCGAGTGATCCTGAAGTTTCTTTTAGTCTTTTTTTCATTTGTCAAAAAGTGATTTGACATTTCTACCAGCTCTGTGAGATTCCGGATGAACATTCCGGCCACACACAGCCCATGGCTCACAGCTGGAATGAAAAAAAAAACACCAAGCTTGCAGGATGGGCGCAGCACTGTCACAGGTAAAGTTAGAAGAGCGGCCTCTCAGGGCCTTTTTAAGATACTCATTGGGTAACTACTGCAAGCAAACGTGCTTGCTACCCACTAGGGCATTAATATTAAACTTTTGGGTAGTAGGCCGGCATTCACTATGCTAATTTTCGTCATACTTCTGAGAAGCGAGTTATTCCCTAAACACTTGATAGGAAATCTTTGTCATTTCTTCATGCAGTGGCTGACGACGATGAGGAATCATTTCCGTAGTAGGTATGCACCACAGTTAACAGAGGAACAAGAAGAAGCTTTTTTGATGGTTTGAAGCATTGGACGGCTCACTCGTTACGCTATTCGCATTGTGCGACGACTGGTTGTTTTTTCGATGTTTTAAAACGCTTTATCAGTCGTATTACCGCGATAGCTTTCCCGACATCAAGCCTCCTTGAGGCGAGTTTCACAGCAAGTCACAAGTACTGGTGTAGCTCAGTGGTAGAGTACTGGGCTGGCACCCAGTGGATTCGAGTTCGAGCGCCACCGTGCCATTGGTGCTAGGCCATGTCTGCTTAAGGCAAGTTTGACAACACGTTACAAGCACCAGAGTAACTATTTGGTAGAATATCGGGCTCGCAGCCAGCAGACCCGGGTTCAGGCCCCCCTGTGTGGATGGTGCAAGGTTTTTTTTCTAATTTCGCACATTGTGATTACCGACACCGGCGGCGGCGGCGGACAACTGCGCGTTACCCAAAAAGTGACATCATAACAGCTTTCGCTGTAAAAATTTCGAGAAGGAACGACCACTGATACAAAATATTTGACGCTTCTTGCGTATCAGTTTCTGTCGTTCCTTCTTCAAGTCTAAGTAATTTATAGACCTCGTTTTTTTATGGTCACTGCATCGTACCTTGCCAACCACTTCCACATCCTGCACGATGCCTGGGTGTGCACTATTTATAAAGTCTATGTCATTCTTATTTTCGCCATAAGGGCTCCTCCGTGTCCACTTGCAGTTTCCTCGTTTTCGGTAGAAGGTAATGAAAATCCGTAGATAATTGCGTTCTGCGAATTCTACTAGTAGCTCTGCTGTGGCGTTTCTGGTACTGATGCCATAATCTCCTACTGCCTGGTCTGCAGCCTTTTCTTCCCTACCTTTGCATTAAAGTCTCCCATCAGTATAGTATACTGTGTTTTTACCTTACTCATTGCCGATCCACGTCTTCATAGAAGCTTTCAATTGAAGCATCATCATGGTTGGTTGTAGGCACGTAAGCCTGTACCACCTTCATCTCGTATCTCTTATTTAGTTTAATTACAATACCTACCACTTTTTCAATAATTCTATAGTATTCCTTCATGTTGGCAGCTATGTTTCTGTGAATTAGGAACCTCACTTCCAGTTCTCTTCTGTCACCCAGCCCCGATACCAAAAGACATGCCCATTCTGTAGCACCGTATAGGCCTCACTTGTCCTCTTAACCTCACTGAGCCCTATTATATTCCAATTAACGCCCTCTAGCTCCTCGAATAGTACAGCTAGACTTCCCTCAATAGATAAGGTTCTGACGTTAAACATTTCCAAGTTCAGATGATTTTGTTTTTTATGATCACCCACAAAGTGTTAAAAACCTCGGCCAACCAGCAACAGCGCTTCTCGCAATCTAACTCCGTCATTTGCTGATGGATCATCCGTGCCCACCGAACATCGATGTGATGTAAGAAATTATTATTTTTTCTCTGTTTCAACCCAGGAAACCAATTTAAATAGTGGTACACTTTTTGACTGCACCTCGCCCCTCATGCTTTCTAATTTTATTTGGCGCGGCATACATTTGCGCAGTCTCTAGCAGATCTGATTTAGGCAAGGTTAACATACTACGTCACAACAGCTTTTGTGTGACTTTGTTATTTCTTCAAAATAGTATTTGGTAAAGATTGAACAATTATTTTATAGTACCAAGGTGGCCGGGCACAGATATATTTCTCAGTTCTGACAAACTGTTTCACTGGCTCACCTCGAGGTTGTACGTGCTCACAACGGAAGTAGTGATCGTGCACTCAAGTCAGGCGTCGTGCATAGCAAGTGTCAAACTTTGTTATAACAGTTGTATAAGTGTCTTTGTTCTTGTCATCCCCGAAGGTAAAATATTTCTCAGAGTTGTAAACTCTTAGGGTGCCAGAGTTAGCAATAAGGCAATTTCTGGGGCCTCCTAGGTAGGCTTTTTATTAATCTGAGTGAGAGGTAGTTAAGAAAAGTTTGAAATTTTATTTTAAAGGGTTTCACTGCTAACTGACTTTGATGGTGAAATGGAGCGGCTCTGGCGGTTTATCAGAATCATTTCCCTCTGTTAATCTGCACAAGCACTGTGGTTGTGGTTTCATGTTCTGACATTGTGCATCCTTTCTTTTATTTACTGAGTAAAAACGGGAACCAGTTTTAGGCAAACGCAAAAAAGCCAATTTTTTTCCAGTGTGCATGGTCCTAGCCAGAGAAATAACGGGCAAAAAACAAAGATTCAGTTCGGAGACAGAGAAGTGAGAAAAATGGCTGTCATTCCATACGTGCACAAGATGGCACACCACTTAAAGCACGTTCGAAATGGATAGAGGGTAGACGTGTAGTTTTCGGCAAAAACAAAACTAGCAAGCTTCTATCCACGCGTTATTAAGCCCTTAGGTTCGAAAGCTTGCTCCATAAAACACAGAAACATGTTCGTGAAGTGCGCAAAGGGAGTAGTATACATGACGCCCTTTTCTTGTGGAAGTCTACATTGGTCAGTCAGGAAGATGCATAAACGACCGCCTTAGAGAACATCGCGCATCTGTTAAAACATTGGGCAACAGTCATCTGACAGATCACTGTAGAAACTTCGGATGTTATCCTGTGTTTAAAGAAACAAAAATATTATTTCGACACAAGGATCAGCTAACACGTGAGATAGTGTAATCTTACCACATCCGAAAGAGGGGACATGACTGTGTTAGCCAAGTTACAATTGTGCTGCATTAAAAAGAGTACGCGTATCTCGACACCTAGTACTTGTAAAATATAACAAATGATACATATATGCACAATTTTGGTGATCCTGACAAGAGCGTTATCTGTTGCACCTTGTTTTGATGCACATGCGTGAAAGACCATGTATCCGCTTTAAATACCTTTTCTCATTCATAAAGCTTCAGTTGCGATAGCAAGCGCTGTCCTTGTCAGCCTTATCTGTACGTCCGTTTTTTAGTGCGCTTCAACATAATTTTCAATTATGCACGCAATTCAACTGGCTCAACTTGCCATCTTGCTGAAGCCAAGTAGAGTTTATTCACGCGAGTTATATACACGGTAAGGGAAGGGACAGACAAGTGGCGTACCTGCGCCTACGGTTCTGCTTGCAGGCATGCATCACTTCAGCTCATCCACCCGATACAAGCGTCATGTATTGAACTGGACGCATGCAGCGGCATGTTGCTGCAGGCAGTTTTAGTATTGTTGGCGATAAAGTGCGTTGACCACAGCCTAATGGTGATGTATGTGACCTCCACTTACACATTAGGGCAAAAAAACCAGGCTAACGTTCTTATTATGTGTGATAGAAATGCCAATCAATGGTTTGCTGGCCCTCAATTGCTGTCGTATTTAAAAGGTGCTTGACTATTTATTAATTTATTAACTAACGCCCTCACAGGTTTGCTCTAGTGTATTGTGTGAGGGCAGGGAGGGATATGTAGTGCACTCGTTGAAGCCTCTAAGCACTAATGTACGTGGTATAGTACATAAGACAAAAAGATAATGTTATATATTTGTTAGCGAGAGCAAACAGCAGATGCCGCTAATAAGCGAAATGCAGAGATGCGCATTTGTAAGCATACATCACATTAACATATTTAAATTATGCAATAGCTAGCGAAGCAAAGAAACATAATTTAAGGAAAGTTTAAGCCACTGATGAGGCAAGAATGGCGGGAACTTCGTGAAGAAACAATGCAGGCTCATCACTGTTGACATCAAGAAGACCATTCCAAGTTTGAAGCGCTACTGGTAATGCGGAGGAGTGGAATGCGTTATTGCGTCCGAAAATGCGCTTGAAAGAATGGCTATTGTACAAACGGCGAGAAGTACGCATTCGCTGGGTGAGAGGGAGGGTGCTTGCCCGGTGCTATTTTATGAAACATGCACATGAAGGCTATCTTTCTGCGGAAACCAAGAAAGCCATTGGTAGCATGTTTTATAGTTGGTGATACTGGAAAGTCGGCTGTAATCTCTAGCAGAAAATTCGCAGCACGGATTTGCACATGATCAACAAATTAGATGGGCCTTATGTTGTGACCAAACTGATTAGGCAAATACAAGTACAGGACGAAGAAAGGTTGGATATGCAAGCGATTTGGTTGATGTTGGGGCATGGGGATAGTTACGTTTGAGGTAGCCAAGAGTGCTGCATTCCTGCGAACTTATGTTGTCTGTATGCGCAGATGATAAGAGTGATGGTGAAAGATGCCTGCCAAGGTATTTATTAGATGATGTGCGTTTCACATGACAGGTATTAGTAGTATAATTAATGTGAGAAATGGATATCTTGAGGGTGAAGGTTGTGACCTTGCGTTTATCAGTAATATTCGTTATTTGCCAGCGTGAGCACCAATTAGTTATGAGATCCAGGTCTTACTGAGGAGCAAAGTGATCTGATGATGATGTTAACCTGCGATATATGATGCAATCGTCCGCTAAGATTTGTTTATTGAAGGAGTTACGACATGGGAGGCTACTCATGTAAATTTAAAAAAACAAGGGACCCAAGACACTACCTTGAGGGACTGCAGGGGTTACATCTCTTAGAGCAGATGAGGAAGAAGCAGTAGCTTTATACTTCTTACGGAATGAAACAAAGTTTCTGAGCCTGGATACAGTCAATAAATCTAGATTTAGGACGGTGATTTAGACATTAGGCGACGATGCGGAACATGACCAAAGCTTTAGAGAATTTGATGAATATGCAGTGTGCGTCAAGGTAGCTATCAATGAACTTGAATTAATTATTAGTGAGTTAGATTCGTTCGGTGTCACAATAAAGCCCTTTTCTGAACCCTTGTTGGTTCTGATCAAAAAGAAAATTTAGCTTAAAGTTCCGGGTGCTGTTAGGTTCAATGACATCTATCAGTGTGCACTGAAGACTAGTTAGAGATATGAGGTGATAGTTACTAACATCAAATTTGTCTGGATTTGAATACAATTATGATTCAGACAGTTGTTAATTCATGCGGCATCTTGCCCGTTGATAATAATTGATTAAGGATGTGGGCAAGTGTGATAGTAGAAGATGCCATGGTCTCTTTAGGAATTTCAGTAATAATGCCCTCAGCCCCTGCACACGTTGATATTTTTTATCTCTAATGAGTGCTGAGATTCTAGCGGTTGTGACGACTTAGGTGTCCATGTACCTATAGTCAACTTTTTTTGCAGAGGTAATGTTGGAATGGTCTTCCTTAGTAAAAAAATTCGTGACATAATTAATAAACAGGGTGGCACAATTGTTGGTATCGACGTTTCTCCTATCACCATCCACCTGTGAAATATCGTCAACAGTGTTAAGAGGGTATGTAGATTTCCGGAACGTTTTCAGGTTGTTTTTGATGAGCGATTGGAGGTCACAAGACACAAATTTGCGAACAGCGTTGTAGCGATCCTCATCGCTAGCGCCAGCAAGAAGAGATCAGGAGAGAAAGAAGAGGAGGCCAAACAAGAATGGCTCAATAAACCGATGCAGTTGTATTTTCTACACTGAAATTTTACATTGGGGCAGTCGAAGTCAGGAGCCTGCAAATGAAGAACAAGTTTGACTTAACTCGTCGTAAAAAGCGACCCCGCATCTTGGGCTTCCAAGCACTAGGCCAGAGATATGTAGAGTTGCAGGAAGCCACTACACCTCCGAGCCTTCTGGAGACGATCGCCATTATCGCCAGAGCTACTGTAGATGACATCGTCGCTCAAGGTAGCGTGTCTGTAAACATGACTCTTGAGGATTTGGCGTCTCAATTGGTAACAGCTCCCCCGGCACGTGCATTGCAAACATCAGGAAGCATCGCTGATACTACCAGTGTAAGTGTCCTTAATGCTATAGGTGAAGTATACAGAAGCTATATATGGCACAACAGCAGCAGCTTTTAGAAATTCTTGTGTCACTTACAAAGGTAAGAGACAAAGAATTTCTTGTTCGACCGGACATGTTTGACGGTAGTTCAAGCACCGATGCATGGCCCGATTTCTATGAATTTACGTGCAAGAAAAACCAATGGTCGAGCGATGAAAATCGCGTAAGTAATATGATGCCTTTCCTCTGCGGGAACGCACGGAAGTGATTTTAATTACAAATCACTTCATATGGAAACATTTCTTGAGCCGCATGGAGGAAAAGCTTCGCAAGCGCTTTCAATTATGATATGTGGGGTTTTACGCCCCAAAATAATCACATGATTATGAGAGATGCCGTAGTGAAGGGCTCCGGAAATATCGACCACCTGAGGTCTTTTACATGCACCGAAATCTGAGCACACGGGACTACAACATTCCGCTTCCATAGGAAATGCGGCCGTTGCAGCTGGGATTTGATCCCACGACCTGCTGGTGAGCAGCCGAGTACTTTAGCCACTAGACCACCGCGGCGGGACACAAGTGCTTTCAAGGTGAACCCTTAAAGATTTGGGATACTGTCATTGCTTACAAAAAAATATGCACAAATATAAAGGAATATTGCGCTTACTTCATACTACCGACCCATCAATGGCGGACTCCTCTCTCGTCACTCTGGTGATACGTGGCATGACAAAGTACTATAAAAAAAATGTCAGTGAGATCACTATAGACCAGCTACTTTCAG